>NC_143020.1:27882598-29082598 GCF_055824585.1 Amblyomma mixtum | reverse complement strand
CATTAATATAGAGCAAAAATAGCAAAGGGCCAAGGACAGAGCCTTGGGGAACACCTGAGGTAACATCGGCTAAAGAAGAATCGACGGAATTGAAGCGAACAGACTGGGAGCGGTGTGAGAGGAAATCGGCAATCCAATCAGCGAGTTGAGAGTTATTGAGAATTACTTTTAGTTTGCATAACAATTTAGAGTGAAGGACCGTGTCGAAAGCTTTTGAGAAATCGATGAATATAGCATCGATTTGGTTACCGACGTCTATGCTGAGAAGAATGTCATGTGCAAATTCGGTTAACTGAGTCACTGTACTAAACCCCTTACGAAACCCGTGTCGAGCTCTGGACAGAAGATTATTTGCTTCAAGAAATTCCATATTGTGTTTATAAATAATGTGCTCTAGGATCTTACATGAATGTGCAGTTAAAGAGATCGGCCTATAGTTAGAAAGCAGATCATCGGAGTCTCCCCGGGCCCGCTCCCCAGGCTGTGGGTCGCTATAGTAGCATTCCCTTATTGATTTCTTTCCACCTTCGGGTGGCAAAATTATAATTGCCTACGGGCCATTTCGTTTATTTTGATTGGCTTAAACCCGCGAGACAGTAGTGGTGTGGGAGAGGCCTATTTTCTTATTTATTTATTATGCCTCCATCTACTCCTTGTAGCATGACTTCAATGCAGAACTTGTAGCCTTCCTTTTTAAAGCGAAAGCTTTACTACTTGCACCTTTCAGCCTTTGCCGTCGCGCGGCGCTGCCACCATTGACCTTTAGTTGACCTCTGTGTGACGTCATGTGTGACAGCACGCTGAAGAGAAGGGCGACCGACTCGCGCCGTCGCAAGCCGCGGCGGTGCCACCACCGGCGCCTAACTCCTGCGCTCTCCGCTAGGAGCGCAACAGGTGCTTTGTGACGTCACGCCGAAGAGAACGGCGACCGACTCGCGCCGTCGCAAGCCGCGGCGGTGCCACCACCGGCGCCTAACTCCTGCGCTCTCCGCTAGGAGCGCAACAGGTGCTTGGTGACGTCACGCCGAAGAGAAGGGCGACCGACTCGCGCCGTCGCAAGCCGCGGCGGTGCCACCACCGGCGCCTAACTCCAGCGCTCTCCGCTGGAAGCGCGATTGTGGCGTTACGCTGAAGAGATTAGGCTCGACTTACGTCGCTAGAAAGCAGTAGCTGCGCCAACCACCTGCGGCCTAACATTGCTTCGCGATCTCGCGCCGTCCGTGTGCGACGGCGGTGCACATGAACGGCGGCCTGACTGGACTGGATTGTACTGGGCTGGATTGGATTGGATTGGATTAGAATATATTATATTAGATTAGATTACATTACATTACATTATATTACATTGGATTGGATTGCATTTGATTGGATTGGATTGGATTGTATAACAGATGCATCGCCACAAGTCTAACCACAAGCACCACCACCAGCTACACTACCAGCTGAACCATGGCGTAGGTACGGATATTGCTATGGCAATTGCCGGGCTTAACCAAGCTAAGCCACAGCGAATTTTTTTCATTCGCTACACAGGCAAACTCAACAAACTCGTTTAAGGCGACGTGATTTCTTCATTGTTTGACCAGTCGGGAAAATGTCCCCGCTATATTTTGTATCACTGCAGTGCGGTAGACAAGGATAGCTTCATGGCATTCACATTACAGGCTGTACAAAGCTGTGAGCCTTGTAGTGTGATTTTTTTTTAATTCTACAATGAACAAAGCATCCGACACTACCTCCTGGATAGAGGCAGGAAGGTGGTTGTTGTTGCTGAAGTAGACAGGAAACAAAGTAGCCATGCTAACTCAATCCCCTGACGAGCCGCCTCGGCGGTTCAGTGGTTTATGGCGCTCGGCTGCTTTCCCGAAAGACGTTGGTTCGATCCCGGCCATGGTGGTCGAATTTCGATGGAGGCTAAATTCAAGAGGCCCGTGTACTGTGCGATGTCAGTGCAGGCTAAAGAACCCCAGGCGGTCGAAATTTCCGGAGCCCTTCACTAAGGCGTCTCTGATAGCGTGAGTCGCTTTGGGACATTAAACCCCAATAAACCAAACCATAAACATTTTGCTCGCTAAGTAATGCGAAATCCCCAGTCGTACCCCGTTCCTAAGAAAGAACTTTGTTGTGTTATTATTGCTTACACTCACTTTCAGTCTCAGGATCTTCTAAAAAGCTTTATACAAACGCTTGCGTAGCTTTTGCTCGTAGAATAATATTTGCAGCAAATAGAAATCAGCAGCGTGTGCGCATGATGCGCGTATTTTAGAACAATTAAATTCGCTAATCGGCCCCACCCCTCACCTGTTGCGGTCAGCAAACAGTCGCTTAACCTTCGCATCAACCCCTGTTCCAACATGTATCATGATGACGACAAGATCCAATCTTTCCGCCAGAGCGCGAGCTCCAACCCTACATTGTTGTTGCTTTGTTATCTGCCCGAAATATACCGACACAGCCACAGAATAAGCCTGAATAAAATGCGAGATGAGAAAGGTGCCTTACGGTTATGGTCGGTCTCTGCTTGGCGTGCTTTAGTTTACCTCGTGCATGGTAGTCAAAAAATGGCCGAAGACCAATTTTCTTCAAAATATTCTGGCCGCTGTCATTCGTATTTTCATCTGGTTCTGTCTTTACCGCAGGCCACTCCTCAAAGCCCAGTCTCTTGAGTGCTCCTAGAACCACCGCCTGCAGTTGGTTGCTATCGTTTCCTACAAGAGGCACAGCAGATTACCGAAATGATTTCTAGCGAGGAATTCAAGCAAAATTCTGTATTTGTGCTGGGCTTGACTGAGTGCTAAGAGCCCTACAACTTTAAAGCAATGGTTTTATATAGGGCATCTCCGCATGTCCTAAATCTTACATAAACTTATTTGATGTGTTTATTAGCGCGATAACGTTAAACACCACGTTACGCACAAAGTCCGGCGTTGGAGCTGTCGGCTTTGTGAGCGATAAATAGGGTGACGTAGAGTGGCCCAAGCACCCATCCCCGGAGAAGCAACCTAGGTCGGCTAAGTAGATCACGTGATCTTGTGGTGACAACACAACCTACCCACCGGACTGTGAGCGTACTAACCACCCTCGTAGGTGGCAGTTAAATTAATGCTTGATCGGTGGGGTTTGCTCGGTAAGAGAAACTTAGTTCGCATAAGACCCACCGGTGGCAGCACCTGCCATCGCATGGCAGCTGTGTATCCCTCAACGGCTGCACCAATGCATAAGGAGCGGTATGAGAACTCCTAGGGACATATGAATGTAAAGTTCAGGATGATCAATTCCGTGGTAGCTCAGTGGTTACGGCGCTCGGACGCGGATTCGATCCCGGCCGCGGCAGCTGAATTTCTATGGAGGAGAAATTCTAGAGGCCCTTGTACTGTGCGATATCAGTGCACGTTTAAAGAACCCCAGGTGGTGGAAATTTCCGGAGCCCTCCACTACGGCGTCCGTCATAGCCTGAGCCGCTTTGGGACGTTAAACCCAATAAACCAAACCAATTCCGCATATATGGGCATTAGCTCATTAAACCTATCGCGTCATATCGTAGACGGGGTACTTAAAAGTCCCCTCCAATTTTACCGACGTCATTTAAGGCACAAAATCAATGGCGCCACGCAATTCTAAGTTTCTGGGCATCTCTTGTAGATATACTGTATTTAAAAATTTAAAACAGTCGTTCAAGACGCAAGCAGAACAAGCAGTGGTGCAGACTCTACGCTTGCATGCTTAATGGAATTGATCATGGTTGCATTCATTTCATTGCAAATCTCCGTTACCAGGAATTCAGCACAAGCCCTTCTAGTTGCCTTAAGTGGCAAAACTGGGCGCACTGCTCTTAACACCAAAAATAACACGCAGGCTTCATCTGTCATGTAACAAAGAGCATGACCAAGTGCCTCCCCCTGAAGCACTATGGGCCGCTAGGCTTAACGGCTCTGGCTTTGCAGTCTCCCAAATTTCCCGTAATGTGTTAGTCATTTTAGTAGTCTTACCTGTTCAATGTGATAGAGAGAAAGCAAAAAAAAATGGCAGTACATACTAAATTTAAGAGTGGGCAAAAGAGGCGACGGGGGCGTTTCGACCAGAAACTTGTCGAAACGTAGGCTGTCTGACTCATGATTGCCTCCTGACCGTTCTGATTTGTACAAGTTGGTTAAACAATTTTAGGATGTTTTATTGCTTCTTTAAGCGAAAATCAAAAGGAAACTGAAGCCAGTCGCCTCTTTCTCATGATGGGAAAGAAGGCAGCAGCGTGTTCGCCTGAAAGGTTTTAACTAACTTACGTGCCAGCTATATGGGCAACCTTGCAGCGCTTCTGTTGAAATCGGCATCACATCGTTTATCTCTGTGGGGAAGAGTGAACCGTTGGGTGGTAGGTGTTGAAAGAGCTATGGACAACGATCGGAAGCTGTCCCTGAGGCGCTGGCGGAGGCAACCTTCATGAGCCCCCGCACGCCCAATGACAGTGTAATCGCACTCGCTTGCGCACGACGATTGACTCAGTGCCTGTCCCAAGTGGCTGCGCAGCCCGAGCACGCGGTACAATGCATGTTGGACGACTGTACAGCGTTGGCGCTGTTCGCGTGACATCAGGAAACTCGGCACATCCGAGAGCGTGTCCCAAGAACAGATGTGAAAAGGTGCATAGTTTACAACAACTCGCCGCTCATTCAACTCCATCAGCACAGAGCTTTCAAAACAGTTTTTAGGGATGAGATTTTCAGGATGTCTTACCTCTCGCCAAGCAAGACTTGTAGGCTGCCCTGAATTTGTCAGTAGCGCTCAGTGGTCGTTGCCCCGCCTCGTCTGAATATTTCATGATATCTACAAAAAATAAACACGATCCATCAGCCAGAAAATTAAAAAAACAAGCCGACTTCACCGAGTATTCCCAGGCACTTGTCACCAAAAAAAAAATATGCACAGCGTCTATTCGGGGAAATTAAATAACACGGGACAGCAACAATATAACAGAAGACGGAAACACAAATCAGAGGCCAGCAATTCACTGCGATTTTGCTACGTTGCTAAGTTCATTAAATTTACCACCCCAATCCAATTCTAAAAAATTCTACAAATTCTACAAATTCTAAATTCTACGTTGCTAAGTTCATTAAATTTACCACACCAATCCAATCCTAAAAAATGCACTGATCACGTCACCCACATGTGTATCGTCGAGCATCGATAATCCGTGCAAAGTAGGTATCCCCCACGTCCGCACTACATCCTATCAGTATTCATTCATTCCTAAAACAGCAACAGAGTGGAATCGTCTGCCTTCCGCGTTAATACTTACAAACAGTGTCGAAGTTTGAAAAACTTATGCTTACATTACAAAGCATAGAAGTTTTTTTGTTCTAACTTCTTTAGTTTGAAAGTTTTCAGTTATATTGTTGTGTGTTTTATGTAGTTTCATATTGCGTTCTACTTTCTCCATTTTTAACGACCAACATTACCGAGTGTTGCCACTTCTTAGCTATGTTTCTCATACAATGTCAGTGCTTTCTGTTTAGTTTTAGGTTGTTATCCCCCGTTACCGTCTGCTTTTCAGACGAGCCCCGGGAATAATCCCCTGTTCACGCCTGTATTCAGTTTTGCCTGTCTTTTTGTATATGTCGTTTTTTTTATTTATCCCGCTTTCCCGGAATACTGTGCCATAACATTAGCCTCTGTTAATTTTTTGTCTCTTACATTATTTCGAACTGTTTGTTACGTATGTTGCACTCTTTTTTTGTTTTTTTTTTTCACTGTATCACTCGCCCTCTGTAATGCCCTCTGGGCCAGGAGGGTAACTTGAAATAAATAAATAAATAAATAAATAAATAAATAAATAAATAAATAAATAAATAAATAAATAAATAAATAAAAGGGAAACTGCATCCGTGATACGTCTAACGAGCCTACCAGCTGGTTACCTAGAGAGCTAGGCAGCCGCCCAGCACGCTGCGACGCATATGCAGATGTGCTCCTCGGAGTTGAAAAATGCCTAATCTTTACGGACCACCACGATCAGGACATAGCCAAAATCTTTGAGGCCTTTCACTTCTACCAACAATGGGATGCATGTGTCAGCGAAAACTGAGTTCCTTTGCATGTGAAAGAATGTTCATGTCTTCAGGAAGGCGTGTATCTCTTTCACGCCATTTTTCTGTGTTTTTGTTTTTGCATAAACCCTGTTAAGAATCATTAAATATCACGGTATATGTTAGCGAAATAGCGTTTAATGCCCCGTTTCCCTGTAAATCCGGCGTCCGCGTTGTAGGCGTCCTGGTCGAAAAATCACGACTACGACTCTGGCAGATGGTGTCCAGAGAGCCACCTATAGAGGCTGGTGGGCCACCTAAGTCAGGAGACCATTCGACGTCATCACAACCTACCAACCGGATACTGAGCAAACTGCCCATCGTAGCAAGCGGCAGTTAAATTAATGACTGGTCGCCCCGGTAGGGCAACCTGTGCCACACAAGGCCGACCGCTGGGAGCACCTGCCATCGCTGGGTAATGGAGCGTCGCTTAACCGCTGCAGAGCTGCATCAGGAAGAGTACTAGGACTCCCAAGGATCTATGAATGTAAAGTAGAGAATGACCTTCTTCATATCTGAGAATTAACCGATGAGGTATATGTGTACCTGGCGATTTTTGTGCGTCCTTCGTTTGTGTTCCCGTCGTCCTACTCATTATTGAGGTGCGCTATCTATTTCTTTTCATTATTTATGCACAGACACAACCAATCTGAAAGCTGACATTTCACTGCTACTGCGTTCAGTCCGTGATTACTCGCCACACGTGAGAAGTGGGGTCTACAAAAGCGACTTCCCGCTGGACGCATACTCTAGTCATTGTCTTATGAAGTTGCGTCAAGATCACTTCTAGACGGATCGCCGCGGTGACTCAGTGGTTATGGTGCTCGGCTGTTGACCCGAAAGAGGGGGTTCGATCCCGACCACGGCGGCTGAATTTAGAGGGAGGTGATATGCTAGAGACCCGTGCAATATGCGATGTAAGTGAACGTCAAAGAACCGCTGGTGACCGAAATTATCCTCATTGGTACGTTAAACACCCACAAACCAAACCGAACCATAACTTTTGAAGCGTACCCTACGTATCGATTTGGCGCTTGTGCATCAGTAAACAAAACTTGGTGACTCTCCATTTCTTGATCCCCCTTACTGATCCCCTAAAGAGAATTATCGCTTTACGTGGTCCTTTGCAGTGTAAATAAATTACAGGCTAGGAGGCCGAACTATTATGGAGGGAAGCAGTATAATAACGAGGGTACGCAAAGGCTGTTCAAGATCGAAGAATTATCGTTCACTATCGCTTACAGGCGCACAAACGAGCCCAGGCTGACGCCCTCACGTAGAAATGACACGGCATTGTACGTTAGTACTGCACCCCTAAGTACCTTGAAGCTCCCTCAGTGCAGAGCTCTTCATGACTGAGGGCAGCACACGTTTGCCCTGCTCTTGTTCTCCACACACAAAGGAGTGGAAGTCTTCGCAAGGATTCGCCTTCCCCAAGCCATCGGCGATGATGTCCGCTGAGCGTGTACGTCGTCGTTGTTGTCATGCGAACGAAGAAAACGTTAATGTCAAAATCCAGACAGTTTCCTCAAACATAACATTGCGAAGTTCACCCAAGCAGTTTCGTTGAAAATATTCCTGCGGCCCGGAGCATAAAATGTCATTAATGTTTTTGAAACATTTAGGAGATGGAAATTTAGGCTGCAAAACATGATTCAAGTATATTTACAGCGTTTGGATTGTCTAGGTGTGTAGTGAGAAATCTCCAGTACAGAGAAAGTTAAATTTCTGAAGCAGAAAAGAGATTTAGAAGTTTCGTCGCACTTTCAAGTACTAATAAATATCTAAATGTGTTTTACCCCTTCTTCAGTTAATCTGTTATCGTAGTTTTTCCCGAAGTGTAAAACGTACTCCCAATGACACCCACCTTTTTGAAAGCACGTAAAGAGGAGAGAGAGAGAGTACAGTCTCTGTCAAAAGTAACCAGGCTGCATTGTTTGCTTCTATCTCGTACAGCGGGGCCCTTACAACATCCCTGAAGCTGAAATGGTCGTTAAAGGTAAGGACTGGGGGGTCTTCTTACCTTGAAACACCTTTTGATCTTTAGGAAAGTCACAAGGGCTACACTATACAAGCTAGAAGCAAACCCAACCATGCAGCCTGCTTACTTTTGACAGAGACTGTACGTCTGTGGCTGTATGTACAGGATAACCGCTAAACGTAGCCGAGAAAAGCCTTTATACGACCCTTAACATCTGTTCATGGCTGTCGTGCCTAGGCCGCCATTTTCCACTGTAATGGACGCATTTTTCTCTGCCGAGTCTGAGCAGAATAATATTATGAGCTCATAATCGCTTGGCTTACGTTTTCCTGAACCCATCGTTCGTTATATTCTCATTCCCCATCCAGTCGCCTGTTATGAACAGCAATCCTGTGCGCCCTATCACTCGCCACTTTATATACTAGCACCATTTAGAAACTTGGAATCAAAGCACACACGCCCCAAGCGAGCGTCGGACAAATCGCGTCGCAGAATGCTCTAGCAAGTAGTGCACTGCACGGGCTCGGGCCGGCCCGAAAGCCCGGGCCCGGCCCGGCCCGCGGGCCGGGCCGGGCCGGGACATGATCTGTTTTGCCGGGCCTGGGCCGGGCCCGGGCCTGAAGTTGCGGGCCAGGGCCGGGCTCGGGCTTAAAGATGCGTACCCGAGTCAGGCTTGGGTCCGTACATAAACGGCTGGTGTCCGACTATTCATTCACTATTGCAGAGTGAAATACACAACTGCGGAATTGGAGCAGCGACACGGATGAGCTGTGGGTTATAGTATGCGCGGAGAAAAAAACTAAGCTTTATTCATTGACTTATATATTTCCTTATTTCCATGCCATGGTGGCTTAGTGGTCAAGGCTCTTTATTACTCAGCCGGGGAACCAAGGTTTGCTCCTAGCGTCGGCGACCGCAGTTCTGTTTAGGCGGCAGGCACGACAGCCATGTACTTTGCAGTATCAGTGCTCGTTGAAGAAACCCGGGTGGTCGAAATGATCCGGAGCCCTCTGCTTCGGTGTCTCTCACAGCCTGACTCCCCTTGGAACATAGCTTTTATTTTATAGCTATATTTTTCTCATGTCGAAAAATTTCCAAACTAAAGCGCGTTGGGTTTCTTTTTGATCGGCTCACTGGAACGTCTCGTAAATGAATTAGCCAAAAAAGCTCGCGAAAGTGTGTAAAGCTCATTTCATAACCCCATCTATCCCTCCTCGCTTCTTGAGCCTGGTTGTCATGACAAGTGCTGCCCTGTAAGTTATCACGTGGTTCGCGTTATCTTCTGCTCCACCAGTAAGAGTAAAATTCAACCGGTTTTATTTGGTCATTGATCGTTCGTCATCCCAAAACATACCAGCACACTATTAGAAATGCATTCGGGAAGAGCATGTTAGTTTAGGGTGCTTATAGTCTTCAAACACACACCGTGAAATACACAAGCCTTTTAGCTTTTCGTTTGTGCGGAAAGGCGACCAATTCGGCTAAGTTGAACCTGTGAGATCGCGTTCACTAAAAAAAAATGTCATCCCACTGCTTGTTAGGCAGCTTTAATGTTTATACTTCGTGGGCGCCAAAATATAACTGATTAAAATCATGTGGGAATGAAAAGTAGTCCATTACGCGCGCATGCAGCCCTTTTTATTTGACTCTCGGAACTTCCGAGTTTATCTTTGCGCACCTACACGAGATCACTGTCCAAAAGATGGGCCTGGCGAGCACAACTCTTAATCACTTCCTTCTGGGTTAAAAAGAACCAACCTTCTGTAAGCCAAACTGTGGTTTCAGAACCTTTGTCGGCCAGTTTCTTATCCGTCTAGTAGCAGTGTACTTCCTCAGAGTGAGCAGTATACCTCAAATGATACTGCGAAACGGGCCGGGCCGGGTCCGGGCTGGGCTTCACTCCGGGATTCACGGGCCGGGCCGGGCTCGCTAGAGCGATAATCTAGCGGGCCTGGGCCGGGCCCAGGCTTGAAGCCGCGGGCCTGGGCCGGGCTCGGGCTTCAGGTCTCGGGCCCGGGCCGGGCTTGGGCCTGAGATTTAGGCCCGTGCAGAGCTCTACTAGCAAGCGCGCTCTTAGAAACTGCGGAGTTCGCTGAAAACTTCCAGCCGCTTTTGGAAAATCCCTGGGTTACTTCTCTAAAGCTGCCAACACTGACCTTTCCTAAATGCTGTGCTTCGGAGTGAATTACAGTTTATTTAACGCGCTTTTGCCTGCTTTTGGTTGAGCGTGCGTGCAACGAGCTTGAAAGCTTTTTTTTTTTTTGCAGCTTCGTTGTTCAGGGCCGGATGTCGCGCTTGTGTCGCTGAATACATAAGTTTTCCGCACTCTCCAAGGATTCCTAAAGACTTCTAATTATTGTCCTGCGCGGCCAATTTCCCCATCAAATTGGATTAAACGTCCCGGCTCCCGCCTTTCTTTATATTTTTACTCACCTCCGACAATAGGAACAGTCAACCAACGCGTGGAGTGCCTTTCAGCCAGTCGCGTGGCGGCATACCACTCTGTCATCGGCGGAGTGATACCTGGTAATACGCGGAGTGGTCTGCGAGAGCAGAGTTTGCGCGCATTTTTATTTCCGTTGACCTAATTTGCAGCTATGTTGTCTGCGGCGAAAAATATTTATTCGCGGAACCGTAAAAAAACATTACAAAAGCGAAAGCGAAGCCCGCACACGACTGACTTAAAGAATCTCGACGCGTTGGCTGACTTCTTCTTGGTTTGGTTTAGTTTTATTGGAGCTTAACGTCCCAAAGCAACTCAGGCTATGAGGGACGCCGTAGTGAAGGGCTCCGGAAATTTCGACCACCTGGGGATCATTAACGTGCACTGACATCGCACAGTACACGGGCCTCTGGAATTTCGCCTCCAACGAAATTCGCACACCGCGGCCGGTATCAAACCCGCGTCTTTCGGGTGGTGGTGGTGGTGAAAACATTTATTACGAATGAACAGGAGGTATGTTTGGATCAGCCCGTAAAGGACCGATCCTTAGTCGGGCGCGCCCGACTAAGGCTTGTTGGGCCTGTAAGTCGTGGCAGCTGAGCAGGGTCGCCTCCCAGTCCTCCCGGGATGGGTTGGGGATGGGGGGAATAGCGGGGTTGGAGGGGCAGGCCCACACCACGTGATAGGTGTCAGAAGACACTGCACTACAGTGTGGGCAGCTGCCGCTAAAGGAGGGGCCAAAATGTTTTAGCGGTGCCGGGCACAGCAATGTATTGGTGAGAAGGCGGAGAAGGAGCCGCTCATCCGCCTTCTTCAGGCCTTTTCATGGGCTAGGGTAAAGGCGATGACAATTTTGATAATATGTGGTAATATCTTTGAATGTATAGACCGGATTAAAATCGGGTCCCTGATCGGATGGGGAGGAGAAAACAGCCCGGTGAGAGAGCGCGCGGGCGGCTGCGTCTGCTGCCTCGTTTCCTGCCAACCCCTGATGAGCAGGGGCCCATATAAGGTAACGGTGTGCGGGGTCCGTATCCCGTATGCAATTTTGGTATATTCGATAGGCTAGGAAGGGAGTGCAGCCTTGTTCGACGTTCCGACAGGCCCCTCGAGAGTCGGTGATTATGTATTTTGAATTGGAGTGTGAGGCCGCGAGAGCAATCGCGACCTCTTCTGCTTGTGTTGCACTGCGGGCTCTGAAAGTTAGGCCGTTAACTGTGTTGCTGTTGTGAACTACCGCGGCCGTGTAGTTCCACGTGGTGAGGGCCGGAGGCGTCCACGTAGTATACACCTGTTTTGTTGCCATAATATCGGGCTAGCGCTTCCGTTCGTGCCAGGCGCCGACCATTACGGTCTTCATGTGACATGTTTGCTGGAAGAGGCCGCACGTGGAGGGCACGTCTCCACAGTTCCGGGATGCGAAACCTGTCTTCCATTGGAGGGGAGTGTTGGATATGGAGTCGAGCAAGAAGGCGGCGACCCGACTCCGTTAGCGACAAGCGCGTGTACTGGTTTGTAAGGTGCGCCTCCCGGAGCTCCCGGAAAGTATTCACCACCCCAAGAGCCATAAGCCGGCTGTTTAAAGTAGTGATGGGGAGGTCAAGGGCACGTTTAACAATTTTGTGAAGGATGACCTCAAGGGCGTCGTCCTCTTGTTTCCGTAGGTGGAGATAAGGAGTCGAATAGAGAATTCGACTAGTTACGAAGGCGTTTGCCAGCCGCAAGGCATCCTTACTTCGTAACCCTCCGCTTTTGATGGAAACCCGGCGGACCATGCGGCCCACCTGGTCCCCCGCCTTACGGAGTTTGGCCAATGTAGTGTCTGGCCGCCTGTGTTTGTGGATGCAGAGTCCGAGTTCCCGTATCTCATCACTTTCGCGTATGGGACCACTCTCAAGAGAGAGAGATATTTTAGTTGTGCACTTCTGTGAGGGGCGGAGGTGCCCAAATTCCGATTTTTGAGGGGAACATTGAAGACCGCAGCGGCGGGCGTAGCGGTCTACTATCGTCGCCGCTGTTTGCAGGCTGGGTTCAATGTCTCCTGTGCTGCCCTGCGTGGCCCACAGAGTGATGTCAACGGCGTACAGGGCGTGCTGCACGCCGGCGACACCACTCAGCTGGGCCGGCAGGTGCATCATGGCCAGATTGAAGAGCAGCGGGGAAAGTTCCGCTCCTTGAGGGGTTCCCCGCGTGCCGAGTAGGTAAGGACCATGGTCTCTATCTTGAATTAGAATGTAGGATTGACGATCCATTAAAATTGGCTTATGTATTGGAATGTGTTGAGGCCACAGTCGGTGTGACTTAGGTTAGTGAGTATGAACTCATGTGTTACATTGTCAAATGCCCCTTTAAGATCCAAGGCGAGTACTACCCGGTCATTATGGGGGCATTCGAGGGGGTCAAGGACTTCCCGATTGAGTTGCAGGAGGACATCCTGTGCGGATCTGTGTATGCCGAATCCGAACATGGTGCTCGCAAAGACTTGCTTGTGTTCAAGATATGTAGATAACCGATCCCGCACCATCGTCTCCATTAGTTTGCCCACACATGAGGTGAGAGAGATAGGGCGGAGGTTATCTGTGTCAATTGGTTTACCAGCTTTAGGAATAAAAGTGACCAAAGCTGTTTTCCATTCGATAGGCAGGGGGTGTCCCTGCGCCAAATCGCATTGACGTATTCCAGGAGGGATTGGTATGCCAAGTCGGGCAGGTTCGTGAAAAGCTTGACGGTGACCTTATCCCGTCCTGGCGCAGTGCCCCGTTTCATTTTCGCGAGAGCCGCCCGCAGATCATGGAGCTGGAAAGGTTGATCCAGCTCCGTGTTCTCTCTGCCTGCATAAGAGTACGCAGATCCACGGGGGTCTTGGGCTGTACACAGATACTGGTCCCGAAGTTTGTGTGCCAGTTGAGTCATGTTGCCAGGAAAAGCGTGCAGGGCTCGCTGCAAATGTTTTTGTGTTTCGGTTCGTGTTTGGGTTGGGTCGATTAGGGCTCGAAAGAGACGCCACGTGTTTCGGCTGGACATTTGTCGCGCGGCCGTGTTGCATCTATCTACCCAGTTGGAGTCGGCGAGTTGGGCCGCGTACTCTGCCGCTTTCTGGGTAAGCTCGGCAATTCGAGCTTTAAGCTTTCTATTGTGTTTCTGGCGTCGCCAACGGCGGACGAGGCTGCGACGGGCTTCCCAGAGGTGTAGAAGGTGGTTATCCACATCTGTGACCGCCTCTGAGAGCTGGATGTGTGTTTCATGTGTGTTTCAGCTGTTGGGACCATGCTGTGTAGCCTTGCGCGGAAATGGGTGTATTGTCAAGTGAGTTAAAATTTTAACTGAATTTCGTCCAATCTGGGATATGGGCTTGTGTTCTGGGATGCTTGAGGGGGCGTGTGCGTAGTGTAGTGTTAATGATGCAGTGGTCGCTACCGAGGGTCTCCTCGGTGTTGAGCCAGTCTGCGTGTCGTATGTTGCGAGTGAAGGTTAAGTCCGGACATGTATCCCGTGTCACGGAATTTCCTAGCCGGGTTGGGTGGACAGGGTCCGTGTGGAGGGTTAGGCCCAACGTGGACGCAACCTCCGCCAGCTTACGCCCGCGCGACTTCTCCTTGCGATACCACCACACCTGACTGGGAGCGTTAAAGTCGCCCACAATCAGCAGGGGATCGCGGCCCGCTACTCTTAGCGCGCGGCTAAAGAGGTCCGCAAAAGTCACTCGCTTTAGTTTGGGAGAGCAGTACACGTTGAGTATATGCAACGGTGGGTCCATGCGGCGGACTGGTATGAGGGTCACCATTACGTAAGAGTACTCTAGTTGGAGGTTGAGATCCACTAGGTTGGCTGTGTAGTCTTTGTGAACGAGAAGACAAGACGCGGGATCCTGTTGGAACGTCGTGTAATTTGAAATTGTGGCGCCCAGGCCTGGCTCTTGGAGGGCAACCACGGCTGGTAAGGACTCGAAAGTTTCAAGGTAGAGGCGGAAATTGGCCCGCTTAGTCAGCAGCCGAGCGCCGTAACCACTGAGCCACCGCTGCGGTGCGGTTGACTGCTTCTTCTCTTGAAGATGAGTTAGAGAACAAAACAAGAAGGCGGCGGGAGTCAGGAGGTTTATTTCGATTTAATAGGGAAATCGGCTGCACAGGGCAATGACTGGAGGTTTCTAAGAAGGCTGAGAACGTGCAGATCGAGTTCCCCTGGTAAAAGATGAGGTCAGAATCCTCTTTAGTGCACCTTTAACACATCTGGCGTTATTCGGTTGCCCGAACAGCCGAGCGCAACGCCACCTGGAAGGTGGCTGCCACGGGAAGATCCCGGAGACGCCACAGCTGCGTCTGCAGTGTGGTCGGCGTAACACGCTACCTGGCAAGCCACAGGTTGCCTTGTCGCCAGAGAGGTGGCATGTAGCCGCATAGGGAAACGCCACCTACCATGGCGAAAGCGTAGGAATGGACAGCTGAAAGATGCCTGCCGCTGGAACAAGGTCCCGGAGGTTGGCTAGCTGCGTAATATGCGGTGGCAGGTGGCGTGGAAAGAGCTGCGCTCAAACCTCTCATTACCTACTATGGCAATCGCCTGTCAATTTTCTTTTCGCACATCGTACACTTCCACTCAGTTCCTACAAGCAGGAATAAAATGCAAACATCTCACCCAGGGCTATGCACTGTGGCTTCCAACAAATGTCACGAAACCGGGACGATTTCGGGCGCCCTGGAAGAAGCAAGTACGTCAGAGTTGCGCCAGAACATTCGAAATCAAGAGAAGACCGCAGTTATCAAATCATGCGAAATTCATTGTGACGCGATTCCAATACAGCATTTACTTCAAAATCCATTCGGTTTATTAAGAGTCGGCATCGGTCAGGTCCCACAGCGCAAAAATATAAAGCTGAAGCGAATACACTTCCATGCGTGTTGTTCGCACCCTTGTCATCACCGCAGTCTTTCCCTTTTTCCGCATTAAATGCGCACTGTCTACCCCCGAATACGTTCCTTTAGATTTCGGAATACTAGCGCGTCACTGATACGGCAGTTAATGAAGCTTCGATATTGCAAAACAACGTAGGCTTCCATCTGATGTGTTCATGAAGATCTTTGTCCTCCATGCGCAAGTCGCAACCTCATTGGAGAAGAATTAAAAACTGCGCATGGAAAGGCGAAAGAAATATGCTCTAGACGCATTTTCCCAGCCGTGCATGTTTGAACTGGGCACAGCTGAGTGCGCACCATTCGCTTTAGCTCGCGGTTTCTACCGAAACGCCATCACAAGATAATGGCTCATGTAATACAGTTCTGTGAGAAGGTAGCTGGACGGAAAACGGCTATAGGGAAGTTCCGAACATGGATGGTCTCAGGGAGGTTTTCTCACGATGTCGCGACAAGTCAGGAGGATCACCCGACTGCAGAGATCATTCACAATGCCGATGAGACATGTCAACAGTAGCATGATAAAATACTAAACGGCAACGCTGCAAGTAGCAGCTACGTCAGCCGTGACGCAAGGCACACACATTTAACTACAAGTAGTCCATTTCCCCTCGTCCGAATCATTAAACCTTTGTGTGAGATGGAAAGTGAATTCTCTATCCGACTGTTCTATGGGCTCCTCTTTAGCTGCTTCCAAGCCATACCAATTTTCCCTTCAAGCCTTTTTTTTGATGGAAGAGCAGAAAAGTATAACGTAAATCTGCGTGAAACTTTGTTTGCTTTTTTTCTGTGGCACACAAAATACATAATGATTTTCAAAAGCCCTTTATAAGACCAAAAACTCGGGCACTCTTGTCTGAAATGATCAGAAACATTGACAGACATGCATTTCGGACAGTTTACTTGGTGGAGAAAATATCCGCCCAGTTACACTGCGCCACGAAAAAAAAAGCAGAAACTAGTTGATTATCCTGTCTACAAGGAATGCGGAGCAAATATCCGCGCTGCCAAATCAAGTTTATCTGCCTCTACCGTCGACGACAGCCGCGGATTAGGTGCTGTGGCGCTGTGGGAGAGCGCAGGGAGTTATATGAGGCGGAGGCGATTGGTGACGGCACGAAACGATCGTTTTTGCTGGCATCACATCAGGAGTACTTCGTGCACGTAGTACGTGTTGAAATCGAAGTGAAGGTGGGCAAGAAAGCCTTGCCGAATAAATCTTGCACATCAAAATTTTGCCACCGCGGTCATGGAAGATGTGGCTGATAAAGGTAATTTAGAAGATAACGAACACATTTTGTTAACAAGCAATACATTATTCTTATTAACCGGTCTGGTTCCCTTCGAACTTATGACGAGACGTAGCGAATGTAGAATGCTGCATTCGATAAGCCTAATTCATGAAGAAAAAAGGATACGTAATGCAGGAAAACAAAGCGCGTTCCTTCGAATATAGAGTAGAAAATGTTCTTTCCCAGTGGACACCTATTTTTGCCTCATGCTGTGCGCATACTCTCATTCATGGTCATACTTACGCCTTGTAGTAGGGGCTGTCACGATTGCTTTTTTTGAAGGTGAGGTGGCGTTCTCTCCACGTTGTGGTAAACTTGGAGTCGTTGTTTCCATGGGTGGAAGCACATCAGGTGGCTTTCGATGTGCTGCCGTTCGTGAAATAGATACGCCGCTATAATTATTCACTGCGCTCTGTGCATCCTTTAGCCACGGATGGGTGAAAAGCCAACATAGGCGTGGAATGAAATTGCAGCATTGTCTTTTCCCGTTTTAAATGAGTGCATGTAAGACAGAATCTAGTCATCCAGTTATCGGCTCGCTTTCATTTCAGAGCACGTATAGGTTTTTCTGATTCAGTAGACAATATAAAATATTACCTTTAGTTATGCCACACTTCTATTCAGTCCCAAAACACAGCACCTCGCTTCATGATGTCGAAGATATGAAATAGGTTCGCTCGAAACGCACAGTCAATGTACTGAGCTCGAGTGATGATCGGCGAGAGGTGCTGACATCAATGACACCCCTGCTGATGGTTGTTTTTCGAACAACATCCTGGTGCATCAGTAATGCTTAAGTAGTTTTGTAAGAACATCGGATAGCCAGTTATGTTTTTCGGTGCACACTGACTCCATGGAGTATTCCGAGCTCCCAGAAATAAAAGCAGATACTATCACAGTATACGACTAAATATAATTCATAACTATGCTAAGTTTGTCAAGCAGAAAAGAAATTAACATTTCTTCCCAGTTTTCTTATTTCACCTGTTGTTTACTAATAAGGGAGTAATTACTCATTGACATCCACCTGAGCGCAGCCATACGGCTACAAAGGAAAGCTATACAAAGGAAAGCGAAGGAAAAATTCGTCCTGGTCCGGGGTTCGAACCCGGGACCAGGACAAATTTTTCCTTTGCTTTCCTTTGTATAGCTTTCCTTTGTAGCCGTATGGCTGCGCTCAGGTGGATGCAAATGAGTAATTACTCCCTTATTACAAATCTACTCCACCTTGGGGGATTCCCCTAAAACATTTGGCCAACCTGTTGTTTACTGCTAATACAACGTCAAACTAGAGCAGTGATTACACCAACACACAGTTGAATGCTGCCCGTCTCAGCCAGACAACAGGTCAGAAAACGTTCCGAACTGAAGCAGCACGACTGGTAGTGCTACCCGCTGAAGGTGGTAGGGAACGAACAATCCAGCATATCAAAGAGCTCCAAATTAAGTTTTGAGCAAGCTTTGATTTATAACCGTTGATATTTCACGTAATTTTTAACCTTACTGGTCTGGAAGGTATGGCTGAGTACTGCATCAATACGTGGTGTTACAGACTTCCTTAAATTAGAGCGCAGTGCTCAAAATTCAGCACAAAACAGGAATGACCCCTGCGTGAAAGCGACCAGGCTTGGCGCCAAGTTTTAATTGGGTGTGTATGGGAACATGATATAAAAAATCGCGCTCATCCTCCGCTCCCTCTATAATTTTTTTTTCGCGCTAGGGTAGGGCACCTCTAGAATGCAGTTTCAGTGCACTCGGTCGTAAAATGCACAGAAGTATGAGCATAACTCCGTCCTGCTAGTGGAATCGAAGGACGCTCAGCTAAGCGTTTGGAGTATAAGGTAAGGACTTTCAGTGAACAGGTACGTGGTGTGAGGTACTCTTAATACTTGCGGTCCAGGCTGTTGTCATCCTTTCTATAACGATCAATTATCAATGCTGGGATGCGCTCTAGAGGCAATCACTAAACGCTAAATGCTGTTGAAATTATTGGGGTGCTGAGTACTGAAGCAGTAGTACTTCTGTTCTCTATACCAGTGTGGCTTCGTGAAAGTTTAGCCCTCGCGCCGTTTTTCATCGGTTTCTGGGATTAAACCAAGAACACATAGGGATGAAACGCCCAGAGACATCGACAATTTCTTCCTTATGTGTATGAGATATTCGCGCTGCGGTTATGTTATATAAAGGTGACCAACTCAGTACCCAGAAACCTGATTGATTGATTGATTGATTGATTGATTTGCTTTCGATTCTTTGATTGAACGCAATTTCGTGGACATTCAACACGCCAACAATAACCGCTGTATCCTCGTTACGAAAAAGCGTCTCATTTTAAATTAGCAAATTGCAGTGACTACGTACCATGCTGCGGAAGCAGATCGTTCCGGTAGCCGAATAGTATCCACAACACCCACAGTAAAGCAAAGGCGTAAAGAAGAAAGCCGGTCTTCTGTCCAGGCGTGCCAGGCATGTGCAGAGAATACATTTAATTACTATCAGCAAAGATAAGCTGTGAACATAGTGTAATGTAATTTTATGTTCATTTCTCCATTTTGTCTACCCAGAAAGATGCTTTGACGTATTTAAAAATGTGTGAAATGAATGCCGTTTGCTAAGTGATGCGAAACCACTATTCCGATGCGTAATCCCAGAACAAGATCTTGGGATGTTTTTGCGCTTGCGAAGATCTTGTGATGTCTGTGGCATTGCGATGTTACTCTCCTTGTACCAAGTGAAAGAAACAAATATCCTCGACTGGCATTCGAACCGGCGGCTGAGCCAACAGATCAGCTTCGCTGGCATAGCACTAGGTTATTGTGGCAGTCCAACACACTTCCTGTTAAATTGCAACATTGGTTGGTACGTTGGTCTCATACTATCGTGCTGTGCATTCCACATCATCTTCTTCGTCAACTAATACTGCCATCAAACGAGTATTCCCACTTCGGGCGAAGTTACGGCGGTGACAGAAAGATGTGAGCCGCATTCGTGGCCATGGACAACGTTGTGGCAGAAACTGGCAGAAACAGGGCACTAGAGCAATACGCGTTGGCAACATTGCTGCAGAAGCGCCGCTGTGGAGCATAGGCCGCTGGTGTATACGTTGGGTAAACTTGCACTGACAATGGGCATAACTGGCCCCCCTGGGTCAGTGGAGATCTGAATCGCGCTTTCAGGTAGGCGGGGGTGGTGTCCACCTGCAAAAAACGTCGCTTTTTGCGCTTAACAATGCTAAAGCGCCTGGCATTTTTTTCTTAAACAAATATCGCTAGTAAAATAACTCCTGTAGTTCTCCTCAATCTGCGGCTAAAACCAATACCTATGTTGAGGTGATAGAGGATATTAAAGGACTCAACCTTGCTAGTATGAGATGTGGAAGCGGAACGTTTTGAAACTAATGGCTTTTTGCTAACTTTTCCAAAAATATTTTCTTGTTTAATGATATGTTACTGTTGACCCAGGAGAGAAAAAAGCTACACTTGCAAAGCTTCGCATAAATACTTTGCCTCTATATGTCCCGCACTTCACATAACGTCAGTTCTCGCAGCATCTTGAGAAACTTAAAAACCGTAGCGCTAATGAAATGCCTGAAACTCTTTCAGTGCGGCGTTCTGCATACCGAAAAACCTTGAAGGAATAAAGTAGCAAGTATATTTCAATCCAAAAACAATTGTTGCCGGTCATTTGTCAATTTATCTCGTAAATGAAAAATTCATATATCTTGAACTGAACCCCTTAATTCTGATATGTCAAACACAAATAACAAAAAAGCAGCCCTTCTTGAGGTTCTTCTTTAATACGCTTCCTCCGGTGCTGAGCACAGAGAGGGCCTGTGTGACCGCTTCTAAGGAAAGCACATAGATATATTCATGTTTTTCAGGATAACCAGACGTATCCGGTAAATCAAGTCGTTTGCGCATCCAACTTCCCAACTAAGCCGCTGAATAGTTAGGAATAAAGTAGTCTCTGCTATGGCTTGCACCGCTATGCACCGCAAGAACTGCACATCTGGCGTCTACTTTATTCCAATCACTGCTCGCAAATGACTTGCGCCTGACTTCAATGCACCACAGTGGGCACCATGCTTCGTCTCCACGTGGCCTTTCAAACCAGGTTATTACAGGTATATCAGAAAAACATGCAGACTCTTAATGCTGCCTTATTGTATAATAATATGGCGTCAGGAATAATGACGGTGCAGGCCGCTTTTCAAATTCTGCAACCTGCTTGTAGCCCCTGACATACTTATTGAGGAGACTGTCCCATTCGTAGTTACGGGATTCATATTGGCGCGAAACTGAACACATTTACAGGCGATGAGGCATCTACAATTTTCCCATCGTTGTTTATTCCTTCCGCGTGTGAAATTTGCGAGAAAAATTTGCGCTGAGAAATTTGCGATTTTCTTCACCCAAATAACAGCCGTTAATCTCAAATAAAGTTTTTTTTTGTTCATGTGAGACGTGCACTTATTAAGCGTCTCGCATTCGGCATCCACATGTGAGAACATGCGCGACGACTTCATGTTCATGCTGACATTCAGAAAAGCGAAAATGCTTTCTTGCACCTGCGCCTGCCAACCGAATGTCGTCAGTGTTCAAAAAATTGTGCGATGGTTCTGACGATCGATAACTCAAAACTCGTGATTTGAAGATAATGTTTCAAGACTGGCTACAACAATTTTCGTCAATTTTTGTTTTTGAAAATTCGAAAGGTAGCCAAAACCTAATTTTCAGTTATTTTGCCCCGTATCATAAAGAAAGAGGGGGGGGGGGGCGTAGGCGCTGACTGCGGTGGGCAGTCAGCGCCCCCCCGCCCCCCCCCCCCCCCCCCCAGAGACTGAGCGACGGGGTCAGGTGACACCATATCTTCTGCTACGGACAGGCACATTCCTGCCCTTTGGGCAGCATACAAGAAGCTGCTTCGGCATATTAACGAGCGCTGAAGTGTCCTAAACGCCCCCTTCTTTAAATTAACCCTCCTGTACATTCTGAAGACTGAGGGTGATCCAAAACGCTTTTGGAGCATAATAAATCCTGGAAACAGCAATAAAGTGTTGTTATTGCACCCACTGGGGAACGTGCACCAGACCACCTCTGTGCTGCTATACTAAATGATGCCTTCGATAGTCGTTTCCTCCTTGATCCAATGTTATCCAACGTCCCGATCTCCAACTGTGCGATAATTTCGAGATGTATCTCACCATGTTCGACTTGCAAGGTATCATACCGATTATCGATTTGAAACTAACATCGTCTAGCGGAATTCGTGGTGTACATGGCAAATTTATACTGAATGGTCAAGAGTATAGTTCTACCATCATGAAATGCAAATTCTTACAATCATATCATCAACGTGTACTGAAGACTGCAAGTATGCTGTGATCATTCCAGTACACATACCCGGAGATAAATAGAATCCATCCAAGATATCACCCATATATTTGAGATCAATACCACGCAAACTAAAGGTACATATATTTCCACATCTTGTTAATTTTCTGGAGGATAATAATTTATTCTCTCTAACGCAGAATGGCTTCCGAAAGTTTTTTTTCTTGTGACATTCAAACACTTTCCTTCACTAACGACTTGCACTTCCATTTGGACTCCACTTTTTTATCTGACTGCATATTTCTTTACTTCGCTAAATCAGTCGATAAATTTAACTCACGGCTATTACATAAAATAAGTGTGCTGAACATTGACCCCGCATTTCTTAACTGGATCCGTGGACTTCTTTCTTTTCAAATTGAATTTTTCAGCATTAATGACGCTGATTTTTTCACTCTACCATTTGGTTATGGGATTCCTCAAGGATCAGTACTTGACCCCCCTTAACTTTTTTTTTATCTTCTACATTGCTGTGAATTGCCGTTCCGCTCTGTAATGTACTCTGTATCCTGATAGTAAAATGTATAAATAAATATCTCTAGTCATAGAGCATGCCCGGAGGAGGGGGGGATGAATAAAAAGAGAGAGGGTGCTAACCCCCCCCCAGCAGATTGAACACTCGGCGCCTACCTAAGGGGAGGCGGGGGCGGGGGGAGGCAGGTTCTGCCATTTTTAATATACAGACGATGTGCAAGAATCAAACGCAAAACAAGGTTTGGTTTATGGGGTTTAGCATCCCAAAGCGACTCAGGCTATGAGGGACGCCGTCGTGAAGGGCTGCGGAAATCTCGGCCCCCTGGAGTTCTTTAACGTGCACTGACATCGCACAACACACGGACCTCTAGAATTTTGCCTCCATTGAAATTCGACCGCCGCGCAGGGGATCGAACCAGCGTCTTTCGGGTCAGCAGCCGAGCACTATAACAACTGAGCTACCGCGCCGGCAAAAATGCGCAGCAAACACACGCAAAACAGACTGCAGAAGCACGTGCTTGTTTTCGTGAGCAACGGACACAAACACTTTATTATGAAACAGACGAATGCTTTCCACCGTAGTAGTGCCGCAAATTCCATATATTACGAGCTCTATGTCGAGCTTGTCGAGGGCGTTCTACAAGACCTCGCGATCGTTAGTGAAATCGGCCAGACGGCCCGCTCTTTCAATGCGCATTTAAGAGCACATCGTCACCTCTTTAGTACAATGAAATCTGTTCCATAAGTGTTCTGTTTCTGTGTGCCAACAAAACGGCTTGGGAAATCTTACAAGGTTATCGGTGTTATCACTTTGCATTAGAATTAAATCTTAATAACTTTCTGTTCATCAGCTACGAGCTCCAAACACTTCTTTGTGTTATTTCTCTTTGGCACATTTTGCTTATATTCAGCATTTCGTCTTAAATGCGGTATTCTTAAGCGCCCATAACCTTCCTTTTTAAATACCAAGTGAGTCAGCACCTGCACGAATTGTATGCCTTCTCAGGAAATGTATTATTGCCACGCTGCATCTCAGCATGGCCTATAGCCGGCACGTATACAGAACAGCTTGTTGCTTTTGAGCACGAAGAATCAAATGGAGTTGTGTCTGCAGCTACTATCACTTAGGTAATAAAACAGGAAGCTTAATTACTGTTCTTTTTATTCTGTAGCACAACCCCCCCCCCCCCCCCCCCCCCACTGCCATTCAACGAAGTCGATCGCGCAAATATACACAGTCTTGTTCTAGCAACAAAAAAACGGGTCTGCTAATTAGCACAGATTAGTTAATTGGCGCCAATGCCTGTGCGTATAGAAGACTGGGCGGAAATAAGTCTTTTGGGCTTCGAATACCGATGCTTGCGCAGCTCCAGCAGCGTTGGTTGCGCGTGCAGCCCAATTTCGAAAACAAGTACGCTGAAGGGTATGACATGTTACCAGAGAACGACTGATACAATAAAGGTGCCGATGTATCTTTTCATCCGGTATGCTCTATAACGTTCGGCTTAAATCACACTCCTCAATACGAGCAAAAACCACCTCGTCCAACTGTCCTCCCTTTCGAGCGAAAAAACAGAGCCCCACAGTGTTTACGTCGTGCCTGCCGACAATAGAAGAGCGGTTAGTTGAGTTTTGCCTCTCAAAACAAAGCTTGTGCATGGAATAGGCTTATGTGGCTCGGCCACTCACCGTTGTTCGCCAGACGCTGTTGCCGGTCTTCGCTGCGCACATGGTTGCGCTTCGAGCATCGTGTGTACGCGTGGAGGACCTTTCCGACCGCTGTGCAGATGGCGCTTCTTGGAAAGCATCCGCATTCGTTGCCGTCACGGCGCAGCGAGCCAGCAGGGGAGGAAAACTTCGCACTTGATTAGACAATGCGTCATCTATCAAGTGGGCCGTGTCGACGCTCGCTTTGGTGTATTCCACAAAGCAATGTTTACTCACTGCTCAAAGTGATATCGCGCAGCTTGGAAGGGGTCCCCCCTCCTTTTGCAAATGCTGTCCGACGCGCAACGTACTTTTGTAAACTCGAAAGCATGTTGTGCACGCTGGTAGTACGAGCTGCCGCATATGTGTGGTAAAGGCAGCAGCGCATTTGCCATGTGGAGCAGTGTGCAGGCTTGTATAAAACCATGGGATCGGTGCTTTTAAGACTCGGTTTAGCAATCATTTTCCCAGTTCATTTTGGGTTCTACATAAAACGCTTGTGCTCAGCCGCATCCATGAGAACATATATACGCCAAAGGCGCGCGCACTTTGTCTACGACGCAGCAGCTCCTTGAAAAGTTCGGTTTATTTATGCATCCGTGGTTAATGAGCGCAGAAACAGACGAAGTCGAAGAGAAGAAGACCGTGACATGGCGCAAGCTCTCAACAACTGCTGTTTCTTCCCAATAAACGTTACGAGAAGCGCTTGTGTCGTGTTGTTGTCCTCTTCCCTTCGTCTTTTTTGTGCTCGTTAGCCATCAATACGTACCAGCTAGCCCACCTTCTTATGTTATCGCTTTATTTCTTTCACAGCTTCTCCCTAATGCTCTATACATACACTGGTTCGGTTTGTACGACACATCCCCCAGTGTCTATTCTGGTATGAATTACTGTTGATCCTCACTGCGTGCCCGCAGTGCGACCATAGCCGAGTATGCCTCAGCCAGAAAACTTTCGAGCTTCAGGCGATCTGCACGACTCGTTGCAAAAAACTACGGGACTATCATGCTCTTCACAGGGTCAATTTACATAGGTCGCGAAGGCGGAGCTTGAACGCGGTCTAGAACCAAGCGCCAGAGACATGAGTAAGGCTGCGGAACTGAAGCGCCAAAATTAAGTGTGCGCATAAACACAAATAAGAGAAAAATAATTCATTACTTGTTTGTAATTCATAACTATCTTAAGTACAATTTTAATTACTCCCTTTAAAAGTGTTTTAATTGTGCATTTGGTTAGAAAGTACCGCAGTTTTTTTATAAAATAACTAATATGTTCGTGTTCCCTCACAGCATGCGGCCAGCGGCGCTTATGCCATTAATATAACTATTATGTCTATTATGCAATCAGTATGAGTATTTCGCGGCTTGCTTGACGCTAGCTGCCGGCTCCTGCTTGCATGGCCGGCCGCATAAAGTTTCTTAATATAACTACAGGAAAAGCTAGCTGCGCTACAATTCATCACCACGGAGAGGCGCAGGAATGCTGACGAGGTTTCTTGCTTGGCTTGAATATTGTTGGGTGTAAAACGTGTATTCAGCCAAGAAAATAAGACTCTCCTCGAGGCAAACGCCCAAGAAATGTTGTGAAAGTTATACTAGCCTTTATACTAGGCGGGAGTTATACTGGGTGGGAGTACGCTCAAGTACAGCAGACGTTCGAGAAGAACAGGAGCCAATGTGCTCAAGATATGCTCCAGGGCCCAATAGATGCTAAGGTAGGAGACCTCGGGTCCTTTTTGGAGGAGTGGCGAAAGATTGTGGAGGCACCTGTGCAGGATTCTGGGTACCAACAAAGAACAGTTTCCTCTTCAGCACTGAAAGACCTCTCGCCTTTCGGTCCGATCTCCACTCAAGAACTACGAGCAGCCTTTCCTCATTTGTGATCAACACTGGGACCTGATGGATTTCAGTCAACAGACCTACCATTAGTTCGAGTATGGTACTCAAGGTTTTGCTCACGTTGTCCATGCTAATGGGAGAGTACCTCCCTGTCTCCAAAGCGAGCGCACGGTTTTTATTCCGAAGAAGGCTGAGGTAACGCTCCCTGGCGATTTCTGTCCCATCACTAGGGTACCAATACTTGTTCGTTGCCTTTAGCCTCAGCTCCTTCTTATGCAAACGACTAAGCAAGAAATAAAAGAAAGAAAGAAAGAAAGAAAGAAAGAAAGAAAGAAAGAAAGAAAGGAAGGAAGGAAGGAAGGAAGAAAGAAAGGAAGAAAGAAGGAAAGAGAGAAAGAAGGAAAGAGAGAAAGAGAGAAAGAAAGAAAGAAAGAAGGAAAGAAAGGAAGAAAGAACGAAGGAAAGAAAGGAAGAAAGAAAGAAAGAGAGAAAGAACGAAAGAAAGAGAGAAAAGAGAAAGAAAGAGAGAAAGAAAGAAAGAAAGAAAGAAAGGAAGAAAGAAAGAAAGAAAGAAAGAAAGAAAGAAAGAAAGAAAGAAAGAAAGAAAGAAAGAAAGAAAGAAAGAAAGGAAGGAAGAAAGAAAGAAAGAAAGAAAGAAAGAAAGAAAGCTTATTAGGTGCAGTGCTGACAACGCACTTCGCGACAGGCATGTCCATAGATTGGTCACGCACGCCTGGTCTCACTGGGCAAAACCGGCGTTTTTTTTCAACTGTTCCCGGAAGTAAGCCTAACAGGTTATTCTGGTGGACTGCTAGGGGGCGTCACTACGTGTTCGCACCTTGAAATGAGGGAAAAGCAAAGGACTAGGAAATCTTGCAGTTACTTGTACATACATCGGAGAAAGCGGATTAGAAAATTGTGAACGAAATATGTGCAGTGCAGGGGAAAAACAAGAATTATCGATTAAGAAAAAAAAGGTTAAAAAAACGGAGAGTAATGTGTGGGAAACAGGGATACGGACGGAATCAGTGCTGGGAACATACAGAACGTTCAAGCAGGAATTTGCCACCGACATGTGAGACAATTACTGCACAGTTTGCTTTCCTAAAAAAATAAACCATTTTCATTTTTTCAATGCAGAAGCGCAATAGATGGAGATTTTTTTGTTCATCCTTTAGCACGGCCTCTTTCTGCCTGCTTGATGATGACCCATTCCCTGGCTATCAGCCTGACCTTCGCGGTTTAAATCGTACCCATAATTTATTCCATGTATCAGGTGTATGGGGGGATAGGACGGAGGGCGCGGTAGCCGGCGCCTATAGAGACCCCAAAAACTACAAACAGAAAAACCACTCTCGATACAAGTTTTCAGCGGAAAATTTTCAAGCATACATGTTCAAAGCGGGCTGGCCGAAGCCCAACTTCCGCTCTTCCAAGAATGACCCCCTAATAGCCCCTGCATCTCTCGTGCCTAAAATACTGCCTTGAATCTTCGGCACCGAAATCTTGAGCTTCGGAAAAAAAAGCGCGGGCTGTAGACGCACTGAGGAGCTGGTACATAAGCGTAGGTTCTTGGTCACCTTTATTCCGCACTTTCTTGGGAGAAAAGCAGCCAGTGAGCACATAATCTCTGTCTGAACATGTCAAGTCACCGATATTCGGGTGTGGTTCCTAGTTTTCTTAGGCAGAGAGCGAGAGAGAGAAATAGAAGAAAGAAAAAGCAGGAAGGTCCCTGCACATGGGACAGTAAGGTGAGTCACCTGAAATGGGTTGTCAGTATTGTTACTTCTGCACGCAGAGAATGCCTTCCTATCGCTTCCGACTGCCCCGCAGGGGAGAGGGGTCGCCCCGCAAAGTAAAGCTGCACCCACGTGCGCCTCGTGCAGTGAAGTCTGAGCCGCATGAGAGAAGGATTACAAGGTATGCTTTCATTCTGTCTTCTTCATACACTCTTAGAACTAAAGGAGTGCAGAGGAGTGCCCAGAACACACTTTGAAGGAGTATTCGCTTGTCCCATATTCCACTCCTTTTTCCAGAATAAAATTACTCCCTCTGGACAAAGAGTGATCCAACACCTACTCAAGGAGTACTGTACTACTCCTGCAATAGAGTACAGGCACTCCTCCGAGGGAGTAAAGCTACCACATTGAAACAGCATCCTACTACTCTTTCAGGTAGAGTTCCAGGACTCCGTTTGTTAGAGTGACTATACTCCTTCAAGGAGTATCAGCCCAGATCTTATTTTACTCCTTCAAAAGGAGTTTCACGTGTTTTCAATGTATCCTACTAATTTTTTTATTTCACATATTCTTCAGAGCAAGTTGGTCATATGTTTTGCAGGATCCACCTGCGCTACATCTACAAAAGAGTAATGAGCAAAAGGGATTATAATTTTTGCTCATACAACTACTTTATGGCTACACTACAGTTTGCACATTAGTATGGTGCTCTGTCTGCGTTGGGAATAACAATGGTTCAAGAAATAATGACACAAATGTACAACACTGATAACTTTTATTTCTCAAGTCATTGCTGTGATTGCTGTGGCTGCCCAAAACACGCTCGGGAGGCACTCGCTAGGATCAAGCCCCATTAGTGTCTCAAGCAGCAGACAAGCCCGCTTTGTTTTTGGGGTGTACTTGACATTAAATGCCAAGAACACTGCCAAAAGCAAAGTAAACCCATCTACCAAATCCACCGCAGTGAGCTGTAAGCGCTCAAAAGAAACTAAGATGCTGGATGATGCCGTAGCTTGCTCGGCTGAGTGAAGGAGCTTTGGCTATGCGTGCATTTCTCCGGGTGCCTGCAAACATGAATGAAAATAATGCAAGTAAGAGTCAATTCCAATGCCCTTTTCATACTATCCTGCATATAACCCCATGAAAAAAAAGAAAGAATACAACTAGAATGTACTGATCGTGTGTGTCATGTCGCCACTAGTGTGTACCTATATTGTTACCAAGTGCAGACACCTTTCATTGCAAACCTTCATTCAGAGCTACAATTTTATGAAGCCCAATACAATTATCACTATGCTAGTCCTTTCAAAAGCTGTGTGCATGTAAAACAAGCACATATTTACCAAATGAAAATTTTAACATGAGCAACCTCTTCTGCAAGTATCATGATCAGCCTGACTACGCCCACTGCAGGGCAAAGGCCTCTCCGATGTTCTCCAATTAACCCTGTCCTTCGCCAGCTATGTCCACCGTGTTCCTGCAAACCTCCGCCCATGGAACTTTTTGCTGCTTCCTGCTACGTTTGCCTTCTCTTGGAATCCACTCCGTTACCCTTAAGGACCAGCGATTATCTTGCCTTCGTCTTACATGCCCTGCCCAAGCACCCTTTTTTCTCCTGATTTCGACTAGGATGTCTTCAACCCGCGTTTGTTCCCTCACCCACTCCGCCCGCTTCCGATCTCTTAACGTTACACCTATCATTTTTATTTCCATAGCTCGTTGCGTTGTCCTTAACTTAAGCTGAACCCTCTTCGTTAGCCTCCACGTTTCTGCCCCATAGGTGAATACCGGTAGGATACAGCTATTGTATACTTTTCTCTTGAGGGGTATTGAAAACTGCCATTCATGATCTGAGAGAACCTGCCTATATGCACTCCGCCCCATCCATATTCCTCTAGTTATTACCCTTCATGATCCGGATCAGCGGTCACTGCCTGCTCTAAGTAAATGTATTCCCTTATCACTTCCAGTCATTTCTAAAACCACACCTATTGTGCTTGACGGTTTCTTGTCACGTAATACATTGTGCAGTTTAAAATATAGGGTAACCTTATGTATCAGCAGCGCGAACACCACACAGGAAGAAGGAGAAGAAGGTAAAGAGCGCTGAACTTCCAACTTTTATTTGAGCAAAAATTGAACCCGCACTTTTATACACATACCAGGTAAAATCCCACCAGGGGGGTAACCAAGGCGTGCTATCGAATTCGGACCAACACGATGTCCAGGGCATCAAAAAGATAACTACTATCGCACTATACAAAGACTTCCATGAAAAGCGCGAATGACATGCGGAAAAAAAAAACAAGACAATGTAAAGAACAGGGTTGAGTGTGCGCAAATGGAAAAATGGAAAAACAGGGTTGAGGGCGCGAATTTTGCTAGAACCATGAGAAGGCAAGAACACGGTAAAAAAGTAAAAACAGGGTTGAGTGTGCGCAAATGGAAAAACAGGGTTGAGGGCGCGAATTTTGCTAAAACCATGAGAAGGCAAGAACACGGTAAAAAAGTAAAAACAGGGTTGAGGGCGCGAATTTTGCTAAAAGAAGAAAAAAAAAAACATGAGAAGGCGAGACACGGTAACAACGTAAGCGATGCGAAGGGATGAGCGCCAACAATTAACACGGCTAGAACTAAAATGCAGTGTGCCCCTAAAAGCCAGGTAAAATCAGGTAAAACCAGAGGGAAAGGTGATTTCTTTTTCAGATAATGAGATGGAAGGGGTGCTTACGCAACCTTCTTTGAGCCCTGAGATGTAGGTAGCTTCAATGATTTCGCGTGTTAGTTGGTTTTTATGTTTCTTTAAGACGGTTGCTCTCTTAAAATGAGGAATGCACTTCTTTTGGCTGTCACATACGCTGCAATGGGCGGGCAGGTTCCTCAACGGCGCCCCAGTTAGATCGTTCCTATGTTCTATTAACCTTTCGTTTAAGCATCTTCCTGTTTGGCCTATGTACGCCTTACCGCAAGCTAAAGGTATAGAGTATACAACACCCTCCGCACAAGGCACAAAAGGATCTCGGTGCCCGGTTGTACAGCTACTATTCTTTTTCTTTTTATTAACTTTGTTGCACAGGCTTGACAGGCGCAGAGGGGCTGAAAAGACTACGTCTACGCCTGCTTTTCTGCCAATTTTCTTCAGATTATGCGAGATTTGGTGCAGGTATGGCAGAACGGCGACCTTTTTGTTCCGCTGTCACGTATCATCCGGGGCTTCACATTCATGCTTCATACTTATCAGGACTTTTTTTGCAACAGACGAAAGGAGAGATTGCGGTTATCCTGATTGCGTCAGCCTCAGCACTTGGCTCGAAAAACTGTCCTGCAACCTGTGTTCACAAGATTTTGTGAGTGCGTTCTTAAAAGTTGACTTCACGATGTTCCTTTTTACAAGTTTTGAATGGGCTGAATCGTAGGGTAGGATGGGCTTATTGGCTCTTGGTTCAAATAACCAGCACACATGGTCCTCTCCGAAAAACAACTTTAACTCTAAAAACCGCATGGCGTTTTGTTCTGGAAATTCATGAGTAACTTCAAGAGGTGATATAGTATTAGAAAAAGTGTGGAGGACTTGAGTTGCTTCTGTTTTAAAGGCTTCAGTGTCGCAATCTAAGAGGACCAGGAAGTCATCGACGTACCGGAAAATTTTTAGAACGCTTGAAGACCCAGGCTTGTCCTTCAAGGATCTGTCATGCATAGCGAGGAAAAGGTCGCTCAAAATGGGGGCGATGCATGACCCTATACATATGCCTTACTTTTGTATGAATCTCGAACCGTTCCACTCTGCCACTGTTGATTTTAGGTAAGCGCATAGCAATTCAATGAAGCCATCCGCAGAAACGCCACACTCATTTTGGAAGGCCGCAGTGTGGCGTTTCTGCGGATGGCTTCATTGAATTGCTATGCGCTTACCTAAAATCAACAGTGGCAGAGTGGAACGGTTCGAGATTCATACAAAAGCAAGGCATATGTATAGGGTCATGCATCGCCCTCATTTTGAGCGACCTTTTCCTCGCTATGCATGACAGATCCTTGAAGGACAAGCTTGAGTCTTCAAGCGTTCTAAAAATTTTCCGGTACGTCGATGACTTCCTGGTCCTCTTAGATTGCGACACTGAAGCCTTTAAAACAGAAGCAACTCAAGTCCTCCACACTTTTTCTAATACTATATCACCTCTTGAAGTTACTCATGAATTCCCAGAACAAAACGCCATGCGGTTTTTAGAGTTAAAGTTGTTTTTCGGAGAGGACCATGTGTGCTGGTTATTTGAACCAAGAGCCAATAAGCCCATCCTACCCTACGATTCAGCCCATTCAAAACTTGTAAAAAGGAACATCGTGAAGTCAACTTTTAAGAACGCACTCACAAAATCTTGTGAACACAGGTTGCAGGACAGTTTTTCGAGCCAAGTGCTGAGGCTGACGCAATCAGGATACCCGCAATCTCTCCTTTCGTCTGTTGCAAAAAAAGTCCTGATAAGTATGAAGCATGAATGTGAAGCCCCGGATGATACGTGACAGCGGAACAAAAAGGTCGCCGTTCTGCCATACCTGCACCAAATCTCGCATAATCTGAAGAAAATTGGCAGAAAAGCAGGCGTAGACGTAGTCTTTTCAGCCCCTCTGCGCCTGTCAAGCCTGTGCAACAAAGTTAATAAAAAGAAAAAGAATAGTAGCTGCACAACCAGGCACCGAGATCCTTTTGTGCCTTGTGCGGAGGGTGTTGTATACTCTATACCTTTAGCTTGCGGTAAGGCGTACATAGGCCAAACAGGAAGATGCTTAAACGAAAGGTTAATGGAACATAGGAACGATCTAACTGGGGCGCCGTTGAGGAACCTGCCCGCCCATTGCAGCGTATGTGACAGCCAAAAGAAGTGCATTCCTCATTTTAAGAAAGCAACCGTCTTAAAGAAACATAAAAACCAACTAACATGCGAAATCATTGAAGCTACCTACATCTCAGGGCTCAAAGAAGGTTGCGTAAGCACCCCTTCCATCTCATTATCTGAAAAAGAAATCACCTTTCCCTCTGGTTTTACCTGATTTTACCTGGCTTTTAGGGGCACACTGCATTTTAGTTCTAGCCGTGTTAATTGTTGGCGCTCATCCCTTCGCATCGCTTACGTTGTTACCGTGTCCCGCCTTCTCATGTTTTTTTTCTTCTTTTAGCAAAATTCGCGCCCTCAACCCTGTTTTTCCATTTTTTCCATTTGCGCACACTCAACCCTGTTTTTTACATTGTCTTGTTTTTTTTTTCCGCATGTCATTCGTGCTTTTCATGGAAGTCTTTGTATAGTGTGATAGTAGATATCATTTTGATGCCCTGGACATCGTGTTGGTCCCAATTCGATAGCACGCCTTGATTACCCCCCTGGTGGGATTTTACCTGGTATGTGTATAAAAGTGCGGGTTCAATTTTTGCTCAAATAAAAGTTGGAAGTTCAGCGCTCTTTACCTTCTTCTCCTTCTTCCTGTGTTGTGTTCGCGCTGCTAATACATATGGATCGCAACCAACTAGCCCGACAGATGGTGTTATTCAGGGTAACCTTGAATCGGGAAAACACTTAAACCAATGACAGTTTTCTTGCTGAAGATAAATGGCTGTTGCAATTCCTGTTTCTCAGATACCATTAACTGAATTTCATGCTCTAAAATAGTGAAGGAAAAATTCAAAATTTTTCATCTCAAAGAGGCAGACAACAAATTTCAGTTTGGTTTGGGTTGGTTTATGGGGTTTAACATCCCAAAGCGACCCAGGCTATGAGAGACGCCGTAGTGAAGGGCTCCGGAAATTTCGACCACCTGGGGTTCTTTAACGTGCACTGACATCGCACAGTACACGGGCCTCTAGAATTTCTCCTCCAAAGAAATTCCAGCCGCCGCGGCCGGGATCAAACCCACGTCTTTTGGGTCAGCAGCCGAGCAAATTTCAGTTGCACATTTTTTTTTTGTTTTTAATGATGCATAAGGCATTACTATGCACGGATAACCACACAGTATTCGCCTATGACTGCTAAATAATTTGTAATTAAATATCTTCTCTCTCCTGCTTCACCTTTAAAAACTGAGCAATGGCAATGGCATCAAAGGTCAGTATAAGCCAGGGGAGGCATGAGGAAAACTGCAATATAATTGCGGCTTCGTCATTCATTGTGATTCAGACTCTTAAGGCAGGCTGGCTTTAGCATTGTAACTAATTAAAACGATGAAGTAGCGATATCGTAGCTTTTTTGTGCCTTCCATAACCTATACTGAACATTGATGTCATAGCAATTGCTATGCTATTGAAACAGGGAAGAAAAGAAATCTGGTTGTAATTATTTAGCGATTGGAGACAAATACTATGCAACAATTGTATGTATACGAATGCTGGGACTGGGACTGGTGCTGGGACGTCTAATAAGAGCTCAGAAAGACTCGGTTTCAATACGCCAGACCCTCCGCATAACATTACCCTGTGCGAAAATACCCCACCCCACCCTAGCTTAATTTCTGTCCACATGCACCAAGGCTCACTGCACCTGTTATAAATATTGCCCTAAATATTGCAATCAAGCTGCCCGTGTATGCATAGACTATCTGTGCATGGAGAAAGAAAGAAGTTGTTAGGAATGTTTCACACCAAAAACAGAAAAAAAGGCAGCCTGTTTCTCAGAAACAGCTAAGAGCATGAAATGGTGTGTCCAAAAAGATTAGGCTGCTTTGTACTTATTTATGACAACGAGAACTGTCAGAGCTGCGCTTTCAAAAATTCAGGAGCTTTGTGCACAAATGTAGCTTCCGTATGCACGTCTTGCAGCACCAATGCTTCCGAATTGAAACGACCGATGAATATGCACAGGAAAAAGCAAATAGAGAGCGCTTGAATTTAAAAGAAAAGCTACCTTGCACAATCAGAAATTTCGCGACAGAACCTTCCAAACAGTGACGTGTACTGGTTGCGGTATACGGAATATATACCTAGCAAATAAGTGTGCGCTTTGTTAACGAGCGGGATTCTTTGGCAGCAATGCTACAGCTCCAATTCCGAAAACCTAACGCTGCAAAAATTGAGTTTTCAAAATACGTGCGAATGCACGATACACTTTTGCACGTATTTAGAACTTTCAGTTGTGAAACACAGACAACGAATCTTGTGTATGTGTCTTCCTTGGCTGGTAAAAAAATTCTTCTATAAGTCTCCAGTTTGCCTGTGTACTCCACAAATTCTAGGATCCCTGTCCGCTACACGTCAAATTTCACTGAAGCGAAAGTAATACAACCGACAGCTGATGATATGCTAGGGCAACAGGATTTCAAAAGTTTGAGAAGGGCAGTGGGAGTCCAATCCAGGTGGAGTAGTGAAATTTGACTAGTAACAGACAGGGATCCACCAATCTGTGGAGGACACCGGCAAATTGGAGACTTACGGAGGAATTTTTTTACCCGCCAAGGAACACGCATACACAAGAGAACACCACAGAGGACTACGGCTTTTACCAGCCCTAGTCCTGTGCGGTTCTCTCTTGTGTATGCGTCTTTTTTGGCTGGTAAAAAAATTCTTCCATAAGTCTCCAATTTGCCTGTGTCCTCAACAAACCGCAGGATCCCTGTCCACTACTAGTCAAATATTTCAACTCCACCTGGCTTGGACTCCCACCGCCCTTCTCTGTGGAGAAAGGGTGACAGCAGCTGGCAAAGGACAAGGTTAACTGCAGATCAACTGGGGAAGCATTATCCTGCACTGATTTTGACGGTAGGTTCACAAGACAAACAAAATCAACTCGAGGAGCGGGTTGCACATCATGCGACTGAATGTCAATGGCCAGTGAAAAAGGCACCAGCACTATGGAATGCACATGCAGAAAACGAGACGCATTTTTTTGTCAACTTTGAGTAGCAGTCTACTGCAATTTTAAAGAGCAAAGCTCTCAAGTATGGCAACACTGGCACTTTTTGTTTTACTGGGGTGAGGGTCGTCGTGAGGGTTGAAGTCCATATTTCTTTTCTATCCACTGTGTTAGTTGCGAGCTATGTTTACCTAATAGGGGCTGGGCATCTAACATCACCGTTATTTCTTTGCAGCAGTTAAAACAATACAGCATACATTTTATAACATGCTTAACGAATTTTTGGGAGCAGCATGCTTTTACCCTTCTACTATTTGTTGCTACTGAATCAGTTTGGCGTTGACAAAAGATCTGTAATAAGGAGTAATTACTCATTGACATCCACTCGAGCACAGCCAAACGGCTACAAAGGAAAGCAATACAGATTTCACAGAAACTTCGTAGTTAAAGAAAGATTCGTCCTGGTCCGGTGTTCGAACTCAGAACCACCACTTCACTGGAGCAGTCGCTCTATCAATTTGTCCAACCTGGACGGCAAGCTTATGGTAGGGCGAGAGCGAAGTGATCAATAACTCGAGTGGGAACTGTGTTGGTCCAATGTTTTAGGACCCCTAAAACACTGGACAAACTCAGTTCCCGCTTCATGTTACCTCTAAAACATTGGACAAACTGAGTTCCCGCTTCATGTTACAATACTGAGTGGCATTTTGGTCTATACACCGGAAATACCGGTAAAGCATCATGATAGAACACAATGTTTTTTAAAGGGATAAAGGAATATGTTCGCCCTTTCAGAGGGCACATATGCATAAGAGGCAACATGTGTGAAATAGTCACTCCACCTGAAGCAGTGTAAATTCCATTATGTTAACAGCAGCAGTCAAAAGCTTCATGAGCGACTATTTCATACAGATCGTGTAATTACATTCATGTAATTCAGGATCAGATTCATGTGATTATACAGGGAGGTACTGCTGCTAAGTGCACGTAGAGCTCTGCATGCATTTCTAAACCCGGCTGTGAGTCTATGTCTACGAAATTTTTCTAAATAGGCAGGTAAGGTATGCATCACTGGAAAACAATACCTACCACAAACAGCTGAGGAGAGATAGCACAGCCAAAAGCTGGAAGCACGAATGGCCCAGTAGATACTGGCAGCTGGCAACTGCAAATAAATATGTCAGAGCAACTGTTGTCAGTGGCCGTAACAATGTCATGAATGACAAGAGAAGAAATTGTCTACTGCTTCATAAATTAGAATAAGGTATTCACATAGGAACACAAAAAGCAATGAGATGGCCCATGACAAAAGAAATGAACAGATTGTATGTGATGCACAGATATACATTTTTTCAGTAGATTTACATGACTGTCACAACCGCATAGAAAGATGAGCAGGCTGGAATACCACTATTTTTATGCATGATGAAAAGAGCGTAACTATTCGAATATAGCATGCACAGGATTTAATTATTACTACTAGGGTGCTTTGGAGCAGCACCGAAGGTATTTTTAAATTGAACGTAGCGACCAGTAGACCCGTCTGCTTTGCACAAATGACGAGAGGATGGAAAAGGCATGCATTCATTAGCAAGAAGCACGATATCTCACATCACAGCATGAAACGAAAATTGGTATTGCATTTAACAAATCTGCACAGAAATAAAAACTGCCTAGTGGCAATGCAAGTAAGAGCAAGGGAAAAAAATACCTAAGAAAACTGGTGAGTGTGGTGCAGGGAGGTCTGTGGGTAGGGTCTCGTGCCTGGGAATAGTTCCGAGCGCGGAGAATCGCCGGCAGCACAGCTGGTGGCAGTCAACCAAGAATAAATAAGAGAAAGTGAAAATCAATAACAAACCATCACCGATATAGCGAACGACTTGAAAGCGGGCCGCACAAACGAGGGATATAGCAAAAAGCTTGAAATCCTAAATAAGTGCGCAGTTGCATCCGAAACAGTTCTCAAAATCTGAAGGCGAGGAAGCATCGACACCTACACCTCAGGGCAGACGCAAGAACGATCTAACTTTGACATAATACTGTGTCAAATTCTGTTCCATGGGGAAGCACAGATAAAAATTTACAAATGACTAGGCAAGGGATATGCCCCAGCCTTTTACACGCGATCATTGTCCCCGAAAAAATTGTATGACAAATATTAAGGCGTAAGCACTAATCCGACGAGTACACACACTGAGCACTGTCTGTTAGCAGCTGGCCTAGCGCGAGTGCTCTGTCGCGCGGCACTGCCGCTCATCGTCATCTTCTAAGTAGCACAAATCAATCCGACGGTCACCAGCCGCGAGGCAACTCGACCGTTGTCAGTTCCCTTGTCTGTCCGCAGCTGGCCTAGCAAGAGCGCTCTCTAACGTGGCACTGCACGCTCATCATCCTCTCCTACGTAGCACAAATCTTTGCTATTGGAATGTAGTAAACATTGTCTGTTGTTTTTCGCAGCGCTAGCAAGCGACCGCATAACTCTGTTGTGATAACTGGTGGCCGCGGCCGACAGCGCGCCTGAATACGTAGTGCGCGGGCCGCGGGCGAACGGACCGTCGTGTGAATCGGCCTTAACGCATTATAGCTGAGGCAACCGCACTCAGACTGCCTGCACTGCCATCCCTATATAGGCGCACACTAATAACGCGTGCGAATAGAGATCAGAAGTAAAGAAACGTACACGGGACTCACCGTTCAGACGGCTCATCAAGGCTTAGCAAAACCGCACATTCTTCTTCGTTGCCTCTCCAGATGACAAGAAGTCGTAGCGCTACCTTTCTTCACGGCTTTACCCGTTCAAAATCACCAGTGTTGACAGGGCGTAATTCTCGTCGTTGGTTTCCAAAACACACTTGTGTTCTTCATACACGTCCACCGCACGAGCACTCAAACAATGCTACGAAAACCCAAATAACACAAAACGTGACGACGGCTGCAGTTTTGCTTCGTTGAAAAAACCTACAAATGCGCTTTTTTTATTACTAATATTTGAATTGTGTTCGCAACAAAAACAAATTATATTTTTTCATTTTATTTCTTTATTAAATGCGAATACCAAAGCGCTTTTAGATACTTTTGCTGACATGTCGTTTGTAGAAGCTGCGATCCTGTGAGCCCATCCCCGGGTGTCCTAGCAGACGACGGCGCAGACGACGCTGTTGACGGAATGCAATTTCGATTGACGGCAGCGAAAATCCCTTAAATGCGACAAAAAACGCAAAGAAACGCACCGTATCGCAAACTGGTCCATATCAAGGATATGTTCGACGCGAGCGGTAGGACAAAGAGCTGCTGCGATGCATTACTCAACGCGACACTGGCATGCTCGACGGAGACATGAAACAGAGCTTAAATGTGACCCGTACAAGCGGATTACTCTGATATCAACTGCGTTACGGAACTACGACGATACTTGCTTCACACTTTAGCTTATATGCAACAGCGGCCCGCACTCGCCGCATCCTGTTCGAGTGTACTTTCACTATCAAGAGCCCACATGCATGGAAGCCGACAGAAGCAACTGTCTTTTCGAGTTCAGATTGTTCCGAGAAATACGAGCAGCTTACTTTAGCACGTACTCGAATTCAAGTTCTCAGCCTGTGTGTCACGTACGGTGACGATGGCGTCGAGGACGAGCTTAAGAATCGCCTTAACGTGGCCGCAACGCAGCCGGTATCCCAAGCATTCGTGCGCTAATTGTTGTTCACCTGTACTGCGAACGTGCGCTCAGTCGCAGGCCAGCCGCTAGCTGCTCGATTTACCAGCCTTGCGAGTACAATTCGCAAGTTTCTGAGCCAATCTGTGAGCGAGCCGAGCTTTCAGCAATGACGCTGCTCGCGAGCGCGCCGCGCGACGAGCTTCGGCCTGCTCCCTGGCTGCCGTATTCGTAGCTAAGCCTAGGATGTTTCACTTCGATGCCAGAGCTGAGAGCGCTTCGAAACTGGCTAGCGCTGAGGTGCTACTCTTTGCATTGTAAGTACGTTTTATTGTGAACTATGTCTCGTAGTGAAATAAAGATATGCTCGGGTCGACCCGAACGGTGATGATGGCGTCGAGGACGAGCTTAAGAATCGCCGCAACGCAGCCGATATTCCATGCATACATGTGTGCTAAATTTGTTCACCTGTGCTGCAAACGTGGGCATAAAGGCTCGCTCAATCGCAGGCCAGTCGCTGCTCGATTTTCCAGCCTTGCGTGCGCGATTCGCAAGCTACGGAGCGAATCATTGAGCGAGCCGAGCTTTCGGCAACGACGCCGCCCGCGGTCGCCGCGGGCGACGAACTGTGCGCTGCTCGCTGGCTGCCCTTGTCGTCGCTAAACCTAGCTGATTTCACATAGATGCTGTAGCTGAATGCGCTTCGAAACTGGCCAGCACTTAGGTGCTACCCTCGGCACCGTTTTACTCTGAACCCCGCGTCATAGGGAAATAAATATATGCTCGGTTTCCGCGACCCCTTCAGGAGCGGAGCTATAGCAGAGGCCAGGCGAACTCCAGAGCAGCAGCAAAGCGGCTATGGGAGGAAATTTGTATGGCTGTTATCGCTTCTACCAACAACTCGACATTGGCTAATGATACTCTATCCCAGAGCTTTGGTCGTGAACAAACAATACCAGTGCATTTTTCTGACGCCGGCATCCAGGCTGGCAGGCCGGCCCCGAGAAGCTAGCGCGCCCTTACGAATGTATGGCCGTAAGGGCGGAGGAGTAAAACAAGCACTGAACTCCCTTGAAGTACGCAGGAGTGGAAATGCCATTTTACTCTTTTGTCAAGAGGAGTGAACAGGACCTTTCACTCTTTCTCGTTTGTAGAGAGAGTAGATTGAGACCTGCAGGAGTAGCGAGGCTCTTTTACTCTTAATGAAGGAGTAGCAGTTCTTAGAGTGTATGTGTAGAACCCGGACAATATCTACTATTGAAAGAGGCCATGTTTCTTTTTTCATTGCACTAGCTGAAGAGCTAAAATGTGCTGCTGTTTAGTTGGAAGCTTCTCTAAGCTGGTTCCAAGATAAGATCGCATAACAAGCTCACGGTCTTTGAAACATCGATGCTTAGTTCAGTGGGCAAGGCTTAACGCCTGCAGGTGACTACCAGAACCAGCTTTCTCATACAAAAAAAAATTGCTGCAAATACTCCTCAAGGGAAGTTCTCGAAACCGTGGCGTAGACAGACTGTCATGACGTCGCAGTTAACCCCATTTCGCGGAGGCACCTTCCAGTCAGCTGCGATTTCACTTTCGGGGATCAACTGCGACGACACGGGTACCTGTAGAGGCACTGGCTAGTGGGTCTCTGGGGGAATTTAGGGTTGCCTCCTCGAGTCCTGTCTGGATGAGCCCTTTGTTCCTCCTCTCCACGTGCTTTCTCACTCTCCTCTCTCATCGGATCCTTCCCACCTGCTTGGACGCTATAAAACCTGAGACTTCTAGCCCAGATAGTCACTCTCCTGCACTGCAGTCATCGCGTTCTTTTCGCAGCAATATTAGCGTTCGATGAGAGTGCAAGTTGTCATTCGAATGTGCGGACTCCTTCCTGTTTGACATTTTTCTCCCAACCATATCATAGACGAAAGCCGGTCGTCGCTGCGAACTATTTCATCCACCTTGTGCGTGCGAAGGGCCCTGGTGGCAAGAACTTCCTCGGGACACCACTCTTGCCTTGTGTCATGGCGTGCATCCAGTGTTTGCCTGAAGTGATATGGGACGACATATTCTGCTTCCTCGATGGAGCCTCCCTGCTTTCCTTTGCCCAAGCAGCTCCCAGCCTCAAGAGCGCAGTCCTGCAGCCCAGACACGCCCGCACATTGACGTTCGCCATTGACACGGACAAGCGGACCCTGGACGAATTCCCTCGGTATCGTCTGTCCCGCCACGTGCAAGTACTACACTTCACCAACTGCCTAGTCCTTCCATCTAGAGCCATCCTTGGCTTCGTCGAAACCTGCAACAACCTCCTAGAATTGAGCATTGTGGGCTGCGTTGTCGAGCCCGTACCGTTGATTGAGTTGCTCGCATTGAACCTTGCAGTGGTGCGGAAGCTCGAATGGACTCTCCACGAGGAACGCTTCTATGAATCTTGGCTGGACAAAGCCGCTGGGCAGATGGGCGTCGGAACAGCGTCGTCGCAACTGAGCTTGGAAGAAATGTACATCGAAGTCGCAGCCACACCTGTAAGCGTCGCGTTCTTCAAGCTCCTCATGAACTGGTGCCGCGCGCTGCAGCGACTCCACATTCATGCCGTCCGCAAAGAGGTGGAAGGCCTACCGGGCGTCCAAGCGTGCACTCAGCTCATGCCGCCGCGACAGCATTTGACAAAGTCTTTCTCGTTTGAGCGTGTTCCGGCACCAGAAATGCAGCACAATGCCGGGGACTGGCTGGGCTACCCCTTTTACCAGGCTATGGACGTTGTTTGTGCCAACATCTTCTATACCCTCAACCCGGAACCAACCTGCAACTTTGTCCGCCCTTCCGAGCTGTTACAACAGGGAGTTCCGCTTCGAAGCACCCGCAGTGTCATCGTAGCCGTAGAAGCCGACGAGCGAGGACGCAGCCACATTCTCCAAGCTGCCTCGAAGCCTGAATATTGGCTGGACGTCAGCTGTGTCTAGATACTGCTAGCCTCAGCGCACACCTATAGGCTCCGTGCAGTTACCCAGGCGGCAGCACTGGATGGATGGATGGATGGATGGATGGATGGATGGATGGATGGATGGATGGATGGATGGATGGATGGATGGATGGATGGATGGATGGATGGATGGATGGATGGATGGATGGATGGATGGATGGATGGATGGATGGATGGATGGATGGATGGATGGATGGATGGATGGATGGATGGATGGATGGATGGATGGATGGATGGATGGATGGATGGATGGATGGATGGATGGATGGATGGATGGATGGATGGATGGATGGATGGATGGATGGATGGATGGATGGATGGATGGATGGATGGATGGATGGATGGATGGATGGATGGATGGATGGATGGATGGATGGATGGATGGATGGATGGATGGATGGATGGATGGATGGATGGATGGATGGATGGATGGATGGATGGATGGATGGATGGATGGATGGATGGATGGATGGATGGATGGATGGATGGATGGATGGATGGATGGATGGATGGATGGATGGATGGATGGATGGATGGATGGATGGATGGATGGATGGATGGATGGATGGATGGATGGATGGATGGATGGATGGATGGATGGATGGATGGATGGATGGATGGATGGATGGATGGATGGATGGATGGATGGATGGATGGATGGATGGATGGATGGATGGATGGATGGATGGATGGATGGATGGATGGATGGATGGATGGATGGATGGATGGATGGATGGATGGATGGATGGATGGATGGATGGATGGATGGATGGATGGATGGATGGATGGATGGATGGATGGATGGATGGATGGATGGATGGATGGATGGATGGATGGATGGATGGATGGATGGATGGATGGATGGATGGATGGATGGATGGATGGATGGATGGATGGATGGATGGATGGATGGATGGATGGATGGATGGATGGATGGATGGATGGATGGATGGATGGATGGATGGATGGATGGATGGATGGATGGATGGATGGATGGATGGATGGATGGATGGATGGATGGATGGATGGATGGATGGATGGATGGATGGATGGATGGATGGATGGATGGATGGATGGATGGATGGATGGATGGATGGATGGATGGATGGATGGATGGATGGATGGATGGATGGATGGATGGATGGATGGATGGATGGATGGATGGATGGATGGATGGATGGATGGATGGATGGATGGATGGATGGATGGATGGATGGATGGATGGATGGATGGATGGATGGATGGATGGATGGATGGATGGATGGATGGATGGATGGATGGATGGATGGATGGATGGATGGATGGATGGATGGATGGATGGATGGATGGATGGATGGATGGATGGATGGATGGATGGATGGATGGATGGATGGATGGATGGATGGATGGATGGATGGATGGATGGATGGATGGATGGATGGATGGATGGATGGATGGATGGATGGATGGATGGATGGATGGATGGATGGATGGATGGATGGATGGATGGATGGATGGATGGATGGATGGATGGATGGATGGATGGATGGATGGATGGATGGATGGATGGATGGATGGATGGATGGATGGATGGATGGATGGATGGATGGATGGATGGATGGATGGATGGATGGATGGATGGATGGATGGATGGATGGATGGATGGATGGATGGATGGATGGATGGATGGATGGATGGATGGATGGATGGATGGATGGATGGATGGATGGATGGATGGATGGATGGATGGATGGATGGATGGATGGATGGATGGATGGATGGATGGATGGATGGATGGATGGATGGATGGATGGATGGATGGATGGATGGATGGATGGATGGATGGATGGATGGATGGATGGATGGATGGATGGATGGATGGATGGATGGATGGATGGATGGATGGATGGATGGATGGATGGATGGATGGATGGATGGATGGATGGATGGATGGATGGATGGATGGATGGATGGATGGATGGATGGATGGATGGATGGATGGATGGATGGATGGATGGATGGATGGATGGATGGATGGATGGATGGATGGATGGATGGATGGATGGATGGATGGATGGATGGATGGATGGATGGATGGATGGATGGATGGATGGATGGATGGATGGATGGATGGATGGATGGATGGATGGATGGATGGATGGATGGATGGATGGATGGATGGATGGATGGATGGATGGATGGATGGATGGATGGATGGATGGATGGATGGATGGATGGATGGATGGATGGATGGATGGATGGATGGATGGATGGATGGATGGATGGATGGATGGATGGATGGATGGATGGATGGATGGATGGATGGATGGATGGATGGATGGATGGATGGATGGATGGATGGATGGATGGATGGATGGATGGATGGATGGATGGATGGATGGATGGATGGATGGATGGATGGATGGATGGATGGATGGATGGATGGATGGATGGATGGATGGATGGATGGATGGATGGATGGATGGATGGATGGATGGATGGATGGATGGATGGATGGATGGATGGATGGATGGATGGATGGATGGATGGATGGATGGATGGATGGATGGATGGATGGATGGATGGATGGATGGATGGATGGATGGATGGATGGATGGATGGATGGATGGATGGATGGATGGATGGATGGATGGATGGATGGATGGATGGATGGATGGATGGATGGATGGATGGATGGATGGATGGATGGATGGATGGATGGATGGATGGATGGATGGATGGATGGATGGATGGATGGATGGATGGATGGATGGATGGATGGATGGATGGATGGATGGATGGATGGATGGATGGATGGATGGATGGATGGATGGATGGATGGATGGATGGATGGATGGATGGATGGATGGATGGATGGATGGATGGATGGATGGATGGATGGATGGATGGATGGATGGATGGATGGATGGATGGATGGATGGATGGATGGATGGATGGATGGATGGATGGATGGATGGATGGATGGATGGATGGATGGATGGATGGATGGATGGATGGATGGATGGATGGATGGATGGATGGATGGATGGATGGATGGATGGATGGATGGATGGATGGATGGATGGATGGATGGATGGATGGATGGATGGATGGATGGATGGATGGATGGATGGATGGATGGATGGATGGATGGATGGATGGATGGATGGATGGATGGATGGATGGATGGATGGATGGATGGATGGATGGATGGATGGATGGATGGATGGATGGATGGATGGATGGATGGATGGATGGATGGATGGATGGATGGATGGATGGATGGATGGATGGATGGATGGATGGATGGATGGATGGATGGATGGATGGATGGATGGATGGATGGATGGATGGATGGATGGATGGATGGATGGATGGATGGATGGATGGATGGATGGATGGATGGATGGATGGATGGATGGATGGATGGATGGATGGATGGATGGATGGATGGATGGATGGATGGATGGATGGATGGATGGATGGATGGATGGATGGATGGATGGATGGATGGATGGATGGATGGATGGATGGATGGATGGATGGATGGATGGATGGATGGATGGATGGATGGATGGATGGATGGATGGATGGATGGATGGATGGATGGATGGATGGATGGATGGATGGATGGATGGATGGATGGATGGATGGATGGATGGATGTGGATGGATGGATGGATGGATGGATGGATGGATGGATGGATGGATGGATGGATGGATGGATGGATGGATGGATGGATGGATGGATGGATGGATGGATGGATGGATGGATGGATGGATGGATGGATGGATGGATGGATGGATGGATGGATGGATGGATGGATGGATGGATGGATGGATGGATGGATGGATGGATGGATGGATGGATGGATGGATGGATGGATGGATGGATGGATGGATGGATGGATGGATGGATGGATGGATGGATGGATGGATGGATGGATGGATGGATGGATGGATGGATGGATGGATGGATGGATGGATGGATGGATGGATGGATGGATGGATGGATGGATGGATGGATGGATGGATGGATGGATGGATGGATGGATGGATGGATGGATGGATGGATGGATGGATGATGGATGGATGGATGGATGGATGGATGGATGGATGGATGGATGGATGGATGGATGGATGGATGGATGGATGGATGGATGGATGGATGGATGGATGGATGGATGGATGGATGGATGGATGGATGGATGGATGGATGGATGGATGGATGGATGGATGGATGGATGGATGGATGGATGGATGGATGGATGGATGGATGGATGGATGGATGGATGGATGGATGGATGGATGGATGATGGATGGATGGATGGATGGATGGATGGATGGATGGATGGATGGATGGATGGATGGATGGATGGATGGATGGATGGATGGATGGATGGATGGATGGATGGATGGATGGATGGATGGATGGATGATGGATGGATGGATGGATGGATGGATGGATGGATGGATGGATGGATGGATGGATGGATGGATGGATGGATGGATGGATGGATGGATGGATGGATGGATGGATGGATGGATGGATGGATGGATGGATGGATGGATGGATGGATGGATGGATGGATGGATGGATGGATGGATGGATGGATGGATGGATGGATGGATGGATGGATGGATGGATGGATGGATGGATGGATGGATGGATGGATGGATGGATGATGGATGGATGGATGGATGGATGGATGGATGGATGGATGGATGGATGGATGGATGGATGGATGGATGGATGGATGGATGGATGGATGGATGGATGGATGGATGGATGGATGGATGGATGGATGGATGGATGGATGGATGGATGGATGGATGGATGGATGGATGGATGGATGGATGGATGGATGGATGGATGGATGGATGGATGGATGGATGATGATGGATGGATGGATGGATGGATGGATGGATGGATGGATGGATGGATGGATGGATGGATGGATGGATGGATGGATGGATGGATGGATGGAGATGGATGGATGGATGGATGGATGGATGGATGATGATGGATGGATGGATGGATGGATGGATGGATGGATGGATGGATGGATGGATGGATGGATGGATGGATGGATGGATGGATGGATGGATGGATGGATGGATGGATGGATATGGATGGATGGATGGATGGATGGATGGATGGATGGATGGATGGATGGATGGATGGATGGATGGATGGATGGATGGATGGATGGATGGATGGATGGATGGATGGATGGATGGATGGATGGATGGATGGATGGATGGATGGATGGATGGATGGATGGATGGATGGATGGATGGATGGATGGATGGATGGATGGATGGATGGATGGATGGATGGATGGATGGATGGATGGATGGATGGATGGATGGATGGATGGATGGATGGATGGATGGATGGATGGATGGATGGATGGATGGATGGATGGATGGATGGATGGATGGATGGATGGATGGATGGATGGATGGATGGATGGATGGATGGATGGATGGATGGATGGATGGATGGATGGATGGATGGATGGATGGATGGATGGATGGATGGATGGATGGATGGATGGATGGATGGATGATGGATGGATGGATGGATGGATGGATGGATGGATGGATGGATGGATGGATGGATGGATGGATGGATGGATGGATGGATGGATGGATGGATGGATGGATGGATGGATGGATGGATGGATGGATGGATGGATGGATGGATGGATGGATGGATGGATGGATGGATGGATGGATGGATGGATGGATGGATGGATGGATGGATGGATGGATGGATGGATGGATGGATGGATGGATGGATGGATGGATGGATGGATGGATGGATGGATGGATGGATGGATGGATGGATGGATGGATGGATGGATGGATGGATGGATGGATGGATGGATGGATGGATGGATGGATGGATGGATGGATGGATGGATGGATGGATGGATGGATGGATGGATGGATGGATGGATGGATGGATGGATGGATGGATGGATGGATGGATGGATGGATGGATGGATGGATGGATGGATGGATGGATGGATGGATGGATGGATGGATGGATGGATGGATGGATGGATGGATGGATGGATGGATGGATGGATGGATGGATGGATGGATGGATGGATGGATGGATGGATGGATGGATGGATGGATGGATGGATGGATGGATGGATGGATGGATGGATGGATGGATGGATGGATGGATGGATGGATGGATGGATGGATGGATGGATGGATGGATGGATGGATGGATGGATGGATGGATGGATGGATGGATGGATGGATGGATGGATGGATGGATGGATGGATGGATGGATGGATGGATGGATGGATGGATGGATGGATGGATGGATGGATGGATGGATGGATGGATGGATGGATGGATGGATGGATGGATGGATGGATGGATGGATGGATGGATGGATGGATGGATGGATGGATGGATGGATGGATGGATGGATGGATGGATGGATGGATGGATGGATGGATGGATGGATGGATGGATGGATGGATGGATGGATGGATGGATGGATGGATGGATGGATGGATGGATGGATGGATGGATGGATGGATGGATGGATGGATGGATGGATGGATGGATGGATGGATGGATGGATGGATGGATGGATGGATGGATGGATGGATGGATGGATGGATGGATGGATGGATGGATGGATGGATGGATGGATGGATGGATGGATGGATGGATGGATGGATGGATGGATGGATGGATGGATGGATGGATGGATGGATGGATGGATGGATGGATGGATGGATGGATGGATGGATGGATGGATGGATGGATGGATGGATGGATGGATGGATGGATGGATGGATGGATGGATGGATGGATGGATGGATGGATGGATGGATGGATGGATGGATGGATGGATGGATGGATGGATGGATGGATGGATGGATGGATGGATGGATGGATGGATGGATGGATGGATGGATGGATGGATGGATGGATGGATGGATGGATGGATGGATGGATGGATGGATGGATGGATGGATGGATGGATGGATGGATGGATGGATGGATGGATGGATGGATGGATGGATGGATGGATGGATGGATGGATGGATGGATGGATGGATGGATGGATGGATGGATGGATGGATGGATGGATGGATGGATGGATGGATGGATGGATGGATGGATGGATGGATGGATGGATGGATGGATGGATGGATGGATGGATGGATGGATGGATGGATGGATGGATGGATGGATGGATGGATGGATGGATGGATGGATGGATGGATGGATGGATGGATGGATGGATGGATGGATGGATGGATGGATGGATGGATGGATGGATGGATGGATGGATGGATGGATGGATGGATGGATGGATGGATGGATGGATGGATGGATGGATGGATGGATGGATGGATGGATGGATGGATGGATGGATGGATGGATGGATGGATGGATGGATGGATGGATGGATGGATGGATGGATGGATGGATGGATGGATGGATGGATGGATGGATGGATGGATGGATGGATGGATGGATGGATGGATGGATGGATGGATGGATGGATGGATGGATGGATGGATGGATGGATGGATGGATGGATGGATGGATGGATGGATGGATGGATGGATGGATGGATGGATGGATGGATGGATGGATGGATGGATGGATGGATGGATGGATGGATGGATGGATGGATGGATGGATGGATGGATGGATGGATGGATGGATGGATGGATGGATGGATGGATGGATGGATGGATGGATGGATGGATGGATGGATGGATGGATGGATGGATGGATGGATGGATGGATGGATGGATGGATGGATGGATGGATGGATGGATGGATGGATGGATGGATGGATGGATGGATGGATGGATGGATGGATGGATGGATGGATGGATGGATGGATGGATGGATGGATGGATGGATGGATGGATGGATGGATGGATGGATGGATGGATGGATGGATGGATGGATGGATGGATGGATGGATGGATGGATGGATGGATGGATGGATGGATGGATGGATGGATGGATGGATGGATGGATGGATGGATGGATGGATGGATGGATGGATGGATGGATGGATGGATGGATGGATGGATGGATGGATGGATGGATGGATGGATGGATGGATGGATGGATGGATGGATGGATGGATGGATGGATGGATGGATGGATGGATGGATGGATGGATGGATGGATGGATGGATGGATGGATGGATGGATGGATGGATGGATGGATGGATGGATGGATGGATGGATGGATGGATGGATGGATGGATGGATGGATGGATGGATGGATGGATGGATGGATGGATGGATGGATGGATGGATGGATGGATGGATGGATGGATGGATGGATGGATGGATGGATGGATGGATGGATGGATGGATGGATGGATGGATGGATGGATGGATGGATGGATGGATGGATGGATGGATGGATGGATGGATGGATGGATGGATGGATGGATGGATGGATGGATGGATGGATGGATGGATGGATGGATGGATGGATGGATGGATGGATGGATGGATGGATGGATGGATGGATGGATGGATGGATGGATGGATGGATGGATGGATGGATGGATGGATGGATGGATGGATGGATGGATGGATGGATGGATGGATGGATGGATAGGAGCGCCCCCTTTGAAACGGGGTGGTGGCAATTGCCACCATGCTCATTTTTCTTTATTTATTATTTTTTTTTTGTTCACTGTGTTGGCAATTCTCATTAAGATTCTCCATCACCTTTGCCTACGGTTTCTTACAATTCTAACCTTATGCCACATCTCTGCTTTTCAGCCACCAATCCTCCAATCGATTTTTGCTGACTTCCACTGCAGATTTATTTACATGACCATTGTTATCTTTAAACCCTAGGGCCTCAGAAAGAGTGACTGTGCCTGCATCGACATCCGGATGGATATCATCACATTTGATTATGATGTGTTCAATTGTTTCCACAGATATACCACACACTGCACATGTGTCATCTTCTTCGTTAAATTTCTTTTTGTAGCTGCGCGTTCTAAGACACCCTGATCTAGCTTCAAAAAGTAGGGCACTGCCTCTTGAGTTATCATAGAAAAATTCTTTCCTGATCTGCCTTTTCCAGAATCGATATAGTTCTACACTATGTTTCTTTTCCATTTAATTCATCCCATTTTTAACTTCCGCGTTTTTAACCTGTCGTTTAATGCTCTTTCTTTCTCCGTCCTCATGACCGGCATACTTACTAGTTAGTTTTCTAGTTCTTTTCCGCCACTGTGAGTCAACGTTCTTTCTGTATAAATATTTAAATACCTTAGCTGCCCATCTGTTATCGTCCAATTTCCTCAGGCGTTCTTCATATAGTATTTTACTCTTAGCTTCCCGTGCCTCGAACGATGCCCAGCCCATATCCCCTTGTACTGCCTCGTTTGTGGTTTTGCCGTGGGCACCTAGTGCTAATTTTCCAACAGCTCTCTGATTTACGTCTAAGCTCGACTGAACTTCTGCCCTTAAGCACAGAACCGCATTGCCGAAAGTAAGTCCCGGCACCATTATTCCTTTCCAAATACCTCTGAGTACTTCATATTTGTTGTACCCCCATAATGCCCTATGTTTCATTATCCCGGCGTCTCTTCGTCCTTTTGCCCTAAGAGCCTGTTCATGCTTTTCCGTGTATATCTGCCCTTCGTTTAGCCATATCCCGAGGTATTTGTATTCGGCCACTTTGGGTATTTCGTGGCCTTGTATTGTAAGCACCTGATCAGTTGTATCGTTAAAAATCATCACACCTGATTTAGTTGCGCTAAAACTGAATCCTAGAGCGTCTCCTTCGTCTCCACAGCAATTAACCAAAGTTTGTAAATCTTCCTGGCTATCTGCTAACAGTACAATATCGTCCGCATAGATCAAACCCGGGAGTCGCTGCTCAACTACATTTCCGCCTAATCTGTCCGTGAACAAGCAGCGCTACCTAGCGGCCGCCAGATAAACTGTGGAGGGAGAAGTGCGTCCATCTCACGTACGGACAGGGGAGATTTGGGAATGCTGTCATGTGCCGGAATTCTATTTTTGCATCCGTGTGTCGCTATTTCCTGAATTTATAATTTAGCGTAGCTCATTGTGGGTATTCACGCCTTTTTTGTCGTCTGTGAGCGTTTGCGTTGTGCGCGTATGCATGCTTTTCAGCAGCAGCAGCCCGCAAGCACCATGTCAAGCGGCGTACCTACGATAATTACAGCAGGTTTCAGCGAACTGAAACATCTGGATAGCTTCTTTCGTGGTGCAAACGTGCGCAAAGGACGGCTGCTTCTTGAAGCTGTCATGTGTTCGATGTGCGGGAGTGGCTGCAAGCAGATGGGTCAGAAATTACCGCAAAGTGCGTGCCGCAGACTCGGCTGAATGCTCCGGCGCGGTGCGTGACCATTCAGGTAAAATTGCTGAACAAAAATATTGTTCAGAGCTCCAAGAAAAATTAAATTTTCCAGGTTGACAAAAACCGAAGCGTGCTAGCGGCCAGTTGCGACTGTCAAGCAGGAGTGGCCGGGAAGTGCAAACATGCTGCTGCTGCCGCGCTGTTTGTACACACCACCACGTGCGACAGCAAAACAAGCCGTCCACGAGCGTGGGGTGTGCCTTCGCCCAAAAAATATTATCCCAAATATTTACTAATTGGAGACACTCTGAAAGAAAAAGGTAGGGAACCTTCACAACGCTCATCTTACTGAAAATGTTTATAAGATTGCCGGATTATAGGGCAGTTATTAATGACCCTGTTTTCATGTTTCAGTGCGTGCGAAGAGTGTTCCAGCCACCCATGTCCTGAAGTTCTTCGGCAGCATAAACTGCCCACTAGTGGATGCCTTCGCGCTGATTTCCAGAGCTTATCCCCTAAGCCCCTACAAGCTCTTTCTGCGCAGTCCCGCTCATTACACCTATTTGAGTGGGAAAGAACCTACCAGAAAATTGACTGCTTTTCTTCTGAGCTGCATGAGGGCAGGCTCATTCTGAAGAGGATCAATTTCATTGAGAGGTCAGTATTCTCTTTGCGTGCATGTCAGACCAGTGCTTTTAATTGTAGAGGCAGTCCACCCTTTGAGCAGAGTGAAATGACCTATACATTGCATAAACTTGCAAAAATTCCACCAAGCTCTTCTTGACATACTCTGTGTAGGTTGCCTGGCCGTCTGCTGCAGGTGTACCAAAAATACGTAGCAATTCTACCAGAGGATGTCGTCACTTTGTGTGAACAAACACGTGTGAACAGAGCTCTCTGGGGAACCAAAAGGTTTCCCAGAATCACCGCAACAAAAGTGCGACAGATCTTTATTTTCAAAGCAGAGAAAAAAAGTTTTCACAATACTGAGACGGTATTTATTATCACTGCTAAAACTTCCTTTAGGCACATAGGATCCTGACCTGCCGCGACGAGTGCCTTCCTGACCGCGCCTAGCGCATGGTAACGGAGGTGTCCTTCAGTGGTCCCTCTGTGCGGTATCAAGTGGCAATGTAGCCAAAAGCTCGTGCAGCATTTGAAAAACGGTATGACGTGAGGGTAGCCGAGTTTGGTTTAGTTGTGTGCCCCGAGGAGCCTTGGCTGGCATGCTCACCTGACGGCATATTTAGGTAAGCTGTTTGAAAAATTTATTTTGCTCAGAGCACACATATTTTTTTTTCAGGGACAAGGACGGAGATACCATCCTGCTTGAAATTAAGTGCCCACACAGCCGCAGAAGCACCACGCTGAGAAACAAGCATATGTTGAATTATTTGTGTGGTGATGAAGACATCTCCCTACGAAGCAGTCATCAATACTTCACACAAGTTCAGCTCTGTATGCATGTGCTTGGGCTCGAAGTGTGCACTTTTATGTGTACTCTAGCGCGGATGCGCTAATGATACCTGTGAAAAAAAGACAACGACCCCTTGCTGTCCGCACTGCCAAAGCTGAGGAGTTTTTATTTTCAGCACTTTTTAAAGGTGTTGCATGAATGCGCAGGCCTATGAGGCAAATATGGACTGTGAAATAAAAAATGTGCATGAGTGCACGTATGTGAAAGGGCTGAAACCAAGCAGTTTTGTACCAAATTACATTTATGTAGGTTGCACAATAAATACAGTTCATATATCATGTGCACGGCAATTTTTTCACCCAATGCTGTCTTTTGCAAACATAGAACTCTTCAAATTGGTTATTACAGCTATCATATGCAAGATTGCATCAGCATAAGCAGTGAATTAGCATGGAACCTCATGTGTGATATTGTCACGTTGTAGTGACGGCAGTCCAGCGGTCAGGAAGACAGCAGGAAAGACTTTCAAACGAAGCTCTTTATTTGGGCTGACTTGCGCCCTCAAAAGAACTGAATCACTCGGCGGCGGCGTAAGCAACAGGCGTGCTCGGCGGTCGTCGAACTACGAATGCCCGCCGCTCGCGGCATCGCTCAATTTAAAGATGGCAAAGAAACTTCAAGATAGCAGGGCAAGATCATCTACAGTAATCTGGAAAAACCTAGATGCAGCCTTTCATGGCTGCGATCAATCGAGATTAGACTGGTCGCTTCTCGCGTCACGAACAAAAATGATAACAGCCCTTTCCTGCAGCCTTGAGCGTGAACGAACAAACACTACAATGATACGTGGCATTACCCCCCTTTCAAAGAAGCATCGTCTCGATGCTTTAGAATGAACTTAAACACGGAGAATGTTTCGAGAACTTAGAGACCTTTAGCATTCCTGATAAGGTGTAAGGGCAGCGGTAAAAGCTTCAAGTCTGGCCGTGTCGTCGTCGGTGTTGTCGTCGGTGTTGCCGTAGTTTTTGTCGTCGTATTTGTCGTCGTAGGGATCGTCGTCGTCGTAGGGGTCGTCGTCGTCGTAGGGGTCGTCGTAGGGGTCGTCGTCGTCGTAGGGGTCGTCGTCTTCGTAGGGGTCGTCGTCTTCGTAGGGGTCGTCGTCTTCGTAGGGGTCGTCGTCGTCGTAGGGGTATGGTATTCTGTTTTCGTCGATGGAGGATCTTAGTTCTTGCGCTCAGAAGCAACCTCAGAGGCTGCTTTATTCAGTTTAACCTTCGGGGGCTGGGGAAGCGTCCACGCACTGCGTAGCCTCAGGTAGGAGATACGAAGCGCGGTGACGATGGCGACGGGGAACGTGATAGTCGGCTGGGCGTTGAGTATTCTTCCCGACGCAAGAACTCCTAGATTTCGGCTGGTCGCTGGCCGGGTCGGGGTCGTGAGGCGTCGTAAGGGAACCCTCGGATGCCCATTCTCCTGTATGGGCAGTACCGGGGAATGTACCCAGCACCTCCACCAGATGTCACGTTGTAGTGACGGCAGTCCAGCGGTCAGGAAGACAGCAGGAAAGACTTTCAAACGAAGCTCTTTATTTGGGCTGACTTGCGCCCTCAAAAGAACTGAATCACTCGGCGGCGGCGTAAGCAACAGGCGTGCTCGGCGGTCGTCGAACTACGAATGCCCGCCGCTCGCGGCATCGCTCAATTTAAAGATGGCAAAGAAACTTCAAGATAGCAGGGCAAGATCATCTACAGTAATCTGGAAAAACCTAGATGCAGCCTTTCATGGCTGCGATCAATCGAGATTAGACTGGTCGCTTCTCGCGTCACGAACAAAAATGATAACAGCCCTTTCCTGCAGCCTTGAGCGTGAACGAACAAACACTACAATGATACGTGGCAATATCAAATATTTTCAGCCGCTGAATGACCCTCTCGACATGTATTCACACAGAGGCAGTCTCGTATGTGGCGTTTACCTCTGACTCAGTGAACTGCTGGCTACTAGCAAATGGTGGCATTACCAATGTCGCTTTATGGGCACCGACACCTGTCTTTATGCCAGGAAACCCTTGTCTGCTAAGACCAGGTCGCCTAGCTCTAGAAGTGACAGTAATCCAGACTAAAAACTTGCTACTGATTCTGTTGTTCGCCCTCCGAATCCTCTTGACACGAAAGTTACGAGTCCATTGGGTGCAATACCATTTACATATTTGATGGTATGCCTGCTTTTGTAATGTGAATACCATAGGTTCTGTTTTTCCACTCCATGTGAGATTTCAGTTTCAAGGTCTGTGCAGTCAATTATTACTCTACAACTCGGGTAGTGCTCCTTGAATGCGGGTGGCATTATTGACTGAATAACGGTTTGTGATGGCCAGTAAACCCAACTTTTTGTAGCCGCATTCAAATTCACAAGGATTGCCTTGAAAATGCGTGCTGCGGTAGTTCTGTGTACATTAAAAAGTGCTCTAAGACCAGTAAATGGCATGCAATGCCTTAACTTCATCAGAAATAGCAGAAGTTTGTTCTCAGTACACAACTAGCTCACAGCCCTTCTCATGGGTGGCAAAACGCTAAAAAGAGCAAAAACATTGAAACTAACAGCTGTTAAAGCATGAAGCTTGTCTTCATCTTTGGAAAGTGAGCTGTGACCAGCAAAAATAGGTTTTTTATACAAAGGGCCACAGCTTTTGTCAGTAAAAACCGTATAAAAACTGCCCACGCTTGTAGTGCACACCTCCTTATGGCTAATGTAACATGAGGCATGCCCGTCCGCCAGCTCAGAAATGAACGTGACTTCACTGCTGAAGGACGAGTGTCCATCTTCTGTCATTGTTGACACCTGGAAACAATAAATTAAAACACAATTACTAATCAAAATCAAGACCCAGCCTTTAAACCCGCCCCTGACGCAGAATATGCCATATTTCTTACGTGAACACGTCGAAGGTCAGAATCACACTGAGCCTCTTCACTGCTGTCAAAAGCCACAAGACCGCTGCCACCGCAAGCAGCTTGAGTGTCCGGAACTATGGCCTCCATTGCGCTCGTGTGTGTACGTGTTTCTCCCTTCCGTCTTGTGTTATTCTGCGCAAAGTTTTCTTGAACATTAGCACCCTATTGAATGAATGAGTAAATGACCATTGTTCAACTTTTGCTGCACAGAAAACATAGGTGATCAAAAAAATATTCACAATAACCGCCTGACAGGCTTCATCCCTCACAGAAATTAATAAATTCATTACCGCTTCAGCAGCCTGCTTGTCCCGCAGCATCCGTTGTCCTTGTCTTCTTCTTTTCCTGGTGCAACAACAGTATTTTTGCAAAATAAACGAAAATTCCAATGTTCATCTTCTCAAATTACAGATGAATGCATCACATGAAATATCATGAATATCTTCAATAACTGTGAGCAAAGACCTTTTACGGTAATTGGAACCCTTTAACCTCGCATAGCGGTCTTCAGAGAGTGGCCCAGGTGCCGCCTTGTACGTAACAGGAAATATGGAGAGGTAGTAGGCTGGATGTCCTTCTTCATTTGCCTTCACACCGCCCACAAAGTGTTTGCTGCAGATTCTTGTGTAAGGAGTAGGTTGCCAGTCTGCGCCGTCTTTGATGCGGATTTAAAAAAAAAATCTCTGTGTGTTCAGAATTGTAAACTGCGTGGTTTGACGCCCCGAAGCGACTAAGGGGGACGCCGCAGTGGTGGACTCCTGAATAATTTAGACCACCTAGGGCAAGAGAACTTAAACTGACATCGCGTACCAAACGCGTTTAGCGCTTCGCCTCCATCAAAATGCAGAGGGGGGCAAACCCGCGTTATCGTGGCAGTAGTCGAGCGGCGAATCCCTGAGCTACGATAGCGGGGCAATAACAACAAAAAATGTTCTCAAAGCTTAACACAGCAGGCAACCTAAGGCTACGTGCCACAAGCGCACACTAATAAGTACAAAAATCGCATATCCTAAGCTCAACGGATAATGTTTACAGCCTTGCTGAGGCAAAAGTTTACGGCGAACAACAGGCGACCTCATTACAACACCGCATTTGAGTATGAAAATAATGCATTGCATCTGATGAAGTATGTAAAGGGAGTCACCACAGCATCCTGAGTCATGAACAAATGAACGGAACAATACATGCCGACGAACGTTTGCTAGGATGGCGATGCGACTCACTTTTGCCGACGGACAAGAGTAACCCAGCGTTCCCGTCTCTTCGCTTCGTACGGCTTGCTTGGAAACCTAAAAAAACTTGTTCCAGGTGACTTCGCGTAGCTGCTGTTGCAATTTACAACGCAGCAATTGATGTTAGAACGCGACATGTTGCCAACGCAATGGGCGACCGACGCTGCGACGGACTGAAACACACGCACGCTCGGACAGCCTCACGGTGCGCGTCTCCCGCCAGCTCTCCGCTTTTTGCCGCGAGGGGCGCCCTTATCGGCTTTCGCGTAGGGTGCCTCGATGCGAACGGCGGTGCTGTCATCGAGGCACCCTACTCTCGCGTGCACAGACTGTGAAAGGTGCTAGCTCGAGTGAGCATGCATTTTCGTCGCGTTGGTTGTGCACGTGGTTGGGCTCCGCCATGCAGTGAAGGATGTGTTATTGTGAAGCTTCGCGCGGTTCCAAGACGAGCAGGGGAGACGATGGTGGATGGATGGATAGAAGCGTACCCTTTGAAACGGGGTGGTGGCGATTGCCACCATGCTCAGCTTTTCTTTATTTATTATTTTTTGTTTACTGTGTTGGCAATTCTGATTAAGATTCGCCATCATCTTTCCCTACGGTTTCCTACACTTCTAACCTTATGCCACATCTCTGCTTTTCAGCCACCAATCTTCCAATCGCTTTTTGCTAACTTCCACTGCAGATTTATTTACATTACCATTGTTATCTTTAAACCCTAAGGCCTCAGGAAGAGTCACTGTGCCTGCATCGACATCCGGATGAATACCATCACATTTGATTATGAGGTGTTCAATTGCTTCCACAGATCTACCACACACTGCACATGTGTCATCTTCTTCGTTTAATTTCTTTTTGTAGCTGCGCGTTCTAAGACACCCTGACCTAGCTTCAAAAAGTAGGGCACTGCCTCTTGAGTTGTCGTAGAAAAATTCTTTCCTAATCTGCCTTTGGGGGGTGGGGGGGGGGTTGGGTCAGCGCCATCTTTTTGGTTAGGTTGGCTGGAGGGGAGAGAGTCATTTTCCTTTACACAGGTTTTGTGGTTCCGAGAAAAGTCCTCGAGCGGAAAGGTGAAGAAACGGAGATCGTGGAAGGATGCACGAACGGCGAAGCGCGTAGCTGCGCGCGAGGAAAAACAGCTTCGAGATAGTGACATTCAAAAAGAAAAAATAGCCCTTCGCGGGGTTGGTGGTCAGCCCGCTACCTGGAAAAAAGCGCGGCCGGGAGAACAGGTGGGGAGATATTGGACTTGAGAGAGAGAGGGAAGGGGGCCAAAATTCGTGAAAAATGTTTGCAATTTTCGAAAAATGAGTCACATGGTCACAGGCAGTACAAAAGGCAATATCTACAAGAAACAAGTGGATGGGAAATACGGAAGCGTCAAAGTATTGTTGTAAATCCGCAGGAAAAGCATAAAAACTTTGAAGTGAAAAGCTTGGAGCTTCAAGATGGTTTGGTTTGGTTTGGTTTATGGGGTTTAACGTCCCAATTTCGCCAAAACAACTTCAAACACTCGCGTATTTTGCGGGGCCGTATGATGTGGTTTCTGTTAGTTCAAGATGGCTTAAAATGTTACCACATAATAACAAAAATATAAAGCAAAAAAAAATCCAAGCAGAATGCGCGCTCTTTCATAGTTTCATGTACCCTACAGCTAGGTTAACATGCGTCTAACGCCATTTGTCAGTCGATTTATTCGCTGGTCGTCGAAGAATCCTGAAATTCTTTGTTCGTGTGGAAGTTTCGCGCAAAAAAAGCAAAAACAAACAAAGGCATGTTGAATTCTGGTTCGCAACTACTTTCGATGGCTTTCATCAATAAAGGTGATGTTCGAAAGAAAAAAAAAACTTGCGAGTAAATATGCAAAGACGTGAGCAAGAGCTATATAGCCCCTGTTACAAATTACTCAACAGAAGAATAAAACGGACAAAAACAGCAATTTCCAGCGCTACAATTTGCTTAAAAGGAAGTAAATAGCAAATCAGAAAACACGGGAAAGGCGCGATCACAGCACACGACGTAGGGAAGCGTAGGAATCGCTTAGCACGTGTCCGCGTGCGTTTATGATGCACCCGCCTAATATTTCACGCGCGCAACGCATGATTCGAAATTACAAGGCGACTGCTTCGTGTCTGGACGTTGCCAAAACTGCGCACAATTTCGGTTTACCGAACGCACTTGCACTAATCTATTACGTTTGTATCGAGATCTCCATGAAGCAGACACCAGCTGCGCACTGCGGGAGTGAATTCCTAGAGCGAATAAAAAAAAAGTGATTATCTTTATTCCAAAAATTTAATCAAATGAAACTTATTTGATTTTTGTTGAAGGCGTCTCGGGTGTAATCAGAAAGCCGTTGTCAAAATTGGAAGTTCCTAACATTTGTCTGTAGCTTCTTTATTCTGTTGTTTTATTTTGCTGTATTGAAATTTACTGTTAATGTACTTGCCCCCTACAATAATGCCTCTCAGGGCGCTCTAGGTACACTGAATAAATAAATAAATGAATAAAATAGACAGTTTTCTTAAATAGCATAGCCAAATCTGGCAAACAGTGGGAGAACTATGGCTAACATGGCCCGTGATAGCCATGATTTTAAGATGGCACAACCGACAATGGCAAAAAGCGTGAAAATTCTGGCTAACCTGGCCCATGATATCCAGGATTTTGTGATGGCACAACCGACAATGGCAAAGAGTGGGAAAATTCTGGCTAACCTGGCCCACGATAGCCAGGATTTTGTAATGCCACAGCCAGTATTGGGAAAGCGATGGACAACCAGGGCCATCATTGGATGCGGCAGTGAGTGGTTCAGACAATATTGGAAACTCATTGGGAACCCGGGGCCTACTTAGGGCCATGCTTTGCCAACAATATTCCAATATTGGCCCGCTGTCATGTGCTACCTGGGAGTCCACCGGAAAACTTTTACTTGTATTACCAGCCGGTACCCGGCAGCACTGGGGGTCGAACCCCGCACCTTCCATATGCAAGGCGTGTGGACAAACCATTCGGTCACCGATGCATTGGTCAAGAGTGGCGACTGACACAAACTTTTGGAGGTTTAGTTCGTGTCGTTTTAAGATTGTTTATGTGCTCTTGATCCTCTTTGCTCAAACAAAAGTGCTGCTGATAGCAGAAGCGATAAACCACGAACTATGAACCGATGACGACACCGATCTTTCATTCTTTCTTGCCCTCTTTCCCTTGCCCCTCTGGCTATATAATACCCCTTGATTCGAGAATAAAGCGTCAATCTCCGGCCTGGCTAGCTGTCTGATGCATCGACCGGGAGCGGCTTGTCCACCGACAACGCCTTTACAACAGTGGCGACCTGGCTGAAGCAGGAGCATCGGCCCAAGACAGCGCCACACATGGGTCACAGGCTACCGGACTTCGACGATGAAGAAGATATGTGGCAAGCTTACCTAGTGAAAGTTGAAGCGTACATGGAGGTCAATGAAATCACAGTTGACGCAAAGAAAAGGGTCTTTCTCGTAGCCGCCCTTGGGACAAAGACAGTTGAAGTTTATGCAGTAAAGTTGGTTGCTTGGTTTCCGGGGTTTGACGTCCCAAAGCGAGCCGGGCTATGAGAGACGCCGTAGTGAAGGGCTCCGGAAATTTCGAGCACCTGGGGTTCATTACCTTGCACGGACATCGCACAGTACACGGGCGTCTAGAATTTCGCCTCCATCGAAGTTCGGCTGCCGCGGCCGGGATAGAACCCGCGTCTTTCGGGTCAGCAGCCGAGCACCGTAACTGCTGAGCCACCATGGCGGCTTTATGCAGCAAAGTAGCGCCAGCAAAAACAAGTTCGCTGACCTACGATGAGGTGGTCAAGACTGAACAGCTACTATGATCCTACACCAAACGGAATAGCCGAAAGTTTCAAGTTATTCAACCGCTATTAGAAAGAAGAGGAATACGTTTGTGAATTGTCCTGTGTTCTTCTTCTCCTCGTGTCTCGTTCTTTCGCTGGTGAAGTTATGTCTTCGTGAATTTATTGTAGCTGTACGACAAATAGCACAGAAGTGCATTTTTTTTCTATGCTAGACAGAATGATCAGAGACCGCATCGTGTGCGGCGTCAGATCGAAAAAGTTTGCAAAAGCAGCTTCTGGCGAAAAAGGACCTGTCGCTGAAGGAAGCCGAGGCTCTCGCGCTAGCTGCAGAAAGAGCCAAACATTATTCACGGGGCATAACCGGACAGGCTCAGGATGCTAACGTCTTCAATATAACTCGTGGGCGCCAACGAAAGAGCGAAAAGCTGAAGTTCCGGCCACAAAAGCAATGCCAGTGCTGCGGGAACTATGGCCACAAGACGGCAGCGTGTCGCTTTAACAGGCGGCAATGTTTCACATGTAGACAGTACGGTAATATAGCCAGGATCTGCTCATCATCGGACATCGTTAACAGAACCGGTATCATGGAAGAGCAAACGCGGCAGGAATTGGAGGAGAGTCATAGCAGTACATCGCAGATTTGATCTCTCCGCACGAAGGAGACACTGCTACCGCCCATTCAGAAAACATTCACATGGAACGGCGTTGACCTAAACATGGACGTTGACTCTGGGTCCCCAGTCTGCGTAATTTCAAAAGCTATTTATGACAAGCATCGTAAGGAATGGCCTCCGCTTGCGAAATCGCCGATAAAGTTGTCGGGCTATCTCGGGAAGCTGCCCGTGCTTGGGGTAATGAACATGTGCAGGCGCGGACAAAAGTAAACGGAGCACGCAACTGTCTTAGAATATTTATCACGCGTCACCTAATCGAAATTTCTAGCAGTGGTACGCGCATGCTGGTAGAGGAGGTTGGTGGGCTTTCTTGTAGACAAACAACGCTTCTTCGTTACCAGTGGAGAAAGAGTGATTTCACTTCAAACGCAATAGCGTGCTCCGTTTGCTTGTGGCCGCGCCTGTACGTGCCTTATCAAGCAGCGACAGTTGAATGCAACCTGTTGGTGTTAAACTGCAAAGGCCCCCGTCTTTATGTCCGGGATTTATTGCAGACTCTGAATGACACGGGAACAACAAGGCCAGCGCAATTTCGCCAGCCGCCGCTCCACCGGCTTTGGCACTAATGAACAACTACGCCGATCTTTTCACCGAGACCATCGGACTCCTGAAAGGCTGGCCAGCCCAGGTTCATCTCAAGAACGGAGCGCCTCCGAAGTTTTTCAAGGCAAGGAAGGTTCCTTTAGCGTACAAAGAGAAAGTGTCACAGGAAGTACTTGAAGCTGGGCTTGTTGGTGCATATTCGTGAAAGACATGAGAGCGCAAAACGGCAACACGGACGAGTAAGGGAACAGGACGAGCGCTGCACTTTCAACAGGATTTATTCAAAGAAGAACGCTTATATAGCCTTTGCGCTTATCCATTCTCTTGATCGCAGACAATCGCCTCTCACAGATATGCATCAAGAAACAGCATTTGACTGTGGCGAAGAACAACGGACGTGTCACTAATGCAAATATCACCTCTATTCTTGATATAGAAGGCTTCCGCAAGCTCACGTTCTCTCCTATCTCGGACAGAACGTGAGCTTGTGGAAGCCTTCTATATCAAGAAGAGAGGTGATAGTTGCATTAGTGACACGTCCGTTGTTCTTCGCCACAGTCAAATGCTGTTTCTTGATGCATATCTGTGAGAGGTGATTGTCTGCGACCAAGAGCACGGATAAGGGCAAAGGCTCGATAAACGTTCTTCTTTGAATAAATCCTGTTGAAAGTGCAGCGCTCGTCCTGTTCCCTTATTCGAACGTGTTGCCGTTTTGCGCTCTCATGTCTTTCACGAGTGCCACAGGAGTTGGATAGGCTCGCGGAAGCGGGGATAATATCTCCAGTGCCATATTCGGAATGGGCCATGCCCATTGTTCCCGTCATGAAGAAGGGCGGCTTGGTGCGCATTTGTGGAGATTTTAAAGCTACACTAAATCCATTGTGTGAGATTGAGCAATACCCGCTACCAGTTATTGACGATATGTTTGCCAATTTAGCAGAAGCGGAACGGTTCACTGTACTACACCTGCGGGATACCTATAACCAGGCCGCGCTAGGCGAAGTTTCGCGGAATCTGACCGTCATTAACACTCACAATTGGCTATACTGATACAATCGGCTACAGTTCTGTATCTCGTAGTCGCCAGCAACCGTCTAGTGGAAAATTGAACCGGTGCTCCAAGGGTTAACCGGCGTTCAGGACTACCTTGGCGATGTGCTGATAGCTGATAAGAGCCAAGATGATTCAAACTTGAAAGCAGTGCTGCAGCGCTTCAGGCAACATGGTATTAAGCTGCGCTCTGACAAATGTCGCTTCACCGAGCAAGCAGTAACATATTGCCAACTAGCATTGCCAGGTGGCGCATAGCTGACGACGACGAAGTAGAGCTCGCGCCGTGTGGAATCTGTCGCTTTTGCTGCCCCAGCTTGTGAGGCCTGGTCTGTCTTCGCACTTGGTATTAAAGCCCCCTTCGTCAACAAGTACGTTACAGTCTGGTGTAGTGTGCTGGGTACCCGTGAGCCCATGCAAAAGACCCCCCCCCCCCCCCCCCCCCAGGCAGCCGTCATGCCTGACCGCTTGACGCCCCGGTACATCGCTTCAGTCGGAGGATCCAGGGACCGCCTTCGGAGGTTGGACCATTAGAGAGCGGCGCCATGGCGACAGCCGCTCCTCCTCCTCTGCAAACCGCCGCTGCCGCGCCATCCCACTGCACCTTGCAGACTCCGCGGATTCCCAAGACGTTCCGTGGGGAACTTTTTGAGGATGTGGAGGATTGGCTTCTTCACTTTGAACGCGTAGCTGCTTTTAACCAATGGGACGACGCAGCCAAAGTCCGGAACGTTTACTTCAGCCTCGAGGATGGTGCTCGCACCTGGTTTGAAAACCGAGAGGACGTTTTAATCTCGCGGCATGAGTTCCGTCGTCAGGTGCTGGAGGCCTACACAAGCGTGCATCGTCGCGAACGAGCTGAGCGTGCGCTACAATCTCGCATCCAGCTGCCGAACGAAAGTGTTCAGATGTACGTCGAGGACATGATGCGCCTCTTCAGAAGAGCTGACCCGGCCATGCCTGAAGAAAATAAACACCGGCATTTGATGCGTGGCGTCAAAGAGCAGCTTTTCGCAGGCCTCGTGCGCAGCCCACCATTGACCGTTGCTGCATTCCTTACAGAGGCGACAACGGTGGAAAAGGGGCTGCAACAACGTTCTGCGACCTACGACCGGCCCGTGCATGCTGCTGCTGTCACCGCATCGTTTGCTGCCTGCGGGAGCCACCCTGACGATCTGCGCAAACTCATTCGCACCATCGTGCGGGAAGAGGTTCTGATATTTTGCAGCCCTTCGCAGCCTGCGCTCGGTTCGATTCCTGCTCTTGTTCGCGAGGAGGTGCAACAGGCATTCAGGGCTCCTGCTGTCGAAACACCTCCTCTGCCAGGAGACTGCCACCGCCCCACCTATGCTGAAATTGCGAGGCGCCCGGCTGCGGTTTCGCCACCATCGTTTCCGGTAACACCTCCTGAGCCGCGGTCCTCAGTGCCACCCATGCAATATTTCGACGGTCACCGAGCGCCCTTGCGGAAGGCCGATGTCTGGCGCACAGCTGACAACCGGCCGCTCTGGTTTCACTGCGGAGAAACAGGTCATCTCTACCGCCATTGCTCTTATCGACGCCTCGGTCTGCAGGGATTTCGAGCCGATTCGCCCAGACCCCGGTTTGGCCACCGGCCTCCAGCCATTGAAGACTTCCTCGCGGAACAGCGACTTTCAGCCCGTGCGCCGCATCAGCCGCGCTCATCTTCTCCGAGACGCTCTTCCCCGAACCCGCACAGCTCCTCGCGAGCAGTACAGGGTTGCTCGCCGAGCCCTCGCCGGGAAAACTGAGACCAGCGACCTTCGGGGGCGAGGTCGCTGGGAGTCGCTGCGCTGAAGACCTCCCGCCGCCGCCGCTACGCTCCGACCGTGAACAGATAGCGCCGTCATCTGACCGAGACAGCTGCGTTTCCTTGGACATACCTGTTCTTCTCGACGGTCACAGAGTCAGTGCATTAGTGGACACCGGGGCCGACTATTCAATTATGAGTGATAAATTGGCGACTCTTCTAAAAAAAGTGCTTACGCCTTGTTCTGTAGTGCATCTCCGTACTGCCGGTGGTCATCTCCTTACTCCAAAGGGTATTTGCACGGCTCGCGTTCAGATTCAGGGATCTATGTTCGTCGTCAGTTGTGTAGTTCTGTGCAATTGCTCCCGCGATCTCATTATCGGCATTGACTTTCTGCGGGAGTATGGTGCTGTCATCGACCTCCGCCAACGAATCATCACCTTTTCGACCAGTAAAGCGACCCACCTCGCCGAAACTTGCCACCGCAGTGCCGCCCTTCGTGTTTCTGCAGACAGTGTTACGTTGCCGCCACGGAGCAGTGTTTTGGTTGAAGTCACTTGCAACGACTTGCATGACGCAGAAGCAGTCGCCGAGTCTAACTGTTCACTCCTGCTTACTCAAGGCATCTGTGCCGCTCGCAGTCTACTGACGCTTCGTGGTGACTGGTCTGCGGTCCTGGTCACAAATTTTTCTAATGAATACCGGCACCTTTTTGCAGGAACTGCTATCGCTTCTGCCGAACCTGTTCTCGACATTCCTGTTTGTTTTGCGCCCGCGGCAGCCAGCACTGAAGAACCCTCCCTTGAAAACGTCGACATAAACTGCCACCTGGCTTGGGAGCAACGACTGGCTTTGGAGCAGCTGCTGAAGGAATATAAGCCGTGCTTCGCTTGCTCCTCGAAGTTTCGTCAAAAAACCATCACGCAGCACCGCATCATCACCTATGGCGACGCTCGCCCTATACGACAGCAGCCTTATTCTGTCTCTGCTAAAGAACGGGCAGTTATTCAAACTCAGGTCCAGGAAATGCTTGACGACGGCGTTGTCCAAACTTCCCAAAGCCCGTGGTCTTCGCCTGTTGTCCTCGTGAGGAAGAAGGACGGCACTCTCCAGTTTTGTGTCGACTATCGCAAGCTGAAGTGTGACCAAAAACGACGTCTACCCGTAGCCGCGCATTGACGACTCGCTGGATATATTATGGTGCGCTAAGTACTTCTCATCTATTGACTTGAAGAGCGGCTATTGGCAAATTGAAGTAGGCGAGCGGGACCATGAAAAAACTGTCTTTGTGACTCCAGATGGCCTCTATGAATTCGAAGTGCTTCCTTTCGGTTTGTGCTCTGCCCCGGCTACGTTTCAAAGGATGATGGACACCGTCCTCACAGGCCTCAAGTGGCAAAGCTGTCTTGTTTACTTGGACGACGTCGTCGTTTTTTCGAAAACGTTTGATCAACATCTCCAGCGCCTGCTGGCTGTCCTCGACGCTCTCCGCTTGGCTGATTTTACCCTGAAGCCCCAGAAGTGTCATTTCGGTTACGAAGAGCTCCAATTTCTGGGTCACGTTGTGAGCGCTGAGGGAGTGCGGCCGGACCCCGAAAACACTGCCTCCGTCGCACGTTTTCCCGTTCCAAGGGACAAGAAAGCTGTCCAGCGCTTCCTGGGTTTCTGAGCGTATTATCGGCGCTTTATTGTAGACTTTTCCACGATTGCCGACCCGCTGACGCGCCTCACCAGGAATACCACCTCCTTTGTCTGGACCACAGACAAACCGAGAAAGCAACACAGCTCTTTCTCTACGCTCCGCCAGCGCCTTCAAACTCCTCCCGTTCTTGCGCACTTCGACGAAGATGCCGATACCGAAGTCCACACCGACTCCAGTAACATCGGTCTTGGCGCGGTCCTTCTTCAACGCCAAGAGGGCCTTGAGAGGGTTATCGCCTTTGCTAGCCGTACTCTCTCCCGCGCCGAGAGCAATTACTCCGCGTCTGAAAAAGAATGTCTTGCGGTCGTGTGGGCCACCATGAAGTTTCGCTCTTATCTACACGGCCGCCCATTCAAAGTCGTAACCGACCACCACTGCCTATGCTAGCTGTCGAATCTGCGAGACCAATCTGGACGTCTGGCACGCTGGAGTTTACGGCTCCAGGAATTTGACATTACTGTTGTCTATAAGTCCGGCCGCAGACACGAAGACGCCGACACACTGTCGCGTGCACCAGTTGGTGCTGGCGACGCAGCGCCCGATGACGACAGCGGCTTCCTTGGTACTCTCACCGCCTCCGACCTACTGACCTGGCAGAGGGCGGACTCGGACCTTCGCCCTCTCATTGACGGACTTAAAGGTAGCGATACTGCTATACCTCGCCACTTCTCTCGACGTCTTCGCTCCTTCTGTTTGCGGCAAGGTCTCTTGTACAAGAAGAACTCGAGAGGCAATGATAGACGTTACCTTCTCGTCATTCCAGCCGATCTCCGAGCTGACGTTCTTTCCGCCTGCCACAATAGGCTACGTCTCGCCACTTGGGCTTATCACGTACGCTCGCCAGAGTCCGGAACATGTGCTACTGGCCTGGACTTTCTGCTGATGTCAAACGCTACGTTAAAAGCTGCCGAGAGTGCCAGCGCCGGAAAACGCCACCACTTAAGCCGGCCGGTTTTCTCAATCCCGTTACAGCCCCTCGCGCTCCGTTCGACCAGATCGGCATGGACCTCCTCGGCCCTTTCCCTTTGTCGCAGAGCGGCAACAAGTGGATCATAGTTGCTACCGACTATTTGACTCGCTACGCCGAGACCAAAGCGATCCCTCGTGGCACAGCTTCCGAAGTCGCGGAGTTTTTCGTGCACAACATCGTCTTGCGACATGGCGCCCCTTCGCACGTGATTACCGACAGAGGGACAGCGTTTACAGCGCAGCTAATCGACCACATCTTTCGGCTGAGCTGCACAACGCACCGCAAGACCACGGCCTACCATCCACAGAGCCATGGCTTGACCGAGCGATTGAGCAGGACCCTTGCGAAGATGTTGTCCATGTACGTAGATGTCCAACACAAAACTTGAGATGAGGTCCCGCCGTATGTCACCTTCGACTACAACACCGCCCTGCAAGAAAATACGCGCTTTACACCGTTCCGCCTTTTGTATGGACGTGAAGTCCAGAGCATGCTTGATGCCATGCTCCCGTGCCCAGAGGATGACCAACTCGACCCAGACGCTCAACAATTTGCCCAACGGGCTGAAGAAGCCAGTCAGCTGGCCCGCGTGCACATCGGGCAACAGCAGAGCACCGATGAGCCCCGTTACAACCATCGCCACCGACAGGTTAACTACAAACCCGGTGACGAAGTCTGGGTATGGACTCCTGCTCTTCGCCAAGGCTTGTGAGAGAAACTGCTCTGCCACTATTTTGGCCCTTACAGAGTGGTACGGCGTGTGAGTAACTTTAACTATGAAGTGATTCCGGACGGAGTTGCGCAACCCTGACACCGACAGCCCAGCTCTGATACTGTGCACGTTTTGGGGCTTACGCCGTACTATACTTGGTGACGCAGACGTGTTGGTGTCTTGGAACGCTTCAGTTGCAGAACGTTGCTCGTTTTTTTTCGTTACGTCGACAGCGCTCTTTTCCATAAGGGAGGAATAATGGCACCTAGCATTTCCAGGTGGCGCATAGCTGACGACGACGAAGTAGGGCTTGTGAGGTCCCAGTTTGGGAGGCCTTGTCTGTCTTCGCACTTGGTATTAAAGCCCCCTTCGTCAACAAGTACGTGACAATATCTTGTCCATCGCATTGACAAAAACTGGTTGCATCTAGTTGAGAAGAGCATCGATGCTATCAGACTAGCCCCTTCTCCGCGTAATGTTGCAGAGTTGCGTCATTTCTTTCATTTATTACGTTCTACAAAAAGTTTCACCCTAATCTGTCCACATTACTTGCTCCTTTGTACAAGCTGCTGATGAGAGGAACCAGGTGGACGTGGAGCGAAAAAGAGCAAGCTGCATTCGAGCTGGCTAGAAAGGTGCTTTGCGCAGGCACTGTGTTAATGTATTTCAACCCAAAGCTCGAGCTACTTTTTAATGCGAGGCTTCGCCTCACGGGGTAGGAGCGGAGCCGTTCCATCGCATGAATGGAGAAAACAGGCCCATCGCATTTCAGTCCCGGACCTTGACTTCGGCTCAAACGAAGTATTCTCAGATAGAACGTGAAGCCTTAGCTCTCGTCTACGGTGTTTCACGTTACCGTGGCTACCTACCTGGCAGGGAGTTCACCCTGGTCCTGGATCATCGTCCTCTGCTTGGCCTTCTGCGAATGGATCGCCAGGCTCCAGTCATGGCCGCCGCAAGAATACAAAGATGGGCTCTCTTACTGGGAGCTTACAAATATAAGCTGCTTTGCAAATGCCATAAGCGATGGTTAACGCGGACGTCCTAAGCCGTTTACCTCAAGCCTTGCAGGAAACCGAGACTGCACCGGAAGGCGATGCAGAGTTTGTCCACGCCATCGACCAGTAGGACCAGTCGGCCAACACGATAAACGAAGTGCAGTCACTTACAGCAGCGGACGAGGTACTATCCCTTGTATGCTGGTACGTCCATGAGGGTTGGCCCAACGCATGTTCCACCGGTAACTCTGAAATGATGGCTGTCTGAAAAAGCGGCAGGAGTTATCTGTTCAAGATGACCTCCTACTGTGTGGACATCGTGTAGTAATCCCCAAACTGGCCCGCGCTAGATTGCTGATGATGCTGCACGAAGCCCAGCAGGGCGTCTGCACCATTTCATTTCATTTCATTTCATTTATTGGTTTTCTTTGGACAGTACAGAGACTGCAAACAAGGAAGAGAAAGCTAAAGGCGCCTAGTAGCGCCTGACAGAGGCTTGCCCTCCCCATGGAAAAAAAATAAACAAAGTGCCACTTGGCAATGGTACAAAATTTCCATAAGTAACAGAAACTAGAAAAGCAGCGGATATATTGACAACGAAACAGAGATCAGACATGCATAGAGCTAAGCACAACAAAACTAAGAGCAAAACATAACAAAGACAAAAACTGATTAGGTAAAAACACACCACAATTAGCTATAACAAAAATATTCGTGACCAGTTTTCTTAAATCTGACATCGGACATATTTTGTAGCGACAATTCTGTTAAGTATGGGTAGGTGTTTAATGTATGAGGAATTATGTGAGTTAGTTTTTGGAACCCATAGTTTGTACGGGATTTTGATGCGTGGTATTGAGGGTGCCTAAGACTGTATGCTGTCTGGGCAATTAAATATGTGCTCTCAAAAGTCTGCCAGTTTCCTTTCATAAGGTTTCTGACATAAACAGCAAGCTTCTTGTGGTAAGCGGCCATGATGGTTAGCAGTTTATGGTTGAGGAAGGAAGGACCCGTGCTTTCACTGTAATGTAAATTATCAATCGCTCGTACAGCTCTTTTTTGCAAAGTCAGTACTTTCACAAGATTGGTTGAGGTAGTCATTCCCCAGATGAACAAACAATATTGTACATGCGAAAAGACTAGAGAGAAATAAATTTGTAGTCTGAATTTTCGAGGCAGTATTGTGCGAAATTTATTTAGGATACCAACAGAGCGAGCCATTTGAGTGCAAACGTAGTTTACATGATCTGTCCAGAGTAAATGTTCTTCAGAAATGACTCCAAGGAACATTGTAGAGCTGACACGAGTTATCGGAGCTTGTTCGAAGTGAATTTGGAAGTTGTTCGGAACTTCCTTATTTTTGGCTCTAAACAGTATGTACTTTGTTTTCCTGACATTAAGTTCTAACCTATTTGATTTTAACCAAACAGACAATTGGGATAACCAACTTTTGGAGGCTGCTTGCAAAATATTACTATCTTGCCCTGAAAAAAATACGTTAGTATCGTCTGCATAGATTATAATGTTGTCTGCTGGACGAAGGTTGACGATATCATTAATATATAATAAGAACAACGTTGGTCCTAGAACGGAGCCCTGTGGCACACCAGACACAATCTGACCGATCCCAGATGAAATACCGTTAATGATAGTTGTTTGAGATCGGTTGTCAAGGTAGCTAGCAAATAAGGTTAAAGGAACGCCGCGTATTCCATAACACAGCATTTTTTCGAGCAATATTTTATGGCTCACCGAGTCAAACGCTTTCCTCATATCAAGGAATATGCCAACTGTTAGCAGTTTATTTTCAATGTTTTCTATTAGCTTTTCTTTGATTTCCAGTAAGGCGGCCTCAGTTGTTTTGTTTTTTGAAATCCGTACTGTTGCTTGGAGATGACATGGTTTTTGTCGAGATATTGAGAAAGACGTGTGTTGATTGCAAGTTCCGCAATCTTAGAGAAAACTGAAAGAATGGAGATCGGCCGATAATTATTTAAATCATTAATGTCACCCCTTTATGAATGGCAGTGAAACGAGCTATTTTCAACTGATGTGGAAATGTGCCTGTCGTGAACATTAGGTTGACTATATGTGCTAATGGTATCGCAATGGCATCTGCTACTTTCTTGATCGGGACTGGAGCTATGCCATCGACACCTGGAGCACTATTACTGCGTAAGCAGTGAATAATGGTAATTATTTCTGAGTCAGTGCATGGTAACAAGAACATGGAGTTACTTTGTTTACTGGTTATATAGACTGAGGCATCTTGATGTGGACCATCAGTTGATTTTGGCGGAAAGACAGATAAGAAATGCCATTTAATTCATTCGCTAGGTCAGCGCCATCATAGATCGCACCATGAATGTGGAGTGAGACTGGTGTGTTGGTTCTTTTTTTACCTAGAAGATCGTTACGTGTATTCCATGTTCCCTTCGAGCCATCACACACGGAGAACTTTCTCACGTAATAATCACTTCTTGCTTTTTTAATGTCAGTGCCTAACTTATTGCAGAACGTTTTGAATTGACAAAGAAAGTCAGTGTATTTTGTTCTCACAAAACGAGAAAAAAGTCTGTTCTTTTCCATTATGCGGTCATATAGTTGTTTTGAAATCCACGGCTTTCTTCATTTTCTATGAGTTGTGTGCGTTGCTTGCAGAAATGCAGTATTATAGTGTTCTTGAATAGTAGATATAAAATTTGTGTACGATTGGCATGCATCCTCCTGTCTTAAAATATTACTCCAATCTGTGCTAGCACAAAGACGTCGAAACTCTGATAAGCTGCTTTCATCAATTCTTCTAAATGTAGAAGTTTCCGGTTTCTCCTGTGTTGTTTTGGTTGACTCGGAACTATACAGAATATAGGCATATGGTCACTAATGCTTAATGTTAAAGCGCCTTAAAATTGAACGTTAAAATTGAAGAAGGTAGTGCGGTCTAAATTTTGGTGGCCGGAGATTGACATGGACATAGGCCAAATTGTCGCTCAATGCACAAACTGTGTCCAGGCTTTACCAATGGCACCAGGGTGTGAGCCAGTGAACTGGCCAGCAACCGAATAAAAGTGGGCCCGTCTGCTCCTGGAATTTGCTGGACCTATCAGACAAAATGTTGCTAATCGTGGTAGATTCCCACAGCAAGTGGATCGAGGCCATTCTACTAGCGCGTTCAACGTCAAGCAACATGGTAAACACGCTGCGTACGCTCTTCAGCCAGTTCGGACTACCGCGCACTGTAGTAACAGGCAATGGCATGCCCTTTACAGGGTCGGAGTTCGCTGCATTCAGTGAAAGAAATGGCATTGCCCACATTCGGACACCGCCCTACCATCCTCAAAGCAAGGGCCTCGCAGAGCACGCAGTCGGAACGGTTAAGGATGGATCAACGAAAATGCCGGGCGTGGATCTCTCAACCGCACTCGCGCGAGTTTTGTGTCGCTACAGGAATGCCCCGTGGCAGTCCGGCCCTTTGCCTTTAGAAATACTGTTAGGTTATCGACTACGCACCTGACTTGACATGTGTTGTCCTCCAAGAAACAGAGCTGTGCTGTTCAGAGAAGCTAAGAGAACTTCGGACGACGCCAGCTGGAGTTTCGCTCCGGGGGACCCAGTACTAGTCCGTAACTATGGTGTGCGTGACATGTGGACACCCGAAAAGGTGAAGTCGACAACAGGCGCTCGACTAGTTACTGTCAAGATGGAAGATGAGGTGGCGGTTCGTCGTCATGCTGATCAAGTCCGCAAATGCCACTACGAGGAATCCGCACACACGGGGACAAACGGCCCAGCAGCAGAACCATCGGACCATCCGCTGGCTGAACACAACGCACCCACGTCAGCACCTGGTGACACTGCGCCCCAGGAGTCGCGGCTGCGCAGGTCAGCCCAGCCCAAGAAGCCTGTGGATCGCTGTGGCTATTAGGAGGAAGGGATACTGCTGATAGCAGAAGCGATTAACCACGAAATATGAAGTGGTGACGACACCTATATTTCATTCTTTCTTGCCCTCTTTCCCTCGCCCTTCTGGTTATAAATACCCCTTGATCTGAGAATAAAGCTCATTCTCCTGCCTGGCTACTCTGTCTGATGCATCGACTGGGAAGCGGCTTGTCCACCGAAAACGCCGTTACCACAAAAAGCTGTTCTTGCTTTGGTTTAGTCATAAAGCCCTGCAAGAGTTCATTACCCATTTCTATCTTAATGCAATCTATTTTATTTTAGTCAAATTATTTTAATTCAATTAGATTGAGGCAAATTCGCACCTGCGACTAAATTAAATTTCCCACTTGCCAATTCAACCGCCACCTGCCATCCAAACAGTGGGTGGGAGGTGACAGCTGCTTGCCATGGTTGATAAGAAAGCAGTGGTCACGATAGTGGAGGAAAGCTCACTCTGATGGTGGTTCCACGGCCAAATGTAATACTCTATGGCTAAATCTAACCTATAATAGGCTTATCTTACTTATGCACCAAGCCTGTAAGCGTAGCTCTATAAACTAATTTTTAACAGGTGTTTATAGTTTCTTCACAGCAGCGACGGTTATTACACGCGCTGCTTACGTTCCGCTCACAAAGCTGTAATAACTTCAACGAAAAAACGGCTACGGTCTTGCTTGCCTCGGAACGTCGCCTTACTGCCACCATGTTTGCACAGCCCAATGTGTGCAGATATTTTCAGATGATACTGACGTACAAGGAAGCTGAAGCCTTGAAAAACAAGCAAAAGCTCACTACAATATCAGTAGGGGACAAATGCGCCAATATCTGACTCGCTGTGGAAACTGAACAATCAAATTTCTGAGGTGCTAGTCTAAACATTTAGATTTTGCTTCCATGTTCAGCCATCATTAAAATGTCGGGAAGGCCATGTGGTTGGCCAGCTTTGTGTCCTTTAAAGCTGAATAATATTTGACACTTCTAAGAATCCAGTACAACAAAAATGGATGACGCACGAGAAACGTAAAGACAGACAAGCTGTGACTGACAGCGGTTAAGGTATTGATGAAGGGAACAGTTCGCAAAAGAGCGCATGGCAACCAAATAAAAACGTCAAGCCTGTGCTCAAGTTGGTCAGTCGAATAGGCGTCGATTTTGAAGGCTCGGTCGCCGTTCACAACGGAGCTATACGAGTGCAAAGCTTTGTAGTTTTTAACTTTTTTGCTTTCAACATGAATTGTGGAGATCGTTCAATGTTTCCAGTGCTGAGTGCTTAGATTTTGAATTCGCAATTGTTGTTAAAGCCCTGGAAGGCTGCTAACAGCTTAAAAGATAAGTGATTAGGAAGCAAGTAGGCCCGAACAAAGAGGAGCCGGCAAACTTTTGCAGACACATCAGCACTAGGTCACTAAAGCTGGCTATCAGCACCTTTCAGTTAACTTCACCTTCTGGTTAACGATCCATCCCTCAACTTTCGCCGACCTCCCCCCCCCCCCCCTCCCCCGCGCTTTGGAGTAAAATAAAGTTGATACTTTTTGCTTCTCCTGTGAGTCCAAGGCACAGCAAGTACATTATAGGCGATAAAAAAAGTAAAAAGTAAGCAATCCGTAATGCCTTGGTCATGCCATTTAACGCAGAGAATACTTGTGATCCCCTCCGGAAGGAAAAAAGGCAAGAAGAGAACAGCAGTACATAAAAGCAGGAGTACGGAAAGGGCAATATTGCACATACGAACAATATTAATATTCACGAACGTAGGCAAATATAATACGCAATACACCTGCCTAAATAAATATTTTTTGAGTCGTTTCCAGTTCCCTGTTGCAACTTGAAATTCTTGTTATCCAGAGCAAGGAACTTCCACAATGTCCAGAATGCGTTTCTTCTCAGTTATCTTGGTCAGCACAAGCGCTCAGACCAGTCATACACCTTTTAAGAATCTGAACTGAAGACAATAGAAATGATATACTTTTTCTAAAGATGATATTCCTGGCATGTAATGCAATTTTTTAAAACTATATTGCCATAGTCTCTCATTTTAACAATCAACACGAGAGTGGGCATAGCCCGTTCTTAATACAAATATAGATAATATTTTATATCATTAGTTAACATAACAGGATGTCTCATACTATGAGCATTTTTTTTCGGCACAGCTTACCGCACTATATCCATCACCAAAGTAAGAATGCTAGACGCTGAACTAGGTGCTAAAATTTATATTGTAGGTATAATCATTCGTTTACTTAATATAAACGCCGTTCAGCCAGGCCTTTCCTTGGCGGGCTTCGATTCAGAAAGGCGACCTCACCTTCCTATGTATTTATTTATAATTGTAATTTTGCACTTTCGATGCATTCGACGGTTTTGGCGGGGTATTTATTTTTGTTTCGTATTTGGAGGCGCACACTCCATTCTAGGTGGGTAACGACTGAAGCAGCTAAACGGCTTACGACATCACACCCGTACCCCGAACTGCATGTCGTCTGACCCGTCTACCTCGAACGTTTTCCGACATCCCGTGCGCCGGTGCATTATATGAGGATTATAAGTGTGTCCGTCTTTGAAAAACAATTCTCAACCGCGCTGTAGACTAAAGAAATCATCAAAGCCAAGAGTGATTTCCATATCTCCAAATTGCACCCTTGTCCACCCTTTCCGCAAGCGGAAGCAACGTAATACCGTCGCGCTTATGCTTGCAGAAGTACTTTAATTTCATAATTTTATTGCGCTTATGCTGTCGGGTGCACGCTTTTGCCGGCTGCTTAACAGTTTCACATGCCTCAGTTGCCTTACTGCTGTCTGCGTACCAACTCCTAAAAGAGCCTGGTTCTTTTTGTGGTGCTAGCACTCTTAGAAGTGAAGCTTAAATTTTTTTTCACGAATGTCTAATGATAACCTCTCTAAATAAACCGTAAAATTTGCATATCTACGACTGAAAATATTGTTTCCAGAGTTGTCTACCATGACTTGAGTGCAGCAGGTTTGCACGCTTGCAGTGGGTTATATTTGTAACATTCGCATGATGTTAGCAGCGCATTTTTTACATATTCAAAAATAACTTAAATACTGATCCACCAAGGCAGCCGAAATCCAGGAAACCTGCCCGCACAGAAACTCGATGCCAGTGCGCGCCACATCTTTTGTAGGGAAGCGCAATCAGGCTGATTATTATTGATTAATTATTTATAAACTGCTTCTGAGGTGATAGATATCAACACACCAGGAAACCATGGCCGCGCACCCTGTACGTGCCCACAAGGCATGAACAATGTACGCTTTTGGAAAGTCCGTTTGAGCGAACCCCCATCGGGACACAATGGCGTTAAGCAGTTGAACTAAGATAAATCAGTTATTTCACAAATTATGTTGCCGCAAACCAAAGCCGTATCTGCACGGGTAGGAGGAGGAGGAATAAGAGGAAAGGCAGGGAGGTTAGGCGGAAGAATAATCGGTTTGCTACCTTACCTTTGGGAAAAGGGGTGAAGGGACAAAAATAATGAAAGAGAAAGGAGGGTTGCAAAAAGTGAAGTCACTCTGAAAAGTTAGCGTTCATTAAAGTCACAGCATCGGCGCACGTAAGGCCTGCAGCTGTCATTTACTGTAAAGGTCGTAGAGCTTAGACATCTTGTAGCAACAATTAGTGAACAATATAAAAGTTGTTCAAAGGTGCAAGAGCGCCCACGTACCCTTAGTAACGTTTCCACCCGACGGGGATGCTACACCAGAGGATTTCACCTGAGCGCTATTGAAGTGTTGACTGATGCATTAACGGAGCTAGCATACCCAGCGCACTGTTTAAAAAAAAAAAAAAAACTAAACGTGTGGATGCATGCCTTAACTAGTGCTAAACACTATAAGGTGGAAACTATTAGAGCGCAGAATTGTTTAACGCACTATTTGGATTATTTTGGTTCATCGTTTTGTGCGTGTCATAACAATGGGATTGGCGAATTATATTTAATGAACTTATGCTCTACTTTTTCGGTCCTTTTGCCTCTGCGCCTTCAATGGAGTTGTCGGCTTAAGGCTGTCAGTGTCAGCTTTCAAAATTTTTCTTTTGTCTGAAATGTTGCTCACACACGTGCACATTATGTGACTGCGAAATTTCAGATTCGAAACTACTCTCTGATCTGCGACATTCGCCAACCACTTGAAGTTCTCAAAATTTTACTACATTGTGTGTGCAATCAAGTTTTTTTTTTACTTTTTTCTAGCAGTAATCATCCTAATGCACATGCAGGTCTGCGCGTTTTCTTCTAAATTTTCTTTTAAGCGCAAGTAAAGATCTTCCTACTCTCTCATAAAAGTTCACCTGCACACACAAACAAAAAGAAATGAAAAATTTTATATTCTGGGTATTCTGACAGTCGAGAAACTTTAGATGTTCTCGACTACTGCCTTGAGGTCATATATCTCAGAGAACAAGAATCATTTGCGTGCAATGTGCAATATAGCCTCAAGATTTTCGCCTGTTCTACGATAGCAGGGGAGGACATGTTGCGGTGAAAAACTTGTTTGTGCTGTCTGAGGGTGATAGATTTGCTCTGTTTTATATTTTCTTATCTTTCGGCACAGATCGGATATGGATGCAACTGCGCCGGCCAATTTTATGATTTGACACGTTGGAGGTTTTTTGACACTCACGGAGTGTCGTGTTGCTTTTCAACAATATGCGCACTGCTCGACCGGCTATCGCTGTCTACGAAAAGACGAGAACCTGACTTGTGATCTTCCGCGATTCAATTGTGTAGGCTGCGGACGATAGTCCCTAGCTCCATTAAATATATAAATCAAAAACAGCCGCCCTGACTTCACATCTCCATGATCCAAGTAGCTTGGGCTTTGTGCTGCTTGGGCAGGGACCTGCAAATTTCTTATTCAATATATGATCAGAATGTTAAAAAACTACCCAGACTTTAGTAGCTGAAGCGAAAAGATGCAGACCCGTCTGTTTGCGTTTGGCGCAAAGCACGGCGCAATTTTCTTCTTAGCCATCTCAACAATAAGTAAGTAACATCGCCATTGGTTCGGTAAGAAATGTGTTCAGAATGCTTTTGCGCTGTATAAGATAAACTCCTTACGAAGTAAGCGTTCCTTCAACGTAAGAGGACAGAAAGCTAGCAGTTAAAGTGTGCAATAAATTCAATACTTATTATAATATCTTTAAACTTCCGACGCAATGTGTAGGGCAAAAACAGCTGCAAAGCATGAACGTTTTTCTGTCCTATATGGTGTTTTTCCTAAATATTATCTTGCTTCGTATTCTTGGCGATCTCCGCTAAATGCGACTGCTTCCTCTGAACTTCGGTGCGTACGCATGGTGAGAAAAGGTGCGCACGTCCAGGCTCATCATATGGTGGTTTTGGCTTCGTGCAGAAAAGTTAAAAAGGTCACGGGTTCTACCTAGAGATATACTATATTGAACAGTTTCTAAGTATAACGTCACAGCCATATTGCAGGTACCGGAAAAGTCACAGCGGTAAAAACCGCAATCACGAATTGGGAAACAAGATAGGATCGATTGTCTTGTAGAACTTTGACGCAGATTAGACCAGGAATTTTTTCAAAGGTTTACTTCATGAAATGTCGGATCACAATGCATATAATGCCATGCATAATGCGTAAAGCATATAGACCTACTAGTATTATATTTGGTCGGGTGAGAAAATAAGTGTCCGGAGATGGAAATCTGTTTAGTGCTTACAAAAGTAGCTGCCTGTTGCCATGCTTAGTAAGTGCGGAGATGTTCTGGAACCACAGCCATGTCTGCTATCATTTATATTACTGCGTTCAATTACGTCTTAACTCGCAGTTACGGAAACAAAATTTGAAATACTAATGAGCGACCTCGTTTCTTTCCGTGGTGAAAGGAGGTGCCTTCCGACAGAAGTCATTCAAAGGCGTTGAGTTGAACAGTTAATAATGACCTTGAATACTGGCTTAGAAGCCGCTTCGACATTCGCACGAGCATAGAATGCCATCTAGATGCACTGCCACAAATATTTTGACTTGTCGCCTAGTCCGTCCTTCAAAAATTAGTAACATATAGGCTGCAATATAGGCAATCTGTGGGCTGCGCAGAGAGCCCCTAGTCAAAACACCGCTCCCTACATTGATGAGAAACCTCCAGGGTCCCATCTGACAATTACAGCAACGATATTGCTGGGTGGTTATCTCTATAGTGCGAAAGAGCTTCAAGCCAGCGGACCCGACAAACGGGGTCGGTGGGCGATCAGTCCACAAGACGCTGACAGATCAGCTGGCGAGCAAATACTTCAATCCTATTGGCCAACTTAAATAGCTGGCACTTACGAAAGTTAGAAGAGTTAGTGTAAGTTCACGATACGCGCTTGTCTGCGTCGTCCTGTCCGTGTTTTGGGCTCTATTTGCGCTATTTTGGCCTTCAATTACTAGCCTTCACTCTGCCTTATCCCTTCGACGAATCACCGGAAAAAGAGACTGCTCCACTCGACACGGTCGCACGTTCCACTCGCCAGGGGTACGAACTTGTTAGAGTGAAATTTTAGTTGATGCAGGCAGCCTTCGCAGAGAGTAAGCCTACTGGTCTTACAGAATTCGTGTGCCCTACGTCACCGATTCTGTATAGTGAATTCACAAATTTATTTATTTATTTATTTATTTATTTATTTATTTATTTATTTATTTATTTATTTATTTATTTATTTATTTTGTTATTTATTTATTGTACCCTCAGAGCCAAAGGCATTACAGAGGGGAGTGGGTTAATTAGGGTAAAGAACAATGAATATAATACAGTGAAAACAGGTAGTACAAAATAAATTTTCTCCAGATTAAAACAAACAACATTCACAAAGCGTAAATAACATAAAATCAATGTACATAGCACAGTGGAAACAGATATAACACATGATCAACTTCTTTCAGAATAAACAATGTTAGCTGTTGCGTCGTGAAAGGTTTTGTTATCTGCAATGGCTGCAATATCGCGGGGAAGGCGGTTCCATTCCACAGCTGTGCGAGGAAGATATGACTCAAAAGATTTGTTGTGGCATGTTGGGATGCCAACCTTGTGGCGGTGATCGATGCGCCGTGAAATGTATTCTGGGGGTGATATGAAATAGTCGTGAAGCGTAACGTTAATATATAGCTTGCGAAATACTGTTAGGCGACCAATTTTACGGCGAGATTGTAACGGTGGAAGTGACACGTTAGATTTCATGGCTGTGATGCTTGCCGTACGGTTGTAATTTGAAAGAATGAAGCGAACGGAATTATTTTGGACTAGTTCCAAGGAATATACAAGGTTATCATGTGCAGGGTCCCATATTGATGCTGCGTATTCTAGTTTAGGACATATAAGTGTTTTATTGATTATAAGTTTAAGAGATGAGGGAGCGGCTGAGAAATTGCGGCGTAAGTACCCTAACATGCCGTTAGCGTTATTAATAATGTAGTCAATATGAATAGACCATGTTAAATTCTGAGTGATATGAATACCTAGGTACTTGTATGTTTTTACCCAATCAAGAGGAGTGCCATTAAGGTAATATGAAGGAAGAGCGTTAGGTGCACGGGAAGGAAACACGCAAAGCTTTACATTTATTAATGTTTAATTCGATATTCCATTTAGTGCACCAGTCTAACACCAAATTGAGGTCTGACTGGAGAGTGTCAGTATCGTTAACGTTATTTATTTCCCGAAATATTACACAATCGTCAGCAAAAAGGTGAATGTTGGAAGATATGGAAAGGGAGGTCATTAATATAGATTAAGAATAGGAGTGGTCCAAGGACCGTTCCCTGTGGAACACCAGATACCACGTTAGCAATCGGTGAATTAGTGTTATTAGCATGCACAAATTGCCATCGGTTAAGAAGGAAAGATTTAATCCAGTCGAAGACGTCAGAAATTGAGATTAAGATGGCTCAATTTATGTAGCAGCAATTTATTACATAATTTATCAAAGGCTTTGGAAAAATCCAAAACAATGCAGTCAGCACAAGATGAGTTGTCTAGTATGCGGTATAGCTTATCAGTAAAGGCAAGTAATTGAGTTTCACACGAGTATGTTCGACGAAAACCATGTTGCGCATGACCATGACTCTAGCCAATGACTGTAGTAGTACAGTTTTTCCAGCAGTAACTTGCAGTTCAATCTATCTTAAACTGCAGAAGGATCATACAGTGGTCAAGATGCGTCGATGCCAGATGAGCTGACTGGGTCACTTGGGCAAAGTGAATGTGGCCGGCGGCAGCAGTTGGGTTGCTTGAGGGCAACCAGTTATATTAAGCTCTAAGAGTGGCAAAATATACTTGCGAATTCATGGATTTCAAATTGACCACAAGTCACATCCGCGATAGCGTAGCTTGCGTTTCACGCCAAGAAAACAAGGAGCGCCTGTCTGCACATCATATCGCGTAGATGCAAGTCATCATGGACATACTCCTGACAGGAATCTCGCTGTGAGCATCGCTTGGAGCCCCAGTACACTCACGGTGCAGTTCTGGGCTGATACTTTGGCGCATTCGGGCAGAAAATGGAAATGAAAGGGAGAGTATAAGCGCAGCGGCTGGGGACATTTCGCCACAACACGGGCAGTGAAAGGAACGCTACCAACCGACGTCACTCGTTCCTGCTCCTGTTGGTGCACGCAGCACGCATCCTGTGAATCAGCCGCCGCGGTGGCTCAGCGGCTATGGTGCTCGGCTGCTGACCCAAAAGACGCGGGTTCGATCCCGGCCGCGGCGGCTAGAATTTCTTTGGAGGAGAAATTCTAGAGGCCCGTGTACTGTGCGATGTCAGTGCACGTTAAAGAACCCCAGGTGGTCGAAATTTACGGAGCCCTCCACTACGGCGTCTCTCATAGCCTCAGTCGCTTTGGGACGTTAAACCCCCCATAAACCCATAAACCAAACATCCTGTGAATCGCTGCTCCTCTGAAGCTCACCAAACCTGAAAAAATTTTTCAGTCCGGCAACGAAGCAGGAGCACAAGGCAAAACTCATGTCTTAAATATAAAGCTAATAGAATAAGGCGACGCCATGACCCCACACCACTGGTTGGAACACAACTTAAGCATTGCAGGCGCGTGCAGACTAACCTTTAACGTTAGAATTGTTTGAGCTGTCACAGCGATGGCGTTGAGGTAGAGCATCCGCCTCACCAAAAACCGGACCGGGGTTCCAACCCGGTTCCTCGCAATTGTCAACCTGTTTTAAAAAAAAAGAACTCCGCATGTCAATGGAATTGTATAACGAGGCCTGGGGTGCAGCCTGATATCAGTGACTAGAACTGGCAACGCACTCCCTCACTAGAGCAGAACTTGGCCACCCTAGTGTAGTATTTGACTGCAACCTTCTATGAGCAAACCAATGAGCCGTCGGCCCTCAGTCCCCAGCGTGTGTGGAGCAACTGGCCAAGGCGGCTGTCAGATCTGCAACGCAGCACAGGTTAAGAATTTCTGGCCCCCGACACAACTCCATTGCACACTGAACCTGACAAAGTTTAACGGTCAAAGCTTATGCAGTGAGGTTCTTCTCCTCAAGGAACACCCGGATATTAAATGGGAAGTCATGGGGCTTAGTGAGGTTAGAACAGATGAGGCGTATACAGTACTAAGGAGCGGGCGTGTGTTGTGCTATCGTGGAATAGCGTACAGTCAGGATATAGCTGGCAACATAGAGGAGCCCTATAGTTTTAACGATAGGATGGCAGCTGTCGTAATTAGGCTTACTAAGAGGTACAAAATGAAGGTGGTACAGGCCTACGCGCCTACACCAAGCCATGACGACCAGATCGCAGAAAACTTTTATGAAGACGTGGTATCGGCAATGAACAAAGTAAAACCACTGTGCACTGTAGTAGCGGGAGACTTAGGCAGGCAAGAAGCAGGCCGGAGATCACGCGTTAGGCGACTAAGCAGGAGCTCCAAGAATATCAGGGGAAGTTATTAGTACAGTTCGTAGAGAGAAATAATGGCCGGGTCCTGAATGCACTCTTCCGGATACGGAAGAACAGGAAGTGGGCGGGGAAGAGTCCCAATGGTGATTCTAAAATGAAATTCACTTCATCCTTTGGGCTCAACCTTGTATCATGCAGCACTTGGAGGACCTGGGAAAGGTGCGTTGTAGAGACAACAGAACGGTAAGGCCTCCAATTAGCTTTGACCTGAATAAGGAACGCAACAAATTAGTGAAGTGGAAGCCTAGCTATTCACAAGTAAGTGGTAATACGGTAAGTAGAGATGTTGAGGATATAGATGCAGAACAGATGTACGGTTCTAACTGAGGAACCATGAACGATCATCTCAGAGCTATAATTATGCAGTGCGCAGTAGAAGTAGGCGGTAGGATGGTTCGACAGGTTTTCGGCGAGCTGCCTCAGGCGACGAAAGATATGATAAAAAAACGCAAAGCATTAAAGCGTCTTTCCGTGCGGAAAGAATAGAAATCTCAGAGCTATCGAAGTTAATAAGCGCAAGGCAGCCGACATAAGAAAATTTGTTATGGAGAAAATCGAGCACGCTCTAAAGAATGGAGGCAGCAAAATGCAGTGAAAAGCAAACTAGGCATAGGAATAAACCGTACGTTTGGGGGGCTAATAGACAAGCAGTGCACTGTCAGTAGCATTTTGGATATGATAGCACAAGTAGTCGAATAGTTCTAAACGAATCTATGCAGTAGCCTATGTAATCGCAACGTTAATTGGAGAGGCACTAGCGCACAGCCATGGGACTTGAAACCACCACTAACCAAAGAGGAAGTAGAGAAAGGCATAGGAGCGATGCAAAGGAGAAAGCAGCTCGTGAGGATAAGCTAGCAGCAGACCTCTTGAAGGACGGAGCGGAGATTGGGCTACAAAAAACTAGCTACCCTCTGTACGGAACGCCTTACAATTTCGAGAGTACCAGAAGCTTTCAAAGTAGCTAGCATTATCTTAAAACATAAGAAAACAGACCTAAAGGACTTCAAAATGTACAGACCGATCAGCTTACGGTTCGTTGTCTTACAAGTTGCTTACTAATGGCATCGCAATAGGAATCAGCAAAACCTTGCAGTTGACTGAACCAAATGATCAGGCAGACATTCTTAAAGGATACTCGACAATAGACCATATTCACACTAGTACTCACGTGATAGAGAATTGCGCAGAATATAATCAACCTCTATATATAGCGGTCATTGATTCCGAGAACACATTTGACTAAGTGGAACGTCAGCACTGATACAGCCATTGCGGAATGAGAGCGTAGAAGAGTGTAATGTGCAAATATGGGAGGATATTTATAGCGACTGCACAGCTGACATAGTACTTCATAAAGTCACCAATAAAATTTTAATAAGGAAGGGTGTCAGGCAGAGAGACACGATCTCGTAAATGCTATTCACCGCCTGCTTAAAGGAAGTGTTCCGAGGTCTGAGTTGAGAAAGGCTGGCGATAACGGTTAACGAAAAATACCTAAGTAAATTTCGATTGGCTGATGAGATTGCCTTGCTGACTCACACAGTAGATGAGCTGACTTAGGCAGAGTATAATGGTAGGCTTGAAGACGCAGAAAACCAAAATACCTTTCAACAATCTCGCAAGGAAACAGCAGTTCACATTTAGTAGCGAGGGACTGGAAGTGGTAAGGAAAATATGTCTAGGTGTAACGTCAAGAGTCCAGAGGCGAGCATAGTGGGCGAGATAATAAATGCAGGTTAATGATATCCCAGCCGAAACCCAGTGCAATAAATGGGATTTGGGAGAACTTGTGATGCGAAGGTAAGATAACATCTACTCTCAAGGGTAACGGAATAAATTACATGTTAAGGCAAGTCTAGCAGGAGGCGGCAGAAGTTAGATGATCGAATGACATTAAGAAGTCTGCGCCGATACAATGGTGCAGTTAGAAAATGACAGTTGCAGACACATGGGAGAGGTCTTTGCCCTGCAGTGGGCGTATTCAGGCTGATGATGATGTTTAGGCGGGCGTTATCCTGAGTATTTCCGTCGTTTAAGGTTCCTGCCGCGCAGCAGTCCGTCCCCAGCACAGACCGTTCCGAAACAGACAATACAAAATGGCTTGGAAATAATTAGTCTCTAGCTTCTGGCAGTCACTGCTCATTTAGCAGAGGGCGTTCTAAGACCTGATGTAAGACCAAGATGGACCTCTTCTAAGATAAAAAAAAACAACATCCAAAACCATTTCGTAACTGCCGCAGTAATTGCTAAACCAGTAGTTTTTTTTCCATGGCATAAAAATTAGCAATCTTATTTTGCGGTTTCATAAGTCATAGGTTCCAAACACTGCTGGCTTCTACCATATGTAGAATATCATTCAGGCTTCCTACTTGAAATAAAATTGTTTTTTTTCTCAATGTACGGTAACTTTGGGAGGAAGATGTGAGTCGTTCTTGGTAAATAACATCGTGTTCTGTTTGTAAAATGCTTTTCGCGAGCTTTTAAACAATTGAACCAGACTGTATGTGTTCGTGTTCTATATATCACTTCAAGGCTTTTCTATTAATCTAGCGACGCACTCCCACGGCACGCATTATATGAATTGCCTTTTGTGAACCCTGAATACAGGCGCTCACATCTCCGAACCATTCTGATGGTATTTGATTATTGCCACCACTAATTAACCGCTCATGTCCTTGTACTAGGTCCCTGTGCTGCCGCAGCAGTATTGCCATTTCAAGAAAGTTCTAAGGTTGTCTACCCCTGGCTGCTCGAAGAACGAACAACAAGCGGTGAACTTGTGCTACACGTTACTGACGACCTTGTCCTGAGCCTAAAAAAGAGCACTATAGCAGCCCCTCTGCTGCGTCTTTTCAGTACAAAGAATGGAAAAGACATCACAAAGTTTGTAAGTGCCAATATAGATTGCATGCTTCCACCTGGGATTCGTACTACCAAATAAAAGTCTTTTATAGTAATCAATGTTTTCGTCCATATCACATCAGGCGCGTAATCAGGCAGTCTGATTGTCCTGCTCTCAGCATCTACACTGGTGCTGATGAGGACTTGAGGACTTTGAGGACTTCTAGGCTTAATGCTTCTAGTAACTAGGTGCCAAATTTGCAGCCTAAATAATAGGTCACGGCAAAATGCTTTGCGTTTTTTACTGTAGCAAACGCATGGCGGATCACAAACTGCGGTGCTTTGTTATCTCCCGAACACCTTACTTGTTGAAAGAGCAATTGAAAATGTTCATCGAGCGTACGAGACATGAACTAATGTGCAAAAATGCATTAAAGAAAGACTTTTAGCACATCCATAGCACATGATAATAATTATTTGTATAGCCTAAACAATTAAGAACTGGAGAAAAGCAGATAGTGTACAATAAATACCTTACCGGGGAAAACATTTCGCCACCTTACAAAGCTTACTAAGAGGAAAAACGCGAAAGATGAAAACAATGTGTAACGAAGCCATGTTCACTACATCGAATAAAGGAAAAAATCCGATGAAAATTAACAAATAACTTTAATGGCTGAGTGGAACATGGTACGATTGAGATCACAATTGAAGAAAGTTTTTGAATGAGTAAAAGCAGCGATGACGCGAACTATGCAACGCACGTGTTGAGTCATCTGGGATACACGCTGAGCAGTTCTCGTGGATAGATAGCGCACCTTTGTGAGATGGTGGAGACAGAGCATTGGAACATTTTCAGTCAAATGAAAAAGTTGAAGCTACTAGCTTCTCTGGCGAATTTGCAAAGCAGCACTTATTGACCAAAAAAACATCTGTATCTCGAATTATACCATGTTCTAACCTTCTCTTGTGTTACCATATATACTGCGCAAGAACGAAGGAGGGTAAAGAACTTGGGTGTTGGCCGACTTTTTCTCGGGCAAGCTTTATTTTCGCCCTTCGGCTGACCATCATCGCTTAAGCGCTTCCGTTGCCTCCCCACAATAATGTGCATCTGCGCTCGACGTTAAAAATTGCTTAGTTGATGCTGACTTCAGCAGAAGGCTGGTTAAGGCAAAATAGAAATGATGGGCTTAACATCAACGCAATGTTTTGCTACATGTCCCTAATTGTAAAGCACGTAAGTTTTCTTAGGGTTTGCTAGAGTCTTGAGTTTGGAAGCAGACACGAAAGTCAGTTAAAGACAAAATAACTGGATCCCCTTCTTTCCTGCATTGTGCTAATAGTAATTACAGCTTACAGCTTAGCATCAATTGCAGAGGCCGGGTATTAGAGTACACAATATGCTACCTTCATGATTTCTTCTGTTGACCCTAGAATAGAGCGCATTTTCAGCGCCTCTCGTTCGGAGGCACTCGTACTGGGTGTGACTTTGAGGGCACTTTCAGTTTTTATTGCGAAAGCAATACTACTTGAACTCTGCACGGTGACCACCATCGTGCAGCGGCGGTGACCACCATTGACCTTCATTTGACCTTGACTGCATTAGTTGGATTAGATTGGATTACAGTAGATTGGATTGGACTGGACTCGACTGGATTGGATTAGATTAGATTAGATTACATTAGATTAGAGTAGATTACATTGGATTGGATTCGATTGGATTGGATAGGATAGGATAGGATAGGAGTGGATTGGATTGGATTGGATTAGAATGGAATGGATTTAATTGGATTGGATAGGCTTGGATTGGATTGTATAACCGATGCATCACCACAAGTCTAACCACAAGCACCACCACCTGCCACACTACCAGCTGTACCATGGCGTAGGTACGGATATTGCTAACGCAATTACCGGGCTTAACCAGGCTAAGCCACAGCGATTTTTTTTCTTTATAGCTTCAAAAACGCAGAGACCAAATACATTGACGCTAGCGTCACGTCCGCTGGTGCCAGCAGTTTGCAGTTTTAGCAAGAAATCACTCATACGATCGCCAGAGCTGAGCAAACATCTTGCTTGCGCATCGTGCTTGTGCATTGCTCATTGTCATAGCAACTGTTATGCCAAGCGCCAAAAATTTGGCCCGGGCCGCCCCAAAAATTTCATCTTCGCCCATCCGGACCAACATGGATGTCCAGCCATAAGTGGCATTCCCGATACAATCGCGACCTCCAAATTCGGCCCGTACAAGACCCAAAATGTGGCCCGGCCCATCCCAATAATTTGACTCAGGGTGACTTGGACCAAAACTGATATCCAACCATAAGTGGTCGTGCCCATAACCAGGGTGGTCTTCAAATTTGGCCCCGGTCATCTCCGATAGTGGCCCAGGCCATCCCCCAAAATTGACCGTGACACACCGTGGGGGCGCAGTGGTTAAGGCTCTCGTTTACTGAGCCGGTGTACCCCTTTCCGAACCCGACTGCGGCGGCTGCGTTTCGATGGAGGCGAAACGAAAAAAGGCGCCCGTGCGCTGCGCGATGTCACTGCACGTTAAACATCCCCAGATGGCCGAAATTGTTCCGGAGGCCTCCACTACAGCACCTCTTTCTGCCTTTTTTCTATCACTCCCTCCTTTATCCCTTCCCTTACGGCAAGGTTCGGGTGTCTAGCGAGAAATGAGACAGTGACTGCGTCATTTCCTTCCCTCAAAACCAATTTTCATTTTTTTTAATTTGGACCAAAATCGATCTCCGACCATAATTCACCGTGCCCGACACGATGGGGACCTCCAAGTTTATCCCGGGTCATTTAATTTGCCCGGACCACCTCTAAAATTTGACTTTGGTCGATTTTCAGCAAAATCGATGTCTGACCATGATTTATCGTGTCCCGCATGGCGGTGGACAACAAATTTCACCCGGCTCATTTCCAAAAAGTTGTTCCCGGCCAACCCCGAAAATTATTCACAGCTTTGAGATTTGCGCCATTTCGTCGCTAAGATGTCGCTTGTGGCGTCATCGTTTATTGCACCGACTTTTTGCACGTCACACATTGCTTTAAGCTAAGTTAAACCACAGCTACTTTTTTTTATAAAAGCTCGAGAGTGAGCCGCACAGTTTGCAAGCCTGCCTGCCATGTAGAGTGAATTGATCAGTAGACCATCTCAAAAGATTTTTTTTAGACATCGGTTCACCAATAAATTAGTGATATCCGTAATGGAAAAGCACGAAGTTGAAACGGTTATCGAGAACATGGTACTGGTGAACAATTCCATCGCTGCCATAACTGCTCATCTCCAATATTATTTCAGGAACTCTGCTGGCCAGGCAGCTTTGAAGATTCTTAAAGTAATCTGTAAAGTCAGGGCTAATCTCACTGCTTCCGCTTATAGGAAAAACAATAACAGATGTCTAAGAGGTTCAGTTTTTTTTGCTTAAGTAAACAAATGATAGCGTTCCATTCGAAACTAACAATACCAGACGCATTTACGTTCTGCTTTTTATCAGCTCAACTGGGTTTAAAAGGAGTGCTTGTAAAATTTCGTTCTGGTGGTGCCCTGCCGACTTGCATTGTATTCGAATGCTTGATTTTTTTTTTTACAGCTCAATGGCAAAGACATTGACGGCAGTATTTACCATGACTCAGATAACCTAGCATCAGTGTCCATTACTCGAATGGGAAGCAACATCAAAGTGGTGAGATGAGAAAAAATACGTTCTCTATAATCAAGACGCCCGCTACAGAAAATATCTATCGCAGTGCAATTGAGTTTTTCTTTCACGCGTGTCTCGTACTGTGGATGGCAAAAATGATAGATGCTGTTCTAAGGCAGACTAAAGTGCGTTATAACGTGACGTTTTTTTACCACTGGTAATAAGGCGAAGCGCAATAGACCAAAACGATATAACTGAAGTGGCTGTACATGAGCCCGCACCTGACACATCGGCTCTAGCTGCGATCGTGATTGATGGCTGTGTGGTACGGTGAAGTTTAATAAAAATCTAAGAGTACCACTACTCTTGCTCCTTATATTCGGTGTCTGGTTCTTGAGATAAAAGCTGTGATGAAGGCTGAGGGGTGAAACATTTCTACGAATTGTTACATCAGTAAGGTCATGTTTCGATTTCATTGAGAACAATGGGAAGGGATGAAGCGAACTGATCGATTTTGAATAGACTGTATAGCACCAACGAAGGTCAGTTGTGCAGGGTGATAAATGGAGGCTGCACATTCAAGCCTAAGCCATGTTACTGTTTAATAGATATGTAACTACGCGTGACATGTAGCTTGAGAGGAGCTCCTGCAAATGGTGCCAAGATCGCGGTTTGCGTTATTAATTATATGATTGGTTTGCATGCGCCAGCACAGGTTATGGATATGTTTATTGTAATATTTTTATAAGCGAATAAACTTTCCACTGGAATCTTATTAACCTTGTAATTAAAGATTTGGAAGTATTAGGGGGGCATGAGATAATTATAACTTTACCCCGCGATGGATTAAGGAAATGCATAGAGAACTATAAGCAATCGCCAACGCTAAATAAATATGTTATCAAGATCACACTAAATAAGGGAACTTCCGTTAGGGTCTTCTATTACACAATACAGAACGGAGTGAACAGCACGGATTATAAGGGAAGAGTTCATTTCAATGAGGTCATTTCTATATTTTATAAAGAGTAATGGAGCCAAGGCCGAGTCTTCGGGCACAGCTTTTGTCACGGCACATGGTTATTACAGCGAGTCCTTGGCTTCTGCAAAAAGAAAAACATTCAGTGCATCTGAGGAGATTAGAATCTTCAGTAACAGAACTTGATTTAAGAAGGAGCAATGAATGGGACGCCTTATCGAATGCCTTAGTACAGTCCAGAAAACTACACTTGGTTAACAAACCACTGCCTAAAGCCTATGTTATGATATAAGTGAAAGACAATAGTTCAGTCCCCTAAGAAATATTCTTCCGAAAACCCTGGTGTCATCAACTAAAGGAAGAGTTACTTTTCAGGAAAAAAAAACGAGATTAATGCATATTTCGTGGTGCAGAAGTATAGAGTCAAAGCTTGCTGATGGTAATAGGCTATAGTTCAGGGGAGAATTCAGAATACCTGATTTGAAAAGTGGACCCACTCTCGCCATCTTCAAGTCGACCGGTATTGTGGACTGTTGAAAGTAATGACGAGACCTACGGTAAATGTATGCTGAAATAAACTGCACCTTTCTTGAGAAACTTTAAATACATTTTTTCAACAACGCAATTCACAAAACTAACTTCAGAGCGCCTGTAACATCATTAATAGCTGGGTCTATGGGAAAGAAATCACGTTTATTCACTTTGGTATCCACATCACAAGAGCAATGGAAAAATTAACTCAAAACAAGCGTTTATGGCATCTAGACATTCATCATAGGGCATAGTGTTATCACCAATACCAAAACGTTGTATAATATTTCGTTCTTTGTGCCTGGTAATGCTTCATAATCTAGATGAATGAGTAGAAAGAAGTGAAGGCAGGGTGTTTGCTCAGAAATACGTCTTTGGGTTCTATGAGAGATAAACATGTTCCTTGAACATTGCTGTACGCAAACCAACGTTCCGGAAGGTCTACGACCTTTGCAAGGCGAACGAAGCGTTTCTCCGTATTCAAAAGTAGCCTCACGATGACGGTGGGCCATGTGGATTGCTTTTTTTTAACTCCGCGTATTTATCGTATATATCAGTTATTGAAGTGGCTTTATCCTTGAATAAAGCTAAATATTGATCAGCGGAGTATAGGAAGAAGGTAGGCATGCACAGTTCAATGGCAAGTGTACGTTCGGTGTTATTGAGTTTATGTCACCTTTCGAGTTGTCTGTAACGGTCTTGACGCTCTAATTTTCTTTCAATATGCCGTGCTAGTTCAGAGTAAATGAGGCAATCATTACCCAATCATGGCATGTAAGTGATGGAGTGTGAAAGGTCAGGAGCGGCTGGAAGGATTAAGTGCAACTGGTTAGGCATAGTAGAGCTAAATCTTGTCCATCCTGAAACAAGCTGCGCAACACTGAACTGCAGGGTGTACAGCGGTTCATAAGTTAAACTGTTAACTCTTTTTGTACATATATTCAATTTAATACATCACTTACATTTTATGATACACGCAAATATTTCGCACTTTTCAGAGGTGTTCACATTAGCCTTTCCCAGTTTTCGTTGGCTAGGAAAAGTTTGAACTAAATGGTAAATGTTTGTTGCGCAACTCACTGTAGTTAGTTATTCCAAAATTTATTTTAGAGTAAAAATGTTCATCAGCAAGTTGCTTTTCTATCACCTCTGAAAAAGTGGGTGCGTTAGAGAGCAGCCCATATGTTCAAATCGCGAAGTATTGACACTGAGACAGAGACTTAAAGAAATTTTGCGCACTAAATCCACATATATTCGCTAGATTTCAAAATTTCTAAACCCTTGTTATTTTTAACTGTATTATGATAGCAAGGCAGAATACATTTCGCCTAGTCTTCAATTTCAGTAATAAAATAAAATAAAGTAAAAATAAGACAGTCTCAACGGGGCTAGAGACAACACACGGACTGAAAATGACACCACGTGCGCATTACGGGTGTTTCCGTTTGTACGTAGCCTCTCCTCTCCTATTCGCGCAGGGCTGCATTTATTGAAATGAACCAACTACCAAGAAAGAATTTTCAATGTCGCACAAAAACTTTATATCCAAAACAGTTCTATGCTTGATTTCCTTCTAATAAAATGCAGTTTCTTGGAGTCTTATTTATGTTTCCTGATAGATTAATTATGATACGCTTTCACTGAAAAAAAAAATGAAGTTCCACAACACGTCGTATTATTCCGAAGTATAAAAAATGTTACAAACGTGAACGCTGCCAACTATTAGGGATTTCCCAGGACACTTTTTCACGCCTCTTTTCGTTATCGGAAACATGGATTCTTCCAAAACTTAGCTTAGCAAGAAAAGCCTCCAGATCATAGAGTTACTTCTTTCCAATGAAGTCACAGTTTTTTAACGATGGCCTATATACGGCATTCAGGCTACTGGCGCCATGCGAGTGTTTCTTTCTGTTCGTCAAAACTTCGCACGTTTAGCCGTGGTTGGCGAATATTTGTTTCTTGTATTCGCCCAGATTGATGGAATTGCATTTCTGGATCTTTGCCTGGTTCCTACTACCCAACGTTCTAACTGTTTAGGCAGTCTGTGGCAGACACAATGTGATTGATGGGTTGCCTATCGCGTGTTTACTCTGGTGTTGAGTTTTTAAATCGTACTGGCACAAAATATTTGAGAGCAGTGACACTCGCCCACCTGACACGCCACCGGTGCCGGTAGCCGCGTCATTGCCAAACCAAAGTCACTTCGAAATTTCGAAAACTGAGTACGAAAAGCGTGTGGATGCCGCGCTATAACGCTTAGCTTAATTGCACTAGTATGTTCGGTAATATTTGCTAGCAAACAAGTTCTTGGCGTTTTTGGACTTCATGTGCTAATGGTTTATTTATCACTTTCGCTACAACAAATTTCATGTTTCAAACCATTCTCAATATTAATTAACTAAAGTCAGTGCCATATCATCACCGATAAGCAATGATCTTAGAAGAAATAACAAAAAGTAATTTGAAAATTGTGACTTAAAATAATCTTATGTAACTAATGCAAAACCATTAAGACAAAAAAGTACATTTTACGAAGGCTTCACTCAAGACATGAAGGCCTTTTGCAACGCGTTAACAATGATCTGGATTGCGTCATTAGCTGGTTGTTATTTTAGGTTGCCTTTTTGGTTTCGACAGGAAGGCATCGTTGGTCCTTATATGCGCATTGAACCGGTTCAAAGTATTCCAAGGTCAGAAGATGGGCACATAGCACATGTTGTACATAATATAGACACCGGTGGAGCAGCTGAAAACGGCATCTATGACCAAGGAATAGGTGAGTGCCTATAATTTATTGGTTTTTGAGAAAGAGTTCGTTTAGATCTAGGAATAGCCGCCGCGGTGGCTCAGTGGTTATGGTGCTCGGCTGCTGACCCAAAAGACGCGGTTTCGATCCCGGCCGCGGCGGCTAGAATTTCTTTGGAGGAGAAATTCTAGAGGCCCGTGTACTGTGCGATGTCAGTGCATGTTAAAGAACCCCAGGTGTTCGAAATTTCCGGAGCCCTCCACTACGGCGTCTCTCATAGCCTTAGTCGCTTTGGGACGTTAAACCCCATAAACCAAACCAACCAACCAGATCTAGGAATTACTGGTTTCGGCTGGTAGCAGCATGATATGTGCAGGATATTGCAAAAATGTGGCCTAGCGCAAATAATAAAACTAATCTATTCATTGAATGTTTTTTTACATGAATTCGATCTGCAACATAAGCATGTGTAGTGCGCGCCATTTTGTGAAGATTTTCATAACCTGAGTAGCTATTTTTGCGGGACTCGGTGTCATAAAACTAGAAGTAGTAGAGGCATACTTGTTTGCCTCTAGCCTGGGCAGCGCATTATTGTGAATACTTATATCGTAAAAGATACATATTCATTAAGATTATATTGGTCTTCGGATTTTTTAAAGCCACAGAGTAACATCCGTGCAACAAATACCAGACATATTTCTGCTTGCAAGCTTCATCGCGAGTAGCTAATACAAGAAACGTTAAAATGAGTGACTAGGAGATAATAATGTTAGAAGGTCCAAAATTTATCTAGGTTGGGCGAGAACATCTTTAATAAATGACAGATGACCACAATTCTGCCATTGTTTATTCCGAGAAAATTTCATCTTCGTCAAATTTTGTCCTTTCAAACAATTTTCTTTTGGTTCATTTAGGCTACTTTCTCGTAATAATAGCACATCAGACATGAGCGCAGGCTTTTACAGGGAAACTTCGATGTATTAGCTTTGACAGGTTTATTCAGGACAAATATAAAAGTTTTATTTTATTTGCTGCGGACAGTGAACATACTTTCCTCGCGACAACAAACCTGATGCCTGGCAGGGGTAATCACTGACTGATTTATTGGCAGTAGTGCCAGGGCACGATACGCTGCAGTGAGCAAGCGAGAACAGACTAGCGCGAGGCACTAGCACGAGGTCGTAACCCAAACAGGATACCTTGCGGTGTCGTCGTAATTGGCCACCGGTGCGCCTGCGCTGCGTGAGACCGGTGTAGTGGCAAAGGGTATGGTGTATACGGGCAGCCCGCCGGCTGAGGCAAACTACAAAGGTGGTTGCACCGAGGAGATCGCCCTCTATAAAGGCTGCCTCCGGGCGGTCTAAAGGAAAGGAGTCTGGGCATCGCTGAACGTCGACAATGAAAAACTTCAAATGGCTTTTGGCTATACGCAACGAGCTGTCGTAGGGGCGTTGAAGCGGTCTGCGGACAGTATCGCCGAACGATGACGTGAGTGCAAGTTGTAAACTCATGGGGAACGTGCGCAGGTGTGTTGAGGTGCAGCAGTGGTGTTGAGGTGCAGCAGCACGGAGGTGGCGGCAAAAAGTGCGCAGTTGCCTCGCATATTCCGTAGAGTCGGGGCTTGATGAAGAAAGAGTGAAGTCTAAAAATTCATCATAATGACGCAGGTACAGCCGCAGACGTAGGCGAGCCGAAGGGAAGTTAAGCTGGCGTGAAGCAGAAGCCTTGTTTCAATTTAGCCCGGAGGCTAAGCACAACAAGTGGTAGGTTGTTGCCTAGTGAGCGGTGTCAAATTGGTATTCGAGGGATCTCTTTAGCGAACGATGGAGCCGTTCAATCATGCCGTTGGCGATGGGATGGTAAATGGTAGTGCGAATTCGAGAAGTTCCACGCACAAACGTTAAGCTTTTTAAAGAAGAGAATATTTAAACTTGGCAGGACAGTCAGTGCTTACTGTCGAGGAAACCCGGTGCTGTTGCACCCAGCCGGCAATGAAAGTTCGGACGATGACGTCGAGCAGAGGCAAAGCTGTGGGCCAGCAAGTAAAACGATCGATGCAAATGAGAAGATTTGAGGACCAGATGGCGAGTAATAAGATTATTCAGGCGAAGGCGCTGACCGCATAGGCAGGTGCGGCCCCAGACCCGCTCGTCTTTGTTCATCTCAGGCCAGACGAAGTAAGGATGCGTGCGGAGATGCTGCGGTTCACGAATTCCAGGATGTTACAGACCGTGGAGGGCGTTCAAAGCAATGCGGCGAAACGCAGAGACCTGTCGAAGTGTAGCAAATGACAGGGACGGGGATAGGGACGCAAATGATAGGACTTCACATACAACAAATGCGCCGGCAACGTTGAGATGTTCCCTGTTTTTGGAGTCATTGTGCTGTGCTGAGTCGAGACCCGCAAAATCGTGGTCGGCTGACAGGTCAGCAAAAAGAGAAGCGGTGAAACATTACAGCATGTCACCTGAGTTGTTGTCAAGGTCTTGTACATGTCGGATTTCTGTCGTGAATTACGCCACGTAAGAAAAGTGATGAATTTCACGTTGCGGAATTATACTGCTTCCCGACTTGATTACAAATATTGTTGGTTTGTAGTCGGTAATAATTGGAACTACCTTTGAGAATAAGCTTGAAGTGCCGTACGGATAGGTACATAGCTAGAAGTTCTAGACTGAGAGCACTGTAGCAGCTTTCAGCAGGTAGGAACTTCCAGCAGAAAAAGGAAAGTCGACTCCAGGCGACCTCCTCTTGTCCTGTTGTATCCTGTTCCTTCTTTCTATGTCCGTGTCTTTTTAGTGCAACTTACTATGTCAGAATTCATAAACCAACTATCCAAATTCAGAGCATTACCTGCTACTGGAGGCAGCACCAGCCAGTTTTTGAAGTACTCCTCAATGCAAGTGTCGGAAGCGTCGATAATGAGGAGAAGACGTTCATCAGGACACCGGTGCGAAAGAAAAGTAACTTTGGATAGCTTCGCTTTAGCTTCACAGAAATAATCTAGAGCGGCTGAGAACCATGTATGTTGTACAGAGCTTTTTTTTTTCTTGCTTGAATTATGTCCGTCGATGGTTTGAAGAATGATGCGCAGTCAGAGATAAAACGGCGGTCAAAAAATGATTACGCTTAGAAATTACGTAGGAGCAGCTCAAAACCAGGACGACTGACAAAAGGGGAGAGAACACACACCCACAACACAGGCGCTGTATTAGCGCCTGTGTTGTGGGTGTGTGTTCTCTCCGTTTTTGTCAACCCTGTGTCCCAGAAAGTCACGCTTCGACTTGTCGAAGTCACAATCGGCTCTCTTCATGTTGAAGCCACATTCAGAAAGCCAGTTCAAAAGCTGCCGCAGGTGTTGCAAGGGCTGCTAAGCATCACCGCTCAAAACGAGAAGGTCGCAGGTAGAAGCCATACAGGTGGGTAGGCCCCGGGTCACTCTGTCCAGAAAGCTTTGAAATGCTTGTCCGAACTAACGGAGGCTCAAGGGTATCAGGGTGTATTAAAAGAGGCCAAATGATGTAATGGTGGGAGTTTTGGGTACATCGCATGATTCCAATAGGATTTCAGAACCAGTTACGGGCAACATGGGACCGGTCTGGAGGTAACCGACCAGGTCGAGTTTGTGTGCACGTGCCAGTGGTGAAAATGTAACGCATGACCAGAAACTAGGCACGTAGTAAAAAGTTGGAAGGATGGAGCAGTGATAGACATTCGTCCAGGGTGGCTCATAAGCCAACTTAGGTGTTTTGGGTAAAGTGGCAAGAGGTTCTCGAAGATCCATGAGACGCTTGTACGTCGTGCTGGCCGACAGTTTGTAGTGGCGCGAGAATTCAGCCCTAGTATCGGACAGAGCTTGTCCAGAAAACAAAAACTCGATCGCAATACGCGTCCGAAAGCAATTTTAGAGAGCACGCTCTCCGTACATAGAGATAGGGGTGAGACTACCGCCTTGTAGCGGCGGGACGCAGCGGCGGGACGCAGCGGCGAGGGGGTTATTACAAAAGGCTGCGTTAGAAAACGATCACCTCTGTCCCAATGCTAACGAGAAAACGGGGGTCAAGAAAGAACAATAAGCGACTGGTCTCCGCGGCAACATCACTCGTCGCTTCTAGTGGTACCAGCACTCGCCGCCTTGATCGCGTGGTGAAGGACTAGGCCCAGGAAGTAGCGCTTGTCGACGGGAAGAAGAGTGAGGGCAGGCACTAGGCTGTGTAGCGACCTGCTCAGAAAGATGGCTAATTTGGGCGAGGACCTCGTCACGGAGTCTATGGAGATACAACCGGGAGGGAAGAGATGGCGGGATGAGAGGTCACCAGACTGCGCCGACAGAGGTCGCTCACCAGGAGATGTCGCTCACCAGAAGATGAAAGAAATTTAAGGAAGATCATGACACATGTGCAGTGTGTGGTAGATCTGTGGAAACAATTGAACACCTCATAATCAAATGTGGCGGTATCCATCCGGATGTCGATGCAGGCGCAGTCACTCTTCATGAGGCCCTAGGGTTTAAAGATAAGAATGGTCATGCAAATAAATCTGCAGTGGAAGTTAGAAAAAAGCGATTGGAGGATTGGTGGCTGAAAAGCAGAGATGTGGCATAAGGTTAGAATTGTAGGAAACCGTAGGTAAAGATGATGGCGATTCTTAATGAGAATTGCCAACACAGTAAACAAAAAAAAGAAAAAAAGAAAAGCTGAGCATGGTGGCAATTGCCTCCACCCCGTTTCAAAGGGGGCGCTCCTATCCATCTATCCATTCATCCATCCATCCATCCATCCATCCTTCCATCCATCCATCACGGAATCCGCAAAATTGGCGAGCTACTCTAAAGAGAAACAGTGGGCGGGCACAGGCCTCATACCGAACGATGACGGCGAGAGCTCAAGGAAAGGCTAGTGCAGTGAGGCTTCGCCGAAGGAGACAGCCTTGTCGCCCAAGAAGCAGCAGTGGTGGAGGCACGGGATAGGCAGTGCTATATATACATGAGGGCAATATAAAAGGACAACCAAAAACAAAACTACGGCTCCTTTCTTCACACTGCCGTGGTTTGACAGATTCGATGGTTTGGCGCACACAGCTCGATGTGCTCGATTATTAGGCGATGCACGCTCCCCTCCGTCGGGGTGGTCAACAGCAGAGCAGCTGAACGCAACGCTTGATATGCCGAATGTACCCTATTTTTTAAGCTGGTTTTGAAAGGACTGAGAAATTAGCAAATCACCTGGATCTTCTCACTTCATTAACTTATAAACCAGATTAATTTTTTTCGAATAGGTCGTTTGTAATCCACGTCCCATCTGGTACACACCTGGAACCAGAGAGAAAATGTTTCTTTTAACATGCTCTCAAAAGGAGTAAAGGCCACTCCAGTCGACTTTACGCAGTTGCTCACGAAAATGGTCAAAGCTGCAGGAAACAGTCTTGCACCTTTTAATGGGCTTTGCAAACCAAGCGGCGGCGATACCTGTATTTCATTTATTTCATTTTTTATCATAAAAACTCACCGTTTTTAGTAAAACTCCTCTTATCTCTTGAAGGTGGTAGTCTATTTATATTGGCCGACCTCACTTTGTCACCAGTGTTGTTTTAAAAGAGTGAGGTATTCCGGCGTGAAAATGGTAACTGCATCCACACCTTCATTTATATGGGGTGCGCACATACACCCGATGTTTCGTTGATCTGTTTTGCACAATGTAAAAATAACTAGCCCACTAGTAGTATTTTCGGCAGTGAGGTGCCTGAATTTTTAAAGTTCGATTGACAGTCTTCCTGGAATGCTAGTAATATGCGCGTCAAAAACGCACTTCTATTTCCTTGTTTTTGGCTTGCTAATATGCTCCATAAAACATAACCACCACGTGGTCGTTCTTGACACGAAGGTTGGTTGGTTTATGGGGTTTAACGTCCCAAAGCGACTGAGGCTATGAGAGACGCCGTAGTGGAGGGCTCCGAAAATTTCGACCACCTGGGGTTCTTTAACGTGCACTAACATCGCAGAGTACACGGGCCTCGAATTTCTCCTCCAAAGAAATTCAACCGCCGCGGCCGGGATCGAACCCGCGTCTTTCGGGCCAGCAGCCGAGCACCATAGCCACTGAGCCACCGCGGCGGCTTGAAACGAAGGAACTAAGGAGTTCCCGAGTATGTACTGGAAAAAAACGCGCTAAAGCCCGTGAGCAGAGTATCTAATGCTCACACATACTCTTGCTGGCATAATGTTTTGAGAAGATACCAGTAGAGAATTTTCTAATACATACTTTTTTCAGCTTTGCCCATTCCATTTACTGCAAGAAGCAATACAGAAGTGCCGAAACGTGTGGACGTCGAAATATTTGTGGTATCGGACACATATCACAGCAAGTTCTTCAAGAACGAAACAAAGCTGATGACCTACGTCTGCGTCATGATTAATGCAGTAAGTTTAATTCGTTATCTATACACGAAAAACAGCTAAATGCCTTTAACTTCCGCCAAACATTTTGGCTCGCCGGCGTCCTATTGATGGCTATGGCGGACGTATGCTTCCTTGAAGCAAGGGCATGAGCCAGCAAAAGGCGCTGGCTGATAAATCGCACCCGCAAGTGAAGCGTAGCTTTCCATACACCTATCTAAAGGCGCTGACGAGTTGCAATAAATAAGAACAACAGTGGACGTAGTGAACTGCTGCATCACTTTACTGAAAACATTAGCGTGAAGTGTAGGAGCGTTGTTAATAAGCATAGGTACCGAATGAGAAGGAGTGTTCTAACTGTATATTTTTATATCTATTATATATTTATAAGCTATGACCCCTATATTGCTATAACTGTGGCATGGTCAAAAATCTAGAAAAAACAGCCCGAACGACGACAAGCACAACAGACAAGGAAATGGATGACACAGCGCTTTGTCGTCCGTTTCCTTGTCTCTTGTGCTTGTCGTCGTTCGCGCTATTTATTCAAGATGCTTAACCAACTAGCCCGCCAAAACGTGTTAACAGGTTAACAAGCACATTTATGATTGTGAATATTTCTCATGCGGCTACCATATTTTGCGTAGAAAGGGAACGGTGACGGTGTTATTTTCAGCCCTTCCCAATAAATGATAAGAGTGCCTGATGTGGATAACGTTAAGGGTGTATTTTTCAAGGCCTACTATGTATACATGTAATACTGCCGCGAATCTTCGTAGTGTTTGTTTGTTCGTTCTTGAAAGCTGCCGGCACCCGACTTTATCGCTTTGTTTGTGCTGGAAGACACGGCCAGAATTATCTAGGTTGATCATGTCCAGGCGGAGCCAATTATACATTGTTCCAGACTCTTCTGGCAACTTTGCCCACCGCATCTCGACCGTTCCCTATCAGCTTTAAACTGAGAACTGTTGAGAGCGGCGTGCACTCAAATCGAGGATCCTCGAGAACGCTTGTTGCTATGCCTTGCGGCATGGGGCGTGGCGCCCTCCGCCCGATGCCCGCAATGCGGTCTTTTTGAAACATTGCGGCACGCAACGTTCGACTGTGTACTGGCGCGCACCTTTTGGATACTAGTGTTACGCATGTCTGTCCCCCGAGTGGAAGCGCGCACTAGTTCGTCCTAAGTGTTTGCAAATATGCTCTTGTGTGTCGGCATGTTCGTTTTGTGGCGGCAGCGTGGAGTGGCTTCCTTAAATGGTCGTCCGCAAAGAGCGATGTTTCCAATGTTGCAGCGCCTCCGCACGCGCCTATTTGAGCAAGCATGCGTGGACGCAGTGTCAATGAGCGAGGCTGAGTTTTTGCGCAAATGGTCGACGTACTTCATCGTCCTGCGCGGTGGTCGAGTGGCGGCCTCATTACTGCCCTACTGACATGCACAGTGTTGCGTCACTACACATGTGCTTGAATGTTTAGACCATTTAGTTCAGCAGTTTTGCTTTGTATTTTTGTTGACATCGAACAAAATAAACTTCTCTTTCCACGCCACCGCCGAGTCATTCAGTCCTTTCCGGGCGCATCATCCCAAAGAAATATTTTTTATCTGGAAGCCAGTTTCGCTCTCTTCATACTCGCCAGACTGTAGTCACCACTACGTGAAAGTATATTCTAAATGGGACAGCGCAATGCTACGCAAAAGATAACGAAAAAAACACACAAAAACGAGCGGTGTCCGAGCGCTTGCAGTTGTGCCTTTTTTTTTCTTTCGTCTGGTTTCAAGCTTCTCCTTTCAGAATTAACTGCTACTCATCAGCTAAGCTTTATACCCTTCTCGAACATTAAGTACGTCAAACATCGATTTATCGACCACCTAATTATTTTTCTAGAGTCCTTGATGCCTTCACAACCACCTCGTATAGCCCGTGATGCCTGGGGACTCAAGTATATTGGCGGGAAATAATCATCTACTTCATGCATTTTTGCTTCTTTTTTTCAAAGCGCTATAAAAGATATGGGGTTAAATTATGACAGGCTCAAAATTTATGAAATGCTGCTGAAAATTTCATCAGAATTAAAGTTACCTCTCAATATATACGTGATATTCCGCTCCTTTATAATTGCTTTAATCAGAGCAGATGTAAGTGTGATATTCTTTCTGGCAGATACGATAATGTAGGTGTTTTGTTAACACTTTCCTATTAATAATATCAGCGCTCCGAGAAATTTTTGAGCGATAATGTGTTGATATTGGATATGTTTTCGTTCCTGTTTCACTATTTTTTTTAGCAGTAGTATACATAATTTTGGTCTGCGGTAAAGCTTCAAGTAACACATTAATCCCTGAATGAAACACTTTCATCCCCGAATGTTAAAAAAAAAAATGTACACGCCTCGGAACTTCTCGATGGGCTTCCCTGCTTAAAAGGCATCTTTAACGTTCAAACAGTAAACTGCCACTTCGACAACGTTCTCTCTTGCTCGGTTCAAATTTATATCACAGTCCCTGAAACATTTTCGAGTCGGTTTACTGCAGCACGAAGAATAATTGACATGTTTTAAATTATGATGTTTGAACCGAAAATAGCAGAGATTTCAAATCCTTTTATTTCTTCAGTTTTTACAAAGATCAATGGCATTCAATGCTTCTATGCAATAAAACATGTAACAAAAGATGTCAGTATACATTGTATATTCAATTTTTTTCTCGCACTTGATAATTGTACCTATCCTGGGCCATACGCATTCCTAATAAATTTGTGAAGTTGCGCTGATTGGCTATGAACATATTCGCATGTATCTAAATCAATCAGCGACGGCCAGATTCCTCTTCAAAACAGCGGTAACAGATGATACATCATAAACTATAGCGCTAATTTATTATTTCAATGTCTCGCAAGCTCTTCAGCACATGGCGCATAAAAAGGTTTTTAAATTTCTCGACTCGCTCAGTATTTTATCTAGCATTAGTTATTGACTGCTGTCCAAGATTTCACAGCATCAGTAAATTCAGTTGAAAAGGTCGCTGTAAACTTCATGGACTTTACAAAGAATCCTACAAATTCCTTTATCCAATTATTCTCTTTAACTTAGATATGATGAAAGAAACACACGTCTACTCAATTGGATTTTAGTCGGTCTTCCAGTAGGTTAACTTCCACGACCTATATTAAGGCGAAAGCCTTTAATGTCTCATCGTTGTAAGCAGCAGTTGTCGACAGAAATGTCACGCTTTTCAGTTGGTGGAAACGGTCGTGACGTCACAGCGCGCGAATTTCAAACGGGGCCAATTGTACTTTGGCTAGTACCCAGGCAAACAATTGAAGGGATCGTATAGTGATGCTCCAAGTAAGTGGGACTGAGCTTAGTTAATTGCTTAATTACTTAGTTAGCCTAATTAATTTTTCTAGTCAGGCCATATAAATAAATAAAACCGAGTAAGAAATTGGTCGAGCTCGGGAATCGAACCCCGGTCTTCGGAGTGTGATACGAGCATGCTATCCACTCCGCCGTGCCAGCTCGATGATTTGGAGTGAACAAAGGTGCGTCTAGTGAATGCGGTGTCTTTGTTCGCTCCCATCTTCCTCCTTTCCCGTTACGGCGAGGTTTAGGTGTCCACCGAGATATGAGAGACAGATACATTTCCTTTCCTCAAAAACCAATTTACAGACGAGCAAGGCGTATTTGTCCGCCTTTCAGATTGGTCCAAATTGTCGTGACGTCACCACGTGCGAATTTTTACGGGTGGCCACCGAACTATGTGAGACAGTTAATGCGCAACTTCCTTTCCTCAAATACAATTTTCGACTAGTGTCTACTGAGATATGCGAGACAGTTAATGCGTAATTTCCTTTCCTCAAATACGATTTTCATTTTCTTCACTACGGCCCCTCTTTCTTCTTTCACTCACACTTCCTGCCTTCCTGTACCGTGCGGCTCAGGTGTCCACCGAGACGACAGAGAATTACAGCCCCATTTCCTTGCCTTAAAAAGCGTTGCGTTCAAAGGGCAACGCATCGCGGCGAACGGGTGGTGGCGTTCCGTGGACTCCCTGGCAGCGCTGCAACACGCTGTCGCGTTCCACTCCTAAAGCCGAAGCTTAAGCGTCATTAATATGCAGTTAATGCACCAACAAAATGTGAAGTGAACAATCGCGTAGCAGAATGCAGCACTCAGGCTTTCGCCTTTCACAACTTTAGCCGCTAAAGTTCCTCGTAATTTTTGCTTACGTTTGTGCTCAACCCTAGAGTTTCCCAAAGCTCTGCGTTCAAACATATTTTAGTTTTGCTATTTGTTTCTTACGTCTTGAGAAATGTGGACACAGAGATTTGGTTACTTGCCAACAACTGTCTTATCTGCTGTGAAGCTAAAAATACTCGTCATCAATAAGTGTTTAAATGGCTTTTCAAACCTATTTCTCTTGGTGGAAAGATTGGTAAATGGCGTTGCATATACAAAAAACAGTACTAATTAGTTTGTAGGGGTGACAAATGTATTGATTAAAAATGCTCACAAAATCCTCTTCACTTTGGCATACAGCTCGTGATATCACGATATCGAGAGCCTAACTCTTTAAAGATCTCGGTCCATGGATTACAGTTGATCTATGCTGGACGAAAAAGATCAATTTTGTAATCGTCCCGGCTAATCAAAAATTATATTTTCTCAAACAAGCGTTAGCATAGTACCCACCTTCTGTTAAGGCCATTGCTTACAAATCTTTTGTACTTCTCGCGATAATCATACGGCTGTTATCTGCGAGCCCTACAATTTAGCGCATATTAACAAGATTGAAGGAATACAAAAAGCATTTCGTTCGTTTTGTGGCAGCTTTAGACAGACTTCAATAGCACCTCTTTCAACAAAGGCCTAATTCTCTGCCTTAAACGAAATTTTCTTACATTTAATGAAAGAAATTACCAGGGATGTATCTCGCGCAAAGTTAGTTTTCTGTGGAGTGCTCTCCTCGGTGGTTGCAGGCCCAAACAATAAATGCCGATTCCTCATTCAACAAGTACACTTTCTTCCATTGCACTTTTATTGTATGGAATAAGCTTGAAAATGTGACAAATTTGCTGGATTACCTGATGCTTTCTTCCTTGAGCCCAAATTTGTATTTTATACCTTCTCATCATTTTTGCCATTGATATATTTTGGGCCTAGGGCTGTGTGTAAGTCTTTTTACACTTCATTCTTTTCTGGTTGCCTATTACAGCCTGCTGAAACCCCGGCTCGCACTGCATTACGTCTAACTAAAAATACTGAAGTAATAAAATTTATCAAGTTTTCTTCCACCTTGGGTTCATGTACACGTTTTAAATCCCGAACCAGTCAATTTTCCCGGCATTCATATCATACAGTAGTATCCATCTCAAAAGCTTACTGCGGTATGTACACGAAGAATAAAGCCTTCAGTCAGGGTAGCTTTGTAATAGATGCCCTGAAACGAAGCAGAATAGAAGCCTTTCCATCCGTGACGTAGTCTTTGTCTACGATGTAGCATTTGAAGCTTAAACCAAGGCTTAGTACATGCCCTCTTTTAACAAAGATCATGAAGAATGTCGTGGACACACGTGCAGGCCCGCAAGGTGTGGTGTGATGTCTAAGAAAGAAGACCTCGCCCGTATGCGAAATGATCACGAGTTATAAGCGGGCATTGAGATTATTAAACATAGGAATTCATTTACCGCGTACATTCTAGGAGTTCTGTTGTTTGGTGGCGCTTCAGCGCCGCGCGATATGAACTGAAAAGGGCAGGAAAAGACACCGAGCGACTGGAATACACCACTTTGCTTGCGGCTCTTGTGGAAGCAACATCACTGCACTGGTGTTCCGGACGTGAACCTTGTCACTGGTTGCACACGTCTTTGTCTGCCTGTGCCTTTACGCCGACGTTCGCAACTAGGCTAGGGTGTGCCTTCATTGTCAGCAAATCAAGATATCTGGTCCCCTCTAGACAACCCCTCTGGGAAGTTTCCGTCCTCCGTACTCCTGTTTTGCAGTTATCCACATCGACCTGGTCACACGATTACCATCATCGCACGGTTACCGTTACATATTATTGACTGTTTTACGCGCTGTCTGGCTTCTCTCGCGAAAAGCTCTCAAGTGGCTTAGTTTAGTGAGGCGGAGGAAGCGCTTATAAGGGGAAGAAAGCAGCGACAACTAGAACTTGGGCGCGCCCAGTGTTCGGACGAGGCACATGCCACGAAGAGACGAAAAGTGGGCTCGCGCAACGGCGCTGGAGTTTCGTCGGGCTTAGCGTTGAAAAACTTGGCAGTGGCTTAGCTCAGCTATGCCAGTATATACGCAGCGATAGGTACGGTATAGCCCTGGTTACGTGTAGTTGTTTTTTTTTATCGTCGTGGCTACGTGTTCGACATTAAAGACGAGACATGAGGAGAAGGCGGCACGTGTTGTTCAACTTTACTGACTTCCAGAAAGATGGCTCGGTGATTATCCAACAGCCAGGTTACAACCTCGGGGTCCGATGACTCGAGTTTCTCCCCGTTCCTACGCCGCACAGCGTCGGCCTCGCTCTCCTTGGCCGCCATGACAGTGTTTTTCCCCCGCATCATCACCACCATTCATACATTGCGACCCTCATCCTCCCCTTTCCGCGCATGCGCAGTAGAGCATGGCGCGCCAGCTGCGTGTCGCGCATGCGCAGTCTCTCTCGCGGTCCGAGGCAAGCGGCGTTGGTGCGCGGTGCCGGCAGCTGTGACGTCACTCGGCGGCTCCTCTCGGTGGGAGGCAAGCGGCGCAGTGCGCCGCGCACCATCTGCGCGGCTCTGACGTCACTCGGCTCCTCCCGCATACGCACAAGTGACGCCGAAAACCCCCAGTGAAACGGCGAGACTGCGGGTAATATAGTTCTCGCTACAAAAAAGGGTTGGAGGTTTAGCGCAGAGCGACGACACTTTTAGCCATACTTGAAGCGCTTATTCTCTCTCTGTGCCCATTTGAGCTTAGTTTTCAGCTAATCAGCGGTCTGCGATGAAGCAAAAAACAAAAAGGAAAAGAGAGGACAGTATAAAACAGTCGTAGCGGAACTCACCTACGGGGCAGGAGCGTGGAGGGTGACGAAAAGTTCTCATATTAAACTAAGGAGAACGTAGCGAGCTATGGGATGGAAAGTGAAAGGTGTAACGTTCTACGGAGAGTAACGAGGAGGGCAGAGAGGATGAGGGAACAAACGCTGGTTAATGACATCTTAGTCTAAACCAGAAACAAGGAATGGGCTAGGGCAGGGCAAGTAACGCGAAGACAAGATAACCAATGATCGTTAGGGCAACGTACTGGATGCCAAGAGAAGGCAGTCGTTGCAGACGCGACAGAAAGTATAGTACAACGGTTTGCATTGAGACGTTTTCGGAGATCAGGTGGCCGCGAGTGGCACAGAATACAGTTAATTGGAGAGATATGGAAAGGCCTTTGTCCTGCAGCAGGTGTATTCTGGCCGTTATTGGTTGGTTTGGTTGGTTTATGGGGTTTAACGTCCCAAAGCGACTAAGGCTATGAGAGACGCCGTAGTGGAGGGCTCCGGAAATTTCGACCACCTGGGGTTCTTCAACGTGCACTGACATCGCACAGTATACGGTCCTCGAATTTCTCCTCCAAAGAAATTCAGCCGCCGCGACCGGGATCGAACCCGCGTCTTTCGGGCCAGCAGCCGAGCACCATAGCCACTGAGCTACCGCGGCGGCGTTCTGGCCGTTATTGACGATGATCATGACGATGGACTATCGCGCGCCGTACGAATACTATGGAACCAATGAAGAGACAAAATTATGTTCACGCACATACTAAGAAATACGAAGGGTATGCATGCAGTTTTAAGAGAGAAAATAAGCGACGAACTCTGTGTTTCATTTTTGTTTTCCAATACAGAACAACACCCGCGGTAGGGTTGCTCAACGCGTCACGGATTTGGGTGCTCCGGTAGTTGCGTTTAGAGGGAATTATATGAGACCTGTAAGCGCAATGCCAAACTTAAATATATTCTAAAGGGGCAGGCGTCCGGCGTCAATCACATGCGTGAAGCATAGGGCAAAATTACTGAATATTTTTTAACGTTGAACTAGGCATTCATCCCTTGATCCGCCATTCGTCAGCGTCTGGACAGAAGGACCGTGCACGCAGTAATCTCCTTTTATTGAACTTATTCTGAGCGCAATTTCTATATGAACTGGAAGCCAGCTGCTAGCGACATACCGTGTGGTTTTTTTTAACGTTTGCTGGTTCTTATATTTGATGATTTGAAACATGCATCACTGGTGTCTGTGCAAATGTATTTTACAGCAAGAGGGGCATTACGTGCGTGGTTAAACTATAATTAAACTGTTAATTATCGATATTACGAAATATATTTGTACATTATTTAAGGGGCCAAGATATTATTGCGAAAAGGAAGGTCGTCAAAATTGAAGGCGACTCCAGTTTTCAGGTTTCCTTTGTAAGTACTGTGGTTCACAATTTAGAACGTCAAAAATGCGGATTTGAAAACTCGTTGAGCCAGTTTTCCAGCGTTTGAATTTATGCACATGTATCGGCCTCATTTTTAATGCAGCAAATATAGAGGCCCTTTGAGTGTTTTGTTGCGTAAAAGCAGTAAATGCGGACTGTACTACACATAGGGACATCATTGTATAAATATTTAAGAAGTAAAATCCAATTCAAGGAGCTTTGAAATGCGAAATTTCGACACTAGATCTTTCGAACCACTAATGCGATGAGCAAAATTAAACAATTCGGCTCACCTTGGATTCTCACGGCCTTTACTTTCGCAGTAAATTCTTGCCCCTTAAAATCAAAATTAAAACAGTTCACTACCTAATTTTGGTTAATTATTAGTCTATTAGTCCATTGAGCTCTAACAACTAACTTCTAACTGTCCACCTTGTCGTTTCTAAAGCGAAAATCAGTAAACGTAGACAAAAGCATCATCCTTTAAAGTCACTGTTAAAATTGTTTCGCTGTAATATTCGCCCTTGGCAGCGATTGCATGGTGTTTTCCGATTTTCTGTTGAAATGCTGCGCTAAGACAGCTTATAACATTTAACCGCGAATTCTCAATGCCTTTCAGGTCAACATCCGACTTGCTGAAACCCGCGACCCACTAATACAACTTATTTTCACTGGGCTGGAAGTTAGCGTGGTAAGTGTTTACTTCTTGGTCGCAGATACATACGTTCGTTTCAACTTGATTAGATTGCATATCCTCTATATTTACTTTAGAATGAACCTTATTTAACCGACAAGGGGCCGTATCTAAGCGCCGAAGCCACTATAGAGGCTCTCGGAAGGTACGCATACGCTGTACGAAATAGACTCGGAAACCCGGACGCACTATATTTGTTGACTGGGTAAGCACCTTTCACATATTTTTCCGCAGAATCTGTTTGCCTTAAAAGTATAAATGAAGTACAAACTAATTAAATTATTTTTGTTCCTTTCCAGCCGTGATGCATATGGAATACGACGCGGAGTACAGGATAGAGGACTGAGGGGTGAGTCCGGCCCAGACATCTTATGCAGGCTGCAAAAAAAAACACAAAGAACAACGAGATCTTGAAAGGAACATTGGTGGTGAAGGCGGCCGTGTAAGAAATTCAATGAATATTTTTTTTTTTACTTTCACAGCACCAAAAAACCAAATATTCTTATACTGAATATCTTTTTGTCATGAGCAGCCAAGTCATTAATTCCGACAAAGCGCTCTTTTTAGCTGCAGTCTGGCTGTAAATCAGTAAGAATCAGCAATTCCTTATTGCTGTCTTTTTTTTTCAGCACGATGTCATTAAATGCATAAGGCACAGATCACAGGAGAGTACTTCTCAATGAACCTACAAATATTTTTGTCGAATGTCGTATTAGGCCCGCCTTTGTAATAATTATACGTGTTGACACCTGCGAGTTTGGTACCACAGGCAAATTTTGCGCTGCCCCCGCAGCCTACGTCTAGAGTGGAGGACTAAGTTGTCCAATATTATTTATGACGCTTAACAGTGCCTTGCTGTGTTAACTGATTTCATCTACGTTCCCATGTCATTTTCAGCGCTTTTTATGAGAAATATTATCCTCTAATGTTATATTATTTTCTATAAAGCGTAATTTTTTTTATATGCAATACGTTTTTTACCAGATAACGGTTTTTGTGTCAGACGAGCTAAGCAGTTGCAAATGCACTTCTTAAATATTTCCTTGCTACTGATAAGCATTGGCAAATCCTTTATACTTATTGTTGTGTCTGACTACTTTTTACGGTGTATTTTCGGGAACAGAGAGCGGGCGCCTCAAAACACAGTAAGTAAAGGTAGGATGGTGATAGTGAAAGAAGAAAGATTGAAAGTGATGTCGTAGTGCAGGGCTTCGGAATAATTTAAGCCACTTCGGGCTCTTTGACGTGCACTTACAACGCGCAGCACACAAGAGCCTTTTGCGATTCGCCAGCACCGAAGCGCAGGACCACTGCTGCCCGCTGGATGCAGCCAGTGGTCAGAGCAACTTATGTGCTTTGAAAAGGCGCGAAAAACCTGGTCATATGCGTATTCAAGAACATCGTCTCTAAGTTTCTTAAAAAGGATACTGATAACTGAGAAGAAATTTAGTGCCTATCTATCACGAGCGAAAAAAAAGAACAGCCAATTCGGGGAGAATATTTTCCATCACGAAGGAAAACCAATATTGTAGAAGCACAACGATGACTGGGCCCGCTGTATTGATAGCAAAGGGGAGGTATTTAGGAAGTAATGTTTTGAGGAATTTTTAAGTCTAGGCTTTGGAAGTAGACACTGCTGCCAATCGACATAGAACCAGTGAAGTCAGTGCACCAGAGCCAAATAGTTTCAACTTATTTCAGGCCTGGGGAGCAAGACTATTTTCACTTATTCAGAAGATACCGAGACCAGCGTGATACAATTACCCTTAAAGTGGTATCTTCATATTGGCTGCGTTAAAAGACCACTTGCCTTAGATAAGACACGTTTTAAGCCTATTTCGTTCTTAACCAAGAAGCTTTAAGAAGAGCTTTGTACGATACAGGTACGTTTCCTCCTCCAGTGCAAAGAAAATCAAGGAATAGCTTTCTCGAAATTTTTTACTTATGCAAATTTTTATCTCCCTTCGCTTGTTTTTGCAACCCCTAGACAACCCAAAACAAGAGCCTAATAGAAAAAGTAGCGAAAGAAACATCAACTTCATGGCATTTCTATGAAAGAAAATGGGCCTAGGCGAACGCTAATTCCCAGAAAGAGAGTGCAGCAGCTGAACCCTCGAAGTTGTCATTGAACCCGTCTGGTAGCTAGAAAACGATGACTCCACTCAGATAGTCAATATGCTTCTCGAAATTGGCAATGAATTGAAAGGGTCGATTACAGGTTTTGACAAATTGCCTGAGTAGAAAAGAGTAGTTGCAAGGGCGGTCGGCTATTAACTTGCGTTTGCCTTCATCTTCACATGCCATGGTGTGTGATGCACTAAGATAGATGTATATTATCGAAGCTTTTACCTTCGTAAATCAGTATCATAGATGCCTCCAATTTCATACGAAGATGAGCACTTTCGGCAATGCAAATTTGTGAAATTCGCTTGCCATGCAGTAGATTTCAGGGTTTTGTTTTACCTTGCATCTTAGAAGGAGAGAAATGTCTTTGAAAGAAGCAATATACCACGGGACCAACAACACTTCAATATTTATATTGTCCAGAAGGGCCTTAATTTACAATATTTTCAGGCGTCTTCTTTCTGATCTTAAGTCCTTTAGCCACTGGTCTAGTTTTATCGCGTAACTTTCAGAAGAAGCACCATGTAGAATTTACATGCTTTTGTTTCAAGGTAGCCCACGTTCCTGCGTTTATAATGCAAGCGTCTATATCATCACTTGCCACAACATCGGTGAGGGAAACGATAATAGGATTAGTCACTCCTGCCAAATATCTGCGCAGCACTACCGCTTTTTTCACTACGCACGTGTAAACTATGGTACTAAAGCCTCGGTAGTTTGTGTTCACGGGGCATAAAAGTAATAAAAATTGGCATAATGAACAATCACTGCGTTCTTCTTTCCGTGAAATCACCACATTAGAAAGAAATATGTATACGTCGGCAAACAAGAAAAGAAACAAAGACTGAGAATAAATTCATTCAGTTCTTCTCTTTCACGAAATTGGCATTCAATAGTTTGGGGCATTTATTACTTAAGCAGTAGAAGAAGAATGAAATTGAAGGAATTAGTGCGCTAACTATAGAGAGAACCGCTGACCTCCACGTAGTACCGCCCATGGTCCGAAGCACGGTGTTTGTTGCCCAGTTTCTACATTTTGAAGTTTTTTAAAGTGCTTTGCAGATAGGATCGCACATAGCTGGAATATATTTGCGCGTCTATATGTGGTTCACGCCCCAACGCACCACATGGTCATGCTGGCCCTACGAGAGGAGCGAGGTGTTGGTCCGCAAGTGTAAGGACTGAGAGCTTCCGTGTTTCCATTAAATGTGATTCACGATGTAGAGATATTATTTTTTTTAGTGTTTTAGTCCTTCCTCTGCCATGCCCTGCCACCTCCCTCAACAAATTATGAGGAATGCTATATGTGCTGCTGCTGACTGGTCGTCAGCGGTATTCTGAAAATTATTTTGTCTCTTCAAGATAATTCTGAAAGATTTACAACCATCAGTTCTCTATCACAATTGAAGCAATGCAATCCTCATCTGTCTTTATTGATCTCAGTGGCCCCCTCCGTGACATACCCCAGATATTCACTACTTTGTACAGGCCCACTAAGTGAAGCCAAGGAATTGCTCTATTCAGGTGCCGAACAGAAAACGATGCCACAGGTTGCCAGTTTTCAACGCGGTGTACAAAATTCGAAGTTCGTGTGGAAATACTTTTGATTACCCACGCGAGAAAATATTGAATAATGCGTCTTTTTTTTGCTGGTGGTCAGGGCAAAGTGACCTTTCACCACAAAAAAAAAAGAAACATAACATGCAGCCACTTGGAAATTATTTGGGATGAAAGCCTCTTCCTTAGGCAACGCAGTCCCGAAATTCAGTTCCATTGTTTTCTTCGAACGCAAGGGTTTATTCATTCATAGTATGTACTCGTAAGTACAGTTATGGACAGAAGTGTGCGGGATATCGATTCGCGGAACAAAAATTATTGCGGCGCGATGAGGCACAGCAGGTGAATGAAATCCATAGAAAAGTGACGAGACATGTGGTTTCCATCTGTTGGAAGAATACCATCTGACTCGCTAGCGAGGCAACGTTGCGGGAATCCGCGTACCGCAAACTTTTGTCCATGACTGTAGAAAAACCCGATTTTTGGAGAACTTTTGGGACCATTTAGCCTCTTTCTTTCAAGTTATATTCGTTTCGGTCCACGCAGCAGCGGTCAACGCTGAACCACATTTCCATGTGGCAATAATTTTCATGTGATGGACAATATACGACGTGGTCTCTATATTTTGAAGATATGTTCTGGATTTATTAAACAAAGAAAACTAAAAACAGGTTTAGCCAGCTCAGCAACTTGAAGCACCAATTATTTTCTTGTTTTATTCACCTGCATGCGAAAATTACACAGAAAAATTACTGCATAAAATCCATATGCATAATCAAATACATTTCGCTGAGACCTCGTTTCTCCACAGTGCCACTCACCACAGGTTTCAGCGTCTCAGTTTTACTTCTTTTCCCTCATTCTTTTTGGGCGACCTCTTATTTAAGCACATGAACATATTTGCGGCATTATGAAGCACTCATCTTTTCACAAGAAGCAAGGTATAAAAAACTGAACCGGCAAGAACCGCTACACCACAATCTTAAAACGGACAGGTGGCCATCTTCTAAACGACTTTCTGGCCTTAATTTTACGAGACTGGCTCAATACACTCGCACAGGTATTTTTACGAATTTTTTTTTCTGTGTCACAACTTTCACTTTGTGCGCATTATCGCTTGTCTACGCGGTGATGATAAAGTTTAGGTTGCGTGTTCAAAAGACCTCATAAATAAAACACACCAAACAAGCCCATTCTCTCAGTATTTTGCAGAATATTGTTAATCTTAAAAATTCTCCTTTCAGGCCTTGGCTATGACAACGGTATCTGCAGCCACTGGTTTGTTGCTTTGGGCGAAGACAGGCCTGGAACTTTCAGTGGACTCGACACCTTTGCTCATGAGGTTGGCCACCTGTAAGTTCCCCGACAACACATGTAATCAAGTAAAGGACTTGCTGGGTAGTTACCGTTATCTACTCGTATGTAAATAAAAAGATAGGCGTTAGCACTTACAGTAATTTACAACAAGGCAAAGAGGCGTTTATATACAAATATTTTTCTGCAGTGAAGGGGAGAGCAGAATCTTAAACCTCCTTAAAAAATTCCTATTTAGTAATGCATCTTTGCTGACTTCCCTTAGCACTGCTGTGATTCGGATGAAGGGAACGCACAATATAAACGTGCGCCCCGCATGTCCATATTAAGCTGCGATTCAACTTGAGAAAGCTGCCCTGTTACTGCTTTGCTTCAGGACGACTTCACGCTTATCTCGGGAAATTACGGTTCTGGTAAAGCTGTAACTTCCCTCACCGCAGTCAATAACAAACTCGTTTTGCATTGTAGAGTATGGAGAAAAGAAAAAAATTCATTGCAAGGAACACTAGAGAGAGGCGCTGTGTTTGGCGTTTGAATACGCACACGCATTCCACCACTTTCAGTGGAGCTTGTTGTGATGGGCAGTGGAATGTTTTCAAAAATCAAGGAGTCACATTTGCACAAAGGCCACCGTTATTTCGTGAATGGTATCTCTCCCAACTAGAGACGTCACTGACCGTTCGGATGCACATTCATATAAAGGAACGTCGGAAGCGACGCAAGCGCCTATTAAGAACTGCCTAGGTGAATGTTGCGCCACCGCAGCTATAATTTTGCGAAATTGTGTCGCCCACATGTCTACGCTGCCGCTAAAGCGAGGAGAAAAAATTCTTAAGCAATTTTACGAGATCTGCATAATAACAATTCAGAGAGCAAAAAGACCAAAACTGTTAATGCCATAACAGTCTTCTGAGCGGACAAAGAAGGTATACCTTTATTGAAGTACGTGTTTCGGCTTTTATAGGTTCACTTCGAGCTACCATGCGCATAAAGAGGAACTCATGCAGCGAGAGACATTCATTTGCTTCCTGTTTTCAAACACCTGCATAAATGTTTCATAATAATAGGTTATAGAGTACACTAAATTATGTGAAAAACTTCTTTACTTAGCGCACATAGTATTCGACAGCTGAACCTGAATAGCAAAGCTTTAATTCATGAGGGTAGAGAAAACTTTAAGACATGGAGGAGCATGTTGATGTATGCGTCGAGAGTTAAATCACCTGAAACCAAGGGATATCGGAAATACTGTCTTCTACAGCCATTTCTGGAAGCCCTGTACCAGTCAAGACTTACCTTTATTTTCAGCGGTGTCAGTAAATGTCTTGCGCTGTGAAGTTGATTTGATATGGAGTAGCCTCAACGGGCAGCAAGATGGCGTATTTCGTGTCTCACTACCCGAAAGGTCTCGAACAGAGTAACGAAACCACTGGAACCCCTACAACCGAACCCACATCCTTCTGCATTGAACTAATGCTTTTTGTATAGTGTCGTGCCGGTTCTAAGGTGTCGCCAATTTTAAATAATTTGTACCATGTCTTCCTTCGCCCTTCCTGGCTTGCTAAATATAATTATAACGCTAAACTATATAAATACGCAGGTTTCTCGCTTTCGTCGTCAGGTATGAGCTGGAGCGGTACACAGCGGCTGACGTTAAAGAGAATTTTTTGCAGAAATCGGTTCCCAGTTCCGGATCCATTTTAATTCACAAGATTTCTTGCAGGCTGGGAGCATCCCACGACGGACAGCCTCCTGATCCCAGGTATCCTCAGAGGCCAGGTGCACAATACTGCCCTTTCGCCCATGGATACCTCATGAGCTACCTGAAGATGGGCCCCGTCAGTCACCACTACTCTAGCTGCAGTCTTGCCCAGATGAAATACATTGTGTCGTAAGTTCAAGAAATGTTCTTCCTGAGAAGGCGAGATGACGCAGGGGGAAAATACTTAGTTCAATTCTAAATAATTTCTCACCTAATGCACCCCGCTGATCAAGAACGCCTTGGGGCTCAGCGAAAGAAAATGTGGAGCGGCCTTCAATACAAATAAATTACCTGCAAAGAAATTCAATGCCGGATAAATCTGCAGTCACACGCTTACGGCACCCATTTAGGACAGGATTCCCAACGGAGTCATAGCCTGTTTCTAGTTAAAAGGGCTCAGACTACAAAATTAGAGGCTATAAAAAGCCTGCTAAGGGCTTCCTCTTTATGTCATGTCATCCACAGCCAAGTGTAGGATGCAACTGGCGCATAAAATGCATTTCAATTGAGCTCCAAAGAGTCCTTAAGTGCTTTCTCTCACGATCAAGACCCATCGCTAGCGCGATTGTTTATGACTTAGAGCTGTAGTGACACCACAGTGATGTGACATTGTACTATCAGTACTATCCGACTACATTTCATATGTTCACCCTTGGATTCCCCAGGATTACGAATAGAGCTACGAGGCCGTAGGGTTCGTATGTGCGACGTCGGCGATTGTGGAGAGTGAATTCAAAAGTTTTCGCGAATGCAAATGGTCATCGAGCATAGTTTTTACAACACTGACCTGAAAGGAAGGATCGCTTACATCATACGACGCAAAAAAATTACCGAAGACACTTTGGAAATTCTAGTGTCCTTGGCGGAAGCCTTGCGGTAAACCCACTGCCGCTTCCCCGAACCGCATGGCGTGGAATCACTGGGCCGCTTCAGAGCCATGCGTCTCACTCACTCGACTGCAACGAGATGTCTGGCAAAGGAGCGGTGACGCAGCTGCCACCACCGATGCACGCGCGCTCGTTCTACCGCTACTGTGTGACGTCACAGTTGCTATGCACAGCTGCGCCCCCCACCGGCGTGCCGGTTGCTAAGGAGGGGAGGAGGTTGCGCTGCTGCGCGGAGGAGAGGCCGCAGTTGGCACGATTCCAGAAGCGTGACACCCCTGCTGACAGCTTTCTGTCGACAGCGATGAGGCATTAAAGGCTTTCGCCCTAATACATCGAGCGGGAAGCGCCGCAATTAGCCGGTGTGACCCAGCCTGTCGACCAGTGCTGCAGGCGCCCGGGGTGGCAGCAGTTTTCGACTTCGCTTGAGCGCAAGGAATTAAGCCCTTTTATTTATCGCGAATGTGCGCCAATCGTACTTCTAGACAGACCAATTTAAATTCAAATATCGAAATTCAACGCATCGAAAAAAAAAAACAGTTACAACGAGTCAGAAACAGCGGTCCTATGCGGTATCAACAACCTGCCAATAAAGCGTTCCCCAGGCTGGCGCTCCCACTCTTTGGCGGTTCTTGCAGAGTTATCGCGCAGCATAAACGAGCAAACGTACAACCAGCACAAAAGAGAAAAGGCTGTTTAACCGAAGTAGAACGCAGCTTGCCACACTTGCCGAACTAACACTCCATGCTGCCTTTATACAGACGTAGATATACGTTAACAAACGTAGCACCCAGATGCAGTGGTCGTCATGGGCGCATTCCTGAGGCTCCCATAGATGTCGCTACCCACATCAGCCACACTAGCGGCACATCGGATCTTCAGCGGCCGGAGGAACCGTGATCAACACGCCAAGTCATTGGCCGTTGGTAGTCGTCTTCCTTCTCACTTTCATATAAACACGCAGCAAACGACGACTCATGTTACAGCTTTCGCCTATCAAGCTGCGAACCAGCACGCCCCGCTTTGTCGGTCGGCTTTGACAGCCTGCCTGACGCAGGCAGGCTTTTTCAGCTATCCAGCTATTGCAGAGACCTCCTTAAGTATAAAGCATATTTTCGGACATATGTGCAGAGTGAAAAGCATGTTATGAAAGCGTTTCAGAACGACATTCTAAGAGTTCTTCTAGTGGAAGGCTTGGGCTGTATATGAGGTCCACTGTATTCTCTACTGAAATTCATTGTGAGGTTCAGTCAATTAATATCTTCTTTTGAGATAGTGAACCATTCATCATGTAAAATTGCAACGCAGAAAAAACACGGACGAGATCAAAGAAAAACATGACCTCCGGAGAACTGCTCAACTACAGACAGAGTTCTTATTGAAAGTTAAGCAACATTTTCTATATGCTATGGCAACACATGACCATTTATCAGGAAGAAATTTCAGAAAATTCGAATGAAATAGATGAACAATTGATTGAAAGGCAGGTTGCATTTTTCCGCCACAGTAAACGCTGGGTAACAATATCGTAGCACAAGCAGCGTCAAAAAAGAGGAAATACTAACCAAAAAAATCAATAACAACAACCACCAAGTAAATGTCAATCATTGTCCTAGTGAGATATTTGCGGAAAAGACTGTCAGGGGTAAAAGCAAACCTATATAAAACCATCACCAAAAAAACTTCCTTAAAGTCGTCACCAGCCCTCAAATTTGAAACGCAATCAGTTGATGCATCCATCCGGAAGGGCCATTTCTTTCTTGAATCAATAAGTAAACTTATGGTGTGCTAAAGCGCCATTCACGACCCCTGGAAATTAGCCAGGACTTAATCACGTGCCCCTGATGTTTGTCTTTTGCGTGTGCCCTTTTCTTTGTGGTGACTCTGGTTTTTCCGTGACGAAAAGACGCGACCTATTTTTCAATCATTTTTTAGCCACCTTCTTCGTGTTCGCCTTGGCTCCTCAACTGGTCGCACGTTTCTCTTCACCAGGTCGCCTGGGTACCATGACAAAAGAATGAGAGATGTAACTTTCCCGATTGTTGAATCAGGTTTCTTATTCTTAACATCTGAAAAATGTGGCCTGGATTTGTATAAAAATTTCTTTGTCGTTCAGCTGTCGCCCTGTGGTGAAATTTCTTCGATGTGGTGCCGGTTTCCTTTGCGCTGTCATTTAACATGATAAAGTTCATTCGTCCATTCTATACAAAGAAAGACTTTAAGCACATAAAATTTGGAAAAATTGTTCTAGTTTCTGCGGCTTTCACAACACTTTTCAAAGCATGGAATATTACAAACATACTGTGGAAATTTTTGTACAGTTCGTACACTTTGATTTCCTTTACAAGCCACAATTTCTTTGTGCAATCTCAAGAGCCGCTTTCAAGTCGGATTCGGTGGCACGCAAGAAGAATGCGCCATCAGAATCTATATTTTTGCGCACAGTCTTGCCGCATTGTTTAGTTTTCTCTCAGTTACAAATGAATGTACTTCCATAGAAATTCGTGCAGTTTCCAGTGGGAGAAGATGGCACAAATAGACGATATTAGTATTTAACAAAATTAGGCATATACAGGAAAGGCACATACCTAAACAAACATAAGCCCGTTTCCTGTATATTATCAGTGGCTCTGTGAGTTCTGTTTTGTTTCGCTTTCCTCCACGCCATTTGCAACACTTGTTACCGCTTTTTCACAGAGTACGAGGATCTTCATGCTGGGCTGTGAGAGCTAACCACACCTACAATATCACGAGGAAATATCCCGGGATGACGATGTCTGCGACGGTGTACTGCCAGAGGTTGTTTGCCATGAAGAAAAAAGTCACAGCTGACTCCGTAAGCAGCTGCACCATGGCTGTTTACAGCAGTTTCCGCATTTCTCTTGTGTGTTTGTTTTAAACTGCTTTACACTGCGTTGCTGCGTTGCTTTACATTGAGTTTTACACTGCGTTGCTTATCGTGAGCGAAAAAGAAGCAATGCAGGAGGCAGATGGGTACGTAGGTAACGTAAACCTTGTGGCCTTATCACAGCCTGCCCACCGGATTGGGAGCAAACTGTGGCAGGTTGCAGTTAAGTTATTCATTTGGAGCGAGAGGCTGCTCTGGAAATGCAAGCCCCCTTGGCACCACCTGCCATCGAAGGCCAGTGGTGCACCGATTAACCACGGCACTACTGCGACGAAAAACACTTGCTGTGGACTTGACCGGCTAGAGCTTCCGTGAGACGACGCTTCCTAAGGAAGGTAGGCCTGCGATGGCACCTTGCAGGCGTCTAACGCAGGTGGACTCACGATAATCGCTTTATCGTGAACCTTTGCCACTTCTTAAGCGAGGCTTCTTTACACTCCTTCTTAAAACTTTTTTTCCCTTTTACATTATGCCTAATGGCAAACATCTCGAATAAAAAAAAATACTGCGCCAGGAGTGGTATCAGGACTCCCAGGGATCAATGAATGCTAGGTCGAGAATGAACAATTCTGTGTATAGGGGCAATAACCCATTAGCTATCGCTTCATACCGTTAAATCGGAACTTTAGTGTCCCCTCAAATTTTTGTTTCTCTTTTTCAGAGCGGCTGGTTCTCAAGCGCATGCATGGTACGCTGCCATTACTACGAAGAAACGACTTCGAATGGACAGAGTTCCTACAAAGACGTAGAGGCACTGGAGTACACGCCATGTGGACAAGGACAGGTACTGAGACAGAGACTTTAACAGAATACGTCAAAAGATAGCTTGGGACCAATCTTGCAGTTGTCGCGCAGGCTTTTGAAAGGTAGATCGAATGGTTGTAGCGGTGATTCTAACAACCTTACTATCGTCATCGTTTATTTTTGCTCAAACATGGACATGTAAACTTCGCATCACTCATTTCCTCTTGTTTACGAGCCTTCATTCTTCACATGAGGAAAGGTGATGATTCTTCAGAAGCGGCAAGAAAAAGAGTCAACGAGGATACATGGAACTCATCAAATTTATGTACCAATTTTCGAGCTGTTTAATAAGTGGACTTACCTCAAATATTTTTTTTTAATCTCAGTCCTTTATTTCACTAAAAAGAAGAGCCTTTACGGGCTTTTACACAAAACTTGCAATATGCGCATATGGCTTACATGCCAGCCGCAGTGGCGGTGAAGAGTGGCAAAAACTGCAATGTATGCATTCGATGTCTAATCAATGTAACGTAAGGAGTATTCCTGATTAGTCGCTGTAATTAAAGCACACTTATTTCAGAACAACCAGTGTACACGTGATAAGGAATGAGCAGCCAAGCGCAATTGCTCCTAGCCCAACATTTATCACCCACTTGCAATTTTACAATGTGTAAATATACAGGAGCGAGAGGTAGTCTCCAAGTAAACATATAAAGAAGGCACGAGAACTGACTAGCCGTCAAGGACAGTTCATACGAATTATGTGCGCTGTCTTTTGTGAAGCTGCTACAAGTACAGTAATTTTCTGTGTATTCTGTGCTACTGCCATAACCGTTACGCTGATTTGAGGTATCGATGGTGATAATAATCCAAGAGCGATATCGCAGTACGCAGTTATGCCAAGGGTAGCATTCTATCCTTTTCCGATGCACAAATGGAGGTTACCTGCAGCTTTGAGGGCAGTTGGCTTGGTCTTTACACCGGAGGCGATCAAACAACTCTTAATTTTTATTTTGCCTATTTTCTTTCTTTCATTTATAAACTGCACGTTAAGCGACAGAGCCCAGAAATATTTTTAGTGTCAGCGTTTGTATTGGTACTGCTGTCAGCGAAGCTTTTACATTAGAGGTTAAATAACTGAAAGCCGCTGGTTAAATAACTGACTGCAGCTTTTAGACCCGCATGCTATTAACTGTCTCTTTCTGTTAGAAACAAGTTCCCATGGAATGCTGCAGGATAGAAAAGCGTTATCGTTTAGACGTTTCACATTTTTTATAGAACCAAGACCTTCAGTGCTAATGGGGGTTGGCGTTATAACACGTAGCTTGTGCATTGAAGCCAAAACGCTTAGCTTAGTTTGTTGGCGTTTTAACATGCTCCCACATCCTGTCGCTTCAATAAGAGCAAACTAGGAAAAGCTAAACGCCCTTCCCGCGAATAAATCTGCTGATTATGCGGCGAAGAAAAACCGGGTACCACGTGCACGAATGCAAGAAGCGACTAGTCATTACCATCGAAACTGAAAACTGGCCGAGCCTAATATTGCCGCACGTAAATGATTCGACTGTAGACTAAACAATTCGACATAATTATCTGTGTAGTTGAGTTTGCTATGTTATACTAAATTATGACACGCCCCGAACCAACACCTTTTGTTTTGAATTCTGAACCTTTTCAATCAGGCGCACATCCTACTTCAGGGGTGACGGCTCCTTGAGTCACCCCTGATGGAGCCTAGCGGGCTTCGCAACGTGGGGTTTTCGAATTAAAATGTTTTGGTTGGAAACCTCTCACAGTATAGTATAGGTAAATGTTTAAGCCATTCCCCCTTTCGTAGCATTTCTCCTTTCCATAGCATTCCTGGTAGAATGGCCAGAGCGGATATTTTGCCGATGCGAAACTGTCGTTTTGTGTGCAAACATCTGCACTTCTCACTTAGACCTCTAATTTCGCTGCGTACAGCTGAGCTCTTCAAAAACTTGTTAAGAAAACGTACCGGCAGGTTAAGCCTGTGCTGTCGTTGTCATTGCGCAAAACCACTGCTTCCAGTATAATCTAAACCTCTCGTAATACATTGCCATGAGTTGAGTGATCCTTCCCATTCTTTCGTGATTGTGTATTGTGCTGTCCCGTCTAATGCCAAAACAACATTTTTCGAACCAACAAAATGTCCCATCTGGTGGTTTTACCAAGGATTCTGTGAAAGAACAGAACGGTGTAAGCAACATTTCTGCCAATATTAAGCCTGGCCAGCATTCGACAAAATTCCTATGCTAAGGCGCTTTGAGGAGCGCAAAATTACATCAAATTGAGGCTTCGACCTTTGATGCTCCTAATGCAAATAATAAATGCAGTTACACACACACCCTGTAATTTATATCGGCTATTTATTGCGTACAGTGATGGGTATGCAAGTTCCTCGCATCGACCAAGGGGAAAACTAAAAACTAGAATATTGATTTTTACCCTTGATCGAGAAGGAAAGTTGATCAACATTCCGTGTCTCTGTTTTCGGCATTATATGCCATTCAATTAAATATTACAGAAAACCTCAAATATGAGCCCGAAATTTAGCCAGAAGCACCAGCATTCAAACCCTAAATTTGCGTCCATATAGCACATGGCGTGTTTTTGATTGGGCTTTAAGTTTCTGCGTGAAATCACTCGCTACCAACCTCACCATAGTGACGAAAGGGTCACGATATTTTGGTTCCGCCGTTGTCATCCTCATCCTTTCTTTCGGTACAACGAAATTGTAAGTGAAATTGCTCGTGGTGGTAGCATATTGCCATATACAAGAAAATAATTAAAGAAAGAATGAAAGATATCTTGCCGGCCTTACAATTGCAGCCTGATATCTTGAGCATCCGGGCTACCGCAGGTAGGAACAGAAGGGGTAGGCGGAACACAAGGACTAGAGTACTGATAGGCACGACAGTGAACAAGGGCGCCGTTCAGCTATAAATACTATTTAAAATATACAGCAACGTAAACATGTTAACGCCGCTCCCGCGTGGGTGTCCGGGCACAGTTCGAATGATTACGTGAGCTAGCAACGACCGCGTGTAAAGGAAATGTAGGAAGGGACTGTTGACAATTTTTAAAAACAAGATTTTTGAGTTACAAGACCACTGTTTTCGGCGCAGCATTGTCAGCGATAACGTTCAACAGAAACCAAATATAAGATATATATCGATAACTTTTTTTTACGCACGTAACATTACAACTAGTGTTAAGTTCATCAAATGAGCGATGTGGTGCCCATCGCAAATAATCTCCATCTGGCACTGCATACGGACATTGCCAGAAGGGCGCTTGCGGCGCCTACGAGCGTGCGTCACCCTGAGGCAACCGCGTCAAGTGCTGTCCGCCCGCTCTCTGCTTCTACGCAATCAAAAACAGCACGCTAACTCAGCGCCGCTGCGTGATACGCTGTAGGAGTGGGTAGCGCTGTCGGCTGCACTATTCCGGCTAAAAGCGGATGCAGACCCGCTTCAAAAGAGACTAGAATAGAGTTCTGGGAAAATCCGAAAAGTGATATATATATTAATTACGGTGCATTGCGAACTTCGCAAAAAGTGAGGAACATAACTGTAACACTGGAGAAGTTGTGTAATCAACATTAGTTAGCCAGGCTCCAATGTGACGTGTTGCTGTTTTTTTTTTCTGGTGTGCTCAACCGCTGAAAAATCTTTGCAGAGAAAACCACTCATCTAGCTCAAGAATTAAATTTCTAACAATTTCTGGCACTCTTTGATGAAAAACCCGATATGAATAAAAAATAGATTGGCTATAAAAGACGCGCGCAGGTCCGGTTCTTTGGGTACGATTTCTGCTCCCGTAAAATGGAGTCGAATGATGGAAGAGTCAGAAGCATCGACTGCATAAAATAGGCTACGCTTGCTTGTCACCACAGCACGAGGAGCTACAGTCGGATACAACAAAGGAAGAAAGCGGCAAACACCCATAAAAGAGGCTGTGTAGCCAGTGGCGTCAACCGTCCGTCGTGACGTCGTGGTTAATTGCTAAACATTACGTCGCAGGGGAACGTGTGGTACCTCCCTGCAATGATATTAATTACGCAATCATCACTATCGACCTATGGCATTGGTTTGAAAGACCCTTATGAGGTGTGTTCCCCCTTCTAGCCTAATTTGTATCCAACTGTGGGCTATAACGGTAAAGTGTGCCTCTTGCGGCCGCACACGAATACACGAAGGCGGTCTCGGATGATGCGACAAATGCTGCAGCGCGTAAAACCGAGATAGCAGCCAGGGATGGTGAGCACGCTCCTCAACACTCAACTGGGAAGCGGCTGAATGTTGCGACTTGTAAAGCAGGAAATGCAGTGAAGGGCGCCAAGCTAGCTGCTTTACTGCAAGAATATAAGCGACTGATTCCGGCGGCTTCCCAACCCGAGGAAGTAGCCTCGCAGTCTTAGCTTGCTGCGCAGCGCGAATAATAGAAACTGCAGAATGTGGTGGCACAACCAGTACCCTTTACTTATGGCCAAAGTCCATTCGAATAGAGCGGCTAGTTCTGCTCTGAGCCGTCCTAGAATGGGCTCCGATTTTCATGCTGCGCATATCACGCTGACACCTACTTTAACGTCGAGATAGCAGTAAATGATCTTTAAAGTTCTCTTTTAATAAAACAGGTCCCTCTTGTTGACGCTTACCGCTGATTGTTTGCTTTTTAAGGCGGAAGCCTTTAATGCCTCATCGTTGTAAGCAGGAGTTGTCGACAGAAAATGTCACGCTTTTCAATTGGTCGAAATGCTCGTGACGTCACAGTGCGCGAATTTCAAATGGGGCCAATTGTACTTTGGCTAGTAACCATGCAACCAATCAAAGGGATCGTATAGTGATGCTCCAACTAAGTGGGATTGAGTTTAATTAATTGCTTAATTAATCAATTAGCCTAATTAAGATAGAGGAGAATGAAGAGGTCAGAAGACAGAGGAAAAGAAAAGAAAGACGCGGGTCGCAGCGACAACAGCGTCCGCGGAAGGAGACGCTGCTGAAAAAACAGATAAGTACGAAGCCGCGTTCGCTCCACCACCACGCACTTCCCCACTCAGTTCGACGTTGCTCGTTTCATATACGTTGTGTCGAACATCCTAGACAGTTCCAACATTTGACAGGTGAATGACAGAACACGATGGATAGAAATACAATGATATAAATATGAAATAGCCTAATTAACCTTTCTAGTTAGACCGCATAAATCAATAAAACCGACAACGAAATTGGTCGAGTTGGGGAATCGAACCAGGGTCTCCGGAGTGCGATACGAGCACGCTAGCCACTCCGTAATGCCAGCTGAATGGTTTGGAATGAACAAAGGCGCGTCTAGCTAATACGGCGTCTTCGTTCACTCCCATCTTCCCCCTTTCCCTTACGGCGAGGTGCAGGTGTCCACCCAGATATGCGAGAGAGATACATTTCCTTTCCTCAAAAAATAAATTTACCGTCCAGCAAGGCGTACAGCCGAATTGGCGATGGCGTTCTGTGGACTCCCTGGCAGCGTTGCAAGACGCTGTCGCGTTCCACTCTTACAGGCGAAGCTTAACATGTTAACCACACATCAGTAACACACGCAGACAGCCAATGGACGCGTCATTCGCTGGTAGCACTTGAATCATCATTCACAACCACATTCGTGGCAGAATGCTGTACTCAGGCTTTCGCCTTGCACCACTTTAGTCGCCAAAGTGACTCCTAATTTTTTATCCTTTATTCTCCAGGTCTGCATTCAAGGAGCTTGCGTAGTGAAGCCAGAAAGAGGGAAGCAAGAATAACTGGGAATTTTCAAACAGAAGATTTTATTCGAGCACTTTCATCTTACTATATTGTATTCATGCCAAATTAATGGAAGAAACTGGCGTCAAATATATTACAGCTTTTCTTAACAAACGACAACGAACTGGACACATTGTATTCTTAATTATGGACAAGGCGCCAGCGTGTTCGCAATATCGAAACAATAAAATTGTCACTCGATGTGTGCACTTACCTGTGCTGATGTAGACTCTTTTTAGAATTTCTTATCGCTAGCGAAAGTTTTTGTTTGCAAGAAAGACGCGAGACAAAGTTCTGTAAGCTTAGTGCTCTGGAGCGGAACATGAAATAGACAATGGAACACAGACGACTGAGAAGCAATTACGGGAGAAGCATGGTTGTTTGTGCATCAATACATCAGCCACGCACCGAGGCCACGTCGTAGTGCCATGCGCTGCTGCATAAAATGTTGCTGTGGAGTCCATTCATTGCATTGGTCGCCAGAGTGCATTGTCAACTACAGGCTGGGTCTCGCAGTCGTCGCATATGTCAGAAATTTTGTCACAAGCTGCATTTTTTGGCTAAAAACCCGCTAGCTTTTGTAACTGTTATACGGGTGTTGTTTACCTACGGGGATACTGCAACTAGGTAGAGTGCTCCCACCCGAAACTTCGATCGCTGGTCTAAAGAAACTGGTGAATCGAATCCTATTACAAGGTGACCAGTCAGTTGAAAATTACTTGTGCTATATCGCGGGGTAGGCAGTATATCTCAGCAATTTTGTTCTTTCTTTAGCTTATGGGTAGAGCCGCTATTCTCTTATTTGCTGCATTTCGCTGTGTTTGAGCGTAAATTTTCCAACAGCATAAGAAGGCAAACTAACGGAAATAATGCAATACTAAGGAAAATTCTTGAGCTGCTAAAATCTCATTGTGAATAACAGAAGAGCTACAAACACAGACACGAAGGGGGAACACAGAGCTTACTCGCAATTGAAGGGTTTACTAAGAGGCTCCAAATCACGGCACTTACGTATTAACCTAGGCGCGCGAAACTCTTACCGTCCATCCGTGTATTTAAAAAATCCCCCTCTTCCAGAAAGGCAAACCGATAGAGCGCTAAAACAGGAAGTCCCGACGTCCTGCGAGTAAGCGCTTTATTCCCCCTTCGTACCTATGTTTGTAGTGCTTGCGTTATTCAGACTGAATGTTTACCAACTTGCTCGGTTCTCTGCACTGCTGCTAATCTTGAACAACACACAGTAGTGCATTGCCTCTTCGTGCTTTGTCTTTTGCTCAAATTTCAGTTTGCCGAAACCCACAAAAGCTCCATGCCGTAAATGGAAGTTCTCATACATAGAACACAAAATACTCTTTTAGAGCACCTTCTTCGTGTTTGGTTTGGTTTATGGGATGTTAACGTCGGACAAAACGACTCAGGCTATGAGGGACGTCGTAGAGAAGCGCTCCGGAAATTTCGACCACCTGGGGTTCTTTAACGTTCACTGACATCGCACAGTACACGGGCCTCTAGAATTTCTCCTCCAAAGAAATTCGACCGCCACGGCCGGGATCGAACCCGCGTCTTTCGTGTCGGCAGCCGAGCGCCGTAACCACTGAGCCACCGCGGCGGGGCTCTTATTCATGTAGCAGTTTCATAAATTCTTCTATATTTTCTCTGCACCATCTCTGTACGAATTATGGCATTATTCCTTGCTATTCATCATTATTGGTGTAGGTGAAAGTACAGTAGTGGCCGGGTACAACTCGTTGCGATTGTTTTTTTGTTTTCTTCTCCACGCTGCACACTGTGTGTCAGGCAAGGGAGAGAAAAAAACGCCGCTATCATTACCTAAGGCGTGATGAAAAAAAATTTTTTTTAATCCCAGATTCGAACTTCATTTCAGCAGATCAGCGCCTAAATAAACTAACATGAAGTAGTGTTTCTTCCGCAGCGTCCAAAGCTAAAAATGTAGCTGCAAAGCAATCCGACTACTGTGTTCACTCTCGAATCGCTTTGTACCTTGTGCAGGATTACATCCTTATTTCAGAAAGTGGAAAAGTAATGGTCAGAGGGCAGTGTCGTTTATGGCACCCGACAAAGACTCTGAGCAGCCGACATACGAAACTCGTCACCAGCCACAACTCTTCATTTTCCCCCCGACGCTACAAGAATAAGACTCAATATTTCAGAGAGCACGAGCTAAGGTGCGAGATCGAACCGCCTTCCTGTCGTTCTATTAATCATCGGAAGGAAATTAAAACGTCATAGCTGCACCAATATCGTAAACTTAAGGTAATAAGTTGCTGAGCACCGAAGCAACGATGGACCAAGCGTGGTGATGGGGAGCTCACTGCGCGGTGGGTGGAATTAGGATCGTCGTATCGCTGGAATTTTTTTTTTTACGGCTCTATAAAAAGAGCGAACACGTAAAATTTTTGCTCCGTAGGAGTTTTAGAAATTTCCTTGAAGAGGGCTCGAAGCCGGCTCTAAGGGAAGATGTTACACAATTGCATTAGATGCTCCGCATTCTTTATTTCTTTTCTGTGTTTGTAGCCAGGTTTGCTCCTTGCCTCTGCAGGAATATTTCTGTTTAGCCGAACACAACTTCTTCATTTACTAAATCCTTTTCAAGGCAATCTAAAACCTTTCGCATATTATTTTTTCTCTATTCAAGGCCAATTTTACACCCAACATTCAGTGAAAAGGAAATATTCCTAATGTAGAAAATTATTGCCGGCACCTTGAAACCTTGACTAAGGTTCCTCAGGTTAAGACCTTTTTCAGTCGCTCAGAATTGCCGAACTTCATAGAGGAATATTGGCAGAAAAAAATACATATAATGTTTTAGTTCGCTTACTGTCGCCCAGAAGTGTCAGATGGAGCTAGCATTTTGCCTGACTCGTGCGTGGGCACAAATCTCAAAGGCCAAGAAATGAACTTAAAAGTCTTCACCTGCAGCCTGTCCTTTTTGATAGGACGCACTCAAATAAAAACTCTCGTGTCATCTTGACTTGAGTATTGATATTTGAAATGTTCAGATGCGCTATTATGCTGGACAGTTTTTTTTCGTGTATTCATTAAATTTCAGCTAGAATTTTCTTTATAGAACGCACTTGTAAAAATTGCATTAAAGAATTGCTGCCTTCTCAGTACATTCATAACATCATAATTCAGACGTCTCGTTTCTATGACGTGTCGCTTGCGTCAAGACTGCAAGTATTATGTTTAGCTCTTTTTAGTAAAGACTAGTGCTGTTAAATAATGCAAACATATGCCACTAAAATGATTAGGTATGTCGTTTTATTTGTCCCAGCAAGCAGCTAGAGCGGTAATCTCAACTAAAAAGAGGTCTATCAATAATCCTAAAAAAATACGGCTCTCTGCAGGCGGCTGTCAAAAATTGGTACACTGCTTAAGGGAATCTCCCATGGTATAGTAGATATTTTATAAAGGAGTGTTTAGGCACCACCATCCACACAAGCGCGGCCACGCGGCTACTCAGGAAAACTATATAGCTTCCGCAGGACTTGGTGGAAGTTTCGGGCGTAATTCTGTGATTGGCCCCACTGTACATAAGCACGCTTGCGGGACATTTAAGCACAATGACACGTTAGTGAAAGTGAACAATGTAATTTCCAAAATTTAACTCGCAGTGTACTTTAGGTAGAAAAGGGTGCGGTCATTGAGAGGGTTGCTACGCAATAGTTCTCTGCAGGATGGCTTCTGTGGCTGAGACAGAAGTCGAGTTCTGTGCATGGACAGCAGGGTAATCAACTTTTCGCCAATTTAGTGTTTGTCTAAAACACCAATAGCTTCTAAATAGCCAAATAAGAAGAACATTGCATGTCGCTGCTCTCTGTAGCAGCCTAAAGGACCTGGTATAGGGTCCACTGTCAGTGGCACTTGGGTGACGAACCGCATGCATTGTTCATATTGCGCACGTTCGTTGGCGTACGCCACAATTTGCATTCATGCAGAGGTCGGATAGCAAAAGGGTGAATCTGGTGAGGAAGCGTGCGCTTAGCTTGAACAGTCCGCCAAATTCTGGCAGCCGGTTTTCGTAGATCCAATTTTGAACAGAAGTCTCGCCATCTTTGTCCACTAAGTTTGTCTGTCGGCTTAGTTTGTCTAGGTAGCGCCTAATGTGTGTTTTTGCCCATCGGCAGGTCCAAAGATCCTCAAAGGTTTTCATGCGTAAAAATTTTCCTTGGGAATGCCTGCGTATCGAACACAGCCTTTCGTATTCCTTATCATTTAAAGGTACTCTGTCACTTTTGGCTGTGATCTGTGTGCTCGATTCCCGTCAGTGAGCTAAAGTGGAGATTAATTCCGCGTTCTGTGTTGCAACTTTAATTCCCCTGCTCAGTGCATTTTTATAGGTATCGCAATTTGTTACACTTTATAAGTTTCCTCCTTGGCGACATCTGCGCATTACCAGCGCATATGAGAGCCTGTAAGGATCACTGCCACGTGTTTCTAAGTCAATACACCAGGAGAAGTTTTGAGCAGCTGCACTTGTTGCGAAGGTCACAAAAAGCAGCTGAGTCGTCAGACTTCAGACGTAGGTTATGCTGTCATCGTGTAGGGGCTCAATTGAATACTTTGCGAAAAGGTCGACAAGCTTCGCAGCTCGCGCACGTGTGTGTGAGCGGCCCCAGATTTCATTGTGAGCGTTAAAGTCTCCACATACAATATGTGGCGAAGGCGTTTGTCGATATTATATGTTCTGGCCTCGATATGTCTAGTGGCTTGCCTGGCTCCGAATATACATCAGTGGGAGTGTAGACTTGCCTACCAATCACTGTCAGAGCACACACGTACCCGTTGTCGCTGAAAAGCGGGACTTGAACCAAGGAAGCCGGAACATCTTTACGGAAGCCTATCAACAGCCTGCTGACGTCATCTGGTCACTGCAGATGAAGGAGGTCAAAACCGTTCAACCGGAGCTGGTCTCCAACACGTGATTCTGATAACATAATAAAAGGAAAGTGGTACGCTCGCACCAGCTGTCGAAAGTATGAAAATTTCGAGTGTAAACCACGAGCGTTGCATTGAAATATGGCGCATTTGCGGAAGTTGTGAATGGCTAGACGAGCTGAGGTGGTCGTTGCAGACGCCATGATTACTGCTGTAGTGAGAAGCGCCCCTGTGGGCTGTAATAGGTTGACATTAACGGCTCCACTGCCAGAACATCTGCTACCTAAGGAAGACTTCTTGACGAAGGGTTTTCGCGGAGAAGCGCCTTGATGGCTGCAAACAGCTTAGGTATCAGTAATACCGAAATGTCTTGTTCAGTGCTAATTTGCTGCTTCTGGCAGGTCATCTTGTCGCGTTGAGGTGTCTTGGGCTGAGAGCGGGAGTTGGCATTTGTCGCTTTTTGTGTGGAAGATCGGGTTTACTTCAAAATAGGTGAATAGATCGACGGCTTGCAACACTTTTTCTTAGCAGCAGCTCCGTAGGAGTTTCCAGCTCCCTTGTCTCGTTGAGTTTGTTTATCTCGGTCTGGAATAGACGCAAAAACAAAGTCAGGAATAGGGGGCGAGCCATGACGTTTGGACGGTTTTTCTTGTACTTGTTCCAATGTGCGCGCAAATGCAGTGGCTTTCTTTTTCGGACACCCTCCGTATGATGCGGGCTGTGGGCCATTGCAGTTTGCACATTTTGGTTGCATTCTCGACGTGCATTCCTTGTGTGAGTGGCGGCCAGCGCATACTTTGAAGCGAAGGGGTCCAGTGAAATGTCTGGAGATGTGTCCATATCTCTGGCATTTGAAACAGTGCATTTCTGGTCCAGACCATTCAGTTACAAGGTAACTGCAAAAGCCCAGAGAAACGGGTTTAGGCAGCGGGGAATCTTTGGCGTATTCCAATATTACAGCGCGGCTACGTAACTCTTTGTTGTTATCACCGTCTTCTCGAATGTAAGCGGAGAGTCTCCTTGTTGATACTACGCCTTGCTCCCGGAGGTACTCATGCAGGTTTTTGCTTGAGTAATTTAGAGGTACGTCCAAAATTTTCCTATAGCTTGCAGTGTACAAGTATGGGACGCGCGCCTCTACAGCCACTCCAGCCAATACTCTCACTGCAAGCAAACGATTCGCGGCGGGCAGCGTAGATACTGAAACCCTCAATCTTCCGTCCTTGTTGAGACGATGTCGGAAAACTTTTTCTTGGGCAGGCATCACAAGCGCCGTTGCCATGACGTTGGGGTTGGCTTTCCACCAGTCGCCTCCTTCTTTTGTGGGCCTGGAGACGGCCGGAACTACAGCAGCATGTTTTTTATTGCGAAAGCAATACTACTTTCACTTTCAGCTCCTGGCGTGGCGAGGCCGCGGTAGCTACCATTTACCTTTAGCTTGACCTCTGCTATGACGTCATACCATCTGCCGCAAAAACCAGGGGCCCAACTTGTGCCGTCGCGAGGCGAGGCCGCGCTTGGTAGCTGCTGCCGAACTCCTGCGCCCGCCGCGCGCGGCGCGCCTAGCGGTGTGACGTCACAGCTGCGAAAGCATGGCTCCACCTTCTGCCGTCGCGAGGCGAGGCCGCGCTTGGTAGCTGCTGACTATTTTTTTTCTTTTTTATTCGAGCTGTTTGCCATCAGGCATAATGAAAAAGGAAAGAAAGTTATAAAAACGAGTGCAAACAAGCCTCGCTTAAAAAGCGGCACAAGTTCGTGATATAGCGATTATCTAGAGTCCGCTGACTAACTCCTGCGCCCGCCGCGCTCGGCGCGCTATTCGATTGGATTGGAATGGATTGGATTGGATTGGATAACCGATGCATCACCACAAGTCTAACCACAAGCACCACCACCAGCTACACCACCAGCTGAACCATGGCGTAGCTACGGTATTGCTTTCGCAATTACCGGGCTTAAGCAAGCTAAGCCACAGCCATTTTTTTTTTTTGTAAGAAACGATAGTAAATGCGGTCTGGTCAATGTCCTCTGCATTTTCGCCCAAAGGCTCGCCGGTTGCGTGGTCTTCTCGCGGTCTCAACCTTGCATTTTCGTGGTCCGTGGCCGCGACTACAGTCGCCTCTGCTGTCACTGCTGTCGTGGACGCTGCCTTGTCATTTGGCAGAGTTGCCGTGAGTGGAAAGCATGGGGTGAAGCCGGTGACGGGTGACTACGGGCGGGTACGGCGCTGAGCGGTCAGAAGGCCGCCCGACGCGCTTCTTGCGGTAGGCCAGGTACCCTTGATCGTCCCACGATGGATGCACAACAGATATTCACTTTGTAGAGCGCAGAAGCACAAAGAAACCAAAATTAGGAATTCCTCTCAGAGAGGCAGGCCACTCGGGATCCTGTTCGCTGGTCGGTGCCCCGGCTTCTCTCCTGCTGCCAGGTGTGGTTTTCTCAGAGCAAGCCTGTCGTCCCGCTACAACATGTGGAAATTCTTCCTTCTAAGTGATATTTGCTTGGCTGAAGAAACAATTCATCGCGCTGAAAAACTGTGAAAATAAGTAGATGTTTTGGAAGTTACGTACAATAGAAATTAATTTCAGAAACCGCCGTCAATACGCTTTTTGAGACACACATATACCAAAATCCTGATAAGCTGCACATCAGCAGGTCATTACAGTATTCCACAGTCCAAGCCTAAAGTATGCTTCAAAGCGAGAACAGTAGCTCAGGCACTTAAAATTTGCGCGTGCCTCAAAAGCTAGAAGGGTAAAGAAAGCTGTGAATGTTATATATCTGAAATGAAAACCCGATCAGTGTAGAGTTTCTGATTTTATATTTCCATAGCCGCCGCGGTCATTCAGTGGTTGTGGTGCCGGGCTGCTGACCCGAAAGATGCGGGTTCATCCCAGCCGTTGCGGTCGCATTTCTATGGAGGCGAAATTCTAGAGGCCCGTGTGCTGTGCGATGTCAGTGCATGTTAAATAGCCCCAGGTGGATGAAATTTCCGGAGCCCTTCACTACGGCGTCTCTCACAGCCGGAGTCGCTTTCGGACCTTAAACCCCCATAAACCAACGAACCATATTTCCGTGTACGTGTACGTGTTTTTCTCCTAGGTACAGTCGCGAGCGAAAAAGATTAGCACTAGTGGCATGCCACAAGACGGGACATAGCAACGCTTCGACCTGCCGTTACGAACTCGCCGATAACAAAAGTGCCAGGCTTGCTCGCAAAGAACGGCGCAGCGCCAGCCGCGCAGTGCGAGCTTCATCCTTCCGGTGTCGTCATTGTGCTAATATTTTTTACTCGAGACTTTACCTCACATTACATTTACATTACATTTGTCCGTGGATATCCCTATTTTTTTGTGAATGTAAAGGTTAAAGGCGTGTAATAGTAGAGAACGTGAAAGCTCGTGTAAAGTAATTTATTACTACAGCAAACTTAAAAGTCAAGCTTGAAATTTCCTTGAAACCTTCCAAATTCACGTCATTTCTTCCACACAATCAAACGTCTCCAAAATGGCACCGGTCTGTCTGCGCTGCAGTAGCGAAAGAACATCACCATCGCGTAAACAGCCTAGCCTAGTATTTCAATCAAACGTTGGGTACCTGAATTGAAGGGTTCGTTATTTATTAGTTAAAGGTTAAGTTTACTCTTTCTGAACAAAGTTTAGGATTTGAAAATGTTTGCAGTTCAAAAAGCGCATACGTGCAAGGATGTCGGCATATTCACATAATGTCAGATCTCACTGATGCATGATTTGTGTGACATGTTTTTTTTCTGTTACATGTGGTATAAAACAATGTTCTGGGGAGAAGCCGTTGGTAGTTTTCCTTGCATTCCGAAAGACATGATTGCTTTCGCCACAGTTTTCATTTTGCTGGCGTTGCCATCCCATGGTAAGATATTGGCGTAACTTTTATGGCAGTGCGTAGGGGTTGGAGTTTTCGCTTCTCTCTAAAAAAAATGGTTCAATTAAGAAAACGCCTTTGGTAATATTTCAATACAAAGTAGTTAGTATTTTTCAGTTGCGCCCCATACCTTGATGAATAGTGTGTGCCAGCTGGAATCAGACAGAGCTTACAATTAACCTATAGCGGAAGCCAGAACCGCAGCAAGATACCACTGTGCTTGGATTCAGTAGTGCAGTTGTACAGTTTCAGCCAATAGTCCGTACATTTGACAACCACGAGATGCACATGGAGAGTCTCCACTACCTTGTTCAGCTTAATCTGCTATCGTTGCACCAAGCAGGCTTTTATCACTGCTTCAGAACGTTCACTTTGTAATAAGTTTTCGTACGGCATGTAAGAACCCAGAAGACGGTTGTATCCAACAAACCACTGACCACTTGAAAGCATGACTAGAAGTCACGAAAAGTACTATGTGATTACTTCCTCGACGGCGCTTTCGTCCATACCATACCATACGAGCTACGGGATCGCATGCTTTATAGCTACCACTGGATTTCGACCACGATAATTTTATCTTTATTTCCAATCGAGAACGAAATTGTGAGATATTTGCTACTTCTGCAATTACTAATCTGTTCAATCAAGAACTTAGAAACATGTGGAAAGCGAGAAATTCAGTCACATTAAGACAAGCCGCTAAAATTTATGTCGAAATGAATGCGACTACTCCTCGTTCAATTTGCCTATACTAGGAAGGCTCATAAGTAAGCTGCTCCGCTTTTGGTTTTCCTTCTTCCTTCTAGTTCATGCAAGCTTTTCTCTGTCCAGATTTTAGAAATAAATATTTGCTAAATTCGGACCACTACAAATCGTGTGCGTCGTCCTTATGTGAACATGGGTCTTCTGGCTAAGCAGTAGTCTGAAAAGTTTTAAACCGATTTGCTCAAAAAATCTCCTTACTTCAGCTTTTGTTTTGGCCTCAAGGCCCGAGCAATGAACTTCTGCATAACTTTTTTGTATACGGCAATACTATAATATATAACAACCACCTTTTCCAACACATTCATTGCTGCGCTAGCTATTTCACATAAACTGTTTTTGTTAACAATTCGAACAAAATAAGGCATGCGCGAATTTTGAGGTCACGGGGGTGCCATATATACCTCGAAAAAAAAAACAATGGTGTTTCCGGCAGTGGAGATAATATTGGGGAAAAAAACAATACCTTCTTCGTAACACATAGCACCGAAAACTAAATAACGAGTTTTTAAAAATATTTACCTCCAAGGTGTAGCGTTTGTTGTGACACTTAAATCTTGAAAGAAACCGCAGTTCAGCGGCGGCCTGGTTGTCTGAGCATCCGCCTCGCATGCACGAGGTGCAGGGTTCGATTCCCAGTGCCGCCGGGTACCCACCGGAGATACAATGGGTACAAGATTTCCTCTGGTCTGGAGCTAAGCTTAGTTCGGGTGAAATGCTTGAGAAAGGGGTGTCTTTTACCCCACCCTGAGTAGAAGAAAAAATACATTCTGCCATGGCGCTCTTTGGACACAGATGCCATTGCTCCATAAAAATCCACCATCATCATCTTCGTCGTCACCAAATCTGGAAAGAATTTCACAATGGGCGTATCCTGTAGCACTTTGCGGTTTTTGAAGTCCTCGACGTTGGAAGAAATGACTCATAAGAGAGAGTTCGCAGGCCTGTTTTTGGTCGCTCCTTTTACCTGTTGTTTATTCGCCCTCCTTGGCGACAGAAAATCCGTCTTCTGGTACGAGAACAGAATGGAAAAAACGCTGTTTTTTTTTCCTATGAGCACTGACGCCGGACGTGGCGACATGTATTAGTAACACTATCAAAAATGAATTGCCAACTGGTTGGGTACACACACTGCGCCAAGCAGAGTAATAAGCGTAGACTGAATCCGTATCTCGTGCGTTCATTCTGCTAGATACACCCAAAATGTGTATACCGATGAGCTTGGATAGTACCGAACTTATGCGGTGCAGTACTTTACCTGAGCATGCAATGCAATCAAGGTCAAGTTGCCAAGTATGTGGTACTTTCCAAATCCATGGTTGCCTTTTCAGATATTATTCCTAGCGGGGCTAATTGTTTGGCTGAAATGGAGATCTGCACTTGTGTAATCAATCCTAGCCAAAAGCTCGCTGCAACTCCATTTGCTGAGAGTGTTGCGATTGTTATAATCTTGCGTATTATTGCACGACATGCATTACATGAGGAGATTTAGACTTTCGTAGTTTCGGTTTCCCTAGTCAGGTCGTTTCTGTCCTACGGTCCGCCTGGGTGCCCACTTGTCTGCCTATGCAGGAGTTAGTGCATTCCTTTACAAATTAGATTAACCTCATCTCGCCAATGCACCTCAAAGAAAAGGGGATAGGTGATGGCACCGAAAATGCATGCCGGTTGGCTGGTTTATGGGATTTAACGCCCCAAAGCGACTGAGGCTATGAGAGGCATCGTAGTGAAGGGCTCCGGATATTTCGAACATCTGGGGTTCTTTAACGTGCACTGATATCGCACAGTCCACGGGCCTCTAGAATTTCACTTCTATCGAAATGTGACCGCCGCTACCGGGATCGAAGCCGCGTCTTTCGGGTCAGCAGCCAAAAGCCATAACCACTGAGGCAACGCGGCGGCTGAAGAAGAATGCATCTGCCTCAAAATGTACCTCGGTAGCAAGTATGCAATAATAAAGTTGTCACGGTCATTTTAGTGCACCGCAACCAGAGGTTGACGTGACTTGTAGGTCTGCCATGTAGTGGGCCTAGTAGCCTTATATATATATATATATATATATATATATATATATATATATATATATATATATATATATATATATATATATATATATATATATATAGCACAATAAGGTAAACGTACTTGGTTGCTAGTTTAAAATAAGATGCGAAATTGAGAAACGCTTCGTTTATTGGGAGTCGACGTTTCGGACAGAGCCTGTCCTTTTTCAAGACTCAAAAGGACAGGCTCTGTTCGAAACGTCGACTCCGAATAAACGAAGCGTTTCTCAAATTTACGTTGCGTATATATATATATATATATATATATATATATATATATATATATATATATAACGTTAAGCAAAAGGAGGAACATCGCTTTAAATCGAAACATTTATTAGGACGACGTTTCGGCCAGAATCTGGACTTCATCACTCCTGGAAACGTCGACATAATAAAGGTTTCGATATGAAGCGATGTTCCTTTTACTTAACTTATTAAAAGCAGTAGAGAAATCTGCTTTTCATCACAATATATATATATGTATATATATATATATATATATATATATATATATATATATATATATATATATTGTGATGAAAAGCAGATTTCTCCCTTCGTCCACTTTTTTTTCTTGCGTGGAGCTGCGGACTAAGCTTCTCTGGGCGCTTTCGATGGTCGACGCGCTACGGTACTGATCTCCACCACCATTTTCCTCAGGTACGCATTCGATCGTCGTGCCCGCCTCTTCACCCTCGTATGGGGTAAATTATCTAGTGACACAGGCCGCTCTTTACACCTCTACATCCAGCTGACTGCATTCGATAGCCATGGCGGCTGTGCTGGCAGCGTTTAGCTTTTATTGCGAAAGCAATATTGCTAGCACATTTCTGCCGTCGGCGGAGGTCGTTCCTTCGCTGTCGCTTGGCACGACCACGTGACAGCGTGACGTCACGAACAGACGAGAGCTGGGGCCCCAACTCGTCTCTTCGGCCGTAGTCGTTCTTTCGCTCGGCGCGGCGGCTACCACGTGATGGCCTCCTCGGCCCGCCGCGTGAGGGCGCTGGCTAGGAGAGGATACACGGGGCGGCGCCGCAGGCACGCTCCGCTTAGTCATGTCTGCGGAGTTGTACAAGGCGCCGCTGGAGCGACGTGCTGGGCGCAAACTCCGGTGGTGGTGGTGGTGGAAAACATTTATTTACAGATAAACTTCGGGAGGTGAGGTATGAGCTGACCCAAAGGGGGCCAGCCCTCACAAGTACTAGGTGGAGGTCCCTAGTTCGGGACCCCAGTGGCGTCGGCCGCTGCCCGGGCTCGCGCGACCAGGGCCCGTTGGGCCTGCAGGTCAGAGCAGCCGAGCAGGGTCGCCTCCCAGTCCTCCCGGGTTGAGTTGGGGTGAGGGGGGATAGCAGGGTTGGAGGGGCAGGCCCACACCATGTGGTAGATGTCCGAAGACTTCTCCGCACAGTGCGGACAGCTGCCAGAGAAAGAAGGGTCAAAGTGTTTTAGAGCTGCCGGGCACAGCAAAGTATTTGTATATAGGCGAAGCAGAAGCCGCTCCTCCGCCTTTGAGAGACCTTTACACGGGCGGGGATAAAGACTATGGCCAGATTGATAAAGTAAAGAAATGTCTTTAAACGAGTAAGCTGGAGAGAATTCGAGTTCCTGATCGTCGGGGTCGGAGGGGAATGTCCGGTGAGAGAGCGCGCGGGCGGCGGCGTCAGCTGCCTCATTTCCCTCAAGGCCCATGTGAGCAGGAGCCCAAACGATACGCCGGTGAGCGGGGTCCCCGGTATAGACGCTGTTTTGGAGAATGCGGTAGGCTAGATACGGTACCCAGCCCTGCTCGACGTTCCGACATGCCCCTCGCGAGTTGGAAATAATTGTTTTTGAATTGGAATGAGATGCAGCCAAAGCAATGGCGACCTCCTCCGCGTGTGTTATGTCACGGGCTTCGAAAGTAAGGCCGTTCACTGTTTTGGATTCGTGGACGACTGCGGCCGTGAACCATCCCCCATGGTGGGGGCCGGAGGCATCCACGTAGAATACGCCGGGTTTCGATCCATAGTGGCGGGCCAGGGCTTCCGCCCGCGCCAGGCGCCGGCCATTATGGTCCTCACGGTTCGTGTTCGCGGGAAGAGGGCGCACGTGGAGGGCGCATCTCCACTGGGATGGAATACGTACGCGCTCTTCCATGAGAGTGGTGTGTTGGATGTGTAGTCGGGCAAGAAGGCGGCGACCCGACGATGTCTTCGAGAGACGTGTGTATTGGTTGGTCAAGTGAGCTTCCCGGAGCTCCCGAAATGTGTTCACCATGCCCAGCCCCAGGAGGCGTTTGTTGGAGGTGGTCACGGGAAGGTCCAGAGCCCGCTTAATAATTTTGCGGAGGATGACTTCGAGTGAATCCTCGTCTTGCTTCCGCAGGTGGAGGTATGGAGTCGAATATAGAATTCGACTGGTTACAAATGCATGCGCCAGCCGCAAGGCGTCCTTACATCGTAACCCCCCGCGCTTGTTAGAAACCCGGCGGACTAAGCGGCCCACCTGGTCCCCCACCTGACGGAGTTTGACCAATGTTGTTTCTGACCGTCTGTCTTGATGTATAAAGAGCCCCAGTACCCGGACTTCGATTTTTTCAGGGATTGGACCTGTCTCAAGAGACAATGAAATTTTGGCTGTGCACTTTGGTGAGGGGCGTATGTGCACAAATTCAGACTTTTGGGTGGAGCATTGGAGGCCGCAGCGGCGAGCATAACGGTCCACTATGGTCGCCGTCTCCTGCAGGTTGGCCTCAATGTCTCCAAGGCAACCCTGTGTGGCCCACAGGGTGATGTCATCGGCGTACAGCGCATGCTGTACACCGGTGACAGCGCCCAGCTGGGCCGGTAGGCGCATCATAGCCAGATTGAATAAAAGGGGAGAGAGCACCGCGCCCTGTGGTGTACCCCTGGTTCCTAAATGAAAAGGGCCATGTTCCATATCCTGGATTCGAATGTAAGATTGTCTGTCTGTCAAAAATTGCCGAATGTATTGAAAGGCGTTTCTGCCGCAGTTAGTTTGAGAAAGGTGGGTGAGAATGATCTCGTGGGTAACGTTGTCGAATGCTCCCTTCAAATCCAAGGCGAGTACGACCTTGTCATTGTGAGCGCATTCGACGGGGTCAAGGACAGCCCGATTGAGTTGTAGCAGGACATCCTGTGCAGATCTCTGTGGGCGAAACCCGAACATGGTGTCCGCGAAAAGATGTTTGGATTCCATGAACTCGGACAGCCTGTCGCGTACCATCGTCTCCATTAGTTTGCCCACACAAGCAGTCAGAGAGATGGGGCGGAGGTTGTCCGTGTTGATGGCCTTTCCAGGTTTAGGAATGAAGGTGACCAGGGCGGTCTTCCAGTCGATGGGGAGTGGTACTTCCCCAAGCCAGATTGAGTTAATGTAATTCAGTAAAGACAAGTATGTCGGGTCGGGGAGGTTGGCTAACAATGAAACGTGGCACCGCTCCGGGTCGGGACAAAATTACAGTAAAACTCCGGCGCCGTGCCGAGGAGACAGATGAAGAAAGAGAAAGGCAAGAGCGGTTGGCTAAGCAACGCGCCTATGCCGCAGAATGGCGAGCCCGGCGGCGTTCTACGAGTTCTTTTTCTTTCAGCCGCAACAACAAGGCATCACGCCGAACGGGTGGTGGCGTTCCTCCCGTCCTTTACGGTGCGGTTAGGGTGTCCACCTGGATGACAGAGAATTACTGCGCCATTTCCTTTCTTCAAAAAGCCGATAGCCACGCGTGACCTGTACACGCGGCGCACTGCGTTCCAAGACGCTTTCAGTCGTCGCGCAGCGCCGGCCGGTAGCCACGCGTGACCTGTAGACGCGGCGCACTGCGTTTCTTCAGTTGGAGGCGCTGCGCGCTTTCGCAACCTACCAGGCTTAACCAATGCTAAGCCCCCGGCAATTTTTAAACCGCGGAATAAATCGGTAAAAGTTACTAAAACAATGATTTATGACATGTTGGACATAGCCTCGGTGCAGAGAGGATTACGCTGCAAATATTCTTAAAACCATAATTAATCCTCTCTAGAGATGAAATTCTCAAAGAGCTGGGCATGCAGCTAGCCGAATCAGAGTACATTTTCATTTTTCGAATCACACCATAAATCTCTCGAAAAATTTGATGCGTTCCTTCAGTAGCAAAAACATTTTCCGCTCCTTTACATGACGCTGGAATGTTTTGTGCTGTAAAGCTTTTATCTTTTCGTTCTCAGAACCCTTTAGCCCCCAAAGTAATGGAAACATATCTAAACAGCTTCTTTATTATCACTGCTCCTTCTTTTCTTAAATTCAGAGAGATCACCATGATCACTAACTATATTTCCAATTTATTTTTTGCGTAACTAGCCACAGCCGCTGTTTTTTTCTAATCACCCAAAATATCAACACTCAATTCACGAGGTATAAGTATTCAAAATATGGCGCTATGGCATTCGTGCATCGAGAAATATTATTCCGGCGTAAATTCTCTACGCAACGCCAAAAACGGAATATATACGTTAGTAAGCAATAAAGGACAGAAGTCTATCTGAGGCGGAGCTGAAATAGGGAAACACGAAAAAACAATTAAATATTCGATACTGTCTTCTTTTGTGAAATTGCTGTCGTGAATTTTTTCCCGCGTGATTTTAGCAACTCCAAGTTTCAAAGCGTTCATTCAAAAAGGACTAAACAAAATATTGGTGGACGAGTAACTTATTCTCGTAGTTCTCTATATGGTTCCCAGGCTGTGCATAGTAGAAAAATCGAAGTTTCTGTATTAAATCTTGAGAGGAGCCCAATGTGGAGCTTTCTCTTCAGATACAGCATTTTTTTTCTTGTAATACGCGGTAAGAGTGCAGCTCGACTGGAAATCTTTTTGATGTGGTTACCTTTCAAAGATTCGTTTTTTTTTCTAGTGCACAGAAGAACCGATTGAGGAAAAACACACCAACCTTGTCTGTTTTGTAGGTCGTTTACTGTTTTTTTTTATCATTCGTGTATTTGCACAGGAAACATATCACAGAAAATGCTACGCTATATTACCCCCCCCCCCCGTTCCCCCCCTTTCTATGTTTCTCACCCTGTGCGCTTTGTATTTTTTAGGTTGCTGCAGCTTTCTTTTAAAGAAAGGATATAAGGTTTTATTTAGGGACAGAGAGCAACTGTTTTCCTCCAAAGCATAAAGAGGCGCCGCGGTGGCTCAGCGATTATGGCGCTCGGCTGCAGCCCGCAAGCGACTTGCTCGATTCCGGCTTCGACGGTCGAATTTCGATGGCGGCGAAATTATAGAGGTCCGCCGACTGTGGGATTTGAGTGCACATTAAAGAATGCTTATGCTTATGAGTGCGCAGGCAAAACAGTCAACTGCATTGCTCGAGACAAATGCTGCACATTCAAGATCTGTGCTTTACAGTATGTGTGTTGAAATCCCCGCCTTTGACGTTGTACTAACTTCGCGTCACCGGATGCAGCACGTTCTGCGTAACTGCCGTAAATTCAATACACAAGATAGCCAGCTAGTATTTAAATGAAAATTGTGAAAAATTCTTGGGGCACTTTGTTGACCTCAAGTGCGGTGAGGCGAAAGCCTTAAGCGCGGTGTTTCCGCTTGTGTCACTGATGTGTTAAGATGTTAATCTTCGCCTCTAAGAGTGAAACGCGACAGCGTGTTGCAACGCTGCCAGGGAGGCCATAGAACGCCATCACCCGTTCGGTTCTACGCCTTGCTCGTCGGTGAATTGGTTTTTGAGGAAAGGAACTGCATCTGTCTCGCGTATCTCGGTGTACACCTGCAAGGCGCCGTAAGGGTAAGGAAGGAAGATGGGAGTGAACGAAGACACCGTATTCATTAGACGCGCCTTTGTTCTTTCCAAACCTCAGAGATGGCATGGCGGAGTGGTTAGCATGCTCGTCCCGCACTCAGGAGACCAGGGTTTGATTCCCGAACTCGACCAATTTCTTACTCGGTTTTAGTTATTTATCTGGCCTGACTAGAAAGGTTAATTAGGCTAATTGGGGGATTAAGCAATTAACTAACTCGGTCCCACTTACTTGGAGCATCACCATACGATCCCTTTAATTGGTTGCATGGTTACTAAGCAAAGTACAATTTTCCCCGTTTGAAATTCGCGCACTGTGACGTCACGACCGTTTCGACCAATTGAAAAGCGTGACAATTCTGTCGACAACCCCTAGTTACAACGATGAGGCATTAAAGGCGTCCGCCTTAAATGTGGCCATTCTTTCCTCTAAGGCGATATTGCAGACAACTGTTGTGGCAACACAAAACGAACTTTGGAACAGTAGCATGGAGTTTGCTGCAGAGGTAATCTGACTTTAAGGAAACCGTGTTCACACGCACACTTCTATCCGCTGCAAATTCTGAGCTCACATTTGTTTGGCATTTGTCGTTGTCCTGACCTTTATTGCTGTTACTGCTGGACGCGCATTCAGCGCGCTGGCCCTTTGTGAAGTACACGTCAAGTCAATGCAGTCATTGTTCTTGACACTTCAGCGCTTGCTGTGAACATTTTTTTTATATGCGCGCTCTCTCCGGACGAAGCAAAACGGAAGATATGCACCCACGCCGCATATGCGTCATGCTGACATGTGCGTACATGAAACATGTGCTTTTTGGCAGAAGCGAAGAAAACAGAAATGAACAGGCCCACCGATTCCAGGACTTTCCAAATGCTCAATAAGAATCCACTTCACAAAACGGAAGCAACAGAAATAATACATCAGTGGATCGAGTTTGAGCGGCAAAATTATTCGCCCTGCTATTATATTGAATGAAAAGCAGCGCTTGCGTGAGAACAAGCAATATAAAAGAAATCGGGATAACGTTAAGTCCGCCTTAAAGAATACACGCGATAAAAGTAATGGCTCCCTTCAGTAGCCTGGGGTCCTCTTTGCACACGACTTCACACAAAATGACACTGTCGCAGAAGACACACATGGCCTCTCTTTTAGCCTGATCCAACGAACGTACCCCGGTGGCCAAAGGGTAGCATGTCGCAATCTGGATCCAAGGATCTCGGGTTCGATTTCCACTGCGCCCCAATTTTTCTTTCGTATCCCTGATCATCTGTGAAAAGCTCCCGAGCTGGGGTTATAAAGCTGTTTGAGATAACGGTCAAAATGCTCGAGCTCTGACTTCAGTAGGCTGCTTTCATTAGTTCCCAAACACATTATTATGCCTGCAACGGTATTTGTCAGCTAGGACAGCGGGCCATTTAAGTTTGCTGTTACATTGTGATCAATTAAAGTCATTTGCTGTTGAGGGACGCACAATGGACTACAAAATGTTCCTGCATTTTAGAATATGGAGGGACAGGGTGCAGCTACGTGTTGCATTTTAAGCTGTGAATGAGCATCGAGTTTTGCCGGTACTCGAGGCAAACTAGGTCTCATGCATAATCTATATTGGATGCCTTCAGTGACTACAACTGTTCCTTGATTGGATGTAGCTGTGGAAGTAGTCATGGCGCTGGAAAGCCCAGTGCTTCGCTTACATTATCTGAATATGTGGGATGTTTGCGAGCTAGCCTTTTCCTTTCCATGCAAATCAATTCGTTTAGTTTGAATGATCTCTCGAAACATGTCTCGAAGTTAAGCACAACGCAGCGAGCTATGGAAACAAAACTCATTGGTATAACGTTAAGGGATCGGAAGCGGGCGGAATGGGTGAGGGAATAAACACGGGCTAAGGACATCCTAGTCGAAATCAAGGGGAAAAAATAGGTTTGGGCAGGGCACGTAATGCGAATTCGAGATAACCGCTGTTCCTTAAGGGTAACGAAAAAGATTCCAAGAGAAGACAAGCGTAGCGGGGGCCGCCAAAAAGGTTGGCGGATGAGATTAAGGAGTTTGCGTTGATACGGTGGCTGCAGCTGGCAAAGGACAATGTTAATTTGAGAGACATAAAAGAGGCCTTTGCTCTGCAGTTGGCGCAGTCTGGCTGATGACGATGACCAATTTACTTTCCATTTATTCATTACGTAATGCGCTTGAATCATGTTGGGGCGTTAATTTCAAAATTTTTGAAGGTTTTAAGATTGTACTGGTGCTTTAGTGCAGTGCGCTAAAGGATGAGGAAGTGAAGGAACAGAAGCCATTCGGCTGGAATAAAACCAGTTTGCCTGCGACTCTTGTGCGAGCAACATCTCATTTTACACTGGTGACCTGGAACATGGGCAGCAGAGCTGCGCCCCATGATGTTTCCAAGGCTCCAACGTCCCAGGTCTCTTCTATTATGCCTACGCCGTCCGTCTTCCGCCATTCTAGGCGAAACATTATGACATATGGTTCTGCTAGGGGAAGCCCAATTTCGCCTGCGGAACCTTAGTTCCCAGCTATCTCAGTCCGGCCACGTTCACGCCTCGCTGCCAACCGAGGTCGCTCTCGACATCCGCGACATACTGGTAAGTCCCCCAGCAGAGCATCTGTATGACCAGTTGAAGCAGCCATTCTACAACGCATTTTGCTATCCGTCCGCGAGCGACTGCAGTACCTCCTTTCTTCTTAGGACTCGGCGACTCACTGCCGCGGTGGCTCAGTGGTTACGGCGCTCGGCTGCTGACCCGAAAGACGCGGGTTCGATCCCGGCCACGGCGGCTGAATTTCGATGAAGGTGAAATTATAGACGCCCGAGTACTGTGCGATGTCAGTGCACGTTAAAGAACCCCAGGTGGTCGAAATTTCCTGAGCTCTTCACTACAGCCTCCCTCATAGCCTCAGTCGCTTTGGGACGTTAAATTCCAATAAACCAATAAACCAAACCAGAACTCGGCGACTGGGGCCCATCGCAACTTCTTCGGCATATGCATGGCCTGCTTGGCGACCACGCAGCTACTTTTCACACCCAGCTCCTTCGGGAGCTCTTCCTGCAACGCCTTTCGCATTCGGCGCACATGTTACGGGCGATGGCCACCCACACGCCATTTGGGACTATAAGTCTCCACGCGGGAAAGATCATAAACGTCGCCACGCTATGTCAGGGGACACCCTATGTGGCATGTGTTCTGTCCCCAGCTCTGGAAGATCCACCGCCTCCGATTTCGACGCCATCCACGGCGTTTCCCCAAGAACTTGCCGAGCTGCACAACGACATCCGTCGTCTTCAAGACCTCGCTTCTGGTGTTCTGCAGTCTTCCAGGCAGGGAATCCCTACTCTACGCTCCAGTCCTCAGCGGCTTTATCAGAGCCATTCCTGCAGCAGCTGCTCCTGTTCCCTTTCACCACCCATTTTCGTCACACAGAGCAGCGTCACAACGTGCCGCACTGCTGGTATCATCGGCGTTCTGGCGCTGCTGTAGAGCGTTGCGCACGACCCTGTGGATGGCAGGCAAACGCGCCGAGGGATCACTAATGGCGATGAGCGATTCCCTAGACTCTCAAAGCCGCCTGTTCTGCATTACTGACTCTATCAGCGGACTGCGGCTTCTGGTTGATACTGGCGCCGAGGTCAGTGTATTCCCTGCCAACGCTGTGGACTGTTCTGTTCCGCCGCTGTGTCATCGGCGAGCCGTGAACAGCTCGCGGATACCAGTTTACAGGTAGCGATCACTCCTTGCCAACCTTTGTTTAGGCCTGTCACGTCGTTTCATATTCTTGGTTGCCGAGGTCAGCCCCATCATCATTGTAGCGGACTTTCTCTGCCATTTCTCTGTCCTGGCTGGCAAGGCACAAAGGAAACTATGTGATTCGACTACCAGACTCTCTCTGAATGGCCGGCCCTCTCTTTTCTACCCTACTGCCTTGACATTCCCCCATAGCGCCTCTTCGCCTTACGGCGACCTGCTGAGAGTTTTCGTGTTTGGTAAGTACCCCTGATTAGACAAAACCTGCCAGGCACGACATCGTGCATCGCATTATCACCAGTGGTCAACCAACGCATGCAACAGCTCGTCGCCTCGCAAGCTCTGCACTGCCAGCCAGGAGTGCCAGCACATAGTAGATATTTGCATCACCCAGGCATCCACCAACTGATTATCGGTCCCTTTGCACATGGTCCCTAAGAAATCAGGCGACTGGCGCTCCTGAGGGAACTTCTGCGCCCTCAACTTGGCTAATCATCCTGATCGTTGCCCCTTACGAACATCCAGTACTCTACCAGCAACCTACGTAGCTGCGTATTATTCTCGAAACTTGGGCTTGAAATGGTATACCGTCAAATTCCAGTTGATCCTGACGACGTACAGACGACGGTCATCGTCACGCCTTTCGTCCTTTTCGAATTCACGAAGTTGCCTTTTGGCCAACGAAATGCAGCGCAAACTTTCCAGCATTCCATTGACGTCATTCTTCACGGTTTCCCGTTCGTACTCGCGGACGTTGATGTCCTCGTCGCTAGTTGCTCTCCCGCTGAGCATCTTCGTCATCTGCGCCTTGTCTTACAACGCCTTGCCGAGCACGGACTTATTCTTAACGCCGTCAGATTTGTTTGGCGCTTCATATTTGGCATTCATCGGATATCTAATCGTCGCCAAGAGTATCGAAGTACTTCCAGACAAGATCAAGGCAATCGCATACTTCCTCCGGCCTTACTCACTACGCCAGCTATGGCGTTTCCTTTTCCTCGTCAACTACCACAGGCGCTTCATTCTTCGATGCACTGCCCTTCTGCGACCTCGAAAGTTTGCTTCCGTGAACCAACCTAAAGGCACCCGCTCTCAACTGGACCGAGGCTGCCAGTGCTGCTTTTATTGCTGTCAGGTAGAGTCTTGCCTCTGCCACACTTCTAGTTCACCCGGCGCAGGACGCACCGACGAGCATCTCGATCGATGCTACAGATTACGCAGTTGGCGGCATCCTACCGCAGTTTCTTAACGGCGCATGCTGTACGATCGGTTTTTTTCATGAAGCAGCTCTGATTTTCGGAACAGCGCCACAACGCTTTCGGTCGTGAGCTGCTCGCAGCGAGCCTCGGCGTGAAACATTTCCGTTTGACTCCAAAGGCAGAAATTTCATAGCCTTCAAGGGTCGCAAAGTGCTCACGAGCGCTTTCTCTTCATCCAAGACCACCTAGTCACCAGAGAAAATTTGACATTTGGCCTTCCTGGCACAATTTTCTACCAACACCCGGCATATCAAGGGCGCCTTTAACATTCCCGCCGACACCTTCAGCCGTGCATCCTCCTTGAAATCCCCTTTCTTTACCCTGCAAGAGCTGGCCCGTTATCAACAGCAGGATGAAGACTGTCAAGCCCGTTAATCATCACGTTAACCATGCTTGCACCTATGGGCTGTAAGTTTTACCGATCCTGGCGTCATCAGAATTTGTGACGTCAACTCCGCCACAGGGCGCACAAGCCTTTATATACCTGTGCCTTTCTCCCATACCCTTCTAAAATATTCACCACCTTTCTGCGTCTCAGCGTCTCGTTGCGGAGCGTTTCGTCTGGTCGGGCCTCAACGCTGAAGTTCACAACTGGGCTACGGCATGGCTGACCTGTCAGCACTGCAAGATTTATCGTCCCATTACGACCCCTCTATGAACATTGCAGCCTCCGGTCTCCCGTTTTCCAGTTATTTGTATTGACATGGTTCGACCATTACCGTTTACTCATGGTTACCGCTATATACTCATCGTAATTTACCGTTTTACGCGCTGGCCAGAAGCCATATTTATACCGTACATCACTGCCGAAACAGTTGCCTCCGCGCTCATTTCTACGTGGATCGCCGTTTCGGCGTGCCAGCGAAGATAATCACCGACTGAGGCTACCAGTTCGAGAACGCACTTTTCGCCAGGTTTACCCAGCTTCTCGGTATCAGCCACCAAAAAGCTACAGCTTACCATCCGCAAGCCAATGGTTCCGTCGGGAGCATACACCGTCAGCTGAAGGCGTCGCTCGTGGCTTAAGACCTTCCGGAGTAATGGGTCACTTCCTTAGAAGCACGCTATACTTGGCGAGTTGTTTTGTGTTCATTCTGACGACCAGCGCGAAATTCTACCCATGGCCGAAAGGGCGAACCTGTTGTTTTTTCTTTCTGTCCCTTGCCGAATTTCGCGCTGGTCTTCAGAATGGTCACTTCCTTGCCAGTCATCCTTTTAGGCCTTCGTACAGCCACCTAGAAAGACCTCGGATGTGCCCCTTCTCATCTCGTCTATGGCAGATAGTTGCGTCTCCCGGTTGATCTAGTGTACCTGCCTGCGAAGAGCGTCATCTCTCCTTCTCCCAGCATACCTTACGTTGAACGTCTAACCACTCTCCTGTCCCGCATTTCTGCCTCTCCAACACACGTAGCAAGTTCGGCGCAATTCTCACCTAAAATTATAACTTTAGGAGTGACCAAACCTAGGAAACAGTTAGCAGTTTTATTGACACCATATTTTTTAGAGAAGCATGCGAAATGTCATTGCATTCCTCGATGAGCTACGATGGCCGAGAAATAACAACGTGGTCTGTAGAGTGAGGGCCAACATTTCAAGGAGAAATGCGCTGTTGTTATTTAAAATACAGCCAAATTGTGATTAGAAGGTTAACATGAGGTTGCAATGAATTCAACATGATATTTGAGGTATGTTTCAATGCTGAAAGCAGAACGCAGTGGCAAGCAATTTTTTGTATTCGCGACGCGCAAGCAACTGATGCGTAGTTAGCTTTGTAGGTGTCGTTTTCGCGCTCTACAGAGGGTATAAAAACATTCCTTCAAATAGTACTAGCCGGTACTTTTCCTAGTAATTCGAGAGGCATGATTCCCTTAGTGGTAATTCTTTTTGTGCTGGTAATACCAACACGAGGTAAGCCACTGGCTTTATTTTAGGGGCTTAATTTATAAGGTCTTGTATAATATGTTGCTCATTTAAACAATTTAAAAAATTAAAAATGGCGATTTTCTATCAAAATGTGCCTGTTTTGGATCGGTTGCTTTTGACATTCAAAACTGCCAAAAATGGCATCTCCCAGGGGCTGTACTTTGAAACGAGACCTTCTGTGCTTAATTCTTTTGCCCTCCCTTCCAGTGCGAAAGCAATACTTCGCTACCAACTGGGAAAAAGCTGGTATTTGTCTGAAGTCTCTCAGTTGCCTGCAGAAATAAACGAAACATTGCCGCGACTGGGTTTCAAACCAGCGACGGCGGGAATAGATCGGCATCGGTACCCACTATTCTAGAGCACTATGCTATCGCCTCAAGCAATAAAACCTCCTGTTAAAATGCAACGCTCTGACACTGTGCACGGCAGATGTGACCTTCATCACATTCCATCTTTGCAAATGTAACGAGAGGAAAGGAAATTGGCGTAGCTGGCTCCCTGGGTTAATGTACACCTCAGTCCTGCTTTGGGCTACGTGGCAGTAGTTACAAAGAGGTGTGCACTGCTTGCGTCTGCTTTAACAACGCTTTGGCAGAAAAGTGGCACTGGAGCAATAGACCACCAGTGTTACTCCAGTGACCACCAGTGTTAACTTTGCGAACTTTGTTGAGTTTGAGGGAAGAAAATTCGCATAACTGACTCCGTGGTTCAGTGGACAACTCAATCATGCTTTCATGTACGTGGCGGAGGTATTGTCGTTGACAACGTTGAAAACTTCGTTGAGTTTGAGGAAAGAAAATGCGCATAACTGGCTCCGTGGGTCAGTGGACAACTCAATCATGTTTTCATGTATGTGGCCGAGGTGTACACCTGCAAGACACTGCTGTCGCTCAATATTTTGTGTGTAGCAATGACAAACCGTGAACAATTTTTTTATCAGCCCTTCCTTCGATATCTACATAACCAGTGACACTCCTTTAGAGCATACACTGCAAGCCACTGATGGCGGTTAGAAAGGAAAGAAACAGTAGGTCGTTCAATGAGTGGTTGCAAAATCGGGGCCCATACAGTTATTCTTTACCAGACAATCAAACTGCAATAAGTTTTTCACGACTATCGGGAGATAGCCTACGAGACATCGGTTCCCATATTGCATCGTTCTTCAAAGAATGGTGGTAACCTAGCCCCAGGAGTTAGCGATGAGAGGATACTCGGTGCTGCTACAGCAAATCTTGTTGTTGGGCTAGTTAGTAAGCCATGCGTTCAGAGGAACCAGCCCAAAAAAGGACAACGGACAAGAAAGAAGGACGACACGGACAGAGACGCTGACTCGGTGCTGTTGCCAATCTATTGACCATTTTGGAGGGTTTGTTTGAAGTTTTATGCGTTGGGAAATTTTTCGTCACAGAGAAACAGCCTGTAGCAGGAAGGGAACCTGTGCTTTTTTTAATGGCATATGTATTACTAAATGTGGAAAACCTCGCTTTCTCGAAGCAAGAACAATGGTAAATTTGCCATTTCGCAAAATGCAAATGTCGAATTTAGTAGAACCCGAATTTTTTTTAGTGTTATTGTCCCAGTGTCTTTTTGTATGCAGCGCACATAACTATTTTTTTTTCTCAAGACATATTGAGAGCAAGAAAATCGCACATGTTTTTCAAAAAGTTGTGCTTCGATGACAGATATTCCGTAAGGGCAAAATTCGAACGAGAGAGGTCAAGAACACGACAGCGAATTTTTTTTTTCAGTATTTAGCGGGTCTTTCTACTATTGCCAAAGAAAACTTGTTCTTCTAGACGGCAGCTTTTTGACACTTGAGTGCTCAAATGTTATCGAATTCTAAATTTGCGAAAATATTTAACCTTGACTACTCTTCTCAAGACTTATCAGCGCCAATTTATTTCAAATTACGTGAAAATCTTTAGCACCTGGTTTTAGAGAAAAATTAAGTGTTGCATTATTGTACTTTCTGTCAAAAATAAGTATTTAACACGGAACATACTTCGTTCAATTATATCTGTTACCGAATATTGTTTTTACGAGCGTAATGCTCAAAAATTATGGTCAGAATTGTGTGTACATAGCTGAATAATATTAAGCAGAAAGGCGCGCTCTCTGCCATTGCTTAAAACATGTGTTTTGTTGTTAGCTTCGTGAATAGGATGCAACATCAATAAGTTTGTGTGCTTTTTTAATCTTATATGGAAGCTGATATTTTAGCGTTTATAGGCCTTTGTTCTAAACACTGTGACGCGCACGACGTTGTGTCTGGGCATGTGGGTTGTACGGCAAAACCGACATTTTCTAATTTACAGAGCTCAATAATTGTACAAATGAACCCAAATTGCGTTATAGACTTTCCGCCTTTCATTTTAAGGGGCCGGAATAAATAGCGTATATAGCGATATTGAAGGCCGTCGATATCTACGGCAACCGAAGCATGGGATTTTCTTAATCGGCTATGCTCTAAGAGATATCGAATGTAAAAAATACTCATTTCAAAGCTCGTTGATATGGCTTCTCCCCATTATTCAATTCTGAAATGGCGTTGCTGGAATTACTAACTCATAAAATAGAGACGTCGTCGATGTATTTTTCGGTATAAAAAAAGTTGACGATTTCCGCTTTGATATCGCGCGCTGCGCCGCCATTTGATAAATATGCAATCTGAGAACGACATCACAGCAAGCTATCAAACCCTATGTTTGACGCTCGATATTACGAACCACAGCGCCGACTAAGACAATTCAAAAGTTTTCCAGCCGCCGCGGTGGCTCAGTGGTTATATTGCTCGGCTGCTGACCCGAAAGCCGCGGGTTCCATCCCGGCCGCGGCGGTCGAATTTCGATGGAGGTGAATTTCTAGAGGCCCATGTACTGCGCGATATGAGTGCACGTTAAAGAACTCCAGGTGTTCGAAATTTCCGGAGCCCTTCACTACGGCGTCTCCCATAGCCCGTGTCACTTTGGGACGTTAAACCACGTAAATCATAAACCATGAAAAGTTTTCCTGGGCTTTGATGTTGGCGCTCTTCAATTTTGCGATACAATCTTGCCGCACAAAATCCGAGCTATAATATTAGTAGATCTGATCTCACCGACTTTCCGCATTAATCAGCTAAAACATCGGCTTTATGGTCGAGAGGTCTTGAATGGAGGTCTGGAGGCCCGTTTCGACGCTTCACTGGCTAGTTCCCGTTTGCGAGCCTCCGAGGCCGGTTGTGGTCTCTCTAGGCTCACGTGCATATTCGGCCTTCTTCCGCCTGCAGCCTTCGATTCGATCACGTTCCCGGTGCACTTCCGACATCCAGGGATCCCTTGCACGAAACAGATTAGACAGCCTAACCTGAATGTTTTCCTTATTTGTTTTTTTAGGGAAAGAAAATGGCGCCGTAAATGTCTTAAGTCTCGGCGGACAGCGGAACCCGCGCGGTAAATGAAGGGAGGGAAAGGAGTGCCGTAGTGGGGGGCTCCGGAAATTTCGACCACCTGGGGTTCTTTAACGTGCACTGACTTCGCACAGTGCACGGACCTCTAGAATTTCTCCTCCAAAGAAATTCTAGCCGCCGCGGCCGGGATCGAATTCGGAAACTACGGTTGAGTAGCCGAGCACCCACGCATGAGCTAACTGTCGGCTGGATACAGCTAATCCACTCTAGACTTTATAGAACTCCGCGCCGGCAGTAAGCCTATGCTCTCGAACTAGACGCAAGAGATCAAACCATTTAAAAAGCGACATTACTGTTGGAAGCATGGCAAGCGACTTGAGGTTCGATATAAATATCAGCTTAAACTGTGCGTCTTCTAATATTATCTGCATGCTTCAATTCACCTTTTGGCAGAAACAATATATAGGAGAAACTGGGCCATCAGTGAGCGCCACATTAAATCGTAATCGAGCTGACGCACCTAGTTACGTACGGAGAAAAATGTGGCAACATTTTAATCAAGGCGGTCGCGACTGCTGTTTAGATAAAATCTTCCATCTACGATCAGGCTTCAAATCTGCAAAGGACAGCAAATACAGAGAGGCTTTAATAATCAACGAATTCCAAACCAAACAATCAACACGGATCAACATACCCGGAGGAAACAATCTCTCAGGTACATTGGGCACTGGGGTAATTCTTTGAACAGGCCTTAAACAGAGTCACAGCATTTCTAAGTATTTGGTCCCGCCGCGGTGCTGACTACTTCCTTATCTTAGTTTTTCAAGTCAAAGCAACTAGACATATCAAGCCACCTTTCGCAGCTGGACACACAATATCTTTTCAGGCTCCCTTTCACTGTCTCTCCACGCCCCACACCCCCGGATTCCGTTCTGCTGATCCGGCCTTTTTCTTTTCACGTTTTTGCAGGGCAGCCGGTTAATGATTTTTAGAAGCCTTTATGCCGGGACCAGATTCATTCTCCTCAACCTGATACCATTGCCATTTCACATCCGCCTCCCTCCCTCTCACCTGGCGTTCCTCTCAGGAGTGAAGACCCTAATAAACCGCGCCAATGATGCACGCTTTGCCTGATGAATACAAGTCCTCTTGTCGAAATGTTAGCAAGCATTCAGAGGCTTTCCCTTCCCTGTTCACTTTGTAATTATTAAGTGCCATCTGATCAGCCTCTTTCTACGAATGATATTTGCAGGTGTTCATGGGACAAGGTTGGTTTACCCCCGGCTTCTCCAGGAACGTGCAGACGACGGCAGACTTACTTTGCACATTCATGAAGCGCTGATATTAAACTTGCAGAAGACATCTGTAGCAGCGCCGAATCTGTATGTGCACACGCAAGAAAGTGGACGCCCTGCTGTAGACTTGGTAAGCAATGGTCGGTCGTTCAAAGGGTGAGATGTTTTAGGGCGTTGATAAAAAACAAGAATCATAGTGGTACTTTTCATGCGAAGCAGTTGAGAAAAAAAACGTGCAAAATTAACAATAGGAACCTATTTTGACGTCAGAAAGACGTACAACGCAGGATAGAAATGCAAAGTTCAGAAGAGACATGTTGAGAGGCACATATCTTTCTTTACTGTTATCCGCTCGGCTGCTGACCAGAAAGACGCACTTTCAATCCCGGCTACGGCGGTTGAATTTCTGTGAAGGCAGAATTTTAGAGGCCCGTGTACTGTGCGATGCTTGTGCACGTTAAAGGACCCCAGGTGGTCAAAATTTCTGGAGCCCTTCACTACGGCGTCCCTCATAGCCAGAGCTCCTTTGGGACGTTAAGCCCCCATATACCAAAGTAAACCAAACCATTACTGCTATCTGCACGTCACGCATCAATCATCCACCGTGGTGCTAACATATTCGTATCCAACCAAAGTTTGCAGCCCACATTTATTAACTAAACGCAACACCAACACTGAGAAACATATCATAACCTTCCTTCTTTTAATAAAACTTTCCAGTGGTACACCCCACTTGAGAGTCAAAGCAACGTGCTTTCGTATTTGGCTTCATTGCACCTTAAGTGGACGCTGTTTGTTTCAAGTTTGTACAGAAACACTCCTTTCACCTCTACTACATCCCGTTTTTTTCACCGCTCAAGAAAACATTATTTTCCCGCGACTACAAGTTCAAGCAGATATTTTTTCTATAACCTTTGAGCAAGTTGCAAGAGTGTTTCTTTATATGCTCCAAGCAGAATCCTGACTAGGTGCATTGTTGGCTTCTAATGCATACATGAATATATGCCCAATAGCTACCGATGTCCTTAGTTTATTCGTTGAACAGTTTTGCAGAAAAGCGGCACTTTTACTTTTGTCACAATCTGCGCTACATGCTGCGGTAACACTTCACTTAGTAAAGCAAATATGTTTACAGCCGCCATTAAACATGTTCCATTGAATTAGATCTGTCATCTATAGTCATTATACAAATGGGAAAACTTGGTCACAAAAGAAACTGGCAAAATTCCTGTGATCGCCAACGCTTCATTCAAGCTCTATGACACACGACAATCCTTACATCTAAGCAACCTGTTGTCACAGCTGTAGCCTATGACCCATAACCATCGCTCGCACGAACTTCTCCCGATAAATCCAAAAGAGTGAAATTGAACGCTTAACACATATGGCTAAAGTTTCGAAAGTTGCTCCCGTACCCACCCTTTGCAACGGCAGACAGCATGCGCACAAGATTTTATACTTTGGGCGAGCGAACACTTATTTACTGACAAAGTTTCTAGTACCAGTAACCAAACGAAATTCTCGGTATTCCTATGCATTAGAGGTGTATTGAGTGACCTCCGCGTGAGAATATTAGCTCTAGCGCGCTTGATACTGATGTAGCGCTTGCCCAAATCCAAGGCAAACTCAACGGGGTAAGCACAGACTGTTTTAATTGTAGCGCTCTAGCCCTTGCTTGAAAGCACTCTACCGCGACACATGCTGTGTAATACCGTGCTAACGTACGAGTAACGTACGTTCGTAAATGCACGTGTTTGAACAACCCTAATTAAGTGTGTTCAACAATTTCGGGCTAAAATTTTGAATATTGGAAACTTTTAACGTACTGGTATTGAAATATTTAGGTGATGGCCCATGTTTATCATATGTAGCAAAATTATTCTTTTAAAGTGTTTCCGTCGATCACATAGAAAACCAATAGGGGAGGCTTTTGACGATAAAACAAATGTTACTAGAAACCAAATATAAAACTGTCGTCGGATTATCTGCGGATGTTTTAATTATTGTACTGAAATCTTACATTAAATGAAAGAACTTCGTTCGTAAAAAGCTTTTGTCCTTAATTGTTGGGCATGTTCCCGCAAAAAATCTATCAAATTGATTGGTAATAGGAAATACTATAACTACTACTGAGTATAAAAATAAATGTACACCGAATGCTTTTTCGTGATACATTAGAGATTTGTGAGTTTTTTTCATATGCTGTCATGTGACTTCCATAAAAGGTAATCTTCGGAGCATTTTACTGCAAAATACATAATACGCTTACAAACATCAATACAGGAATGTTTTTTCAGCCCACCTCGTATCAATATGACCGCAAGCATCTCCGAATCAGGCTTTTTTGAAATAAAGAAAATTACTGGCGTAGGCTTTTTCCAATAGCCCCTGCAATAGCGACAGATACTTTCTGGTACTCCTGAGCAGTTTTAATGCGAAAAGCCCATATTTGCAATACTACACACGTGCTTTTCTTGAATGTGCATCGCAGTCAGACGTAATAATGTTATCTTTCACCCGCAGCTCAATGGACAAGAATTCAATGACAACCTTTATGAAGATGCTGATAACCTTGCCACGGTGACTTTGCTCCGCAGTGGTGACAGCGTCCAAGTGGTGCGTATGTAAACTGTAACATCAACATACTGCATTATATTGTTGGAACGCGGCTTGCCGTGGCTATCATTGCCAGCAGGTCAGGTAACGCGCATGACAGCACAAAGTCCTGTGCCGAGGAATCACAATTAGCTATGTAGTGCCAGCCGCGGCCAACCTAGCACACACATTGTGAACAGCTGTTGTCTATTAGAGACACTGACGTTTCTAATAGCACACTAATTTTAAGAAAACGGGGTTCCATTCACCCATGGCAAATATTTATAATTTATCCCAATGTTCATTGTTCACACGTGGATTTTTACAGTTGATGGTAGCTTAAAGACTTTGTGAGCGATAAATCGCTTGACAGTGGAGGCAGTACATCGGCACATAACAACTTGTCTGCACTGAAACAACCACTCTCTCTGAGCACCTTGTAAAAGGCCTTTGAGAGAGCAATACCGAGAAGGTTTCTAGAGGCGATCCTTCCAAATAAGCTCAGCGTGCTTTGTCTGAGTAATACCTGCTGCTGTCATTGCGACTGCGTTGCATTTCTTATTAACTTTTTTCTGCTCATTTCTCATTGAGGGTACATTTAATTCATTGAATGGAATACCAGCAGATCACTGCTGGTTGTAACTGCATTTTTCGGTTACTTGAATGGAATCGGCCTATTCATGCCGGCGTGAGACACGACTTTTTGTCCTGGTAATTTGTTTCTTGAAGGCCGGACTGTTTCTAGCGACACTCTGCTAGGAACCTCAGATTAAGCTTCCAAAAGCGAATTAGCTTAATGCCTTCATCTTGTAAAGAAGAATTGTTTATCTTCAAAATAACATATTAAAAAATTTTCTTTACATAGATAGTTCGCGATCTGGAGATGAAATTATAGTATTGTCATTCTTTTCAATATTTTTTGTACGCGCAACCACTAATAAAGGAAAGATAAGTCCTTGATGTCCAAAATCCGTAGATTTCTTTAGCGGCGAATTCCGCCTTCGCTGATTGGTTCTTGATAACATACAAAACACGCAGAATAGTTGCAAAGCTTCTTATTTTCTATTTAAGCCTTTTAAGACCGAAAAGAAAGCCAAACGCCTTAAGTGTTAGCGCAGGCATTTCGCAATGCACATTTCAGTTTTATCCCAGGCCCCTTGCATCTGCGCCTTCTCCACACCCTCTGGTGAAACACGAATGGTTACAGGCATGTTCAGGCATGAGATTTATTTTTATGCGTAGCATATTGCCATCACTCAGTTCAGCCCTTGGGCGCGGCGGGGCAGCCACCAAGCCACGTGACGTGACGTCACGACAGCCGGATGAAAAACCGTAGGTAAAGATGATGGCGATTCTTTGCGAGAATTGCAAACACAGTAAAAAGAAAAAAAAGAGGAAAAAAAAGAGAAAAGAAAGAAAAAAAGGGAAAAAAAAGAACGGCTGAGCATGGTAGCGGTTGCCACCGCCCGTTTCAAAGGGGGCGCTCCTATCCATTCATTCATCCATCCATACGTTACGGAGGAAAAGCTGCTGAGAAAATCGAGTGCCGCCAAGCTATACCTCGCGCAGAAAGACCGCGCAATATGCAACGCATTCTTGGCTTAACCAAGCTAAGCCTGGGCATCTTTTTTTTTTTGTTTTTCAGAGTAGTCTTTGTTACTAGTGCAGTAAGCGTGAGGGTCCGCGAGAAGACGTAAAACCGTCACCGAAAATCAATGTGACGTTCTTTGTGCGTTTGCCAGCAGCATATTGAACCTAAATAGGTTGCAGACTAAGGTTTTTTTTTCTTTTCGTATCCTACAATATCAGCACTTTCTTACGGTAAGCAATGTAAAAACGGCGTTAAGGTAAAACCCACCGATGATGAAAATGGGACGGTGCGCATGTCCTAATACGGGTGCCGCACTGTTCGGACATTTTCGCCATGCTCTGTGCCGTAGTCACGTCCGGTCTTTTACCAAACAAAGCTAAAGATCTAGCTCGAAATCATGCGATCAAAGTTAATAAGACAATTTATAACTGCGCATTTTTTCAGGGGTGCCTGTTTGTTTATTTCTTCCTGGCACTGCGGTCTTCTATATGAGCCCGTCTTAGGAAACAAAAAAGAAACATAATATATTTAAATTACCTAAAAAGAGAGTGGAATATTATAATTCATCAAAAGAGGAAAAATTCAAGATACGTTTCACGGTAGTTTGCAACACGGCTTCCTTCAGAAGTATGGTCACAAAAATTTGGCAACACCTTTGGCTTTAATTGTACCTCCGCCAATTTTTCAACTACACTTTTTCTCTGAACGCTGACGCGCTCGTCAGTCCTCACACAGTAAAACAGTAACTTTTTCAAACAATAAGGAGGTAACAATAACCTAACCTTTGTCTGCAGCAGCCATACAACTGTGTTGCAGTAAAAGTCATGACTAGAATTATGATTTGTCTAAATTCAGGCAACGTGAGCGTCAATATTTGTGAGCACAACGCCCGATGTCGCCATTTTGTCGTAATTGTTTGTGATAAAGAGAACTGCTCTGATTTTTGGTTCTGATAATTTCACCTCAAGCTACATTCAAACCTGTATCCAAATCTAACATATAAATCTTGGTATTTTCAAAAAACATCGCTTTATATTTGGTAAATGGTGGTGGCGGACGACCACAGATTCACAGAGCTTGCTTGTTCAGAAAGGCAAAGACCCTGTTTGTTCACCCCTCCCATTTTTCAGAGAAAACCACGTCAGAAATTCCTATACTTCTCTGTAATAACCAGCACCGTTATCATAGCGAAACATTTAGTGCCACGTAGGTACTTCTTAGAAAGGCCACCTATTTAGCTCGCCCCCCACGCCAGATTCGATCACGCTATTTCTGCATATTTCACAATAATATCTTCCACCAGCCACGTTAACGTCCCCTGCAAAGCTTTAATATTCTTAGAATCTACTCCGCTACCTTAATTAGGCACCGACACAATCTAATACGCCCTACATTTGCTCACCATGTCCATTTTATTACTTCTCTTAAATATGAATGCCAATAACTCGAATTTTTTGCTGTACAGGCTATTCCCTTCGCTAAACGTTGCCATTGCACTTTCAATTCGACACCTCACTTTGTTCTTCGAAGAAACTGCCAATTCATATTCTTCACTATCCGTATGTTACTTAAAATTAAAAATAACTCCCACATGCTACGCCTTATGCACGCGCTCAGGATAAAAAAGGATTAAGCTACGACTAACCAATGGTGTGCATCTATTGGTTCCCGAGAAAGCGTTCAGCCATAAAGAAAAGGGCTGCATTCGCACAGTTTCACATGATTATGTTCCAGAATTTCGGAGATATCTGCTGCCAAGTCGTTAATGGTGGTGACTGAGAATATTTTCTGAATTTAAGAAATTTATATTTTGCTTCTGCAGCTTGTCAGAACAGCTGCTCGTCTTCTCCAAAATTTTTCCACCATTTTTCTGATTTATTGCGAAAGGCCAGAAATATATAATTTGCCTTGAATAGTAACAGGCCTTCTTTATCATTTTTGTTTCCTTGTCTGAAGGAAGGTCCTCTCAGATTTTGGACTTTTACTTCAAATCATCAGTTGCAAATTGTAGAAAGCAAATTAAATTAAAATTATGATTACCTTTTCTATGCGCACAACCTATTGTGATGAAAAGAACTGGCAATTAACGCAAAGTGGGCGGGCAATTTAGAAATTAAATGTTCATTATAACAAAAAGTACTAGCAGACAGTGACCGTACACCAAGCCGGTACAGAGCTCACCAGTCTATTAGCGTCAGCGTCAACAAAAGCATACGTGACACTACGCAATGACAGAAGACAGCAGGACGCACTAAATCCCAGATCTTAATTATTCCAACGCAAAATCGAGAATTAATACTAAAAGAATACAAAACCAACCTCCAAATCCAAGACAAGGGCCCAGCAAACTTTAGTAAATATCTGTGGATGCTCTCAGTTTGTCTATCTCAGCGCATGCGAAGGAGGCCTTATAAAAGTGGCACAGGTGACAGTTTACAGCGCTTGCTCACCTCCTTGGTATACTTTTACGGACAGCCATTTTATAATGCATGGACCGCTAACTGCCACCCATCACCTTTGAACATGCTCTTGTCTAGGAGTTTTCAGTTGTTTTTTGCAGAAGATGTAGTATCGGAGTCAGGTCAACAAATATCAGCTGGAAGAATGGAGAGTGTCCTGCATTCTATTTGCCTTTTTATGAAGTGTCTCCAGTGATGGTAATTATTAACGAGATCCTATTAGAATAACTACAATTTCTTGGTAGATGTGAGCTGTTTTTGAACAATGGGTAGGTGCTTAACAAAATAAGGATTGGTAGTCACTGAAAAAAATGTCAGTTTTGCAGGCCTCAATCATAATGCCGGCTGATACTTTATTCATATTTAATCTACCGATGATGAAAGACATGTACAGCGCCAGCTAGTAATCACTTTTACAGCCTTGTAAAATCATATCATGCGCCAGAAATATTAGTGCTAGCAACTAGACCGCGGTTCGCGCATTATTAATAATTGTGACAAGAAACAACAATCCGCCAGTAATGAAAAAAAAAATTCTATCAGTAACGCAAATACTCGCTTTTATGCCTATTCTCAATGCACCATGCTGAACTTGACAGCCAGCAACGCAGTATGTCGTGCCTAAAAAACATTGTGCTAGTGTTAGAGACCAAAAGGTTGAGTGTCATAAGGTTTTACTATTTCTTGCACTCTTCAGAACTAACTTTTACATGACTCTTGATTTTTTTTTTACTCTCCATTTCACATTACAGGCCGGCCTTGTTGGACCCAAGCACAGAATTGAGCCACTTATGAACGGTGAAAGGTCAGACGACGGTCTAGTTGCCCACGTTATACATGAAATTAGCCAAAGTACTGGCGTGGACAAGGCTTTTCCGACTCCAGAAACAGGTACACTGAGATTAATGTCGAATTGGAGGAGCTTGGTTGACCACCGGCTTCCAGCTTCTTTGAAATACTGAAAAAAACTACAATAATAATATAAAAAGAAAATGGCATAACCATTGTCATCCGCCCGTGTTAGCTTTGGCGATTTAAAACACAAGCACGCTGTCACTAATGCCACATTCCAGTCGCGCTGGTGAGCATCCCTGGTTTCGGGACGGGCCAAGCGTTCCTGGCTATGTGCAGTAAGGCAAATCGATCCATCAGAAGTGAGGTTCTCCAGATTTGTCAGTAGAACCCACAATGTGAACGCAAATCACCATTCGAAAACCAAATTTCCATTCCCGGAGCACATATAGTGGTCCGCATTGAAAATGCAATTTCCTCAGAAAACCGCTGCGTAACACTGTAATATAAACAATTAGGCAATTATCATGGGATAACTGGTTTGACTTTTTCTCTCTTCATAATTATGTGCAAGAGCTAAGAATATACTCTTGCCCTTTATGTCCACCAAAATTTTGTCAGGAGATTTTGGCAGCGATAATGTCGTTGTGCTGCACTGATCTTTGCTCTTTAACTGCCCTAGCAATGCGTTGTAGTTAGGTTATGAATCCTGATCAGTTATATATTCTTCCCGTCAATAAAGCGCTATAAATTTTTTTTTTATCGTTGAAGATTTCCAATGTTTTAGCGCTGGAGACTTATTTTATAATGAAATCACCAGGCTCAAATTTATGTATTTTCAGTTACGTATGTCAGCTGTTTGCCTCAACTATTCGCGAGATATTTTCCTACATAACGGACTGCTTAACTTTCCCAGCATTGCTTGCTTGAATGTCTTAGAACTGCAAGCTCCTCAAAGCGTTTAGTGGCAAAGTCTGAGTCACGCCCGGTTTGTTTTTTACTCTTGTCTGAGCTGATACTGACAGAAATTGTTATCCTTCTAGACACTGAAAAAGTGCACGGGCTTGAACATCACGGAAGTGTGCCACTTCTCGACGTTAGTTTTTTTTTTCTTGTAATTGCTGTTAGCTAAGGAGATAACTCGCGCCTTGACCTACAGCTTCCTTCACGTTAATGGCAGATCTAAGTGCTCATGGACGTGGCGATGCTTGAGAATCTTTGTCAGTCAAATTTCTCTAACACATTTTCTCTAACGCATTTCGCTAATATATTTGTCGCTTTCCTGCATAGATGTGAACACGCTTCTCCAGGCAAGAAATGCGGGACCTAACCGCAATGTGCCACCAAATGTTACCGTGGAGATTTTTATCATCACGGATAAACCTCACCATGAGCACTTCAAGAATACTAGTGAACTAGTTACGTATCTCTGCGTGGTGATCAACGCGGTAAGATTCCATACATTTGGTTTCAAAAGTGTGGTCTTTAATAGGCCTCAAAAATGTCAGTGCAGTCACCCAAATAAATCGTAAATAAATACAAAATAACTGTGGGGCATTTACCAAAGCTTTGCGTCATATCGATGAAATTATCTTATTTCCTGCGTCCCGCTTATTATCACGCAACCTTCAGGAAACGCTTTCCGCTCGTCAGTGTAGCCCCTTTGCTATTGAGCGTTCACTTAGAGAATTAAATGCTTTCAGCTCTGAGCATGGAACGTGGCGTATGTCAAAGAAACGTATATCATAGCAAGAAGTACTTGAAGCTGGGCTTGTTGGTGCATATTCGTGAAAGGCATGAGAGCTCGAAACGGCAACCCGGACGAGTAAGGGAACAGGACGAGCGCTGCAATGCAACGCTCGTCCTGTTCCCTTACTCGTCCGTGTTGCCGTTTCGCGCTCTCATATCTTTCACGATATCATAGCATTTGTGTCTTATTGCACACTTTCAAGTACAGAATACTAGAAGCCAGCAGCCGCAAGAAGCAAATATAATTTGCTATTCGACAAGTCGTCTAAAAATTTAATGACGTACGAAGAGCCCATATATTATATAGGAACATATATTGGAGACACTAAAAGAAGAGCCGGCATTCCTTTCTTCTTCTCTGTGCTTACCCCAGTTCAGTTCTAGTAAAAAGGAAAGCAAATGCTATGGAGTCATAACAGTAACCACAGAAAACTATAAGCAAACATTTATTTATTTTATTTATTTATTTACAATACTGCTGGTCTTATTGCAAGACCATAGCAGGGGCAATTAGTACAGTGCAAAAAACAAATATAAACATATTATTCAAAGGCAGCAAACATGGCATAAAAGCAAAGGTAGGGAAAAGTGAATTGGCCATAGCAAAAGGATATACAGAACAGATCTTCGACAATGGTAGGCACAATTTCAAAATGCACTCAAAATCGCATACATGACAAGTTAGAAGGGGTTGTCTTCTTGCCTAGATTTGCAGTCACGGTTGCTGCATCGCCACTGTGCATTACGACAAATGCTCTATCTGCGACACGAATGATGATAAGGATTGAGTGCAGGTGATGTTACGATCCAAGCGATTCCATTCACTAATGGAGAGAGGGAAAAAGGAATGCTTAAACGTGTCATTATGGCACACATACTCGGTTAGTGTGTTCGTATGTTTGTGCCGTGAAGGTGGCGATTGTGAGTACGTCACGTATTTTTTCACATCTATCCTGTACTGCTCGTGTAATAATTGAAACAAAAATTTTAAGCGCGCTTGTTTTGCTCTTGCGGATAATGTTTGGAGACCGGATGAAGCTGCAAGCAATGTTGGGGAATCTGTGCGCTTGTATTTATTGTGAATTATTCGTAGGGCTTTGCGTTGTATAGCCTCAAGTTTTGTGATGTTAGTTATTGATTGGGGGAACCAGACTGTGTTCGCGTATTCTAAGACTGGCCTTACAAGGGTTTTGTAGGCCAGGAGTTTAGAAGATACTGGTGCGGACCGCAAGCGTCTTCTGATAAAGAGAAGTTTCCGTAAAGCAGTAGACGTGATGTTAGCAATGTGAGAGTCCCACCTCAGGTCAGAAGACAGCGTAATACCTAGATATTTATGGTGTTTAGTTTTCGCTAATGGAACGCCGTTTACAAAGTAAGAAAAGCAAAACGGGAATTTTTTTCTTGTTACTGTCATACAAACGAATTTTTTAGTGTTTATTGTCATTTCAAAGCGGACGCCTTGGAGCAAAGCAAGAACCTTCGTATTAGGACAACGAAAAGTTGTGCACCACTTCGGTGGCTTAGTGGTTATGGTGCTCGGCTGCTGACCCGAAAGACGCGGGTTTGATCCCGGCCGCGGCTGCTAGAATTTCTTTGGAGGAGAAATTCTGGATGCCCGTGTACAGTGCGATGTCAGTGCACGTTAAAGAACCCCAGGTGGTCGAAATTTCTGCAGCCTTCCACTACGGCGTCTCTCATAGCTTTAGTCACTTTGGGATGTTAAACCCCATAAACCAAACCAAACTTGATACTTTAACTTAAATTAGGTGCCACCATAACCGCTCTTCCGCGCGCGCGTCCTATACTGCGTGTGCAAAGGGGTGTTAGACCGCCTCGACCGCTCTCTTAGGGGGTGGCTCTGTTAGACTACACGGATCTTTCAATGCCCGCCGCTTGGAATAAGGCGAGACGGGATTCTAGCATCTCGCCTCCGTTGAAATAGGACCGCCGCGGCAGGGATCGAACTCGTGTTTTTTTTCGTCAGCAGACTGGCACTATAAGCCCTGAGCCAACGCGCCAGCTGTGAAGCTTTCTGTTAGACCTTGGTGAAGGGTTTAAAGGCCGCAGCAGCTCGCACTGTCCAAGTGGCGGAAAATCATGATGTAAGCTTTACCATTATTCACGAAATCTTGTCGCGACAGCGCTGATCAAGCTGCCTGCGCTCTGTAACATCACAACACAAAGTCTGTTCTGCAAGTACAGGGATCGTTTGTAAGAAGGCTAATCAACAACGCCTAAATGTCGGCCTGAAATTTTTTTCAGGTAAATTTGCGATTCAAAAGGATGACCAAGCCCAAAGTGCGACTACTGCTCGTGGGAGTGGAGAAGATTTCGGTAATCACTTTAAACGCTCCCTCCCAGTGTGCCACGACTCGTTCGATGACTGCACCATGAATAGCGAGGCGACGTTGATTTCTTTTATTTACATAGGTGGAGAGTTTTCGGCGTGGGCCGCATGGTTACGTGCACGACACTAAGACGATTCTTCAACTAAGGTACTACGCCGGCAACAACACTGCGAAGTTTCAACACCCAGACATTTTATTCTACTTGACAGGGTAACCAAATCATTCCTTGAATTCGAACTATGCCGCCTATAATCATAAAGCTATTGCGGTAACGATTTACTTTAAACTTCCATTTTATCGCCTTGCAGGTACGACGTGGTTACAGACGACGAGAAAACTGGCAACATCAGCAGTGCGGGTTTAGGTAATTATTCTGGTTTGCAAATGTTAGTTGTAAAATCTATCCTAGAGTTGTGATCACACTATCTGAGCGGATATTCTTGCAAAAATTAATTTTTAACACAGTGCATTAAACCTAGAAGCCATGGAGCTAATCGGGCTAGCTGCCCTTTCGCCTTTCAAATCAAGCCGATCGATCTCCGAAGATTTCGTAATTCGTGGGAAATCCTTTCAGCCGCTGTTTATGTCACCTTCTGCTGGGCCTGAATACGAAGCTAAGTAATGCATATCAAGACACATGACCCTAAATAAAAATAATTGCATTATCAGGTCAGCGCAAAGCATTCGAATTCGCCATTCAATTATACGCCTGCAGGATTTTACGCGAAACCGGTTATCGCATAAATATTTTCGTCTTCATCTGTTTTTTTATCCTTGCTGGGTGAAATATATTTATTTATTTATTTACAAATACTGCTAATCCCAATTGGGATTGTGGCAGGAGGGCTTAGTAAGGCTTACAGAACGCGGTCAAGCATAATCGGAACATGCAACTGGTCAGCATGTTAAGAAAAACAACAAACGGTAAAACGAAAATACAACAGAGCTGTGACGGAAACAATGAAAAAACACATACAATAAGGCTAATGTCTGTAGTATTACACAAAGAATAACAAAATGTCGAAACAATTTTATTTGTTATAATATGCAGACAATAAGTAAACAGTAAATATTTTAAGCGTACACTCCAAAGGCATTAACATAGTGTAGGTATTTAGTTCATGTAACGCTGTATAGTTTGACAAAAAAACTTACGCGTAAAAAAACAAATAACCATGCGTATAGTAAAACAGAACGCAAGCAACCAGGAATGACTAGCTAATAACGCGACATACTCTCAACTACAATATTAAATTTTGTCAATGATGAACTGTTTGTAAGTGATGGATCAAGGCCTTTTCATTCTCGCATTGCTAGTGGGAAAAAGGAATTTTTAAAGCAGTGAGTATGGCCGCCGCGGTGGCTCAGTGGCTGTGGTGCTCGGCTGCTGGCCCGAAAGACGCGGGTTTGATCCCGGTCGCGGCGGCTGAATTTCTTTGGAGGAGAAATTCGAGGCCCGTGTACTGTGCGATGTCAGTGCACGTTAAAGAACCCCAGGTGGTCGAAATTTCCGGAGCCCTCCACTACGGCGTCTCTCATAGCCTGAGTCGCTTTGGGACGATAAACCCCATAAACCAAACCAAAGCAGTCAGTATGGAAATGATACTCACTTAGCGTATGTGAATATTTATGACGCGTTGATCTTGCTTCGGAAAGGAAATTATACTTAGTAACGTCGAGTTTTAGATGTCGATTTATTAGTTGAAACATGAGTTTCAACTAATACTTACCGCTGAATCATCGCGCACGTTTCGCTGCGAGAAAGGAACTATTCATCGCACATCCACTTCTACCCGCAAGTTCACATACTTAACTCTTGTCCGCCCTCGACTAGAAATAACTCCAGCTATCTTGTCAGCGGATCACCCATATCTAATCTAATATCTACAAGCTATGAATCGTGCCGCACGTTTATTTCTCACCGATACTGAAGATATTCAGCGTGACTAACGCGAAGTTGTCCTCATCGATCACAAATATGCACTCACATAAGGATGCCACGCTTTACTCCTTACTGCGCATTAATCCACAGTCATCATGCGTCAATACTGCCACATTCACGACGAATCAAACGTCAGGTCCCCTACATAACATCACAGCTTGCAAATAAAATTTTGCTGAATTCATGCTTTTAACTCTGACATTCCTTGTTTAATGAAGTGTTGGAAAAGACTTCCGGACTACATTGCTAGACCACATGTCCTCAAAGATTTCTAAAAATTTATTACATTTTTACAGTTTTTTACTTGTTATATAGAACGTTCTGAATGAACAAGTCAATTGAATGAATTGCCCCTTTTACAATGTTGTATATATTTCCGTTTCAGTACGATACGCTCGCTTCCGTGCTTCACTAAATACTTGCAGTTCAAATTGTATAATTCTGTTTACGTGTGTTTTTTATTAAAGCATACGCTTTCCTGACTCCAATTTATGCAACCTATTCTCCTCACGCAATTTTTCCAAATTTATAGCCGCTGGCGTAGTTGAAATAAATAAATTAGTAAATCAAAATACCAAAAAAAGACATCCTGAACCTGCCTGCCGTTGTTTACGGAACCTTCATATATATCCATACACTACGCAGCCTATCTTGCCATAAAACAAAAGAAAAGCGAACTGGATAGCAGCGCATTCCATGACCGTCCCCAGGAGATTGTTGTCGAAATAGGGTGACGGCTTAGTGTTTTATCTCCTAAAAATTTTCCTTCTTATGCCTACTTCAGCTTATCGAAACAGGCGGCAAGCATGATCCCTTAGTTGCTTGCGCGGATGGAGCACATGCGCCATTAGTCGCTTGTCTTAGTTGATCAGCGTGCTTGAATTCCTTCAACGAATAATTGCGCTTTAACCCCCGTCACACAATGCCTTGGAATGCCTAATTTATTCTCACAAACAAAAATATACTCAGAGAAAGAGAAAGAAAGCAAGGTCCAGGCCTTCCACGCAGCTTTGTTGCAGAGACAAGTGAGATAAGCATAGCCTTTGGCAGAAGTTTAGAGACTAAAGGGTCTGCTTCAGGCATATTGCGAACTCTTGCGTTGTCGTGCTTAGAAACCTCTTGAATGTGAGTTGGTTACTTGTTCAGAGCATTTCTGAAGTTAGGAATTCCATAGATGCTAAAAAAGCCTTAGTACGTGGTGTACGGACAAGCTGCATGAGCTGTTTCTTGTGACAAAACGCGGTACATAGCAGCGTTAGAACGTGAAAATAACAAAAGCAAAAATCATCACGTCTTCTTCCTACGACCTGTCTGTTTGTGCTCTTCAAGTTTTTTGAATGCCTCAGCAACGCTCCCCGAAAATCAGTTTGCTGGATCACTGCTGAGACTCGTAAAAAATGTACTTACCCAAACGTACTTAGCCGCTTCTAATTTTCGTGCTGCGCATTCGTTCTTTCTTTCGAGGCAAACAGTTTGCGCTGTTTTCCTCGTTACGTAGGGATTCCGCCGCCTTCAGAAATATTAGCAAACATTCGCGGCTCTACACGACAGAAAGGTGACGAATATGAAGATTTCAATTGCGAAGTGCGAATCGCAAGAGAAACAACGATTACCAGTTAGAACAGGTTGTAGGAGAGGCTGCGGTGATTTCCAACTTGCCTAAGACATTAGAAAATCAAAGTTATCTGCGCCGCTGCTCGTTTGTATCCTGCTTGAGGCTACAGTAAGGTAATTAAATTCTGAGAGCATCCGATCACTATCCGGAGAGCATCCGGAGTACAGTGCTGGCTTGCCGAGAGATACGACCAGAGCTGTAATTTAGGATTGCTGCTTACGAATCAGATATAATTTTGGGGACGGCTGAAGAGGAGATGGCTACAGCGATAGCCGCTTCTTCAGCCGTGCTTATGGATGAGGTAAAAACCGTTCCTGTCGTGATGGGGTGGCTGCCACTGCGAACAGCCACAATGGCAGCCTGATATTCGTTTTCGTTCGCTTTTAGTGAGTGCCCAAGCATGGACAGTTGCCCTAAGGCTAGCAGCATTACAGCGCCTGCAAAAACATCACAAATATATCCGGCAAAGAGACATCGAAATAAGTCCTTGTATGCTTTTCCTCTGCTTTTTCATCATTTCTTAAAATGTACACTGCTGTCATGCACAAACTACCATCACAGATTGTCAGCGCCCATTACCGGTAATCCACGTATTTTCCGCAGTTCCTCTTTTATGCAAGCGATAGAGTACCCAGCAACATGTGCAAAAACATAGCAATGAAGCGTAAGCATTGCACCGTCCTGTCTATTTTTCGTACACCATCCGCCCGACCTTACGGCCTCTGCTAGTTATTACGAAGCGGCCAGCCTTCTTTACCATAATAGTGGCTATCATAGAGCTTTGTTAGTTTGCGGTTATTTTAGGAATAGTGCCGCGCAACTATTCATTTGCACTATTCGTTTGGCCTACACTCCTCTCAGAAATATTGTACAACTGCGACAGTCCATGAAAACCTACTTTTCGTTCCATGAACATAGGCGGAAACGTCAATGCCTAGAATTATTTGCTTGATTGTTTTCGTGTATCAAATGACCATTCTTTCTGTGAATAGGCCGCCGCGGTGGCTCAGTGGTTATGGTGCTCGGCTGCTGACCGAAAAGACGCGGGTTCGATCCCAGCCGCGGTGGCTGGAATTTCTTTGGAGGAAAAATTCTAGAGGCCCGTGTACTGTGCGATGTCAGTGCACGTTAAAGAACTCCAGGTGGTCGAAATTTCCGGAGCCATCCAATACGGCGTCTCTCATAGCCTGAGTCGCTTTGGGGCGTTAAACCCCATAAACCAAACCAAACCATCTTTCTGTGAATAAACTAGATCTAAGCATTGACTTTGTGTGTATTGCGTTATATTTCTGTGATACAGCACACCGAGATGGCTGCAGCGAAAGTTAATTTTATGGGCGCTTCTTCATAGCTTCAAAATAATTTTCGGCACTTTTTAACATCAAAGCGTGTCATTGTTTTCTATCTCGCATCATGTTTGTTTTGGTGTGTGGCCTTAAAGAATTCACCTCAATTCGCCCCGAATTCTCGGCATGTTCATATTACCTTCTTTACCTGGCTTAAAGTCAAGAGCCTTGCTCTGAGTTTCTTTCCCAAAACAGTGACATAGCCCCACGCATTGAGTACGCGGCTGAAATTGTACAGTTGGTGACAAAGATTGGGTGTTTCCTTTGATATATCGTGCTTTATTTTCTTTTCAGGAATTGCCTACGTATCTGGCTTGTGCACTAGTTTTTTTGTCGGCCTTGGGGAAGATTCTGCCGGCTATTACACCGGCGTGGGCACAATAACGCATGAAATCGGTCACCTGTAAGACTTCTTTTTGTATTTTGCTTTCATTATTTACCGTTACGAAAAAAAGAACTATGAAATGTTTTTATTTCTCTTAACAATCTGCGACTTATCTAATTATTCATTTTTTCTTAAGCAATTTCGCACAGGTGGGTAGACTTTTTGTAATTTATATGTTTGTTTGTCATGTAGTAGGGGGCTGAGGCCCTGTCAGGAAACATTGTTCCTTTAGCCTCAGCCCTTTATTAGGCAAACGTCTAAGCAAAAAATAAAAGAAAGAAAGAAGGAAAGAAAGAGAAAAGAAAGAAAGAAAGGAAGGAAGAAAGAAAGAAGGAAAGAAAGAAAGGAAGAAAGGAAGAAAGAAAGAAAGAAAGAAAGAGAGAAAGAAAGAAAAAGAGAGAGAAAGAAAGAAAGAAAGAAAGAAGGAAAGAAAGGAAGGAAGAAGGAAAGAAAGAAAGAAAGAGAGAAAGGAAGAAAGAAAGAAAGAAAGAGAGAAAGAAGGAAAGAAAGAAAGAAAGAAAGAAAGAAAGAAAGAAAGAAAGAAAGAAAGAAAGAAAGAAAGAAGGAAGGAAAGAAAGAAAGAAAGAAAGAAAGAAAGAAAGGAAGAAAGAAAGAAAGCCTGATGTCAGCTTATAATACAAAGCCCAGTGGAGAAGATAATTTGTTGTTCCTTTGCAGAATATGTATTTGCTGCTCGGCAGCTTCACTCCACAGAGTTGTCAAATGTGCGCTGGTTCGAAGAAATGGCAACTCAATTGAATTTTCCGTGAAATTATGCTACGTGATTAACAAACTTCTATCATATTGCTTTCCGAAAGCCCATGTAGCTAACTACATAACGCCTTTGCACCGGATCCCTTCCTCATCGAGGACCTTAACTGCGCGGGTAATTGCGTTCACCAATGTAAACTACCATTTTTTTACACATCATCTCAGCAACTGCAGTTAAAGCTGGTTTTTGGGCAAATATTTAAATTACGCAAAAAATGACTGCCCAAATACAGCTAGAGCACAGTGGGTGTAGTTTTTCGGACCATGTGTTATCTTCAGAAGCTAAATACGCCTTCATTAATTTGCCAGAAACAGGCGTTTGTGTTTTTCGGCATACTACAAAAACATCATGCACGTTATGGAACCAAAATCAATGTAGTTTTGGATCAACTGATAAGATCTAAAGTGATTAAAGGGCTGTGTGGGCGGTTAAACTGAACTGCGCAGATTCAGCACTGGCCTAAAATTCTCATAAAGAACAGAATAATTTCATTCCTGCCTGCTGCTACTCTCATATTTAAACACGAAAATCATTAAACAAGAATATGTCGGTGAAGCAAAAACACATAGGACGGAAATATCACATGATGTGTACGGCTCCAACTCTGTGTTTCGGAATCTTTGAAATCTGGTGAAAATGTCCGGTCATGTTCAAAAGTGTTGATCTTACATTAGCTATGTAGGTTTGCTTTTAGCGTAGCATTCCTGATAATGCTGACAAATTTATTCAAATATAATATCATATCATGCCTTTTTTTTGTGCAGGTTGGGTGCGCAGCACGACGGGGATGGGCCTGCCAGGTCCATCACGGGCCACCCTGGAGCCCTCAACTGTCCCTTTAAAGATGGCTACTTGATGAGTTACGTAAGAGAGGGACCTCAGCAGCACCAATTCTCAAACTGCAGTTTGCAGCAGATGCAGTACGTGATCACGTAAGTCAAGCCACACTTCTGGCCACCCGCGAGACAACGAGTGCCTGAAAACAACCAAGTATTTCACGAAATTTGAATGCAGGTCATGAACAACCGCCACTGACGACAAAGCTACCTTCACGCAGAACTGGTGTTTTAGCTTGAGAACTCTTGTCACATCCCTGATAGAAAACGGCTGAATTCTTTAGCAGCTAGCACCAGTCAAGCGATACAAATTGCTAAACGCTGGGTCACGGTGATTCCACAAAACCGCATACTGCTAGCACTTACTGTTTTTACGATTACCCATTTGGGCTAGTGAACCAGAATTTGTGAATGAACCATTATTTAATGCCAAAAAAGACCATTAGGCAAATCTCAGAATAGCTAATTTTAAAACCAGCCAATATTTTTTAGAGTGCTTATTATCAGTCGTTGGTTTCAAGAAACACTGCGCGGACATGATAAAACGGTCCTAAGCAACAAGCACAAATTTTGGATCGTGTGATTGGAACATTACAGTCCGGTCTTTTTTACAAGAGCGCCGTATGGTGTGCATTTCCATAAACTTTACAGAAGGCGAGTTAAATCCGCTTCTTGAGAAAAAGTGTAAAAACATCGAGCGAAACATTGAACGATGAGTTTCGCCTTTCCTTCTTAATGGCGTCTGCTACACTCAAACAATCTACTCGACCCGCCTTCTGTTGAATTCATGTAAACGCTGTAGAGCAGGCGATGAGGCTTAGCAGTAGGTACTACCTCCTAACAGAAGAATCTGAGGGTTTGCGGAAAAATATTGTCACGTAGATGAGCACTTGGTCAGATGCCTCAAGTGTGGACCCCGGTGAATAAGGGAACAGCGCTGTCCGAGAACGGCCGGAATGTTCAAGCCGGTGCTTTTTGTTCTTCCGGACTCCTGATCATTTTCACCTCGAGCACTGCATCAGCCCCCCCCCCCCCCACACCTCCACCCCCCGAGTGTCCTCCCTTCGGAAAAGGTCGACCACATGCAAAAAAAAAATCGGGGGGTTACAACATGAGTCAGTCCATTCTGGTGTAGTAAGGTTTGGGCGATGACGTGGGCTACCTCGCAAGGATCGCGGCGTCGTGGTAGCAGTTCTTCATGAAGAACGATTTCATTGTTCAGATAATAAACACGTCGAATAACTCTGTGCGTTCCAATATAACGGCACAAGAAATTTTTGCGTGCTGTCTGATTCCTGAACAAACTCGGACTAGGTCGCCGGTAAGATATCCGGCATCCACTCGCCGCATGTTGTAGCGGCACTTACAGTCTCCAGCCAAGATTGTTCATAACTGGTTCTAAGCAGGCATCACTGCTAGGCTATAGCTGAGGCTATAGTTCTGTTGCAGCTACTTTTCCAACGTAAAACTGAAACGGCGGCCAAATTACCTGGGGCTGTCAATACCTATTATGGATTAAAAACAGGAGCTCATTGCATAAACTGCTCATATAAGGGGTGGTGTGATTCACTTCGAAAAATGTGCGCAGTGCCTAATCTTTAAAGCAATAATGCATCAAACAGCAGTGTTCTTTCCTCCACGCATTATATGGTTGCTTTTTCCAAACTTCGAACTAAATAACACCATTATGAGTATCATTACTCGCAAAAAGGAATAAACATTTCGCCTCCTTCCTCTTAAAGACCATCTGGATATTGCATGCCGTTCATGTAACAACCAGTGCTTGTACCTGATGCTTCATCATTTATTGCAGAGTGAGAGGTCAGACTTGTTGGACGGTGTTATCCCAAAAACGCCTGTATGGCCCAGGCAAGTATCCTGGGACCCAGGTCACACTTCTTGCAAGGTGCAAGAAACTATATCCCAACAAACTAAATGTCACAGCTGCGTTGGTAAGTTATCTAGGAAATAAATTCCTTATGCTATACTAGCAATGCAGTTACCAAGCGAAGCGATTCGACGCAATGCGAACCTCATAAAAAACGTTCGCTCAGATTTTAACTGGCATTTTAAAGTTTTTATCATTGACGGGAACAGCTGCAGTGCCACGTTTTAGGACTTTAGTCACGTGACTGGCTACACCTGCTGTTTGCTAGACCCTTATGTGTCACGTTCTACCCAGATGCCCAGACAGGTACCTTTATTCTGGCAGCAAGTTAAAAATAATTTATATATCTTCTTATTAAAGCCATTGTGCGCACAAATAAATAGTGACCACACCGTGCATAAGGCTATAACCAACGCTTTGTCAATGGCGTACTACGAAGCTGCCATAAAGAGCCCTTTCTTCTCTTCTGTGACATACCCTGACGGCCCTCAGCGCTACAGGATTAGATGACATTAACTGTGTACGTAATGCAAAATTAATTAAAATACGCGACCAAATAATTTCCAATCATCACATGGATGTAGCTAAAAGCTGTTATAGTCGCTGTTCGCGAAAGGGGATGAAATAATTATATGTACTGAATCGAAGTGGTAGCTTAGAAGCATAAGCATCTATCTACCTTCGCCTCGTATACGGAAGGCGTGAGGCTCAATAGCCACTGTCGAAGGATTCTTGTCAGTTTTCAATGGGCGCAAGCTTTCTGATGCGCAGGTGATCGGCTTCCGTGGGGTTAAATGCTTGGAGAATCGGTGCGCAACCAACCTTCTGTAGCCGAAAACAGCTTATGCTATGGCGCCCATTAGCAAAAGCAGACATTGGGCCATTAAAATTGATCATATTAGATTCGCTTTGGAAAATAAGGAATTTAATAACATTGTCCTGTGTTTTTTTTGCGCGCAAATAAGTCCAGTGGCCTTAGTTTTTGCAAAACTTAAGATATCCTAATTCATTGCGCCAAAGAAGCAAGGCAATTTCTTAGTGGATATGGAAAATTTTGCGCCGGTTTGAAAAGGAGTGTTGTAGAGAATGATTAATACGTGTTCTGGTTACAGATATGGGAATATAACCATGATAAACATGACAAAAAGCTTCTTCAGTGCATAGCATGACATAACCGTCAGGGCATTGCTAGCCTTTCTATTCATTGAGTAGTTCATCGTTGGATGTCTCATGTCCCAGCCTTTTCATTTTACAAACTTTCATCATCCCCTGTCAAGAACTGGGGGCTGACGCGTCTTCTCGTTCATGTTTATCACCTCACAAAGGCGCAAACGAACGGACAAGTTTTAATTGTTTTTCTTCTACTTACTTGCCTCGACCCATGCAATCTTTAAATGTGGATTTGTGGTCGCCTAAACGCTGTAATACAGGGCCGGAAGCTTGTAACTGAGCCTTGTAATTTAAGCGATCATGCAGTCAAAATTCTCATGACGTCATTTGCTTTTCCCACGATTTCCTGGAGGTCAGTGGTTGACAGCTTTAACATTCCGAGTGAATAAGCTCGACATACCGGTGCAAATTGTTGAACCGGTTCGTCGAGCCGAGGTACTTAAAAACACCTTCATAATACTCAGAAGGGTAAGTTCCTGAGCTAACTGGCTTCTCTACGTTATGGAATAAGCAGCGTTTGCAGATCAGGAGCGCGAAGGAAAACGACGCGAACAAACTGCCCGGCAGTACAACTTTATTTCTGAAGAATTCAATCCGCGCCTTTTATGTGCCAGACAGGCAGAGACGCGTACGCGCACCAACTACCGAAGGTGTAAGAAAGAGGCCTACAAGAACCGAAAACCATTGCTCGTGAAATGACGGCCTGGAATGTTTATCGTCCCACCAAAACAAAAATAAAAAATGGGACAACGCTATCGCCAAAAAGCGTGGCCACAGGAGGACCAACAATGCCAAAAACTAACACGGCTCTGAGAACAAGTAAAATGGTTAGGAATGCATATGAGGAAACAAAATAAAAGGTAAAAGGCTACGTTAAAAAAAATGGCAAAAAACATGGCCAAGGCCGAGTCAGAAACACCGTTCAAGGTAACCAAACCAAACCTAACCAAACCAAAACCAAGCTAAAAACACGGTTCACGAAGGATTAAAATGGGTAAAAACAGTTAAGAATACATACGTGAGGCAGCAATTAGCAAGACCAAAAAGATGAGATGAGAGCCAAAATTCGCTTTGTAATGCGTTTAAAACGACTGTAAAGAAACCCAGGCCGAGGTCACGGGATAGAAAAATTATAATAATCCGCAGAGACATAAAATTCGTTTTTCCAAAAGCTGGCACCTGTGCCTCTTCGTCTACAATCATCGTCTCTCCCAATCCTTTCTGTGGATATCACTGCAACAAGTGAAGGCGGGCTAGTTGGTGGTTGACAATGGAGTGCATATTGCAAGTGCGCAAAACGACGCAGGACGAAGATCTTCGTCGTCTCTTCGTCCTGCGTCGTTTTGCGCGGTTGCAATATGCACTCCGATATCACTGCCCCTCCTATTTCTTCAAGAGTTTCTTGCGCCACAGCACTTTTTGTCTCCTTCTCGCGCCCGTGAGCAACTACAGCTCCTTTCACTTATTCCTCACATATCGTTTTGGCTTTAGACGTCGACGAAGGCGTCAGATCTTCCGCTTCAGTTAGAGCACCGCGAGCACCGAAAGCACTTCAGTGCCCATACATAGCATCGATACACAGCAGTGATATCCTTTGAAATAAAGGTCATTATTCATGTTGAAGCAAAGTTGAAGCAAAGATCATTATTCAGCAATGAATTTATAAGGTTTTTGCTCTTGCAGGATAAGTTACGTTGATTTCAAAACGGCAATCTTCATAACTTTTAAAAACTTTTTTAGGTTTTAGGAAACAACAGTGAGTGCAAAGTACGATGCGAGCATCGTGTGACTAAAGAGTTTTACAAGGACCGCCAGCGGTACCGTGCGATCTACACTTATCGGAGTGAAGTAGAGGCGCTGGACTACACTACCTGCGGAGATCGAAAGGTAATGATTCAGAGTGAACAGCGCATTATCAACTCATTGAACGCAATGAAACCAAAAGCAAATTTTTCCAGCATTCTATACAATGTTTTGGTCTGCGTGAGGTATGGTGCTTTTTGTTTAAGGAAATGACTCACTTCAGCTCTGTGAATAAGCAGCTTTAAAGACTGATAAATAACAATACATCTTTTATGATTAAAATTTCTTTTCATCATCCGGAACTCACTGGCAGACCGTGTCTATAAAGCCGGATTGTAACTGCAATCTTCCTTTTAAAGAATCGCGAAAAATACAACGCCATGAGAATTGGCACTAATAATGCAGATATGGCACGGCCTCTTCGCGCCGTGTGCGGAAATTCCCAGTACAGCAAAAAATGATGAAAGCTAATTACCATGAAAATCAGCGTGGGCGAAAGCACAATTGGAGCACCTAGTAAAATCAGCATGTTTCTGCTTCACGCTTCTCGACAAACGTTCGCGCCATTTGTGCGCTTCAGAAGGAGTCTCAACGCTTTCCACTCAGTATAAAAAATGTACACTGCTGGCTATTACCGCTAGAACCACTGCCATTCGGGGCTCGAAAACACAGGCGCACGCTCCTAAAACACCACATAACAACTGCAGATCAAATGGCCACCCTTATTTGGTTCTTGTGAGCCAGAAAACTTTACTTCAAGTAATTACAGGGGTACGAAAGAATGCACCGCAAACGCAGCATTTCTTGAACAGCGCCTGGACAATCCTGTTCTTTGCTTTTTATTTGTGGCCTTTCAACATTGTTTTCATTTCTGCCTTAAATCTCATGCTTTTTCTGTCGCAGGGAACGCATTTCACTCGACGTGTAACTGTTTATATATATTAAAGAAAAATTGACCGAGTATTATTGGCAATCCCTGTATTCTAGCCCTTTTTTGGGGACACGTGGCGATAGGTCTATATCTGCCTTCAGAACAACTTCCTTGAGAAGGCCGACTCACCGTCCGGGGTGGTCGATGCGTAGCCTAGATTCGGCGCCTATAGAGGAAACATAATATGGAGGAAACATAATAATTAAGCTTGAAGCAAAAATACCCTCACCTCTACAAAATGTTGAGAGCTGAGTAACACGGCTGCCGCTTCTATTAGCAGTGCAAAGCAAGAAGCGGCAGAGGAGGCAGAATACTCAGAGGTCGTGTTTTATGCCTTCTGTTGTCGGTAGCTTATTCTGCTGCACTGGCAATTAGCAATACCTTAAGCTAGTATTTATATTTGAGTGATTAGGGGTGAAACACATTTTTCTCTGGAAATGACTCTTTGCATTCTTGATTTTCTATGCCTTCTGCGGCCAAATTCCAGTTGCTACTTGTCCCAGCTTTCTTAACATGCTCATAACATTCCGTGTAGCTTAAGGCGGAAGATTATTGACAGCTTCGGGTGGTCCGATGTGGGAAGCACTTGTGGATCCTACATCGGATCCGCAAGGTGGGCCAGCATCTCCTCAGTTTCAGCTGCCAACCGACCCTCCCTCTCAAATCTGGTTCATCAAGGAACGATGTTGGTAACCTTTTGTGGCGCCGGTGTAGGTTCCTAACTCCATTCAGCGCCATAATACTGTGGGCAGCTCACTAAACTGTCCCTTCGATCCTAGACTCTACCGATGTAGGCAGACCACGCGGTATGGCGGATGTTTTGCTCACTGTTCGTCCCTTCCAATACCAATATGACACCCATGCAGGTCTTACAGCGGGTAGTTAAACTTAGGTTTTCTGATACGCTCCCAACAAGGAGCGGCGGACATAGGTAGCAGAAGAGCTGACACCACTGAACTGCCCGCGTTGGATGTACACAGGCCCGAATTCATGTACAATGCTGTGGTCAGGACATCGGGAAACTGCACAGACCACGTGTTTCAATCAGGTCTACGTCATGCTTGATAGGGAATCCATGTGTGATCGAGTCTCACGTCCGTCCTAAGGCGAACTCGCCAACTTGTTTGGTCTGTATGGTCCCGTGGCTTCGTGGGCTGCTTGTTGTGTCCCCGACAGAACGAAAAGGGCGACTCTGATCTTGGCGTATAGCATCCTAGTGAAGTGCTGCCTCCATTGCTGTCTACACTATGGTTATTTTGCTTAATTTTCATGAATATTACTGCTGCTAAAGCGTGAATTCTCAAAATGTTTGAAGCTCTTACATTTACATTTACGTTTGAAGCACTTACATTTACACATTTACGTTATTGAGTTACAGGCGTATAAAACAAGAACTAAACGAAAGGAATGTTTTTGCAGTAAGATTTATGCACGCCGGCTTGTTCAGTTCTTCTGCGCCAGATATGGTGCCACCTGTGAGTGGCATTACGCCAGTAGCCTAGTTAGGTGAAGACGAGTGTTTTTCTTCTGTACAGCCCACATATACGTTCACATGTCCTAAAGTATCTGTCAAGCCGGCGATGAGCGCATGCAGGGACTGAGATATACTCATAGAACCAGCAGTGGTTTTTCGTAAATCGCCCTACAAGGTCTTCCCGAGGTTTTTCCCGCATGTAGCCCACGTTTCCTTTGAATCTTCCCTGCGCATGCCAACAATGAACCTATGCGGACAGAAGGTACACATGGCGGCTTATCAGCTAAGGCGAAACAACTGCAAAACTGCGTCGGCTGGCTCATTTGTGCTTGGCTGGGATCTTTCTTGCAAGCCTCCCAAAAGTTTACAAGAAATTGATGCAGGCAGCATTCACACCTGCCGAAGTTTACCTAGTCCTAGATGCGCCTTTTGTAGGACATACTAAGGCAATCCACTGGTAGCACTGTTTCTCTTGCTGAGGCTTGGTCTTCATAAAGGCCACATTTACTTTCAATCTCTCCCTAAGTACCCGACAAAGTGCAGACGCTGGCGTCATTCACGAATGCCGGATTGGAGGCCCCGCTTCACATGATCACAGACCTTCAGTTTTTTTCCGTGGACAACACAATGTGCGCTTCCTCATGTTTATCCGGCATATAACCCACATCTCTGCCTAGTGTGCCCTAACAAACCAAACAGGAGTTGATTGGATGTCAGAATGCGCATTCAGCTCGCGCTTGCGGCAGCAATGTAGTGTACATTCGGGATACATGCGGCTAACTTAGATTTATGCTAATTCACACATCTGCCGCAGAAGGCCGATATAAATGTTTCACGGACCACCGCAGACTCAACTGCTCGTGTGTCATCCATATATGCAATTCATCCTGTTTTAGAAAGTATTTTTTTATTCCATGGCGACTAAGAAAGCCTGCTTAAGTGTAATTTACAAAGAAGCGTTTTTTTCCATATTTTCAAGTGTGCATTCAAGGAGTGTGCAGACCGCGACCTACTCGAAAACCTTCCCTCACCACAAGTATTACTAATAATAGCGCACAACAAAAAGCTGTGGTGCAGCTTAAGTGAATATACAGTTCCTTGAATCGAATTCTTTTTGGCCAATAAAATATTGAAACTAATTGTGATCTTCTGCCTTCATGGTATGCAGCGGCATGACCCTTTCTTATTGCGGCGAGAAAGGCAAACACGACATCCTCCAAATCTTAATCACAACTCTGGAAAAACTTACGCGTCTCGCAACACTGCAATAACAAAAACAAAAAAGGTCGTCCTATCCAGGTCCTCGCCGAGGTTTCGCTTGGTGCTGTCCTTCAATTTGTAGGTTGTGGCGTGGAATCACGGAGTTTTCTCGAAGGTTCTTGAATTATAGCGGTCAATCCCTTCTGCGTAATCCACTTTGGTAACGACTCTGATGCCACGCGGAAATCGTCGCCCTGTGCAAAACTGCGTGTAGGCAAGTCTGGATCGCAGCACGATGTGCACCAGATCTGTCTCAAGATAAATGTCTCTTCAAAAAGCCTGGCATGGTAGGAGGACAGTGCACATGTTCTAGGGATTTCCCTAAAGGTGCAAATTCCTGTGTACGACACTTATTCACTGCGGCAAGCAAGTAACTTTTGCTTCTTCGCCGAGCTAACTGCGCATATCTAACGTTCACTTTCGACTTTATTCAACCTCTCTTTTGATGAGACATTACAATTTTGTGCAGACGACTGCGATCACCTCCTTAAAGCAGCATGAAATAGTAACATGAGAACATGAGAAATTGAGAATTGCTGCTCCTGCTGTAAATCTGCGTTTCTGTAAGCCACAAATTAGCACCGAAAATTCTGAAACCGCGTTTTGGCAAGCCTTCTGTTTGGGCCGTGCCACGTCGGCTTTAAATCACGCGGTATTATATGGAGGAAACGGCCCTTGTGTAGCTCTTATTTAGAAACAAGAGTGTCATGCTTGACGTAACTAAACCATGTAAGCGATTTTTTATCGAGCTAAACGTAAGCAAAAGTGGTTTTGTGCTCGTACTCATTTACAAGAACCAATATGCCTCTGCAGACCGATCCGCCGTCTGTTTCCTATAGCAGGCAGTTGCGTCTACGTCTTGTGTGAGCCCTATGAGCTCCAGAAAAGCGAGCAGCATAGGAACATGACGCATGGGCAGTTTAGAACTTCCTTTTCTACATCCCTAACCAGTGCTGATTTAAAAGGCAAAAAAGCCGTGAGGTGGAGGGAACATGTTCGGAAGTCGAGAAAACATGGCATATTACCGCCTCGGTGGCTCAGTTGTTATGGCTCTCGTCTGATGACCCGAAAGACGCGCGTTCGATCCCGGCCGCGGAGGTCCAATTTCGATAGAGGCGAAACTCTAAAGGCCCGTGTACTGGTGTTATTTCAGTGCATGTTAAAGAACACCAAATGGTCAAAATTTCCCGAGCCCTTCACTACGGCGTCTTTAATAGTCTCAGTCGCTTTGAGACGGTAAGCCCGCATAAACCAAAAGAATACATATACATAACCTCGATATACATTGCGTTTTATCTAAGATTTTACAGAATTTAAAAAATAGGCTTTTTGGGTCAGTAGAGCACATTCGTCGGCATAGCATCTTCAGCTGTGTAGTACATCATGATACAGCGGTGAAGTACACCAGAATCCGCGGACAGACAAGGGGACCGTCACAGTTATGCCCGACCGTTCAACCTACCACGAGAAAATGACGAGCATGCTGGATGGCGAATCAACGTGCCGAAAGCTGAACAAGGATCCGACCCTATAAATACAGACCGGATTGCAAGAAGTACTCTCGGATATATTTGGGGGCCTTCCGCCGTCGAAAAGCAGCCCTTATTATCACCTGCTTCGCACCAATGGGTGCGCACCAGCAATATGTGATCTCCCAAAGATTCACAAGACAGGAGTCTCGTTACGACCTATACTTGGTTTCACAAGATCCCGTTGCCATAGCCTCTCGGGGTACCTACACAAAGTCCTTGCGCTGAAGGTCGGTAAGACAGGCACATATGTCCGCAACACATATGATTTCATCATCAAGGTTGCCGGCAGCGTTTTGGTAGACGACGATGTACTGGTTTCATTTCACGTCTGCTCGCTATTCACAAGCCTTCCTGTCGGGCTGACTGTCGACACTTGCAGGGAACTTTTCGCCAAGGACGCATCTTTTCAAGACCATCAACCATTTCACGCCGGTGAGCTATGTAATCTAAGCTTCTGCTTAAGGAACACAATTACTTCACGTGCAATGCATCCTTACACAAGCAAACGTTCGGAACCGCTAGGGGTGCATCGATCCTCGTTACTACGGCTAACTTGGTGATGTAAGCAATTGAGGAAAAAGCCCTGCAGACATTCCAACCTCGACCGATAGTGTTGTTGAGGGAAAACTTAAGGAAAACGTGAGGAAAAACATGAATGCGAACAATCGAAAAGTGCCATTCTCCTGGATCACCTGAACAGTATAGAGACTTCCATTAGATTCACTGTAGAGAAAGAAGAAAACGGAAGCATTCTATTTGTGGATGCCCTCGTTACACGTTCACCCTCCGGCCTAAAGTTTAGCGTGTACAGGAAGCCTACCCACTCAGGAAGCTACCTTAATTTTCAATCGGTGCACCGATAAGCTCACCCTGCCGTCACTTGTGAACCAGACCGTCCGCAAGTGTTCCGATGAGCGCACCCTCAATCAGGAACTTGAAGTAATAAGGAAGGACTTGCAATAGAACCGATATCCGAAAAAGTTTATAAAAAGGGTGTCGAGACGCCAGTTCGACAAGCATTCGCAGCCGCAACCCACAAAAAATGCAACATCGTCATCTTGTCCAAAACGCGCGGCCATTCCGTACATCCCAGGCATAAGCGAAGCCTTGGCACGTGTCTTCAAGAACCACAATATACACATTGCCCACGTGCCTACCAGCCAACTGCGCGGGGCTCTTGTTAATGTGAAAAATGCTTTGCCCCGTTCAAAGTTTTCGGGTATCGCATGTAAGATACCTTGTGATGATTGCGGCTCTATCTACACCATTGAGACGGGGAATTTGCCAAGGCGGCTAAAAGAGCACCGCAATGATGTCGCCAGGAACCGGACCGCGCCAAACGCTGTGGCAGAACACGCACAAAAATAAGGACATGAAATCTCTTGGGATGGCATAGAAATCGTTGCTACCGAAAGGGGCCTCTCAGCATGGCTGCACCTGGAATCACTGATCATACGGTTAACGCCGAACGATATTAACAGGACTTAAGGGGAATCTTCACACGGCTGATGCAAAATCATTACGCCGACTTTTCAAAGCTTCTTGACCTGCTTCGTACTCGACCGGTTCTCCATTGTGAACAAGGAACCCGTAGGGGTTCCGAAATGTCAACTAACTGTTTTTGAAGCGAAAAGCTTCACTACGAGGGTCGGACCCGAGCTTCGCGTGAGCCGTGGGCCGGTGTACAGATTTGCCAGTGCTGCGCATGCGCGAACTCGAGTGACGTCACACGCGGCGCAGGTGGCCGCAGCCGCGCGCTACTGCGCATGTGCGCCGCCCCTACGGCAGCGCGCGCTACTCGTCCTCGCCTCCGTTTGACCTTCGGATGCAGCCACGCGCTGCTTAAATAGAAACTGCGTCGAGGCTGAAATTTGAACCAGGGCATTTGGCATTTGAAGGGGAGGCGCAACCACTCCGCCACGAATGCTCAATGTTTGAACATGAATAAAGGCGCATCTAGTGAATGCATGGCTCTCGTAAATGAAATTAAAGGAATAAAAAATAAAAGTGAGTGAAAAGTTAGAAAGAATAAAAATGAAAGAAAGAAAAAGAAAAAGAAGAAACATAAAAACAAATAAGAAAATAAACAAAATATAAACAATGAAATTGGAAAAATTCACAATTACAAAAACATACAAAAATTAAACCAACAGCAACACACATAAAAAATGAAAAAAAAACACAATATGAACAATAAAAAAAGCAGTGCGCCAGCAAACGCTTTCGCCTTGCTGCCCTTTACACAGCCAAAGATCCCCCTGAATTTTAACCGCGCCGCTTTCCGTCTCTTCCTCCGCCTCCGCACAGGAAGTGTGTAGACGGCCGAACGCCTCCACCTATATCGTGGTGCTCCCAGTGCATTGTGCGCGAACTGCGACACCCATGACGTCAAACCAAGCCTAACTGAAGCTTTTCGCTTCTATATCCAGGCTGAACCAGAGCTAAGCCACTGCCAATTTTATTTAACAATTGGTCAGTGATCGCCGACTTGTTCAACCATGGTACTACCTGGCCAGACGGCGATCCGTCGAACCCTGGATTATGGGATTATAGTCCCATATGGAATCAGCGTATTCTGCTTTTTATCGCACAAGTGTCTTTAAATGGGAATTTTTGGTTTGGTTTGGTTTATTGGGGTTTAACGTCCCAAAGCAACTCAGGCTATGAGGGACGCCGTAGTGGAGGGCTCCGGGAAAATCGACTACCTGCGTTTCTTTAACGTGCACTGACATCGCACAGTACACGGGCCTCAAGAATTTCGCCTCCATTGAAATTCAATTCAAAGCGGATTTTTTAATGAAACTCAGGTCTTTAGACGTATAAACCCGAGCATGCGGTTAGCATACCAAATTACTGAAACAATGTGCGGTGCCACGATAATGTTGAGATTATGAGTACACCTAAGTACCGATAGGGTTACATGACTTCCTGTTCAGCGTTACGCACGCCCCGACGTGACGCACTCATTATCTGGCATTTGTTAGTGTTATGCTTCATTTTCCATAATTTGCACCAATTAGAAATGCTCTCAATCTCCAAGTGTATAATTTTTGTCATTTTTGCAACTAACTCCCCCATAAACAACGCAGTTGCTATCGTAATGATGCTTTGAAGCTGTCATATAATTAGGAAGGTCATCAACAACTATGTGGAAAATCAAAAATCAAGGGAAGCCTAATGTTACTTTGGTTCGAATCGTAGCCGTCATTTGTTACGTATTGGCAGCTGTTAGTAAGAAAACACTCATTCCAAAACAGAAGTTTAGGGCCTAAATTCAAAAGAGACGGCTTAAACATTAGTAGTTTATCGTTAAACTTACCAAATGCTTTGGAGAAGCTAAGGCAGATGATATCGATATTGGAGTGTTTGTCAAGAATAGCATGCAAACGATGTCTAAAGACCAGAAACTGCGTTTCAAAGGAAGATTAGCGTATGAGGCCATGTTGCGCATATGTGAATAATGAGTCCTCTTCCAAGAATTTGAAGACATGCGAATACACTACATGCTCGAACGTTTGGCCAGGAATGCTTGTTAATGAAATGGGTCTGTATTTTAGACGTGAGTGTCTGTTACCTAATCTGTACGACGGAATCTCGTTCCTGGTCTTTCATTGTAGTCGCCGGAATCGTCGTGAAGAGAAACAGCTCTGTAATGTTTCAAGTTTGCAGTGGGCAAGAACTTATTTCGGTTGTTTATTTACATAATTGCCAACGTGCTGTTGAAGTGATCGTTGGCATCCGGTAGTGCATTAGAGCACTCTTGAAACTGAGAAGTAGGCGTCCTGTCGATCAGGCATGTTTCGAGCTTTAGATAGACGGAAGAGCCGCTTTTTCTTGTTAGGAATGCGGTGAGTGTTTTATTGAACCACAGGGCTCTAACGTTGCACCTAATAATATCAATGGAATGAACGTGTTGCAGAGCTCATTAACCTTCACCAAAAAAATCCCAGTTTTTGCCACCGCGGTGATTCAGTGGTTATGGCGCCCGGCTGTCGACCCGAAAGACACGGGTTTGATCCCGGCTGCGGTGACTGAATTTGAATGGAGACTAAATACTAGAGGTTCGTGTACTGTGTGATGGCAGTGCATGTTTAAGAGCCCCAGGTGGTTGAAATTTCCGGAGCCCTTCCCTACGGCGTCCCTGATAAACCGAGTCGCTTTAGGACGTTAAACTCCTATAAGCCAGAAAACAGAAATCCGAGTTTTGCTGTACAGAACGCCGTTCAAAATCTTTTACGGACGTGTCCCAGAAATGGCAAATGTTACCATTAATAGCGTGAAAGTTAGCTAAACTGCAGTACCGAATCTGCTTACCTTTTACTGGTGAGCGTTGAAAAGAAATTTTTAGACTCGAGTCAAGAAAATCGTGGTCCTGAATGCCGGGAAAATGGGTGATAGGAAAAAGAAGCTCCAGATCAGTCGTCAGTATACTAGATCTAGTGTATTAGTGGAGTGTGACGTACACATGGTTGGCATTCTGACAAGCTGTGCGAAATGAAAATAGGAGCAGAGCTCATGAAAAGTGACTTTAGGCCGAGAATGGAGAAACAATTAGATACGGACTTTCCCAGGAAATATTAGCAAGGTTAAAGTCCCATGACAAGAATATAGATAAGGCAGGATAGCGAGACACAATGATACTGATAGCATCACGCTGTTTGTCGATAAACAGCGCTGGATTAAGGGGGGGTCTAAGGGGGCTGCAGCCCAGGGCCTCCCCTGCGACAGCAGGAGAAGGGGCCCATTTATTTTAATTTGCTTAGTATATGGAACCGCGGGCAGTGGAACTTTGAGCGACATTTATGAAGCGAGAAAACCAAAGCGAGGAGGTGAGCCCCCACCTTATGTAACTTCGTTTAGCCGAATCAATTGGGGAGAGCTTGTCGAGCTGCAAAAACAGGAATCCCCCGCCAATCCGAGGGGGCCCCATTTCTTACAAAGCGGTATATTCGTTTGCTTATGGTTATGCAAAGGTTTTCGTGGTTTTCTGTCAATCCCCCCGTCCAGTGGCATCTGAAGGTGTAGTGTTGAAGGTGTAGTGTGTGTGAGAATCCTGGCGTCGGCATAACATCCGTTGTTACGGAGTGGCGAGGCGCGCTAATATGCAGTGCGGTGCTAGACGTAAAAATTACTTGCTTTGCACCCTCTGCATGGCTTACAAATGTAAGGAAATGCAATGCTTTAGCATCCCAAGTATGGATAGAGCAGGGTGGGCAAAAACAAAACCAAAATGCGCAGCGTAATTTGAAGCGGCGTCTACTTGTGCGAGTATCATATACGTTGCTGATTAAATAAACGCCGCGCAGTAGCACGCTTCTCTCAGCTCCACGAGTCAATTGTTCGAGTTCGGATTTCGCACAGATATGACATTTGGTCGTCAGAGTTGTTTTATTCAACACCGGGTTTCCTTCTTTAGCTTTACCAAACTGGAAAACAAATCAGGCTGTGCTCGCTTCTTGGAAGTCCCGCAGTTACACTTGGCGCTCCGGCGGCCACTAGGAAAGTGAAACACTAGTTTATCGCTTTATGTTTATATTTATGGGTTTTCACGTCCGAAATCAAGTCCAGCTATGCGGGACGCCATAGTGGAAGGCTCCGGATAATTTCGCCACCTCCTCTGGTTCTTTAAAGTGCACTATATCGCGTAGTGCGCGGGCCTCCTAGCACTTTGTCTCTAGTGAAGTGCGACTGCCTGGGCCATTTTTTTTTCTCAGGACTGGTTTTGTAGAGCCAGGTGCATTTTAATTGTTTAGGAAATAAAAGGCGCAGTAACTGCGTAGTCCACTTCTAGGTGGGCTCCTCAACCGCGTCTTGAGGGGAGGGAGGAAGGTGTTAATGGAAGGAGAGAAAGAGCAGCTGTTGTAGATGGCTCATGAATAATTTCGACCACCTGCGGATCTCACAATCCTGTCTTTTAGTGTTATATTTCTATCTTTTTATTATATTTATTTCTACCTAACTGTAATATCTTCTTTCGTTGCAAAACCATTTTCGTTGAAGCGGAACTGTTCGTATATGTGCGAAAAAAATCAATTAAATCATTATTAGCGGCAGCAAAGAAAAACACTTCTGGCCTCTCTTGGGGCCAAATGGCAAGCTACATCTCCCTTCAGAACCATTTCCTTCAAAAGGTCCACTCACCGTAACGAAAGTCGATGCGTACATTAGATTTCGGCGCTAATTAAGGAATGACAGTATTCACAAAAAATAATCAGTGTTTCCTGAGAGAAAGTGTCTGTGTTTTCGTTTTTTCACCCACTGTTATTACAATGACACCTTCATACAAAGATGCCGTAAACTCTGCGAAATATTGAGGCTTGAGTGTAATGGTTGTCATTTCTCTCGGCAGAACAGAGCTAGAAGCGCCAGGCCACGCAAAATACATTACGCAGGGCTCGTGTTTTATATCTTGTCTGTAGCTTCTTGAGCTGTTCTGGCAGTTGGCAATAAGTAAGGCTGCTATTGATAATTTAGTGATTAGGGGCGAAACGCAGTTTTTTGTGCAAATGGCTCTTTGCATTCATGAATGCCATGCCTTTGAGGGAAAATTACACTAGTTAATTCTCTCAGCATTCTTAAAGCTCTGATAGCATTGTATGTAGCCTAAAGTGCGTGATTACTGGCAGCTTCTACAGGTCGGAAATCGGAATCCGTTACAGTGCCGACGTCGAGTCCGCAACTTCGACCAGCACCAGGTCAATTTGAGCGGCACCGATCACACCCATCGGGTTCGTCAAGGAGCGATGTTGGTAGCCCTTGTGGCACCAATTTAGGCTCCTAACTCCAGAGCCAGCGCCAGAACAATGTGGGCAACTCACCAAGCTCATCAATACTAAACCGATATGGGCTAACCACGTGGTCGGACGGATGTTTTGCTTCCTGTTTATCCTGTCCAAAACCAATGTGAGACCCGTAGAGGTTTTACAGAGGATAGAGAAATTTATGTTTGCTGATGCGCCCCTACAGGTAGTCGACGTAGGTAGCAGAAGAGACGACAGCGCTCAACTGCCCCTTTTGGACGTACAGAGGCCCAAAACTGTGTGCAGTATGGTGGGCAAGATATTGTGAATATGTACACAGACCACATCTCCCAATAGGGACTGCGTCGAGCTTGAGAGCGAACCAATGTGTAATCGAGTCTGACGTCCACCCTAAGAGAAGCCCACCAATTTTTGATCGGTATGGTCCCAGGGCTTTGTGGGCTTCTTAATATGTCCCCAGCTAAACTAAAATGGCGAGGCTGATCTTGCCGTTTAGCACCCTATAGAGTGCTTCCTCCAATACTGCCTATACTATGGTTATTTTGCTGAATTTTAATGGCAATTACAGCTGCGAACGTTTAAATTCAAACAGTGAAGTCGTTTAAAGCACTTGCATTTACTCGCTTACGTTATTCAGTAACATACTCATAAAACAAGAACTAGTAAATCACAGCCAAGTATTTAGATTAACAATCAGGTTTGTCGGCGTGTTAAGTTCCGCTACGCCAGATATAGAGCCAAATGTGCGTTGTACTACGCCAGAGGCCTGGTCAGGTCAAGCTGAATGTTTTGCTGTGTACAGCCCTCATTTAAGTTCACTATGTTCTAAAGTGTCCGAACATTACCTCGTCATGAGCGCATGACGGGACTAAGATCTACTCCTAGATTCAAAAGCGGTTTGTCGTAGACCGCCATACAAGGACTTCTCCAGGTTTTCTCCGCATGTAACCCACATTTATTTTGAATATGCAATGAGCATGGCAACAACGAACCAATGCGGACAGGAAGTAGACATGGCTACTTATCAGCTGACGCGCAACAACTGCAAAACTGCGTCGGCTGGCTCATTTGTGCTTGGCTAGGATCTTCCTTGCAAGCCTCCCAAAAGTTTAGAACAAATTAAGGCAGGCAGCATTCACGCATGCCGAACTTTAACAAGTGCTGCGCCTATTGGAGGGCATACTAAGGCAATCCATTGGTAGCGCTGTTTCACTTGCTGAGGCTTTGCCTTCATAAAAGCCACATTTACTTTCAGTCCCCCCTTAGGTACCTGACAAGGTGGAGACGCTGGCGTCATTTAGGCATGCCGGATTATCAGCCCCGCCTCACATGATCAAGGCTCCTTTACGCGGACGACATGATGTGCGCTTCCTGACGTTCATCCTGCATGGAACCCACATATCTCTCTAGTCTTCCCTCGCATTATCATCATAATCATCAGCCTGACTACACCCAAGGCAGGGCAAAGGCCTCTCCCATGTCTCTCCGATTAACCCTGTCCTTCGCCAGCCTCACATCAGCAAGAGTTAATGCTGGTTGGATGTTGGTTATGCGCCACCCACATATCTCTCTAGTCTTCCCTCACATCAGCACGAGCTAATGCTGCTTGGATGTGGAAATGCGCATTCAGCTCATCCTTCCGGCACCAATGTGGGGCACATGCAGTATACACGCGGTTAATTTCGATTCGTGCTAGTTCACACATCTACTCAAGGACCACCGCAGTCTCAACTGCTGGTGTGTGGTCCACAGGTACACATCATCCTGTATTATCCCGTATTTTTTATGATGCGGCTAATAAGAATGCCGGCTAAAGCGCAATTTACAAACACGCGCTTTTTCCACATTTGCAGGTGTGCATTCAAGGAGTGTGCAAAGCGCGACCTACTCGAAAACCTTTCCTCACCACAAGTATTACTAATTATAGCGCACCACAAAAAAGGGTGGTGTAGCTTCAGTGAGTGAATAATTCTTGAATGGACCGTAACTTTTGTACAAATAAAGCATTGAAACAAATTGTGATCTTCTGCCGTTTACGCAGCGTATCGCTATGACCCTTTCTTAATGCGGCGAGAAAGGCGGCCGTGACATCCTACAGTGGTTATTCGCAACTCCGGAAAAAGTTACGCGTATGGCAACACTGCAATAACATAAAGAAAGATGGCCGTCTTATCCGGATATGTGGCGATGCTTTCGCTTGGCGCTGTCTTTCAATTTCTAGGTTGTGATGTTGAATGATTGTGTTTTGTCGAAAGTTATTGGATTATAGCGAATAATTCTTTCTGTCTAATCCGGTTTGGCAACTACTCTGCTCGCCACGCTGCAGTCTTCACCCTGTGCAACACTGCGCATAGACAAATCAGGTTCGCAGTGCGATTTGCACCATACCTGCCTCAAAATAAATGCCTCTTCTAAGAGTCGGGCGTAACGGGAGGGCAGTCCACATGCACAAGGGCTTTACTGAAAGGCGCAAATCCCGGTACATGGCATTTATTCACTGCGACAAGCAAGCCACCTTTACGTATTCTCAGAGCTAACTGCGGATTGATTAGACGATGCATTTTTATGTAGCCGGCTGCGGTTGCCTCATTAAAGCATCAGGAAATGATAACATGAGAAATTGTGAATTGCTTCGCTTGCTGTAACTCTGCAGTTCTGTAAGTTCTGTAAGTAACACATAGGCACTGAGAATTCTGAAATCACGTTTTGACGTCTAATGTGGGGGCCGAGCCGCATCGCCTTTAAATCACGCGGTATTCTGTGGAACAGGTAGCCCTACAGTAGCTTCTATTTAGAAACCCGAGTGTCATTCGTGATGCCATTAAATAATGTATACAATAGTTTATCGAGCGGAACGTATACGGTATTCGTTTTGCGCACGTACTCATTTACATGGATCAATGTGCCTTCGCAGACCGACTCAGCGCCTCTATCCAAATTACAGGCAGTTCGTCTTGTGTGACGCCTATGAGGTCGAGAAAAGCAAGCAGCTTAGGATCATGATGCATGGACACTCTAGAGCTTCCTATTATAGATCCCAAATAATTTCGGATTTAGAGAGAAGAAAGCCGTGAAGAGCCGGGGGAGATGGTTGGAAGTCGAGAAAACAAGACATAAATATATCCTGGATAAACACGATGTTTCAATTAAGACTTCCCACAATTCCTAAAACTAGGCGTTTTGGGTTAGTAAAGCGCTTGTTTTGGCGTAGCATTGTCAGCGGTGTACTAAATCAGAATACAGCTAAGACGTCCTAACTACCAGGGTGGTCAACGGATATTTATTAGTTAAATTTTTATCTATTGCTGTATGGCCCATTAATTATTGAGGTGTGCACCCCACCCCCCCCCCCCCCCTGCCCCCGTAAGTAATATCCACCATATCAGTTTTCAGAATTTCGAAAACGCGGTTACCCTCGGCGCTGTGGCCCAACAAATTTGGGCTACATCGCGCTAAAATACTGCGTTTTCGAGAATCTTGCAGGGTAAGCAACCTCTGCAGTGCATGGAACTCGCCGAAAAAGCCAAAATTTTTCAGGCCACACCACAGAGGGTAACCGCCTTTTGAAATTCTAAAAACTTTTTTGAATATTACTTACGTTAGGCTATGCGCTTCTCACCAACTAAAGAGCCTAAGAGTAATCGTTAAGAAGTTAGCTATTCAATATTAGTTAACCAGCTTGCTAGTTACCAACACTTAGCTGTGCTCTTATGTATTTAACCGCTTGTCAATGCTATGGTGAAAGAAGCCATGTTTTACAGATTTTTGAAAGTTTTACGCGAAACGCTCTGTACAATTTAGTGACGCAAAAACTACATTTGCCTCTCTAATAATCTAATCACCTGATTGTGCTCCACTATGTCAGTGTCATTCATCGTGCACCATCGCTCTGATATACGGGTACGCTGAGCGACAAGCGGTTAGCATCCTGGCCTACTTTCCGAGGGCAAATATCAGCCACAGCGATGCTAAAACAACTCTATGGTACCACAAGCTCGGAGAAAACTGCAGTGGTCAGCTGCGGCGCGGCTGCGAAATGAAAGTGCATTGACAACAATATCGTGCTTCATTGAATCAGTTATTACAAGCTAGGTCGATGGCTGCCGGGAAGGAAGGAGTTGTGCGCAGTGGAGAATTTCGATCAAACGTCCATGATCACGGTAACTTTTTACAGAGCTCAGTATTTATCAGTAACGTTCTCTTCAGCGTCCCGCCCGGTTCTCTAAAAAACAATTACACTGTGCGGACGTTTCACCTGAATCTATAGATAATAGACAGAAGAAACACTTTTTCTATGTTAGAATTTTCATTTTTGTCTCCTTCGTGTCTTCAGTTAGGTGGTCTCTGTGCTGCTCAGTGAGTTTACTTTCATTAAAGGCTTTTTTTGTCAATTCCTTCTTGTGAATGAATCAAAACGAGTAAAAGAAACAAATGTGTCGCTTCAGAGCTAACGATAACGAGTAACGGGAAAATCAAAAGCGTTACTATGCTGGACCTGCATCGGCCGTTTTCTCGCTCAATCCCCTAGGTGGCGAGGTATGATCTGACATGGCCAATGTACCATCCACTACCGGCATCTGTGCAGCGTACCACAATCGAGCTTGGCTCGCACTGGCGGATATTTGTTTCCTAGGGACAGAGAAATGAGTACAATTTTGGAGCGCAGCTAGTAAGAGCCCTTTTCTGCGAGCGGCGGTGCCGTCATCTGTCGACGCAACCTAGCGCATGAGGTGCTCAGCACAGGATGAAAAAGATCTAAGGCAGAGCGCAGCATTGGTGGAAAGACGGCGATAGCGAAGAGAACGCGAGAGGAAAACGGAAGAGGAAGGTGCTGACAGGGAGGGCATGGTGAAGTTGCTGTGAAGCGCGCCCACGCGTCACCCAAGCACTGCCTCAGGCGGTGACCCATTAGCGAGGAAGTGGCGCCACATTCGGCACGTTCCGCGGGGCTGCTGCGAAATGTGCCGTACGAAACGGACGCAGCGTAGCACAATCTCGTTCCTATTTTTAATCACGTGCTTGGAGGAAGCATTCAGAAGGGTTGGAGTCTGCCAACCTGGATGTTAAGAACTGTGAAACCCGCAAAGGGAATGCGAAACAATTCGATATATAAAAAAACTTTACGTGAGGTTACCGGCAGGTGTGTAGAAACCCAATCGAAAATTCCACCAGGCCGTATGTGGTGTTAACACCAGAGTGGAAATTCAGACACGGTTCTGGTGTTTCCGGGCTGGTGTTTCCGGGCTGGTGTTTCCGGGCTGGTGTTTCCGGGCTGGTGTTCCCGGGCTGGTGTTTCCGGGCTGGTGTTTCTGGGCTGGTGTTTACGGGCTGGTGTTTCCGGGCTGGTGTTTCCGGGCTGGTGTTTCAGGGGCCGAGAAACCCACGTGGTTGTGCCTGGTGTTAACACCAGAATATACGGTTTGGTGTCTCCGGGCTGGTGTTTCCGGGCTGATGTTTATGGGCATAAAAATCCACCAGGCCGTGACACCAGACGACGTTTCCATGCATGCAGGCATACAGGCTCGTATCACGAGCCTGGCATGTGCCCTGCTGCATTCGGTATGTATGGTGAGACGTAATGGTGCATTATATGGAGAAAGTTGCATAGGAAAAAATCCCATGCCACTTCTTGGATAAAGAAACATGCAATTTTCTATGCTTACGCAAGATGTTTATTTCGGGGGTCTCTGTCGCCGCAGCTCACAGGCTTTTTGGGACAACCACATTCGAATGTTTTCGAGGCTTTGGCGACGTCCTCCTCTCCGTAGCCTTTTCGTGACGCGTAGTGCGTGAAAAACACTGCGTAGAAAAAATGCACCATGAGTGTTAGAATGCCGCACATTTGGATCTCCGCACTAGCTAATTTAGCTGCGGTACATTAGAATGCAGCTGTAAACAAACAAAAAATTTGAGGGGGCATTTAAGCTCTGCGGCTCACAGTTTTCTTTATTTAAGAGCCACCTCTCACAACCAATCATTAATTTCACTGCTACCTGCCATGATGGGCAGTTTTCTCACAATCCAGTCGGGATGTTGTGATGATGCCACAACATATGGTCCTTTCTTCCACTAGCTGTCAAATTATCTGCTATCAAAATTCCTCAATTGCTTTCCCACTGTGAACAATAAACCTTTCAGGCATTATTTTCTTTTAAAAACACTTAAATAATTAATTTCATGGCTGAAGGTGGAAGCACAATATCAATCACACAGAATGTGTAACACTAACAGCAATCAATTTTTGCGGACACAGAGCAAATTGAGTGAAAACTTTAGTCTGCTTACTAATAAATTTGAGAGTTAAACTGCAGTTAAATCACAGAACTAATAAATTTGAGAGTTAAACTGCAGTTAAATCACAGAACAGAGAGCAAGATGACCGCATTCACCTTTCAGTGCATCAACTTTGTGGGGGGTGAGGGGCTGTTGAGGCGGCTTCTCTCCGCCTTGGGCGACGAAGCGGTTGGACAGTGTGCCCGTCACACTCCGCTTGGCGAGCCCTTCCGTCGACCAAATGGCAGTCGCGGCTCGCTTCACGAAGTGTGAGTCCTTGGGCACTGTCAACAATTGGTCGTACACCCCTTTGGCCAAATAGACCCCATTGGCCAGGTGAACCTGCATGAAATCAAACCAAACTACTTTCAACACCACTTCATAATGTGAAAAAACACACACAGCCATACAGCCCATAAAAACAGCTGCTTCAAGGCAATCTGTGTTCAGTGTAGGTTGGAATATAGCAGTTAATGCAGCACAAAAAAAAGGTTACGTCACTTTCCTATCTGCCCTCAGCTCATGACAATATTGCGGCCCCTGGCCAAGTAATAAAACAACAAAACAAGAAAAAGGTAGGCACTTCCAAGAAATTACAGTAATCAAAATTGGCCATGTTACGTCCACTGCAACACAAATGCCTCCCCCACGGATTTCCAATAACAAACATGAGGAATTCACAGCCCCAAATATTTTCAGAATGTGTCCTCTTACTAGCTGTCGAAGCTTTCACACTCGCAGACAACCAGCTATATACCACACATCTTGCCTAAATCAATACCCAGGTCCCATGCAAGTCTATTGTTAAGCTCGAATATTCCAAACCAAGAGTTGTGCTTCATTCCACACTGCTCTCGTCGCACCCGAGTGCACCTGACCACCATCTGGTTGGATTTTTGTTTGACTTCAATGGTTTCCGGCCTGTTTCAAAGAATGCCCTCCCACAAAAATTTTCTGTATTGACCAATTAATATTGGAGATATAGCTATCACAATCAAGAAATTTCGCTGCCTTCTGTTTTGGTTCCAGCAACTGAAAAGTGCAGTATTATCAAAGCACGCACACATACACTGCAAGCCATGAAAAGATGGAAGTACAGGTGTGTTTTTTGTTGCATTCCTACATTATCATTTAGAGGAACACACAATATAAATTTGAGTTGGCATGCATTCCGGTATATTCTCAGAGACCACTCTCATTCAAAATGTGAGCTTTTATCAGCTAGAAAACACCAAAAAACGATGTACAGATGTTGCCACTAGCGGCCCAATTTATCCAGAGTACTTGTTTGTTTGTAATCTCTGAACATGGTCAGGGGACCTTTAATGTTATGGCTGTCACTGAAGGAATGAAGCTGCCTGAATAGTAATTGCCCGGCAAGTTTGTTGCTTGTGAATGTACTCTGCTTCTGCCACCTTGCCAGTGCCTGTGGCACAAGACACAAGAGTTTCATTGTCTCGCCTTCGCTATTATGTGAAACAACTAAGTGGTAACGTTACTACTAATATTAAATATTATTAAGCTGTATCTTTAACCATACCCTCCCATCCTCTGCTAGTGTGCACACTTGTGTGCCTTCCCTGGTGGGGCCTTCCTCCTGGCTGCCCAAACCACCCTCTGTGAACTCCACATGAACCAGGGCTCCAGGAATGGGGCTCGGTGGGGGCTCAGAGGTGGCTGCAGGTGGAGAGGAGGAAGCTGGGAACACCTCAGCCAAAGGGGCATCTATTGCAGGCGCCCAGGTAGCAGCTGCCGATGTAGCAGCCATCAGTGACGAAGCTGCTGATGCCGCAGGTGCCGGTGCCGCAGGTGCCAATGCCGCAGGTGCCAATGCCGCAGGTGCCAATGTCGCAGGTGGAACAGAAGCAGACGCCGCAGGTGCAGATGCAGCAGAGGCAAATGCAGCATGGGCAGGTGCAGCAGAGGCAAAAGCAGCACTGGCAGATGCAGCCGCCACGGCCGTGGAAGGTGCAGACGCAGCAGGCAGTGCTGCAAAGGGTGGCACAGATGTAGGCCAATGAAAATAACTTCACCAACGATCATGGTTTTTTGTAATGCGAAATTTGAGCACAGCTTAATTTTTTTATGTATTGAGGCAGAAAACAGACAATACTTAAGCTACCCTCAAGAGTACAATGTGGAGCACTCACGCTTTATCCAGTGCAAGGCCTCTAAACTACAACACTGAAAGAACACTCCTCAGCGGTGCGGAGTGGAGCAGTACAACCCTTGCCTGGCTGCAGCGTCCTCTCCTGTGTTTACTGCTCTTTGCAAGAATGCATTGCAAGTTGGTCGCCTCAGTGCTTCAAAGAGAAATGTTGAAGCCACAGAGGACGAGTCTTGAGTCTTTGTTAGGAGCGGGCCGCGAGGCACATGTCCCGTATATTTATAATATTGTGTGCCTGTTCCCATGGTAAACGCCTCGCACTCCACAAACAGCCCTCATACACGCTCATGCATGTGCTGGTTGACAATTCAACTGCAGATTCATGCCCGACTCAAGTTTAGACGCAGTTTTGTGGTAGATGTTACACTGATTCCAACATAATCAGCCATGCATCTGTGCGAAAAGTGCCTCCAAAATAAGCTCCACTACAACCTTATCCCCCGTTATTCCTTCCCATAGCTTGGGATTTTTTGCGGCATGGCTCACTGCTGTGCCAAAAAATCTATCAGTTCGTGTCCCACAAGAAACTGCATGTTTAGATATGGCTTTGTCAGGTATTTATTATTTTTTTTTTCTAACACCTGAAGTAATGAATTTTAAATCTGACATTAATGGAAAGCTTGGTCTTATTCAACAAGCCAACATGACTGAGTGAACTACTAGCGTGTTGACTTTGTGAACAAATAAAAAATTGTGATTTATGGCTTAGCCACAATTTACAATTAATCCATGTCCCGAAGCGACACACAGGCTATGAGGGACACTGCAGTGGAGGGCTTCGGAATAACTTTGACCACATGGGGTTTTTAATGGGCAGACGTTGCAGAGTACACGGACCCTTTTTGTGTTCTGCCTCCTTCGAAACGCCGCCACCACGGCCAGGATTGAACACAGGTGTCCTGGCTAAGCAGCCAAGTGCCCTGACCACTCAGCCACCGAAGCAGGTACAACAATTATTGGTATGGTGTTTTAAAGCAAGGGAAGAGAGTAAAAGAGTAACACAAAAAGATTTGTCGGCAGTCATGGCTAGGTTAAATCCTTCAAAGTGAGAGCAAGTTGCTCTTCAGTCCGCAGATTTCAATATGCGCCGTAAGCTATTCCCCTCCTCCCACCCCAACACACACACACACTTCCTTCTTAAACCACCCAAAAATTTTTCCAGGTTATGTGACCTGAAAACATTTAATCAATAAGCTTGACCAGCAGGAAATACAGGAAAAAAAACTCCTTATAAGGAGTGTACCATCAGCTGAGAGGAAGCGCAAGAGCTGGTGCTGCAGCTTGATGTTCAGCTGGCGCAGCTCCTCATTTTATTTTCTCAGCTTCTGCACCTCTTTCTCTGCTGCTGTCTCCGTGCTAAGGTCGTCCGTTGCGGCATGCTGCGCGAGCATCCGCAACTTTTTGATGTTTCGAACCTGCAGTAGTTAACACAGTGTCAAAACACATATTCACCCATATTGTCTTTAACATTATAAAAAAAATTAAATTTCTTTGGACACAAACTGCAGAAATGCTTGCATGTGACACAACGTTACTGAAAACCTATTAAACATCACATTTCATTACAAGGTTCGGGTTTCAATGGCGCATACATACTTTATCACGTGCCAGGTCTCTTGGGCGTTTTGCGGGGCGCGCGACTGCGCCACGATGTCGTTGACAAGAAATATGTTGGTCCATTTCTTCTTTTGATTCTGGGAAGAAATCTCTTTTAGGAGTATGTTCGCACAATTTTCCATACATTGATTGTAATGATAAAATGCAAGATAATGTTTCCTGCACCAAGCCTTTTGCAGCAGCTTCTATTCTAAATTATTTAATTGACAGTGCCTATCTGGCCATCAGCCAGAATTCCCCCAACACTCATCAGAGACTGGCTGCTCAATTGAGTAGTCTGTCCTTTTTTTAAGAATGAATCATTTTCGCCACTGTTCAGCAGCAGTAACAAACATTGCTATATGAAACTGCAGCCCCAGGCTTTTTTGTTTATGGGGGTTCAACGTCCCAAAGGAACTCAGGCTATGAGGGATACCGCAGTGAACGGCTTCAGAAATTTCGACCTCCTAGGGTTCTTTAATGTGCACTGACCGCACAGTACACGGGGGCCTCTAGAATTTCGCATTCATGTCAAGTTTTCAAGAAACAATGCAGAATCGACACTTCCTACCTAGTGTGGCGTGAGAACCTCTGTCACATTTGGCAGCTTTCTCGGCTACAGAGGTCTTCACAGTTTAATATTCAGTACACGTAGCTAGGACATGGTCATCAACTGAGCTATAACCAAGAGCAGTGAAGTATACATTTTATGCTTCCGAACTAGTCCCAAGTGATACACCCCCCCCCCCCCCCCCAAAAAAAAAAAAGCAACGGGTTCACCCTGGGAAGACCAGCCACTCATCACTTGTACATAAGACAGTTCATTACTACAACTGAAGAATGCCTGGAGGGGCGCCAGTGAGAAAAAAAAACGTATTCACGAGGCCCAGTTGATGGAGGTGCCGGGGTAATTTCAGCTGGGCGACTCTACCATCTACCGGACACTGCCAGATTAATTTCGTTACATCCATCAACATGCAACATGCTGCAAACAGGACGGAATTCGCAAACCTGCAAGTTGAACGTGAGAACTGCGCAACAGCGGTGCGCGTTACGAAAGGCAGAAAAGCTCAAGAACACATTCCTATAGCCCTGACAAGCAAATTCGAGTGCTGTACCGCCGTCAGCACGCTTAACAAAGCAACCACAGCTATCCATCGGCCGGCCGTTGGCCGTCCGTTTCGGATGTTCCGGACGGACATCGATTTCGGACGTCCGTTCCCGGATCTTTCTAAGATGTTTGCATATATGGCACATGCATACTTTCTTCGTGTCCGCGGGGCAATAAAATGAAAAAGCAACTGAAAGTACAGCGAGAATATTTTATTGTGACTGTACATCAGCACAGGACTGAGTTAATGTGAAGTGTGTAACTCCTCAATAAGACGTAAAACTTCGAGCGCACATCCATCTTCCTACTTCCATGATGAAGCAGAAGCGAACAGCTTTCTGCAAAAAATGAAAAGAAAAAGGTTAGTAATCAAGTCCACGCCAAATCTCAGTAGACCATGATAAATTCAAAAATGCTTGGCAACTTTGTTATTGGTATTCTCAACCCATTCTCAACAAGTCTCAACCCATCCGTAGCCCACACCACAGTATAGCCATAACATAACTCCAACTCTCCCGCGAGAGAATGTTACAGATCCTGCTCCACTGTCATAAAAGTAATTCCCAAGCAGTGTACTGCACTTACCTCCGTAGGACATGCCGTAGGCAATCACACTAGGCCTTCTTTCATCCGAAGTCGGTGTAGTACGATATTCCAGCGTTCCAGGAGGGCTTCAGGCACTTGCCGCATCCTTCGAATTGTTCAAGTTACACACCACTTTCGTCCGCAGACTAAAAAAAAGCCACACATTCTAGTAACAGAGCTCAAAAGGGGCACCACACTTCGCACCAAACCAGCAACGCCGCCATTACGCCGCTGCACTCTGTGGCTGATGGATTGGATTGGGCTGACTACAAGCTGCATTTATGATGATGATAGCGGAGTTAAACGGGAGTTTTGAATTTACAAGTGGTTTCAATCGCGTTTTACCACGGCTAGGGTGGCTACCACGGCGGACACGATGTCGCTACTGATTTTTATATGTTTTCTAGATGTAAATTAGTAACTGATTTACTGTAAATTTGTGTAGCACTCGCTCCTACCCTTAAATAAATTTAGTTCAGCAGTGGCCCTTGCACTGCAAGTATATGACTAGGGAATTGCGCGAATTTACAAAAGTCCTCAAGTCAAACCGTGTAGCTCATGGAAATAATTTCTCCAAAGCAGATATGCAGATATTAACGCAATTTCTCGCACACTAGCCAATAAAACTGACAAAATTTCCTTCGCGAATAAAATTTTCTAGGTTAAAAAAGCGAACTCTACAGTATACATACTCGAACGGCGCGACTTTTCTGTGTGAACAATTATAAAAAAACTCTATACTCATATCCGGAGAATATACTCCACCGTACATCCCTCGGACGTACACCTTGTCTCTAATGCGGATAGACAAAAGCGGATACTGTCTGTACGTCCGGCGGATGTATGAATACGGATATCCGAAATCGGATTGTGCTCGTACGTCCGATGGACGTCCGATCTCGGCAAAGGACGTTCGGATCTAGCTCGTACGTCCGACGGATATCTGTGGTTGCTTGGAGGAACGTTCGCTTGCGCATCCTGCACTGATATTACAGCCTCTGAGCGCTGGGCGCAGAGTCCAAGGCCATACTGCACGGTATGTTTGCGGACGTTGGAGACAGCTCGTGCCCTGCTTCCACTTTAATTTTGTCTCAGACGCAGCGGCCGACGCCCAGCGGCACTAACGTCAGTGAAAGACAATCGCTCGAGCGTCTGTGTTAAGCGTGCTCACGGCGGTACATACATAGAGGCTGAATGAAGTTTCAATATCAATCAACGCCCTGTACATTAAAGGCACTGGAAATACACGGGTAGCTACAGCTGCCGCAAAGTAGAAATTACAAAAGTACTCAGACAGTAATAAAAGTGTTCTTACCTGTCATCTGTAGGATTTCCGCGTCGTAGTATCCGCCCTTTGTTTTGTCGTCCCCCTCCCAATAGACCTGATAGATATTTCCCGCCGCAAAATCTTCCGTGCTCTTTGGGTGGAAATTTTTCACAAGAACCGATGAAGTGACTTTTTTCACGTTGTCAAGCAGAAACTTCACGTAAATGTAAAACACCATTGCACTGATGCACACTCGGGAGCAAGCCACCAATGACGCGCAGTATAGAACAATAGGATGTTGGAACGGTTGGAACAAACTATCTACATGATGTTTTGACAACGTAATGGTGTGTGTGGCGCTGCAGTCTTGTCAAACAAAAAATTGCATGCTGATGAGACTGCTTTAGCGCGTTGCTCTGAAACAGATTGAGTTATCTGTAGATGTTGCAAATGTAGTAGTTAACTTTGTAAGCGCCACTTTCTTTTTGGCTAGATTGTAGCGTTTGCCTTGCTGGGAGAGGCGGGCACGCATTGAAGCTATAAAAAAAAAAAGGAAAGGAGAGGCGGGCGTGCGGAATTTCCCGCGCAGTCTGTAGTCGCCTCCTTGGTTGTACGTTCCATCTGTCTTCAGTGTCGTTCTTGCACCTTATACAAGCCAACGCCTCATCTACTTGTACAAGCCTGTTACAAGCGTGCAAAGGAGGTGCTCCAACATGCCTCCCAAAAAACGCTACCGCGCCTATTTGGAGCCAAATGCGCTATCACTGAAAATTCCGCGGCAGACGACATGGAGCCGGCTGCAAAAGGAATCCGCTGCAACGTCTCAAGCACCGCAGGTAATTCACCGCCTTGTTTACGTCATATGCTAGGGCCCATTCACTTTCTGCGGCGAAAAGTTTTACATTCCATGAACTCATAAAGAATCCGCAAGTGTTTTTTTTTTTTTTTTCCGGGCTGTGCAATGTTGCAAAAGCGACCTTTGCCATTAGGCTTGCGAGCCGTGAGGAGAAGCCCGCTTTTCAGTGAATTTTTGAAGCAAAACGCGGGGCGAGCAAGTGCATATTTGTGGGTGTGGATGCGGAAAAGAGGTACGGGTCGCTGCGAAATAAAAGGCACTGCAGAAGTTGAGTGAAGTAGGGACAGCAAAGAAGGGCAAACGGGTGCTGGAGCTGGACAGCTCGAAACGCCGAGCACCGGCGGCACGGATCATGACGGCGCGGCTGCTGCTGTGCGTTGTGCGTGCATTACCGTAATGGAGATTTGCTTCGCTAGACTGTGCCGCGCTCATTTGAAGCGTTGCCTTTTGAATAACTTGGACCTATTCGTTTATTCTGTATTTCAACTTGCCCCCCCCCCCCCCCCACTACACACACTTTTTTTTCTTTGTGAAAGGGGGGGGGGGGAGAAAGCTAAAGTCAAATTTTTTTCTTTTTGCGGAATCGCGAGAACCTAGCGTCCTTACACCCACCGCAGGCAGTGGTCATGCTCTTACCTGCGCGGTAAGCATCTAAAGAGAGTTCCTGAAAAGGCGGAGCTTACATTGCTTACATGGCCTATCAACGTCCAAAATATTGTCTGTGATGGATGCAGACGGCTGATAGCAGAACGCAGCATGCAGAAATGAGAAACAGGGCTAGGAAACGGAAATGATGAATGTGATGAATGAAACCATGGCAAAAAAGTTTGTCGCATCAAAGATTGTGGCAGAAGAGCAAGGCAGCGCGGGTGTACAATGATCAGGAAAAAAAGCACTCCGCAGCATCGAATTAAGAGAAACAAGAAACAGAAGCAGAAGGAGACTGGTTAGGTGAAATGTGGATCGAAATATTGCGTTGTGAGGGCCTTTTGTAACATAGCCAGGCTGAAATACAGCCAAATAGCAGCCAAATTGGATGTAGCCGCCATCATTTGGGGACTTGAGCACAGGCGCCAATGAAAAATGCTGCGTATAGAAGAGTTCATCAACATAAATGCAGTCAAACACGAACTCCAACTGAACACTATAAATGTGTGAGAGGTGTCGACTACATCGGCATACTATATGTAGATGTGGCAAACATGAGTTTACGTGTCGTGCAATTCTGCTCTGACATCATCTGTGAGCAGCACGGATTGCACTGATACTTTTTAAAGCCCGTAGTAATTTTTATGGAAAATTCCTGTGCATACCAGTAAGAATGACAAAAAGTAAAAACACTGAGCCCTCAACATAGCGGATCTCTCAGGTCTCTCTCTTTGTCCAGCAGAACACCGGTTCAGACAAATCTTCTCATGTCAGTGTGTGAAGCTCACTTTATAGCACTGTGAGAGCTGGAGCCGGTCACTTGGTCAGCATCTTATCACAGCCAATGGCAGAGTTGTGTGCAGTGGACGCAATTACAACTGCTGCCCTCTCACATCCATTCCCATTTCGTCAGCTGGAATAGTCTCAAATGCTCAATCTGGGTAAAGAACAAGCGGTGTGAGGATGGAGCAGCAATTCAGCATTAATTGGGCTCACATCATGCCATGATAAGATGCTGACCCACTAATCGGCCAGATTTCTCAAAGCATGCCACTCGGGCTTTCGTCACTGTCTGATAATACATTCCTCTTTTGTTTATTCTTTGCAGTTAGCTGCAGTAAATGAGGTACCAAGAGGGGACGCTGAGGTTACAGACGAACAAACTGAGAGTGAAGAATGTCTGCTGCCACTACCTCAGCTCTCTGAACAAGCAGGAAGTGCTGCCTCTTTTAACCAGAATGCTGAGCAGGGAGACCCTGATGTGTATGCGGAAGCTGACGACCCAGATGATGATCTTTCTGATTTCATCGCAGCCAACTCAAAGACGACTCTTCCTGGCCAGTCCACAACTCGACTGCAAGCCATGCTCCTGATATTATCATTTGTTGTGGCAGCTAAGCTACCATGGACACAAGTTGACAGCTTGCTCAAGCTTCTGAACGCCCTCTTTGCTGAAGAGGTTTTTCCTTCAACCAAATATGGTTTTCGAAAACTGTGGAGGCTTCAGCAGTCAAAAATGGTGAGCATTCATGCCTTCTGCCCGACTTGCCAGTTCTTAATTGATGGCAATGGTACCAGCCACTGGCGTTGCCGAATTTGTTCAGAAGTTGCAAGCCTAGGAGAGGTTTTGAAGAAGGGGAGCTTTTTCATCACTCTTAACTTGAAGCGACAACTGCAACAGCTCCTGAAACGCATGGGCAAAATAGTTGGAAGCACCCTGCTTCAGCTTGTTTCATCATGCCCAGAGGCTTTCACCGATATCACAGATGGCCTGCTCTACAAGAAAGTTCGCAGCGACCACAAAATGAAGTGGAGTGACCTAACTTTGACGATGAATACTGATGGTGCACCGGTATTTAAGTCAAGCAAAGGTTCTGTGTGGCCAATACAAGTTGCCCTCAATGAGCTTCCCGTTCCTCTGCGGTGGAAGAATATTTTGGTTGGAGCAGTGTGGTTCGGCAAGGAGCATCCACCTGCACATCTCTTCATGAAAACCTTTGTGGACAAGTTCCAAGAGGTTGGCAGCCTGATGTGGACCTTTGCTGATCAAGTTGTGGAGTCTGCAGTCAGAATTGTGTGCTGCTGTGTCGACTCACCGGCCAGAGCTGCTTTGCTCAATGCAAAGCAGTACAACGGGTACTACGGCTGCACTTGGTGTCTTAACAAGGGAACTTTAGTTGACGGTGAGACTCCTGCTTTCATTCAGTCTTATGAAGGACACAGATATACAGCATATGTTTTACATGGCAGATTGGTTGCCAGCGGTAAAAGTAAGGAATAACAGCCTACTTGGCTAGTTGGATGTTTTATACTTTGCCGGTGTTATATTCATGTTTTTAATTATTTTCATTTGTTCTTTACTACTGCTTTGATCTGTGCGGCATGAAGTGAGTTTTGATTTTAATGATTTGTTGTGTTTTTGTTGTAGGCACAGTAAAGTACACGTTTGAAGGCGGTGCCATGGTTGAAAGGTCCCACGACACTTTGCTGTCAGCCATGTCCCTTGCAGTTACAAGAAAGTGCTCTGTCGATGGAGTGAAGGGGCCATCTCCAGTTACGAAGCTAGGAACATTGGACTTGGTCTGGGGCTTCCCTCCCGATTATATGCATTGTGTCCTGGAGGGTGTGACTGCACAAATGACAGAGCTTTGGCTGTCTGCAACTGGGAAGCCTTGGTATGTAGGAAATAGAATTGCCGAGCTAAATCATCGTATATTGAAAGCACGGCCACCAATAAGCTTCTCGAGACTGCCAAGGCCAATTTCAGAGAGGGCATTCTGGAAAGCCACAGAATGGAAGTATTAGTTGCTATACTACAGTGTGCCATGCCTTCAAAACATTCTGCCAGATAGATATATTAGGCATTTTTCATTGCTGGTAGAAGGCATTTTTATGCTGCTGAGAGAAAGTGTTGAACGCAGTGACACTTTTATTGCAGAAAGGTTGCTGAAACAGTTTGTGGAGGAAGTGAAAATATTTTATGATGAAAGTGCGCAAACATTCAATGGTCATCAACTTCTACATCTGGCGAAATCTGTTAGGATGACAGGTCCACTGTGGGCCACGTCAACCTTCCCATTTGAAGGGGGCAACGGGGACATCTTGAAGCTTGTGTCTGCTGCGAAAGGGGTTCCTCGGCAAATATCAGAAAGATTCATTATGAATGGAGTTCTAAATTCTTTGAAACGTCTGGTACCTCTTCCTCCATTTTTGAAAAAGCAGCAGGAGCTAATTTCAGGTAAAATTTCTAAACAGCACAAATCTAGTGTCTTAGGTGCAGCTTTGCCACCTTGTGTCTATGAAGAACCCATCCAAATACTGTTGAGGCAAAACATTGGTTCCGAGGCATGCGTAAGTGAGTACCTTAGAGCTCGTGTCAAGGGGTTCACTGTACACAGCGCCCATTATCAACAAGCAGAAAGAACATGTTCATGCTACCTGGAAGCAAGTAACGGCAAACTTGTTAAAATTCTCAAGGTGTTTGCTGCTGACAGCAAAATCTTGCTGTTGTGTCAAGAATTGATTACTGAAGTGTTTGAGCTTCCCTTTTTGTTCAGAATCGAGCACCCTCCATTTGGCATCGCTCTCTGCATGCTTTGCGAAGAAAGCGTTGTTTCATCTTGTGTGCTTGTGGAACAAGAGAGCACATTCTTAGTGAAGATGCCTAATCTTCATGAAAGTGATTAGTCATTTTCAGTACCATGAGGGAACAGCATGAAAATATTCTTGAGTAAGACACTTGTATCCCACTTGCTTCAAATGCTGTCAAATGGGAAAATGCCGCCCCTGTGCACCATATTTTTGCATGCTGGATACTACCGAGCTATGAAACAAACCATTCAGCATATTTTTAACTTTTAGGCCTCCTTGGTGTTATGTTTTTACAAGCACGGGCGTACAGTTCGACACGGCCCACTTTTGCAGGGAAACAAAAATTTAAACTTCTTCAGCTTTTGAGCTTTTTTCATCGGTGAACTGCAACATAATACTTCTTGAAGCAAGTTTCAGTGTACAAGCAAGTCGTCTTATACATCCAAAAGACTGCGGTATGGATATTTACCATATTTGAGGTCTTTTTATGAAGTGATTGCTACAGCTCTGTTCCTCTCTTTTTCTACAAAACCAGTGGTCAAAACTGGTTCAAAGCGATGTCATTCTGAGCACAGTTTTACGATATGTATGCAGCATGTGAGACACGAATACAGCTTTGTGAAAAATGCAAAAATGATGATGCTGATCTTTTCGACATAGACAAAATACCCTTTGCCCAGTCTGTTGCACATCTTACTCATAGCAGTTTCACTCATCCACTTTTTCACTGATCTCCATTTATGATTGTGGCCAACTTGCTATTGCGTTTTACAAAATTCAAAATGTCATGAAACTTGGCAGCACATTGCAAGGTACCTAGTTAGTGTTGTTTGAGGTTGCAGCGTGTTGCATTATCATTAACACACTGTCTTGTTTGTTGTGCATGTTCACTGTCACATGGCAGTGGCATCCAGTACACTGTCTTGTGCATGTTCAGCAAGAAAATGTTTCGATAGGCATGTTTTTCTTTGCATTTGCCAACACGTCAACACATACATGCTTCAATGGCAGCTTAGTACAAAATTCAGATACGTACTTGCCAACTGTCTCCATCAAGGGAACACGTAGCCTTAAATATTGAGCCGCTGGACAGACCAACCAAAGCATGAATGCTCCTGCAGTGCCGTGTTTCACATGAGGTTCGGAACTTAGTATTCGGAGAAGCCTTTGCCCCACAGTATATGCAGTTTAGTTGATGATTTCTCTACAAGATGTATCCCTATATATATGACTTAGCAACCCGAATGAGCCAGCTTTTTTGTAAGTGTTCATTTCTGTTAAATGAACACACTTATCAGGGACTGTTATCTCTGTGTTTTCAATCTGTTCCGAGTTCATGAACAGTTCTTTGAAGCAGTTCTCATGCATTCGTTTATATCCAGTGAAAACTGCACCCATTTATTTTTATTCTTTGCTTACTTCAGCTGGATAACCTGACTGACATTGTATCCTGTGATATGAGCCCTTTTTATATAATATTGTGCCTTATTAAGTAATGTCAAGTTGCGGTGTACTGTCTTGTGCATTATTTGCTGCTCTGCTGCTCAGCACGAGTTTTTTGATTCTTGTCCTTCATGCTTCGAAGTAGGCATTGTCATGAAAAACAGCAACTTATGCTGAAGATGTTCTCTACAGCGTATTTGCACTTCCTTTGCACCTTTCCATAGCCTTCAGTGGTAATGTACAGCGGGGAATTTTTTCAGTGCATGTAACTTTGGAAGGGCATTGTTTTCCAAGACCCTTTATATAATGATATGTAAAATGTCTTTTGCTTGTTTTTTTTACCTACATGTGCTGACCTTGAGACTTTGTTTGGCTGTTGATGAAAAAGTTGTCTGGGGCATCTCACCTAGCGGGTGTTAAAACAAGTAAACTAGTAGCAAAATGCTCCTTTTAGCAGCTATGCAATTGGTGGTGTTTGGTCAGTGCACGAAATAATCGTTGGCCATTTAAACTTGATAGTTCACATTCTCTTCATCTCTTAACAATGTACAGCTCTCATGTCAGTCAGAAAATTAAGCTCTTACAGGCAGAATCTATAGCACAGGGGGAGCTTAGGATGTTTTCGGCTGTTTTGCCGTGTAGCACTTTTTACTGTTGCCAACTCAGCCATGCCTGTTCCTGTCTTGCTGTTCCTTATGGTTTCTGGCATTGCGTCGATGAGCAAATGCACAGTGCTGTGTGAAGTTGTCTTCAAATGCCCTTGCAAAATTTGTTATCAACTGAGCTGGCATTTGCTGTTGTGCTTAATGCAGCTGGCAGCACTTCAGTACTTTCCTACCTGCCCGTCAAGTATTGTGTCTGCACAAAAGCCCACCTCCTTATCACCATTCTGATTCCAGTAATTTCATTGCCTTGATCACTGTGAAAGGCACTGGTAAGCACTATGGAAGCTGCCTGGCTGTATGAAAGGCCCCACATTGCTACAATTCAGGGGAATGAATTGATGGTGTTCTTTTGTGATGCTTTCAGGGGCACTTTCCCAAATGCCCATTTCGCGAAGGCACTACTGCAACTCTGAAACGAAGGAGTTCTATGCTGAATTTTGAGAATAAATGTGTTTTAATTTCTTTCAAGCTTTAGTTCAACCTGCTGTCATGCCTTTATGTTTTCATAGTCACACCAGATACAAATTTTTTGTTGTCCTGGCTGATATGAGCATTTAACTATACCTGGAAGCTAAAAAAGTGTGCCTTTTGTGTCCACATAATAAACAGACTGCCATTCATCCTTAGTGTAATAGTAATAAATACTAAATTATATGCTGTATGATAAGCAAATGCACCTCACAATTTACCTTGGACTTTTTTACGGTTTGACTGTGGTGTGAAGACATGAACACCCATAGTTGCAACAATGGACTATGCAATTAAGCAGGACAGAAATCTTTCATTAATCTCAGTAAGTACCAAACCAACCTACATGTTGGTCAGTGCATGAAATAATCCTTGGCCACATGTCTGGCATGTGCCTGAGATTGTATCTGGTACATCATGCAAACTAGAATGAACCGAACAGATCTTTTTGGTGGCGCTCGGCTCCCGCACATGAATACCGCAACAGGTCTGGTGTGCTTGAGCTGGATCATATACGCCAGATGACTCGAAACCAGTCTAGTGTACGTGCACACCAGACGACATGAAACCAGTCTAGTGTGCACACCAGACGACATGAAACCAGTCTGGTGTGCACATCAGACAACACCAAACCGGTCTGGTGTGCACATCAGACAACACCACACCGGTCTGGTGTGCACATCAGACAACACCACACCGGTCTGGTGTGCACACCAGACACCACCACACCGGTCTGGTGTGCACACCAGCACCACCAGGCTGGTCTGGTGTGCACACCAGGCTGGTCTGGTGTCCACACCAGCCACACCAGGAAATCCTGGTGTTAACACCAGAACACACCAGAACAGTCTGGTGGATTTTTCAACTGGGAATGTTAGAAAAAGTCGAATAAGAAAACGAATCTCATCCTATTCTACAGTTCATCAGGTTCGATTGTTCATGGTACTCATACACATGGCCTGCAAAGCTGCTTCAACCAAGCTCAGCAAATTTTCCTTTCAAACTGGAGATCTTACGCCATGGCTGCCAACTCTCGTTCCTCATCAAAAGTGACTTGAGAGTAGTTTGTTCACCGCCGACATCACAATCAAAAGCTAAATTTTGTATGTATATGACATGACACTAAAGAAGATAATATTCTAACATTTTTAAAGCCAACACTTATAGCTCCGGTGCTCACGCTTCGATGGTATGCGCGGAAAACTGATGTTACGAAACGTCTCACAAGGAACACATAATCATACAAACTTTCGATTCATATTTGATTCTGCTATTTGACTGTTTGATTCGTGTTCGATGAAATTTTACTCCATTAATCATATTTGATTCGGCTTCCAAAAACTACTGTTTACGCACCCCTATATAAGTACAGCAAAAAAGCAAGAATAAAGTTCGCCCGCGCTTGTTCCTTACATCGACATGCCACACGCTGGTGCACTACTCTCAGAGCAGTGCTCGCTAGGCTTTACTATGCCTAGCATGTTTCACATCGAAGCAGCAGCGGGCAGTTCTTTGCAGCTAGTCCCTTAACAACATCAAAGTAGAGCTCATTTCTGATACGGCTGCGGCAACAAAGCGATCGAGCCTGGCGAAAGCCGCCTGCATGCTTTAGTTATTTTGGTTGGCAGCGCCGCAAGACATCAGTGTGGCATGATAAACGAGTGCAAAAGATCGAAGACCATCTTCACCACACACCCCGTTCACCTCGCTCACCCAAGTTCGCCTTCTAAAGATTGGCAGTGGATGTTACAGCTGTAGTCAAGGCAGCCACCAATGCTTAAACATTGAAGACAACGACGATTGTCTACTTTTGTCAGAAAAACAATCTGGGAGAGCAATAATGGAAAAGGGGTGCTCCTTGTTCCAATACTTCGTAGCAAGTTGAAAAGCAGAGGTCTTCTTTCAGCACAAGCCACTAACTGACCATGTGCACTGTAAGACCTTGAGACCAGCTCAGCGGGCCCGATTGGTGATACTTCCATGGTGTGTTGATGCAGTTTTTCTAATTAGTTTTTTTTTCTCTTGCAGCCTTGGGCGCGCTATTCTGGTATTATCACCCTCAGATCCTGAACATAAAATGAAATCTTATGGTCCGCGGCGTCACTAGAATCGCAACGTGTGATCACAACATCGCAGCGATGGAACCTTCTTGTCTAAGATTTCATGGAAGCGTTGAGCGTCATGCTGAAATGAAAAGCAAGCATTCTCGCTGTGACAACAGTTGTGCGCATGTGCCCTCATTTCTGTCACCTACGTTGTACTGAAATAACGAGCTAACCTAAACATTAGTTGTGATTTGGACGTATCTGCCAGACTCCTGATTGCACTCAGCGTTGAATGCTATTACTTTTTAATGAATCTAGATTTGCGTGAAAGAGAATGGCTGCTCCCTAATCACGTCACCCAGCTCAGTTCGAACACTAATGGAAATAACAGCTATGTCCTGTAAGGAATTGGCTGATCACCATTTTTAAAGGGCTCACATCACACAAGGGCTGCCGTTAAAACTTCATTGATAACGCAAGCCTAGTTCCCAGATAGAAAAGGTCTCGTATATTCAAAGCCTTGATATATATGACGGAGTACAATATTACACTGTAATGGGCCCATAATCCGTTAATAAGCCTCCCCCACTAAAAATAGAGAGCGCTGTTCGATTTGTGATCATTGAAGTCAAAGTTCCATACAGTCATGGAATCTCCCGCTTAGTTATAGGGTGTAAGCTATAGTACATCACTTGCAGGTGCCTACCTGTGGTAATAGGAATGATGGTATGTGGAGTTTAGGGTCACGAAATCTCACGCCGGCGGCGAGAGAACACGTAGTAGAAGGCTCCTGAATATTTAAAACAGCAATGGCTTTTTGATGAACTAACGAAATGTACGCGCTGCTTTTTTTCTTTAATTGTCCTGCCACTGCGGTGTTCGCCTGCAAAAGAAGGATTTGGTTTCTCATCATTGGGTCTGACGGCCAAACGCCATAGGTACTCATTTTTCCCAGTGGGTAAGCAGAGACAATGCCGGCATGTAAGAAATCAATGTTAGACACATGAAATGCAGAGGAAGTATACTAAGAATAAGTTAATATTGTTTGATTCCTCCATTTATTCAGTGTTATCCTCATTAATGAACTTACTTCTTCCATTCGTCACTTTTACGTGCCGAGCAGCATTGTCTTAAATTCTTCCTTTCAACGTTCAGTAGGGCTTCGGACAGGGTGTAGAATGGGTTTCTGACATACTTATCAGTCGCGCAATGCATTTTTGCGGCCACCTAACTTGCCTTACTGAGCGAAAACGTGCGTGTGCGTGCGTATTCTTGCGTGCGTGCGCGTGTGCGCGTGTGCGCGTGTGCGCGTGCGTATGTGTGTGTGTTATACTACCGGAATGCGCACAGTAATAGTAGTAGCAAAGCAAAAGTACTCGTAGTATCGTAGTAGTCGCCGTCAAGTCATCGACGCCATCATCTACCGTCACCCATCATGTGACCACCCCAGGTAGTTAGACCGTGATACTCATTTTTCCTGCTAACCTCCCTGCCTTTCCCGCCAATAAACCCTCTCTCTCTCTCACACCTCACGATACCTTCCTCGTTTTAGATGAGGCGACAACGTGTGTGTGTGTGTGTCTTATGCTTTAAGAGGCTACACGATGATAACATTGTGAATTGACCAGATGAGGCGCTATCCAGCGTGCCGCAGTACCAAACCCCGAAGCTGGGATAAAGTCGCAAACTGTGGCACCACGGACAAGTCGCCTTGCAGGATGTTGGTACACAGTTGACGCACGGCAGCGTATTCTGTACACTACAAGTGCGCAATTGACGAGACCAATAAACGTGCGGTGGATCGAACAAAGGACGAAAACTCTTTGGACGCGGCCCAGAAGTGCGGGCCTCCACCCGGTGATCAAGCCTGTACAAACGCTGCAAGAAAAATCCTCACTACACTAAAAATCCTCGTTCCAAATCTGCCTAAAAAGAAGCACTGTCCTCGAAGTTCAAGCATGGCGGTAGCAATAAAAGTACACAAAACAATTGCGAAAGTACATCGTATACAAGCCTCACACAATTGCAAAAGTACGTCGTGCCAAAGCGTTCAGGTCGTTTGCACTACAAAGGGTGGAAAAGCTATAGGGATTTAACGCAGTCAAACCGAGTTGACGTGCGAAAATATGGGACTCCTAAGTTCTGCTTGAAGTGCTTTACTAGGTTAATGCACATATGTGCAGAACTGGGCATTCTCTTCTGATTGTATGTAGGTGGTGGCTAGTCCTCACAGAACTACCTGCGCAGTAGCCCACTGGTTAAGCGATGCGCCTCTACAGTGGCACGCTGCTGTTTCTATCACAGCCATTAGTAGGGATTTCGCTACCCACGTTGCTCTGCCCGCGCAATGAGGTGGAATGGAAAATCGTTATTGTGCTCTGCGCATGTCACAGGCGGCGTTCTCATCCATCCAGAGAAACTCTTCAGCTGTGCTCCTCTGCCCTCCGTTGAAGGCTCAGTCCGAGAAATTTCTCGCGACCAACCAACGAGGACCTAAAACTCAACGTCTACCTAGAAGGGACGCCCATACCCGAAAAGACAACAATAAGAATTTTGGGCATGTGGCGTCAATCCAACCAGCGCAGTACTCACACTTTTACCCTACTGAAAGCAACAACGCTACAAGTCGCACGCATGATCACCCGCATCACCAACAGGCGACATGGCATGCGTGAAGAGGACACACTAAAACTAGTCAGAAGCCTAGTAGTTAGTCGAATCACGTACAGCCTACCCTACCAGTGCCTCAACAAAAACGAAATACAACAAGCGGATGCCCTGCTACGCAAAGCGTATAAGACAGCGCTCCGACTACCACGCAACACGTCTACAGAAACACTCATTGCCCTGGGATTACACAACACCTTTGAGGAGCTACGAGAGGCGTAGCTTGAGTCGCAAAAACTCAGGCTGTTGCAAACACTGACAGCAAGAGCGCTCCTGCAGAGCCTCGGATACCGCGAGCAGATGCGAGAAATGTCGAGGACGGCAACGATCCCCGACGAGCTTCGCAAAACCCTCAAGGTAGCGCCAATACCAAAAAACATGGATCCCAACCTCCATCGAGGCAGAAGAGAAGCAAGGGCCAAATTCATCGAGAAAACACACGCTCCTCAAGCCACGCCCGTGTATGCAGACGCGTCTTGGAGAGGAGGAGATACCAAAATCGCTGTAGCGACGGTGGTCGATTCGTCTTTAAGCGAAATGACCAGCGCGTCTCTCCGAGGCTGCACAGCTGCAGAGTCCGAGGAAGTAGCCGTTGTCCTAGCGGTGGTGGAGGGCTATAGAACCGGGCGGTCACTAACAATACTCACGGACTCTCAAACAGCCTGCCGAAATTACATAAATGGCAGGATAGGTCGTCACGCGCTCCCTATACTCCTCGCAGCGAGCGACAGAATTAAAAACCAGGAAGAACAAAATGACAAGATCCGACACAAAATTGTGTGCGTACCGGGGCACACGGAGGGGGGGGGGGGGGGGGCAGGGAACTGAGAGGCCGACAGGATAGCTCGAGGATACATTACTTTCCGAGCATCCGACGAGACCGCGGAACTCGCGCCAGCACCCAGGGAATACTCGGCCTTACTACAAAACTATAGAGGCAGAAGAATGCGATATCCCCCACCGCACAAATCTCTCACCAGAGAGGAAGCTGTCACTTGGAGACAATTACAAACAGGTTATTTCCCAAACCTGCATATACTAAACAAAACGCACCCTTCGATATACACGAACAAATGTCCCTGGTGCGACGAAAAACCTACTCTATACCATATCACATGGGCCTGCCAAAACATACACGTGGTCCCCAAAATACAAAACCCGAGTGCGGAGCAGTGGGAGACTCTGCTGTCCAGCGACCGCTGTGAAGTCCAACAAGGTCTGGTACAGCGAGCTCAACGGGCGGGAGTGACCAGCGGAGCCCTGTACTGAGGGCAACCGACCACTAATTAGAGGCAGACGACTTCGACAGAGAAGGCTCCTGGGGTAGAATCAAGACGTCTCTGAAGAATCCCCAAACCGCAGGAAAAACCATCAGTGTAAATAAAGTTTTCCCTTCCTTCCTTCGCGACCAAGAAAGGCGCACAAGACAAGTTGCTGGCTCTGAGTCGGTACGTTTGGAACAGTGTTTTAGCACCAATACTCTCTTAATATTTTTTTCCTTTCCTTTCGAATCTACCAGCCTCATTAGATGGCTCTACCCTTCCTCCTATTTCTGTTTATGTTTTAGAGCCCTGCTCTTAAGCTCCCGTAGGTGGGTTGAGCCCCATCCCTGCCGTCTGTGCCACGGAGCCAAACCATAAATAAATAAATTAACCAGTAAAAACAGAGATTGACGCGAGCGGGATTCCAACCCGCAGCCCCACGAACAGATCAGCTTCGCTGGCCAGTGGATCAAAGCACTAGGCTATCGCCGCAGATTTTTTTAACGTGATACTTATTACAGTGAAATTATATTATATTAACATGAGCTTTTTAGAAAAGCTTACGCGGATTATCACAAAACACATCTCAAAAGACAGAGCAACAGATCACTAGACAGGAGGCATACAAGAACACATCACCAAGAGGGAGTGCCACTTCGGTTTAAAGTCTGTCTGTCCGTACGATTCCCTCAGATGAACAATCGTTTGGCAAAAATGAGATTTTGCCGAAACAGCAGATTAACAGGGCCGGTCCATCAATCTAGTTTTCCGCCGCCGCCGCGGTGGCTCAGTGGTTATGGCGGTAGGCTGCTGACCCCAAAGACGCGGGTTGGATCCTGGCCATGGCGGTCCAGTCGATGGAGGCGAAATTCTAGAGGCCCGTATACTGCGCGATGCCAGTGCACGTTAAAGAATAGCTTCATCCACGCTAGGCTTGTCTGCGCAGAAACAGGCCAGGTGATCTACATAAGCTAATATTTGACCTCACTGTGTAGAATACGGAAACCCGGGTATGGCACTACTGTCCAGAATGCTGATGCATGGTGGCTCTAAGTAGATTGCGAACAGAGGTATCGGTAACGGACACCCTTGTTTCAGAGACGAAAATATCGGCACGGGTCCTTAAATGGAACGATTCGCAATCAAACAGATTGAGCAATTACTGTAGCAAAGACGAACTACTTCGTAGACAACTGAACCAACATTAGCGTGGTCTAAAAGTGAGAACAGGAAATTGGGCCACGCACTGTCATAAGTGTTCGCAAGGTCAAGTTGAGACATTGTCAGCGGTTTGTCAGCGTTGCTGCACAACTGTAGAGCTGTTCGTACTATACCTAATTTATGTTGAATGGAACGACCCCGCAAACAAAACATCTGATCAGGTCCAATGAGAATCGACATTGCAAACTCGACTTAGTCCACATTAGATAGCTTAATGTAAATACAACCCTATACATACTGCAATTTTCTTTTAGCAGCGCTCTTTCATATCAATACAATGTGATTTTGCGAAATGTTTTGACTCACACCTCCAATATTAAAAAAAATGGTCAAAATCTTGAGCAGAATGGGACTCAAGATGGGCTTAAAGGCGTTGTAAAAATCTTCAGAAAGGCCATCAGGCCCAGCTCTCCATGAAAGTGCAAACTTTTCAATGGCGTCTTCTAATTCTGCCAAAGTTAGTCAATATTTTCGACCGCTCATGCTATGATAGAGCCTTCGCAAGGGTGACGCAGAGTTCCACATCCTCAATATTAAAGGTTGCCAGGTAGCGAAAAACAGAAATGCGTAATATTTCTCGAATTCCCATATCATTAAACCCGTGCTAGTCACGAAGGCAGTACAGCATTAAAGTGCTGTTACTCTCTTGGCAACCGCATGACGGCGCTCGTCAAGTAAAGCCTGAACAGCCGGTTCCTGTAAGTGCAAGTTGGGATTGCTGTGAGGCCGAATGCGGGCTCTCTTGTAACATACCGCGTCAAACTATTGAAGCTGGCCTTCGACGCCAGCGGTTTCCTCTGAGCACAAATAGGAGCGCCAAACCAGTCAAGGTCATAAAGGCCGCAAAGGTCTTTGCCGTAACAGCTTCAGACTTTTTTAAAGTGGGACCTAACCAAACCAATTTCAATTGAAATGTTTCCACTTCCTGCTTAAACACATCTCAAGCTGCATGTAAATGTATTCCTCTTGAGAAACAAGAGCGAAAAGCTAAATTGAAGCGTGCTTTAAAATTCTCGTTGCTTATCAGCACAGCGTTGAGCTCGCAATGAGCCCAGCGTGGTCGCAACCTAGGACGGCTGCATTCAGCAATGAAAACAATAACCATGCTTTGACAACCTGTCACGCCTCGTGTTAAATTGCAACACGGTCTCTCACGGTGCACTGCACATCGTCGCCCTCTTCAGCATTGACTGAAAATTATTTTATTCGTCGGAAGAGCTTGGTAAGAGGTTGCGTTAAGTGATCGAGAGTACCTATCCCTCGACGAATTTGTCAGCCCACTCCACCGCCTCAACTTGCGGTCTGGGATCAGAGCTAGTCAGCACGGTCTCCCACTGCTTCAGAGAAGGAGCGGTAACTGGATCACCCTGAGGTGGCTCTTTTTTGCAATCCCACAGGATATGACCATAGTTGGCTTGTTGGCAGCAGTGTTTACAGTTGGGGTTGTATAGATCAGGAGAAATGTGCGCGAGGAGTGATGAGGTGCGTATTGAGCTCGTCTGTAGACGACGCCACGTAACCTCTTGTTCTTTAGTCAGGCTTTTGTCCGGAGGGAAGAAAGTTCTCCTCTCTACTTTGAAATGAATGCCTAGATCTTGATATGTGATCATGGAGTCCTTCGTGAAATTCAGGGAGCCAGACTCATTCACTGCCCGGTCTACGATACCTCGGGCTTTATTGTGGGCTGCCTCATTCCCCGGATTCCCCGTATGGACTGGGACCCAATCAGTTCGGAATAATTTGGTGAAAATTTTGTGGTGTTGAGGATTCTTGGGAGGTGTTTGTAATTCCCCTTTTCCGAAATTACGGACAGCCATTTTGGAGTCGCCGAGAATGATCCTCTTTTGGGTATACGCTAGGGCGAGCTGCCACTTCTGCCGTTTCAGAGGATTTCGTTTTGGTTGTAGCTGAGACCATGTGGTCATCGTTCTCGTTCGCAGCCACAATTTCGAAGGGATTCGTATGCTTATATTTTGATGCATGCACATAAATTGTCCCGGCGCACTGTCCGTATTTTTTTATAAGGCTTTGGCTCGTGCTTGTCTTCTACCCTCATGATGCGTGGGATGCATGTTTTTGGGCAGTGGTATGATTAGTAGGGATTCGCTATAGTCGCAGGACAAGTCTACTTTAGCGTCTTCATTCGTATGTTTAAAGTTAATTCCAAGCCTGGTTAGAAAGCTCCTGCCAGCTCTGGAATTGGCTAATCTCATCATTCGAGCCATTAAATGGGCTTCTTTCCGTCACTAAGGTGTTGTGTATTCCTAACTTCATAAGCCTTTCGGTTCGGGCATTTAGTGGTAATCCTAAGGTGGCTTTGTAGGCTAATACTGCTATCGGACTAATATACACATTCTCACGCGTTGTGCATTACACACCTTCTTTCACTAATACTACTATCGAACAAATATTGCCGACAGACGTGCCGATGAACCTGCAAAACAAAACAATGAGCCTATAGTTACAGAGGCTGAGAGCGCTCAGATACAGCCGCAGCGGATCACGCCTCGTGTTATGTTGTTGTTGTCGTTAGCCTTTGAAAAGATGGCATATAGCCACACTGGGGGATCGGCCAAGAATCGGGAGGTAAAGGTTGCTGTTCACCTGTGCATACTAAAGGCAAAAGAAAAGGACGTGGGAGAGCAGCACCGTGGGAGTCTACCATAAGGAGGGCAGGGAGTGAAAAAAGACCTCGTGTTAAGCTGCAAGACACTCTCGCCCTGTGCATTGCACATCGCCGTTGTGTTCTACTAGTACTCCTATCGATCCAATGCACACATTTTCGCGCGCTGTGCATAGCACATCGGCGTCTTCTCCCACTAACCCTGTTATAGAACTAATGTCGCCAGACCTGCCGGCGATCCAACAAAGCAACACAATGAGCCTATAGAGCCTGAGTCACCGACCAAACGGCGCTAAAATTTTGCATTGGTGCTAATTGTACTCGTCCTTATAATTTTCAAACAAATTTCTAGCTTAGTATTCTTCGAATATATTTTTTTTTGCTTCATATATCTAAGACTCAAGACGACTCCCCAAAGGACACATGAATGGCTTTAGCATTCAGAGAGACTGAAGAAAGAAAGCGTTGAGGTTCCGGGAGTTGTTTACAACAACATGCAGAGACGTGCACTGTCGGCAGGAGGCCGCCGACGCACCGCTGACCGAAAGTCGCGGCTCCAAATGCCACCAAAAAAAGCCGCCAGCATGAAGTTTCTTTTCTCCTTGAAATTCGTGACATTCGTAACGAAATGCTGCTCCGAAAGTTCTACAAGATGGATCATGAACAGCGAGGACGTCTCTTTGAGCCTCCTACGCAACGCGCACTAAGCCTATCAAGTCCGGCGTAGAGGTCGCGTCGCACTTCGTCTGGTTTGCCTTGCGAGCTGTGCAAGTAGAATTAGAGGACGCGATTTGGTACTCTAAGTCCTAATGTTCAAGAAGTGAGTTGCTTCTTCCCCATGAAGGCATTGCGGATACTTTTTGAGAAAGGCATATGTTGTGCCTAGACTGAGCCCGTTAGCGCCGTCTATTTATTTATTTATTGATACTTCAAAGACCCCTTGTATGGGGCATTACATGAGGAATGGGCATTGCCGTTAAAGAACAATTGTCTTTATAGCGTTTTTAAAATGGATGTCATTGATATGATGCACGGCGTCCTTTGGTAGATCATTCCAGTCCCAGAAAGACGTGACGAAAAAACATCCAGAATGAGCGGTAGTTCTGGCGTTTGGGGCGTAGACAGCCTTATCATGACTAATACGGCTTGAGAGGCAATACCTATGTCTGGGCGAGAAAAGACTATCAATGAATCGCACTTGCCTATCGCATGGCATTTTCTGCCTCCATGCGTCTGCGGTCTTCTCTGAGAACAGCAATCCTGTTACAGCTTCGCCGAAATTCCACTGCATGTAGTCAGTTGAAATTAGCTGAAGGCAGCAGTTTGATACCGCAAAACCAAAACGCTCCTTACGCAGGAATGTGATGTTGTGATGTTACGCAGTGTTATGTTACGCAAGAGTGTGAGTGTGTCGCAGGAGGAGACACAAGCACAGATTGGGCTGCCCCTCCAATGTGATGTGTTTTCTCGTGTTGTCATTCCGTCGCGCTTTATTAATCTTTTATTACAGTTAACCAACACGAAACAAGATCTTGTTATATTCGCAAAACACATCCGGGTGGAATGTTTAGTGTTTCTTTTAAAATTTGCAGTACCCGATAAGCAATATTTATTTCTTCCCCTCCTATGTTTCCTCACCTCAGCCACTAATACACTCTTCCCGTCTTCCTTTCCTGTTTCTTTTTTTTCGCACAGCACAGCGTGTGCACAACCATTCGGGAAATGCGAATTTAACTTTTTCGGCACCTTTTTTAGCACACCCTATCCATCCCTCTTTCCTTTCCTCACCGCAACTCTTTATTTTTCACATGAAAGTCATGCCCCTATGAAATACTTACTTCACACCTCACGTGCGAAGCTTGTGCAACTAAAAATTAGGCAGTGGCTTAGCTCTGGTTAAGCCTGAATATACAAGCTAAAAGTTGCAGTTGTGTTTGGTTTGACGGCACGGCTGTCGCAGTTGGCGCACAGTGCACTCGGAGCACCACGATAACGGTGGAGGCGTTCGGCCGTCCCCACACTGCCTCCACGGAGGCGGAGGAGGCGACGCGCGTGTAATGAATACGGTGCTGTCTCAGACGGTTGCTTTAGAGACATCTACTGTGGTGTCCATTCCTTTCGGGTGTACACTAGGATATGCGAGACAGGCATTTCCTTTCCTTAAAACCAACTTTCATTTCATTTCATTTCCCTTAAGGGCGCGGTTTGGGTATCCACCGAAATATGAGCGAGACAGGCGTCGTTACCTTTCCTTAAAATCAATTTTATTTTCATTTTCCTTCCCTTAAGGTGCGGTTCGGGTGTCCACCGAGATATGAGAGCTTCCTGGCGCACTGTTTGTCTTTTATTTATTTTTTTACTTGTGCTGTGTGTGACGTCACTCGATTTCGCCCTTGCGCAGCTGTGGCAAATCTTGGCTCCGACGGCTCACGCGAAGCGTGGCTTTGGTGCGAGTAGTTAAGCTTTCGCTTCAAAATTCGTAATGATGAATGTCTAAGCCTAAACACGGGTCACGGATATCTACTTGCTGTTTACAATGAAAGTTTTTAAGACGGAAACCTTTAATGCCTCATCGTTGTAAGCAGCAGTTGTCGACAGAAATGTCACGCTTTTCAGTTGGTCGAAACGGTCGTTACGTCACAGTGCGCGAATTTCAAACGGGGCCAATTGTACTTTGGCTACTAACCAAGCAACCAATTAAAGGGATCGTATAGTGATGCTCCAAGTAACTTTGACTGAGTTTAGTTAATTGCTTACTTAACCAATATGCCTAGTTAACCTGTCTAGTCAGACGATATAAATAAATAAAACCGAGTAAGAAATTTGCCGAGCTTGGGAATCGAACCCCGGTCTCCGGAGTGCGAGACGAAGACGCTACCACTCGGCCATGACAGCTTTTTTCTGTCTTTATTGCCTGTTTTGACAGATTACAACAGATCATAAACAGATGTTCTGCGCTGCACTCTCAAACATCAAGAGCGGACACGTGTTTCACTCGCGTGAGAAAATCAAAACTGTTTCAGGGAACACAACTCTCCCATCAACTCGATAACTTCATCTCCAAAACATAGCTCCGGTGTCTTCGTTCACTCCCATCTTCCTCCCTTCCCGTTACGGCGAGGTTTAGGTGTCCACCGAGATATGAGTGAACGAAGTGGATTCCAAGAGAAAGCAAACGTAGCAGGGGACGGCAGAAAGTTAGGTGGGCGGATGAGATTAAGAAGTTTGCGGGGATACAGTGGCGGCAACTGACAAAGGACAGGGTTAATTGGAGAGACATGCGAGAGGCCTTTGCCCTGCAGTGGGTGTAGTCAGGCTGATGATGATGATGATGATGATGAGATATGAGAGACAGATACATTTCCTTTCCTCAAATACCAATTTACCTTCGAGCAAGGCGTATTTGTCCGCGTTTCAGATTGGTCCAAATGGTCGTAACGTAACCGCGCGCGAATTTTGACGGGTGTCCACCGAAATATGTGAGGCAGTTACTGCGCAACTTCCTTTCCTCAAATACAATTTTCGACTAGTGTCTACTGAGATATGTGAGACAGTTACTGCGTAATTTCCTTTCCTCAAATACAATTTTCATTTTCTTCATTACTGCCCCTCTTTCTTCTTTCACTCACACTTCCTCCCTTCCTGTATGGTGCGGCTCAGGTGTCCACCGAGATGACAGAGAATTACAGCCCCATTTCCTTTCCTCAATAAGCGTTGCGTTCAAAGGGCAACGCATCGCGCCGATGTAAATTGTAAATTGTAAATTGGTTTTTGAGGAAAGGAAATGGCGCAGTAACTGTCTCACATATCTCGGCGGACACCTGAACCGCGCCGTAAGGGAAGGGAGGAAGGTGGGAGTGAAAGAAGAAAGAGAGAAAGAGGTGCCGTAGTGGAGGTCTCCGGAATAATTTCGACCACCTGGGGATCTTTAACGTGCACTGTGGAGGCGTTCCTTGGACTCCGTGGCAGCGCTACAACACGCTGTCGCGTTCCACTCCTAAAGGCGAAGCTTAAGCGTCATTAATTGGCAGTTAATTAATGCACCAATAAAATGTGCAGTGAACAATCGCGTAGCAGAATGCAGCACTGAGGCTTTCGCCTTTCACAACTCTAGCCGCTAAAGTTCCTCGTAATTTTTATGCGAAGCATACTACTTTAGCTACCACTTCAGCCCTTCACCGTGGTTATGCGCCTCCAAATCACGTGATACATGACGTCACACCACGTGACACGATGACGTCACGACAGTAGAGAAACGGGGGCCCACCTCGCGCCGTCCCTGTGGTTGTGCGCCTCCAAATTGCGTGATACATGACGCCACACCACGTGACACGATGACGTCACGACAGTGGAGAAACGGGGGCCCACCTCGCGCCGTCGCTGTGGTTGTGCGCCTCCAAATTGCGTGATACATGCCGTCACACCACGTGACACGATGACGTCACGACAGTGGAGAAACGGGGGCCCACCTCGCGCCGTCGCTGTGGTTGTGCGCCTCCAAATCACGTGACACAATGATGCTTCGCATCCTCCAGGCTTAACCAAGTTAAGCCTCAGCCATTTTTTTTAGGCTGAGGGCACAACCTTTCTGGACGCTGAACCTTCGTTGTGCGTCGGAATTTGTGTGCTCCAAGGGGATTGAAACTGCAAATGATATCACGAAATTTCCCGTTGAGGTATGGGAAAAAAAGTTCCGCATGGTCTTTCCAAACGATTGCCTGCACCAATCTGGCGCACTCTTACAAGAGCAGCGAAAATCAACAGTGCATTAAAGCTTCTAAGCTCCGCACTGTAAGAGACACCCTAGGATGTCTAAAAGGTTTATTTAAAGTGCACTCAAAATGTGGCGACTTTTTTGCACAAGAACACTGAAAATAGTACCGTTCCCCCTCCATTTCCATTGCGTACTTTTTCACTACTTGATAGACAAAATATTCACACGTTTTTGATTAATTACACCATCGATGCTCACCTTAGAGCGTAAGCATTTTCCTATGCTCTTTCCGTATGCAAAAACTATCGTGGAGACTGTTCGTTATCGCCCCTTCTAGTATATCTGTTAGACCCACCGTACGCAGCGAGCATAAGAATGAAAACAGTTGCAGGGTCAGTCCAATCAGTTATCTGAGACGCGCTCGCAGCAGAAAGCGACGCGTTCTTGTCATCGAAGTCAGTGGCATAAACTTGCATGGTTAGTTTTTAGTCGATTGTTGTACATTTCTTTAAAAGAAAATCTTGGAGGCTGCTGTATAGCAAGCCTCAATTCTTAGGGAATGGAGCGCGACAGTTACTGCCGTTATAGACTCATCTACCCTCTTTTTTGAAATTAATTTCTGGATCACTGTTCTCGCAGGATTCACGCTCTATTATAGCAAGCGATCATCCACACTTATTGCGCCAGTAGCGACGACTTTAACTCTATACGGACACCAACAAAATTAAGGCAATGGAGCACGGCGCATTCTGCTGGAAAACTCGGTCTGCAGCCTCAATCGGTTAACCGCGTTTCGACAAGAAAATTCACTGCGTTCATTATTGCTGTCTGAATGGTATTGCTTTCCTTTCATTGACACCGTAATTGAACTTCCCTGTGCACAGTATTTGTGAAGGTAAAATACCCACCTTTTGGTTTTGGCATCAACAACCTGCCGTATCTAGGTTTTAACGCAAAGAGCGCTTTCAGTACATATGAAGTCGTTGTCGAACTAAACGATTTCCCTCCATTGGATAAGGATTACATAATTAGGAGTAAGAAAACAAGGAACGAAAACAGTATTGAAAGAAGCTTCGAAATGCAACCGCTATCAAATATGCAAATTTCGCCCCTGCGAGCATAAACAAAATTTCCAAGGACCGGAATGCTATAGGCACACTCCACTTGTGCCGAAACGCAAGCGACAATATTGCAAAAAGATTACCCGGTCTGGTAACCACTCGAGCAATTTTTATTCGAGAAATTTCTTAGCGATTATTATAAACAAAGACACAGTAATCTGCATTCAGATATAGCTGTCGTTTACATATTATGCATGCTGTTTACAATGTTAAACGCCATGCTGTGCCCAGTTGTTTGTCTTTTGACCATAGCTCCTGTGTATCGCAGGCTCGTCATGCCATCACAGGTACTCTTCCATTATTTCATGGCATCGCTGTTGCCAAGTGGGTCACGGGGCGCATTGTAACTGCGATTAAGGGCAAAAGAAGCAGTCTTGTAGCTGGAAGCAAGCACTTTAAAAAACCGCAGGCCAGCCATACTCGTTGCGCATGGTCTAAGGACATACAACTTGTAACACCATTGGGGTACAAAGGCCACAAGCCTCACTAGGTTGCAGGCTCATTTATGACATAAAAATCAACCAGTGTTCAACACGAAAACTTCCTGGTCTTCCTGGTTGCTCTTTATAGAAATCATACAATGTAGTATAAGTTTTCAGAGTGGTATTTAAAGGTTACATTCGTGCTGCTGTCATTTCACCTTTCAGACTGGCTTCTCACCTTTGCTCTATCCGTGGGTACCAGTAAACCTAGCAAAAAAACTGACAAGTGGCCAAAGCTGACGACATAACCTCAGTTTGGTAACTCTTGCTTTCGGTTTTACGTCTTCGCGGTCGCATCCGATGGCACGAATTTCACAACGATTGCAGCTGCTACCGCCTTCGCAATCCCTTTGTTGTTAGTTTCTTTAAATTTAAGGTCATACAACTGATCGGCTATCTCTTTTGTAGGCACTATTACCTCGAACACAATATTGCGTTTCGCAGTCGAATGAAGGTTCTTTGGCAAATGCGCCCGTCTAGCTTTTGGAACAGCTTATTCATGCGACCAGATATACCCCTGAGCATCAGCTAATCGATAGAGTCAAAATATTGAAGCGTTTAAGTATTCTAAATTGGCCGTATTGAGATGGGACAAGATGGTAATTTTATGTAGAGTCCAACGCTTCCGCATTAAACACGTCAAGGAAGTACTACCAAACCACTTAAAGTATTTTTATGAGAGGAGGAGAGGAGAATACCTAAGTAATCCGCGATTCCCTGATGACATTCCCTTGATAAGCCACTCAGGACATGCACTGCAAAACATGATCAATGAATTAGACAGCCAGAGCAGAACGGTTTGGCTAAAAATTAACACGCAGAAATTCAAAGTAATGTTCAATAGCCTAGCAAAGGAACAGCAGTTCGCAGTTGGTAGCAAAGTGCTAGAAGTAGTAAGAGAATAAGCCTATTTATGGCACGTAGTGGCAGCTGATCCGGGTCATGAGAGGGAAATAACTAGAAGAATAAGAATGGGGTGGAGCGCATGTGGCAGGTTCTCTCAGATCATGAATGGAAGTTTACCAATATCCCTGAAGAGAAAAGCATGCAGCAGCTGTACCTTACCGGTACTCACCTATGGGGCAGAAACGTGGAGGCTAACAAGGAGGGTTTAGCTTAAATTAAAGAGAACGCAGTGAGCTATGGAAAGGAAAATTATAGGTGTAACGTTAAGAGATCGCAAGTGGGTGGAGTTTGTGAGAGAACAAACGCGGGTTAATGACATCCTAGTTAAAATCAAGAGGAAGAAGTGGGCTTGGGCAGGGCATGTAATGCGAAGGCAAGATAACCGCTGGTCCTTAAGGGTAACGGAGTGAATTTCGAGACAAGGCGAGCGTAGCAGGGGGCGGCAGAAAGTTAGGTGGGCGGATAAGATTAAGAAATTTGCGGGAATACGGGGGCCACAACAGGCGTAGGACAGCGTTAACTGGGGAGACATGGGAGAGGCCTTTGCCCTGCAGTGGGCGTAGTCAGGCTGACGATGATGATGATGAAAAGGAAAGTTCTGTCCCACCGCCGTCATCAATTCGGAAACAATGTGTCTAGTAATTTTTTATACACTGCTGTAACCTGTATCCTAGTTGTTTAGGTTTTGATCTGTGGGTGTGTTACGATTGCTTCATTATTACTCCCATATGTTGCGCTCCTCGTGAACGTTGTGCTTTAGCTTTTTTATCTTCAATTCCCCAACCCTTGTGTAATGCGAAAGCCCAAAAATTGAGAATAAATGAAATAAAACGATAGTTCAAAACATTAATATTGTCAGCACCTCTTATCCTCCAACCGCCTTCAAGAACACTTAACCGTGAGTTCCAACTGTGCTCAAAGCCATTTGCTCAAATTCTAGGATGCATTTTCCTCATAGCTGCCTCCAAACTCCTAATAAGCGTAAGCTGCAACGCAGGAAGCACAACAAGTGAACAGTGACCATAAATAGTACGCTCGAATATAAAACTCCTTTAACGCAGAAAAACATCTTCTCTAACACAAAAAAAATTTCTCAGTAGAGGAGATACTTGTAAAACGCAGATAAATCGTGGGACAATTGTCGTGCGCAATACGACAGAAAAAGTTTAGCATTTTCTTTTTTCTTGTTTAGTATAACAACCAAATGTTCATTCATGGTTAATGAGCGCAAAAAGACGATGACAAAGTAGCCCAGCTTCTTACGTTAATCCAAAAGTCATTCCCTAATGTAGTGCTGAAATGACCACAAGTTTCACAATCATATGGAAAACGTTTCTACCATTCCCTTCCTAACGGCTGCATAAGGCTCATGCCATATTTATTTTACTTTTGTGTATCCCACACCGCGTGGTTCACCGTATCGTTCGTTTGGTTTGTTAGTAATACTGAGGACTGTTTTCCATCCTCGGATGGCAGCACAATTTCGAGGCATTCATTTTGTGGTGGCCGGTACGCTTTATTCCCCTGCATGTCAGTAGAAGGGCATGTCGTCCACCACTGACCGACAAGGGCAGTGGTTGACATTGCTTTTGTGGAACAGGGTGTGAGCTCTTTGAACAGCCACCGGCTACTTGTAGCTGTGTGGCAAACAGAAGCAGGCAGCCGCCCGAAGAACGGTCTTCAACGGTGTCGTAGGCTGGCATCCCTAGCCTAAGTGTATGCAATTTTAGCGAGCGCAATCGCATTCGGCCATCCACGTCTGGTGCCTTTCGCTGTTCACGGGCGAACTACTATCCAGCCTTCCGCAGAGTAGGAAACAATTTTTCGCGATGCTTCTTCCTCGCCACACACTGGCACAAGCTGTCTGTAATTCTCGAGACAAATCACACCCTCGTTCCGCTACAACCATGTTGTCCAGCACTAGCATTATCAGTGCCTATCCTTGCAGCCAGCATGGCTCTCTGCGCGTTCTGCAACCCTGACACCCAGAATGCCTTTGGTTTTTGCTGCTGTGTGGTGGTGGAAAGCGGTGTCTTACTAATGAAAGGTGCGACAAACTGTAATGCCGACCATGCGTTATAGGAGAAGAAAAGGTACCGATCAATACGGAAGGCCCATGTAAAGCTGCTCAAGTCTGAGATACACTGCGCTGGCCGCATAAAAAGAAAACAATCAAATCATGTTATATCTGCTGCATATCACAAAAGTCTGCCCAGTCCGGGAAGCGTCGTGTTCTCTCCAATTCTCACACCGACTGACTCACCGCGGTGACTAAGCAAAAAAGATAATTAAATAAAAGTCTCTCACAGACATACATAATGAGTCAGTAACTTGTCATTCAAAGCTGTCAGTTGTGACTAGAGATCAGGAAAGCAAAGGAAAATTTCATCGAGGTTCTGACTCTGTTTTTGGCCATATTCAATGCAGCACAATTTTACAGGCAGCAGCAGCAAAACAAACTAAATGCTGTAGACGGCATTCGTGCTCTTGTCTCGTCTTATGTTTTGCCGTTTTATTAAAATGTGTCCACTGTAGCGTGTGTGAAATGTGTGACTGTAACGGGTATCCTAACAAGCGTGTGCACGAACGACACATCCGAGCATAGATGACGCAGAAAGGTATTTTATGCAGTGAGTACAACGTAGTAAGTGGTAGAGCGTTGAAGCAACAGGAGTGTCTTTTATGCTACGTTTGATATCATGAATGCCAGAACCGAGGCTCTCGACAAACTGCTCTGCAGGACAGAACAGAATGATAAGGAGCTGCTTGGTGCGTGTATTCGCAGGAGAAAGAAGTGAACAGTACTGAAAACAGTGTGACCGCAAGGAAATAATATTATGGTTTTTTGCCAATTCCTATAACTCCTCAAGCCCCGCCGCGCTGGCTCAGTGGTTAATGCGCTCGGCTGCTGGCCCGAAAGACGCGGGTTGGATCTCGGCCGCTGCGGTCGAATTTTTATGGATGCGAAATACGAGAGGCTCGTGTACTGTCCCAGGTGGTCGAAATTTCCTGAGCCCTTCACTACGGCGTTCCTGATAGCCTGACTCGCTTTCGGACGTTAAACCCTAATAAACTAAACTAAAACTCTTCAAGTTTTGCGCATTCATCGACTGCGTTAATCGCTCTTTCGTGATCACATAATCATCGCGAGCATAAACACCGTACCATATGACTCGCGTTACCCGCGGACACATCACGCGGGACGCGAGCTCTCCACGAAACGAAACTTTACGCCTCGAAGTGAACCCGGCCACGGCGGTGGTATTTCGATGGAGGCGAAACACAAAAGTCGCCGGTGTGCTGAGCGATTCCAGTGAACGTCAAGGGTCCCCGAGTAGTCGAAATTATTTTCGAGCCCTCCAATACGACACCTCTTTCTCTCTTTTTTGTTCCGTTCATAGCTCCTTTTCTTCTTTTATGGCGAAGTTTAGGTGTCGGTCCAGGCAGAAGTGAGACAGTTACTGCGTGAATAAGGACGGAAAACTGGGCGAGTTGGTGGGATTTTCATACATTCAACTGCGCGGAAAAAACACGGACACGAGGTAGAAGGCACGACACGAGCGCATACTATCAACTGAATTTTTATTTCAGGAATCAGGTGCCTATAAACGCTCAAAAACCCAGGGCACAGACGCATAGAAACAAACGCAACACAATCACGAACTTTGGCACGTGCACTGTCAATTCATTCAACAAGACAAAAACCCCCAAAACAAGGAAAAACCAACAGGTGGCATTCGGTAAGGCCAACGTTCCGTACTTTCTACTCGTGCAGAGATAATTGCGTAGAAAAGGTATCTCCTCATCCAGCAGGCCGCCGGAAGGCGAAGCGACGCATATATCTCCTTTTTTCTTGATGAGATATGCTTCCACTATCTCCCTACATATCTGGTCTCGGTGTCTGAATAAGATTGTGGTCTTATTCAGATGTGGAAAGCATCCCTGGCAATTCCTGCAGTGCAATGCAAGGTTAGACGAGACCGCGCCCTTCAAAGACCTACGGTGCTCCGCCATCCGCTCATTAATACGCAATTATCTAAGCACGAGTAGGAAGTACGGAACGTTGGCCTGACCGGATGCCACCTGTTGGTTTCTCCTTGTTTTGGGGGTTTTTGTCTTGTTGAATGAATTGACAGTGCACGTGCCAAAGTTCGTGATTGTGTTGCGTTTGTTTCTAAGCGTCTCTGCCCTGGGTTTTTGAGCGTTTATAGGCACCTGATTCCTGAAATAAAAATTCAGTTGATAGTCTGCGCTCGTGTCGTGCCTTCTACCTCGTGTCCGTGTTTTTTTCGCGCAGTTGAAAGTATGAGTTACTGCGTCTTTAACTTCTTCAAAACCATATTTCGATTTTCAAGCGCTTCCCACATACGCATTCGCGATTTCATCATCCTCCCCCATCGCTTTCGACCGAATGCGAAAATCGTCCCAGCTGGTGACTGCATTTTTAACGGCATGAAAGCTAACCAATTGCTGGGTCGTCATCGCTGAGGAGAGATGAGGAGTTCTGCTTTCTAGCTATGCCCACTCTGTTTTCACAGATCAGTAAAATCTTATTTCCAACACCTTGTATACTTGCACAGCTTTGTACATTGTGGATGGTACAGCGCGTAACATACGAAAGCACAAAAGAAAGAGACACTACGGACGACCGCTGTACACATTACTCTTGTGCATGAAAGCTGTCTCAGCACCATGCGAGAGCCTCCCTTGCGGCAAATATGGTAACCTTTTCAACAAGATAAATGTTTGCAGACAGCAGGCAACAAAGCTTATGGGCAGAAATATCAAATCTAGCTGACGTCCCACATGTGCTAATCGTAGAACGCATGTGACGGACGCTAGAGGTGATGGAAATAGGCGCTTTCTGAAAGAATACAACCGGCCATATTTGGCACATGTCACCTGAAAGAATGACATCGAACAGCGTTACTCATATTGCCTTGCAAGAACGCCTTAAAGCCAGCTCGGTAGCCTTGACATAACTAACAAAATTCATGAAAAGCTAAGAAAAAATACAGTGTTCACTCGAGTTGCTTCCCTCAAAGCTGGATGACAAGCTTACACGTCCTGAAGCAAATAAAAAGAAAGTAAGAAAAGAGAAAAGAAGTGATATCAACCTACCACATCGGCCAAAAGCACTCGACGTACACTAAAACAGTTACAGGCACCCACATGCGATATTGTTTGAAAATTCACAGTGTCAAGCAATGCTAGTGTTCACTTCAAAACAATTATGCAGTCACTTAAAAGGAGGCCCATACCATTTAATGCAAGCAATGAGGTACTCTATGCTGTGGGCATTCCAAAGGCAAAGTTGGTCCTGCGAATCTATTGCTGGTACTTTTACAGAGAAGGAAGCAAAGAACTAAAATGAATATAGATGAAGGCGGTTAACATCAAATAAAATTTAGGATCCTTTACAGCGTGAACTCTAAGGCTTGCACAGTATCCATAAGAAGAAAGAAGCTGTGTTTTTGTGTTCTGCATGCATCTTAAATCAACGAGGAAGCTCCTAAGTGCCCAAGGTATTCTTGCTGATGGGAAAAGAAACCATTTAAAATTAAAAAAAAATCATGTCAATGTTGTGCAAACTTTTTGCAATCATTGCAAATGTCAAACACCTGCAGAAGTAAAAAAAACTTCGGCATTTCTTGCGACAACAATGTAATGTTAATATTATCAAGAATGATTGCTTACATTGTAGATACCTTTAAAGTCGTTTGTCTCTGCAGGTTTATTTTTTTGCTGTTGAAGCATTCAGGTGGATTCTTCTGAAGCGTAAGTTATTGCACCGATTCTAGAAAACGTGTACCGATATCATAGACCTCTATACAGACCTAAATCATAGACCTAAATACAGATCTTTTTAGCATGTTGTCACGTTCTTGAAAAGGTTCTCTACTTTTCTTCAAGGATAGGAGGAAAGTGAGCACGTCATACTTCACAACAATAAAAGACATCTAAGTTAGTAGACAACGTTGTGGCCTGTTATGTTCATGTAATAACGTTATTTTGATACAGTACGCCATTTTTGTGGCTATACAATGAGAAAAACCTGTGTCAACTGTGTCCTTATAACCGTAATAAAACAGGAGACATTATTTTCATTTATTAAGACGAGGTGCTTATCAGTACTATTTTTCTTCGGCATATGGACGAAATAGGTGTATTTCAACAATATCGAGTAAACAATTATCGATAGAAAAAAAAAGATAAGCAAAATAAGGTCTAAACACAAGTAGTAGCGGCTGTTCTATAATCATAAGAATATTTACGTAATGTAAGTCGAAAAACCTCAAGTACTTCATAACAGCTAAGGAGCAGGAATCAGTCTGGAACCGAAAAATCAGACAAGTATATACACAAAGAATAAAATTACTATACTGACAACACAACTGGCAACATATCTGGTGAAAATACAGTAAAGATTACACTTCCCATTCTGGATTGTCTTCGACGCCCAGCGCAATAACTCTACCTAGCACTAAGAGATTACCACATTTTCGTTTGGCTTGAGAGGACACTGGCTGGAAGCAAGTTCAGCACGGTCTATATTGTGCAAGAAACCACTCAGACGTTGGTGCAGGGTTTAGCTGAATTGTTCCCTCTTCCGTATTCAAGGCACCTTTGAAATGTTTCGGAATTTGTGTTAAAAGCTGTGTGCACGATTTTTAAAAACAATAAAATACTTCTAATTCTAACTCTGCATTTTGAAAATAAAAGTCAGTCTTCTTTTCGGCACCACTAGCACATGAGAATAATGTGCTTTCACATTTTATTGGTATCCGGAAACCTTCTGGTGCTCACAGTCACTCCTTATTAAAGACAAAAACTAAGTTTCTTTCGTAATAAAGCTATGTACATTACTTTTATGAAATGCAGATTCTCGTTCAGGCTCAATGGCCTCGAAAATACGTATCACAAGTCCGCGCAGAAGTATTAGAGTATAATTATTTATTGCTTACTTGCTTCACCTTACACCTTTACGCAAAGGTGGCAGAGGGAGAAGGGTAAAAGCAGAAAGAACAATTCAAAAGAGAGCCCGTAAACAAAGTACCCAGCTACACAAACTTACAAAATTAATTAAACAGTCAAAGTGTGCACAAAAGTATCACTTTTAAAAACAAAATCAACTTAGGTGGACAAACTATTTCATTTGCAGGCTGGCCATAAAAAAAGGGAAGAACAAAATGTGTTCCTGATAAAAGAATATTCATAAACTTTTTATCGTATTTCCTACTGGGTTAAATACTGGAGATGTCATGTATTCTTCATGGTATTTGCCTGTCTGTGAGTAATAGATATTACAATCTTTAAAGTGCGTGTTTTCTCTGGTCTTTCATTTCACTCCAATGAGGAGTCCCTTTGCTGCTTTTCATGATTAGCTTTTAGTCGTAGTTGCCAATGACGAAACGCACTGCCCTGTTTTGCAGTTTCTCGTTTTTTTTATACGTTTTGCATATTAAGAAAACCAACATACGCACCATATTCGAGGACTGAGCGGAGATGCGTAAATTATAGCTGCTGCTTGGGGTTCCTTCGTAGATGGCTCAAATTCCAATCCAAAAACCCAGAATGGACGTGGATTTATTCGCAATATAATTATCATGCGTATTCCACTGCAAATACCAGCTAAGAAGTGGACGTAAATATTTTATTTGCTCGGTAGTGTTCATTGCACCTTTATTTACTCTGTACTCATGTGGCTGGTCATTTCCTTTTTTACTAAATCTGACAGGTATCGATGTTTTGTGTTGAATGACATTTTTCGCTTTGTACACCAAGCTCGTGTATTGTTCTGGTCACTCTGCATGACATCAACGTCACTGGCATCCGTGATAACTGCAAACACACTGATATCAGCAAACATGCCAAATGACGAACACCTACCTGTCATTACGTCACTGACAAATAAAAATAAAAGTGGACACCGAGATGAGCCTTGGAGTAGACCATAGTTTACTGGAAGAAGCCTGGAAGAAGCGCAGCCACACATCATTTTCGTAGTAGTACGTATCCACCCTTCCACTTAACAATTCATCCAGATTAAAACGGTGTATTTGAACAAGAATTATGCGACAGTATGTATCAAACGCCTTATTAGAATACAAAAATACTGCAGCAAATCTTTGTAGTGTTTGTTCATTCTTCAAGGTTGCCGGCACACCGCGTTATCGCTTTTGTTTGTGATGCAAGACGCGCCTATATTTATCTGGATTGATCTCATCCAGGCGAAGCCGATTCTACGTTGTTCTAGAATGTTCTAGTAACTTTCCAAACTTTATTTCGAAAGTTCACTGTATGCTTTTAAAGAGCACGGACGATAGCGGCGGGCATTCTGTTCGACGACCGCTGAGCACGCCTGTAGCTACGCCGCCGCCAAGTGATTCAGTTCTTTGCGAGCGCAAGTCAGCCCGAATAAAGGGTTTCGTTTAGAAATTCTCGCTGTTTTCCTGTTCGCCGGACTGCAGTCACCACTACGTGACATCTAGTGGAGGTGCTAACAGATGTCCCTGTCACCCTCACCCCTTGGATCCCGTCATATCAGCCCGAGCCGTCTCGGGGAAGATCACGACAAAGGCGCAGCGGACGTCCCAACCTAAGACAAAATGCGTAGCAGCCATCGTCTCCAGAGGCGTTCACCTGAATACGGACTACTGCACAGACCACACGCGAGTAAAAAACTATTTAAGGGCGACGTCAGCCATGGCTACGGCACCAGCCCCCGTTATATTTTTCACCAGCCCCAATTGTCGCCCACGTTCGCTTCACCGGGCGAGGATCCTGAAGAATTGCTCGAAAAGTTTGAGCGTGTCACCGTGTTCAACAGTGGCGACGACCAGACTAAAGTGAGTCATGTTTTCTTCGCCTTTGAAGGCCCAGCGGGAATTTGGTTCGAAAACTACGAAGCTTCTCTAGCTACGCGGGAATCATTTAAGCGGGAGTTCCTGATGACATTCACGAGCATCATCAGGAAAGAAAGAGCTCAAATGCTTCTACAATCACGCATCCAGCACCCGAACAAGACAGTGACCGCATACGTAGAAGACATGAAGCGCCTTTCTCGACGAGTCGATCCTGGTATGAAAGAAGATAAGAACGTGGAGCTTCTGATGCATGGTGTTAAAGGGGCACTTTTCGTTGGTTTTCCCCGCAATCCACTTAACACTGTCGCTGAATTCACCAGCGAAGAAGCCACCATTAAGAAATCTTGGAAGCACGAGCCCGCCATTTCTCTCGACAGCTCCAAGTTACCTCAACAACTTTCTTGGATGGTACTGCATTCGGAAGCAACCTGCGGTATGTCATCCGCGAAATTTTACGGGAAGAGTTGCGTCGCCTATCACCATCTTCAAACCAGCCTCGAATAGCAACTCCTGAAGAAATTATCCGCGAGCAAGGGCAACATGCGCTTGGCACTCCGTCATCTTCGCCTCCTGCTGAAGCTCCAGCATTAACCTACGCCGCTGCACTCGCAGTCCTCAGCCCGAACGAGAGAGTCGAATTCCACCTCTTCGACGTGAACCAGCTGTTCCCGAACGCCGTCCTCCTGCCCCCGCCCGCCCAGCCTACAAACTACGCCTAAGCCCCTGGAAGTGCGACGCCTGGAGGGCTTCCAACAACCGCCCACTGTGCTTCCATTGCGGTGAAGCGAGTTATATCCTTCGTCACTGCCCGTACCACCGTATTATTCTCCGTGGCTTTGCCTTTGAAGCGCCACGGCCAAGCTTTGGCCAGCGTCCGCAAGAAACCGACGAGTACTTGCGTCGAGAGGAGTATGCGCCGAACCGCTTTTCGCGCTCACCATCGACGTCAGTCTCGCGTTACGCGTGGCCACGCCGCAGCTACGCAGCCGCGGTACAGAGAAGGTTTCCCAGTCCTCATAGAGGAAACTAAGTACAGCAACTTCTGGAGGTGAGGTTGCTCACTAGCAAAACGGCGAAGATCCTCAAACGACCATATCGCATGAAGCCGCTGTCGCCGGTACGCCGACCCAGCATACAATGACAACCTCGACCCCGACGAGAACCGCCTTCAAAACTACGCCGACACACAGAACAACTTCGACTACACGCCCTGCCTACAGTTCACATACACAACGAAGCCGTGACCCAACGCCGAGGACAACGTGCAACGCAAGAACCAGGACATCCGATTTAGAAGTAGCTATCGACGGCCGGAAAACTACCGCTCTAGTCGGCAGAGAAGCCGATTACTCGGTGATGAACGACACATTAGCTGCGCACCTGAAAGAAGTAACGACCACTTGAGACTGCCCGCGAATTCGCACCGCAGGGGGCCACCTCATTACGCCATCAGAAAGATGCACAGCACAAGTGACTGTCAAGAGACATACCTATCCCGCGACCTTCGTAGTGCTACGGCAATGTTCCTGCGAAGTGATCCTGGGCATGAATTTCCTTAATGAGCATCAGGCAATCATCGACCTGCTGTCCAAGCTCAACACTCTTTCCACGAACGAGGCCTTCGCTTCAATGAGAAGTGAGGAACATCACGTTGCCCTGAGTTTCCTGGAGGAACAAGTGACCGTCCCATCCCGCTCCGCGTCATCATCATCGCAGGTGCCATCAGAACGATGCACAGCGCAAGTGACTGTCAGGGGCATACCTATCCCGCGACCTTCGTAGTGCTACGGCAATGTTCCTGAGAAGCGATCCTGGGCATGTATTTCCTTAATGAGCAGCAGGCAATCATCGACTAGCGATCCAAGCTCATCACTCTTTCCCCGAGCGAGGCCTTCCCTTCAATGAGTAGTGAGGACATCACGTTGCCCTGAGTTTCCTAGAGGAGCAAGTGAGCGTCCCACCCTACTCCAGCCTCATCATCATCGTAGTTGCCACGGAAGGCAATAACACCAAACTCATCATCGAGCGGAAATCGCAGTTTGCTTCCAGACCGAGGAATCGGCATCGCAAGACGCATTGCACATTTCCGCAATGGCCAAGCGGAAATACTCCTGTCTAACTTCAGCGAAGAACAAGGACACGTTAACAGGGGAACGACGATTTCTTTCTTCGACGAAATATCTGACGTACGAGGCTTCTTGCTCCTCTCCGACCCATCCGTAGAAGATTCACCTGACCAAGAAAACTCGCCCACTTTCGACATCAATCCACACCTGCTCAGCAACAGACAAGACCAGATACGCAATCTACTTCGAAGCTCCAGCGAGTGCTTCTCGTCAGCGTCGAAGGTTCGACAAACGCCGATTGTCAAGCTTCGCTTTATAACATAGCAGATCGCCTGGCCTCTACGCCAAAGTCCTTATCGAGTGCCGCCGCGAGAACGACAAGCCAACCGCGACCAAGCGGAAGAAATGTTTCGCGACGACGTCATCCAAGATTCAAAGAGCCCCTGGGCGGCACCGGTTGTTCTAGTGAGAAAGAAAGCCGGCGCACTTCAATTCTCCGCTGATTACCACCTTCTGAACAACATCACAAAAAAGGACGTCTACCTCCTCCCCCGCATTAACGACACACTGAACCGGCTCTGCAGTGCTAAGCATTTTGCATCGATGTACATTAAGAGCGGCTACTGGCAAATTGAGGTCGGTGAAAGAGATCGCGAGAAAACCGCATTCATCACTCCAGACGGCCTCTTCGAGTTCAAGGTGATGCCATTTGGCCTCTCTTCCGCACCAGCCACATTTCAGCGAGTAATGGATAGAGTGCTGGCTGGTCTGAAGTGGCAGATATGTCTGGTATATTTAGATGACATTGTTCTCTTCACCCCGAACTTTCAAGAACACCTAAGAAGACTTCGAACAGTACTAGAAGCAATCAAATTGTCCGGCGTACCCTTTATAGCAGAGAAGAGCCACTTTGCCTATGAGTAGCTGTTGTTTCTAGGCCATCTTGTGATCAAGGAGGAAGTACCTCCCAGACCCGCACAAAACAGCTGCTACGCAATGTTAATGTTTTCTCCGCCCGCAGATAAGCAAGCTGTGCGCATATTCCGCGCACTGTGTGCGTATTACCAACGATTTGCAAGAACTTCTCGCACATCGCCGAGCCACTGACCAACCTGACAAATGCAGACGAGCCATTTAAATGGTAAGCGCCGCAAGTGGAAGCCTTCAAGGACCTTCAGCGTCGTTTACAGTCCCCACCAATCCTCGCGCACTTCGATGAAAATGCCGAGACTGAAATTCATACCGACGCAAGTAGTGTGGGCCTACACGCTGTCCTTATTCAGAAAGCTCCCGGAGTGGAGAAATTCATCGCATGCGCTAGCCGTTCCCTGTCCAAAGCCGAGGCTAATTATTCGACAACCGAGAAGGAGTGCCTTGCAATCATCTAGTCTACCTCGAAATTCCGCCCCTACCTGTACGGACGACCATTTAAGGTGGTCAGCGATCACCACGCACTGTCTTGGCTTGTCTGCTTGAAGGACCCCTCCCACCGTCGTTTACAAGTCCGGACACAAGCACCGTCGTTTACAAGTCACGAGCCCGCGCAGATGCGCCGCCACCAGGCGACTATGAGGACTCCTTCCCGGAAGCCATCAGCTCCAACTCTTTTGCACAGGAGCAACGTTCGGACCCTGACGTTAAACGCCTCATCGAGTACTTGGAAGGCAAGGTTTCTTCACCTCCCGCCGTGTTCAAGCTTGAATTGTCTTCGTTCTGTCTACAGAATGACGTCCTCATAAAGAGGAACTTTGCAGGGAACAAAACGGCCTACCTCCTTGTTTTACCTGCAAGTCTGCCCGTAGAAATTCTTCAGCCTTCGCACGACGAGCAGACAGCTGGACATCTGGGGCTTTCGCGCACCCTCCGCCGCATTCAAGACTATTATTGACCCCGATTGTCTGCCGATGTCGCACATTATGTGAAAACCTGAAAAACTGCTCAACCCCATTGAACCTACCCTCAAGACCCTTTCAGCAGATCGGCACTGGCTTGCTTGGCTCTTTCCCTCAGTAAAAGTCTGGAAATAAATGGATCATTATAGCGACCGACTACCTGACCCGCTAATCCGAGGCAAAAGCCCTACCGAACGGAACAGCAGCAGAAGTCGCCAAATTTTTCGTGGAGAACATTCTTCTGCGACACGGCACCCCCGATGTACTCATCACTGACAGAGAAGCAGCATTCACAGTGGAACTGACAAAAGCCATCCTCCATTACAGCAAAACCCGCAACCGGAGGACAACTGAATACCACTCGCAGACCAATGCACTGACCGAGCGCCTGAACAAAACCATCGCCGATATGCTCGCCATGTATGTCAATGCGGAACAGAAGACATGGGACGTCCCCCTGCCTTACATCGTCTTCGCCTACAACATCGCAGTGCAGAAGACCATCCGGATGACGCCTTTTAGGCTCGTCCATGGCAGGGAGCCCACGACCACGCTAGACGCCATGCTGCCCAACGTTACCGAAGAAGATAATGTCGACGTCGCCGCCTACCTTCAAGGCTGAGGACATCATCATCATCATCACCTTCAACGCGCAGAAGAAGCTCGAAGACTTGGCCGATTGCAGATCAAAGACCAGCAGCGTACCGACGCCAGGCGCTGCAACCTAAGACGCAACGCGGAATGCAAGCCAAGAGACTGAGTCTAGGTTTGGACCCCATTCACCGCCGCGGGTTGAGTGAAAAGCTTTTGCGACGATGTTTCGGCCCGTACGAGGTTCTTCGTCAGCTAGGTGACCTCGACTATGGAGTCGTCCGTGACCAAATGACGTCACTTCAGTGACACCGCACACGACCAAAAGTGGTCCATGTCGTCCGCATAAAGCCCTATCATGCGCGCTGAAGGACGCTGTGTTGCCACACTCGGTGTTTACTTTTGCACAATCCATTTTACTTGTTTCATGTCGCCTTATGATTTACAGTATCGAGTCAGTGCTTCTTTGAGAGGGGAGTAATGCGGCGAATTTTTATAGTGTTTGTTCATTATTCAAAGCTGCCGGCACGCCGTGTTATCGCTTTGTTTCGGATGCAAGACGCGCCTAGATTTATCTCGATTAATCGCATCCAGGCAGAGCCGATTCTACGTTGTTTAAGAATGTTCTAGTAAATTTCCGTGGTTTATCTCGAAAGTTCGCTATCAGCTTTAAAAAGAGCACGGACGAGGGCGGCGTGCTTTCTGTTCGACGACCACCCAGCACGCTTGTTCCTACAAAGCCGCCGAGTGATTCAGTTCTGTGCGGGCGCAAGTCAGCACGAATGAAGCATTTCGTTTAGAAGCCATTCTCGCTGTTTTCCTGTTCTCTGGACTACAGTCACCACTGCGTGACAATATGCGATCAGTTATCAATTGTTCCTCATCTGCCAAAGCCTCATTATAAATGAACTCAACCATCTGCGTTGCACATGAATATCCGCCACGGAAACCACGCTGACAGTAATTGAGAAGGTTATGTATGTTTAAATATGACATTATAAAGCTATAAAGAACTTGCTCCATAATTTTGGATGTGATGCTGGTTAATGAAATAGGACTATAGTTATCAACAGAACATCTTGGACCACTTTGTGTACCGTCAATACACGTGCTCACTTCCAGTCCGCTGGAAACACTGCCTCATTCAGCGATTTCTGAAATGACCGTAGAAAGTCCAATGACAAAGTACTCTACAGTTTCTTTTTCTTGCTGCAGGAATACCGCCTGGACAAGAAGCTTTAGATATATCAGCTACATAGCGGCTTTTGCATAACCGGCACCTAAAATATACCGGGAAGCATATAGTCAATTCCATTCTGACAGGCATCAAAGCATTGTGATCTTCAAACAGCACCACCAGTACCATATGTAACATTTTAGAGAGAACGGGCTCGCTGGAGCAAGATTTTATTATCCCCTTCAGGCGCAACGTCGACATTTGTGGAAACGACGTGAGGACTAGTGAAACCGCACCTATGCAAGGCGCATATCTGCCACGAAGATTTACTACTAATAAAATATTGTCTCAAATTTAAAGCAAAATAGTACTGCTTTCCTTCTAAGTCCCTGAAAAGTTCGCAACATTTGGGGTGATAAATCTTCTTGAGAGGAACAACATATTTCTCTGCATACCTACTTTCCAAAGGAAACCGTTTCAAATATCGTTGTTTCACAGTTTAAGAAGCTGTAGACAAACTTTCATGTTGAAAAACTAGCAAAACGTTTACGCCTGGCATGTGTGTATTTAGGTTCACGACAAACTTGCGACGTGTTTTTAGAAGAATGGCCTTGAGGGAACAATAATATCTATATTATCATATCGAATCACAATTTGTTCGAGCTTATCTTCGTAAAATTGGACTAATTAAGACAAACATTGCACAGCACTAGCACTTGTCTGCCATATGGAACTGACGTTCATAATAGGAGTAACATTTTGCATAAAAATATTTTCTGCATCGTTACTGTTCACGAGCCATTTATTCTACATATGCTATACAAGTATTTCGTCGTGAGCTGCTGTGCTGCAAGAAGACAAACGTATGAATTTTCATTCCTTTAAACAATATGCCACAAACATATCACGAGTAATTATGATGGAATAAGCCCCCAGTTTTTTATGCCATTTTATTTTCATTAGCTAAAACAGCCTGCAGCCTGAGACATCGAAAATGCCGAAGCCATCGTAGAGGGGAAACCCATTTACTCCTGGATCGAGGACCGGGCGTCGCAAGGGAGTACCCCACATCCTAAATTACCAAGCCCAGGTGCTGCCAACAAACTCCACCGAAGAATACCGGCATCTTAACAAACGTACTACTATTGCTTATATCGACGAGCTGGCAGACATCAACGACATGTTTGCCCTCCCCGACCAACCCGTAGAACCATTTGAGCAGGGCCGTCAACCCATTTTTGATATCAACCCAGCATTACCCCGTAGCAGACAAGACCGAATACGCAGTTTTCTTCAAAGGTACAGCGATTGCTTCTCATCAGCATTGAATGTGCGAAGAACCCGGCTTGCCAACCAAAGCATTGTCACAGACGAACACGCCCGACCACGGCTACAGAGCCCCTACCGCGTATCGCAGCTAGAATGCAAACCTACCCACAGCAAGTTGAGGAAATGCTTCGTGACGACGTCATCCAGCCATCTAGGAGCCCCTGGGCAGCACTAGTCGTCCTAATGAAAAAGAAAGACGGCACCCTTCGCTTTTGCGTCGAATACCACCGCCGGAACAGCATTATGAAGAAGGATGTCTACTCCCTCCCCCGCCTCGACGACACATCGACTGTGCAACGCTTAAGTACTTCTTATCGTGGACCTGAAGACCGGCTACTGCAAATTGAAGTCGACGAAAGAGATCGCGAGAATACTTCGTTCATCACACCAGACGGTCTCTTCGAGTTCAAGGTGATGCCATTTGGCCTCTGCTCTGCTCCAGCGACGTTCCAGCGAGCAATGGATATGATGCTCGCAGGCTTGAAGTGGCAAATTTTTTCAGTCTACTTAGATGACGTTGTTGTATTCTCCTCAAGCTTTGAAGACCACCTCAGAAGGCTTCGGATAGTCTGGAAACAATCAAGTCTTCAGGCCTAACACTGAAACCAGAGAAGTGTCCTTCGCCTACGAGGAGCTGCTGTTCCTTGGTCATGTCGTAAGCAAAGATGTAGTTCGCCCAGGCCTTCAGAAGACGGCTGCGATCGCAGTTTCCACAGCCTAATGGCAGGAAAGCTATACGCATGTTCCTTGGATTGTGTGCTTATTACCGGTGATTCATCAAGAACTTTTCGCGCCATCGCTGAAATCTTTGACTGAACCAACCAAGGCTGACGTACCTTTTAAATGGGAAACAACGCAAGTGGATGCCTTCAAAGAGCTGAAGCAGCGTTTACAGTCCCCTCCAGTGCTCGGGTACTTTGATGAAAACGCCGAAACCGAAATTTATACCGATGCAAGCAGTGTGGGCTTAGGAGCGCTCCTCGTTCAGAAAAATGGTAGACAGGGGAAAGTTATCGCGTACGCTAGCCGTTCACTGTCGAAAGGCGAAGCCAACTATTCGACTACCGCGAAAGAATGTCTTGCCATTATTTCAGCCACATCGAATTTTCGCCCCTACCTGTACGGACGACCATTCAAGGTTGTGAGTGATCGCCATGCTCTGTGCTGGCTAGCCAAGTTGAAAGATCCCTCCGACCACCTTGCTCGTTGGAGCCTGCGTCTTCAAGAATTTTACATGACTGTAGCCTGCAAATCTGGTCGCAACCATTCCGAAGAAGACAGCTTGTCACAAGCCCCCGTCGACGCAGCACCTGAAGAGGGAGACGACGGCGCTTTCTTAGAACCGGTAAGCGCCCGCAGTTTCGCGCTTCATTATCATCATCCACTGAGTCTCGGGCATTATGTCTCTTAAGCATCTGATCCCGCTCCATCTAAATTCGGTGCGGTTGCTTTGGGTACCGGGGCACATGGCCTTTCAATTAAATGAGTTTGCGTATTTCTTAGCAAGGGCCTCTCTCTGCGGTCCAATAAATGCTGTCCTGCCAGCCTGTGCATATAGAGCTGCGATGAGCTTCCACAGTTACACATTATTTCAGAATTTTCAGCCTCAGCCCTTACTTCATCTTCCGAATATCAGCATCTCCTGCACCCTTTAAGTAGCAAAGACTGGCGCTCCCGCAGACTGGAGGTCTCTTTCACGCGCTTGCGATGCCGAGTTCCTCTGCTAAATTTCTACCTTCACAGATCTGGTCTGGCAGTTTCTCCACTGTGCCCTTTTTGTGCCGAACCTGAGACGGTGGATCACTACCTGCTGTTCTGCCGCCGCTTCTCTTCTATGAGGAAGCGCCCATTAGAAATTCCGTTTCACCAGCTGGGTCTGCCTGTGTCCATTACGGTTTTTCTTTCCTTTGGCGCTTCTTCGCTTCGACGAAGCGACAGGAGTGAGCGCTGTGCTATACAAAATTTCTTCTAATAAGCAAATGACTCCCATGCTAGATTTAATTTTATTTTTTAGTTAATTTTATTTTGTGGTTTTCAAAAATTTATTTTATTATATTATTTTTATCTCTTTCAATCAAAGCGAAGTTGAACCATTACATGTGTTGCATTCGAATTTTCACATAAAGTACCGTTCCATCGTCGAGCTCCCAGCTAACAGGTTCCCTGTCATTGCGTTGTCCAATCTGCCAGCCTATACTCTATCACTATTCCTTTTCCTCCTCTATAAACGCTCCTCTTCCCAGCAGCTCCCCGCCTGTCTCTTGGCCACTCCCCCGTAGCGGGTGCGTACCATTTTATTTCAGGCCAACCAGCCAACCAACCAGTTTCGCGCAGCAGCAGCGCTCGGATCCTGAGTTGCAAAGTCCAGTTGATTATCTGAAAGGCAATACCGCATCACCTCCCCGAGGGTTCAAGCGCCAACTGCCCTCCTTCGCTTTTCACAATAATTTCCCCCAGAAGAAGAGCTTCGCGCCCAACAGGACAGTGCATCTTCTTGTCGTGCCCAAAAATCTCAGGCAAGAAATTATGCCGGCATGTCATGATGAGCCGACTGCAGGGCATCTCGGCATTGCTCGCACGTTGCACCGCATCCAGGAGAAGTACTATTTGGCCGCGGCTAGCTGCCGTCGTTTCACATTACGTGTAAACGTGCCATGAGTGTAAGCGACGCAAAACGCCTTTGATTATGCCAGCCGGACTCCTGGACCCCATCCCACCTCCAACTAAGCCCTTTTAGCAAATAGGGATGGAACTCCTCGGGCCCTTTCTGACTTCATGATCAGGTAACAAGTGGACCATCGTGGCCACCGAGTACATGACCCGCTACGCCGAAGCAATAGCGTTGCCTAATGGTACCGCAAAAGATGTCGCAATATTCTTCGTGGAACGATTTCTCCTGTCACACGGCGCTGTGACAGAAGAACGGCGTTTACAGCGGAGCTGACGCCAGCCATCTTCAACTGCAGTCAGACAAACTATCGGAGGGCAACTGCTTATCATCCGCAAACCAACATACTAACAGAGCGTCTGATAAAAACCATTACAGACATGCTCTCCATGTACATCGACGCCGATTGCAAGACGTGGGACACCATTCTGCCCTTTCGTGATGGGGTAGCCAACCAGTGGGGTAGACAACCAGGTCTAACCCATTCCAACTTGTATACGGCAGGAAGCCCACGATAACACTCGACATAATCCTCTCGCACGTTTCCGACGGAGACAACCTCGACGTCGCCGCCTGCCATCATCGCGCCGAGGAAACCCGAAGACTTGCGCGGCTTCGCATTCAAGGCCAGCAGCACACCGACGCCCGACGCTGCAATCTGCGCCTACGAGACATGCATTACAAGCCCGGTGACCGTGTCGGATCGGTAACCTCGACTATGAAGTCATCCCCGACGGCACGACAGCATCTCAGCGACGCCGCACACGCCCGGAAGTCGTACATGTCGCACGCCTTGAACATTATTATGAACGCTAAATTTGCATTCTCTGTGCTTATTTTCATTTTAAAGCATCGAACCGATGCTTCTTTGGGAGGGAGGCAATGCCACGTATCATTGTATAGTGTCCCTTCGTTCGCGCACAAGGCCGCAGAAACGGGTTGTCGTTTTTCTTCGTGACGCCAGAAGTGACCGGACTAATCTCGATTGATCGTAGCCATGAAGAACTGCAGCTACGTTTTTCCAGATTACTGTCGTTGATTCTGACCTGTTATATCGAAGTTTCCTCGCCGGCTTTAAATTGAGCGATGCAGTGAGCGGCGGGCATTCGTAGTTCGACGGCTGACGAGCACGTTTGTTGCTTATGCCGCCGTCCAGTGATTCAGTTCTTTTGCGAGTGCAAGTCAGCCCAAATAAAAAGCTTCGTTTGCAAGTCTTGTTGCTGCCTTCCTGTCCACTGAACTGCCGTCACAACAACGTGATAATATCGCACCAGGGTAAGGGTACAAATTCCTTCCCGGAAAATTCACTAAGCACGGCGAGTTCTTATTTGTGCCCGAACTTCAGCCTCTCGTCTTTTGTATGCTGACAGCAAATATGCAAAAGAAGTTTCGTCTCTTTTCGTTGTTAAGAACGCCCACCAGCGATACTTTAGTGGTTCGGGGAGTCTACTCTAATGAGACTCATCTGGATTCTGTACAGAACACTCATTATTAAATATAAATTGAAACACAGATAATCATACACTGCAGTAAGGGTTAACTGCTGCGCTGGGTGGGGTTCCGACATTACAAGGATCACAACGCCAAAACTACACACAAATAAGAATACAACACAGCACCCGTGTCGTCTCCATTCTTGTGTGTAGTGTTGGCTCCAAATTTCTGTAATAATACCATTTGTATTGTGTTTTATTTTATTAATTCAGTTATTAAACCAAAGTCTACGAAGTAGGCATTACATATGGGGGGGGGGGGGGAATGTTTCAAAGAAAGCAGCAACCGATAATAAATGATCGAAAATGTACAGCAGGTAAAGTTGAGTAAACGCTTCGGCATGAGAGATGATTCAAGAACGCTGGTTAACAATACAAGCTGAGACCATTTTTGGTATAGCACAAGGAATAACAGACCATAAGCAAACCAAAAAAGGGTGCCGGGCAAACGTAACGGCTTTCATAACACAAATTGGAATTAGCGTACTATGACGCATTTTGCGTGTTCAGAAATGCTAGTAAACCTCCTTGAAAAGACGATTATTTGGCATGGCTGGCAATGCTGGAGGGCAATGCATTCGTCCACTAGTGTGCGAGCGAAAATCGGGCGACTTCATGCGCATGATCCAGGCCGGCCGAGGAAGGGGGCTTAGGAAATATATGATTTCTGAGAATAGCCGGTCACTATGCTGTAGAATACGAAAGAAGGACAACCGAGCAAACTTTGTACGCATAGCAAGGAAATTGAAGAATCAGGTTGTGTTTCAGTGCTTATACGCTTTCTTGACGTGAGTACGATGACAGTTTGAATCTGGCAGCTTTATTTTACACTGGTTCAAGAGCATTCTTAATAATCGCGTACTTATTTATTCGCCTAAAAATCACATTTTGACAGCCTCATGAACAGATCAATTTCATAAACAAAACTGCTCTTCTTAAAGAAATAAGGTCTGCCTAGGTACGCTATGCTAGAGAAGTGTGGTTCGTAGTCGCGGAAATGCAACTAGATCAAATCATGAATGCTGGATTGCAGCCGTTGGACACTTGCCTCTCGCGAGTGAACTTCACTTAATTTTTTATTGCCAGTAGAGCAGAGAGCCTGTTTGCTTGTTTGATTGTTCCTATCTTGCATTTCAGACTAACAGAAATACTACCCACCGACCTTATCAAGAGCTGACTGAGCTATTGCGCCTTACCAGACTGTCAAGACCAGTTTCAGAAGGCACACCAAAAAAAAGAAACATCCGTTTGTTTAGGCATCAAGCAGCCAGCTGCATCTAAACACAAAGAATCGTTTGACGAAAGCGGCTAGACAGCACGTTTCGTTATGAAACAAAGTTAAACTTAAGTATTTTGAAAAGGTCGTTAATTGTTATAGAACATCGGTATGACCCCTGCTAGCACCTTCAATGACATGTGCGAAAGTGCGCCCTTCTCAACGTCACAGGTTCTGCCCATTTTTTATGTACTCAAGAAAAATCTACAAATATTTTATTTTCGTAATATTCGGTCACCGGCACAAAGGTCAGTGGGCTAATGCGTTTCCTGGAGCTCACTCGGTGCCGAGTATAAAAGGTCTTGCAAGACAACTTAGTGTTGTCTTTGGAGCTGAAGGCTTATTACAGTGGTATATTATGTCGATTTTCTGCATCATCACTCTTCTTGCAGTAACGGCGCAAGGTAGGCTTTTCTTTCCAGTGGAACACCTGAATTCAATATTCCGAATTTGCTCTCCGCATGCATGGTACCCTAAAGTTCTAATAGATTATTAGCAAAGATATCCAAGTTTACAAATTACTAGCATTTGGGTAAATGATTAGATACAAGAAACCGTTTTCGCAGTGGCAACAGGAGGCCAACTGTGTGAGCGAGTTTGTTTCACTGTAATCGGAGCATATGCATTCTATTCTTCGGTGGTAGTTTGAATTCTCTCTACCTGCACTGAATGCTCAATCAAACGCTGCGTGTTTCCAAGGGCTGCAATGAATTTCGATGTGTGGGCAGACAGCTTCTATCCTGCAATTACATCATGAATTTTTTCTCAAAATACAAAGAATTAAACGGAAGAGGCTTAACCGCCTTCTTTTTCTTCGTTTCTGAGATATCTACAACGAGAGTTGCCAAAATTAGCCACTAGGTGTGTGCAATTTGCGCAGTGTTCAGGAAAACAACAGGTAATTAACTCTTCGGGAGCGGCAAATAGTAGAGCATGCGCATGATATTTTTTTTTATTGCGAAACCAATACTACTTCTTTGCGGTGCGACGGCGGTGCACATGAAATGACCTTTCGCATGACCTCTGTGTGACGTCACGCTGAAGGGCGGGGCGACCATCTCGCGCCGTCCGTGTGCGACGGCGGTGCACATGAACGGCGGCCTAACTCCCGCTCTCTCCGCCAGGAGCGCCGCAGGTGTTGTGACGTCACGCCGAAGAGCTGGGCGACCATCTAGCGCCGTCCGTGTGCGACGGCGGTGCACATGAACGGCGGCCGGACTGGATTGGATTGGATTATATTATATTATATTATATTATATTATATTATATTATATTATATTATATTATATTATATTATATTATATTATATTATATTATATTATATTATATTATATTTTATTATATTAGATTAGATTAGATTAGATTAGATTGGATTGCATAGGATTGTATAACCGATGCATCACCACAAGTCTAACCACAAGCACCACCACCAGCTACACTACCAGCTGAACCATGGCATAGGTACGGGTATTGCTTTCGCAATTACCGGGCTTAACCAAGCTGAGCCCCAGCGAATTTTCTTTCGCTTAGCATTGTCGCCGCTTAATTCGCCAAACTCTGCGACATATAATGCTACAGGAATCAAATAGCATTTTTTTTAGATTTGAAAAAAATAATATGCTAGAATATCGGTGTGATGGTAGTGTCACCTTGGCTTCACTTCATTTGTGTTCTGGAAGCTTAGAATGCCGCATTTGACGAGCACCGCAGGGAGGACAAAAATGCTCGCACTTACATTCCAAGGACGTCTTTATTTTTATATCTTCTTTTCTGCCTCCTTCCAGAATGCAACTAAGGGTTTTACAGCACGGGTAAAGCAAATGGTTTTCACATCAAATATTTTAGGGAGGGGGTGCAGTTTCGGTCTTGTAAAATTTATAAAACCTATCGTTGAATTTATACCAAAACGTCCAATTTCAACGGTGCAAGCCGTCACTCCGTCACTTTCCCAGCTAGACGTTGAGGAGGATGAGAGGCCCTTAATTTATGAGTCGACATGTTGGTTTCATAGTCTACATTGAAGACTACTCCGTGGAACGGTGGTAAATCTGAGGCGAAAAATATTCACCAAGAACCTTCGTCCACCGTCATAGACCAGCATCTGGGCGAGGTTCCGATATAGCTACCATGCCAACATTTACGTCATCCTCACATTTCCTCCGTGAGAAAAAAAAAATATCGCGTTATAGCTTGCCCCCCTCCCCCCCCCCCCCCCCCCAAAAAAAAAAAAAATTGATCACTCGACCATGCTATTAACGCTACGGTATTGACGACTATAAGCTTTTTAATGGAGTAAAGCAATAAAAAGTCAATTTTTCGCCACTAGGACTGACGGGTGAAGGAATACTGCATTCTGCGGGTAAATAGCTAATGTGTCCGGCGGATCTTTTTCTTTTAGTGGTACGCTGCAGTAGAACTGTTTCACAATAATTTACGGGAAACAAGAAAGACAAAAAAAATGAAAACGTGTTATTTTTCTGTAAGTGCCTCATTCACCCTTCGTAACCCTAAGGAAATGATTTACGTATACGTTTCAGTGTATTACTTACCGACACGTCGCTTTCTGCCTCCTCATTCACTAAATGTAAATACTGGCGTGTTTACTGAAGTTTTGAAATCATGAGCATTGCACGCTTGTCGGTGCAACTTCTCGCCATCACTTCTAGCGGAGCAGTGAATATCTTAATTTTTCATGCTTCGACCATAAGGGCATGTCTCCCTCAACACTCCACCAGTAAAGATGCCAGGAGCCGAGCCGACCTGTGAAAAGATTCAGTACCTGGGTTTTATGCCTTTACCTGCGCATCTACCACGCATCTACCACGCCTGATGCGTGATGATTATTGTCGTAAAGGAGCTTATGAACGTGGTCACAAAGCGACATTAGAAACCTGTCCTGAAATTTTTATCAGCATCAGACCCACAATAATAAGTTGGTCGTGGTTTCAGCTCCCTGGCACGTAAAAACATTTCTGTGCTCTGTATCTGGCTTTAGTGCTTCCAGGAACCGTCCTCCTCCTTGACGAGTGGTTTTTGTAGAGCACCGAAATTACCAACCGCATTTATTGTTTTTATTGCCATCAGACTTAGAGTGTGACATACCACAAATAACGAAAAATGCTCAACTGGCAATACTTCTGTAACGTCGTGATAGCTTGTAGTCGGAACAGTGTAATTCAGAACAGTGTAAAAGTGTGTGAAATATTCACTTGCAATAGTTCGTTGGGATTAAGTAAAGTAGAAACAGCGATACTGCATGAGAGAGTACAGAAGACTGCTGAAGTCTCCTATTCCGCTTGCCCTGTATGGTACAGCTTATAGCAACAGAATAGCGATGATGCCGCCGTGAGCTAGTTGGGCGAATAGAGAGGGCACTAGAGATTACTAGCGGCAGCAGAAGGTGAAATTGGTTGGTGAAGTACAATGTCAGTTATTTTTTCATTAATACTATTGTATTCAAAGCATAAGTGTAGTTCTTACTGAGGCCCATAAAATGACAGCCCTGAAATCTAATGAAATGTGGTAACAAATGTGCTGACAGACCAGGCACATAGAGGCAGTTATGTCTGGTGAAGCCGCCCGGTTTGTTTGTTTTTGCTTACATCACATTTAATGAAATCCCTCCCACGTGTCCTCCATTTCCACCGTGAGAGTCTAGCAACATTCAATAAGCGAAGTCAAACTGAAAATGTGCCTACTTAAAAAAGTGCGCATTAAAACTACGTATATAATATATCAAATGTACGAGTACCACAACAGCTAGGCTGCATTATACCCAACAGCATTAGCGTTTCTTTTCACTGTTCCCTAATAGCTTGTCATATGATACATATTTCCTCATTAAACAATTTCGACATAAGTGCAACCAAGAGAAATACACAACTCACGCACATAAAAATGCTTTGTGCAGGTCTGCCAGCACCGAGACTTGTATATCCTCGGCTGCTGCAGGAACGTTCAGCAGAAGGCAAGATGGTCCTGCACATACACGACTCGTTGACGCTAAATTTGGAGCAGGCCTCCGTTGCAGCGCCGGAAGTTCACGTGCACGCACAGGAGGACGGAAATCCTGTCGAACATGTGGTAACAAAGCCTTTTTGCGCCATTTTCATAAAAGTAGACTGCCGTGTTAATGTTTTGGGCTTCTCGGCGTCCACAGTAGTTTACAACCGCGAGTAGTTTACAACAGTAGTTTACACTACCGCTTAGGTAGACTTCTATATCCCCCCGCACATAGTTCTCTCACCAAACCCCAAGAAGTTGCGTGGAGGCAACTCCAAACGAACACCTTCCCCAACCCCGCGATATATGCCCGCATATACCCTGGGGTCTACTCCCCTTCCTGTCAAATGTGTGGCCAACATGCCACTCTATCCCACATACTCTGGGCTTGCCCTCGGGACTACCCCCCTAGAGGCTTGCAGCTCTCGAATCCAGACCAGTGGGAGGCCGCATTGCTCAGCTCCGACTCGGACACACAGATCCGGGTTGTGACAAGAGCCCTAGAAGTCGCCGAACGCCACGGGCTCATGGCCACTTGATGGGGCTATAACCCCACACCGTCAGATACATCTGTCGACGAAAATAAAGTTTATCCTCCTCCTCCTCTGGGCTTCTCGGAGGTATTCGCCACTACTCTGACATTACAGCACTCATTTGGAATGCGGATGTATAACTACCAACAGCTCTCAGCGTTGCGATATGGGCAATGTTTCACAGTATTTCATAATGATAAAAAATTATCTACTGTTGGCAATCACATGTAAAGTGCACTAAAGGTTAACGTGGAGCACGGGTCCTAATTTAAATTAATTTCCTTCTCGTAGGCGAAGGCACGAAAGCCCATCAGGCGTGTACTCCATACCAACTAAGGGCGTACAGGTTCGTCCTATACACATTTCACAGGTCATAAACCTGAAAAACGTTTGTAGAAGCAGCGAGAGCAGGACACCAAGAATGAACTTAAATACCTCTTTTTCTGGCTCCTTAGCATTTTGACAAATTAAGTCAACTGCGGCAAGTTTATCAGATTCCTAATGCCTTACGGCTAGTTGTGTTAGTAAAATGCGAATATTTTCTAGCATGTACAGTTCGTTGCATTATTTAGGGGTTTCATGAAAAGCTGTTGAATTTTTATCCATGGCTCAGATATGTACTGCTTTCACGACACAGCTCTCTAGTCTTCCTCTACACGGTGTACGCTGCATTTCCAAAAGCGAAATGTCACTTCCCGGTAGCGAAGTACATAATAATTTTCATCGTTTACTGTTTTTCATCCATTGCCCTCTTGTTTAATGAAGTGATCCCTGATTCATTCAAGGAAAAATGGGGTCTGAATATTGAGCCTAACTGCAGTCGGAAGAGGGTGAAATCACAATAGCTTATCGTGCTGATGGAGCACACGGATGATTCATTCTTCTACCTGTAATGTTTTATTTTCAGTACAAAGGAAATGATATAAACAGAAACCTTTACGAAGATGAGCACCATATGGCAAGTGTCTCCTTGATGCGCGATGGGAGCAGCCTGCAAGTGGTATGAACTCATATCGTATTTCTTGCTAGGAAGACCGCTCTTTCTCCCTGTATAGCATTTCGCAAAAACAGTAGGCACCATTCTACTGTACGTTGCATTTTATAGCTCCTAACCCTCTCATAACTACAGCGCTCTAGCTAAAAGTAACCAAGCTTCCAAAAAACTCCGGCTCTCCTAGCCCAGCGAACTAATTGAGATCTACTGAGTTCCCTTGCTTAGTCCGCAGTACTTTTGTCGTTCTCCAAACTTTCTTGTATATTAAATGCTGGTTAGTTAATTTTCTAATTATTACTTCGGAAAGAAAGTGTCCATGCAGAATTTGTCGAAGTTTACTGATATCCATGAAGCACAGCTAAACGAAGTGTTTGCACCATGCTACCATTTACGTCGAATAGTTTTTTTTTTTGTTTTTTACCGGCCATATGCCGTAAACCATGAATAAAGCTTCCTCGTGACAACAGTGGCACTTCTTCGCGAGACGCGCCTAAGAGTACAAAATCGGCTTTTTTCTGACATTCCCTTCTCGATGAGGCTTTGCCTGTGCCCTGGAGCAGAGGTGTAAGCCAGCAACTGGTCACGTGATAGCCTTCTTTGAAGTCTAATAAATAGAGCGGCGTAAATCGTACGGGAATGAAAACAAAGCTGCTACCTGTTTTTTTTTTGAGGCTATTAACAACTTTTGTATTGAATGTTCTTGGTTTTGGTTTGGTTGATGGGGTTTAACGTCCCAAAGCGCTTTAGTCTATGAGAGACGCCGTAGTGAAGGGCTCCGGAAATTTCGACCACGTGGGGTTCTTTAACGTGCACTGACATCGCACAGTACACGGGCCTCTAGAATTTCTCCTCCAAAGAAATTCCGCCGCCGCGGCCGGGATCGAACCCGCGTCTTTTGGGCCAGCAGCCGAGCACCATAACCACTGAGCCACCGCGGTGGCGGTCAGTCTTCTTTTTAAACTAATAATTAAAACATTTGCTAATTAGTCCTTACTAGTTATGTAACTTAGAAAGAAAAATGCTGCATACTATGGCACACGACATTGAACAACCCTCAATTTTTTACTTTGGGTTAGAAGAATGCGCCTTTTTTAAAATCTTGGTTACGTTTTGCTGGGACAACTGGTATACTGTACGAAAGAACCGTCACACTGGACAAAAACCGCCGAAATCTTTTAATTACCAGATATTAGCATATACCGCTTGAAAGGTGTCATGAAGTTCCTTTTCATCACAAGTTTTGTGTTTCCACTCGGTGCGTCTTTCGTACGCTTGATCGGGTCTGTGCTGTATTCTGTCTTTGGGGCCATACACTACTTCAGCATGGTCCTAGAGCCTTGAACAAAAGTCTTGAGGCCTCAAGGCTCAGGGTTGTGCTCTGCAGTAGAGCACTTGCGCGGGAGTTTTGAAGGAAGGTGACCACAGAAATCTTGAGCTTCGGAGTTTAAAGAGAATCATAAAATTCACTACTGCCGTACTGTGTTCAACAGCGCTTCTCTTTCCCTGCAGTGTTTTGACGGAAACGGTAGATTCCTATGGCAGCGAAAGAGCGGGACTGCGTTGTTTTGCGAGAGCGCTGCTTTGCAAAGAAAGTGAGGAGGCAAGGGAAAGTGAATAACGCCAATTACCCAGTGGTCCTTAACATCGATGCCGACGGGCATAGGGCATGACAACAGAACCGACGGGGCCGCGACGAACGAACGGAACCGATGCGGTGCTGTCATGAATGACTCATTTCCGACCCTTTTGTACATGACCTACAGAACTCTGCAATACTCCCGTACAAGGCGGTTACATACTGCCAGAGCCTTTCAGTATTTTTGAAGGCCATAAAGATTCTCGCGAAGTTTGGTTTGTTGACAAATACGGCCGCGAGGTGCGCCACGGCCTCCCTGGCAGCCGCGAGTTGTAGACCCGAATGGCGGTGTATGATATTCTTGTTGTACAAAAATACTTGCTACAACGTTTGTACTGTTGTTGTGTGTTTTAATCCGCGAAAATGAAGCGAACGTCTTCGTTACAGTTCTGTAATCGCAGTCAGCTTGACGCTTATATGACGTTCTATGTCACATCATGTGTAACGTTCTACGTCACAGCAGCGGTAACTCAGGACGTGCTACGTCCGCCGCTTAAGAACGTGGGTGGCGCTGATGAACACTCTCAAGGTTAGGTTATTTCTAAACATAAATACCCCCGAAAGCAGAAAATTCGACAGCCGTAACCGTAGCTCAGCGGTAGAGCACCGGACACGTAATTCGGAGGTCGTGGGTTCGGATCCCACCAGCGGCATGTGGTTGTTTTTTCTTCCGCTTTTCTAATCGATTAGCTTTAAGCGATAACATAGTCAGTAATATTCTAAGTCCAACAGCACAAAATAAATAAATTATTTAAACGTCCCCTCTGTCCCTTAGTTTCTGTGGCTGTTGGCTTCTCTCATATTTATAACGAGCCCCTCATTCCCCTTCTCTTGTTTGCTTATATGGATAAAGAGTTGTGCCAGCTTGCTCAACGGACGGCTCCTTATCTGTGGTAGCCTGGCTGCTGCGAGCACACCTGCCATGCTTTATTCTACAGTTGAAACACTGGTTTAACGCGCCCTGTGCTCATAATTCCGCAATATGCACGCGGCCGTAACGCATTGCGCGATAGGGCAGAGTCGGTGTTCGTAGAAGGCGTTCATTGGATTCGTGCTGCGCCCGTGTCTCTCTCACGGCTGCGGTCTACGGCGCTTTGTAGTTCTGTTCGTTAAGCCCTACCCGGCGTACGCTTTTAACCCCGAGTTTTCGGCTTGACTTAGCACGTCAGTGACTGTGGCTGACCAATGCCCCAAAACGTCGCGCTGCCTGTTGATATGCGCACAATTACAGCGTTCATCTTTCAGAAGCACGATGCTTTCGATCTCGTCCGTGATGCTTGCGCATCATATGGTACTCTCATGCTTTCACCTTACAAGCTAATAACTGGAAGAGCTACGGTGCGGTTATGGGGCTCGGCTGCTGACCCGAAAGACGCGGGTTCGACCCCGGCCGCCGTGGTTGCATTTTGATGGAAGCGATATGCTGGAGGCCCGTATATTGCGCGGTCATTGCCAGTTGTTTGCTTTTGTGAATTGTTAAAGTCAGGATTCAAGGCATCCGGTTGCGTAACGCTTTCCTTCGAAAATTAAATTAGCCCATAATAACAAATGTGCAAAAAAATAAATTTAAGTCTTAAAAATAAAAGGCAGGCGTGTAAAAATTTTGCGAGCTGCGTTTCTTTACATTTAGCTAAGCCTCTTCGGTTGCCTCAATGAGGGAATGGACACTACGGAGTCTATTCCTGTTCCCGGTACAGTATAATCTTTAATCTTACCATTTTTAGAAGACCAGCTTATGCTACAAGGACTCTATTTGCTTATGATGAATGCGCACCGCCATTGCAAACAAATTCTTTCATAATATTAGTTTACGAATTCACATTTTCTTTACAATTGGGTCTCAGTTACACTACATTCTTTTCTGACACCAAACTAGAACAAACTTAATAAGTAATTCGTTCTCTGCGTTTAGGAAGGCTTGGTGGGACCCCACAGCAGAATAGCTCCATTGCCAGGAATGGAACGATCAACTGATGGCCTTGCAGCTCACATGATCTATGAAATTGAGCACAGGGACACGTTGAACATGGCTTTGTCTATGGAGACGAATGGTAAGAAAACTTTGACTATATACTTTGATGCTTGTACCTTTCTCTAACTCAATCCACAACAAAACACTACAGTTTAGAAATGGTAATGGAAGAGCACACGCGGTTGTAAGGGAATACAAGCACCTTAGGAACCGTTTCTTGTCGCCTATACCCCACGTGGTATTGCGGTGTCTGGGTACCGAAATTTACCTTTGGCTACCTCAAAAGGAATAGCGAGTTCTCCCTAACTGGAACTTCGCCGAAGTTTAAATTTAGAGTAATTATCATCCTCTTTAACATCACAAAACCAGCATGTTCACGTGAAGGGCAGGATGGTTTCATTTATTTGGAATTAACTTCCTTTAGCACGAGCTTATGCCAAAGTATGCCCATTAATTACCTAATCCCATGAATTCCCTAATCCCTCTAAAACTGCCCCGAAATATTTTTGTTTGGGAAGAATTTATTGTTCTTACACATGTTTCTTTCCACGTGCATTCTAGTATCCGACAGGGCAATTGCTGCAAGGTACGATGGCAGTTCGGGAAGAGTGCCGGACCGTGTTATCATTGAGGTCTTTATTGTAGCGGACAGCGCCCACCAGCGTCATTTTGCTAGAAGAGAACTACTCCTAAATTACCTCTGCGTGTTGCTAAATGCGGTAAGCTCATGTTTTAAAGTGCACATTCTGCCGGATGCCTGCGGTAGTTACTCTGAAAGTTTTTGTTTCTTCAAATACAAATGAGTAAAATCAGACAACACGAAGCGAAATCATCATCCATTTTCTCAATTTTTAATACCATATCTCAAAACAAAATATTACTAGACCTTGCCCGAAAGAGTTTTTTCAATGGAGGGAAGTTAAACATAATGCGTCAAGGATTGCTTGAAGGGCTGATAATTACCTAAGAAAATAAGAATAAAGTGCATGCATGTTAAGGCTTGTAGCGCCTATTCTATTCAAAATAAAAAAAAACGCTGTCATTTTTTATTATTTTGCTTACTTCTATGTCATGCAAAGTGTCTTATTTGAGCTTTTGATTGATTCTTTTGCTTACTTATGTCATCCAAAGTGTCTTATTTGTGCTTTTGTTTTTTTTATATTTGTGTTTTTTTTTGTTATTTTTTATTCTGTTCAATTACCTGTGCCCTCCCCCCCTATGTAATACCCTCTCGAGGACCTTTAGGGGTATTCTGTGTAAATAAATAAATAAATAAATAAATTATATAGGTCTCAGAAGTAATTCCTAGTGACCAGTTTCCAAAAAGAGATCACTCGCAAAATTACGAGCAGTTCGCTTGCTAATATAATGTGCATCTGGGGCAATCCAGGAATACACAATGTTGATATAGGCTAAACAGTACAACGCCTTGGCCAAGAATATTCATTTGTGTTTTCTATAAACTGCTGTCAGTAACGTCAAAAAAAAAGGAATGAAAATCAATCTATCAAATCAATTTTATTTTCGGGAAGGAGGAAAATATACATGGCGAATAAGGGGACAGTAGAAAAACCAGCACAGTGCAGCTTCACAAGCCTCCAACCACCCAGGCAACAATGACAGGATTTCATTGGTTTAAATTTGCACCCTAAAACTGGGCACAGTACAGAAAATATCAGCGGGAATCAGCATGTAAAAAACAATCAAAACAAAAACAGTCTCTATACTCATACAACTAAAATTTGTAAAAGAAGTAACTCTTTAATGTAAATTTGGTTCAATGCCATTACGTCTGCGTTGTTTTGCGAAATCATTAGGCCTGCGGGGGAAAGTGTAATCAATGCGATGGCGGTGATAGCTCGTGCATGTGAAAAATTTTCAAAAAAAAAACACCTTAGCAAAAACTTAGGGGTGTGCGAATATCAAATTTTTCGAATACGAATCGAATACGAATACTTAGTTCCGGATATCTAATCGAATATCGAATAATCAAGGACAAACGCATTTAATCACTAAAAAACATTTATTTGGGCACCAACGAACATCACAGTTCAACTATCGATGATTAAATGAACAGAAAAGGTGTGTGTGGCTGCACAAAAAGTATCAAAGTCTCGAACGTTATTCTTAGAAGAGTGGAAATATCAGAGAAGATGGCTAGTACACAGCATTGATTAAGGCTAGCTTGCCATCAGCACAAAAGCGCGTTGTTGGGAGGACGTAAAAGTTTGTCGTGAAGGAAAACCAGCTGCAGCACATGGTCAGGCAGAAGTAGTTCCCTTCTAACTGAAACGACTCCTCCAGCCACAGAAATTGCCCTATCACTTGGCACTGACCTGGCACGTATTGCGAGGTACTTCGTGCACAGCTCTGACTATACCAGCTTCGCAGGTATAGTAGCCACAAAAAATCTCACCAGCGCAGTCAGCTACGGCATGGCCCTTGGAGGAAGAAAGAATTTTCCTTCCGTGTAGGCGCCGCCATGTTGTTATGTATCTGTCGGTAGGGCTTGCGGATCGAAATGAACGCCGGTGCTCACAATGAATATTCGGCTAGATACGAATATTCGCGTCGTGTCGAATATTCGAAACAACACGAATACTTGGATTTCGAATCGAATTCGAATACTAAAAATATAATATTCGAATTATATTCGAAAATTTCGAATATTCGCACACCCCTACAAAAACTTCGTTGCTTCTCATGAGCTGGCTTAAAATGTCTGCGAAAAAACAGCATATCCACGACATTCAAAACGCTGTCGATTTGATTTCCCTACATGTTTATTTTCCTTAATTTTTATTTTCGCACTCCCTTGTCTTGCTGCGTTTCGCTAGAAAAGCCCCTCCCCAAATCACAGTTGCATGCCATGGCTTACTGAATACTGTCCAAAATCTCAACCTTTCAACAAATATCTTCCCTCTTAATCTCTCTCTTTTAACTTTCTTTGAGCCCGAGTTATTGGCTAATGGGATATTGCAATGTTGTGTCTCAAACCTATCTGCGGCAACGTGGCTAGGAAGCCTGGACTGCGGTCTAGTTCGCCTATTTTCACACCATTTGACACAGCGCCAAGAGCCAACCGTTTTTTTTTTCTTTTTAAAAATTTACACCGCTGCAGCAAGGACGATCCGAGAACCTCTTATTTGTGCGGTGCATGATTACACCCCTCAGCTATGGCGAAATATAAACATGTGCGGGGACGCATTGTCTTACAGCGCTAGAGCATCATATGGGGGTAAATATGCTGGTAAAATGCACATTTTTTATTTTTGTTTTTCGTTTCTATTGCTAAGCACTGCATTCAACAAGGAATGTTCAGTACCTGTTCCATTTCAAGCAGCTGCGCCATGAAGGATTTAATATGCACACTCTTAAAGTTAATGTTTTTGTTGCACGAATGGGCTCGAAGTCATTGTCGTTTTCCTAAGACGCCCATTGTTTACATTTTTCATGGTTTGGAAGAAAAGTAAGGCAAGACAGCAAGGAGCCGCTACTTTTGGCATCTGCAGGATATCACCTGGAAAGAAAACCCCGTTTAAATGTCAGTTTCTTTAAAGAACGCTTAGATGCACCTATATGCGCGACTGTTTCCATTCAATCGCCTGAGGCAGCAAGGCTAAAATGCGATAGCAAGGAGTTGACCCAAATTCCTAAAAACGGTGCACCACTGTTCACCGTCCGTGAACACAATCAAGAGTCGGAGTATTGGACAGCTGCCGTAGAGTCAAAAAATAAAATTGTGAAATTTCAATTTCCATTTTTCGCAAGCGCGTTTGCTCATCAGGAGATGTCGAGCACAAAAAAAAGTAATACTATTGTTTAAAGCTCCAATAAATAGTGTAATGTTCATATATAAAATACATTGGAGTTTTGTAATGTCACAAAATAAAGGCGACCATATGTCCCAGCAGTTCCTGCTTAAATGAAGAGTATTATCTTTCGTCAGCCATGTTAGCACCATGAAATTTAGATGTTAATAAGCTCGAAATAATTTTCAGGGACCGTGACACATATCACATTACATCAAGTGATAAACTGGTTAATAACCGTAATTTTCGTCTGTCCTAGTGCGGGGCTTATTTTGGGTAAAACGCGAGGCAAATTGGCTCTGACCCAACTTGTTAATAGGAAAAATACTATGTACCGTGACGCTCTCTGCCCAGACCTCTCCTTTCTCCAATAACATTTATTATCATAAATATTGATATGAATATTCATAACAATAACAATTATCCGTGAAGTTAACTATTAGAAGAACCCTAATCATTTGAATCTATTGCTGGAACCGTTCATACTTTGCTGCTGCATAGCACTTTCAGCAAGGTATCCTTGGCCGAACCTATATCTTCTTGCAGAAGCGGCTCCTCTGAGAATCTTAGAGAGTGCCAAAATAACACTGTTCAATTTCAACAGTGAAGCTATCTTTTCAGGTCAATCTAAGGTTTCGTTCAATGACAAGGCCAATGGTGACTCTAATGCTCACTGGCTTCGAACAAAGTTGGGTAAATACGTCCTCCTTGATCTCTCTTGATCACAAAATGCTTCCGGTAATCTGCTTAGACCAAATATTTTATTTTATTTAGAGAGAGCCCTACTGGCGTGGAAACGGGAAGTATATGTACGACACGCCAACACTAAAGGCATTCAAAGAATACGTCAGCGCAAAGAAGCAATCCTTTAATTCGCCTGATCTCGTATTTCTGCTCACAGGGTAAAGTGAACACTTTTGTTGTTATATCTTTCAGTTCGCACACTGCATTTTCTGAATAGAGAACGAGTTAACTTTTAATTTTTACCCTGCAGACGGGATGTGTTTTGTCAAAGAGCTAATGGCAAAAAAGCCACCGGTGAGTCATCAAGATTCCTCTCTCTACAGGGCTGTGTTTTGTAACCTTTGTCCGAGCTTGTACGCTTTTTTATTGCTCCCTTGAGATTTTCATTTAATCCATTCTTTCAATGCGAAATCTGTGAGTGTATCTCAAGGGCATTCCGGTTGCACTCTGTGTTTGTTTCATTGTTAACAGTGTTCAGCTTTCCTGCCGTCAAAAATCTTGACCTCCGCACCGACTTGTGCAGACTATTCGCTTCTCACACATTGCCGCTAGTATCATCATTATGAGCAAAGTTGTATATTACCCTGCATGACGATAGGCACTCCCAGTAATCTCCCGGTATGTAGGTGCTTTCGATTTTATTCTAGTAGCAAATAGCCTCATGACTCAAGGTAGTCGCTGTTCTCAAATCCGATTCCCATTTCGAAATACTTGTTCTTCAAAATAACAGTCAACTTGTCAAGGCTGTTTCCCTCCCATACAGCCCCAAGTCCAGGGTTTTAAATTTTCGTTTCATTTACCATCAAGTTACAGACTATTTAAAAACAGTGCAACATAAAAATATGTGGTGACCTGAGAACCTATCAACACATAGAACTTTCCCCCAGCACCTGGCCTATCTCTTGCACTAGCTCATGAAGTCAACACGCTAAAGAAAGAAATCGTTTGTCTAGTCCTGGTGCTTTAAATCATACGTATCCCATGATATAACAAGCAGTGCATACGCGGCTTGTAAATACGCTTCAGAAATATCATCTGCGGAGGAAGGATTAAAAATATTTGATTTTTATTGGTAAGAGCGTTAACCACAAGTTCTAAATTTTATTGCGAGACAAGATTTCTCACAACTCGCAAACTGCATTAAAAATTGCTATTTCTCATTAATATGCTTGCTAGCGCTGCTAAATTTTGTTTTGGTCAGCGTAAAATTTGACTCATTAAAATGATATGTTTAGCAGTTTATTATCTAATTCGTTTTTAGGAATGGCCTACGTTGGAGGCTTGTGCAATTCCTTCTTTGTGGGCCTTGGCGAGGACGATGCGGGATACTACACTGGAGTCCACACCGTTGCCCATGAGATGGGCCACCTGTAAGATATTTACAGCTACCTGCATGGCGCATCACATTGAAAATACTACAGGGTACAAAAAAAGAAGGCCACGGGGAGATTGAAGTATAATATTGCTCCCGACACAAGTTGCATTTTATTTTGCTTTACAACTGGCTAAGTGATTGCTTCAGGGTGAACAGTAACTTCCTGGAGAGAACTAATATGCTCAGGTTTTAAATAATGCAGTTATGTAGTGCACAAGGCAATAAATATTGCACAATTTCAGGGAAGACACATTAACTATAAAACTAAATAGCCATACTAAATGGCACAAGCCAGAGCCAGGCACATTAATATAGCCTGACTGACTGCGCATGCTCTCGTTGAATGAGCGGTAAAATCGTGGCCATTCTAAAAAAAGGCCAATTAAGCGACCGTTGATGCATGTGAGTTATAGGGAGCTCCTCATGTTTGCGTGGCTTCAGATTTTAATTGTACATTGATGAAAGCTAAACGGAGAGAACAATGACGACACTATTTTGATCCCTGCCAAGGTTACTGCTCCTTAACGAGCGTCACTCTGAAATTGCAATTTCACACGTATCTGGAGAAATGCAGCATTCACTAATTCAGTCCCCCTAGTGCATCAAGCTTCCATAAGATGAGAGTTTAGATTCCAGCTGATAAGTTGACAGCTAAGTTCTCTTAACTACATTGACACAACATAAGCCAACATTATTGTTTCATTGTCCGACACACACCTGTACAATGCAAATACATTTAATATGATCGCAGACCAGTATTCTTGGAAAAGTGGTTAAGATAGCCTTCAGCCAGCCTTTTTGTTTTGTGGCCTGTAAATTCCACCATTAATAGCTTTCTTCATCTCCGTAAGTACTGAAGATATGCTATTCAAGAAGAAGTAGGCAAGTATTTCTGTTTATGTACCGAACCACGGGCCTATATGTTCGCTGCAATAACTTTTGCCTGACAGTCGGCTACATCAGATCACCTGGCAGCGGCATTTCATCTTGTCTGTTTTTAGACGCGGAGGCCTTTAATGGCCTTTTTTTTAAGTATAGAGACCGACCACACTATCTAAACAAAATGAAGCTACCTCCTTACCACCGCATGGTGCCGTATTTCCATAGTCACCGTTTAAAAAAAACTGTAGCTTTCGCAGATCCTAGCGTGACTTACACTTCAAAATTTACTAATGAAGTTCTCGCCCTAAATAAAAGAAACAATACAAGGTGTACATTCAAATGGGGGGAATTTTCCGCATAGCACTACCCTAGAGAAGGATTATTAAGCAAGGTGAGCTTGATGGCCTTTATGAAAGAAGTTTCTATATCATTGCAAAATAGGAAACTGGGAAACTGGAGTCAGAAAAATCTGTTGCGTTAGTCTGGTAATATCGTTGAAACTGAAAGAACCGAAAGAACCGAAAGAACCACTGTCACTCCCTTGTCATAATGGAAAGAACCATGCCTGAGACTTGTGCTGAAGCATGCAGTGATACCTATTTCCGTGCCTCTTGTTTATGATGCCATATCGAAAAGCTGTATATTTCCCCAACGACAAGCGCCTAATTTTTCTCCCAAGCTCATGGAAAAAAATGATAGTCCGTAAAACGTGCTGAGTTCTTTTAGATGGACCTCTATTACTGGTGGAAGCAAGTCAATGATGCTGGCATCGCCAAATAACGTTGTCCTTATGTCTGGATAGACGAATTCATGCCTCTCATGGACATACTTTATAGACATGCCCATGTCTTTGTAGAGTAAGGAAAATGGGTTTTTCTATTGACAGATAAAAACTTCAGCCAAATTAAGCTTACGGCAGCTCTAAGACTACGGATATTGACCGCGGTAGTGTTCTCTTCATGGTTGTTGGACGAACGGCGTTCACACTGCCGAATGAGTGGGACCCATTTGCAATCGTTTGAAATTAAAAGCTAATTCAAACATATCCCCCGCGAGAGGCCTCATCCTTCCCCATCTCCTCGGAGTGTCTGGTATGCTGCGGCACAAAGCCTCACGCAAATGCCAAAAACAAACTTTGAAGTTTATTATCCCCGCAGTCTTTTCATTCTTCAGCAGTGTCCTCGCATTTGAGGTAATGAACTGCGTATAGCTCGCGAAGTGGTACCGTGCTCATAAAACGATTGCTTTAATAACACCCATAGTGAATTGAAAGCATTCCGTGGTGTAAGCATCGGCACCTTGTGCTTTAGAGATTACTGTGCGTTGAAGCAAACCGCTAGCATGAAAAGGCGGCAGTGCTGGTTTGCGGCTCAAATGACGCATTTGCATAATAATTTAAGCGATGTTTTGGAGTGATCTGTTCTCTTTTAGACGATATTCTAAACCTACACCGTTGCAGAAAACCCGGAAGTCATCGGCCAGAGAGAAAAAACCGCAGCGTGAGCGAAAATTCTCTTTACTTGACGTGGCGTAATCGTGACGGCATGTGGACGTAACCGGAAAACCCCCGTGTGATAATCTTCGCTGCTGCCTCAATAGATGGCGAGCGACCAGCGTGAAGACTTCGTTTCAATTCTCAATGCGGAACCTGCGAAGTGTGGTTCCTATGCTGTGATCACGTGCATCACTGTGAACAAGAACAGTGTCCGCGTCTGTGTTAATTAATGCTATCGCGACAACGTTTTTTGGCAAATAAGTAAAGGCGACAGAGCCGAAACACAGAATTTCTTTCTACGCAGTTGAATAGAGTCACAACTTTACGTTTATAGTTTTTTTTTAAACATGGTATATCCTAGGTTTGGTTTGGTTTATGGGGTTAAACGTCCCAAAGCCACTCAGGCTATGAGAGACGCCGTAGTGAAGGGCTCCGGATATTTCGACCACCTGGGGTTCTTTAACGTGCACTGGCATCGCACAGTACACGGGCCTCTAGAATTTCGCCTCCACCGAAATTCTGCCGCCGCGGCCGGGATCGAACCGGCGTCTTTCGGGTCAGCAGCCAAGCACCATAACCACTGAACCACCGCGGGGGCCAAGGTATATCCTGAATATTCGTTATATCACGCGTATTCCTAACACAACCGCCAACTGTGAAAGTTAGAAAGTGGCGGAAAAACAGACAATTTTCCTGGTTTTGCAAAATTTGCTGAGTGTGCCTTTTTAAAGAAGCTTCTATAGGTGGCGCCAGCTACACCAGCGGCAGAGTTAAGCTACCGCGGAGAGACAGAGGCGCGCGGCGACCAGGAATAGCGCCGTGCGCTATTTGGCCGAGTGTCGCACTAACGGACTCCGTCCCGGTAGCCTAAAGTTTATTCTCAAGAAACCCTGCCGCCGAGCATAGCGAAAGATCATTCCTACGGGCCCTTAGGGTTGAATGAGGTAGCGTAGGAGTGACTATAGGCGGCAGTGCTGCGACCGGCCTTTCGTGTTAAGCGGTCATTTGTTTTGACGCCTCCTCTTGCTGTCGTTCTGATTGACGTCACAACGAAGTGAAATGAAATGAGGTTTCGAAATCCACCTTCTGCACAGAATATTCTAAGGCTCGTAGAATTTTTTTCAGGCTCTATAAAACGGCTTTCAGGCATATATTGGACTCAACGGTGACGAACCGGACAAGATACTTAGTGTATTCTACTCTTACTCTGTTTTGAAAGGCTGGGCGCCACTCATGACGGAGATGGGCCGGAACGGGGTATCCCAAATCATCCCAGCGCCAGGCAATGCTCCTTCAACGACGGATACCTCATGAGCTATGTAAATAAAGGAGTGCAGCGCCACTTCTTCTCACATTGCAGCCTCCGCCAGATGCGGTTTATAATTAGGTAAGTACAATGTTTAGTACGTAAGTTGTTATTAATCGTGTTATTTGAGCGAATTGTCTCTGCCTTGCTCTAAGAACTACCCTCAGTAAAATGCTTCGTTTCTGGCAGAATTTTGCACAACGGCACATTTACCTCGTATATATCTGAGCTTTTTCAAGGAAAAACAATAACTTTACCACCACTCTCGAAACCGGAACCTCGGTGTGGTAACTACCAAGAATAAGCTATTTGGTGACCGGTAATAAGAGCTGCGATTACTAAAGGTAATCCCTGCATCGGATTAAATTATATTTGTTAGTGTTTCCTGACTCAACAGAAAGTGGTCCCGTGGGGTCGTGAGGCAATTTACGAGCGTACCAACAAAGCATTGAAAGAGCGATGGTTTTACGTGTGAGAATTTTGCATGTCAAGAAAATTATTACGGCAGTTCACAGCAGCAGGTGGCCTTCACTAGCGACAATAAGCAGACAGCTTTCACCGCTTCACTTGCCAGAGAAACCGCACTTGCACAGGGCGGGAACATTACAGCCAAAGGGAAGCGCTCCATCTTTCCTAAACGCCATCGCCAGTCGGGCGACATTAGCAAACTTGTTTTCCCACGGCATAGTAACCAAATAAGTGCAGAGAATGAGAAAGAACGTAAGAGAGGTGGAAACTCACCCATAATGCCGCCTATGACCACTTTAATGCTCATGACGAGTAATACCTGGACGACGTCAAAGAGTGGATCAGACCCCGCAGTACGGCAAAAGTGGAAGATTACATCCTTTTTATTTCCGCCCATGATGTGTCCAGCCGCTCGTTTCGATTTAAGACATAGAAAGCAATCCACTAGAGTCGAAATTGTGATTATCAATTAAAAAGAAAACAGCTTGAACCAAACGAAGCCACATTATTACGGCCAAGTCGCTTCCGGAACAAACGGAGCTATCTTAAGCGGTAACCGGACGAGCGCCAAAGCCAAAAGCGTTGTGATCCAGACTCTTGATCAAAACTCGCTATCTTGTATTGTAATTTGCATGGCTGTTTCTGCCTAGATACAACTGGCAGTGTTATGTAGGCTTTACGTTATGATGCACATTGGCGGGAATGGTGCATTAAGGTCCGGCTACGTACTATGTTGAACCACCTTGAGTTTTTAATGAGAAGTGTTATCACGAAGCACATGGACTTGTCCGCATTCCGGCTCCGCCAAACCTTTGCGGCCTAGGTCAGGATTTCGTACCGCGGGTTCGGTCTCAGCAGCCCAAATCCATAGTTACTAGTCACCGCGGCAGGAACTTGCATACAAGTGTCAGACTTCTTATAGCCTCATGTATTGCACCAATATATATGGTAGATATTTCCTTTCCACAGGCTTATTTTAGTGAAGGTTATAAGTGGCAGACTTCTTATAACCTTTTGTATTCCACCAATACACCTAGTAGCTGTTTTATTTCCACAGTTTTATTTACGTGAAGCTTAAGACGTCGTAACACTCTCTTCAGGTACCCTCTGAGAACAGTCAGACAAAGCAGACTCTCTGCGTATTTCATCGTCACCCATATGCTTATTGTTTCAATAATGTTATGGCAGGACGGAATGAACTGCCCTTGTTTAGGAGTCTCAAGGTTTCGATAGGATGATCTGAAGTATCCTTATTGACCACGTAATTGACGTTCTCGCCGAGGCAACAGTACGCGAAAAATGAAGCCGTGATCTTACTAGGCGCGCACCCGGGATACTCAAAATTGTGTCAAGGCTCGTGCTAGACTTCTCTGAAAATGAAGCGATCCCGCATGAAAAGTGCAGAAATGTTCATCGTAAAAGTTTCGCACATAGCCCTTCTTCAAATACGAATCATGCTCAGTTTTGAAACGACTAAGCACAGTGCTCGGTTAAATGAAATATTTGATTGTTGCAACAACATATAAAACATTCACCTCATTGCGGCGTGCGGGTCGAACCTAACGGACGAGTAGGAACGTAAGCGCATTTAGGACACCAGAGGTCATTGCTAATTATCGATGAAGAGAGATAATTGCTGGTCTTATCTTAAACACAGCATGGCTTGATAGTCAGATTCCACATCTCACTGAATTATAGAGCAGAAATTCAGAAAAAGTTTATGTAGGATAAGCAACGCAATGCAAGTATCTGGAGTGACTGGTGGATGCTGAGAGAAAATGAAGTGCAGGTCATGACGGCCAGCGTTTAGTTGCAGCGGTGAGGTTTCAAGGTTTCCTAAAATATGCAATCCATATGCCAGGCACGCAAAAAAAAAATGAAATTTTGATCATTCCATGAAGCCGTATCTCCAAAGGCTACTAACTTCGGTTTATAATTGAGATCAGCAGAAAATTTCTGGAGAGAAATAAATTATACATTAGGGACTCTCTATGCGTTGTACGATTTTCTAAAATGTTACAAATGGCTTCGAATTATTGAAAGGTTTCTAAAGAATGTGCTGAATGGCACCTAACGCCCACGTCAATAGCTTTATCATGTGAACTTAACTCAGATCTTTTCAAAACATTACTGAACTCGTTATTAGATAAACTTCCTAATGATAAACCGTACAGCAAAGGGCGCGAACAGAGCAAGAGAATGCACTTCGCTTAGAAACTGTTCTTGAGAGTTGCTTGATAGGTGAGATCCTCATTCCAGAACTCCAGTGGCCTGAGTTCCTTAACGAACCCGGTAGACGAGCTTTAGCCGATCTTCCAAGGATGCGCTAATCAGTTGAGCCTCCAACTGCTCGTAACACGCATGTGTCGTCTTCAAAAGCTCAGGCCTACCCTTACACCACAGACAGAAAAGAACAGTACAGATTTTCTCGATAGAATGCACCCATACTGATAAGTAGGTTTCGTGGCAGGCCCATGCTTAACTTTTTTTTAATAGAAACAGCGCATTAGACGGGACCAAGAAGATAGAACACACAGACACAGGCGCTGCTTTCATTAAAGCTTTCAATAAAACCCACAAGGGCGCAATCATCTGTAACGCAAAATATTTCCAGGTTAACAAGCTCACACGCAATCCAACAAAATTAGCATTGAATGACTAGCTATCAGAGCCATTCTGAATTTGTAATGTTTTCCAACTCAGAACTCTACAGGAACATGTTTCCATTTACTCAGCTAGCAAACGAAAACGGCTCTGAAAACCTAACCGCACCACTTGTGAAATGCTTCAGCACTCTACAGAACAGACGACTACAACTTTCAGTTCATATGTTTTACCTGTAAAGTAGGAGCGCATTGTGGTAACTAGAAAAGCGGTTCATCCTTCCTGTATTTGAGATCGAGAACGCGGCCGTAAATAAACTCCAGACATGCTAACTATTACGCTTGTGGTCATAGCATTTTCTGCATTCTAAAATTTCAGCTTTCAGCAAGAAATTACATACCCATAAACTCTGATAAACGCATTTCAGAGCGGTTAACTGTTTATGAACGCAGTTTTTTCATATGATGTAAGATCTCTCTATAACAATCAATGAATCGTCAGATCACCCGTGGGCCTGTCTCACATTTTTTTTTCTATTAACGTTTTTGTTGTCGCCAAGAGCATTAACCATTGGTTCCCCAATGCGATCAGTGGAAAGCCTCTAAAAGAAAGATTTTGATATATATCAGAAGAATGGACAATTACCTTCAATATTCCGATAACAGTAACGTACAATTTTTCAATTCTCAGAATATTTGTCCTGTAATGTTATACACACTCTGCTCTAATTCATGATATTGCCTTAAAACACCTTTGTTGTCCGAAAACTAGATTTTTAAAAATGAAACGTGAAAAGATACACCATTTTCAATGTTTGTCCGTCCTGCTGCAGGCACGTAGATATTTTTTATGAGGTAATTTTGTAAAATGTTTTTCGCAAGAAGCTCCAGCGAGATGCCTCTCAGGTCCGCTATTCATCGATTAGTAACAGGAGTTTTCGGTTCATAAATGAGTTCATGGTCTCATACTAGAGCCGCGCTGTGACACAGTATCAAACATGCGGTTTGGTGGCAACTGCAAACAAATATTTCCGAACGGCTTAACGCACAACGCTAGTAGAAATATAACATTCTGCATAAAAGTCCTTGTTACTGTTCCATAACAATGTATCATCTACTTACTTCCTCATACGTTTACTTAAGTAACTTTGAATTTTGCACGAGCAGATGATTGGCCTGGCGATTGCTGTGGAGTCCATGCTCAGTCTCAGAATAACTCCACGTACTTTTCATAATAAATAAGATGTTACTTTCGGCACGGACTTGCTTAAAAGAAAGCTTCAGCCGGTTGGGCTTTTCTATTTCGACAACATTGTTTCTCTGAAAATGTTTACCAGGGAGAGGGGTCCGAGATGTTGGAAAATCCTGTCAAACCGCAAGTGCGCAAACACCAATTACCCCGGAATGCAGATTGAGGCCAACAAATTCTGCAGGCGTATATATCCTAATCAACGTAATGTCGTCGCCAAAATGGTAAGTGGATTCAAAAGCTGCGGCAAGGAATATTATCTTAGCAGTCTTTCTGCTAAAGTGATAACAAGACAGTCTTGTTCAGAACAAGCATGAGCGGCATGTTTCTTTTCGCTCGACATGCCACTAAAAGGCTTGCGACGATATCATATGAGGATCTCTTGCTGATGGTTTGAGTTACCAACCTCCCAATTCTTGCAGATAAGTAATGATGGCCCACGGGGGCAGTAGCTTCGAAATGCATGCAGAAGCCACGACAGTGACTCAGTGGTTATGGTGCTCCACTGCTGACCCTAAGATGTAGGTTAAGCTCTTGTAGGGGCGGTCGCATTCCAGTGAACCGGTAAGCAAGAGGCCCGAGTACTGAGCAGTGCCAGTGCACTTTGAGGAACCTCAGGTGATCGAAAATATCCGGAGCTGTCCACTAGTGCGTCCCACCATAGCGTGAATCGTTTGGGGAGGTTAATCCATGCCAACCAAACCAAACCGAACCTAACCACTCTTAAAATAACTCTACGGCAATTACATCAAAAACATGGCTACGCTTTACAAACTAAACTTCATAGCGCGTATTGGTAGTTTAGAGTACAGCATTAAAAAAGTAGGAGTGATTCGGGTCGACATTCTCAGCACCGTTTGAACTAAAGAAAAACTAGCGCCAAACCATGCACACCACAAGAAAAGAACGAGGAGGAGGCACAAGCGTTTGTGTCTCGTCCTCGTTCTTTTCTTGTGGTGTGCATGGTTTGGCGCTACTTTTTCTGTAGCTCAAGTATGCACCAACTAGCCGAAAAAGAGGTGTTAATTCTCACTACCCTTTGTTCGTGCACAAATTTACTCAACGCAGAGCGTATACCTCCCACCTATAGACCGACAAGGGCGTAGCATAATTTTGAACATAAGTTATATTGGAAAAATGTTTGGAAAGCTACATAAATTTTTCTGCTGAAAACCTGTTTAATGTAAACCATCTATTTTAGCAGGAGCACCACCTGTGATATCAATAAAAGCTGTCGGTCGTATTTAAAGAAGCAAAACTGCATGCGAACGCATTCACAGCACCTAGCGAAAAAGTTTGGGCCTTCGCATGAGATTATATTAATACAAATAAAACAACTGTCCCTTTCCACGTCGCGGATGCATGACGTCGCAACAACGTCGTTAAGCTCAAAGAAAACTCTCCAGACAGGAAGTGACGTCCCTTCCGGTGAATGCATCAGGAGCTTCAAGACTTTTGCAATCATCATCACCATCAGCCTGGCATGCCCAATTCAGGAATGCCAATAGATGATATATTTAAACAATAATGAGCTTTTTCTCAACAAACCTTTTTTGGAACTGGCATGGAAATCGCCCCACATCCCTAGTTGCTCTATCCCGCGTATCGCAGCACGCTAAAGCGTGCTTAGCAATCTGGCATGTTTGGTATTTGCTACCACATTTTAACTAGTTGTACTATTAGCTTTCTTTGACGGAATTCTTGAATGAGAATAATAAGACAATCTCGCCTTACAGATAAACCCAAAAAGCAACGAATGCAAGATGCGCTGTCAATACCCAGAGGTTCGTCGTTATAAGCGTGGGGACTACACTTACGAACATACTACACTGTATTACACCGACACCGATGCCTTGGACTTCTTTCAATGCGGACGAGGAAAGGTATGTACTGCTTCCTTTGAGGCAACTGCCCCTGTTCGAAAAGTACTATTATTGAAAATAAGTTTGCGAGCTATTTTCATGAGGCATTCTTATTTGTGTCGGGGGAAGGATGGGTAAGGAGAGGGAGGGAGGTGAGTACGAAACGAAGTTGCTTCCACTCTTTCTGACCCCAAAACTTGGAGCCTTTTGTATAATGATATGTTATCTATATTGCGTTGAATTTTGCGCTGCACCCCCCGCGGTGACTCTGTAGTTACGGCGCTCAGCTGCTGACCCAAAAGACGCGGGTTCGATCCCGGCCTCGGCGGCCAAATGTCGATGGAGGCGAACTTCTACAGGCCTGGGTACTGTGCACGTTAAAGAACCCCAGGTGGTCGAAATTTCCGGAGCCCTTCACTACGGCGTTCCTGATAGCCTGAGTCGCTTGGGGTGTTAAACCCTAATAAACCTGAACCAACCATTTCGCGCTGCAGCAGATTAAGTAGCAATAGTGAATCGCAACTAAGCGGGACTGCATGTCCACATTAGCATTCGCCACTCCGCACACTCACCGACTAACTATTTACTGCAATATGCAGGAAAAGCGAACGTTTGGTGAACAATGAGCAAATGGTTCCGTCCTTTCCCACGCTTTAAAACCTCAGTTACGTCATCTAAACACAGTGACCAATGAGGCAGGAGGAAATAGAACTAAAATGAAAAATGTATACCGAATCCTTATAGAATACAGCCCCTGGTATCATTGACTGCTGTAGAAGCGAATGACTTGCATGTTAGGTGAGTTAAATGTTCACAGTAAGGCACTTGGATAAAAACTTCATTTTTTCACCGCTCACATCAGAGGCTGCTGGGTCATGAACGCTTTGGAAAAAGAGTTTTGTCCATGCAAATGCGAGCACTTTGTCGTGAAATAGCCAAGTTCAGCGTGCAAATCATTGGCATGAAGAGCCTAGAATATGTATTGTAGCTAATAAAAATGCTGTTTTGCAAGCCTTTAAGCAAAACTTGAACAACTATCTTCACTATGTCAAGCAAGGACTACGCAAAGAGAAGGCTGAAAATTTTTTTTCTGTATATCACTGCCACACCAATAAAAACCGGTCATCATCCTCTTCCTGAAACTAGGGAGTGGATTAACAGTAGGCAACTCTTTTTCAAGAAAGACAGAAAACTTCTCTGCGCAACTTTATTCTTTGTCTTCAGCCGCAGGATTTCGAATGGCAATGTCTACGAGTTCAAGCAGTAACTTTCTCTTTGTGGCCAGTTGTGAGCTTTGAACAAACCTCCTCCTCTTATTATTTCTTAACTGGGCGCCACTGACCGCATTTCGGTGCCCCTAAATCTGTGATTATCTCTGAAGAGGTATTCGGCCAACTGCTTATTCAAGCTTTTCGCAATTCTTTTTGTTGTTCATTCTGGCAAATGCAGCTTGCAGCGCTAAGTTAGAATAATTTTTCAAAATGGTAGTTATGCTACCATGGCATCAAAGATTGAAGGAGAACTGGCGTTCAATCCACTAGCCATTTATAGTCACAGTCCGCTTCAGAAGCTGCCTCGCCATTTTATTCTCTATAATTTAATCAAGTATATGTAATCATTACAACGGAACGTTTTTTTTTCAGGTATGCATTCAAGGACAGTGTGTATACCCTTCAGGACAAGGAAAATAAAGACATTCATATTCAACAAATGCCGGCCTGGGAAGATTGTGCAACCACGCAATGTCAAATTGAGACTAACTAGGGCTAAAGTGAAGCGCTGTTTTTATTGTGATAAGTTGTGTCAAAGAAGCTGTTAATCATTTTCTATTCAATGCAGCATTTTTTTCTCATTGTAATCTTTGCTTTATGTCATGCCATGCGAAAATTTTCTAAATAAAGTTATTTATTTGCAAAAAAACATCTTAAAGCGATATTTATAACAAGGCATATATGAGCAACGTTACGTTAACACATCTAGACTTTGAAGGCAAGTTACCGAAATAAACGTGGTGGCGGCTAGTGAATTTCGATACAGGCGAAAGAAAAAAGCCCCGAGTACTGTTGTTTTGGCGCTTGTTAACGATCCCCTGGTGACGCAAACGGATTGAAATGGTTCCATTGCTTCATGCGTGATTGGCTAGAAAACTGTTCTTTGCGCCACCTGCATATCAATTTCATCGACCACGATAGTTTTTGTATATCAGGTGCGCAGCATTCATGGTGTATTAGGAGGTGCTACAAAATTTTAATTTTCCATCTGAAGAGGGTAGCGCTGTTCGGCCTATGTGCGCGCGGCTCTAACCTAGCGGTGTACTCGCGCGGAGGTTCACAGGCACCGATATGACACTGACATTCACTCACCCACTCATTTCAGGAGGTACAATAAGCTACATTTCAGCAGGGCAGACCTGGATTCGATTTTTAATTGAAGATCGAGGAGTGATCATCGGACGACAGTAGCACAATTAGCTAAGGCGTGAATGCTTTTACTATGCAAGAGCAGCTATCTTCAGACATCGCAGCTGCACCTTCTTCGTTTGTTAAAGTATTTGAGCTTGTCGTGTGCGGCTATAACGCAAGAAGCTGGCGTTGCAGAAAACATGCGCCAAGCTTGTGGCACACCAAGCGTATTCAAGGAAGCACTTCTCCATCGTCCGTCGACGCGTGGTGCGGTGCGTCACAGTACGATTAAGTATATCAGAAACTGCACCTCATTCGCAGCTGCCTACAGAAATTTTCTGAAGGTGGAAATCGTGAAACACCAATCTCTTGGCGGTTCAATGATGCAGCTGTGAACAGCTGCACAGAGTGTCCTTCTAAGTGAACACTGTGCCTTCAAGGAGAATAAAAATTCAGCTTTTAATTTCTTTCCGTGTTTCGTAAGCTTATGTGGTGACCTGTACGTTTAGTGCGGCTTGCATGCCGCAAGACAGCGCTAGTCCGTTGGAACAAGCCCAATACAAAGAAGGTAAAAACACGTATGGCGGCATCAGGTTTAGTTGAATTAAAAAGCTGATTTTGACCATGCGGTTTCACATAGCCGGAGCATGTAACAATTAAGTGAGCAGGTTTCTTCTCCCTCCCGCACATTTCTCTCACCTAGCACATGCAGGCGACGCTGGAGGCAGGGTTAATGTCATACCGGGCGGGATCGTTTTATATGACCCTCTCGGTTGTGACAATACAGCAACTGTTCACTGATTGGCGCGCAAACCGCCGGGCTCCAAAGAAACACTGTTGTAAAGAGGCGTCCCTCTTTCATAATTCTGCCGTCTTTTATCTTTCGAGGGCAGTCGCTTTTGCAGTGCGTACTATTGCTGGCGCAGCAAACCCCTCATGGTAAAACAATTTGCACTTTGCCTGAGGAGACCAAGCAGCTGTGTTTTTATTAACCGTGGTACTCAACAACAAATGTCTAGCTGGCGGTGAAATACTCACTGATGGCGACAAGCACATGCCATATCAACACTTATTCCTTTTTCTAAAGATTATCTCTCACCTACCAAGAAATTTTTCTTTGTTGCGAACAGCTATACCCGCACACTCAGGCACCGGCACATTTGTATGTGTTGCGATTTCGTGTTAATGTCTTTAGGAAGCAAGAAGGTGAGGATTCACCGCTGTCCAGGCGAAAAAGGCGCTCACATTGTCGTCGAGCGGATAACAGTATTTAGTACTCCATTTCTTGCTTTTCTCTGTGTCAGCGCCAGATTCTGCTACGCCTGTTGCGTATACTGCGCTATCGTTGACAACACTGTTTATTATGCTGAACGCCTATGTATAATTATGGCTCACAGAGTTACCCCCCAGTAAGTCAGGCTGGCCTAGATGGACGAGCACATGAAAAGCAGAGTGGTTTCTTGGGCGAGTTGGTTTACCATATTGAAATATACCTGCGCTTAAAAGACACGGACTGAAAGAAAGAGACACACACACAAAGCGCTGGACTTACAACTGAATTTTTATTCGGGAAACACAGCTCTTTATGCACACCAGCAGCTGATAAAAATGGAAGATGGTAACACCCGGATGATAAAAAATCGACAACTGTCTCGTCACATGTCCAGTCCTACCTTCCCTTTGTGTCTTTCACTACTATCAAAGGAAAGGGCATTTTTACAAAAGGGAAGGCAGAACTGGACATGTGACGAGACAGTTGTCGATTTTTTATCATCCGGGTGTTGCCATCTTCCATTTTTATCAGCTGCTGGTGTGCATAAAGAGCTGTGTTTCCCGAATAAAAATTCAGTTGTAAGTCCAGCGCTTTGTGTGTGTGTCTCTTTCTTTCAGTCCGTGTCTTTTAAGTGCAGGTATATTTCAACATGAAAAGCGTATGCTCATTTCCCGAAGCTGCTCCCTAAAATAATTTACCAGGCAGATATCATAGGATGCTCCCGATTGTAGCTCCACCTATGTACTTACCCTTCCTAAAATTTTGATGTTAATCTCGGAGCTGGTGTCCTGCATGCGGTCTTCGCAAAGGCGAAGTAAAGATCACATGATCATTACTCATAGTGATCAGATACGTGAGCGGATATGTGAGTCGTTCTGTGCAGAGAGAACTGTCTCTCGAAAGCACGTTCTAACCACATGCTGAGGGATGTGGTTGTGCTCGTCAGAGCCTTTCCCTCGCCCAGGCCTGCGTTCTCAGACGTGTTAAAGCTTACAGTAGCGACGTGCTCTGTCCAGGTAACGTGCCGGGCAGGCAACGCTTTTGTTAATCTTACAAAAGACGAGCGAGAACATGGTGTTATCTCTGCACGAGTGCAGACGTGCACTGCGCTGCTGGCATTGTAACTAAAGAAGATTCAGCGCTGTCGCCATAAAGAATTCTCCCATCAGGATCCTCTCCTGACGGCGCCTTCACTCCGCTTCACTGGGCATGCAACTCTAGGTCTCTAATTAGTCGTCGTGTGTACTCGTAATTTTTGGATACTGCGTAGTTATTTTTACGCATACTTCCTCTGAGGTCCCCTCTTCTCTGGAGCTAGAGCCGATTAGATAATAAAGCACAGGGGCATGAGGCAGTTATTCTGGTAATCAGACACTGTACTGGGTCGACCCTCCATAGGGGAGGTCTCTATTTTCTCATGTGCGCCGTTGCTTTCCTCGCTCATCGCCCAGTGGTTACGATCATTGCATTTCCCGAGGATAAAAAATTCCAGGGTTGTATTCAGCAGACCTGCGCACGTCGGAGCGTATTTGGGCTTTCCTGCAGGATTACAATAACCATGTCGTCTTTTAATTATGTTAAATAAATGAAGAATTTGAAGCAACAAAGTAGAAGCATGCCTCCTTGGCGAAAGCAATGAATTTATTTTAATTAATGGTAATAGTTCAGATTTTAATGTACAAGGGTGCAAATATATGGGTACGAAGAAAATCCTGCTCACTGCACACGCCTCGGGAATCAAAAGAACGAAAGCAGCAAACCCAGAATGAAGCAAGAAAAAAGCATAGAAAACGAGAGTCCTCATTTAGGACAAAGGTCAACATTAACGGTAAAATAGCGCTCATTTGCCCCACTGCGTCAGCTTGCTGGAGCGCGCATTGATGCATCCGAGGCGAAGCGAAACACTTCTAGGCCGGATGCTCGCCTTCTTAGAAGAGGAGATAAGACGTAGGGCATCAGTAAAAAAAATGCTACAAATCTTGCCTCCAAAACGTGACACACCTTCATCTTAAGTGCCTCAGTCAAAACAAATGCGACACAATCAGACTAGTGATCCGACAATTCTGCGAAAGCAGTTGCATTTGCCCTGGATGATTACTTTGATGCGTTTACTATAGTCAATGCTTATGTTCTGTGCCGGTGTTTCAAATGCGCGGTATAACTTTTCTGAAGGGTTAAGATGGGTGGAGTTGCGTTGAGCCTGCCAGTGTGTGGGCAGCCATAGCTGGACGGGTTCGTGTGTGACGCTGCCGGAGGGCAGCTGGCCTTCCCATTGTGTCTTTCAATTCGATTTCGCCAACCCTTTATTGTTCCGCGGCTGCGTGAGTGTCTTGTTAGTGGATGCATTGTGGAGGTTGAAGGCAGGTAGTTTGGTGGTGGGTGGCGCTACTGGAAAGTCGTCTAGTGGGTGGGTAGTAGAGGGAGCCTCTGGAGGTTTAAAGTCAACTTGGTTGGAGTGGGGAGGCTTGTTGAGGGTGGCCGTAGCCTGAAGGGTGGGGAGATGGCTGGTGGGTGGTGATTCTGGAAACTGTAGGTGGAGATAGGTTGATCCCCGCTCGGGCAGGAGGCTTCACTCTGACGCGCATCAGATTTTCTAAGGCTTGCAATTGCACTTTAGAAGTAAATGTAACATAGCTGACTGATGGTGCACACATCACTTTGGGTATTTTCTATCTCGACCCAGTAACACATAGTTCAGTTTAACGGCCTCTCGAGGTAAGTTGTCAGATATCAGCAAATGACATTCATCGCTCACGTAAATGCTTTTACATTTGTCAGGCGAAGCTTCCAAGGATAACAATACTTCCTTTATAAGTATGCAATCTAGCATGGTAACATTTAGCTTGCAATGCACCCGTGGTCTCACAACGTAAGGGGGGGGGGGGGGGGGGGGGAGGTTATGCATTCCATTAAAGTGAAATTTAAAAAAACTTGAGAATTGTAGAAAAAGAAGATGAGAACCTAGTTTCAATTCTTGATATCGTAAGGTTATAGGCTAAGCGTGTGTTTGTGCAGCAGCCCTACTCGCCATTTTGTGTGTGTTTGCATTTTTTAGTTCGAGAAGACTCACTAGCAATCCTGAAAAAGGCGCGGTTCGCCTGAAGCCTCCCAGATACCTGCGAAATACAAAAAGCATTGCTGCGACTGGGTTTCGAGCCCACGGCTGCACTAACCAATCAGCTTCGCTGGCGACTGTACGAGAGCACTGTGCTATCGACGCCGCCGATCATGCCTCCTGTTAAACTGCCGCACTCTTGCGCTTTGATAATGATGATGATGATGATGTCCTCAGGCTTAATGGCCCATACCCACGGCGAGGGATTGGCTTTGCATTGCATATAGCCGTCTTCTTCAACTTCTATCTGTTCATAAATGTCACGAATGGAAAGGAAACGCTCATAGCTGGCTGGGTTAGTGGACTCCTCAAGCGCGATTTCAGCTACGTGGCGCTAGTGACAGATGTGCGCTGCTTGCGTTTCCGTTTACGACGTTTTGACAGAGACGCGACATTGAAGCAACAGGCCGCTGGGATTCATTGGGTTCGCTGGCGCTGACACTGTGGTAGACTACGTTGAATTTGATGGAAGGAAATGCCCATAACGGGCTCCCTGGTTCAGTACACACCTCCATCACGCTTTCGGATACGCGGCGGTGGTGACCCCCCCCTTCCGAAAAAAAAAAGACTTCTTTCGCACAATAATTCGTGTTTAGCAATGCTAATACGCCAATAATTTTTTTTCTTGGAATTTTAATAAGCTTCGAATGGCAATTGCTATCTTATTCGATGTAAATTTGGTTTCAATATCGAGATGTTTCGACTGAGATCGCAAAAAAAGATCTAAAGGAACTACTTTTATGGTCAAATGTTTTAGGGGAATCCCCCAAGGTGGAGTAGATTTGTAATAAGGGAGTAATTACTCATTGGCATCCACCCAAGCGCAGCCATACGGCTACAAAGGAAAGCTATACAGCTTTCTCAGAAACTTCGTATTTAAAGAAAATGATGATGTAGCCGTATGGCTGCGCTTGGGTGGATGCCAATGAGTAATTACTCCCTTATAACTACTTTTATGTCTCTGCACTTACAAATGTAAGGCCTTTGCGGTCGTTAAAGCAGAGGCAGGCGGTGCACAAAGAGCAAAATATATTAACCCCTTAACCGTTTTGGACGAGCTACGGTCGTCCTTGCCAAGCCGTCCCCAAACCGTTTTGGATGACTATAGCTCGTCCTCGCTGAATAGGTTCTTCCCTTCAGCGTTTCGGACGATCAGCGCTCGTGTGTGGCTTAGATGGCATTTTGCTCGACAGATGGCAGCACTGACCTGATAATTTCGTTTTCTTCTACCGCATAAACGTATTTTTCGTATGGCAACCTGGGTTTTAAAAATGGCGTCCGGAGGAGGCGATGCGTGTTTTCATGGAGGTAAAAAAACTAGGAGGGAGTGCGCTCAGCCTCTGCAAGCCATCCTCCTCTGACGCCGCTGCCGAGGGCCCTTTTGCGCACTGACTCATGGGAAATAGGCCCTCCTCCACAGTTACCAGACTGCCAGCCAGCGGTGCTTTTTAGTGAACATCCGTGCTCCGAAGTAGCGCAGCGCAGCGCTTTGGCGGAATGCGTACCGAGCTCGAGGTTGTCTGCAGGCTCCGCGTCTCTGTTGATTACACTCTTGAGTTTTTGGGTGCACTGTAGAAAACTGCGGATAAACTTTTCATCAAAGGGTGCGGCCGCGACCTCGTCACTGTTCAACTGTGGTTCATAAAGAGAATGGAGAGGAATTCCTTTCGTCGTTATACACGCATACGGAGCGTTTATTTCAGCGCATGCTATGAGCGGAGAACTCGAGAGTAGGCGAAGAAACGAGCCTCTAAAAAAGGGCGCAGCGGCTTCCAGAGCGCTCACGGCGGACGGACGTGTTGAACGAGCGCTCCGGCGCGCTGCGCAAGATTCTATTTCTCGGGCAGGCGGACTTCGGCCCGCCCATGGGCCCTCCGTTCTCCGCTATTCTCAAGGCACAAGTCGTGCCGAATACGCGCGCGCACATAGGCGGTTCCGACGTGAAATTCAGCTGTGCAGTATTTCTCTCTCTCTCGCTGTCGAGAGAGAGTGCCGGCGGCTTTACGTCTGCCCCTGCGCGGGGTCTCCCGGCCACTGCGCACAATCACTTACAAAAAGAAGTAAACTGTATGTATACATAGCCGCGCGCTCGTAGCGTCCTGTCTCGGACTAATCGCGCGCGCGGCATACTGCACTAGCGGCCGGGGTGGGGCGCCCGGCCGCGTATACCGTCGGAGGTAGCACCCACGGAGCGTTCGTGTCACGCGTGCACTACCTGGCGAAGAGCGAGCGGGAAGTCAAGCCCGCCTGTTCGATGAACGCACAGAGGCTCAGCACTTTTGTGTCACGGGTATAGAGGCTAGAATATCACGGGTGCGCGCAGTGCCGCGCGGCCACAGGAGCGCTTCGAGACTGTCCGGGATGATTCCCAGCGCCCTGCAGGCCGCGAGAATCTCGCGATGCGGCACTGCAGAAGCGGCACAGCGAAGGAGCATGTGCTCCAAGTGTCTCCACTGCGCCGCAGTCAGCGCACGCGTCGCTCGGGGATGGTGGCCGCTGCGGCGAGCGAGCAGTTTGCGCTCACCACGGAGCCGTCAGTGAACGCAAGCAGATGGTCGCCTAGTTGCTCGTACAGCGAGAGAGCGAAACCGAAACCGAAATCCAGCTAAGAGCTACCACTGCCTTGTCACGTGAGGGCCTATTTCCCATGATGCTTTCCATTATATTTTTTATGACTAGGCTTCAAGATTGTGACGTCATGGTCCCTCCTAGTTTTTCTTCCTCCATGCGTGTTTTGTTGAGCCGTCTTCTCGGAAAAGACGCTTTTGTTCCTCGTCACCTTCTTCAAACGATGGTGATTCAGACACCGAAGTGTACATTGTTTCAGGGAGCGAGGACGATAGTGATGACGTTGTGCTGATCAGCTCTTCCGGTGAAGAAGAGGACAGCTCTGATGCAACATCGCGAGCGCACGTCAGTGGATGTAGATCGACGTCAGCAACATCCCTACGCGACCCCCTCGGTTTCCTTTTTTCGCAGCTCCCGGTTAGACCACCATAAGCTCCCCTGATGACTTGCTTGAATGTATTTATCACTTATTACCTGCAGGAAGTTGGTTTTCTGTATTGCGAGAAATAATAAACTTCAATATGGTAATTTGACTTCATGTTTGCTTCAAATATTTTTTTAAAGATCGAATGCATGGTTTTTATTGCAATATTAATCGAAATCAGGAATAAAAAAAATAAGCAGTTTTGTTAAGAAATTTGATGACATAACAAAACGGTGAAGGGGTTAATATTATGAATAAGTAAAAATTCGTTTCATGTAAGGACACCAGTATTATGTACTTCAGTGAAACATCGTTATCTTTATTCATTGATTGTGCTCTCTACTGATCGTCAGCGGTGCGCCGTTTTATGTCTTTGTAAGTGAGAGGAGACGAGATATTTCATAGATATTTGTATTCGTGCAGAGCTGTTAATGCTGCCCGCTATGTAATGAATGTTCAAGGATGTCGTAGCTGATTTAGGTGTCTTACCTCGAACCTTTTTAATTCTCAACCAATCGCGTCTGTGAGCGACCATGAGCCTGAGCTTCTGCACCACAAAGCTCCCTTCCCGCTATAGACGCCTCTCAGTTCGTCTTTTGCGGCCGCAGGCTCAGCCAATTACCTGATGCTTTGTAAAATCCTTCAGCTCTTCAGTGCAGTCACAAAGTAATCCAGCATCATTTTTGTGTGCCAACTTCTACTTGGGTGATACTGGCCCTTTTCTCGAAAGTTTTTTAACTGGGAGTAAAAATCGTTTAACGCAAGCATTTTCAAGTTTTACACAACAATGCGCGGAATATGGTTTCCAACCGCTGATCTGCGAAAGCACAAGGCACCAGCGCAAGCACGATCGCACGCTGAAAGTCATCGACTCTTTTTAAACTGCAAGTGGCCATACTAGCTGTATCGGAGATGCTTCAGTATCACGCAACAAGGCAGGTTACGTAACTTTTGTCCAGTCTTTAAGCATTTGAGCTTGTATTTTGAGTTGTTCGGACGTCTTTTGTTTGTTCCCTCCTGTACGACACATCATTTTCCTACCGAAACTTTTATGTTTTCTAGTGAGTTCATATTTCTTGCGTCAGTAAGGAGATAAGTGTTTTATTTTTCTTTAATAATTCTTGAGCCTGCACCTGGTGACTCGCTCCCAACCTTCGTCAGCAATGTGCTCAGTGTTATTCATGACTGTGCCAATGCAAAGAATTTTACGCATGAAATGCCTAGTGACAATGCCATTCGGTTCCTAGACTTATTGCTAACCTTTAACGAAGGCCACATCTGCTGGAGCTACTCACCCAGAACTCAGAAAGCGCTTTTGCCTTATGTTTCATCGCACTCCAAGCTGATTCAAAGAGCCATAGCTAACCTTTGCCTAGGGAATGCATTGCAGAAGAGCTGCCCACATGCAGTGAATGAGAGCTTTCATTAGCAAGTCCGTCGCCTTAGCGATGCGGGTTATCCGGATGACGTGCTGACTGCAGTTGGTGAGTCGATGCTGCAGAAGATTAAAAACCAGAACGCACGGGGGTCCGGAAGTGCTAGACAGGATGGGAGGAAAGTTGAAGTGGTGCCCTATCTTCACGGTGTGTCGCGTAACCTGAAGAAAGTGGCACAACGGCACGGCGTGACGGTAGTGTTCTCGGCACCTTGTAAGATGTCTGGTTTATGTGTACGAATTGCGAAGGCCAGTGAGGGGAAGAAGCCCAAGAGATGCACTGTTAAGCATGCTAACAAGTTCGTTGCTTGTTCGACTCGGGTAGTTTACAAGATTCCCCTGTCATGTGGTGGAGTGTACACGGGCCAAACTGGCAGATGTGTTAATGACCGGGCACGCGAACATAATAATTATCTGAAAAATTCGTCAGATCCAAATACTCTCTCACGTCAATGCAGGAGTTGTAAAAAATGTGTTCCAGGTTTTAACAACATTTGTGTTATCGAAAAAGGGAAAAACAGGGAGGAGAGGGAAATCCTTGAGGCCTTTCATATTAGGCTGCAAGGCAGTGACACATGCATCAGCGCACCGTCCTTGCATCTCACTAGCAAGGAAGTTAATTTCCTAAGAAGTGTGCGCGTGCAAGATTGATAGACATGTTATCTGTATTTTGTTGTTTGCCAGTGTTGGAGCGTGTATCCACTCCTCGGTGATCTGCCACTTATGTATCTGTTTGTTTTCTTTGGTGTGTCTGATACGCATGCGTCTTCTGGTGACCTAGGTTGGCCGTTTCTCGATTAAACTTCAGTTGTTAGTCCAGCGTTGTCCTGTGTTCTTCTTCTCCTCGTGTCTCGTTCTTTCGCTGGTGAAGTTATGTATGATGTACACCAACTAGCCCACATGGGTACCTTGTTAGAGATAAGTGTTCACTCCCTGCTGTTAACGTGCTAGACTCAGCAAAAACTGCACCTGATCTCCTGGCTGTCTTCCTAATTGTTAAGTCCAATGAGCAAGAGAGACAGAAGCGCCGACTGTGGCCTGCCGCAATGCAATCGGTAGGCCTGATTTTGCTACACCAACGCTCAGCGCACGTCTGCGCTGAGCGTTGGCTGTACTCTCTCCCTCCGCTGCCCTTCGCTCGGCGAAGCGGCTTTGTGCACGTTTTGTTCTTTTTCTCGCTATCGTCCTTGTAAAAATGACCACGTAGGCGTGTCACCTGTCGACTCTTCCGCGAAAAAAAAAAGCTGTGATAACCAGCTGCGCAGCAGACGTAGGCAAGGCGCCACTTAAGCACCACAACGCTGACAAGTACCGTGAAGCACCCTACGGCGCATGAGCGCGCCTGACGAATAAGGAGGAGAAAGTGTCCAGGACCAAGACACCTCGAAAGAGATGGAGAAGCAGCGCAGTGCTAGTGTTCTACCAGCGCCAATGTCAGTTGAGATGCCTAAGTAAGCTTTCTCCTAGGTAGCAAAATTCATCCCTTCTTATCAGCGGTGTTCGATCTCCTTACTCCGTGTTATCCTTGAATCTTTAACCAATAAGAGACCATCACATCGCACTCACGGCCTGGCGAAGTGACGGCAGGTTATCTGTAGCCTACGTAGAGGCAGCCGCTTACCCAGAACCCGAGAAAGCGTGCGCGATAGCAGCGATGACTGAGAGAAGGCTAACTCGTAGCAAAGGCGACTTTAGTACGCACAAACCCTTCATAAAAAGCCGGAGAAGCGGCAGTCGCTATGGCGCTGACAAACCCGCAAACGGAAGTGAAAATAGCCATTGGCAATTTCGCCAAGGGCAGAGTATCTCCCATCTTCTTGAGAATTATCAGGAATTACCCGAAAGACAGGAATAAAGTGGAAATGGTCTAGGTACTGGCTGCCTCCTCAAACTAAGGGAACGAGGCAACCCGCGATAATACTCGAGGATCTATCAGCCGAGCGATACTAACTCCGACGTCGGAATGTCAAGGGACGGCCATTATACCTACCACTAGATCACTCAACATTAGAGGCTGGAAAGGCTAACCTTCCCACCTCTGCATAAAACCTTAACCAAAGAAGAGGAGGTTCCGTGGAAAACAACTCCAAACTAAAACTCTCTTTAATCGCGCTGTCCTAAGCCATGCGTGCCAGGATGGATTTAAGCCGGAGTTCAGCAAATGCGGCAGCAAAGCCACCGTAGGCCCCATCTTCTAGAAATGTCCGACAGATCCACCACCAATATCGTTCCAGAGGCTCACGCAAACAGGACTGTGGAAGATCCTTCTCCTCGGCTCTGACCTCAAACCCAAGAGCAGCTCCTGACTAGAGCCCAAGAGGTCACCGTCAGTCTCCACTGACGGCCACATAGCAAGATCAACTAACTCACTTGTAACTCAAGACGGTAATAAAGGTGCTCCAGTCCAAATCACTCAGAAGAAGCCCCCTACCTGCATTGTATAGGAGGCGCTATATTTGTTCCACTGCGCAACTGACTGCGGTTAGTTGCTTTGGCGTCGAGAAACGCACTACCATATTCAGGGCGATTAGAGGCGCGCATTTCACAGATCTCAGTCCCTACGTATTTTTTTCTTGTCATAACAGATTTAACTGAAGAAATACACAGCGTGGCTAGAACACAGTGCGGAATCTGACGCCTGTAAATAATACAGGCGGCGTGCAGCAGCTCTGCGCGTGCGCCAAAAACTGCCCCTCTCGTTACGCTGTGCTTTTCGGCTCTGTGATCGACAAGACAAACTAAACCACTGGTTGCAAGAAGAGCTTTCGCCTTGAGCCGCTAGTTGTCGGACAGCGCTCGGGGGTTTATTCACATTTCTTTCACCTCTGTTTGCGCATAACGAAGGAAGGTAATCGCATTTTACTTTTAAAAATAAACCAAAACGCGCAGTAGTCCCTGCTGACACCGATAGTAAACCACGCAGTGATGTCATTTGACACCATCACCTCGCAGCCGTCAAGGGAATGTTTTTGTGTTAGCTATTCGCGAGTGCACAAGAATATTACTCATAAAACATCTGCGATGCTGATCCTATAGGCGGGTTTGTGTCCTGACTAGCAAAAGGTCCTGCCCGCTTCAGGACGTCAGATCTTATTTAGATTTGTCCTCATCTCAGCTATCAATTCATTCCCGTTCCTCACTGGGCCCACAACCATCCAATGAATGTTCTCCAACTTATCTATTCTCGCCTACAGGGATTACGGCAGGGATTACTTAAGGACATGAGCATAACTGCCAATCTTCTGTTGTTGAAGGAAACGAGCGTTACATAGTATGAAGCGTGTGCTCTGGCACGAATAGACGTGTTTCAATCATAAGTTTTGATATCGAGTCGTGTGGAACAGTTTGCGAGATAATTATGTTAAAAGAAAATCACAGATCAGAGTCAGAGTTACAATTTTAAGAGTTTATTACTGCTGCAACCCAGTTTCCTCCCAATACTTGTGAGCTCCACAATATTAGTTCACCAAAAGTATTTCTTTGGTGATGTCAACACCAATATTACCAAGTACTAAGAATTCATTATGGAGTGTTGCCGGAGTAGACAGCATCAATACCTCCTATACGGCCGATTGCGATTCTTCCAGATGGGATTCTCCCACCATCTTGTCGTTCGGATGGTAGGCTTCGGGGTTACTGGGGGCCGAGGGGTCTCCTTCTTTTGAGTGTGATTTCCCCTTCCTTGAGAGTCATACTCGCACAACCCTCGGACGCACACCTGGGGGAAAAGAAGACGCATTTTAATTCACCACAGCACTTGCAATGTGTCTACCACCCTCCAGCGTCCCTAGAAATGACTAACGGTTAATCCGTTTTGTTTCGGAGTTTATTACAGACATACAAAAAACTACAAGAATTTGTAGTTTTTGTAACACATCGTTTCACAGTTATTGATCCGAGCGGTTACAATCAGAAACGCTTAAGGTCTCATCCTCCCCACTGATGTTCACACCACTTAGACCATAAAAAGCTTCCTATCAGGTTACTTAGCCGACGTGATCGCTACTATTCTCTCCGTCATCACTTAAGTCCAGCGGTGGTTCTTACGAATTTCCTTCGGTTCAAAAGCTACTGCTTTACTTTGCGCGTTTATAAAAATTCATTTTGCTATTCCTGCATCAGTGTAAGACCTAATGAGTTGAACTTTATCGTGGTGCGTTGAGGGTTCCTAAACAACTTGCCATTCAGACCTGTCGTAGCTTCTATTCACCGACTTGTACGCATCGGACCTCTCAACTCCTGATCCCAAATTATCTAATCGCAATTTTGGTGTCAGAAAGTGCCAGCTACATTTAATTTTCTTCTTACTGCCTCTTAAGGAATGGCACCTGCCAATGGTGGGGGACTGGCCAGGGTTTGGTGCAGAACCAACAAATTGCATAGATTTCATCCTAGCAGTGTTTTTTTTTACTAAACCAGATATCGCACATTTCTTGCCGCCATCAAAAACTCTCCAAAAAATATCCCAAATGCAAAGTTCGTCTAAAAAACAACCTCCTTTAAAATACACTTTAGGAGCTCCCAGCCAACGGGCGGAAGAAAGCGCATGTTTTAGTTATTTCAGCAGTGTTGTTTTAAGTTAATCTTCATAATTTCAAACTTTCCCTAAGGCCTGTTCTTCAACAAGGCTTCACGATAAGTAAAAGGCCTCTATGTAAGAAGCGGGATATCAGAGCAAAACTCCGACCAGCAAACTTAGCACCATACCACTGTCAAGCGCTACGGATGCTAACGGCGCACATCAGTAGCACCAATGTGTTTTGAGTGCAGCCGCTATGAACCTTAATCCATTTTTGAAAGCGTGTGTTTAGTAGTGATGGTACCCTCTAGCCTTGTCGCGGAAGTCCTTCAGGTGTAGATAGCAAAGTACACCTAAATCGAACGCCCCTGCTTACCATTTATAAATTTTTTATGGTGCAGTAACCAAAACATATCTCATCTTACATCTCGCAGCAAATATGGCACTGCTATCCAGTTATTTTCACTGACTGAGATAAAAGTGAGGGCTGCAATGAGAAGTCGCAGTTTCACGAAACTCTTCTAGAATAGTTATTGCTAGTTTTAAATATGAAAATCCAGACCCATAAAAAAATCTGAGCACATTATCCCGTGCATGATTTTATGCAGCAGCAAAATTGCTGCATATTTGAAACGCGATGCTTAAAGTTGAGAGCCAAATGCCAGCAGGATGTTCGGGCTGAAAGTGCAGCCCGTTAATTTGCTGTCACAGATGAGCGCGGGCATATCACTTAAATTACACCCTTTTCAGAAGAGACAATATTGTCTATCTATTTGTTTGATAGTGAATGAACTACATCATTCCAATGAACCTCATAAGTTGTGCGAGTGCTTTATTATTCAGGCGGGAGCTGAACGGAGTTTGAGAAATTTATTTACAGGTTTCTAAGCGCTGTGACGCGGCCTCAAGTTCCGGAGGCAGTTAATAAGTGCAGAAAACTGAATTTAGGCCGCCAAATTATGCATTAAGAAGTAGTTATTTGTAGAAGTAGTAATTTCCTCTAGTTCTGGCTTCAGCAGTTCTGGATAGAGATGTACTCCTTTTCTTCATAACTGATCATTCGAGTCAACGCAGTATGGGCTTTGAAAGCTGCAAATTACACATTCCGCAATGGCAAAAATCGGAGTGCAGGATTTTTTTTTACCCTAAACGAAATTGTCAGTTAAATTGTGGTCTATCATAAGTCAAGTTTTTAAAGCGAAATGGCGCAGAACAACAGGAGGAAGATAAGCTAGGTATGCTTTCCTCCAAAGTGGTGTTAAAATCTGTCTTACCCGATTGGCTCCACAGGACGTGTAGTCTGGCGCATCAGCATATCTAGAGTACGTATATATGCGGTACCCTTCCTGTACGTCATAACTACACTTCAACTTGCATTCGTTGCCCTTGGGATTTACCTGAAAAAAATTGCGTTAAAAGGCACGGTAAATAAAAACCTCAAATTCCTATTTACTGCTGAAGCAAAATCCGTACGTAAATTAAACATGTAAAAGAGTCTTTGGAAACAAGTATGTCCTTATCACGTCCCTTCCCGGCCCATGTCCGGAGCAAGCGCAGCCTTCACCGTCACTTGGTGTACGTGCGGTGGCAAGATGCCACAAAACGTCCCGAAACACCTCTCGGTCGCCCAACGACGCCCTCCTGAACACAGGGAGCACGCGATAGGGATACAGCCAGAAAGCAGTCCGCGCCGACACCTTTCGCAGTGAAAAGTTAACATTTACGCCGTGCTGCGAAATGCGGCAGGTTCTAGGCAAGCAGTTTCCCTTGTGAGCGTTCCTAACACTACATACTTCAAATCAATTGCGCATGCTCGTCTACGTGGGGTTTCTAGGTTCCTCTAAAAAAAGGCGCCAGCCCTCTTACTGAGGATGACACCGAGACGGCGCCGTGCAAGATAGAAGAGAGTGAAAAAAAAAAAACTGGAAATTCTGCAATTCATGGCTTGTCTTCCCGATTTGCAAAACAAAAGCATCAAGATTGCGGCGCATCGGCAGCAACAGAAGAAAGAAAAGGATAATGCATGCGTACATTTTCTTTTCTTTCTTTTGTTGTCGACATGGCGCAGCAGTTTTTTCAGTCATGCACCAACTCGCCCCACGCGCCGTCGTTCTAATGCATTAAGGTAAATTTCTATCTGCTCGCGTCTAAGCTACTTTCCTGTTTTATTTGCCTCTTGATATTGCATTGATTCTTAGAAAGTAGCATGACCTTTCATCAGCGTTTCCTTTTCAGAAGCGACGCTCTGGTCGTTTACTCTCACCAGTACTTACGTGAGAAGCCTACACGCCAGCAGGCTGCAGGTGGATACGGTCTTTGAATTTCAAGAATGAATCTCTCCTCCTAGCCAAATATATGTTATCACGAATCACATATATGCAGTCTTTTTGAAAAATATGCACCTAAGTAGTTTGCTTCTTGGTGTTGCAGCATGGCTCGTTTCGTATCTTCTGCGGTCAAAATTGCTAGCAGGTGAGAGGAGCTTTTGGCCTCACATGTCTGGAGGTTTTGATGCCTAGGGATGCCAGGGCGCTCCATTGCACTGATTATAACCAAACCTCTTGGGCCGTATAATTTTGAAAAAGGCTGTACGTGAGGGTAATTTGATAAAACCCAGCTTTCCATGCTAAACAACTTCAATTTTTAAAGTTCCTCTTTAAATTTAGTAAAATCACTCAAGCAGCGTCATTCACTTGGAGTATTCTCACTGAAGTACACTGTTGGGCGATTTGGTGAGCTACATCGTGAAAGAACACAGCTTAAATAAACGAGTCGCAGGAAGAACAAACACACGCGATCGATGTCTTGCAAAGAATGCACACAGAAACACAAAAAAGGACAGCGAAATTTCACCAAACGTTAAAGCACCAAGGCTTGTCATTCAAGAATTATTATACGCAATCTCGCAGTGAGACAGAAAAACCGAACATCTGCTCAGGCATGACTCCTCTTTGCACGCTTTAACACATTCCTCAAAGATTTCTCTTGTCCATTGAGGGTGATGCCCTTTTTTTTCGGTTTCTGCAAGAGCTTTCTTCACATGTATTCCCATGCTCTCGCAATGTATCCATTCAGTTTCCAGGAAGCGCACATGTGAATATATTCCTCCTTTATTTTCGCTGTGTTCTTTCACAATGGGTCCTCATAGTTAGAAACGTGCTCACGTAAAGAACGCACGTTATGCATTACTTGACGCGCTGTAAATGACGAGTGCAAGAACACTGCAGGCAAAATTTAGTTCGATGAAGGCGCCTATGAATCATACCAGCTAAATACATAATTTTGAAATAATAATGCCGTTCAAGTTAAGCCGACTGAAGTGTTTCGGTAAAAATTATAGATATTTTTGGCACTTATAAAGCATTCGCCGTCTTGCGCAAGCATCACTGTTTGGTCATTGTAATTTGCCTTGGCATGTCATGCGTAATGTGACAGGCGCTACAAATTACAATCATAGCTACAACAGAAACAATGATGGTAGATTTGCGTAGTTATGTAAATGCGAATTAGGTGTGCTAGCCGTTCGGTTTACATTTTGCTTTCGTTGTTCAGATGTAGTCTTTACGGATGCCAGTTGTTCGGACAGGATAATGGGTTAGGAACTATGTATTCGAAATTATTCATTCTGTACATTCGTGGAACCCTGGGAGTGTTCCTAGCAGCCCTGGCGCAGTAGTGCAGTGGTCATGGGATGCGTCACTTCTGTTTTATGGCATGTGCTGCCGTCGGTGGGACTGGGGTTGCTTGGATGAGGTTGCGATCCTGGTTGCTTTTCCCGAGCAGCATCTCACGATTAATACAGCTGCCGCCTAACACAAAACCGGCTTCAGACGAACACACAGACAGGCAAACAAACACACCACGACTAAATGCGGGTAATGGCCACTAGAAGTGCATGCGCACTAAAAGCCTCAAATATTCGACTTATACACGTAGACACCACCTGAAACTCTTTTTTGTTTACTATGATTCTATTTATTCATAGCTCGCAAGTGACATGCAGTTTGTCTCCCTCGTTCTTCTCTCGTCACGCAGGCTCCCTATCTAAGCTACGCTCTCGGGTACCTTAAACTGGAGCCATGCACATAGGGGCTCAGAACGAAAGCAGGGCATAGAAAGAGATAGCAATGACGATTGCGACAATTCTCATTTATACATTTCCCCATAGTGCAAATGTGGTAGGTGTTGATACTTGTGCGTTCAGGCAGTTATTATCAGTGGCCTATCTGTGTACAGCTGCAACGGAAAAAGAATGGCACAAGTGAATCACGATCGGAGCAAAAAAAATCGCGACACGCGGCGCTATTGTTGCCGAGTGCACCGATAGCGAGAGTACCAGGAACATACCATTTCCTAAAGCGGAGGTGGCCGGCAGGAAGCAGCCCACCTAGACATTCGCCCATCAGAAATGCAACATCTTAAACGAACGCCTGTAGATGCCTTATCAGCCAAACCTTGTGCTAAGGTGGCTAAACACATAATCTCGTTTTATTTATTTCTTTTGGCGCTGGCGTGGCGAGCTACGTTATCTTTATCACCTTTTTCCTTTAAAAATGTGCTGGGGATGCACTGTCAAAAGTAATGTGTGGCAGTGCCTACTTTCGGATGCGCTCCTTTCTGTCGGCCACCCCCACTTTGGAAAGTGGAATGTGCCAGGCACCCTCGCTATCTGCGCATACGGCTACAATAACGCCACGTCTCGCAATTTCTCCGCTCCGGTCATGAGTCACTTGTGCTAATCTTTTTCCGTTGCAGCTATACATTATACCGGGTGTTTCACCTAAGATTTACACAATTTTTAAATTATCCTTTTTGAGTGAGAAGACCGCTTTTTTCGGTATAGCATTAACAGCGGAGCTCACGGAGGCGATGACTATGCGCTCTTCTCAAGCGCCTGCCCGCCGCAGTCGCGGCTATAGCCTTGATGCGGTCGGTTGTCATCATCATCTCGTCAGATCTCTTACGTAGTATCATGTGCGGAATTTCTGGCGGACTCTGAACGTTCAGTTCCCGAATCGGATCGGAAAAGCTGCAAATTCAGTCGCGAATATCTCATTATCAGTTGCACTTGTTGAAAGGCTGCAAATTATATTAGCTTTTAATCTTTTCAGTATTCAAAATTGCTATTGTAATATGCAGCGCAAATTGAACAGTAAAAAAGGTAATTAACGAAATTTGGCTAATTATTTTAATAAATTTGACCACTAGTTCCTTATCTTTTGTCCGCCGAGCCGAATGTACATTCCGTAAAGGCGGTATTCATGATACTATCAGAGCCTTTTTTGTTTAATCTGTGAACGGTTAAAAAAACACCCTGTAGAGTGTGTGTGGCTGAAAGCAGTCTTACTACACGACCGTGGAATGTACATGTTGCAGTCGCGGCCGCAGAACTCGGCTTTTCCTTCAGCAGACTAAAGTAAGGGCAGGAAGCAATGTGCTCCTCAATTCTTTATCCGCCTATCTAGCTTCGTGTCATTACATTCGCGCGACTAGATTAAGGGGGTGTGTTTAGATGTTGCACCGTCTGTCATGCAACCTGGAGCAATTCGTGCTTGCTTGTTCCAATGTAGTATTTGTGGTTGCAGAAGGCAATGCATTTATTTCAGCTCCAGTTGGATTGTGCTCTTTTGAGACAATTAGGACCTCTTCATGTATCCTGTCCAACTCGGACCATTTTTAAAACCTGTTTTCCGTCACTCTGTGATCAAACTGCTTTAACCACATATTTTAGCAGGCCACGGCTCACCATTTCTGCGTACACTCCGCGTTTATCGGGAATGGCATTCCTGCAGACATCCTCAGGTTTCACCACATTGCCGGGATAGAGGTCAACTTGTTCTTCTTGGGTTGACAGGACCACCCAACACGTTTGCCCTCGGAACCTGCGAAGAAGGCCGGAAAAAGATATACCTGAGAAGTTCATCACTGATAGAAAATGGTAAGTAATAGACGTATTAGTCGTAACAACAATAGTCCTATTAGTAAAGAACTTGTTGGAGTAATCAGGGCAGAATATTCAATCTACTGCTTGTAACCGAACGCGGGCCAGCATCCTGTCGCCATCATAAAACTGCTAGATGCACTTCAAAAATTATATTTTACCGTTACCTTAATGGGCTGTGGCCGAAAAGCGGCGCGGATATGACAACTGTCGTGTTCAAATTATTTTGGCGTGGGGAAGAAGTTCGTTTTTAAGAGCTGGATCGATAAAATATCACAAGTATGGATAGCATTATGAAACACATCGGTAGATGGCGCGGAGGGGCCGCCGTGACATAACGACTATTGTTTGTACAAGTTTGGTTACTACGCCATCGAGCACAGAAGTGTGTCGTGTAGATCGCGTTTGATGATGTGCGTTGCGCGCGACTGTCGAATAGCACCGGCTGTCGCGATATCAGTGATGTGAGCCCATATGGCTGGAGTTGGTTTCGTATTTCTCCTTGGCGTGTGTTACGCTACAATTTCAATGCGAAGGCATTCTTGGCCAATGATTGGCGGCAACGGAAGCTGTGGACGGAAGTTGTGGACGGAAGCTGTGGACCGAGCGTGTTCGCAGAAACTGAGTAAAAATTACTAAACGAGAACGGTGGCTAAGGCGAGGATCGAACCCGAACGATGGTTTTTTTTATTTTTTACTTCTGGCCTGTCTTTGGCAAAAATTACACCAAACCAACAATCTGAACTAGCTACAGTACACTATATATATATTAAATAGATAATGTACACAGAGAGGGTTCGTAATCAACCAGCCAAAGACTGGCTTCGCCCAACTAAAATTCACGCAACCCCACAAGCGGTTCTACTCTTGAGAGCCACTCAGGAGGTTCCACGGCCAATTTTTGCACAGCGGCAAACAAATTCATACACTGTCGAAAAAATGGCTGAGGCTTAACTTGGCTAAGCCTGGAGAATGGGAAGCATCATCGTGTCGCGTGATTTGGAGGCGCACAACCACAGAGACGGCGCGAGGTGGGCCCCCGTTTCTCCACTGTCGTGACGTCATCGTGTCACGTGGTGTGACGTCATGTATCACGTCATTTGGAGGCGCACAACCACAGCGACGGCGCGAGGTGGGCCCCCGTTTCTCCACTGTCGTGACGTCATCGTATCACGTGGTGTGACGTCATGTATCACGTGATTTGGAGGCGCACAACCACAGCGACGGCGCGAGGTGGGCCCCCGTTTCTCTACTGTCGTGTCGTCATCGTGTCACGTGGTGTGACGTCATGTATCACGTGATTTGGAGGCGCATAACCACGGTGAAGGGCTGAAGGGGTAGCTAAAGTAGTATGCTTCGCATAAAAAGAAATTTGGCAGAGGCTTAGCTTGGCTAAGCCCTGTAAGTTGCGAAAGCAATAGCCCTGGCTGCGCCCCGTTTGCCTGGTCGTGTGTCTTGGTAGTGCTCTTAGTAAAGCTTATTTATGAAACTTTTGCGCATTTGTTTTACATGGCATTATACTCACCACACGAGGGCCCCCACGTGCTGAGAGATTTATGCATGCCTCGGTCGCCAAAACGAGCTGCTGACGCTAACGGATGATTGTCTAGAAGCTTCCCTCTTCTTTCACTCCCACTTCCTTCCTTGCTGTACGGTGCGGTTCGGGCGTCCACCGAGATGACAGAGAATTTCCTTTCCTCAAAAAGCGTTGCGTTCAAAGGGCAAGGCATCGCGCCGAACGGGTCGTGGCGTTTCTCCCTTCCTATGGTTCGGGTGTCCACCGAGATGACAGAGAATTCCTTCGCCATGCCTTGTCCTTTGAAAACACCGCTTTTTGAGGAAAGAAAGTGGCGCAGTAATTCTCTGTCATCTCGGTGGACACCCGAACCGACCGCTAAGCGCGCCGCGCGTGGCAGGAGCGGGAGTTAGGCTGCGCTTAGTAGCTGCGGCCTCGCTACGCGACGGCACGAGTTGGAGCCCCGTTCTTGCAACTGTGACGTCAGACCGCTAAGCGCGCCGCGCGTGGAAGGAGCAGGACCGGCCTCGCTACGCGACAGGCTGAAAGTGCAAGCAGTATTGCTTTCGCATTAATAAGTACGGGTGCCATTTGATCTCATAATGCTCTTGGGCCTCCACTGTGCATGGCGCTCGAGAATGGCAGGATATCATTGTGACAAAGACGCCAGACCACCTAAGATTTATTTTCTCAGCCAGGCCAGTTCAACGTTGGAAGTTGCATAAAGGCAAATCTAGGGAATGCACAGATGTCTCAGAAACGCATTTCCGAGATATGTACTGAGCGTACATGTGTAATCTTGAAGTGTAGTCGTAGCGCCATCATGCGGCACCCACTGAACCCCCCCCCCCCCCCGCAATGCACGGCACTGTTTCAGCAGATGGCGCGCGCGTAGGCGAGATGACAGGGACGAGATACCGGACACGCATGAGGATGAAGAACGCGCAGTAAGAAAATTTCTTTCGCTTTACTGCGCCTAAGCAGACTGAAGTGCGCGCCTGGAATTGTTTCCAGGTTCTATGAACACGTGTGGTTATTTATCACTTGAAAATTGCCTAAACATTCTGCTGCCGTTGCAGAGAGCCGTCACCTCCCGGTACCGAGGTGCTAGTCACGAATCGATGATAACTGAAGCCACGCATCTACAACATGCACCACGCCAATTCATCCCAGACCCTGCCCGGGCATCAACAGGCCGAGAAGATAACGCTTTAAAACAACAAACAATCCGCTATCCGAGGCAATCCAATAAACAATCCGGATACGAGGCAAGTTTTTTTGTTTTGCTCTGTGAAACCAAGAGGTGTTTTAAAGGGCAATCTGTATTGAGATCCCAAGTTTGGGCTATCACCGCTGCGGTTATCTTACTGCCTCGCGGATTCGAAGCATTCAAGATGACCGACTGAAATACGCAATTAGACAAAAATAACGCAGCGCAATCAATAGAGTTTGTTTTCTTTAATTCAAAATATTCCAACGTGCTTACATCCACACACCCGCTATTATTAAAGGTACTCAACTCCAGCCAATGCGTTTATTTTCATTGACTTGAGAATTCGCCCTGCTGTTCCAGGGCGAATGTCCCTACACGCAGGGAGCTGTTGTTTACTATTCTTTTTCTCTTGCCCAGTCTAGCCAAGGTCCCCGGTCCCTTCATTATTTTAGGCTGTATGCGCCCTAAGAAAAAAGTGCACCACACCTGCTCGTCGTTCGGCCGAGACGCTGGTGACGCAATTAACCATGGCAAGAGCTGCCCCATGCCTGTTAGAAGAGCCTAAGAGACGACTTTAGTGCTCGGGCAGGAGGGGGACGGTGAGCGCAGGCGTTTTTTTTTTTTCGCTGAGTTTTCCATGTCTACGCCGTGATAGGGCACTGTCATGCCGAATGATCGAAGCTTACGGGGTACTGTTAAAAAATTTGTGGATAGGATGAACCTTCTGCACTTTTTTTCCTGTATTAAAAGTTGATTTAACTTGCGTCTGTATTATGCCGAGCGCGCTAGGATGAGGCAGAATTAACACTTTTAGAATTTTTCGCTCAGGAGCGGTATCGACGTGTTTTACCGCAATATGTATAAAATATATGATTTCAACCTCATCTGTTCTTTTACGTTCTGGTGTTTATCCTAATGAACTTATTTCGTGCCAGCCGCTATGCTAGAAATAATTTTCTTCTACCACCTGAGTGTTTCTTTCCAACCAATGGAAGAAATCAGAGCAGGCAATTTTCGTGTTACTTTATGGAATTAGTCACCGTTGGAATATTTTCCCCTTAAAACATCGTATTTGCTATTTGCTCTGGCGTTTTACCACGTATTCAGCATTTTACATGTGTGGGCTTTGTGTTAAACTCATGAAATAATTTGGTGTACAAAAGAAGCTTTGAAGAAAAGGACTTACGAGATCACAAGGCTCATCTGCATTCGACTGCACTCGGAAAACCTCTGGTGATTTGCACCTTTGTCCTTATAGCTCATCAGGTATCCGTCATCCCATGAGCAACGTTCCGATCCCATGTATCCTGGAACCAGAGCTATTTTCTTCGATCCGTCGTGTTGAGCTCCCAATCTGTTTTGAAAGAGCCCGTTTAGAAACAAGCAACTAGAGCTTCACTCAGTGTCGTGAACAACAAAAGCGTTATTCCACGGCAAAGCGAAACCAACAAACTTTCCATATTTTCCTCCCTCGCGAATGGCACGGAGAACTGTAAACCGTCCTGTGAGAGGTATTGGTTTCAAATACAACATGCACGACGAATCCTAGAGTTAAGTTACCGCCGAGCGTCTGTCCCTAAGCCCCCGCGTGTAATATTCTTCTTTCAGAGCTCATGAACGCGGGTGTTATCGCTTACGACATGCCAGGGTGATGCTTAGATTCCAAAATTAAATAACGAGGTTATCTGATGCATAAACCTAATGAAGAGTTACATCCAATTATGCGTTAAATGGCATAGTTGGGCAGCGCTGCCGACCTACCGATGCCGCCGACAGAGCTCAAAATGGATCAGACCTGTTACCTATGTAAACATAGAGCGTACTCTAGTGAGACATTGTTGTCTGGCAGATAAAACATATATTTAGTTCAAATCAAGGAGGAAGACTATAGGAGTTCACTTCATATGAGAATAATGAAAGTTGTGAACTGAAAACATGTTAATAAGCGGCAAAAGTCCTAGTCAACGAGAACACGAACTCCAGTGTACAGTTTGCAGCTTGTACTACACTGTCAACATATTGAGAAAGCCAGCCGCCTCGGTCTCCTCAATTGTATTGCGCTCGGCTGTTAACCCGAAAGATGACAGCTCGATCCCGGCCGCACCGTTCCTATTTCGATTGAGGCGAAATGCTTGAGGCCGGCGTATCGTGCCATACCAGCACTCGTTACAGAACATCAATTACGCGAAATTATCTGGGGGCCTCCACTTCGGCGTACCTCATAGCCCGTCCCGGGTCGCTTGGGGACGTTAAACCGAATAACCATTGTGAAAGCGAAAACGATACAGAGTGAGCATTGTCTTACAGATGTCCCATTTCATGCGAGAATGTGAGCATTCCGTTGTAGAATCCAGGACGATCTTCTCCAAGACCTACGTAGTTATCCGTGCAGAGCCCGCCAAGATAGGCGATACCTGCACGAAACGGAAAAACGGCATACTCAAACTATTTAGTCAATCATCGTTTGCAAGAACCACTTTTCCGCCGTCCTAAAGGTCTGCGGTAAACTTGCGGTTCACGCCCTCGCTCTATATGCTTTGGATACTGCCCATAATCATCATCAGAAGCCCCAAAATACTCCCGGGCAAAATAAATTACGTTCCTGAAGATCACTTATCAGCCCTCTCCAGTACTAGCTGCGGGTACAAAATCTCCACCAGCTTCCTAATCTCTTCACTGACCTCGCTCTCTGACGCCACCTTCCATGCTTGTCTTTTCTAGGCATCCACTTCGTCAGTCTTAAGGGACGAACTGTTGCCTTTTCTTTGCATAACACGCTTTGCCGATGGCCATTTCCTCTTTATTTCTGGTGATGTGCCGCTAACTCGCACCCGTTTTTAAAACCACTCTCCTCGCTTGCTGCCTCCTGACAACATCCTTCCTATTTTCCTCGCCACAGCTTGCTTCGCTGTCCCGACGCTGCTCTTTATTCACTCAGTTTTGTTCGAATTAAACATTATTTGGGCGCTCAACGCCATGAATCATGTAACTTGTCTTCACTATTTGTCTTAGCGCAAATCTGGAAACTTTGTGACGCTCGACTATAGAGCACTGCACATAATGTCATATATTTGCGGCACAACCTTTCACGCACCTTTTTGCACCATTGTGATAACTGCCAAGTGCTGTACTGAAAGTGTTAATCTTTCCCATTGCAAAGCGTAGTCCTGCTGCTGCTGCTTTTATTCGTCGGCACCGTCGTCGGCTAGGCCACACCCATTTTTTTTTTCACTGGTGCACACAAGTATGAAAAATGTGCTGCAACTTGCGCTAAGTTTCTTTTCTTACGTTCCTTGGCTTCCTTTTCCCTTCCTTTAAGCGCACTATAACTATCCCAAGACACTGCGCACGTTCTATCAGAGTTAACTAACGTCATAAGACGTTTGTGCAGTGTAGCTACATAATGAATAGTAAAAAGGCAAGTCTCACGCATAATAATGCGAAAATAATTCTTTGGAATTATGTTAGTTCAGGCAAGAGTTACAAAGATAAATAAATAATACAATTTCCCACTGGTACCTATGCGACCAATTTCTTAAGCCTTTTGAAGATTATCTGAAGAATTATTCTCCTTTTTCATTATGGCCCATTTACGCGCACTAGCGCAACGCAAAAGCAATTTCGCATAAAAATGACAATTTAGAAGGTATTTAAAAGCGTTTTCTACGTGATTATTTTTTTCATCGTAGAAGAAACGGTCATGGATTATGTAAAATTGCTGAAAAAATTACTGCTGTTTCCGAAGATTTACTAAAGGACGCTTGATTCGATGCTCTTATTTTTAACTATTTTAGATCTGTTTCTTTCGAGGTGTTCTTTTTTTATTTTAATGCGACACCATCAGAATCTCGATGAAACAAAAATGCATCGGTATTAACAAAGTTCCCAATTGACTGAAAAGAAATGATGTCGCCAGAGGGAAAGTAACGTCACCGGCCCAAAAGGGAAATCACTTCTGGTAAGGCATCAACATTTGCTTCTGCTATTGCGTTGCGAACACATAATGTAAATGGGCTCTTTGTGAAATATTTCCCGCCAGTAAGCTTACTTTAGGCTCATGGTCCCCAAATTTCGCATCGTTGCACAGCACAAGAATACTACTATTCGTAAGCTGCTCAATTCTCTACCAGTTCCCAGGCAGTAATAAAAGTACCTTACGAGTTCAATTCTTATATTACAACATGAGCTTTACGCGTCGAATCAGAAAGTCGCGTGGCAAACTCAGCTTGCAACTAACGAATTTGGTCTTTAACTAGCCAAATCATCGAGGCTAATTTTCCACCAAGGTTTGCAGTTTCAGACATACTATTGAGTAACGTCTACAATAAAAAACGTACCTAAGCCGTTCGTACTTATTGTACCATCATCTTCATCAGTAACTACGTCACGCCTGGAAAAAAATAGTAAAATGGGATTATTGCCTCTTTTCAAGTAGCAGTCGGTCATTTGGATAAGTTGCATCGAAGAGAGTTACCCCGTGAAGAAGAACACGACGTCAGGAGTTCCAAATTTTGATTTCTTCATCTTTGCGTACTCCCGGAAGGCACTCAGCGTCTGGGAGTCATGCGTATATTTATGGTTCCCGCGCAGAAACTTCTCATCCTGAATGGGATAGACACGCAGTTTAGCCAAGGGGCAACACAATGCTATAAAGACGGAAGAGATATTGTAGGGCATACCCAGCTCTGTTCAGCGCCCGTCAGTATGAGCTTCACTCTCGGCCGAGTCATATCCTGAAACCTTAGGTTTGCCTGCGGGAGCACAGGTAGCATCGAATTACAAGTCAAAATTGTGCAGAGTTAGGTGTATGGACCTTGTCAAATGTCTGCACCGTCAAACCTACATCTGCCTGGACAGTTTTAACGGTTTTAACGAGTGTACAGTTTCTGTCGAAAGTATACAGCCTAAAGGGTTTGCTCCTTAGCCCTGCAGCGCAGATCCTCTGGCATACTCACAGACCCTAAACTGTCGAAGGCGGGACGAACTTAATTCCTTAACCCTCCTAAACTTAGAAATGTGAAATGTGCTTAAAAGCAGCACCACACGGCTTGGACGCAAACTTCTTGGGTTGTATATTTTTGATAAACACTGTTGATCATTAATATGTATGCAAATACAGCATAACGCATATTACTCTAAGTCATTACTTTGCAATTCACACCAAATGTTTGGTCTTTACTGAAAGAAATATCCGCATTCAGTTAAAAAGCCACAAAAAAGCGGTTGGACTTTGGTGGTCAAAATGTATGGAGCGGACATCTCCCATCGGATTTGCTCTTTTTGTTTACTCCCTGAAAGATGGAAAGAAAGTAGCGTGGGCCAAGGTTAATGCTTCTAGGAGTTCATAAAAGGCATGGTGTGGCTTTTCTTTTTTTTTCAAATCGGCTTTTAAAAGCATGTGACTTAATTCATGTTACTTTACAACAGAACAAACTGCCGGATGCCTCAGCAACACGACTAGATGAATCTGTTCAGTGCAGAAGCTTTTATCACATTTTCCCCGATTGAGGGCAAGTGAATCCGCATAGCCCAATCCGGAGAACATTCCAGTTGCAGTCAAATCAAATATTTCTAAGGCTCTGTCAGAAAGCAGCGATGGAATTCCATTGAAGTTTATTTTCTCGTTGCTAACACAGATGGGTATTTTGCTCCTTATTTTTGAGTGCAGCTTTTCACAGACTACACAAAAACCAGCATTGAGCTACTTATTATTGCTCTCGAATGATGCTCAGTGCTCCAACCAAGCGAGACAAGAGCACCTACGTGCTTCACGGCGGATAAATTACTTGACATCACAACGCCAAATTTTATTTCCCCCCAAAAAGGGCTGCCTATATTTTTTATTTCACTGCTTGGAGCAACAAAATGCGCTTGTATTCTCGACGGCATTCGGATCATGTGCAGCGAGCACATTTGAAAATAAGTCTACTTATTTCTCCCGTTTCTGTAGCCGCGTCTTTCGAGAACGGCACAGTAAGTTCACAACCTGCTTTCTGGGTCGGCGACCTTTTTGACCACTTACTATATTCCTCCACCTACGATCGAAACCCGATGCAGTCAGGCTTTAATGTGCCGGGAATTAGCATATGCTGTACTTTCTCACTTTGCAGCTAGATATTGCCTAACAACCGGGTTATGATGTGAATGAGTACTTCAGTAGATCGTTTACCCATCAACATGGACCAGGCTAGTTGAATACTGCTGCTGAAATTGCAGTGATTAAGTATTTTGATTTGTTCGCAGGCGCCGTTCGAGTTTTATTCCATCCTGACTATGCACGGCGGCATAACTTTACACACCGCACAAAAATTAATGCCTCACTACCAATCCCTTCGGTACTTACATATATTAAAGCCGTGTCGTGGCAGCCACCCGTAAGTAACTAATTTGCTTTTCTCGCGAAGAAGCTCCGTTCCAGTCGATTATCACGCAATTTAAATCTCACCAATACTCGAGAAAGAAAAACAGCCGTTGCACTTGCAGAATTTTTTTTGTGCCAGCAAATGGAGGGAATGCTCTTCGTGGCTCGAAATCTTATTTTATAGATATATACAATATTTCCGTAAACGCTATCATTGCTATTGTTAGGGCAAAGGCAAATAAAAATTTCACTAAAACTGCACACATTGAAGCTGTAAGAACAGCAACTCAAGATTGCAGAGGCAATGCTTCTCTTTTAGTGATTCTAGTGACACTTACCGAGTTCAGCGTAACGCAAAGGTATACAATGAAGTCTTTTGTCTGATTGAAGTATCGATGGTGGGGCTTGTCTGCAACAATAAAGACCTCGACAGTCACTGCCGGAGGAGGAACAGGAGGTCTGATCCTGTTCCAGTCTTGTCTTTCTGAAATGATGCTATGCTCCTCTGAAAAATAAAAATAAATTTGTCTACTTTTTGTACGCCGCAAAACCTAGCACTGAGAGGAAACCGAGGAAACCCGCGAGCAAAACGCATTTTCCATATGGGCAAGCTAGAATAGCGTAGTTCGTATTAATCTTTAGCAAAGCTAAATTACAGCTATGAATTTTATCTCAAAAGTACATTCTTTCAGGGAATTACAGCAATAGTTTTAATAGGACAGAGCATAATTCTGCCGCTGAGAGGTGGTAATCCGCAAATATGCGACCCTATAACACAGTAACTAACTCATTATCAGCCACTTCATGGCTCCTAAGTGGTGGCTACGGAAAGTGAAATTCAGACGATAACCTTTAAATGCCACTCATTTCTTCAACACGCAGCGTAAAATAGGCGAACAACTTTGATGATTGTAATGTGGGTATGATTGCATTTTTGTATTCTTACATCTTGTTTGTATCATGCCTGCTTTTTTTTATCGCCTGAGCACTATAGTCCCCGCTGTAAAATAAAATAACGCGCGCCTCCGTGTGTGTGTTTTGTGTTGCGAGGAGGCTTGGTGGGTGATTGATTCTGTGCATGGGTGATGTGAAGCTCCTCCTTCCATCTCCCGTAGGTGATCGGAGCGGATCGAGGCAACTCCGTCTCCGCAAGGTGCCTCCTCCAGAGCACTCACCCAATAAAGTACCAACTTTCACCCTTCAGAGGTGCCACCTACCACCCACAAAGGCACCTACCACCCACAAACTTTCACGCAATTACCCACCTCCATCAACTTGAAGCCCACAGAGCAGCGGAATGAAGCACCGACAGTGCAATCAAATTCAAAGACAATCTGAACAAGTAATCAATGTAAAAGCAAAAGGCAGAGTCGCCCACACGCCTATCAAGAGCGCTCGAATGGCGTTCACTTGTGTCACTGACGAGTGGCCTAGGGCTCTAGAGACTTATCCTCATTGTGCGTGCACATTACCATCGATCGCGTTGAGCTCATGTCTTTAAAACCGGTAATGGGTGTGACGACGATTTTACCCCCAATACCAGAAGCGAATATTTGTCGCATCATGTTGTACGATCGCCTGTGCATTTTGTTTAGTCACCAACACATTATAAGGTTGCTGTGTTGGTACACTTTCAGCGCACTGAACATTCGCAGCTTCGCGGGTTCGGAGTGCTAGTTAACAAACTTTTACTTTGCGCTTGTCGATTTTAAAGCCTACACCATGAACTGCAGGCGGCCCGCAGCTATCAGAACGATCATGCCTGATAGCTTAACAAAATATTTCGTCATTGCTCAAATAAATATCTTTCCTGCTGTTTCGATTTCTTTTATGTAGTTGTTTACTCGCCATTATCAACGGGACGGGAATAAATGCTTAGTTCTAGCACTTAAAATCCGAATCGGTGCAAATACACAGTACAAGAAAATGTACGCACAACGCGTAACCACCTTTTTGCAGATGTATGAAATGAAATGCGATATAAAGAAAAGGTTCTTCAGGTAATGGTGGCCTTTATGCGTGACCAATAAGATCTTTCTTATTAGGAATTTTTTTTTTACTTTAGCCACCTTGCCTGCACACACAAGAGGAGTAAAAAGTGAAAATGTAAAATTTGCTTTGTTGAAGGAAAATGGCGCAGTAACTGTCGCACCGCGCCGTAAGGGAAGTGACGAGGATGTCCTCAGGCTTAATGGCACATACCCACTGCGGGGGATTGGCCAGGGTGCATAGCGGATACAAACGCACTTATGTACAGGAGTAGAATATTTGGACAATTTTATGTCTTAGAGTAGAATTTCTAATGATAAAAACGGAAAATAAAAAGCAGTGATTTATCATTCTAGGAGAGGAATCTACCTGACTTAACTATAAAGTCGTGAGTGTAATCGCTCACTGGATTCAGCGCATAACAAAGGTGGGAGACAATAGAACAAAGCCAGAAAGAAGTGCTATATAGTGCAGGTCTCTGGAATAATTTCTACTACCTGGGGGATCTTTACCTTTCACTGATACTGCACAGCACACGTACGCCTTTCGTTTCGCCTCTATCAAAACGCGGCCGCCGTAGGCAGGATCGAACCCGGGAGCCTCGGCTCAGTAGCCAGGTTCCCTAAGCACGCAGCCAACGCGGCGGGTCAAGAAAAGTGGCAAGTTCAAATTTACCGCGAACACTTCGTTGCGTATGGAATAACTGCGAAGAAAAGTTACGAGTGCATCGTGGGCCAAACATTTAAAACTAAATCCACCACAGCCCTTCAAAGTGTGCAGAGAACGGTCGATGCCGAATCTGAAAGGCCATTTTACAAATGCTCAATTGCGCTTTTATGCAATGACTGCACGGTTTCATCGCAACGGTGCTACTTTAGCAGAAAATCGAGCTTATATATGCTAGAAAAGTAAAAAGAAAATACATGTATTTCCACCATCTGCCGCTTTCTCGGTCAAGCTGCCACAACGTCAAACCTTTTTTAGCTGACCTCTCAGTCTTGGCAGCACGAATATCCTCTTCCGGTAGCGATCTCCGGTAGCGGTATCCTAATTATCAATTCCCTCTTCATTTTGTTAGTCAGTCAGAAACGTGCTAAGAAACCCAGTTTATCAATGGCTCGAAGGAGTTTCAGAAGTTACACGCCCCGGTTATAGGGGTCATCTTCAGTACCACAAAGTTGCCTTGCAGTAAAATCTGGTTCCTCTGGGGGCGTATGTACGCCGGGTTTCACGCACTTCTATTAACTTAAAGCAGGGGCGCAGTTACCTAAGACGGCGCGCCATCATTACGTCGATCAAATGCCATATAACCGCAGCTTGCGGCTACTCGCCCTCGGCGGTACAGCAAATTCTATCAACCTCGCTCTGCTTGCCATTCGCAGAACAGCACGACACAAAATGAGCCCGACTTAGACAGCTATAACTTTTACATTTCGTGATCAAAGCACTGCAAATACTGTAAATGTATGTCTCACTTCATGTTCTCTCTTCTTTCAATTATACTCCACATGGAAAACAGGTTCCTTACAATAGGCGACATCCTTCTTTTCTACTTTCCAGCGAATGCGATTTCCAGAAACAATTGTACTTCCTGATCTAAGACAAACCTGCTATACAATTATCTGCCAAGTTCCCACCTATGCCAACTAAAATTGTGTCAGTCACATTGTTAGGCCCAGTACTGTACAATTTCGGCATCATTGCGATGCTCCTCCAAATAGAGTGAAGGCTGCACCGGATTTTGTACCCACGGCCGCTAATAACTTGCATCCGCATGAGTATGACACAATGCACGTACTTTCCTCAGTGAATGTGAGAACTTTGTCCCTCATCTCATTGCGCTCAATCTCGTGTAGCATATGCGGGATCAGCCCTGATTCCGAACGTTCCGCTGTTGGAAGAGGCTGAATCCTGTGGTTAGGTCCCACAATTCCTTCCTACAAAAAAAGAAGAGAAGCACTGTGGTAAGATTTTGTTTGGCTTTTCCTAAGAATATTGCGCGAAATATCAACTAAAGCATAAACGATGCTCATCAGTAGTTGCTATAATAAAATTAAAAAATATTCAGACAGATAGCGCAGCACACTTAGTAAACAGTGTAATATGCCGCGGGTCCAGATATAAACTTCAGTAAAACGGCGAGTTGAGCAGGTTGTACATACTTGAAGACGGATGGGGTGCCTAACCACCCAACCGTCTTCGTTTTTGACTGGGAACTATTGTATCTTGACCACAAAGACTGATGTTGACAGCTTACAAGCGTTGTTGCGACAACTCATAGCGGCTCTTGGTGGTAAAAAGAGTATATTTGAGGTATTCCTTTACCTCGAGTTGCTAGTTAGCTCTTGTCTCGTCTTCTCTCTTGTCCCTGTAAATGCTGCACTGTTTTTGTTCTTCAGGTCCAGATATAAGGAGCTGAATTAGCCGGGTGCAGTTAGGAGTGACTACAAACATGCTATATGTGCTCAGAAAATTCATAGTGCCTGTTTGCAACTTTTGAAGAAACGAAGTTTTCTGCAAAAAACTGTCGGCTACTGCATGTTCTGCTCCGCTAATAAAACAAATCAGAATACTCAAAAAGACAGTTCGTTGGCAAAGCCTTCGTTGACAAAGTTTAAGACCATATTGTCCTGTCATGTAGTTGTCAGGCCTTGCCGACAAAATTCTATGACCTTAATTCCACCACAGTGTTTCGAGGGAATACATGCACTGTTTTATGTTCTATAAAATACAGTTCGAAAGACAGGCAGAGAGAACTTCATTGCGCAGAAAAAATTTTAGCAAGTATGTGCCAAACCTTAGACGTGCTAATCTGCACATGGCGCACAGAATTGGAGAGAACCTGTGTTCATTTGTACAAGTGGCACATGAGCGGTTGGAGCCGCATGTTAAAGTAAGAATATAATTATTGTGAGATGGGTTGGACAAGCTCGACGGCCCATATTCTGCGGTATTATGTGAGGTATAACGGTGGGGATGAAAAGGTCTGGATAGGTCCAGTCGATTAGTGACGCAGCATTAGCCATAGCTTTCAACTCCTTTTCATTTCAATGACTCTACTAACAAAGGCAGCGAAATAGACGACGAACATCCGCAGCTTGATAACACAAAAAAAAAAGAGACAACTGAAATTTTCATGCCAGAGTAATCATTTTGAGACTGCTTTTATAGCGTCAGCAGGTAATGTCTTACCAATTCAACGCTTTTTCCAATGCTTTTAAGGGACACCGTCGCCATCTTCTCTGCGTCCTGGTAGAGGTTGCGGTTGATCTCGTTTCCGTCATACTGAAAGCAATGTGAAACCGTGTGAGAATATGCCTTACATTCGATAGCGCGGTACAAAATGTTGCAGGCTCAACAGGCTGCTGAAACAAGGCATGGTTTCCCTACTCGTACGTTAGGTTTGGTTGGTTTATGGGGTTTAACGTCCCAAAGCGACTAAGGCTATGAGTGACGCCGTAGTGGAGGGCTCCGGAAATTTCGACCACCTGGGGTTCTTTAACGTGCACTGACATCGCACAGTACACGGGCCTCTGGAATTTCTCCTCCAAAGAAATTCAACCGCCGCGGCCAGGATCGACCCCGCGTCTTTCGGGTCAGCAGCCGAGCATCATAACCACTGAGCCACCGCGGCGGCGCCTACTCGTATGTTAAAATAATTAAGTAGCGTTATATCTGTTGTGGAGCCCTTGATCCTAGCTAGCTTCTCCGAACTGCGCATTTGCAACTGTTGCCTTTTCTTTGCATGTTGCTCAATTTATGGGGTACCATTGCGAGGCGGGTAGAAAAAAGCACAACTTCTCCAAAGTTGCACAAAAAACTGCAAAAACAGTAGGAGAAAATTTCTTTTCATTATACTGCTCACAACCTCTCGCATGTCCTCCATGAAATGTGAGCGTAGATATTTATTACCCATTTAAAGGCATACTAAGCAAAGGTCGTATGAGACGCTCCCCGAGTTTAATCTTCAGAACAATTGTACCAAAGGCAACAGTTACAACTGTACCGTATTTTCCGGTGCATAAGACACGGCTTTTTTGTTCAAAAATTTTGGTGGTGCATCCTCTACAAGGCCGCGGCTTATACAAGAATTTTCCTTTTTTTTGCGAGTTCAGAAATTGCTCAGGTTCATGATCAAGTTTTTTTCACCGAAAAAATTTCACTACCAATAACGCGGTTGTAACACGGTTAATACTTCAATGCCGGGACCGCCATGAGCCACTTTTTTAGGTGAACTTTATCATGCAACGGTGGGGATGATGACATCCGGGATCACAAATATAAGGCCATTTCGGAGGCCCCAAGCAAAATTAATGTGAAATGCCAAAAGTTGGCAACAATCGCGCTTCTCGCCATTGTCAAGACAAGCTGGCGTTCTTTTTAGTCATCCTTTGCAACTTTGTTTGCTCCGTGTCCGTAGTACGTATGCAGTGCAAAGAGAATGTTTCAGCTGCGTTGTCTCCTGAAATGGGCGAACTTTTTGATAGCGCATGCGAAGAAGAAGATTTCGAAGGTTTTCAGTGAAAATAAAATGTTGTTATGGACATATGGGAGAGTTCTTTTGCTTTTCTTCCTTATGCTAAAACGTGGGCGAGTATGGCGCGAGTGTTACCGTTTTCAATCACTTCGCATTGCTTAAGAACTTCTCACAAGTACGGTAAATTTCGCGAAACTTGCGCTAGTGTGTTTAATTCAGCCTTAGTAGCCTAACTGGATAAATTTCGGTGGGTCTTATAGACGGGTGCGTCTTATATACAAACTTTTCAATGACCACCTGCATATATGGCAGGTGCGTCTCATACAAGGGTGCGTCTTGTACACCGGAAAATACGCTATATACAAAGAAGACTAGGACATTTGTAGATACCATAGATTAGTTTAAACATACCAACAAGAGGCAACCCAGAACAACCACAGCAAGAGCAGTAGACACAGGTGCATGTACAGACATGGATAGTAAATAGAACCAAAAATACACAGAACTGTTCAGGCATATTAATACGATGGGGAAAAATATGCACTAAAAAATTAAATGCCCCCTAGAGGGAACAGCTACCGGGTAAGAGCGCTGTCAAATCAAAAAAGTCCACCTCCTAATATTAGTAACCAGAATTACTAAAAACATCGAGCAGGTGCAGACAGTATAGGAGATACTTGATTGATTTAACTACAACAGAAGCACGACAAGCACAAATATCGAAGTAATTCTCGGGTGACACTGAAGCTGCGCTGAAGAGTATTATGGTAGCTTTGTAGAGGAAGCGGGTATCACAATTAGGTGATGTCGTTAAGATTACGAGTAAAAGGGAGATCTACAACATGAAATTGCATTATTAAGCAGAGTTGGAGGCCAACACAAAGAATGCATGACAAATACAGGCCGCGACTGACTGAAATGCTGTCAATAAACAAAACTAATTCGTTAAGACAAGGATACTGCGCAAGTTCGGCGCAAAACCGGACGGCGGACAGCAGCGGCTTTGTCCTGTCTTCCACTGCGATGGTGTCTAGGTTGGTGCCGGCAATGGCGCTGCTACAGATTTGGCGCGGCGGTGCTGAGCGGTGCGTCTTAGTTCTGGACGCCGCCACAAGACATCGCCACTATAGTCGTTAAGATTACGAGTAAAAGGGAGATCTACAACATGAAATTGCATTATTAAGCAGAGTTGGAGGCCAACACAAAGAATGCATGACAAATACAGGCCGCGACTGACTGAAATGCTGTCAATAAACAAAACTAATTCGTTAAGACAAGGATACAGCGCAATTTCGGCGCAAAACCGGACGGCGGACAGCAGCGACTTTGTCCTGTCTTCCACTGCGATGGTGTCTACGTTGATGCCGGCAATGGCGCTGCTACAGATTTGGCGCGGCGGTGCTGAGCGGTGCGTCTTAGTTCTGGACGCCGCCACAAGACATCGCCACTATAGCACTAAGTTGCGCAGCGCTGCTAAGCCAGTCGGCCGGTCAGGGGATTTTTAGCGAGCGGATTTTTCGCTCCTGTAAATGCCGGCGATGCAGATTTTTCTGCATCACAGAACCCTTAGGCTGTCGCTTAAATATACTCGGAAGTATTTAGAGTTACCATGTAGTCCAAGCAGCCGATAAAAAACATCAATTAAGGGTGTAGAGGGCTAGCATGCACCATGTGTGTTTATTCCCCCCCTCCCCCCTTCCTTTCTCCACGGATAAGGGAGGTGAGCTTCACCGTTGAGCGGGCCCCAAGGAGATCTGTGGATGCGCGCGGTCTCATTAGGAGCGCCCATCTTTCTGTCTCCTGTGTCGCAGCTGCAGACTCCAGAGAGGCCCCGGTGAAGGGGGGGGGGGGGGGGTGCGAGGAGGGCGCAAAGCGGGAGGCGGCAGTTAGCGTTCAAGGCGGGCAGCATCCAGAGAGGGAGCGGCCGGCTCTCCCAAGCCTCCCATTGTCCCCTTTCGAGGAAGGACGCGTGTTTCTCGCCAGGACCGCTTCGCGCCAGTTTAGAAAGAGCCATAAAAATGTCAGCACCACCACCGCATCGTACGCCGACGGCTCACAGCGTCCTGACAAACCCCACTTGCGGCCCAATTTAGATACTAACGCTTCGTCGCAGGTTCTACAGCTTTTCTTTTAAAAAGAGAACACTGCTAGACGAAGCGGGGCCGGCGGCGTCCGGGTGAATGGGGGTTGTGGGCGACAGTGCAGCTGGCTGGCGTCCGGTATGGCCCCGAGGCTGAACAACTCGGTCTCGAGAAACGGGTGCGCACAGAAGACGCCACCGGACAGAACGTACGCAGCCACCTGCTTAATTATGGAAAGTGACGGCCAGTTGAGTTATGACGCCGCCCGGACCCCGGCGGGCGGCTGCTGGGTCGGCAGTCCAGGGCAATCGGACTCGCATGGGACGCGGTTCGGTGTTCCCGGTTGTAGTGTGCGACAGTCGTGGCTCGCGTTTGGGTCCGATAATTGACCTGATTCCGAGAACCGTCAAGGCCACGGGTTCTGGGGAGACCAGCGCCCGTGGAAGTGTCTTGCTATGTTGTTTTTATGTGTTTTGCTTTTTCTTCCTTAGAGGAGAGAGTTGGTCTACTATAGCGGAAGTGTTTTGCTATGTTGTTTTTAAGTATTTTGCTTTTCTTTCCATAGGGGAGAGAGTTTGTCTAATACGGTGGAAGTGTGGGGCGTGGCACGTAACCCAGGGAGCCAATCCGTTTGTGTGTCCATTCTAGGAATGTACGATGTTTTAAGCGAAAGTGACGTCCTTTTTACACTATGTATGTTTGAGAGAAGGTTATGTGCCTTACGGAAATTGGAGGGCGGGCCACACGGCTAATAACCAATCGTATTAAAAGTTGGACACGATTGGATGCTGAAGAATGTGGGCCGGGCCCATTTGTCTTTAAAACAGGGTCCCGGAGCCCGGAAAAGGGGTTCTCGGCTACGGAGATAGATGTAACGCATCTTCGGCTATGCCGAGTAGGGGCCTCCCCTAAACGTTAGACAGTTCCATGTTGTTGTTGTGCTCACTGCCCAACATTGTATGTATATATGTAAACTATTGTACATAACGCTTCAGTATATATCCCCTGCAAGGTCTCAGTTGTTGCCAAGGATTGTCTGCTAGAACTTCATTCAGCCTTCAAGTCATCAAAAGCCGTCTCCGACGGGGCACCCCTGGTGCAAAGGAAAGAAGAGGAAAAGAATCTTTTCGCTTTGTTCATCGAAACTTTGCAAAGGGTATTACAGCACGTAATACCGAAAGCTCTAAATACCATTAAATATTGCTGATGGTTTAACGTCGCTTAAACCTGGTGTGTAAGCGAAAGCTTCAAAACGTTGTGCACGCTGCTTTGCGGTCTCTGCTGCGTGATTCCTCTTCTCGGCTTTGCGTTGCCGTCTTAAGCCTAACGAGCCGCCCAGCGAAAACGGACGGGTGCTCCAGCTCTTCGTCCATTTCCAACTGCCGCCGAAACAGCGCGGCACACGTGGCTGATCCGCGACGTCACTTAATAAGCTCGCATCGCGGCGTCCCTCATAACCTCACTTATGACGACACTCAAGTGACCACCCATGGGTCCAACTTTCACTTTGACCTTCACCCTGAGATTGCGGTGTGCCAACCTCAAACTTGATGTGACCTCTAAGTCTATGGACCACCTTGGTGTAGCACCCGGCTATGTACACCATGGCTCTACTATGGTTTGACCTCTAACTCAGCTGAAGGTCAAATTTCCACGGTCTGTGATTGAAGCTCGAGGTCCTGTAGAGAAGCTTTCTCTTCAATACTGTAATTACTTCCCCACATGGCCAGCTCTCTGGGCTGTCATTTCGCTGATCCTAGTGGTTTTTTCTGCCTTTGAAATTTTTCTTTTTTTTATTTAATTCAAAATTTGTTATTGCCACCGGCTCGATTCAACTGTATACATTCATTTAAGCGTGTTATATTAAGTGTATGGGCGAAGACAATTTATTTTTCTTTTTTTTAAATGTCATCCCCAGTGCAACATACCATAGCATACCACTCTGATTGTGTCACAATTCAGCCTTGTTTTTGGGAAAGCCACAAAAAGTGCTTAAATGACAGCTGGTTTGGCTCAGTGTTTGGAGTCTTGCCGGGCCGCCCATTTTTAGGCAGATTCCCGAGAGCGCGTTTTTCATCATTTCGACTCCACGCATGTTTGCCGCCCTTGCCACTCGCATCCCAAAGCGTCCACAGTCCAACGCTCTACCTCTAGTGCGCCTATGGCCCTAACGCAGCGGGACTCAAGTTCCACGACGTCTCTGGCAGCTTTGTCATAACTGCGGCGGCTGCTATACTGAACTACTGTTTTCCCCGCTTATGATGACGAAGCGAGCACGAGGCAAGGGCAGTATGGACAGGTGGATCATGGGATCGCCTAGCCTCTGGCCTCGCCGGCGCCGGTCACGACTGAGGCTGGGGAACTGCGCTTTTTCAACTATCGGGCTAAAAACGACCACAATGCTGAGCCATCGGTGCATTTTAATCCGTTTTCTCTGCGCGAAAAGACGGGGAATTTCCTATACGCGTTGACCCAATCGCCCTGGAAGTGTGCCAACCCATAACTGTGTCCAGTAGTGCCGCATTAGACTGAAGCCTTAGGGATCAAATCAGTAAACTAAGATACTGGGAACAAAAGCTGAAACTGCAGCACATTAAAAATGTGCACCAGTTTCTTTTGGAGGAATATTTCCCTGTTTTCCCGATTTTCCACCAGCTGATTTAGTTTCCGGTGCGTTCATACAGCACGCTATCGGCGATGGCTGGTGCTGTCCTATTTTGCCGAGAAAAGACTAATTGTGTACACTCACAAACTGGGTCAATGGGCGCCCGTTTTCCTCTGTGAGAACACGCATCCTGGGTGCAGCGACAGATGCTCCCTCCAAGTTGAGTGTCAGCTCATCGTGTAAGTGCAGGACCATCTTGCCGTCGGGCGAACGCTCCTCGAGAAGGCGGGGGTAGACCAGCCTCGGCTGCTGAAGGCCTGCAGAGAATTTCGAAAGTGGCTTAAATCCTCGAAGTTGGGGCTTTTTTACAAATTTACTGGATGTTGCAGCGAAAGTGAACCAAAATTTTGAAAATTACCTTTTTTAGGTATGAAGCTGGCTCCCGCGGCGCAATAACTGCTTAGGCGGACATCAGAAAACATGTAAAGAATGTTAACTAGCTAGCTGCAAAATTAATTAACTTTCAATAATAAACTTTTTAATATAACCATTAGGCTGCTGGTTGCGATTCGAGACTTGTAGCCGGTCGGTAGTAATAGTTGATTACACACAGAAATGGTAATAGCGCTACAGCAAGACGTACACAAGAAAGACTGACACAGGACTGTCCTGTGACAGTCTTTCTTGTGTACGTCTTATTGCAGCGCTGTTACCATTTCTGCCTAAAATAATGCACCATCTAGCCTTAACTGACGTTCTTCTAAACCGTTAGTAATGGCCATATCATTTTTAAGAAATTCGAAAAGCAATTACCCTCGGCACTGTGGCTCGCAAAATTTAGCTTTTTTAACTTTTTACGTGCACTGGTATGGTTGCTTGGCCTGCGTGCTTTTCAAAACCTCATTATTTTGGCACGATTGAGCCAAATTTTGTTGAGCCGCAGCGCCGCAAATAATCCCGTTTTCGAAATTTTAAAAACTGATATGTCTATAATTGCAACCACTAATTTCAACCAGTAGAATAACTGCTACAGCTAAAAAGTTAATTATCAGAAATTAGCTAAGCATCTAACTAGTTAGCATTTGCATTTTTTCTGATGTCGGCAAACCAGGAATTTTTCACAGAATATTATAAGTACCATTAGTTTCGCTCTGACGAAAGGCTTGATTCTTGTGAAAGTGCTTTTAAACACACAGTGTGCTCACACAGGATAGAGTTGCGAGGGCCGAATTGTAAAATAAATAACGATTTAAAACTGACTGCAACTAGGAAGAGTTTTTTTTTTTTAACCTATTTGTAGATTCTGAAGCATATCTGCATGATATCAACGAATTCATGTTGTGAATATAGAGCGTTCACTTTTCGGTGTTCATTTTTTAAACCTGCCATGCCCATAATTTTACCTTGCTTTTTAAGCAGTCTAAATCCTGAGCAGAATTTTAGTGTTTTAGATAAAAGCTTAAATATGGTTTTCGGAAAGATTTGGCTTTCCTCAGCAAAGCACAGTTAGGAGTTGCTCATACTGCGTGTCTGTTTTCCTTAGTATCACATTCAGGAGCCGCAGCTATGCTATCCAGACACAATATTCAGCTTTATGCTTTCTTCTGATGCCATTTGAAGAAGACATTTCTTGTCACACAATGCCATGACGTCACCTCTTTCGTCATTGTGCGAAGGCTGGACAACAGGCCTCACTCAGTGCGACATTTTTGACAAACTGAAGCGAGAGCAGCGTTCTGTCTTTTTCTGTGTGCCTGTTAAAATGCTTAAAGGGCACTTCAGCTGCAGCTCTCGAGCAAATACTGGAATTAAAGAAGTTACACTGTGTGCTGTAGGCGATGTTGCTACCCTTGACGAGGCCATGCGGGCCCATATTTTGACACTTTCCTGATCACATGATTATCGAATTTTTCTTTTAATAAGTCCTCACAAGTGTCCACAGTGCTCCGAGACCAAAGCACTCAAACAGCCCGAAGCCTTAAGGCTCGTGATTAGCATTGCCACAAGGCTTAGAAAATTATGTAACAAAAATAAATTCAAGCATTGCTAAGTGGCAAGCCAAATCTCTAGTATTTGTGTATGTTTCGAATGTTTCACTCGTTATAACATAGGGGCAAACAATAAATTACACAAGTATATTCGATAATGCCGCGTCTTAATAGACTAATTCTTCTTTTGTACATTAGGTTTAAGAATTCACTGCAAACCTCTAAAAACTTGGAACGTATACGTTCAGAAACTATGCTTGTCATAAATAATGAGTTCGCAAACTTCTAGACACCAATGTAATAAATTTCTACTGTGAAGTGTTACAACGGCTGCGATGCAATAAGGCCAAGTTATCGTTTAAAAAATCACTTCTTAACTGTGGATAATGAATAAGGAAAAAAATTCTCCGAATGAAAGTAGCAATTGCGAACATTTCGGTTTATGATGTTCTATGATGTATGATGAATGTTGTATGATGTCGTTACCATATTTGCATCACCGTTTACAGTGGTGAGATTGAGGCGACTGCGCATGCGCTGCTATTTGCAGGGTGCAAGAATTTTAGGATATCTCTTTTACCGCCTTTACGAGAGTCGAGCTGTGAGACAGGCGCAACCAAGCCACGCCAACGTAAAAAAGGCTGCGCTTGAAGGCAGTAATAGCGGAACGAGCTTTCTGATCTTCCAATTTGCGAAACATTCCACGCGGCTCATGTAGCAAATTCCTGCGCCCTGATATGGGCAACAATCTGCCATTAGCAGATTGTCGCCACTGCTGTGGTCATTGCGTAAACTGCGCTGAACTTAAAGATGCCTAGATTACTGACCAACACCTTATTGTCTGGTAACAAAATAAACTAAACAGATGAAGCAACAAAAATGAAGCGGTATATTGCAGACAGAGAGAAAACTGAGCCAACACAAGCAAAAGCAACGTGAGCTCTTTGTGATATCATCTTTTATTGGTGACTTTCAGATCGCGCCGTCTTATGTGAACATCAGCAAAGTGGCCTTTAGCAAGAGGCAAAGTAACCTTTAGTCGCATTTCAAAGTGTAGTCTCTCAACTTTGTGAACAAAGAGCTCTGACGGTAACGTGGAGCTACGCAGTGCGCGAGCTACATCTGCGACGACATTGGAGCGCTTTTAGAGGTCATTAACCTTAGCCCATTCGCGAACAAGGTGCAATGAGTGAAAGTATCAGCCTTCATTGGACTGGCTGAGGTACTGACTGAGGTTTACCTAGAACAGGAAAGGCTGCTTGACGGCTCATCTCGAAATCCCTGAGCCCTCTGTCAGATAAAGTTTATCTGTACGTCTTCTTAAGCCGCGATACAGATTATGAGCACTGGGTGCTACTTCAAGCTGCATTATGCAGCTTTTTGCCCAGTGTCCCCTTTTTCCACTGTAATGTGTGTGGATAAATGAATTTTCAATTTTCAATTTCAATTTCCAGCTGCATGCAGCAAATAAAGATGGTTATTTTATTGTGCATGTTGCGTCGAACTGCATAGAAATTCTTGCAATTTGTGCGTATTTCTGTTCTCAATAAATACTGATGAGTTTGCCACCATCGTCTTTCTTTCTTTAGTTATGGGTAATTTCGTACGGGAACAGCGATATTCTGAAATAATTTCTGATAATTTACTGCGCTAACCCAAAAGACAGGAGTCCGGCAACACCGTAGACAGTGATGTAAACACGATACCAATAAGCTATAAATCTCCACATACTCGTGGACGACGACTAGCATCCTTAGTTGCTGAACACTGGAACTGCACCTGCGGTGGCTACCTGGAAGTTTACATTGATTCCTTTGTGAACAGGCGTGAGCATTCATGCATAGTCGCATTTCTAATGACTCGCGTTGGTTTATCTTGGGCTGGGCGCCTTCAAACGATAGTGTCAACTTCGACTGAAATATCAGCCATTACAACGTCGCTGAGACGTCTTATCTTCAAACCATAGAGAGTCGTCATTCTGTGTGGCATCACGCCTGCACTAGAGCGTCTGCTAAGAGGGACTCCTGTTGACAAATGTTCCCTTTGTCAGGTAGCTGCAGTTCAAAGGATTTGGAGTTTGCTTTCACTGGCTAAGAACTCACGCTGGAGTGGCTGGTAACACGCTGACAGACCTTCTTGCCCAGGTAGCCCGGTCTCATTCATCTTCAGTGGCTCTCCCAAAGGACGACAATTTCCCAAGGCAGCCAGTGGTACATGAGCTTTCTGCGCTTGGAATGCCTCTGCACCTATATTTCGTTGCACGAGTCTTGCCGTGCGACAGAGCTGCCCTCCTGCATCGCCTGCTCACGAATTGTGTCTATTCGCCGTTGTGGATGCACAAGCTTCAATGCGCCTACTCACTTCTGTGTGGACGCTGTGATAATGCGGGTAATGTGAACCATTTATTTTTGGCGCGTCCGCGTTTTGGCTCCAAGACTGAATCACTACTGGACAATCGAGGATATTGACCGATTCATTGGATGCCGTCGCTCGAACCGTATACTTTGAGAGCTACCGAAGTGAGCGGTGATCAGTGTGGCAATCACGCCTGCAGTTTTTAAAGGACACTGGCCTGATAGAAAGTTGTAGAGACACAATCGTCCAAGTCAGTGATATAGACGGAACAATATCCGAAAGGTCCCTAATAAGGCTAGTCCTGTCTGTGCATTCGCACTACCACCACCCACCTAATACATAATCACCGACTCGCGAGGGGCCTGTCGGAACGTCGACCCATACTGCACTCCCTGCCTAGCCTATCGAATCAACCAAAATTGCATACGGGATACGGACCCCGCACACCTTTACCTTATATGGGCCCCTGCTCATCAGGGGTTGGCTGCAAACGAGGTAGCAGACGCAGCCGCTCGCGCGCTCTCTCACCGGGCGGTTTTCCCTTCCTCACCCGATCAGGAACCCGATCCAAATCCTCCCTATACCTTCAAAGGTGTAACAACCTACTGTCAAGACAGTCATCGCCTTTACCCTCGCCCGTGTGAAGGCCTCAAGAAGGCGGATGAGGGGCTCCTTCTCCGCCTTCTCACCAATCCGTTGCTGTGCCCGGCAGAACTAAAACATTTTGACCACTCCTTTCACGGCAGCTGCCTGCACTGTAGTGCGGTGGCTTCGGACACCTATCACATGGTGTGGACCTGCCCCATCAACCCGGCTATTCCCCCCATTCCCAACCCCACCCGGGAGGACTGACACCATTGACATTACGGCGCTGAAGCAAAAGGAGGCGCCACATTCTTGATGGAATCAGCGTTCATTTGAAGAAAGTTGCCACGTAAGCCGGCCACAAAGCAGTTAGTCTTCATCAGACTTACGTCCACTTCAGGACAAAAAGCTTTTCCGTGTCTCTTCAAGCAGGCGTACCCGGAGGAGACGGAGTGAGGTGGGAGGAGAATATTAAGAAGTACGGTCAATGAAGTGTCCCCAGCAAGCAGAGGACAAACACAGTAAGACATGCCGGGTGTTTCACCTGAAATGCTCTGAAATTTTTAAAATGCGCTTTTTGAGTTCTGAAGAGCACTTATTTTCGCATAGCATTGTCAGCGGTGTAGCAAATCTAAATGCAGCAGGACACGCTAACTATAAGGCTGGTTAACTAATATTCAATAGTTACCTTTTTTAACTACTACTGTTAGTCTCCTTTTTGCCCGAGAGTCACGTAGTTCACCATAAGTTATATCAATATTAGTTCTTTAGAATTTCGAAAGCGCAGTTAGCCTCAGCGCCTTGGCCCAACAAATCTTGGCTACATCGCACCAAAATACATTCATTATCGAGAAGCTTTCAGGCAAAGCAACCGTTCCAGTGCACGTAAGAGGTCGAAATAGCCGTCATTTGTTGGGCCACAGAGCCGAGGCTAACAGTGTTTTCGAAATGCTGAAAGCTTATAAGGATATTACTCACAGTAGGCTAACGCGCCTCTCACTAAATAAGGACACTAACAGTTATACTTAAAAAGTTCACAAATCAGTACTAGCTAACCAGCCTACTAGTTAGCGCGTCTCTGCTGTATTCTGATGTACAGCACCACTTATAATGCTATGCCGAAATAAGCGCTAGTGTATCTCAAAAAGCTTATTTTTAAAAATTCAAAATCATTTGGGTGAAACACCTGGTGATTGTTTCATGTAAATATAGATATAGACTGCTCCCTTTGGTTTTTTTCGCCCACAGGCAAGAAAGCTGATAGTTTATGTTTAAGTACAGGACTCCTTGGACGGCAACCTAGCGGCAAGAAGCATGCAAGGCCAAAACGAAAGTAGGGAAGAAGAGACAGAACTTGGTTTGCACTTACCTTGAGCGGCCGCAGCCACTAGTAGTACGAACAAGGCTATCATTGTCATGATAGTGAAGACGGCGGCCTCGGCGAGACGTTCTGCCTTACTGGGCTCCTTATAAGCAGTGGAAAGTCAACTACCTGGTGTTACATATCTAAATAGACTGTTTGACATTTCTGAATCAGTGAAGGGAGCACCGCGTTCAAGTGACAAGATTTGTCAGGTTAATATTGTAGGTCACTCGTCTGCCTCGTTCTAGCGTACACAGTTGACGTCTATGTCCAAGAGAGCAGCAAAACTGCACTTAAGTGCACCCTGATATTCGCCTTTTTTCCAGAGAACTCTTTTCCACTGCAGCACACAAGCCGACGAACTGGTGAGACCTTTCTTGTCGGCAACACTTTGGCCGGACAAGTTCTTTCTAAGGCTTCACATTTCGAAGGGCGCGAAAATACGTCTTTGGAGTAGGAGGAAGGATAAATATTAAAGTATTTGTTTGATCGAAGGCCGTCCTGCCCAGCGAAGGTCATCGAACGGCTTCAGGCACTGCGTCAACAACCGCTTTACTGACGGTAGCTCCGACAAAGGAAAATCTCGATTAAGGCTTAGTTATAAAATATCTTCTGCCGCTCAGACGAAAATCGCTCACCACTAGCTCCTAATATTGTTCACGGCTATCATTCAGATATTAAGTGATGCATCTTTAGAAAGCCACGTAATCACCAACCTTTTTCCCTTGCGTCCTCAGTACCAGAGCAATAGCACACCGGCTGGTCGCCTGGGTGACTGAGCATGCGCCTCGTATGCGAGAAGTGCGGGGTTCGAACCTCCAATGCCACCAGCCACCCACCAGTTTCCAATGGGTGCCAGCTTTCCCATGGCCTGATGCTCGGCTTCTGTGGGGTGAAATGGTGTGAAAATGTTTCTCTTTTACGCCACAGTTGTCACCGCGCAATTAAAACCAAATCATCATCAGCAGCAAAGATATACTAGTTTACGCTTTTAGATTGCTTCTTTTTAATGTACGTAGCTGGACATGCATTAGTAAAATGCATAAAAGAAATTTTGCTCTGTCGGAATTACTTCCTCTCTGGGCTTTAGCAGGTAGTTAAAACTAGAACGGTGCATTTTTTAGCGCACGTTACAAAATGTATCTTTTTTTATCGTATATCAGTGCAGGTTAAAGATCCCCAGGTGGTGGTGAAATTTTATTTCCAGCGGATACAGAGGAGTGACTCGAAGCCGCACCCCGCTTAAACGACGGCCGCTATCCTTTGGACAGCGGCGGCGTCTTCAGCCAGCTGGAGGAGCTTGATCTGTGTCCCCGGGTCGGGGCTGAGCATTAGAGCCTCCCAATGATCAGAGTCGGTAATGAATTGACTCGCGGGTAGGGACTGTGGGCAGTTCCAGATCTTATGATTTAGATCGGTTTTGCTGTCAGCATGTTTGCATTTGTCTGAGTAGAGTCCTTCCGAATAGAAGCTACACAATTGTGGATTTGGATAGGTGTTAGATTGAAGTTTACGCCAGGCTTTGGACTGCAGTTTGGACAGCGTTTTATCTGCTCCTTTTATCTGCTGTTTTTTTTTAGATGATCGAAATTATTCCGGGGCCCTCCCCTACGGCACCTATTTCTTCCTTTCTTCTTTCACTCTTTCTCTTACGGCGCTGCTCGTGTGTCCACCTAGAAGTGAGAGAGTTACTGCGCGACTTGCTTTCCTCAAAAACCAAAAACCAATTTTTATCTTTAGCAACTTCTCGAACATGCATAACTTAGCAGTTCATTAAATGACGACGATTAGTATAAGTTAATCACATAACAGAGGCCTCTTTTTACTGCATAAAATTTTTTTTATCACTCCACAACAATTTGAACAATGGAAGCAGCTGAAAACATGAAGCCTCAAGCTTACTGACAGTTTCTTGGTCTAGGCAATGATTCGGAAAAAACTCAGAAGCCTCCGATTCATTTTGTTAGGCATTAAGGCACTGTGGGCGAAGATATAGATGCTCCTTCCAAGTTTAGTGTCAACTCATCGTATGAGGGCAGGAACATCTTGCCGTCAGGCGAAAGTTCGTCGAGAAGGCGAGGGTAGACTAGTCTAGGCTGCTGAGGGCCTCTAAAAGAATTTATAATTGAATTCAGGCCTAGAGGCCGCTAATTTTTGCGTTGAGACATCACTGAGGTTTTTGTATTCAGTTCCATGAGCTTACATAAATTGCGGATGTATTCTATTTTGACTTGATTGGTTTATTGGGGTTTAACGTACTATAACGACTCAGGCTGAGGTACCTGTTGTATCGTAAGTAATGATAATTAGCAATGAAACAGTACACGTAGCATACGGTCGAGCCGATCTGTATTCTCCTACTTCGTCGTCTTCTCTACTCCCGTGCGCGCGAGTGAGTGCAGCGCACTTGCCACACTTCATCTTTATCACATTTCCGCCGCACTTAAAAAAAAACAAAATGTCTAGCGGATGTCATAGTCTTTGAACCATGCGGGCACCTTCTTTTTGCAAGTACTTCGGCGAGGCGGCGCAGGAAGTGAAGCCGCAGTTGCCGCTGTGGATGTACTGTACTACACGAGGGTTGAGGAACGGCTGCCGATTCCGGAGCGGGCGAAACCAGGTGCGATGAAGGGCCCGGGCAGCTAACTTGAGCGGCTGGCATCAGATGGATTGAAGGCGCGTCCGAAGAAGAACCCTGGACCACGGGTCCGGACTGTGGACTGGGCGGCAGCATTCTGTTGCCGTCGATAGGCGGCGAAATATCAGCGAAAAGGGCCGCTGGAGCTGGGGAGGACCGTTGCTGCTGAACTACTTCTGGGCGAACCGCAAAAAACTTGGACGAGTGCCACACTCGCACATCATCCAGCAGATAAGATGCAGGTCCACGGTGCTCCACAACCTTCCGAGGCTCCGAAAACCGAGCGGACAGTTTTCCTCGCACAGTTGGTTTGCGAACACGCACGTACTGGCCAATCTGAAAATCACGACACTTGGCGCCACTCCGCTGGTCCGCATAAAGCTTGTACTGCGCTTGCTTCTCCTCAAGCCTCTGCCGCAAAAGCTTAAGCGCTTTTGTCGGATTCATTGAGAAGGACTGATCTGGCAGTCCTACGACGTTGAGTCTTGTGCGAGGCAACCGGCCATGAAGTAGGACAGCTGGTGCAATTCCAGTCGTGGCATGGGGCGTACAGCGGTAGACACCGAGGTAGTCCACAATAGCTGTACGTAGGTTGCGTCGCTCGCACAGAGCCAGATGAATATAGGACTTAAGCACTCGATTGAATCGTTCCACGAGTCCATTAGCTTGGGGATGGTACACTGAAGAGTAGCAATGGCGTATCCCCCGTTCGCGGAGGAAAGTTTGCATGGCCATCGATGAGAATTGAGGTCTGTGGTCAGAGACAATCTCTTGAGGGTAACCCTCACGAGCGAAGAGGCCAAGCAGGAATTCTTGAACGCTTTGAGTTGTGATGGCATCAGCGAAGAAAACCTCTGGCCACTTACTATAATAATCCATTAGAGTAATCGCGAAGCGGCAGCCACTGGGAGCTTGGTCGAAAGGCCCCACGATATCAATGGCAACCTCATCCCAAGGTTTTTCTGGGAAGGCGACAGGTTGCAGAGGAGCAACTCCGAGTTCCTTGGAGAAGAGATGTTCGAATTGTGGGCGTAGCTCAGGAGGTAACAGAGGCGTATCAGGTGTCATGGAAAGACATTCCAACGATGCACCTTTTATCTTCATTTGTAGGGCTGCAATGGAATCCAGACCCAGCAGCGTTGTGCCTCCCGAGACAACGTACAACAGTATGCAGGCGGTACGGTCGTGAACTGTGGCAACAAAACACCCTTGGACTATAATCTGAGACTTAGAATAGTCCAATAGTTGAACTGCAGTTGATTTAAGCGGGAAAATTGCAGCGAAGAATCGGTGGTATAGATCTTCAGAAATAATTGACACAGATGAGCCGCTGTCAATCAGGAAGCGGATAGACTTGTCTTCAATCAGGACCGAGGCGAAAATTCCGTTTTTTTGACTTTCAACTTTGAGAATAGATGCACTGCTGAAGCCATCCGGCATCGACGATGTGTCAGCAGTATCTGCAACTTGCTGAACTTGAACAGGACGGCCGGACGACTTGCATGGAGAGTCCAAGTGGCCCATCTTGCCGCACCGACGACACTTGCGGTTGCGGGCTCGGCATGCAGGGTTGTTCGCCAGGTGGGCCGTAGAACTGCAACGGTAGCACATGCGCTGTGCTATTGCAGCAGCAGGTTGTGATGGTTGACTTTGGCACTTGCAGCAATGGGCCGGAGGTGGTGTCTGTCTCGATCCGCGCTCGCATCCCACACGATGTACTGGAGCGTCCTCCTCAGCCAATTCCCTGGATTTACGGGAAGCTTGCTCGCACTATCGAGCAAGGAGCACGGCGCGCGACAGAGTCAAGGAGGAGCCTTCCATGAGTAGGCGCTCACGCAGATGGCAACTCGAGGTCTTCTCCACCAGCTGGTCCCTGATCATATCGTCCGCCATGGTCCCAAACCCGCAGTCGCCGACAAGGCTGCGAAGGACAGCGACGTACTCATTGGTTGTCTGTCCTGGAGCCTGGACTCGACGGCGAAAGCGATGACGTGCGGCGATTACATTCACGGACGATTGGTAATGCGCCGACAGGATGGATATCGCCGCATCAAATTCGTCAAGGCGCGGCGCCTCGTCACCGGAGTGCGATGCAGCTGCTGTAGGCGCTGGAGTAGACGACGGCGGCGCCAAGGTATAAAAAATGCGCTGACCTTCCAGTCTGATGCAGTTCAGCAGGATGGCCTTCCGCCTGTCCGCGCCCAGAGTAGAGGCACCAGAGGCCAGCATGTAATTCCGGAACGCCAGCTCCCATTGCTCCCATGGAAGGGCAGGACGACCAGGAGTCGGCAGGAAAGGCGGTGGTGGCTGAAGCCCCGAAAAGCTCATGACGGAAGGTGAGCAGGCCACGTGAAGGTCCCGAATCAAAACAGCATCCTCGTCGCCAAAATATGTTGTATCGTAAGTAATGATAATTAGCAATGAAACAGTTGTTGTTGTTGTTGTTGTCCTCTAGATAATGGCGCATACCCACTGCGGGGGATTGGCCAAGACACAGGCGGCAACTGATAGGTGTACAAAATGTTAAACAAGAAAATAATGGTGGGGAAAAATAAAATAATCATGATAATAATAGCAATTAGGAAATAAATGAAAGGATCTCAGATGTGTAATTGAAATAGGCTTAACAAATGCTGTGAGATCGGTGACTGAAATAGAGAACGGGGCTAAATATTCCACGTTTCAGAAAGCTATCATTCCAGAGAAATATTGATCAAGAGAAAGAGCAGAGCTTAAGACGGCAGCCGTTTAGTGTCTGTAAGGAATTTTTGCATGGCGGAGAGCACATTCCAGTTGCTGTGCCCAAGGGAGGAAGCCCCAAGAGACAGAGCAACCCCAGCTGACAGACTTAGACCAAGCTGTCGTAACGGAAGCTCCAGCAGGCGGCTCCGTAAAGAGGAGAAACGGCGGCAGGTCAACAAGAAATGATCTATCGTTTCGGGTTCTCCGCAGAACGGGCACAATGGGGAGACCGCCAGACCAGATCTATAAAGGTAGAAGTTTAAAAGAGGCACGCGACAACGTAGACGCGTGAAGGAAACCTCAAGCTTGCGTGATCGCCATCCTTTACTGCAAAGGATGGGTAAAGGAGATGGATAAAGGGTAAAGGAGATGCCGGAATTCGGAAGAGGAGGTCAGAGCTGATGCTGCAAATTCTTTCAAGAGCAGATACCTGCGAAACCTGGCCGCGGTAATATATGCGCTGGGTGGAAGCACAGATACGACTGGGCCTTGAAGAGATGCCTTCGCCAGGGTATCAGCAACCTCATTCAAATGGATTCCTCTGTGCCCAGGCACCCAGACCAACCGTAATGAACACACGTGGGGTGGAACCAAGCATTTGAGTAACCGAAGAGCCTGAGATGTTGTTGACGCGGTGAGAGAGGAACACAACGATAATGAATCTGTCATAATTATGACAGATGACAAGGAGCTGTTTAATTTGCGCAACGCTAAGACCACTGCTAGAAATTCGGCCAAATAAATAGGGGTGTAATCGGGAAGGCGGAGTGAGAAGGACCAGTCAAGGGAGATGGAGAAAATGCCAACACCGGCCTTTTCTTCACACTGTGAGGCGTCTGTCGCTATGAGCACATGAGATTTAAAGCACAGCAGGTAATCCTGCAATAAACCGCTGAGCAAATGAAAAGGCATTAATTTTGCATGTTTTGGAAAGATGTCATCGAAGACAATCTGAATAGATGAGTTGGCGCATACCGGACGGATGTCCGAAATGCGGACAGTACACGTAGCATACGGTCGAGCGGATCTGTATTCTCCTACTTCATCGTCTTCTCTACTCCCGTTCGCGCGAGTGCGTGCAGCGCACTTGCCTTACTTCATCTTTATCACAGTACCCTGTAGTTAAGGGCACCGGGAATTTCGACCACCTGGGGTTCTTTAACGTGCAGAATTTCGCCCCCATCACTTCTTCGCTTGTGCACAAGCAGTTGTTTATTTCATAGACCGGTTTCACCAACAGTTGCGCTACGCAACTGCTACGGTGCGCTCTGGTAGTTGTGGCACTCAAGGCGGCGGCCGCGTCGGCGTGGTTCTTAGCGTACGTTCGCGAGTAACAAAGATCAGTACAATGACGTCACCGGAGGGGCGAAAATCGCACCGTGCGCAGGATTAACATTGTCATTAGCGAACACATCTAGCACTTTTATTATCGACGTGTTTGTAACCGCATCGCCGAGCGTTGCCATCTGCCGCTCTGCTACTACGTCACAAGTTCATATCTTGTTTACGCTGCGAGAGAACTCCTGCTTGAGTGGCCGCACGATGTTCCTCTACATGAATGATGGCTTCGTGGTACATGTGGGCTCGAATGAGGGGTGTTATGTATTTCGAGAGCCGCGCGAAGTAGAGGGCGCTGGATGTTATGTATTCTCCAAGAGAACAAAACTTCCTCAAATTCGAACACTGAAGCTGGTCATGAGAGGCAGCAAAGAAGCCCTCTTCTGCACATTTCGCCGTCGCCGCGTGCCTGTTAACCTGCGTACATTGATAAACGGTGAATTTTTAAGGCCTGAAGATCAGAAAAGCCTTTTAAAAGCCATTCACTTTTGAGGGTAAGGCTAATACTGCCAACAGAAAGAGGCGGTCGAATTTACTTTTCTGCAGCTTCGCCAAGCAGTCATTACACCATTCCTGCTCCCATGTAAGGTTGTGGACGTAGAACACTTAGAGATTCTACTGTTGTATTCAGGAGCCCACAATGCGTGTGTGCTTGATGCGCGTAATCAATCTTCGTACCTGAAGTCTCAGCAGCTCTGTGCTTTCTCGATTCCATAAAATGAGACAGTTTGAACTTAAAATCGTGGAAGGGAAGAATAACATCTGTTTTGTATACAGCGGTGTTCGGTCATTACATTTTAGTAACATGCAATTTTTTTCCAGAGAATCAACCTCGACTTATTCAATTTTTTCAAAAATAAAAAAACTACCATTTAGTGTCTACCCAACAATTAGCGTGTTAAGACTCATACTGTGTAAACAGTGAAAGTAAGTCGCACAGGAGGCGCCCTGGCAGTAAAGATTGCATTATACTAAATAAAAAATAAATGAGTGTCACAACAATCCCCTCAAAAATCGACTTATTGGTCGCAAGTATGAAAACCATTCTTCCCGAATCTGGCGCACTAAACCCCCCTCAATCTGCTCCTCGTTTACTTATTTTACACTGAACACGCGCATTTGTCAATTCTGAACAGCAAAACGTCATAGGTACAGCCGGCCAAATCTTTAGCTGGCGTGCGTGATGGCCGCGTTTTCCGTGCTCCTACAGCTTATGACGGAGCAAACTTGAGAAAATATCAAATCTAAGCACACGCTCACTAAGCCCTTTCTTAATATTGAGCTTTCCGCAAGTTTGCTTCGTCGCAAAGCGTATGAGAGCGGAAAAAGCGGCCGTCGCGCACGCCAGCTAAAGATTTGGCCGGCTGTACTTTGTACTCTCTTACTGGTTAGCCACCAAGCATTTCGTTAATGTATTTATGCTATTTGACAAATAAAACAACCACAGGGTCATTTTTAAGCAAAAAGTATAAAGAAAAAATAAAGACAAACATTCTGTGACTGGCAGATATCGTAAAAAATAACAGGAAAAAATGAAATGGCAACAAACGTGAGCACTGTCTGAGGATGTTCAAATGCAAACATCACTTTGCCTAAAAATGTTTTGGTGGCAAAAATCAGCGGAGAGTGACGGTTGAGCACATTTTCATCGCCACCTGCAGCAGTTAAACACGAAGGTTTGAGCAACAACCGCAGCGTCGTCGCCGCTATTGCCCCCTTTAGCTGACCGCAATTGATGACACGGAAGAAAGCTGCTGCGACCGAATCTAATGTCAATCAAAGCGCCAAATAAGGTGCATTGCTTTGCAGACGACGCCGCGGAGGACTACAGTCAAGATGGCGCTCGACTGCTTTCGGCAAATGCACGCATACGCAGTAGGCTTTGTGAAACCGGTCTATTCTGCTGTCCTTCGGCGGGCAATATGTAGGGCACACTGCTCGGTGTCCTAATGAAAGATTAAAGGAGCACCGTTACAACACTTCACAAGCAAAATCTGGTTGCCTCGGTATTCATTGCCGAGATTGCGAAGAAGCAAAAAAATAGGAAAACTATGCAATTCAGCAGTAGTTGCAAGAAATGGTGGCAAATGCACGCGAGAAATAATAGAGGCAATGAAGATTGCAACTATGAGGAATTTGTATCTCAGCACCCCTTCAATCACATAGCTGCACAAGGAGTTGTCACTTCTGGGGAAAGCATAATCATTGTCTTGCTCTGTCCTGAGAATGTGGTTTCGTTGTTGTATTTTAGTTCTTGGCAGGGGCGCTCTGAATCTTTTTCCAGTAATCTGCGTATTTCTACCCGATGTCGCGGAAATAAATCCTTCAGTTGATAGCGTAGAGTTCGTCCTCACTCTGTGTGTGTGTCCTCTGTGTGTGTGCCTCGACTGCGCTGTTAACTTAAAGGTGCTGCATAACCTACTAGTCCGCGAAGCGCCTCTTAACGCTTTAAGAGTAACACACTGTATTCCAAGAGAAGACAGAGCGAGGCAGGGAGCGGCAGAAAGTGAGGTGTGCCGACTATTAAAAAGTTTCCGGCAATGAGGTAGTTGGTGCAGTATAGCTTTCCATGGAGAGCTATAAGAGGGGCCTTTGTCATGGGGTGGACGTAGTTAGGCTCATAACGATGTGGATGTTGGAACGTTCGGTAAATTGTTTGCACATCACATTCATCGTAAAGAGGCCGCCACGCTCGAAACTCAACCAGCGGCTTTCGGATCAGCAGTTGAACGCTATTGCCACAGCGGTGCCCTGGATGAGGAAGGCACGAATGAAACGCACACATGCAGCAAGAAATAACGGGAAGAGGTCAGTAACGCTGAACAACCTGCCCTCGTCCACGATGGGTCCCTGAAAAAAAAAAGGCAGATGTCGTCAGCCGGAGAATGACAGTTGAGGTTATGTACGGTGGTACAAAAAAAAACGGCTGTCCTTTTACAATGAACTCAATTCGAAAGTCGCGATTTCCACGCACTCAACGAAAGTTTCGTTAGTAAACTATTGCCCCCCCCTCCCTTCAGGGCGATGCATTCTTCATAAATTTCTGCACACACTCACACATTCATGTGTGCACACATGCACACATTCACACATAGAGAGTGGTAGCAGAAAGAAGTTATCTCTATTTTCACCGCCAACCACATGAACCGTATTATAAGTTTTCCTTTCAAAGATGCGTGCAAATATTAACTAACATCCGCACCACACCGGTCATACCGAGTCTTGGGACTCAAGAAAGTGCCTATTAGATTGCAATGTACACATGCACAGACGCATCAGTACGGTAAGAAAGCACTGTGAGCATTGATCGCCTCTCGAAAAGGTGTGAATAGTTTTATATACACAGTCAAGGGGGGGGGGGGGGGTTATACTTAAGCATTGAGGATTATACTGTAACCCGCTAGCACGCTTGTAACCATCAAATGTTCTGGAATGGAAGCCCCTTATCAGGGCATTTGGTTGGTATAACAGATTCCCCTGAAGCACAGAGCCTAGCTATACTTCAGCAGTGCTTTAAAAAGGCTTGTTGGTCTTTCATTATTATAGCGGAGCGCTTAATTTAAACAACACGAGTCATCGAGCGCACACAATTAACTGAGTTTATTTTCGAATGGGGCTCTTATTTATAGAGAGGCCTTTTGTATAGCTTCAGGAAAAATCGATGGTGGGTAGGTAAGCAACCCGTCTGTGACTTTTACCAAAAAAGAAAAACTGTTTTTGGCAGCTTAAGATGGTCAAGCACGACTTGTGCAAGAAGGTTGAGCCATGTTCCGGATGGGTCATTACTGCTTCGTTTTTGCTGGTTTTGCTTTTCGTCTGTGTTTTCGTTTTCTCACGGTTAGGTTTGTATAAATAAGAACCCCTTCGAAATTAAACTCACTTGATAGTTTGCTCTCGGCGTCTCGTGTTGTTTCGTCTGTTTTGTCCATAGTGAAGTTAAGCGCTCTCCTATAATAATAAAACTACCTATACTTGCGGACTGCTTTCCATGGCTATGCAGCAGAGGCTAGGCAGGAAAGGGATAGAGACGGTTCTTTGTTCTCATGCCGTGGGGAGTGGGCTGTCCTTGATAGAGATGCGGAGGGGGAAGTTGAAGTCAGGCTGCGGGGACGCTAGTTCTCAGAACTCTCTCCCAACAGTATGGGGACAAACACCCATCTCTTTTCTTTTCCTGCCTAGCTTGCCCTGCATAGCCATCAGAGCTTCTTCACGAGCATGGACGAATGAAGCGAAAGGCAACCTCTTCAGGTAGGGCTAAATCCATCGTTTACAGTGCACTACCAACGTTTTGTTGAATGCAGCTGTCAGCGTGGTGGTATGCACAGTAACCTATTGAATGCCAAAAAAGAATTTCTACAGTGTTCCAGTCATCGCTTTGTTAGAAGAAGGGAAAATACTCAGGAAAAGTTGTATGTTTGGAAATATCACGTCATTTCTTGTTTACTGCCCCAAATAGGTGCTTTATAAACTTGCTGGTGTAGCTCAGAGCACTTGACTTTATCTCTCGACAAATCAAAACATATTGTCACTTAGTGGTGATTGCAATCCTGAGAGCAGATAGACAGTGCAACTGGTGTCTAAACAAAACTGTTTATCTGGTCTAACTTGCGCCCACAATTCACTGAAGCAATCGGCGGCGATGTAGCAACAAGCGAGCTTGGCGGTCATCAAACAGAAAGTTTGCCCCTCACGGCCACGCCCAATTTAAAACTGATAGCGAACTTTCGAGATACGGCGTCCAATGTTGCTACAATGTTCTGGAACAACGTAGAATCGGGTCCGCCTGGATTCGATCAATAGAGATGAAACTCGTCGCGTCCTGCATCAATAACAAAGCGATAAAGCAGCGTGCTGGAAGTTTTGAAGAATGAAAATGCAAACACTAACTTCCCTCTTAAAACCACCGACCCGATGCTTTAAACTGAATAATGCGACTAGAAACAAATTCAACGGAATGTTAAAAAAAAAACGCCGAGTGAGGAAACACGGTGTCCTTTAGCGCGCATAATAGGGCTTTAGACGGATGGCATGGACAACTTCTGGTCGTGCGCAGCACTGCTGGGACGCAGTCATTTCTTCAGGGGCGACTTCATAGTCCAGTTCACCTAGCCGACGAAGAACCTTGTACGGCCTGAAATAACGGCGTAAAAGCATTCACTCAAACAGCGGCGGCGAATGGAAGCCGCCGCTGTCTGAAGACCTAGACTCGGTCCATTCCGGATTGCGTCTTCGTAGGTTGTAGCGACTGGCGTCGGTCCGCTGCTGGTCTTTGATCAGTAGTCGGGCAAGTCTTGGGACTTATCATTTTTGAAGGTAGGCGGCGACGTCGACGTTATCTTCTTCGGTGACATTGGGAAGTATGGCGTCTAGCGTTTTCTCCCTGCCATGGACGAGCCTAAAAGGCGTCATCTGGGTGGTCTCCTGCACTGTCATGTTGTAGGCGAAGGCGATGTAAAACAGGATGACGTCCCAGGTCTTGTGGTCGGCATCGACATACATGACGAGCATATCGGCAACGGTTTTGTTCAGTCGCGTCACGAAGCATTTCTTCTATTTGGTTCCAGATGGCTTGTCGTTCTCGCGGCGAAACGCGGTAGTGGCTTTGCTGGAGAGGCCAGGCGTGCTGACCGGTTATAATGCGATGCTTAGCAATTGGCGTCGGTCGGACATTCAGCGACGACGAGGAGCATTCGCTGTAGTTGCGAAGCAGATTACGCAACTCGTCCTGTCAGTTCCGGGGCAGAGCTGGGTTGATATCGAAAGTGGGCGAGTTCTCTTGGTCAGGCGAATCTTCTCCGGATGAGTCAGAAAGGTCGAAGAAGTCACGTATGTCGGAAGTTAGTCAGCCGTACTTCAGCTCGGCCTTTGCCGAAATGTTCAATGCCTCTTGCGATGCCGATGCCTCGGTCTATAAGCAATTTTATGTTCCCCTCGATGACGGCTTCAGTGTTATTAGCTTTTGTGGCGCTTACAGTGGCGATTACGGTGGCAGAGCTCTCATCAAAGAAATGGCCTCGTCCGTCGAAAGAGGGATCACAATGAATCGCAGGTCGATGATGGCCTGATGCTCATTAAGGAAATCCATACCCAAAATCACTTCGCGGGAACATTGCCGCATCACTACGAAGGTCGCAGGATAGGTGTGTTCCTTGACAGTCGCACGCGCTGTGCATCGTCCCGATGGCGTAATGAGGTAGCCCCCTGCGGTGCGAATTTGTGGGCCGTGCCAAGCGGTCATGACTTTCCTCAACTGCGCGGCGAATTTTCTATTCATCCCCGTGTAATCGTCACCTGTGTCGACTGCAGCGGTAACTTTCCGGCCGTCGATAACCACTTCTAAGACGGATGTCCTCGCTCTTGCGCTGCACGCCGTCCTCGGCGTCTGGTCATGGCTTCATCTAAATGAATCGTGAGTAGGGCGCGTCTTCGAAGCTGTTCTGGGTGGCGGCGTCATTTTGAAGACGGTGCGCGTGATGGTCGAGGTTGTCACTGATGCACTGTCGGCTTGTAAGGAGTGGCATCTTCGGGGATTATGGTCGTTCGAGGATCTTCAGCGTTTCGCTCTTGAGCGACTTCAGCTCCATAGGTTGCTCTCTTTAGTTTCCCCTACGGAGGTGGGAGACCTTCCATGTGCCGCGGCTGCATAGCTGTGGCGTGGCAACAATAAACGCGACGCAGACGGCGATGGTGAGCGCGAAAGGCGGTTCGACACATACTGTTTTTGATACATGTACTCGTAGACTCCTTGCGGATGTTGACCTCACCGGGGGTGAGGGCGACAGGGACAAACCTTAGTACCTCCACCAGATGTCACGTAGTGGTGGCTGCATTCCGGAGAGCAGGAAGATAGCAGAAATGGCTTCTAAGCAAAACTAAATTACGCAAAGAATGGGGAGGTGTTCTCAATCGGGGCTCAAATAACTATCTACAACTAATTGTATTGCGTGTTTTCTGCTTTAAAATCATGCCCTATATATTAGAACACATAGATCCCAGTCTGGTATACGCCTACAGTCGCTGAATAACTTAGGAAAGAATTTATTCTCCCGTGCTGTTTGCGTTTCATCACCTGAACGATCGGTGTGGCGTGTAGTTGATTTCTAGGTCACGTGAGGCGCGAAAAAGCTGTAATATAAACGATGATACGTTGTTTGACTCACTACTGCATATAAATCAGCTTGCTTCAAGAGCTAGAATTACAACAAACGACGTATTAGCAGCTATACGGCCGTTTTTTTCGTGCCTTAGGTAACCTAAATTTAACTCTACATGTCGCAGCCATCGATACGTTGATGAAACGGAAACAGCGTCAAAAAATAATTCAAACATAAATTATTTATTGGCCATAGGCGAATATCACGGGGCTCTATGTATATCAATGTCGACTGCATCGTTTGAAAGAAGAAAACACACGAGAAAAAATTTGGTGTCTACAGTTCTTTATTGAGTTAGTGCAGTGCTAACAATTTTATTCAAACGATACTTAAGCATGTAAAATGAAAGGGGTAATAACTCAAGATTTCACAGAAACCTTACCTACAATGCCATACAATTGGAGCTTCTATATAATAGAAGCGTCCACTAGGCTTCTTCCCAGACACCAGACTTCATTCAGTTTTGTTGTACCTCATACTGGGTGCCATTTTGCGCACTTTCCAGCACAGACAGCTTCGGATGGGTAAACCTACTTGCTAGAGCATCTCATTTGTTCTTTAAAAAAAGCTATGCCGGGTTGCAAAAAGAAGTGAGGGTGAACCGAGTTCCGAACCGGTTCGGAACGGTTTCTTTGAATCATTCCGTTTCGGGTTCAGTTCCAAGATGGCGAAAAAAATATGGGCTCGGTTCGGTTCTGGTTCGGGGTGAAAATTTGGGTTCGGTCACGGTTTTGGGTTCAGGCTAGGTTCCGGTTCGACACCCTGTCTACAACAACCTCGCTACAGGAGCCCGCTCACATGAGGGCGCTGGTAGCATGATGACCCGCAACCACATGACAATCACGTGCCCTTCTATCTCTAACCATCACGTGACCTCCAGATGGCAACCAAGGCCTGGTCTAGTGACCCCAGGCTATCTGCGGCGACGCTTCGCAATAGAAAGGCCCCTGTAACTGCCCCAGCTGTGAAGTACTGCTTGTGAGACAACGCTTGTGTGTCTTCAACTTTCTTTCTCCCTTCCTTTCTTTTAAGCATGAAATGCTTTTAGCTCCCGTTGTCGGCAGTGTGGTGACGTCACGCCGAGACCGAGATCCACTCATCCGGGCACTGAAATCCAGTTATCCGGGCACTGAATTCCAGTTATCCGGGCACTGAATTCCAGTCATCCGGGCACTGAATTCCAGTTATCCGGGCACTGAAATCCACTCATCCGGGCACTGAAATCCACTCATCCGGGCACTGAATTCCAGTCATCCGGGCTCTGAAACGAGAACATCCGGGCACCGTACGAGACTTAACGAGATTTAACGACTCTCTAAGCCCTCCTACGCGACCGGCATGCAAGCGCCGGTTGGTCTCCAAACGAGACAAAAAATAACTGCTGCCAGTGCCTTCTCAATGTTTATCAAGATATCAGTGGAGCTGTGGGTTTGATAATGCACGGAATTATAATTTCCGATTTCTAATAACGCGTGCAAAAAGCACATAAATGCCACGTTACACTTCATTGTCATACGTGATCCGGGGGAGAAGCGCTGCGTTCAAAGGGCAAGGCATCGCGCCGAACGGGTGGTGGCGTTCCTCCCTTCCATTACGGCGCGGTTCGGCTGTCCACCGAGATGGCAGAGAATTACTGCGCCATTTCCTTTCCTCAAAAAACCTTGCGTTCAAATGGCAAGGCATCGCGCTGAACGGGTGGTGGCGTTCCTCCCTTCCTGTACGGTGCGGTTCGGGTGTCCACCGAGATGACATTAGGCCCGTAAACATTTCATGCTTACTCTACTCTCGGTTACGGGAGAGGCAGAGAATTTTTTTTCTTCTTTTCTTTGTTTATTTCTTCCTTTCTTTCTTTCTCTCTTTTTCTTTTGTCCTTCTCTGTTTGTGTGTAATAAAGAAAGATAATCTCATTCCTGCTCAAGAATATAACAACTCGCTTAGCGACATACACCGACAACGGCAACTGATCACACTGTGATGCAAGGAAACATCATCGCCTTGCAGCTCGCCGTTAGATGTTTATTAAGGCAAAGCCTTTAATGCCTCATCGCTGTCGAAGAAGGTGGTCGACAGAAGGTTGTCAGCAGAAGTTTGTCAGCAGAGGTGTCACGCTTTTCGGTTGGTCGAAATTGTTATGACGCCAGAGCGCGCGGATTCGAAGCAACGAGGTCATCCACGGATGCCTGACGCCCCCTTTTGGAGCGCACGAAAACTAATAAAATAGTTGTCGTCCGCTCGGAAAAGGGGCGTAAGGCGTCCGTAGGTGAACAGAGCCATGTATACAACTGAACTCATCGAAGCAGAGAGAGAGTCGTGCTAAAGAAGCAGTCAAAGTCGGCAGTCAAAGTGTGTATTGAAATAAAGCACTAGTACAGCACAAACAGCCTCGCATTCAATGTAAAACAGTGCGCCTGGAAAGGCCTTCGCCTTGCAGCACTTTAGAGAGCCAAAGTGCCCCCTGAATATTTTGTGTTGCGATTCATAAGTGCTCAAAACTTGTCCTGCGGAATGTCTCTGATAGTGCTCCTATGCGATGAATTTTGCCTTGATTCGCGAAATGGGCTGTCTGCCTTAGAACGTTAGATCTTATCTAGAATTGTCCGCTTATTTATTCACTTTCACCATTGACCGCGAACCATTCATTCCGAGTTCCCACCTTATTCTGTCATGCAGTAATTCTAGCAGCGCTTGAGCAGACATCGCATGCGAAAAATTGCGGACACTCTATGGAACCACGCCATCTTTACCTTTTGTTCAAAGAGATGAGCTTTACACTTTATGAACTGCGTCCTTTAGCAGGAATCACACACGATTGATTCGTAAGTTCTGACATCCAGCAGTAGAGAATAGTTTGCGAGGTAACTGCATGCACAGAAAAATGACATATCAGTGAGTCAGAATAAATGCTACCAAATTTATTACCACTCTGGCCCTTTTGCCTTCAAAAACTATTCAGCTGCGCACTATCAGATCGGCCAAAGTATATCTTCCTTAATATTTACACCAGTATTTCCACATATGAATAATCCTTGACGGAAAGTTGCCGGAAAGTCTTCATTAATTGTTATAATACCAATTCCACCACCACCGCCTTGTGGCTTTGGTAGTAGTGGTTGTTGTTGTGGTTGTGGTTGTTGTGGTGGTTCTGGTGGTTCGCTTCGAGGTTGCTGGAGGTCGAGGGGACTGAATTTTCTGACGGCGATTTCCTTTTCCTTTAAGGTCACCCCTGCACATACCTCGGACGCAGACCTGGAAGAGCAGAGAACGCACTTTATATCACAGCTGCGCTTGCAATTTGCCTACCTCCTTCTAGGATCATTAACAATGACTCAGCCTTCATCCTTGCTAATTCTTGAATTCATTAGCTACTTTCGCAAACTGCATAGATTTATCACACTTGCCCCATGGTCAAAACAAGAGAGGGGTGTTTGGTGAACGTGAAAAACACCTGTGTAATCAAATTTATGCGTACATCCCATTGGTACACATGGGAGACACTTCTTTATACCCTTCCCTCATGGCATGCTGTTCAAGGCGTTCATTTCGCAACTAAGTGTCCACAAATTTTACAAAGATTACACAGTGCACTGTTCGAAAAAGAATTGAAAATGCCAGCACTGTTGCTTCGCACATTGATGACATCGGATGGATTAGAAGAAACTGCACATATGGTTACAGTTTCTGCAGAAAATTGGTGATGAACGCAAGTGTCGAGTGCAGTTATAGAATGTAACGGCACTTCATTCCTTCTGCATAAATTCGATCACTCGGAAGCAGCGCTGCTTTCCTGAAGGCGTTCATTTCACCCATCCCCTTCATTCCAGCGCTTACATCCCCAGGCGCTTTTGGTAGTGTTTTGTTAACTGCTACTTACATCATTTGGAGCAATACAGGAACGCTAGCAAGTTATCTACCGTGACTCAAACTTCTTTATTATTTACTTGAACATTTATGACTTCGAAGGCTCTTGCTTTATTCTGCTACTATCCAACGGACTCCTCGTCTCCCGTACTCGTATACCCTCACAGAGCACAGTGCGCAGAACTTGGTCTTAGCGCAACGTAGTTTGCAAACAACCTGCCCATGAGAACATTTAGTAGTTTTCATGAGGCGACTTGAATACTTAAGAGCTCCAAGTTCAGGCCCTGACGTATCTAACGGCATTGTTGCTTTCCAGAAATACAAAAATCTAATCTGCCTTTCAAACAACCTGTGTTATGTCAGTTGTTTCTTTTTGGTTTGAAGTAAGGTTTTCCCTGCCTCCTGCACCTCAATAATTTCAGTAAAAAATGACAAACCCAGTAAAATATCGTGACACGGTGCATTTTCACCCGAAAATGCCCAACCAGCTCCAGCTACATCGTTAAAGGTAGCGGATGTCTTGAATTCATTCGACACCTGAGTTTTCAGAGAATTTTTCACAATGCAGACATTATCGAAAGTGACGGCATGGCGCGATTTCAGGACAAGTACAAGCGCTGTATGTTATAGGCGAGTCACCAGAATACCAGTAGTGGGGCGCTATGCCTGATGGGCCGGGTTCTGACTTCTGGCGGCGCCCTCAAATGAACGAACTAGTCATATAAAGAAATTAAATTCAAAATACAACCCTAGACACGCCTCCAGTTTCAATGGGTTATTTTGAGTCATCTTTGTATTATCATTAGGTGCCATCATGGGCGGACGAATGAGTACGACTCTCGTGATCAAACCGTCGATGCCTTGTTTCACCTTTGGAAACACGTTATCGAACAAATGTTGCAGTGCATTTGATTACACACGTTCTGATGTTCTAAATTTGTACTGAATGCGCTTTAAAATCATTTGTAATTTATTGCATTTTCCGCTTTACCCCGGGAGAACGCTGCGTTGTCATCAGTTCGTGCGGCTTTCACTTCGCGCAGAAAGGGCATGGAGGGCGGAGCTTCCCCTTGCCACGTGACCCGAAAAATAATGCTATTTATTTCAATACAGCGGTGGTTCTTGAAGCATTACGAAAAATAGTTACTGAAAAACCTTGCTTGGTCCAGTTCTAGAACTCCGAACACTTTTTATAGCCACATTTTCAAAATATACTACGCATTAAAAAAAGGCCTTTTATTTTACCGTCTCCGTACTTGAGCGCAGCTATAAAAAGGCTCAATGTTAAGCACCTAAACATCAAGCCTAAACGGGAAAAGCCAAGAGCGCGAAACTGCTAGCACCTAATAAAACTGTGCGCTCTAGACCAAGGCTGTACTGCATCCATTAGTCTGAAATGTCGCAAATGATGCCTAGAATTCTGAACGAAGGTATAACGAGCTGAAAAAGTTCATAGGAGGTTGCGCGATTGTTCACACATCTGTCTAGAGCGCTTGAATGGCGCACAGGCGAGTACACTTGTGTCATTTACGAGTAGCCTCCTGGCCATATCTTACATGGCCATATCGTGTTTGTCTGCAAAGGACAACAGAGTGGCCGGATCGAGCACTCTAGGCAAGTGTTGGAGAACTGTACATTTACATTACCAGCTGTTCATTTCCCGCCGAGTTCCCTGAGGACTATGAGGCAGGCAGCGTGTGAAACGATTTTAGAAGTAAAGGGGAATTTGAGGCGTCAGGAAAAAACCATGATAAAGCGCATTCTTCTTAGCCTTCCCCTATACTTATTTAGTGTGAGTGTGGGTACCTCAGCTAAAAGAGAAGTGCCTTACTCTTATTCTTCTCCAGGACAAAAAATAGCTTTTGCATTCAAAGTATCGCCTAACACTGTGCTTAGTGCCGAAAAAGTGCCGTTTTCCTGGGTGGTTGATTTAATTCTTTCAAGGGTATTAGTGAAATTTTGTCTGGAACTGCCATGCCTGAAAAATATGAGAGCGGATAGAACCGGAAGTCTACAATGGTGACCATAAAGTCGCCACTAGGGTCAGGGTAGCAACCATTTGTTTATTTTTCCTCACAGTTTCCCGTCTCAAGAATGGCACAAGTTGGTTTCAGAAGCAGAAAGCCTCCAAAAGCAACTGCACCGGGTGGTTGCAGCACCGCTTTTATTAAAGACATCACGTTAAATAACTATAATATTGAATGTGCTAATTCCAAGCTGCTGAATAACACCTCTTCGCTCCTGAATTACAAGTGAAAAAATATATACATTACGCGATGTTACGAGGCTCAGATAATCTGTATTACCTTTCCTTCTCCACATGAAGCGTAGTCTGGTGCCGTCGTATTTTGTGAGTATGTGTAAATGTACTCCCCTTTGTATTCTTTATAACTACATCTCACTTTGCATTCGCCAGGCCTGGGAAAAATCTGTAAAAGATTGCATATCACAGCACCTGACGGTCAATTGCCGACATTTCTTTTAGTTTTCAATCAGTACACATGCTTGAAGAAAATTTTTATCGCACAACGTTTTAATTTAGCGTAATAGACTATGCTCTTAACAGCGACGCGTGGGTCACAAGTATGCTACTAATGTCTACAGTCTGTATCTTTAATAAAACTATGTGCCAGCATGAATACTTTCCAGGACCAGTGCAACAACATTGTATGACGGGTCGTAGTTCCTGCCATCAACAGTCCTAAAATCAATCCCACTCATGTTTAAGCTAGCCTTAACCTGGTCTCTTTCTTGGACCCGCATGCCGCCTTAGCAGGTTTGGCCGCCTTCTCACGTTCGCTTGCTGCTGTAAAAACTGTTTTCCGATAAGTCCAGCACCTCTCAGTTCTGACTATAACCCTCTGTATTCCTTTGGAAGTAGTGTAAGCTGGTTGGTTGGCGAGGCATTCATTCGCATCGAACAGCTTTCAGCACTACTGCCGCCTACCATGTGGATCAGTACAACGAGCAAAAGATAAAGGCTGACGACGGTTCATGGTGATGAAGAAAATACGGATTTATTACTACACCTTTCGTTCCTGTGGTATGCGTATCCACATGTGCTCTGACAGGTTACTGCCGGCACCATTCAAGAAACATCACCGGTTATTACCTAATAGTGCCACTACTTAGTCTCAGATGTGCACTGTTCATTGATGTATAATACCTTATAGGAACAATGCTGTTATTCTTGTTGCGGATGTATGGTACTTTAGCGCATTTCAGTCACCCTGGAGCTTTATGTCATCCGCTCCCCGTTTTATGCTGGCTTCCAGAGCTAAGAGATTATTCTGCTATTTGTTCCGCAATGCATTTTGTATTTTTGTCTTACGGGTTGTTCGCATTGGTTGCAACGTCGTAATCGGCGTGGCTTTAAGCGTCAACTTCACTCACAGAAGACTGCCATAAATTGGAACTAAAGATAGCCTAAAGAAGTTAACGCTTAAAACAAGAGCGCCAGAAACATTGCACAAAACGCGCACACGCTCTCCATGGCCCACCCCTGTTGTTAACCTCCTTTTACTTCGAGCACCCTCCCCCTTATTTTCTACAAATCGGCTCTAAAAAGTAAGTGCCTACTGCTTGTCTACTAGGCAGCGCTTTGTAAATAGATGTATAATATCAGCAACACATCGCACTTTCTTAATTTATCTCTATTCCTGAATATTGTAAAAGAAAGCAGCGGAATTCTCTTTCGCATGTACAGTATCGGGAGCAAACGGCGATTCCACCATTTAACACTTGGCTTGTAGTAGAAAAACTGCAATTTTCATTAAGTTTTATTCTATGCTGTCAGAATTGCACAGCTGATAACATATCTAATTAATTAATGGTTGTGTTATAGGATAATACCAGGGAGGAATGCTAAGCATGAACCGAACATGAGTCTAAGTTTGCAATATTTTTATTTTTTTATGTTTTTATTTCAACCGGGTGGTGGTCATTGCTTAGCGCTGCCGGCACGTAGTCTCATCATACACTCATCGCCGCTGTAGATGTGTTGCATCGCTTTTTAGGTTTGCTTGACGCAGTTATATTCTTCATTCAGTCACTAAACCAACTGAGCACGTTTCAGCCATGTACCGGACTGCTAACGACGATGCAAGCGCAGCGATGCTTCTTACTAAAATAATAGCCTGTTGCTAATGTTCGTGTTGTCGGCCAGCAAAACTAGCTTCTGCTGTTCAGTACATGAGTTTATCTAAGAAAGACTTGGCAGCTAGCCTTCTTCGGTATTTTCATCTTCTTGTTACTGTCATGTTATGTATCGCACCCTACCTCACAGTTCAGCACTGCCTTATATTCTCGAGTGAGCCGTGCCTGATGCTATGGACGTTGCCGATGTAGCACCTCGGAAGGGCTTTACATTCATTGTGGCTGCGGTGGGGTTTCAATGCTTAGCTCTTATTTAGACCTCTAGCCTGCAGACGGCCCCTCCTTAAATGCACTGTGATGTAATTAAATGGACCGTTAGCTTTCATCATAAAGTTCTAAGATACCTCACCATTTGTGCAGACACTTTTTCTTGTTCTGGAAACACTTCCCTGCAGGCATCCTCAATAGTGATCATATCGCCGGGAAAAAAGTCGACCTCCTCTTCTCCAGTTGAGAGGACAGCCCAACACGTTTTCCCTCGAAAGCTGCGAATAAGGTAGCAAAAGTAAATTTCTCCAAAATTTCTCACTGAGGGCGAAATTATTCGTATTGATTAGTGACGATCATACTGTAATGAATGTAATCCTTTAAGCGAAACGGCAACAAAACACCTGCTTATCAATGCAAAAGTTATCTCAGCCTCGAAAATGACGTCCGTTATCTGCAGACAGCAATTTTTTTGCCAGTACTGCGAAAGCGTCAACCTGATCACATGTGAGAGCCGTATCACGGCTACAAGTGCCGATCTCTGCCATAAAAACTTGGCGGCCTCCTCAAGCTTAATGTTAAGGAAAATGCAATAATATTTAGATTGCCAGCTATGGTTTCAACAATGAGTGTCTTGAAATTTTCCAGCCAAAAGGGTTAGAAGCGGATCCATTGCCCTTTTATGCTTTACATAAGTCATCATCTTCTAGAATGCTCCAGTCCCTTCCATTAAATTTCTATACGGAATTATGCTAACACAATCAAGCAGTCTCCACTAATACAGTATAATCCTTCTCCTGGGGTAGGCCAAATTCCAAACGTTTAGAAATGCTTTGGAATTTTGGGGGGATGCACCAAGTTCCAGATTTTCTCTTTTCAGACTTTCAAATCTGGCTGTGCCCTATAATTGGTCCACTAGTGGTCACGAGAGCTTGATGACGACATGACTCTCCCCCTTAATCAGAAAAGCACTTGTGAGAGAAGTTCGAATTTTTTTACCGTAAAAGGACCTCGAAGCTATTCGAATATTAAGCTCGGTTCAGAAAGTTCCGTCCTGCGGTAAGAGGCCCTGGTATGAAAGGCTCTTTCAGCATTACGGCACTGGCCACAGTTCACCCCTTCTCCAATGAGCAACTACAGCGACATCATAGGTATTGAAAAAACAGCGCAACGGTTCGGTATGGTTACACGCATGCCGCATGCTTCTAACCCCTTGTGAAGTGCATTGCGGACGCACCAAGACTGCAACACCAGCACGGTTTTGTATACATTCCTTCCGCTTAGAGTAATTTTTTTAGTGGCAAAATAGCGGCAAGCAGAAGGCCTCACATAGGAGCAGAGACGACCATACACGCTGTGGGGCCGTCGTTATTAGGTAATCGTCCAGAGGAATAGTGCAGAAATAACCGAAGAATTTATATTATTCCAACAAAACTGACGACTAAACACACGCCCGCGGAAACACGTCAGCAATAAAAGGGAATAGGTACAAAGCATAAAACTTCAGCGAACACATCTTTTCTTTTGCATCGGCTATTTGTCCTGCTTTCTACGTTTTTTTTTATTATATTTAAGTTCATAAATAACAGGAAATAAACGCAACCCATTAGCTCGTAAACTCCTGCAACTGTTAAGGTCGGCGAAGGCGGCTGCATCACTATTGAGCTAGCCGTGACAGCGGTTGTGGAATTGTTGAGGGAAGACCTAGGTGATAATACTCGTGCTGGGAGAAAGACAGTGCGCATGCGCTTATTCTTGGTCACGGTGTAGCTCTAAGCCGACGAAGAGCTGTAACATTTCCGCCGGTCGAAGGTCACGCGGTACCGTTAAAGAAGTAGCTGGCTGTACTTGTTTTACCATACTCGATGCATAGCGTTCTTTGCAGCCTGTGCGTGCCCCTGTACGAAACAGCGCTCTTATCACGCAAATATTTTCATTGTGCCCTTAGCCGAACGCAGTCTTCAGCCGCACGAACATTAGTTCTTCCAATATAGATTGAATAAATTAGTTTTATTAGCTTTTTGGGATTCTTAGCAGAATAAAGTTAATAATTATAATCAACAACATTGGTACCGGCAGCGCCCACCAGTAATTAGTTTAATCGCCAGACAAGCATACCTTTCCAGGAGACAAAAACTCATAGGTGGCATTTCTCGATATCCTTGGTTCATTTTTCTACCCTGACGATTCGATTCTTGCCGCTCAAGTCAGAGTTTCTTGCGCGAAAATGCGCGAGAAAATAGTTTTTCGCACATTCATGTCCTCAGGTTTTCGTGCATTGCATGGAATACATATACAAATTCATCACTGAAGGGAAAAAATTTCAGCACGAAAAAGCTTACGTTATCACAATCCTCATCTGTTCCAGGCTGCACTTGGAGAACTGCTGATGATTTGCACCGTGGTCCTTATAGCTCATCATGTATCCGTCGTCCCATGGGCAATTTTCCGATCCCACGTAGTGAGGCACCAGTTCCACTCTCTTTGATCCGTCGTGTTGTGCTCCCAACCTATTTCGAAAGAGCCCATGTAGACACAAATGCAAACAGCTCCACTAAGGCGATTGGTGCAGAAGCGGCATGTCCAAGAAAAAAAGAAAACACCTCCTACTCTTCCCTTACCTGAGGTCACACGGAAAAATATAAACTGCCCTGTTGATTGCTGACTACAAGCATATCATACACAAAGTCCGCACTAGTCCCCAGATCACTTTGGGCACATTCTCTAGAAAATCTACCCAAACCAGCATCCATAGCTAATGTGCTCGTTGGCACAAATGAAGACACAGACACGGTCTTCTACTATGTATTACAATGACGCTTTGCTTCATAAAAGTCCCCTTTACAGTGAGCGCTTTATATTTGTCTCATTACGCTTCAACCACCTGTTTTGCACCATAGCTTTCAATTAAAAAGCCAGCGTTTAAGCAAGTCTTGTATTTGTTTAAGCCTTGTTCAGGAGATGTATAAGCGTATGCTAGTGTGTGGTTTCATGTTCATGTGCGTGAGTGCATATGTGCATAGCAGGTAGCTCTGGCTGGCGCTAAAATGTAAAATAAAGCCCCCCATTTTACAACCGGCTTAGTGCCTGCTCGTAAATAACGGCGTGTTATTTGGTCGCACCATATTTTTGCGTCGACACCTTAAGGGCTGAGGTGGCAGAAGTATGGTATTAGCGAACAGTTCAAGCCGTTAGCGGTGTAACGTCGCGTTCCGAGATTGGTGGCCGGGATTTGTTTAGTCTCGGGGGCCTCTCTATTGTGACAACACTACGACTCACTTGCATATTTTAAATTGCACCCTGTAATTCAACGCGTTAGCTATTCTAAAGTTTTTTTGTCAGTTTTGCACCGTCGTCGTCAGCGTCCAACGGTGCAGTGTGCTGCGCACATTGTGAGAAAAACGTTGAATACGGCAGACCTTCTTCACCGCTAATTGCTCGCACACGAGTCCCCTCCTTGATTTGTCAGATTTGCCCCGGGCAGCGCAATCTGCCTTAGCTGCTCAGTGTAGATATCGCTTTCGTTAATAATAAATCGCCCCTTCAAATATAATTATATTTTCAGTGTCGCAGCTCTTCGTAGCGCGTTCAACTCTGTTGCAGCGCCATGTGCATATAGGCGGCGTCCACACCACACACCATGCCATCGCCCCAAGATGCTAAGAGATAAGAGATAAAGAGGAAGTGGCAAGTCAGGGCTGTTAACAGAAGGCTGCTCTCGTTGGCTACCCTGCACTGGGGAAGTAGGGTTAGGGGATGAGTGCGATGCACGTTACTAACGACATGGCGTGTTTATCTTTTTACGGATGCGTCGCCAGCAGTGTCTAGCTCGGTGATCTTGGCAGACCGCCAGGCAGCTGTATGCGTAATAAGAAAGCCGGGAAGAGTATCACGGAGGAGCATGGTGCTCAAGCCGAGGCCAGAAAACTACCGCAATTCATGGTTCTGAAGCCACAGCTAATGTTAAGCATTGGCGGTATGCACTCGTAAACGTCCTGAGATATTTTTTGGCACACAGACTGTTTGCGCCGTTCTCAGTTCTGAAGAAGGCAAATGTTCAAAAGTATTCCCTTCATATGTCATTGCAAACCACTTCTGGTTTATACCTAAATAGGTCAGCCGGTTCGCAGACTATTTAGTGAATCGCATTTGCATCGATATGAAGGAAGAACTAATGCTTGAAATATACTGCAACGTTTTTTCTGCGGTGCAGAATATGTGATGACTAGGCTCTGTACGACGCTACTGTTGTTTGAGTAAGAAGTACTTTCACCTTTGTAACGCTAGATCTAATAGTAAACCTTCAAGCGAATTACAAGATAAATCAGGTTCCAGACGAAAAACACTCGCTTATCTGCTCGGTGTCACAACTGGCCCAACCCGAGAACTTCCTCTACTACTTCTGGCAGCCGAGTACGAGTTCGATCAGTATTTATTTATTTATTTCAAAATACTGCAGGCCTATGTGGCCTAAGCAGGAGGGACAAACAACCTAACGACCCACAGAAGAAACGAAAAAAAGTGAAAGTACTTTTCAGTGTGTCTACAACACCTGTCCGTCTGCACCATCTCGTCAACACAAAAAGCATGTCGCCACCATCGTCATCATCAGCCTGCCTACTCCCACTGAACGACAAAAGGCCTCCCATATATTTATACAGTTGACCCTGCCTGTCTCAGACATGGCTACCTTAACACAACAAAATCTTTAATGGCATCCGCCTACCTAATTGTCTGCCTCCTCCTGCTACTCTAGCCTTTTCTTGGAATTCACTCTATTCCCTTAACGACCATAAGTTATCTCGCCTTCGCATTATATGCCCCTCACAAGAACATTTACACTTCTTGACTTCGGCTACGATATCATTAACTCGCGTTTGTTCCCTGACATACTCCCCTCTCTACCTTCCTCTGAATGTTACACTTAACATTTTCGCTTCCATACCTTCCTACATTCCTTTAAACTTAAGTTAAACTCTTTTCTGTACATTTCATTGTTCTGCCTCATAGGTGCGTACCGGTGACATACAACTGTTGCGTACTTCGCTCATGCGCGATATTGGCAAACCGCCACTCATATCTGAGCGAGTACATGCCAAATGCACTCCACCGCATTCTTATCCTTCTAGCTACTTCTGTCTCGTCAAGATTTGCGATCACTACTTGCACTAAGTAGAAGTATTTTCTCACCAGTTCCAGCGCTTAGCTAAAAATAGTGAACTGCTGTTCCCTTCCGATGCTGTTGGCATTAATTTAGTTTTCTGCATACAAATTTTTAGACCCACGGTTACATTTCCTTGACTATGCCATTGATTATGCGTTCCCATTCATTCCTTGAGTCACTTGGCAAGCAACTGCACCCGCGAATGGCAAATTACTAAGGCATTCTCCATTAACTCTCCTTTCCAACTCCTCCATATAAAAGTATAAGCTACCTGCAGCAACAGGCGGTGAATACAATTGGCGATGTCGTGTATCTAGGCCTCACGCCCTCCTATATTTCAATTCTATTGCTCTCTTTATGGAGGACTATGAAGGTTGTGCAGCCATTATAGACATCTTCCAGCATTATTTACATAACGCTGTTGTACACCCTGATTCCGTAATGCCAGTATGAGTGCTAAAATTTCGACTGTGTGAAATGGTTTCTGATATTTTCTGATTTATATTATATAGGGGTGAGATATTCTTCTCATTTTCCTATCACCAGAAGACCATGACTACTGAATTTGCATGAGTCTATGGAGAATGCATGTTTAGAATAAGAACTGCTTATTAGGCGCCACAGTTCTTCCCCACCCACGCGTCGAATGCCTGAGTGCATTTCACAGTTTCCACTTCACCGTAAATACGCCTAGAAACAAAGCTCTGTAGCAATGAAACAAAGCCTTACAGATGCCCCATTTCGTGTGAAAGGGTGAACATTCCGTTGTAGTATCCAGGCCGATCTTCGCCAAGACCTACGTAGCCATTAGTGCAGAGGCCACCAAGGTAGGCTATGCCTAAACAGAACCAAAAAAGAGCAGAACAAAATATTAATTGAAATAATTGTATGCTTCGCTTGTGCGAAAGATACAGCTGCATACAGAGGAACTTTAGTGCCTACTTATACGAAGTCTTAGCCCTTTAGGCTTCTGTGTACATTATACCCTAGTAACGCGTGTCAAAACTGGCAAAGCTGTTGTTTTCGTGTGGTTTTTGTTTCGACATGAAACTTCTATTTCATGACGCGCGGCTAGAGAGCTATATGGTATAATTCATAACACACTTTCTGCAGAGCACACAGCTACAAAGTACCCGCCCCAGTGGCTCAGTTGTTTTGGCGCTCAGCTTCTGCTGAGCGCCAGTTTTGGCGCTCAAGGTCGTGGGTTTGATTCCGGCTGTGGCGGTCCATTTCGATGGAGGCAAAATAAAAGAAAAACGCTCGTGTGCTGTGAGATGTCAGCGTACGTTAAACAACCGCGGGTGTCTGAATTATTCTGTATTCCCCACTACGGTGTCTCTCTAAGCCGGTATGGCCCTTCGGGTTTTCAATGCCCACAATAGGGCATATTCAAAATCCCGCTAGTGCGCTTTCCCGCATAACAATGTTGTCCCAAACAAGATCGCTGACCATGCGTTTCCAGCTGAAACAAAGCAAGGAAGACTGGTTTTTTGTTTCATCCTTCCAAAATACGTTTCTTACATTCTATCGACACCTTTATCGCCTGTCCTGTAGCCCACGTAGTTCTTTTATAGCGAAGTCGGCCATCTTGTTTGGAGCAACATAGTTATGTGGGAAAGCGCACTTGCGGAATTTTGAATATCCTCTATTGCAATCGCCACTGCATTCTGCTACGAAGTCTAGCTGGAAAGATTACAGCGTAATAAGATGCAGACAACCGATGACACACGAAATTGACCGCCGCCAACGCGACGAGAACGCAATCTTTTTGTGTGTGTGTGTGTGGTCTGTGTCTTCTGGTGCTGTGACTAACTACGCATGTACCAACTAGCCTGAAAAAATTCCTCGAGAAAGCTGAGAAGTGCTCGAGCCCACTTATTACTTGCTAAAGAATTTACCTCCTGATTCAATTCCGAACACTTATGCTCACCAGCCTTTGTATCAACCAGGAAGCAAAAACTGGCTTAAAAAAAGCTCTTCAGTGTTTGTTTTTTTTTTTTATGCCTCCAATACATTCAGCAAGAGTTGTTGACGGGCTAGTTGGCTTCACACTTGTAATGCCATCAAAGGTTATGCGCAAGAAGAAAAAAAAGGCGATGCGAAGACTGTCGTATTTTTTTGTCTTTGATGTTATTACAAGCTTCAGTGTCTTTATGTCTTTATTTCGGAGCGCAGAATAATCGGACATCATCAATATATCTTGCAACTACATCGCTCCTCTTTATAAGCATCTCTAGGAAGTTTGCCGTCATTTATCCTGTATGAACTATTTTAGATCTCACCATCGCAAGGTATGTCATTTATTTCGTCGATTTTTCTAAGCGTGATGCAATCTCGACGTCATATATTCTGGAACATCATTGTGCTCAAAATGTTGTCGCTATGATTAAGGTGCTTATTTTCTTGTTACTCTGCAACCAGTATTGAAAGCAGCTAGAGAGCTCACGTCTTTTCTTCTACCACTAAATGTTGCGCAACGACCGAAAAGCAAGCATGTCAAACGTAAGGGGATACTGAGTGGATATTCATTGTGGTGTGCATCGTTAAACTACGGAATACTTACGGCAAGAATACTACTCTCATTGCAAACGGGTTTTTTTATAAGGTTAATGAGAACAAAAGGCTGGTGCCGTCATCACCGGCTGATTTCGCAACTGAACTGCTCACGTCGACGCTCAATTTTTTGGCACGAACCTCTGAGGCTATCGTACACATCCATTCATTTCCAAAATACAACAACGAGTCCTCCTCGCCGTAGACGGCACGCATTTGAATAGAGTCTCGGAAAATTTTTCAAATTCAATTTCTCAGCCATAAATACATCATTTCGGTCCGGACAAAGGCTAATTTGCCCAAAAAGGGACAGATTATTAATTTTTTCTGGGAACAATAACTCGATAGAGCTGTCCTCAATGTGGATTTAACAAAATAACGCCTCAAACACCTTTTCTTCATTCAAGGAAGGTTTCAATAGAATATTGACATTGAAACAATGATGAGTAAAACATTAAACCCACCTAAGCCACCCGTGCTTATTTTACCATCGGCACCATCCGTGACTACGTCACGCCTGGAAAAAAATACAAATTCATTATACTTCGTATTTTAAACTTACACGCGCTCTATGGGACATGGTGCAGAGAGTACAGTTACCCAGTGAAAAAGAACACAACGTCAGGAGTCCCAAATTCCGACTTCTTCCCATAGGCGTACAGCCTGAATGCACCGAGCGTCTGGGAGTCATGCGTGTATCTACTATTCCCGCGTAGAAATGTCTCGTCCTGTATAAGAAAGACACATTTAAAGAGAAGAAAACATACAATAAAATTTGACCGTGCAATATTATGTGCTTACCCAATTCTGCTCAGTGCCAGTCAGCATGAGCTTCACTTTTGGGTGCTCCATGTCTGAAAACCTTAAGTTTACCTGCGGAAATATGCGTGGAATTCAGAGCCAGGGATTATTACTGTATATTCATCATTATCATAATTAGCCTCACTATGCCCACTGCAGAACAAAGGCCTCTCCCATATCTCTCCAATTCACCCTGTCCTTTGCCAGTTGCGGCCACCGTATCCCCGCCAACTTCTTAAGCTCATCCGCCGACCTAGATTTTTGCCACCCCCTACTACGCTTCCCTTCTCTTGGTATCCACTCCGTTACCCTCAAGGACCAGCGGTTGTCTTTCCTTCGCATTACATGCCCTGCCCAAGCCCTTTTCTTTCTCCTGATTTCTACTAGGATGTCATTAACCCACGTTTGTTGTCTGATTCACTCGGTCTTCTTTCTGTCTCAACATTTCACCTTTCATTTCCTGTCCACCGGTTCCAGCGTTATCCTCAATTTAAGCTACAACCTTTTCGTTAGCCTCCACGTTTCTGCTGCATAGGTGAGCAGCAGTCAGATACAGTATAGCGAACTGTAGGTGTAGTAACAGGTTTCCAACGAGAAGACTACGTCTCATGGGGCAGATTTAAGAACGCCACATAATGAAGGTAAACAGGATTGAGACGACGTTTAAGATAAAAGTTATTCAGACTAACTACAAAACAGTGGCCGTTTCTCGGACAAAAAAAAAGGGTGCGTAAGCTAGTTACGCCCACTCCGATCTCTCAGCTTGCAGCAGGCATAAACATTCTCTTTTTATCGGCTACGTAACTTAGCGCCTTCGATTGTAAATTTCTCAAACTCTTTACTGAGTCGCCCTGCTTCCGAAGTATCTCCATTCCCGATACAACAACGATATTCAAAATCTGAAAACTATTAGTAAATGAAAGAAACACCTGTGTTAGCCAACCCATTTTAGCAATACAATGAGAGAGTGGTCGTCGATGCTCGAAATTCAACACTTCTCAAAAGAAAAGGCTTCACCAGTTAAGATGCTCGTAAGCAAATCTTTTCGCCCAAATGTGTAGGCATCAAGACTGCAGAGCACATGTCTTCCGTTTTGCAAGGGGTTCAGGTGTTATTAGTGACACTTACCGAGTTCAAGGTAACACATAAGTATGTAAGAAACATTTTCGTTTCGTTGAAGTGCGTATGGTGCGGCCTATCTGCAACAATAAACACCTCGATGGTAACCGAAACAGGAGGAGCTGCTGGGGCTTCGTCCCAATCAGATCTCTGTGAGAACTGGCGACCTGAAAATAAAAACCAATTTCTTTTTCGCTTTTTCTTGTCTAACGCAAAGCCACACTTTGAAGAAACGTGTCCTTAAAATTTCACTAACGTTAAGTTAAATCTCACTGTACGTTATTAACGTAAAACTGGATAACAATCAAAGCGAAGAATTAAAATCTAATATTCCAATTATCCACATAATGACAAGAAGTTTTTCAAGAGGACTGAGCTCATGTCTCCTCCTGGACGCCGTATATGAAGAAATACGTCCTTCCTACAATGTAAGGTTATATTGTGAGCCGTCATGGTTAAAACGCACAGCAACATTCATGGTACTCACGATAAACGTCTCTTACACGGTCTAGTTCCAGCGGAAAAAGGTTAACAAACTTGGTGACGTGAAAGTTCATACCTTTTAACTTTCAATTATGACGTATAAAAGTATCGCACCACCACTTTTTTTTTAATCAACAGAAAGTATAGACTTGCTCTGTTAACATTGTGTGCGCCTTCTGAATTATATACTCAGAGGTATTTATTTCAAGTACAAGGATGTCACTTTAACGGGGCCCATCTTTTCATGCCCAATTTAAAAATATCAAGTCCGTCGTCTATCTTGTCGCTGAGAGTAGAGCGATACTCATACCGTGGACAGCACATAATGCAATGTGGGAATTGCGTAGAGCATTCTAGGGCGGCTAATGGACGGTAGTAGCCGCCTCAGTGATTAACTACATTCTTGAGTAGAGTCTGTTTACGGGATGCCGTCAGCCGCTGAGATGCTAATGTTATGCGTAAAATGCCTGCGGCGCGCTTTGTAATTTCGGCTGTACTACGCAAGACAGGCTCGCAGCGTACCTCTGTTGTGGCGCTTGTATCGTTCGCAGAGCGGCAGCCCCGCAGTTGGCGCGCGCGTTATGTTTAGGCTATTTTTAGGAAAATAAAGGCGCAGTAATTGTCTCACTTGTGTGTGTGTGGGAACTTCAACCTCGACGCGAAATAAGGGAGAAAGTGGGTGGGATAGAAGAAAGAGAAAAAGAGGGGCCGTATTCGAGCTCCGGTATAATTTCTACCAGCGGGTAATCTTGATCCCCCCCCCCCCCCCTCCATCGCACAGCCCACATGCGTTTCTTGCATTTCGCCTCCACCGAACAGCGCCAGCCGTGGTCGAGATCGAGCCCGGTACTGTGACTCAGTAGCCGTGCGGCCTAGCTACTGAGCCACCGCGGCAGGCATGGATTGCGTAATGAGCTCCTCCACGCACATCGCTATGGGCGCAAAGGCATCAGCAGGTGGGTTCTACTGGACATAAGATATGTCTTCCAGAAGCTGCAGGAGTAGTGTAGCTCTCAGCGTCTGTAGTGTTTAGCTTACCCCTAGAATATATTTTTGCAATAAAATTTAGACCGTTTGGTTCATGCTCTAAGCCATGCGGGATCACCATTTGTGGCTCTGCCACATCTGGCTTGTCGAAGCTGCTGATGGTTCGGTTTTGCGTCGGCGTTAAACGTAGTCACATGAAAAAGCGTGGCAGCAGACTTAGACAGGATGCACACGTTGGCTATTCCGTGAAGGAAAGAATTAAAGGTATGGTCGAGGGGCGAATATTCTAAAATTTCCTAATCTTACGCAATATCTCAAAAGATCTTGAAATTTGCGCAAGTTGTTCATTCCAAAAAGTTCTAAGCTGACGCCACACCCATGTTCCTTCGCCGCTTTTATGGGGGTAGCGATCCGCGTGACTAGAGTCGACTAAAAGGAGATGGCCCCAGTACGTGCCAAACAGTGCTGGAACTTCTGCCGCCGCCAGACGTATAGTTACGGTAAAAGCCACACAGATGCAATTGCAGTATGTGGTCGCAACCGAATAGTCGACTGTCTACTACAACGTGCCGCCGTCAAATCTTCGTCGACCCATCCCCGGCGATGATTTGTCCTTTTGCTACAGGCGCAAAGAGTGCCACCGATTTCAGCCACCTTTTTTTTTCTACAGGGCAGCGCATTCAACGTTTTTCGCTGCATTCGCACAGTCTCTGGCGCTGTTAAAAGAGCTAGACCTAAAGCCTTCTGATCAGAGGCCTATCAAACAGCCACAGCGTTGACCGAGCGAACAAAAGACGATGATAACAATGACGTCCCACGCTCAATGCAATAGGCTACCAGGCAGAACGCATAACTCGAAACGAAGCGGTGATTGAAGATTGTTGTGAGGTGTCGGGAGCTGAAACTGCCCTAGTTCCGCCGCCAGCAGTTCGATTCATGCTCCGGGCTCAGGCTATTTTTCTCCCGTACATTCCGACTAAGTTTCATGGCATTTCTCATAGATTCGCCTTCATGTTTAGTGTAAGTGTCAGCCTCTCATTCGGCTTCAGGTTCATGGTAGTGTCTGGGCGATGTTCGCCATTATTTGCGAAGAGTTGGAACTGAAGATATTTGACTCGCTTTCCTGCCTTGACGCTGGTGGCCTCCAGAATGTGCTTTTGGACTCGGAACAAAACTGATGACTGAAGCGCACTGAATATTTGTCTTTCTAGGATGATTTCCAACACATTGCTGCTTCCTGATCACATTCCTGGAGCCCGAAAGAATCCTTCAGTCTTGCAAATAGTTCTACATTCTGCGCCGAAGGAAACGAAGCACCTCTATTTGTGAGAAGCGCAGCAATTACATGATATTAACGCTCATTTTGTTCCTACATTATGCATGGTACCGAATAACAAAACAATGGTAAAAGATTTGCTATGAAAACTTCATGGCCTAATTTTCGTCGTTTGTCGGCCCTACAAAGACATCCGACACTCGATGACATTGCTAAAGAAATGGCTTTATGTACTTATATACGCAATATTACACAGCAGCAGTGCTCGGATACTCTTCATTGCAGTCGGCCAAGCCGACCACCCAAGGCATGTGAACCCACGTTCAAAACTTCGGGAACTCGCGGGCATTGAACCCGCTTCCACAGCCAGTAACAACGCTTGGAACAGTGAGACAGCGGAAAGGAGAGTCTCAGCAGGCAAGTGGCACTGAGCTTATATCCTCGCCACAGTTTCAGGAACCAATTATTAAGTAGTAAACCTTGGCGTCATGTCGCTTTTCACGAATTTTACTCGTTCAAAGTGACCAACCCCCCCCTCCCCCCTCGAGTTGGCCTTAGGTCTCCTGACCATTTAGGGAATGTTGGCGCTATGACCTTGCTGTTCTTGCACGCAGAATTTGATAACAAAAAAAAGTATTTAAGAAGGACCATTGCAACTGCTCCTGGCCGTCGTGGGAAGACACGAATAAAGGACCACGCAGTTGTCCGGGGCTGCGACAGCTACTTATCAGACTGATTAACCAAAGTCGCGTATGTGCTCCTCCCTTCATGTATACGATTGTGAAAAAAGGTATGAACAAGTATAGCTAAGCACCGGCCCATGCACTGGGCCTACAGGCCGCCACCTTTGAAATATCATCTTCCTAACACAGATTCTTTCGCTTTTACTTCAGCAACCTTGCACACCATCATGAAGACGTGGCATCTTCAACTCTAACACGTGCATTCCATTGTGTATCAAAATGTGGTATCTAGTGCTTCTTCGTTGGCGAATGCATTAGAAGAGTATTAAGCGATGTGTGTATAGAAGCTGGAAAGCGTAAACTGGTCAGTCTCCAATTTTGGGCTCAAAGGTATATGCAGAGCACTAAGCAAGGTTAACACTAAAGGGACAAGAAATGCAACATTAACTTCCTAGGAGCATAGGCGGACAAGCAGTGATGACAGTGCTCGGGCGCCAAAGTCACGACACTGCGACGACAAGCCCGCAGTTTCTTATGGCAGAAGCACCATGAGCTATGCAATTTTTGGAAGCTTTAAGACACCGCCCCTCCCTACTCCTACCCCGCACAAATGTAGCGGCAAGTTTCTCAAGTAATCATTTCAAAGGGACCCCAGAGCCGTGCAGCAAGATGGCGACGCCTTTATATTTACACTTCTTGTACAAGGCAAATGCCAGCGTAGTAAGCTTAACTCTGCTAGAAAGGCAATACATTTCAATGTCGCTGTGGTGAACTTCAGCGCGCGCAAGCTTAAGGTTAGAAGAGACAGCTTTTGACAGCTCCAAAGCAGGAATCTCCTGCATGTATTGTCGTCACCTTAATTTAGCCTGTGCCATTGACCTCGTGTTTGTCGTTTTTAGGAACTAGTGCTTTAAACCTGGGCTTTTTCTACTATCTCATGCGTGCACGCACCTTTAAGTATTATGATTTTTTCCAGTTATGCAGCACGTTTTCTTTGTTATAACACCTACTGCCTGAAGAGCACATGCCTCTGAGGAGAAATCGGTGGTCCTTAGCTCCTCCGAGATTAAAGGAACACTTCCAAGCAGATTAGCGTACATGTAGTGAGAGTTTTGGGCTGCTAAGAAAATTACGGCATTCATATCTTCATTATCTTTATCACCAGCCTGATTACGCCCACAACAGGAGAAGAGCCTCTGCCTTGTGTCTCCAATTAGCCCTGTCCTTTGCAAGCTGCGGCCAGCCTGTTCTCGCAAAGTTTTTAATCTCATCCACCCACCTAATTTTCTGCCGCCCCTCCTATACTTACCTTATCTTATAATTCAGTTCATTACACTTAACGACCATCGGTCATCTTTCCTTTGATTTACACCCTCTGCACAAGCCCATTTCTTCCTTACTGATTTCTCACCAATGTTCGATATGCGCCTGCCTTCTAATACTTCGAGCGCTGATCGTTGTACCGGCGGTACCCCTCCGAAGCCGGTCAATTTTACTGTTCAAATAATTAGCTGGATAAAGCAGGTAAAGTGTTGCGGTAACAGAGTAAGAGCAGAAATAAAATATTTCCTCATGGTCGTAAGCGAGGAGAAAGCATTAAGAAGACTGCCGCAAGTGACATGTTAGCACGCAAGCAGTTCAAGTGGAGGGCAATGCGCAACAGGACCATTAAGTTGAGTGACCGTTGATTTGTTTTCAAAAACCTCTCGTTTTAGTTGAACCGAAAGTCGCTTGCTCGGTGCACTGTAGAGCGCTTAGAAACGACCGGCTGTCCGCTACCTTAGTGGGCGCTGTTGGCTTTCAGTGCGTTCATATAAGGAGATGACCGTTCCTCAACTCGCCATTCACGCTTAGCATCTCCCATGTGAGTCATTCCCTTTTATTCACGTCCGAAATCCACGCCAAGGTTTCCGTTCCCCTACCTTTCGAAAAATATTTATCAGTCCATATAACCTGTTTCAGCGATGCGTTTCCAAAGAAAACTCCAACATACACTAGACGCGTCCTCGGCCCGTTACGCAAAACTATACCAATTATAGTAAGCCCAAGTTAACTTCTAATCACCTATGGTGGCGCAGCGAGGTCAGCTTGTCTTGCCTTCCTCGTTGATAGTCAAGTAACGTGGCACATAATATATAAAACATAACACAGGAGGACGGAATAGAGCTAGCTGTCCCCTCCACGAGTAATTTATAGGGCCCTTCACATCATGTATACATTTTGTTCTAGTTTTCATACTCGACTTTTTGCTTGATGCTATAAATGAACGGCGTCCCTGTCCTCAGGAGGCTGCCTTGTACTTCTTCCCGCAATGCAATTGAAAACAACATACTAGCAATGTCAACACGTTCCTCACACAGAATACCGCTCCCTGTGAAAACTTACAGCCACTGAACGTTTTCGGTAAATGCGTTGCACCAAGTGTTGGACTACATTCAGTGTAACGACACCTTATAACACCACGCACGTACTTTCCTCGGGGAGGGTGAGAACTTTGTCGCTCATCTCGTTGCGCTCAATCTCGTGTATCATATGTGGGACCAGCCCAGATTCCGAACGTTCCATTGTAGGCAGAGGATGGATCCTGTGGTTAGGTCCCACAACGCCTTCCTGAAAAAAAAGCAATCGTCACGATTAGAGCTCGGTTCGACTCAGTGGCGTAGCCAGAAATTTTGTTCGGGCGGGGGCTCATGTACAGCGCGGTATCTTCATAGAATTTGTGGAGGGATGAAACGCAATAATAATAACTACACTGCCATACTGACAATGCCATTGTGTAATAGATAACGCTACGTACTCTCTAGACAAGTGAGATATGTGTTTTTTTTAAAAAAGAATGCATTCTCATGTCTTAAAATCGTGGCATACATAACTGATACCAATGTTTCCATGTTTTTCGAGGGGGGGGGGGAGGCCTCATAAGCATCCCCCCCCCCCCCCGGCTACGCCCCTGGTTCGACTGTCTGATAAAATTTGCGCCATATTAAACAAAGAAATCTCCAAGGCTCCTTGATATTCCTTGCCTGGACATTCCGATACTCCCGACAGGTATTCCGTTACTGGCTGACCGGTAATTTCATCCCACCTTTTAAAGAAAATAACATCTGTCAGGCCCACAGATAAGGAGGCAAATGTCTAGAAGCCGATAGCAGCACCAACAAATATGTGATCCAATGTTGGAAACAAACTGCAAATTGCCGGGCTAAAAGTGGCAAGGTGCGAAGGTTTAAGACCCTACAGGTGGTGTCTCCAAAGTATGTAGTGCTCTTTCAAGTGGCAAAGCACATCACTGTCGTAGACATGGTCTTCCGGAGAGTCTTTTCGATTCAAAATGTGCGGCTGACTCAAGCCCCGTCCTTTAAGTTTTCCCGTTTTTCTAACAAATTTTCAGGCGCATTTGCTGTCGCAAAACAGCGCACGATCACATGCACCTCTCAAAGGAAGATATTTGAGGCAACGAATGTAACAACTCTGGGGCTGCGGATCTAATGCGGAGTACTCCTGAATAAAAAGTCTGATTAAGATAGGTTGGATGTAATTTTGACAGGTATGACGACGTCTTCAGAAAACTGGCTCCTTCAGGTTAACCATGCAAAAAACGAAGATCAATACTTTAAACACGAGTTTGTTAAAAAGTGATATATTGCAGGCGCTTCACAGCTCATATTCGGAAGACCAGCTTTGGCTGGTGAGTCGAACAAGAGGGGCGGCAAAAGCCAATGGACTCCTTGAATGAGAACCCACCCAACTAACTGCGATTTTATCGATGCACTAAATGTTTTCTCACTCACTGATTGCGGGCAAAGGCTTCGTCCTATGGGAGCCCCAAAGATTCTACAAACCTCTCCTGTCCTTCGATGGCACGTTTTTTATTTCAGTGTTATCCAACTCAACCGAGGTGCTTCTCTTGCATTACTCAGCATGACATTTTTTTATTGGACAAGTTTTAAGGAACGTGCAGGGAAAGGCGCCACAAGGCTACGAGGGCACACTAAGGCAGGACACAAGGAGCGCTCGAAGAAGACCACACTGAATAGCTCTGCCGTAGTGGAGAGCTTCCTCCCTTGTCTTTCTACACCTACACTCCCGAATTCCTTTGCTACGGCTGCTCATGAACATGGGGAATGAAATGCCTCCAGTTTCAGCCTTACTGGCACCAGAGGAATCGCTAATGTAGAAAAAACGTAGTATGAGAACGACCCAAGAACCTCCTTTAATAGGGCTCAAGTTGACGGCCTACTGTTCCTCGGGAAGCGCCAAAATGCACGCTAATATTATGATTCTGCTTAACTATTAGGTACCGGTGGATATTTTACTAACTAAAGTGCCAACTACAACAATAAGCTATATGATTTTAAATTACAAATTGCGACTGTCAGTGAAAATTCTCAAAAAAGGCCCTTACGACCGCCGTTATTACTTTCTCCTGAGGTATGAAGACTGTTTTTGCGTTGTTTAACGCTCGCCACGAAACGGCCTGCGATATGGAGGAAAGATGGCCGCCGAGAATGCAGGGCCGTTGATGTTACCACTTTGGCAGTCGCAAAGCACTGTGCGCTGAATTCTGTGCCATTTCATCCAAGCCACTTTGGAAAGCAGCACCGAATAAGAGTCCGCCGTTTTAACTGCGACAGAACAAACTTACTATTGTAATTGGCGTGTCAAAATAATATTTTCCGAAATAGTTTTACAGATCTAAAGCCTTACCAGTTCGACACTCTTGCCTGTGGCTTTGAGTGAAACGGTCGCCATCTTCTCTGCGTCCTGATAAAGGTTCCGGTTGATCTCTTCTCCGTCGTACTGGAAGCAATGTGGAAGCGTGCTGAGACAGGTTAACCACACGAACTAGTTGGATCGTATCAAGCACATTTAAACTTGTGACAAAAACGGGAACACAAGAAGACGTAAACACGACAGCGTTGGATATCTTTTGTATCTTTTATAGTACATAGCAATGGGTCAAGTTTTATAGCGACTGAAATTCTGCGCTTATGCATTATGCAGCGCTCACCGTATTCGCAAATAGAACAACCGCAATGGAGACCTATCGCTGTATTTTGAAGCACATGGCTGGGTCGGAAAGGCGGGGTTGAGCAACAATGTAATGCGCACATCGACCAAATTGCGTTGCAAATATGGCATCCTACCCCTCATACAACGAACTTTTGCACTGAGGCCTCAGAGCCGAATGGTTACGATAACGTTGTGTGTACAGAGGCACGAAGTAGAGCTGGCAAAAAAACGTAAAGTTTAATAGTATTCCGCGATATGTTGAGACAAGGCTCTTGACTGTTTGACAAATTATATTCAAGTGCTTCTCGTCAGTTTTTGCACTGAAATTTCTATACAGCTTACGTTGACTTCGGTCTGTTCTATTACGTACATCTCCGGTGATGTCACTTAATATGGTGCAGTCCTTCTCAGTAATGAAAAAGCCTAATATCTATACTCACAAACTTGGTCGAAGGGCGTCCGTTTTCCTGTGTAAGAACACGCATCCTGGGTGCCGCCACAGATGCTCCTTCCAAGTTGAGCGTCAGCTCATCGTGTAGGTGCAGGACCATCTTGCCGTCCGCGGAACGCTCCTCGAGAAGGCGAGGGTAGACCAGCCTCGGCTGCTGAAGGCCTGCAGAGAATTTTGAATATAGCTAAAAACCCGGAGGCTGCTTTTTACGCTTAGATAACAGTGAGGCTTTTGCATCCAGTACGCGGCGCTTACATGAATTATACATGTCGCCTATTTCCACTCCGGGACAACCATTCCTCTGGCCACGCAGATTACTTAAACGCACTATTTATTACCAACACACATTGGCAATTTCACGAGAACATATCTAAAACTAAATGATATCACAAAACAAATTAATGCTAGAAAAGGTTTTTCTCTATATTTCTTGCTTGCAAGCACAATTAACTTATCTTGAAGTTCCACTTCAGATGTCCAGCTACTTATTTTTTTTATTCTTAGCCGTAATTGGTATTCATTCCATTAACAAACCGACATTTACGACCCCATATACTGGCCCATTAGGGGCCGCAACTTTCTTCAATTACTCTTTCACATTTCGCTGACAAGCTCTCATGAATGTCAAGGATCTAAACTTAATCGCAGTAGCCGCAGCAAAGAAGGTCTGGAATACTATCAATACGAGCCCGCGTCGCTTGCAGCACCAATTTTTCCCTCGTTTTTTATTGCTATGGGGACTAGGTGGTGCGGTAAAGAGGAGCTGTGCAAGTGATACAGCTGCCCATCAGTTCTTCCAGACACGCGATTGATGTACGCTTCATAATGGCGACGAAGGTCTTCACTCTGCTGAAAATGGAGCGATAGGGAAAAAGTGTGATGACAAGCATAGGATTAAACCAAACTTCAACAGCACCAGGCGCTCTCATGCGCTCTCATGCCGTCAACGGCGGTACGCGTAGTGACGTAATGCTACCCCTGTGTTGAAGGAATTGCCACCACAGGTTCACCTGAGCTCAACAAACTGGTTGAAACAGCTCAGTCAAGCGAACACCTTCAATCACGATTGGTGTGTATGAACAGAAAAACGCTACAAAGTCTGCATAAGCTAATAATTGGAGCTCAAATTCAAGGATTCGAAAACCTCGAATAGCACTATTAGGCGGATTGCTCAAACGTAGCTCATGTAAGTAAACAGTAAAAATAGGCGGTGATAATCAATACGCTTTTGTGACGCAGGAAAATGCGGACACAAATATTGAAGGACGACGGTCAACAATCAAGGAGAAGAGCTCCAGCAGTAGCAACGCCATATTCTTTTCTAGACAACTGAGAAAACATTGACGTGTTTTACAGGTGAGAGGCACAATCAAATCCCTTAGCAAGGTTACTTTTAAGCACAGACAGACCTTCCGCACAGTTCGCGGTAAACTACAACGCATCTGAGGCAATGTGTACGTTCGTTTGAATGGAACGACCCCACAAGCAACATGTCTGCTGAGTTTTATTTGGCGCGCCACATTGCAAACGCAAACCTTACAACAATTCGCCAAAAGGTTCGCTACAATCTCAGAGTCTAGATTGAATAGCGTGAGAGCCTATAGCCCTGCACACATCTCAATTTTTTACCGCTCATTTTTCGTGCTTAAACAATAGGTCTTCTTGGCACAGCTGCCGTATGACGGTTCAACGTATACATACAGGTAAGGTGCGGTAAGAATGTTTTGAACAATAGTTTGTGTGTTTTGAACAATACCTTTCTTTAAGATAATTACATCCATAATTTTCTCTTTGCCTTCAGTAGACAGTAAACAGGTCATGTGTGTCCAGCGGTGTGCGACTTCTAGGTCTAGCTGAAAAAGTCATTTCCTCCTCCGGAGCAGTTAACACGATGCGAAAGGTCACAGTGCGTTGTTTTCATGAACAGAGCAAAATTTCTTGAATGTGCTATGAAAGCCGACAAAAAAAGCTGCAAGAGAGGATTGTTTCGGGGCAATCGCGCTTAAGTACCCCCTGGTTGATTCTGCGGGCACAAGGAAGCCAGCCGATAGTTACGTTTAAATACACGACTTCTGGCACTGCAACCAGAGGAATGACAAGAAACACGCGATGTTAACTGAGCAGGAACGAGAAAACGCAAGTTTCTTTTTACACTTACCTTGAGCAGCCGCAGCAACTAGTAGTACGAACACGCTTGTGGTACTCATGGTGGTAAAGACGGCGGTCTCGACGAATTGATCTCCCGGACTGAATCCCTTATAAGCAGTCGCGTAAGACCAACGAAGTATTAAGTTCCTTGACACGCTTTGTGACATTCTAAAATCTGACAAGGTCGCACTCCTTTTAACCGAAAAGGTTTGTCAGTATGATATCGTAGGCCATACGTCTGCGTAGCTCTCGCGTACACAGTGACGTCCAGGTCGGGGAAAATGGAACAACCACCGCTAAGTGCATCCTGATATTTTCCTTTTTTCCTGGGAACTCTTTTCAAGAAAAGCATACAAGCAGAAGTAGTCGTGAGACCTTTCTTTTCGGCAGCACTTTGCCTGGACAAATTTTGTAACACCTCATCATTTTAAGGCCATAAAAGTACGTCTCTTCAGCAGTGGAATAAATAAATATTAACCCACTCTTATTTCTTATGCGGCCTTACAAAGCGAATATGGTGCTGTGTCATAAGTCGCTTGAAAGACGGCATCTAAGACACATCAAGGTGCCCATAGCAGCTGAGTTATGAAACAAGTTGTGGCAGTTACAGAAAGGGGCAGGCCGCTGGCTCCATATCACGTTGACAGCGCACGTTTTGAAACCGACTTATATGTGTTTCGGAGGTCTTGACCTAGCGTCCTCACCAGCAAAGCAGTATGGCAGCTTACGCTGTCAGAGAGTTCCTGTAATTGGCATACCAGGGCATGCATTTCAAAGAAAAGGTCGACAAAGAATTTTGTTCAGTCCGAATGGTACTGTATTTTTTATTTCATAGGAAGTGAAAATCATAATGGCGATATTCTTTAGCAATTCTTCAGAACTGATCTCTTTGAGATTTTCATGACCATTTTAAGGCTTCTTGTGTAACACAAAAAAAGCCTGCTTCTGGCGTTTAAGGATTTTATATTACTTTTGAAATATGATGGAATCGTTTGGAAACATGAAGGCTAAACAGTACTGAGCAACAAGTCTCTGTCTACCTCAGCACAGACATTTTGGAAAAAGTCGTAATGCGTCAGCATTCATCCGTCAAAATGCACCCGACAGGAGTTAGCGAATTGGTCAAATTTTAAAGCTAAAGCGTTACTGGCCCAGTCAATCTAGGATCACTGGCGCCGCAATTTGACCTTCAAGTGGAGGAGCGGTGGTATGGCAGTCGCGTGACATATCATTGTGGCTTATGACGCGAAGCCTGTCAGTCAATAGCAATACTCGGCCGCGAAATTGACTACTTATAGGGAGAGAAAACGAAAAATGCTTACAATAAATCAAACAGAATGCGAACAACACAATACAAAGCACTAAGCAGTTAGAAACAAGAATTTTCGTAATGGCACATAAATGAAAAATATGCAGCGCACAGTTAGACTTATTAATAAGAAATAAATAATAATAAGTAATTATTTTTAATAAGGGGCGCAGCCTACGCGCCTACATCCAACCTTGAAGAGAAGATTGTTGAAACCATCTATGAAGACGACGAATCGGCAATGAACAAAATAAAATCGCAGTACATTGTACTAATGGGTGGCTCGAACGAAGGTAGGCAAGAAGCTGGCCGGAGACCAGGCGGTAGCCGACTATGCCATAGGCTTCAGGAAAAGCAGGGGGGAGTTGGCGGTAGAGTTCAGAGAGAGAAATAATTTAAGTATCGTGAATACCTTCTTCCGTAAGCGAAAAAACAGGAAGTGGACGTGGAAAAGCCCCAATTGTGAGACAAAAAATGCGCTCACCCTGGTTTCGTGCAGGATGTGGAGGTCCTGGGAAAGGCGGGTTGTAGCAACCACAAAATGGTAAGGTCTCGAACTAGCTTACTCCTGAAGAAGTAATGAAGGAAATTAGCGAAACGCAAGCCCATTAACGAGTTAGTGGTTGGAGGGAAAGTAGAGAAATTCAGGATATCGCTACAGAACAGGCGTTTGGCTCTGACTGAGGAAGGCGATCTTAATGTTTAAACAACTGACCATATTCGCACACCTATCATTACGGATTGCGCGGTAGAAGTTTGCGGTAGGATGGTTCTACAGGACAGCGGCAAGCTACCTCAGGAGACAAAAAATCTGACTAACAAACGCCGCATCATAAAAGCATCTAACCCTACGGACAGAACAGAACTGGCAGAGCTATCAAAGTTAAAAAATAAGCGCAAGGCAGCCGACATAAGGAAGTTTAATATGGAGAAAATTGAGCATGCTGTCAGGAAAGGAGGTTGCCTAAAAGCATTGAAGGGAAAACAAGGAATAGGTAAAAACCAGATGTGTGCGCTAAGGGACAAAGAGGGCAATAGCAATAGCAATATAGATAAGATAGTTAAAATAGCCGAAGAGTTTCAGAAATCTATACAATAGCCAATGTAAAGAACGTTAATAGAGAGACAGTAGCACACAACAGCGGGACATCTCACCACTAACGAAAGAGGAAGTAAAGAAAGCCTTTGAAGCAATGTAAAGGGGAAAGCAGCTGCTGCGGATCAGATAACAGCAGATCTGTTGAAGGATACAGGTGGTATTGTGCTAGAAAAATTAGATACCCCCTGTAAACGCAATGCCTTATGACCTAGACCGTACCAGAAGCTCGGAAGAACGCTAACACTACCTTAATTCTTAAGAAAGGAGACGCCAGGAACTTAAAAAGCTAGAGACCACTCAGCTTACTGTGCGTTGCGTACACGGAATTTATTAACGTAATCGCAAATAGAATCCGGACAACCTTAGACTTTAATCAACCAAATGATAAGGCAGGTTTTCATAAAGGCTACTCGACAACTGACCATATTCACACTATCAATCAGGTGATAGAGCCGTGCACAGAATGTGACCGAAACCTGTATATAGCGTTTATTGATTACGAGAAAGCATTTGACTCTTTAGAAACCTCAGCAGTCATGCAGGAGGTATTGCGGTCTGAGGGTGTAGAAGTGCCTCATGTGCAAACTCTGGAAGGTATCCATAGCGACTGCAGAGCTACCATAGTTCTTCATAAAATTATCAATAAACTTCCAGTAAGGAAGAGTGTCAGGAGGGGAGACACGACCTCGTCAATGCTACTCACCGCCTGTTTACAATAGGTGTTCCGAAGCCTGGATTAGGAACCACTGAGTATAAAAGGTAATGGAGTATAACTGAGTAATTTGCGATTCGCTGATGACATTGCCTTGCTAAGTCACTCGGGAGATGAGCTGCAAAGCCTGATCAATCAGTTATACAGGCAGAGCAGGACAGTGAGTGTTAAAATTAACATGCAGAAAACCAAAGCAATGATCGACACCTTTGCAAGGGAACAGCTATACAAAATAGGTGGGAAGGTGCAGGAAGTGGTAAGAGAATACGCCTACTTAGGGCAGGTAGTGGCCGCTGACACGGATCACGGCAGGGAAAAAACTAGAAGAGTAAGAATTGGCAGGTTCTTTCATATCATGAACGGCAGTTTAGCAATATTCCTCACGAGAAAAGTATACAACAGCTGTATCCTACCTGTACTCACCTATGGGGCAGAAACGTCGAAGCTAGCGAAAACGGTTCAGCTTAAGTAAAGGACAACGCTGCGAGCTATGGAAAGAAAAATCGTAGGTGTAACGTTAAGAGACCGCAAGCGGGCAGAGTGGGCGAGGGAAGAAAAGCGGGTTAATGACATCCTAGTTGAAATCAAGAGGAAGAAGTGGGCTTGGGCAGGGCATGTAATGCGAAGGCAAGATAACCGCTGGTCCTTGAGGGTAACGGAGTGGACTGCGGCAGGTAGTCCGGCTCCTAACGAGCTGCTACCGCAACTGCCTGCCGCTCGCGGCCGTCGCACGGGTTTCTTCCCGAGAAACAATTATTAGTTCAGCGCTCCTACATTCCCAAAGCTACTCTCCCTCGGTTTTGGTGGAATGTATGTACCGCAGACATGGCTTGGATGCCGACGCATGTGGGCCGCCCCGGTCCGCAATGTTAGGAAGCCCATTCACGTGGAGAAGAGCAAATTTACGACAAATCAAAAGCAAACCCAGACCCCTAACGGACGCGCAGGTGTGGTTCGCAGAAGGCGTCTGGAGCCCCATGCGCTAAGTCATGCGCGAAGCGTCGTCTACGGGGTCACATGGAGCTTTCCATGCCAATGCCAGAAGAAGACCCGACAGAAGCTACCCTCATGTTCACTCCTCGCGAAATGCGAGTTCATCCGCGGAAACAAACACATCAAAATACGAGTGATGAACGCGCGGGCCGTTTCGCCTAAGGAGTGGGGGCCCCGCTCCGTGCGACAACAAAATACACAAAAAAGTTCCCCTCGAAGAAGGCCGGGCAAACACGAGCAAATGAAACGGGAACAAGCAAGTGCGCACGAAACTTTTATAGCACGGTTCTCAAAAAATGGTGCCCTTAACAAGTCATGCACAGGACAAAGCACGGTAGATGAGCTTAAGATGTTGCGGACGGCCTGAAAGTTGTCCTTGGGAGCATAGCGTTCAGGAGTCGTAGTTTATCTAACGTAAATTCGCCTTTAAAGCCAGAACGGCCCACCGAACAGTTTAGTGTACTAAATGAGGGAGTCAATAAATTTCTTTGAATGGTTAGTTACTCAGCTGGGCTCTAATGAGGCTTATCGATGGTCGGGCACCTAGTTAAGGTTCAACAGATCCTCCTCCCCAACTTACCTAGTTAAGGGTTCCGCTGGCTTCCACAAGCCTCTTCCCTCTTCTTACCAGGAGGATCTGGTCCTCGAGGTCATAACTGGCAAGCATTGCCTCTCACTGATCTCTATTAATATGAATTTGTACGTTTTGTGATGTACACTCGCATGTCATGTGGTACACGGCTGGTGTTGCGCGCCTTGGGCATATGCTCCTAAAATCTGTGGGCTGTATCTTCTGCAGTTTGTTTAAGTTTACTACGTTGCCTCTCAGTCCCCTGCTACATCTTTGGCCTTTCAGTCTTAAATTTTCCGTGGTGTGGCGGGTACATTATACGTCTACCTCTATAGAATAACAAATTGGCTTGTTGGCTTAGTTGGTTGTGCATTATCCAAAAGAGCGCTGCAAAACACGGCCAGAAAGGTGAGACGTACACACAAGTTGCGCCGAAGTGAGAACTGAATACTGTTCATTAAGTATTTTTATATATATCGGGTGTTTCAGCGAAAACTTTCAAAAATTTTCAAAAAAAGGCTTTTTGGGATAAAAATATTGCTTTTGCGGAATAGTATTACCAGTGCTGGCGGACAGCAGAAAACCGATGAATCATCTTAAGTAGTAAGCGGGTTTACTAATTTTTAATAAACAACTTCTGAACTAGTAGAGTTGGGCGCCTAGTTGTAATTAGAGATGTTTGGCTGCTCGCTATTAATTATCGGCCATATCAGTTTTTAGAATTTCGAAAAGACGATTACCCTTGACGCTGTGGCTCGACAAAATTGGGCTTTTTCGACTAGTTACGCGCATTGGAGGGGTTTGCTTTACCTGCATGGTTTCCTGTATTTCCGCAAGATGCATAAAAATTTTCTTTAGCTACAGCAACGAGGATAATCACGTTGCATTAATTTTTTTTAATGCCAGAAAATTCGTCCTCACTAAATTATTTATTTTTTTGCTTGTTTATTTATTTATTTATTTATTTATTTATTTATTTATTTATTTATTTATTTATTTATTTATTTATTTATTTCCAATACTGTCAAGGCCCGCAGGCATTACAGAGAGGAGGGGCATACAAAATCAAAAGTAATTTTCTTGAAATGTTCGACATTGGTGTTGCAGCGATGAAGGCAGGGAGGTGGTTCCAGTCATTTGCAGTTCGAGGAATATATGAATTCAAGCAAAGGGTGGTTCTGCAGTACGGGATTCTTACCTTAAATCTATGATCAGTGCTCGAGGATATATAAAATGGAGGAAGCAGTAACTGATTTTTGAGAATAGGGTTAGTAAAATAAATCCGTTGGAAAAGACATAAGCGAAAATATTTACGGCGCAAAGAAAGAGCTGGAAGACCAAGGGTTGACTTTAGTGCAGATACGCTTGCTGTTCGTAAATAATTTGAAACAATAAAGCGGGCGGCGCGGTTCTGAACGGACTCTAAACTGTTAGAGATATTTGATTAGGATCACAAATAGAACATGCATATTCTAGTTTCCGTCTTATTAACGTCCTGTACAAATGAAGCTTGACGGAACTGTTTACAGCTGTAAAATGACGTCGTAAGAAACCGAGTGTGCGGTTAGCCTGGTTAGATTCATAGTTCATGAGCATTTTCCAGGAGAGATTGTGAGTTATGTAAACACCGATATATTTGTACGATGAAACAGGTGATAACCGAGTGTTATTAACAAGATAGAGAGCGGTGTTATCATACGTTCGGCTACAAATATGCATGTGTTTGCACTTAGTAGTGTTGAGTTTCATGAGCCAATCACTGCACCATGAAGAAATTGTATCCAGGTCCGTCTGCAAACATGCTTCATCACAGAGACTAGTAATTATACGATACAGCACACAATCATGTGCGAAAAGTTTAATATGGGACAAAACATTGTTAAGAAGATCATTAATACAAATTAGAAACAAGAGTGGACCTAACACAGAACTTTGAGGTACTCCAGAAGTTACGGAAATAAGAGGCGAGTCATAACCATTAACTGAGACCTATTGGCTTCGGTTAGAAAAAAAAAAACATTTCATCTAGCCTAATACCTGGTCGTCAATATTTAGAGCCTTGAGTTTAATTAGTAGCAATTCATTCGAAACAGTGTCAAATGCCTTGGCAAAATCTAAAACAATACAGTCCACAACAAGGTTAGAATCCAGAGCTCGAAATAAATCGTTAGTGAAAGAGAGGAGTTGCGTTTCGCACGAAAAATATCTTCGAAAACCGTGTTGGCAAGAATTGAAGAAGTTGTTAGATTCAAGGAATGTAACAAGGTGAGAGTAAATAATGTGCTTAAGAAGTTTACAGGGTACGCGGGTTAAGGGCTAATAATAATATGAACACAGATAAATATGACATTTTCAGCGCACCGCAGCAGCTTCATTTTGGAAGTCAAGCAATTCAGATCATGCAATTCTATCGGGAAACTGAAGCTGCGCAGGCTACCACAACCGCAAGAACAACTGCCCGATAGCACACAGCCACTGCCGCGCAAGCTCTCCTTGCCACGCTGACAAAGCTTTTCTTTTTAGGACGTGGTTCCTGACGCGAAGCGACTATAAGAAAACGGATGATCAATCTGGTGAGAAAATGAATTCAAGATGACGCACAAAAACGAGCCCGTCGGGCTCGTAATACCAGAAGTGGCGCGCGCGCACGCGCGCACGAACGCACAGGCGCGCACACACACAAAAAAAAAATTCGCTGCGGCTTAGCGTGGTTTAGCCCGGTAATTGCGAAAGCAATATCCGTACCTATTCCATGGTACAGCTGGTAGTGTAGCTGGTGGTGGTGCTTGTGGTTAGACTTTTGGTGATGCATCGGTTATACAATCCAATCCTATCCGATCCAATCCATTCCAATCCAATCTAATACAATCCAATTCAATCCAATCCACTCCAATGAAATGTAATGCTATCCAATGCAATCCAATCCAATCCAAACCAATCCAATCCAATGCAATTCAATGCAATGCTATCCAATGCAATCCACTGCAATCCAATCCACTCCAATCCTATGCAATCCAATCCACTCCAATCCTATGCAATCCAATCCACTCCAATCCAATGTAATGTAATCCAAACTAATCCAATCCAATGCAATCCACTCCAATGCAATCCACTTCAACACAATCCACTCCAATCCAATGCAATCCAATCCACTTCAATCCAATCCAATGTAATGTAGTCCAAACCAATGCAATGCAATCCATTTTAATGAAATCCAATCCAATGTAATCTAATCTAATGTAATCTAATCTAATCCAATCCAATCCAGTCCAGTCCAGTGCAATCCAATCCAGTCTAAGCCAATCTAATGCAATCAAGGACAAATGAAGGTCAATGGTGGTCACCGCCGCGGCACGATGGTGGTCACCGGCCGCGGCACGGCAAAGGCGTGAAAGTGCAAGTAGTATTGCTTTCGCAATAAAACTCCTGCAGATGCGCCCGTCAGGGCCCACAAAATCGACGTTCCCGTAGCTGACGATGACTAATTTTCCTTACTCCGAGCGACAAAGCAGTCGATAAAGCCGACCGCGGTCTCAGCTGAACACCGAGGTTCTCTAGCGAGGAAAGTTAGCACACGCGTTTCGAATGGGAAGCTGCATTCATTACACGTCACCAGCAGACGCTTCGCTTACGCCGTACTTCCGGCGCTCCTCATGTGCTCAGATTGGGTCGCGTGCGGGAAAAAGCGTCGGATTCCATCCCGCTGCAGGGCTCTAGAAATTGAGTTTCTCTTCGTTTCACAAACTGATGTGATATCTTCTCGTTGACGGCATCAAACTCCCAGTTGAGACTAACCACCCAGCTACGATATTAAATAGTTAATTCGTAAGTTTTTCTTCATTACCTGGATAATTAGAGGCGTTTTGCAACATATTTTGTCCGCCGGGGCAGAAACTGTGATCCTACACCTATCTTGTTGCTGTATTAAACCCAATATTTTCAGGAATTTTTTTTAAATGTACGCTGAAACACCCGGTATACTGAATACACTGTTTTAACAAAATGGCAGCACTTGTTCGGGAGTGTCTGCCTAGGGCAAGTATATTTCCGGACTAAGTTGTTTAATTGTTATTGATAATATGTGGCAATAAAGAGTGGTAAACTATGACGGTATAAAGAAGCGTGAGCTTTAGTACACAAGCCAAGCAGCAGCCACATTTCTTCAACATAACGTCCCCGACGCTGCTGCAGTGCAGAGCAAAAGGTGCGCACATGTCGAGATGTGTGTTACCCTTTGGAAGACAGAAGGACGGACGATACCCTCTGACACACCCTTCAAGCCTAGCATTCAGTGCTTTCTTTGTCAGCAGGAAAAGGATCTTGGCGGATAGATCATCAGCAAAGTCTCGATGAGTCAAGTGCGAAAGAAAAGATTTAAGAAGTTCTGAAACTACCTACGGAGCCCGAGTTCGGGGTCATGCCCAAAAAGCATAGCCTGTGTGAGTTTGCATCAACACTGATATGTAGAGAAAAAACTAAAACAACGAAAGTGGAGCTTGAGGCAGCTACGATGCATACACATGCTATGAGTCGAATCGTCGCAGCATGCCTTGGTCTCTGTCAAGTAGAGGAGAAGTTCTCTTATCCGGAATTTTAACTGCCTTTCCGCTGCCTTATTTTTGTATGTTATCAGAGTTTGTGCCATAATTACGTAGCTGCTGTGAGAGCTTGGTCCCGTGTTTCATCGTTTATGAAACAGGAAAGGCCCCTTAGGGAATTTTACACATAGAGGAACGGGGTGGACAGAAATTGGTCGAGGCTCACAATTAACAAAACACGCGAATGCCAATATGCTTAGCAGACACAAGTATAACGCATTTGAAAGTTTTGTAACTAAGTATTGTAAGACATGTTTTAGAATAAGCAAAGAAAAAAGCAAGTCAGTCAGAAGGCATTGGACAGGAGCTATTTCCTTTTTCGTGTCCTTGTTATGTTCCCATAAGGAGGATCATTCCGTGCTGGCATCATACAACGCCTCTGCATGTTCGATGTGAAGCCCTAGAAGGGCTACTTATTTTCCGCTCGCCACCTGTTATTGTCGTAAAAGTTTATCAAAGTATCTGAGGGAATGAGCCGAAGATGCCTCGAAACCGAATCTTAAAGAGAGTTTGGAGCAGATTTCATGGGTGTATTTGTCAAGCACGCAGTTAGTAAAACATTAAAGAACTGGTACCTTACATTATGAAGATTAGAATTTTGATGATTAGAATTTTTCGCTTTTCGCACTATCTTAGGTACAGCCTATGCAGCATTTTTGTTTTCAACTGTCTATGAAATGCGCTATAAGCGTGTGCGGATTATGCTCTGGCTGCGTACTGCGTAGTGTCATTTACAGTACGTTTAGCGCAGTATTTATTAATCGTACAAAGATATTTTCCGAGCACATTTTAAAAATAGTAGGCACACATATGGTTTCTCTGGACAGTCTTCACAAAAGTAACGACCATTGCCATAACTTTGGATGTGTCGTAGGCGTCAATACAGTTTTACTCTACATTTGAGGGTGCACTAAAGACGATTCTGAGTTCGTCTTTTTAGCGCAGGAGCTCGATCTACACGTTCCAAGCATTCTTAGAAATTTCAGACTATGGTCCTGAGCGGCCGATTTCACCATTAAATCGAATTAAACATTCCGGTTCCCGCCTTTTTTTTTAACTCATCGTCAAAGGTAGGAGGAGTCAACCTAAGCGCGGAGTTCCTTCAAGCCAATCCCATGGTGGCTTGCCGCTCCGCTATCAGCGGAATGACATAAAAAGCAAAGAATCCATGCCTATTTTTATTTTCATGGGCCTAATTTGCGGCTATTCTCGCTGAGACTGAAACGGAAACCTAAAAACAAAATAAAAGCGACAGCGAAGCCACCACGCGACTGGCTGGAAGGCATTCCAGGCGTTGGCTGACTCCTCCTACTTTCGGATGTCAGTTTTTAAAAAAGGCCGCAGCCAGAACATTTAATTAGATTTAGTAGAGAAATCGGCCACACGGGACCATAATTCGAAGTTCCTAGAAATGCGCGAAGCGTGTAGATCGAGTTCCAGCAGAAAAAGGCTAGCTCAACACCCTCTTCAATGCACCTTTAAAGGTGCTCGTAAAACGCTGGTGACTCCATCAGGAGATACGAAGCTCTACGTAAAAGAGCCTGACAAAAGATTTGGCTTTCAAGCACGCCACATAGGCAACAATTAATCGAAAACAATAATTGGGCAAATGATTGAAAAATTGAAAAGAATGGTCTCAGCCAGCATTAATTTACACCGAAAGAGCCGCCACCAATTCAAGAACCCTTATTTTTTATCGCGCAGCATTTTCGTAAAATGGGCAGCAACTAAAAATCAAATTTTCTTAGGAGCATGAGGTCTGTGAGCCACCTGCCACATGATGAGTCCTATTTGAGCGATGGCCCGCAGTTTTTTTTTTTCTTGCCCTAAAAGCATGTCACGCAAAATTACCCAGGAGGAAAAATGTTTTATTATTTGTTTCTTAAAGATATCACTGTCATACTTCTCAAAGGTCTCCGCCATCTCTGCACTACAGAGTGGCTGAATATCCTGAAATGTGCAGCTCCAAGCCAAGGTGATGATTTTAACTCTTGCCATGAATCGTACTACCTGTTGCCTATAGCTAAAGTACTTCTTACTTTCTAGTTTTTAAAGAGAGAACCTTAGATGTCTAACAAGAAAGTAAAACAACAAAAGGTGCATGCAAGGATGACGTTATCAGTTCAAAAAAGGCAGGAGAAGAAACGCAACCGAACCTTTACAAAAGGATTGCGTTGCACCCCTACAGCTCTGTGTGAGGGCTACTTGCACACAGAAGCAACACGAAATCACAAGAGCCAAACCAAGTCCTCGAGAAATGCACAAAACTCACGAAAAATATTGAATTTGAACGTCATAGCAGTTAAGGTTAGGTTGTCATTGCACTAGCCAAATGACGGAAACGCCTTTATACTGTCATGGCTGTATTACACAAAGCATGTAATACGTAAGAGCACTTCCATTGTTCTGTTCTAAGAAAATGTGTTCAAAGTCAGATGTAGAGTTCGTCATCGACTTTGGTTGGAGTTTTAAGGCGCACACACACTAGATCAAAATTTGACCATTTAGGTCAGCCTTCATCATCTTGTCATGAACGTCAACACTGCGTTGATGTCAGTTCGCCTCAGATAGTAGGCATCGAGTAGCCCCAACAGCCTGTCTCTCTGACACTTCGCCAACTTTAATGTCAAACTAGCAAGACTGCCAATACATTTCTCAGTACTGTGTTCCTTCAATCTCCGGGTGTTGCTACGCCCATTGTACCCAACATAGATGCACAGAGGTTTAGTGCGTCAGTGCCATACCTGGTATTCGGCGCGCTGCGTTGCTGAGCACTCACATGTTGCATACTTGTACCCACGTCATGAAACAAACATGTTAGTGGAAAAGCTAGTTACCCGCACAGATGCGTGATAAGCACGCATCTATGCTATAACCGCTTTCGTAATGAAAACATTACGCTTTGCAGCTGCTGAAAGAACCAATTATTTCGTCCAAATGCACAGACATACCCACTTCCGACGCCACATTTTTTGCTTATCGTTGATTAGTTATACTTACATAAAGTTATTCTTGCATGTGACAACTAAAATGTGATGCGTATTCGATATTTTGGAATTGCCCTGCAAACTCGTTACCTCAAGACACTAAAAATATGATTAGGTTTTCCTCATCACCAACCAAATGGCCAGCACAAAACTACAGATTTTCTTCCGCCTACAACTAACTGGCACCCATATCCCCTCTTCCCCTCTCCTGCCCGGTGCGTATCGCTACATACACTTTCTATTCGCCCATCTGCAAGTTTCATATGGAAGACAGTACAGCTAGTGGCGCAATTACCGAAGAGCTCTGAGTGCTTCAACACACCTGTCCCCCGCCTCTTGATAGCTTCGACTATCGGCAGTCACGTAGAGCACGTGACTGCAGACTGCACCTGGAATAGGACATGCAGACTTTGTTGGTGCGGTTTTCCTCTGCTTAAGGCACCCACTGTTAAAGCATTCTGCTAAAACGCACCCATTGTGACCAAAAAGCGGTTCAGACATTTTTTTGCAAAATTTCATCAGCACTTGTAAAATTCTACCAACATCGAGTTTAACTGAGCGAACAGGGAACAGTTCATTAAAATGAAATTCTAATCTCCATGGTCAAAAAATTAATGAGGCATACTAAAATTAATTTTTGTGCGTAAGAATGTACCACCAGAAGTCACTGTTGTTATCGTCTGTCCAGCGCAAAATTTGTGGTAGCACCTACTGGTCTCGAGCGAAATAACACAATGAAGCTTCTCTCAAGCCTTCTTGAGTGCTGCTGATGTAAATCTTGGTGGACAGTATAAAAAAGTTGCGAAACCTCCTTTTATTTATACCTTTCGATGCACTGGTTGATAAACTGCTTTTTATAAGAAGCCACAATGCATCCTACGCAGAAAGTCACGTCACTAAATTCCCGTCATAATGTGGCAGGTTCGTTCATTACGGACCACTATGGTACTGACACACATAGTTCACATCGAACGAAACATTCTAGGACTGGCAAGCTTTCCAAGAAAAAATATTGCATTTCGGTCATAAAATGGCTGTATTATGTAATTACTCCCTTAATAACAATCTCGACTTTGGGGATTCCCATTAACATTGGACCAATGCCGTTCCTACTTCGAGTTCTTGGCCAATACGCTTTCGCCCGGCGAGCTAAGTGCGTAGAGCGACTGCTCCAGTGAGGTGGCGAACCCAGGCTTGAGTTCTGAACCAGGAAGATTTTTCAACTAGTATACTTCTTTGGAAGCTGTCTAGGTTTCCTAGGTTTCCTTTGTAGACGTATGGCTGTGCTTAGGTGGACGCTAATGAGTAATTACTTCCTTATTCAAAATCTAGCCCACCTTGGGGGATTCATTAAAGATTTCCCCAACAACAGTTCTTGTTCACAATTGGGAAGAAATGATCCTTAAATCCAATTAAACTTTTCCTTGAAGCCTGTCAGGCACTTCCGAAATTAGTGTAATCTCTTTCCAGACTAGATGGTATGACATTAAAGAATGAAATAAATGTAACTAAAGTTATACCATGAAGAAAAGAAATGGCGCAGTAACTTTTTTACCTCTCGGTGGACAACACCTCAACCACATAGTGAGGGAAGAGATGAAGAAATGAGGGAGGTAGCAGCCAAAATTTGACACTTCATGAGGAACGAGAGCTGAGTCAAGCCAGATTCATTGAATTTATCGGCCAAATGTTCAGATAATTGTTCGTGCTTAGAAGCTCTTTAAACAAAAGACAACATCCCCGCGACGATGTGCGAGGTTCAATCAGCTCCTTGTAATTCCTGCCCTGACCCCATAGAGAAAAGAAAGATTGAATACCAAGTAAAGCACTTCTAAGACCACGTAGTCCGCTACCCTGTGACACGTCGGAAAGGTTCTAATGGACTCTCCACTTTTCTAATCAACTCATGTGGAGTGGGACGGCTCAGCCATTGAGGCGATGCGGGGTCAGATGGCATTTCCCGGTGCAACGGTTGATGTCCCATCGGTGAGGTGTTAGTAACCAAGCATCTCGCACACGAGGGTTGATTGAACGCACATGTACAGAAGGCCCAACCTCAGCCAAATATTGCGCAATTTTTGCCCCTTCTCATAAACACCTCCGTAAAAAATTTTCCAGTCACTCTGATATATGCGACTCGTGCAGCAGGCAGCGATTGCCCCACAACTTAGTGAACCACTTCAGCAGTCACATCAATTCGAGGCCTCTGCTGCATGCCACCGTGCTGTGGCCACGCGTAACGTTTCAGCTCCTCTTCTTAGCTTTCTGGGCACCGTATCCCTTCAACGTTTCCGGTGAGGCACCTCTACAAATTGGAAGAGGTCATCATAGACCACGCGCCCCAACTTAGCTGGAATTACACGGCAGTTTACCAATATCCCTCAAGAGAAAAGTATGCAACATCTGTGTCTTACCGGTACTCACCTATGGGGCAGAAACGTGGCGGCTAACAAAGGCGGTTCAGCTTAAGATAAGGACAACGCAGCGAGCTATGGAAAGAAAACTGATACGTGTAACGTTAAGAGATCGGAAGAGGGTGGAGTGGGTGAGGGAACAAACGCGGGTTAATGATATCCTAGTTGAAATAAAGAGGAAGAAATTGGCTTGGGCAGGGCATGTAATGCAAAGGCAAGATAACCGCTGGTCCTTAAGGGTAACGGAGAAGGCAAACGTAGCAGGGGACGGCAGAAAGTTAGGTGGGCGGATGAGATTAAGAAGTTTGCTGGGATACAGTGTCAGCAACTGGCAAAGGACAGAGTTAATTAGAGAGACATGAGAGAGGCCTTTGCCCTGCAGTGGGTGTAGTCAGGCTGATGATGATGATGATGATCACGACACGGGAAGCGCAATGAACTCACCCCATTTAGAAGTCTGTGTCCTACAGCAGCCTGCATCCCTGCCCAGAGCAAGAATGCACTCTTAGATACCAAGCCATCCAATCCATGCTGCCCCCTGCTTCTGTCTTGGGCTCAGTGCAAAGGTGGGCTCAAGACGTAGTACACAAGAACCTTAGTCCACAAGTTTGCAACCCAGTGGGTTAGAGAAAACCGAAAGTTCCCTGGGAATTTCGCAACCGCCCGGGGACCATGACATGACATGATTGAACCGCCACTATCCATGGTTTCTTAGGCACTCGATCACAGGGCCTGGCAACCTTCTACAACCTTTCGAATCGCTTAGAAAGCTCGCTGGGGTAGTGTGGTTCGGAGTAAAAGAAGCCTGATTACATGCGTGTCTGTGCACCAGTTATGCATCACCACGCGCAAGAAAAAAGCCTACTGTAAAACAGTTTCCCAGCATACCACGTGGGTTCGGGGATGTTAGCCAGCAGGATACCGGACCATATGGGAGACTGTCTTCTTCCTCTTTCAGTTCGGCCGAATTCGGTTGCACTTATGCCATCCAGCCTGTGCAAGGGGCTTGCCCATTATTGCTATCTTGATAACGCTGTCTTTGCAACCCAGCTGCATTGGCTCGGGGGCAGAGGGGGGGGGGGGGAAGGGGCAATTCGCCGAATGCACTCCATGTTGTGCGCTTCAGGGGCTACTATGGTTGTATAAGGCCACCGATTAAAAAATTAGCTGTTGTTTAGCTCTGGTTAAACCTGGAGTGATGCGATAGGTACAGCGGACCGGGTGGAATTCATTGAGTCGAATTGCAGTCAATTTTTCGCCGCTGTGCTTCGCTGGGCGTTCCTTCTTCATCTTCGTCCATGGACGTGGATTCACAGTTACTGCGTCATTTCCTTTCCTCAAATACAATCTTCATTTTCTTCACTATGGCCCCTTTTCCTCTTTTTTGGTTCACTCCCACTTCCTCCCTTCCTGTGAGGTGCGGTTCGGGTGTCCACTGAGGTGCGACCACGGCCGAGGTGCAACCACGGCGGAAGTTCGACCATGCTGAAGAGGCGAAGCGGCTGGCGTAGTGTAGCTCACGCTACAAAAACATAACAGCTTAATAAATATAGCAAAGCGAGAACAGCTTTCTTGGCGGAAAGCCTTGAACATTTACAAAAGAAAAGAAATGCAGTTGTTCTGAAATCATTATTGCACAACCACAGGAAAACAACACGACTAGGGAGAAAACAACGCATCATTCAATTTTTTATTTTATTACGGTTTTGGACTCGCTCACACAGCACCATTGCTAACTATAGTTGAACTTTAAAAAATTAGTGTTATAATATTTCGCTGTTGTAATGTCACGGCGATCAAATAATCACTAAAAGAACTGATTACAAATACATCTCAAGCTTTAATGTCCCCCAATTTTTCTCACTCTTCGTCCAGCAATGATTTTTGAATCAGCAGACCTTACTTCCACAATTTCGCCTCCACCTTCCTTCCTTCCTTCACGGCGTGGTTCGGATGTCCACCAAGACGTGGGACAATTACTGCCCCATTTCCTTTCCAAAAAAACAATATTTTTTTTAATTTCTCTAATTAGCCATTCTTCTTGATCACATATAGGGCACCCTTTACTGCTGACGCCTTAGTAGTTATTAGTGCGGGTCGTCCTCATCAACGCCTATGTCTTTTGTGACATCATCCTCCCACGCCGATTCCTGCGTTGGCGCCTGGAAGGATGTTGTTACAGCTAACCGTTTGCGGTGGCCGGGCCGAAGAAAGATACCGAAGGTATATCTTGCTCGAATACACTCGAAGACAGACGCGGCCGCATTCAGCCGCACGCAACCCCCCCCCCCCCCCCCCCCCCCCCCCCCCCCCCCCCCGTTGTCCCGGAGACCTTGACGGTGCGGTCAGTAACGATACTTCAAGGTTAAAAGTTCTAGCACCAAGTAGAAAACGCGTGGGAAGATGCACAGCTTTACGCGGGCTGAAGTGCGGCTCCCTCTTTCCTAAAGGCACAAGCGGTTTGAAACAGTGTCCAACATTGTTGGTTTACTTCCTTTCTCCAAATGCTTTTTGCACAAATGTGTCATCCTGCAAAGTGCGCGAATTACGTATACACATTTCCGCGCAGGCTACCCTACCTGCAAAGCCTGCCTAAAACTGCACCTTTCTGTACACAACTATGCGGAATAAATACCATGAAGGGGAAAAAAAACCAGCGATAGCCTAGTGGTCCCGCGGAGCGGCTTTTAAAAAAGATCTTTTCGCGCAGCCGCGAGTTCGACTCGCCGTCATGAATATTGAGTTTCTTTTTCTCGTTCTCATGGTTTGGGCTCTAACTAAGCTGAAGGTCAAATTTACACGGTCCGCGATTGAAGCTCGAGGTACCGTAGTTAAGCTTTCGCTTCAATACTTCACCGTGATGATAAATTCCACCCCAACTGCCGTGCAAGAGATGGCTGGCCGAGGCGTTTCCTCTGCGTTAGTAGCACTCCTCGTACACGTAGCACCCTCTCCTGCCACCCTGAGCTTTCATCGCTAAAATCACCCGCTCTCTGACCGCGGAAGGTACACCTGCCTGTTTTAGATCGTTATGCAATGCTTTTGTCGTCTGGTGGCTAGATAGCGTAACAATAATGTAGCGGATGAAATAGGTTTTATACAGGTGAAGGCTGGACGGAGCACAGCTGGCCCGAAACGGCTCAGAGCCCAGATCGGTCTGCGCGCGCTTCCCTCTTCTTCATCCAAGTCCTCAGTCAGCCACTACGCGGCGTAACAATTTCCCCGGGGGCAGACGATTCCCATCCTCGAGCAGGTCAGGCAGCTCGACGCTGGCAGCGCTTCAAGCGGGCCACATGAACGGCTTGTGTCTTGCGGGAATGGCGTTTACCCGTCGTCACCTTGGCGATGACGTACTTCACGTCATTCAATCGGTCCAACACGACGAAGGGGCCATCGTACTTATACAGAAATTTCTAAAATAATACTCGCCTGCGGGTTGGCGTCCAAAGCCAGCCAAGGTCTCCAGGAGAATAAGTGACTGCACGATGATGTTGGTCGTAGTACTCTTTTTAGCGGCGTTGAGAGGCCAGGGTACGTATACGGCAGAGTATCTGGGCAACCGACGCGTTGTCGTTGAGGGAAAACGGGAAGATGCTATCGAGGAAACCGCGGGGAGTTCGGGCATATAGCAAATAGAAGGGAGAATACCAGGTGACCTCATGATTTGCCGTGTTATAAGCGTACGTCACATATGGCAACACGGCGTCCCAGTTGCGATGGTCAGACGAGACGTTCAGGGACAACATAGTTGCCAGAGTGCGGTTGGTGCGCTCGATAATACCGTTGGTCTGCGGGTGGTACGGTGTAGAGTGCCGGAAGTCTGATCCACAAAGCCGGAGCACTTCTTCCACGACATCAGCAGTAAATTCCCGTCCACGATCACTTATTATAACACGGGATGCGCCGTGGCGAAGAAAAACAGAGTGGAGAAGAAACGACGAAACATCATCAGCCTTGGCGGTAGTGAGAGCAGCGGTTTCGGCGTATCGGGTAAGATAGTCGACGCATACAATCACCCAACGGCGTCCATCTAAAGACTTTGGGAAAGGACCAAGCAGGTCAATTCCAATCTTTTCAAAAGGGGAAATGTGTGGTTTGACGGGCTGCAAAGGACCGGCCGTCGTGGTGGTTCGTGCCTTAAGGTGTTGGCATGGTTGACATGTCGCAACGTACTGCTTGGTTGTCTTATAAACTTGCGGCCAATAAAAACACTGGCGAATTCGATTGAGGGTACGAGAGAAGCCGAGATGGCCAGATGTGATATCATCGTGCATAGCGTGCAAGACTTGCGACCGGAGACTTTTCGAGACGACCAAAAGCAGGGCAGCACCATCGACAGAGTAGTTCTTCTTGAACAAAATACCATCTTTGATAATAAATGGGGTTGAATCTAGTCCTCCTGCTGCCGCTTCTATAAGGGGCTGCAATGAAAGGTCGCTGCGTTGCTCGCGGCTAAAGGTCGCCATACTGGGGAACGTCGGCTCGCACGAGGCTAAACACTCTTCGAAAGCGTTTCATCATGGTCTGAGGTTGGCAACGGGTGGCGTGATCAGCAGTCTGCATCACTATGACGGGGCCCACTTTTCTAGCAAACAGCAAAGTTATATTCTTGTAGGCGCAATGCCCAGCGCGCCAGACGAACAGATGGATCGCGAAGTCCGATGAGCCAGCAGAGAGAATGATGGTCCGTAACAATGGTGAAGTGGCGTCCATACAGATACGGTCGGAACTTGTGCACAGTGAACACAACGGCGAGGCACTCCAATTCGGTGACAGTGTAGTTGCGCTCATATTTTGTTAACGTGCGGCTGGCATAGGCAATAACGTACTCAGCCCCACCGTGCAGCTGTACAAGCACCGCCCTAAGACCGACGCCACTGGCGGCAGTGTGGATCTCCGTCCGAGCAGAAGGGTCGAAGTGCCGCAAGAGGGGTGCTGACGTGAGAGAAGATTTCAGCTGATGAAAGGAGGAGTAGCACTCGGAGGTCCTCACAAACTGCGAATCCTTATGCAGAAGAGAACTGAGGGGGTGGGCAATCTGCGCAAAGACAGCAACGAAGCGACGAAAATATGAAGAGAGTCCGGGGAAGCTCCGAATGCCTTTCAGGGTGCGTGGAGGTTCGAAATCTCGTACTGCAGCGATCTTCTGCGGATCCGGCCTGATACCATCCTGGTTGACGAGGAAGCCAAGAACCAGAGTTTGCCGGTCCCCAAAATGCCACTTCTTGGAGTTCAAAATCAGTCCCGCCGATCCGATGCATTGGAGAACAATATGGAGTCTTTCATTGTGCTCTTAGAAAGTCTTGCCGAAAATGATGACATCATCCAGGTAACACATGCAGATTTCCCATTTTAAGCCACGAAGGATCGTGTCCATGAATCGCTCGAACGTTGCGGGGGCGTTGCATAATCCAAATGGCATTACATTAAATTTGTGCAAACCATCTGGGGTTACCAAGGCTGTCTTCTCATGGTCGGATGGATGCAGGGGAATTTGCCAATAACCAGATCGCAAATCATCAGAGGAGAAATATGACGTCGAATACAGACAATCAACTGCGTCGTCAATGCGAGGTAACGGGCATACGTCGTTGTTTGTTAGCGCATTTAGACGGCGGTAGTCAACGAAGAATCGCCAAGAATTGTCTTTTTTTCGCCTTACCTCCATCGGTCACACCGCCTAGTTTCCAGGCGGTAGAGAAACAAAGCGGCGACGTGGGGATGGTGAACGGCCTTGTCGCTGCGGCGGTTGAGTGATTCTGCAATCGGAGACAGGGAAATCATTGTGTGCACCGCATTGGGGAGAAGGATGCCGATAGAAGGTAGCGGGTGGCTGCTCCCACTGGGCGTCTTTCCTGAAGCGTGGTGCGCGTTGCACAGGGGGTCGAGAAAATTGGCGACGCGGGCAAAAGCGGGAGATTTGTCCGCTGAACCCACAGCCGTAACATATCGGTGGCTGGCGGCTTTGGTAGCTCACAGCAGGATCCCTTAAAGGCCGAGGAGAGGCGACGGACGCGCGACGAGACGCACCACGAGGTACTTCGTCAGGACGGGATGGAAGCTGCTGGAAGTACGGGTGCGTCGTCGGTTGTTGGCTCCGCTCAATACCGGAGTTGCAAAACGGGTCGTTGTTATTTGGTGCAGTCCATGCCGTACGCTGCTCCGATGTTGGCATGGGCCTCGAAGCCTGTTGGTAAAGTTCATCAAAATTTGTACGTCGGCGCTGAGCAGCCAACTCCTCACGTACAGTCCTCTTGGCTATAGAAGCGATGTCTTCTGGCTCGGGGATATCGATGCTGGCAACGGTTGTCACATTGGAAAGGCGGCCGAATTTGGGTGCTATCCGACGTGCTTTAAGCGCCTCAAATGCAAGGAATTCTTTTATGACATCCGCAACCGTAGCAAGCGTGTTTCGGGAAATCAGGAAGTTGTACACGTCCTCAGCAATCCAATATGTTCATTATAATATGTTCATAATTTCACCGATTTATTTACTTCGTTCGGATTCCAAAACCACATGACACGAAAACTAAATAGTTTGACACATTCCCACAACCGCAGTAGCTTCCTAATTGAAAGTCATGGGCTAAAATTACTCTTCACTGCGGTCAGTTGTATACGAATACAAAACTTAGTCATACGCTTTAAGAATTCCGTAACAGCCCACTTTATTGGCGTATGATTCGGCGTAGGTATGCACAACAATATCGGTTTAGATAAGGCGGAATATCAAGTGTGGTTCCCAGGAGCATTGAAGGTACTTCCAAGCGACTCAGTTCAAAACGTTTTCGCTTTAAATCTTTTTAAAACGCTTAAGGCTAATTCATCCATCTCCTCAATATTTGCTATGTTTTTATTTTTAGGCGCTTTTATGAGTGAAAAGCTTCCATAACATATTCAATAAAGAATTTTTATTACGACGTCAGAATTCCCGGCAGCCATGCAGGCAGGATGTGCTTTTCTCGTCATGGGTTTCTTGCCGACTCCAAACACTTTACCATTTGTGACCATTTTCTTCTGGCTAAATTAATCAAAAGAAGAAGAATCGAGGGAGTCGCTAAATTTTCAACCATTTCATCCTAAGGCCTTCCGGTGAGCGTTCCCGTGAAGCCAGTGTGCTTATGTTAAGACACGTTCAACTGCGGCTGTGCTTCGTTTGTTGGTTTTGGTTCCTTGTTTTTACCGGACTGCTGTCTTGTTGACGTGCTTGAATCGGATATGTGAACTGCAAATGAAAGCCTACACTTCATACTGGATAAAATGTTAAAAAAGGAAGCACTTCGTCAGAAGTGTTAGCTGAGGAAAGCGTTTTGTCTGGGCCAACATGCTTAATTCATATTGATTGTTAGCGGCAGATCTTTTTGGTAAACAATGATATGACTAAGGCGTGAGTTCCTGTGCCCACGGAACCTTATACCCAAATGTAAAGATAACTGCTCCGACTCTGATGCGGAGCAGAGTGAAAGCTACACACACGCCGAGATATGTGATACCCTTTGGACGAAAGAAGGACGGACGATACACTTTAACACTTCCTTCAAGGCTACCGTCGAGTGCCTATTTTTCTAGCGCGGGAAAGATGTCGGGAAGATAGATCGTCAGTAAACACTGGACGTGTCAAGTACAAAAGAAACGAGTTAAAAAGTACGACACAACCTATGGAGCCGTGATTCGGGAACGCTCCAAAGAAGAGATAGAGAGAGAAACGTTTAATGCATAAAGAAGCATCGTCTCGGTCCGTTTGCGTCAAAACTGACATGGAGAAAAAAGTAAAAAGGATGACAGTGGCGCACAGCAGGTCCGATGCATGCACATACTTGGAAGCAAATTGTAACACGCCTTATTCTCTGTCAGAACATCAAATGAGGCGCGCTCTCTCGTCTGGGATTCACTGTGCATTGGATGAATTTCTAACTCCACTCCTTCTTTAGCCCTCACAGGAGGTCCAGTATTCATGAGTAAATAAATAAATATCGTGTTTGGTGCTCGATATATTGAGGACACTTTGCGCTTTTTGTAACACGTCAGTGCATTTTCGGAGTCAAGTCCGTGCAAGGCTATTTGTTCTTGTGCCCATCACCACTAATTCAGGTTGAAGTATACTGAATAGTGTTGAATAAAATGTGCAGAGAAGACCTCCAAACAGAGAAGATGGCAGACTACTGAAAACATTACATCAATGCAATGTTTAAACAAAGAGGAACTCGAAGAATTACTTAATATTAGGTAGCGTAAATTCTAGTATATCCTAGGGAGACCCCGCTCACACTATAATGAGCGTCTGTCTTTTGCAAACTTTTTTCAAACGCGTAACTTCTGCGACGCAGTTACCAATGGAAGTCAGAGTGTATTCTCTTGGCTTCCACGTAGTCAGCTTTTCAAGAACTTTTTGACAAAGGGGGCGCTCTGGGCTGCTGTCCAAATGGTTTGATTTGTTTAAATCGAATTTCTGGTCGCAGCGGAAAGACCAGTTCTATGTCTTTGATGCTTTTCCATGATATGTCATGGCGTGCATGTATTTAACTAAATTGGCGGCACAAACATTAGTGTATGTTGATGTAGACCCAGTGGCCTGTAACAAGATGCATGGAAAAAACTCATGAGAAGAACTGTGGAGCCTACGGCTGCAAACTTCGGTATGTAGATTTGCGGGCCATGGAGCCTCGAAATAGTATGCATTTGGATTTACGCTGACATCCAAACTTTTGCTCGCATCTCACGAGAATACAGTAGTTGGGCAATACCTGATTTAAGAATGATATTCTGGGCTTCATATTCTGGGAATCATTGGCTGGACAAGCAGCGACTACAGATGGCCGCAAAGCCAAGCCTTTTTGTTTCCAGTACACTTTGAATTGCCAAACATATACAATGTACCATGTGTGGAGTCTACACCTGCTGCAAACTGGGTAAGGGGTAGGGAGAAATAGTAAGAACATTTGTTTTTTTCACACAACGTTCAGCGGTAGGACTAGACACTGAGCGCATACTCTATGCTAGAAACACGCGACCTTTCCGCAATATTTAGGATATCTACAATTCTCATTTATTCCCATAATTTAATTATACTCAACACATAAACAGCTTCTCACCTAGGATGTTTCATGAGCGTAACTTTAATTTGCGTCTCTATCAAGGCACAAAAACTACCGACATCATTACATGATACATTTCAAAAAGAACCTGACAAAATGTTTGGATTTCCAGTAGATAATCTGAGCAACTAAGCGAAAACTAGTACTTATCAAGTGAGTGGACAGTCAAAAACAATGAACGTATTCAGCGTGGTTTTACGTCGCTTCCGCCACCATTGATTTTAAAAACCCATAAATATCATCACGCATTTTTTTTAATAAAAAGTGCAGCTACTACGCATTGCATATTGTGAACAGTTTGAGGCATTCGTTACACCTGGGCCACTCAATGAGTTCTACTTTTTCGAGATGCACGGCGGCTCACAAAGTAGTGCAGCTCTTTCTCCCTAACCTTGAATTCGGCCATATTAATACAACCAGAACGAAAAAGGATTTTCAGAGTTTCTGTTTATAAAAGATAACAATATCGTGCTCCATAAAGGTCTACGCATTCTCTGTAAAAGCGCACGAGGGAACAACCTGAACGGCAGGAGCGCCACGCCAAGGTGATGATTTTGAATCTTGCTATTATTGCTAATGCTTTACGCCTTCCGCCAGCAGTTTTTTGTTATGATGTCAAACTTAAAGCATTATGCGTCAGAAAGGTCATAAAAAATAAAACGTTCATGGGAAGATCCAGACGTAAAAACGCCTTTACAACAACACTGCACAAAGCAGCTAGACCTCCAAGTTAGACCTAATATGCACACAGAACGTAGCACAAGATCATGGGATCCATAAAAGCCCCCGAGGCAACGAATTACGTTTGGTTTGGTTTGGTTTATGGGGGTTTAACGTCCCAAAGCGACGAATTAGACTAAATATAGAAAGCGAGCTGGAATGTCACTGCTGGTCAAAGAAACCTCATCACTGCACTGGCCTCATGATTTAAACGCCTTTATGTTGAGTAGGTTTCATTATGCAATACATGTCAAATATATGAAGTGCTCGATTCTACGGTTCTGTAGAAACAATTTGTCTGAAAGCGAGTTGAAAGAAAAGTGCAAAGTTCGTCACAAACTTAAGTTTCTGCCTTAAGGTGCGCTCAGGCTAGGCGACAAGTCGGTCAATTAGGTAAGTCTTCATCGTGTAATGCACTACGCTGATGGCTATTCTCATCGGCTAGAGCGGGTAGGTTGGCTTAAAAGATTCTGTTCTCCGACACTTCTGCAGCTTCTATGGCAACCTAGACAGACAGCCCAAGAGGGTTTCCAGTGTTCTTTTGTCTTTGTCACCGGCTTTTGCCAAGCCCTTGCCATACAACTTAGTTCAACAACTTAAGTGGTAGCGGCGCAGCGACGTGATGAAACTTCTGCGCCTGGCTAGTGATGCGGCCAATAGCGAACTGGCTGTCGACCTGAGTGAGCCACAGCTGAGGATCGGCGGCCGAGAACTGGGGAAGACGAAGGGACAGCGCAGGGACTGCGCTGTAGGGTCCGTCACTAGACATGGCGGAGGCGTTGTCGTCGGCATTGGCCATGGTGGGAGCGGGTGTTCCAGCGGACGCCCGGGCCACCAGTTTGGTTTGGTTTTATGAGGTTTAACGTCCCAAAGCGCCTAAGGCTATGAGAGACGCCGTAGTGAAGGGCTCCGGAAATTTCGACCACCTGGGGCTCTTTAACGTGCACTGACATCGCACAGTACACGTGCGATGTCAGCAGTTTGTTGCACCCGAAAAGTATGAGGCCGGCACGAGGAAGGAAATGATTGATTTACTGGCCGGAGTGTTAAAATGTAAGATGGTGTGCAGCCGAACGGTGCATCTCGCCGGCACGAGAGTCGAGCTCCATTCGGAGGGACTTCGGCGTCATCGTCTTCGGCTGCTGGTGCTGCTCCTGCTGCGTAAGGCCACTGCTGCTGCTACAGAGGTTTAATGTTCCAGGTTCATACCGGCCGCACTTCCACACTGGACACCGGACAAATGAGGCATGCTAGAACGTACATCAATGAGAAACAGGGGTTACTGGAAGGAAAAGTTAATGTATGGCAATTACAGAATCTCTAGAAGCCATGCCTTAATTCTGAAATCGCTTCGCTAATGAAAGCATACTACATCAAGCTGCCGAATTAACTAATTATTTCGCAGTCCTTTTGACCCCCCCCCCCCCCCCCCCCATGTCGAAATATGAATTTCCGACGACGCATTTTAGGGCACCCTTTGCTTACGGGTGTATCGAGTATTACTTGCACGTGAGAACTGAGATGTAATGTATACTTTATAATGGAGCAGGCCTGCAAATCCATTCACTCGCAGCCACTTCGATTATGCATCAGGACCACCTGAATTGCAAGCAATTAGCGGGCACAAAACTAAACATAGAATTACATGTACCCACAGATAACTGACACGCGCATCCCATCTCCTCCCGGTGCACATCACTGACAAAGTTTCTACGCCTTCTTGAACGATTATTGCTAATTTCATAATCACTGAAGAACTCTAAATGTTTCAAAGCACCTGGGCCCCTCCTTTTCGTTATCCCGACTACCAGACGCCATTAATACCACGGGGCCTCATATTGCACCCTGAAGACGGCGAGCCGACTACAGAAACACAACTACTTTTTTGCCACCTGAGTACACCCATCGCGGTCAGAAAGAGATACGGAAACGTTTGCTCCAAATTTTGTACGCTTTTGTTCTATTTTTGTGAACAAATTCAGAACTGAATCTACACAAAAATATGCGCAATTTTTTATAGTGCAAAATATTTGCCAGAAAAAAATAAGTACACAGTATTTTAGAGACAAGTAATTATGAACGAAATTGTGTGCCGGTAAGAATTCTTCCGAAAATTCGTCAACTGAGCCACTAAACATAACCTGGTGTTTAAAATATCTCCCACCAGGAAACAGGAGATGAATATTTCGCTGAATAAGGACTTTCTTGTGTGTTCCTTCATGTCATCGTTCTTTGCTCTTTGCGGTTTCTGTAATTTACAACATTTCGTTCCAGAAAAACGTTTTTCAAGCGAACCTACCAAAATAGAGCTTAAAAACACGTGTCATCATGCGAACTCAGAAAATAACTTTCATATCAATAGCTCATCGCCGTAATCAAACTTCAAGAAAGGTACTGAAAATAATTTTGGGGCATCTTTGCTTCTGTGGTCTATTAGACTAAAAAAATATTGGCGACAGCTTGTGCCTTGCCGCGAAAAATCTCAGAGAAGCTTTTTTAAAACCTATTTAGTCTCTGCTGATCTGAATCTTGGCACGCTTTATAACGAACGTCGAAACCTCCTGGTATGAAAATCTTGCAAAGCACCAGTCTTTAATTAGCTTCATTACCGCACGCAGTGAGTCTTTCAAAACAAGTCCATTACGCAAATTCTGCACGCTGTTCTTGTTCGTCTGCAATCGTCCGCTCGGGCAATGAACCGCGAAGTTCACGTCCAGCAAAATGTTATAGGACTGACGTCTTCCGTAAGTCAAAAATGGCATTTCAGGCACACAATGGCTTTCGTTCACAATCCACACGAAAGGGACCATAGATCTCCCAAAGTTCTCTTTCTTATTGCTATAGCTTTTAGTTTGTCATTTCACAAAAATCTACGGCTTGCCTATCACTAAATTTTCTGATCGGTTGAGAGAGGTCGGTGACCTTATGACGTCATCGCAACCTCCCCATCATGGCACATGGGAACTTGCTGAGCGGATTGTGAGCCAACCGCCCACCGTGGCCTGTGGCAGATCATGATTAGCCGAGAGAGGTCACGAGATTGTGCGACGCCATTAAAACTCAGCCACTCAAAGCACGTGGCAGCCTGTCCACGGGGTTTTGAGCCACCTTACCCCAGTGGAACGTGGAAATGATATCCAATGCAATTGGCACAAGGCCACCGTGTCGCTGTGTATGAGCCTTACGGTAGCTCGTGAAGAGCAACCTGGTGCTAAAAAGTTGATTTTAAAGAAACCTTCCCCGGTAGTGGCGCATTGCTTAACCGCTGCACCACTGCACCAGTATTGATATGAGGACTTTCTGCGATAAGTGAATGCGGTTGTGCGGGTTGTGAGGTCACCTACACCCCGCGACTGCCAATGGATTAATCATTGGGCACCGCTAAATTTGGAAATCTTGGGCCCCCACATTTTGATAGCTGACTCACCCTAAAAGTAATAAAAGGCTCCCAAACCATGGAAGTAGGCCTACCCCACAAACAGATAATGGTGGATTGGTGGGGATTAGTGGGTCTTATTGCTATAAACCCACTGATAATTCACAGAAAGTTTCTCGAACATTCTAGAAGGTGATGAATCATGCTTACCATATAAGGGCAATAGGACCGCCTCCAAAAAAATGTTTTTTTTCCACAGAAATCCAAGAACCTTAGACACTCATTATCGAAAGAACGAAACAGCGCAACTAAAACAAAGCACCTGGGAAAGGAACAACACATACAAATACTGAACTAACACTGCCGCTTTAATGGAAAAAATAACAGGTAACCGCCGCGGGGCAAGCTCAAGTCATTGTCGAAAGATAAAAATATTAAAATCATAAGTAATTTGTTGATTCGTAAACACCTTCAGGTGTCTATCTCGTTCCAAAAGTCCTATCTCACGCTTTGTAACAAAAACAGAAGTCCTACTTACAGAACGGTCTGCTTCTTGGAAGATATGATACTTAACTGTGTTTTTTCCAACTAAACAGCCAGTTGTTAGATCAACTTTTCTATCTGTCTTTCCTTCGCCTTGTTGTTGGAATTATTTGCTCTGTTTCGTTTTCTCAAGATGAAATGCTAAATCGCCCACTACGCTTTGCTGCTACAACTCATTATAGAAACCATATTGCAGGCAGCCTAAATGTTGTCGCATGTACTTCGTTCAAATTCTGGTTAAGACCCGTCCCCTCAAGTTTTTTCAAGAAATTAGTGAATGACTTCTGAACTTAGTGTTGAATGCTTTCAGGGCCGATTACCAACCTGTGAGCAGCACTCTATAAAAGAACACTCTTTAGGAAATCAAAGGGAGCAGCAGCTGCCTTAAATTAGTTAAGGGAGCACTAAAATATGGATTTAGGGCAGGTAGCGACGGCTGATCCGGTTAATGAGAGGGAAATAACTAGAAGAATAAGAATGGGGTGGAGCGCATATGGCAGGTTTTCTCAGATCATGAATGGCTGTTTACCGATATATCCCTCAAGAGAAAAGTATATAACAGCTGTATCTCACCGGTACTCACCTTTGGGGCAGAAATGTGGAGGCTAAAAAAGAGGGTTCAGCTTCAGTTAAGGGCAACGCAGCGAGCTATGGAAAGAAAAATCATAGGTGTAACGTTAAGAGATCGGATGTGGGCGGAGTGAGTGAGGGAACAAACACGGGTTAATGACAGCCGAGTCGAAATCAAGAGGAAGAAATGGGCTTGGGCAGGGCATGTAATGCGAAGGCAAGATAACCGATAGTCCTTAAGAGTAACGGAGTGGATTCCGAGAGAAGGCAAGCGTAGCAGGGGGCGGCAGAAAGTTCGGTGGGCGCCGGAGATTAAGAAGTTTGCGAGGATACGGTGGCTGCGGCTCGCACGGGCAGGGTTAATTGGAGGGGAATGGGAGAGGCCTTTGCCCTGCAGTGGGCGTAGTCAGGCTGATGATTATGATTATGTTAGATCGTTCCCGATATTTAGTAACATTCCTTCTCGGGGTATTTTTGGGTCGCACCATGCCTTTCAGTTTCCTAAAACAAATAATACGAGAAAAAGTACTGGAGACAAAAAGGTTGAGTGATTCCCAGTTATGTATAGGCATTACTGAACGCATGCGCACAGAGCTGGAAACATCTAGTTCAATTCCACCAAAGCGCTTTGATAACATTAGACTACATACACCAATTCTGGCGATGAAAGGCTACGACTCCTCGCTAATCACTGATTTTTTTTGCGTACACAACATGAGGATTTAGCTGTCAAGTAAATATTTTTCCGAAGGTGTGCTTACCGTCATAAATAAGAAATAAAATGGCGCGATGAGCCATCATGAAAACGTTCAAGCGGAAGTGGCTGAGTCTGTGAAACAAAATGACTGAGCCGGCTGCATAGGACAGAATACAGCAAAGTTACAATATGCAAGTTTCTAGATTTGAAGGCTTCAGAGAAATCAGCGCTAGGGTAGCACATTCTCACAAAAATCTGCCTTTGTAATGCGCGCAGTTGTGTAAACTTCAACGCAGCGAAGCTATGGCAACGCAGCGAGCTATGGAAAGAAAAATGATAGGTGTAACTTTAAGAGATCGGATGTGGGCGGAGCCTGTGAGGGAACAAACACAGGTTAATGACATCTTAGTCGAAATCAAGAGGAAGAAATGGGGTTGCGCAGGGCATATGTAATGCGAAGGCAAGATAACCGCTGGCCCTTAAGGCTAACGGAGTGGATTACAAGAGAAGGCAAGCGTAGCCGGGGGCGGCAGAAAGTAAGGTGGGCGGAGGAGATTAAGAAGTATGCGGGTATAGAATGGCTGCGGCTCGCACGGGCAGGGTTACTTGGAGAGACATGGGAGAGTCCTTTGCCCTGCAGTGGGCATAGTCAGGCTGATGATTATGATGATGATATGTGCCTGCGCACAAGACGACACGCGAGCATCTCACGGCGATCCACGTGCCAGCGCAGACTTTTAGGCGAACGCGTAAGGCTTCATTGTGCTGAAAATCCAGCGTCGTCAGTGGCGGCGGGGACTGCGTGAGTGAAAACTCCGGATTGGTCGAAAATGTCTCTCAGTCATAGATGGAGCGGGTAAATTGAAATGTGGGTGAAACATTTCAAAACCGGTGATAAAAAGGTCGCAACATGATTCAAACGTAATTAGCACATATAAGTATATTAAAGTTTTCTTTATTTATATATTTATTTCCAAATACTGAATGCAACTCTAGGGTCCATGCAGGAGTGGATGCAAGGTAGAAACCTAGAAATGGCGGACCAAACAAGCAAAGCAAGTATAGATAAAAATAAATATACAATAACAATTCAGCATCAAAGGGGTATCACGGTAGTAATGACGTTAATTCAACGCGATTAACACGTTCTAAGAAGGATTCGACTCAGCTGCAGTTCACAAAAGCAGATGGCAGCTTTATTTCATTAACAGGTAGCTGAAGGAAACAAGGAATATTTGTGGAAGTCAATGTGGTTTAGCGTCGGCAAAGAGCTTTCACACTGTTAGTTCTCGAGGAGTTGGCGAATAGTTCTTCAAGGTATTCTTTTTTATGTGGAAGTGTCCGTGATAAAGTAGATGGAAAAATTTGTCATGATGTTACTCTACGCTGAGCTAGGCAGCATAGATCTGCTTTCTTTACTAGCTTAGATCCCTGAAATAGAGTATGTGAAGGTAAATTTGTTCTTTAATATACAAAGTAAATTAACAGCGCTGAAAAAAATTGTGGTAATTAGTCAGGTAATAGAAGTCTTGACACTCAGGTGGCAAGTAAGACACACCACCGCAAAGCCATGCAGGTACGTTCCTACGGCTTGGTTGAAGTTAAAGCGGGGCTTTCGATGTATATTGTGTGGTCTTTCACATAATCATTTCTTTTGTGAAAGAGGAAGCTGTCCCTGTCTCCGTGTGCAAGAGGAACTGCTCACCGCGACCCGTTAGCCCTGTCGCGTCACGGTCTTACCGGCGGTGTTTAGGTGTCCCTCAAATTTTGCGATCTATTAGCGCCTTTCAAAAAGGACCTGTTTAAACATGGGCTTTCAGAGCATGCCTCGGGTAGGTGCAGCAGTTTCTCGCTCTCCGCAAGCCTCTGTACGGTCATTTCATAAAAAAAGCAGCAAACTAAGCCGACGCTCCTGCTTACGAATCTGTTTCCCAGCAAAGCATGTCAGTCAGCGTGCACTCCCAGCCTGCAAAAATTGCAACACAAGAATAGTTCCTAATCTATATGAATGCAATAAATGTTAAGCCAATAAATTTTAAGGACAATTACTATCCTCTCTAATGCGAAATTTGAGCCCCGATGTGTAGGTGTCTCAGGCTTTGTAGGCACATTGTTTTGCTTTGCTGGGTCGTCGGCACGTCTGGCGATGATATTAGTTGGATAGTAGTATTAGTAGGTGAAGAAGACGATGTGTAATGCACAGCGCGCCAGATGGTGTATATTAGTCCTATAGCAGTACCAGCTGAAGAACACGAGGATACGCAATACGCAGCGCGAGAGTGTGTTGCAATCCTATACGAGGCGTATTCGGCTGCGGCGATAGCCTAGTGCTGATCTCTTCGCGACGCCACGGCTTCAAATCCTACTCGCGGCAAAGTTGACACGGTTACACAGACGGCGGCAAAGCGGTTGCATCCATGAACGGACGCTTAAGAGCTCCTCTCTAAAATAACATTCAGAAATTTCATGAAAACGCTGGAAATATTTATTGTTCCTTTTTTCCCCGATTTCTAACGATCATTATTATTTATCATTTGATCTATACGGTTCTTCGCAAAATACTTTCTAGCTTTTAATACTGCTTTCTTCTAGAGGGAACGTTTCCGGCTAGTGCTTGGTAGCCTTATGATTCAAACCGTGTTTTCAATGCACACTGTACAAGCGCCTCCCGCCGCGTACATTTTCCTGTTGGCGATCTGAAAGAGCAACCAGAGCTGTCAGCTCGCAAAGTGCAAGCGGCAAATATCAGCGAGTTTCTTTGATCTTCACGCTTCTCGACGGCGTTTTAAAGTCCTCTCACTGTGTACACTTGTCATCTCGGAGCAGCGATCACGTCATAGGTGCCTCGTTTCAAACAAGAGGACGCCCTTTTCTAGCTTTCTTCAACGAAAGAAATACATCATATCCTTAATGCTACAAAATTCAAGCGAAACAGTTTTTGAGTGTGCTGTTTTCATTTCATACCTATAGTTCTGCTTTTCTGATTCACCGCTTACCACGGCGGAGTAATCCTGCAGTACTTCCCCCACCATTGTATATGCAGAATAGCCTGTTATGCTATCACCGCGCCTCCTAGTGATTGTTCATTGCCTTTATTAAAACTACCAACAAATGAGAAACTCTACGATGTACCGCACCTCTACTTCTTCCGGTCAGAATTCCAGGGACCCCACGAGGCATTGTAATAAGTCCAGTAGGGTAGAGAGCTGGTCCATTTGGTACATAGTTCCAACGAAAAAAAACAGCGGAAGGACGCAGACACAGAGAGGGACACAGGACGACGCTTAACGATAAATTTAACAAAACGTAGGGGTAACTTTCAGCTGGGTAGTGTAGCTACACCATAGTGGCATCAGTCGAAGCGGAACCCGCTCGCACCACATGCAGTTCACTGTCACCGCATCATCGCGCGCAACTATTACGCCAAATGCGTAGTGCACGAAGATTTTGCTTTATCGCATATTATTATAAAGCATATCAGTTAAACTAAGACAGATCTATATAATGCCGCACATACATGTTTCATTCCTGCTTTTTCATTACTATTTTCCTGTAGAGATTCCTTACAACAAAAGATCTCCAGCTGTGATGTTGCTTTTTAATTCTGGGAATCGAAATAATGCTGCATGTTTCCGAGTTATCTTCAATGTCATTTTATTTATCATTTGCGCTCATCTACTCTGTGAAGAAATCATTTTAATAGAGCTGTCATTTGTATTGTATTTGAAGCTCCTCTGAGGGAGAGTGTCAGTGCCTCGCCGTGGTTGAAGACAAAGGCTGTCACAAGCACCTTGGATAATGTAACACACTTTTTTACCAAACCTTCTGTTCTAAAAATGCAATCGTCCAAAGAGCGAGTTCGGCCCTTTCGTGTGGCTTCCCAAATACGCAGCCCAAATTTAATGCACAAGGCAAAGGTGCGTCATACAGCTATACCTATGATATATGGTTAAGATGTTCTTAAAACAAAACCGAACGTTGTTTCATCTCTGTACGTTACTAATAAACCTTCGCTGTACACTTGTCTCTTTCATTCCTCTACCAATCCATTTTCTACATGACAAGCAGCTTTAAAGAATGTCACATTTCGGCTCCGCTTTGCAAACTACGTCATACTAAAGCACATGTTTCTACATACGGCCCCCACGGTCCTTGACAACACACAGCTTTCTGTGTGTTGTCTGTTTCAGCGCTACATCCCTTTCCTGAAAACATGCCCCAACTAGCCCTTCAACAAGTATTACTCCTTTGTTAACTTTACGCCCATCCCGGAGATAACACAGTGCTCGAAAAAAAATGTGCACTTGTGTTTCTCCAGGAAAAATTACCGTCGCCATTCCGAAGGTTAGGACGAGTGCTCAGCGCTGGGCGGTTCGCGAAAGAGTTAACGCAGAGATTACGACACATGGGACTGCCACTGCCACTTAAGTGCCCCTTATCAAACATAAGTATCAGAAAAATCGCAATGACTGAGCACATTCGCGTCTAAGGGGAAGTTTACTCTGAATCCTGGTCCCGCTTAGCGCCTCTGGTTCGATTTTGGCAGAAGATTTTGGCTGCCTTCGCCGAAGAAGGCAGCCATGAGTAGAGGGGCCGTAAGGAGCAGGTATCATGCCAGAGCCGACAGCTTTGCAACTATGTACAGCCTTTTTGAGAAGTAGAAGATGTAGTGGGGCTTGTGAAGCATCTGTGGGATTTGTGCTTATTGGAGAGGGCAAGACTGCAAATCATCTTACCATCAGGCGATTTCGAACGCTGGGGATGCATTACGAGCGACAAGGTGTCGCTCGAAAGCAAACCCCCTGGGCTCTAAACACATGACAAAGGATGTACACAGCTGTCTTTTTGCTGAAGAATGGAGCCATCAGGTCAAGATGACACCGCCAAAAACGCGAAACAGAGAAAACTAGGCACATTCAGCTAGTGCTTAAATAATATCTCTGTGAAGAAATAGGAAATATTGCTACGAAGAAGCAGTCGCTATGAAGACATTATATGTGCAAAAGAGCTATGAAAAGTCTTTACTCTTTTTTATCGCCATAACTTTCCATAGCTACCTGGGTGTTTCCTTGGTTTGAGCAGTGAAATAGCGCACTTGAACGACGGCCTAAATTACCGCAAGTTTCAAACATATATGTATCTTGAAACGCACAAACAGTGGACGCTCCATGTGAAAGCGACACCCTGGACACAGTCACACATGAAATATTTGTTTGTCTTTTCTCAAAGACAAATTTCCCTGCATCGAGAACTGAAGCGAGCGAACGAGTGTTCCCACGTCACTACATCCACTCCTCGCAACAGCAGCTGTTTTGACCTTTGAAAGTCCGGGTAACATCACGCCTTCTTTCTTACGTAATTCTCTTACGTGCGGGAGATGATAGCATACGGATCTGAAGAGTTGCCTTTTTTTGGGCCCCTTGTCAAAGTATGTGACAACAACTCAACAAGCTGGGAGACAGCTGGATAAAACTAGCGTGTCAGCATACTCTCCAGCATGGCCGATTACAATTCCATATACTTACGAAAAATAATGCGCATCACATCCCTCACCTAACACTGCATCGGCTTCGTTGATGTCAGAAGTCCGTCGACGCTTAGTGAATAGTTCGTCACTTGCAAGAATGCAGTTTAGCTGTATGCTGAATATATTCAAGCTTTGTTCAGCATGATACCGAAAACGCATTTGCCGAGTTCAAAGAATTTATCTCCCTATGAGTTCGTCATTTCCTACTGTCTTTGCCCCACTGAACTTTTCAATTCATTTTTTGTGTGTGCTGGTCTTAATCTGACATTTTCGCGGCTATGAAATCCAACTGTGTTTCCGAGCAGAAAAGGTTGCTTCGGCATAGCCGGTGGCTTGAAATCACAGCAGCTACCATTAGCACAGTGAAATCCAGTGGCTGAAACCCAGCTATTGTCTGCCAAAACACAAACTCCTGTTTAAGTCGCACCCTCTCTATAAAACAATGCACCAAACCTTAGTTGGTTTCTTCTAATATGCTTCAAAAAAAAATACGACTATCTTTACCGCTTCAGTCAGCGTCAGTACAAGCAGCAAACCAAAATCATTTTTTTTCCTTTATAACAAAGGAACTGGGTCATGGTTCATCGTATTAAAAAGCGCGTGCGACTTAAACAGGAGTGTGTGTTTTGGCAGACAACTGCTGGGTTTCAGCGACCCGTTACCGCCTCAAGAAGCTGGATTTCAGTGTGCTAAATGTTATATGTACCGCTTCAGTCAGCGTCAGCTCAAGCAGTGAACCAAAATCAATTATTTTTTTCAAGCACCCCCCCCCCCCTCCTTAAATACAGCTTCATGCAATTCCTTCCGATTTTCAGCAGAAAGCAGCCGTGCTTTATTTTCAAAAATTGAAAACTATCATTTAGCTTCCTGTATAGAAGCAAACATATCTACACTGCTAGTGCAATTATATCTAAACAAGAGCCCTTCATGTTAACAGTTTATCAGGTGATATACATTGACTGTTGAACCTGCTTTCTGTAACAACGCTCAACGACTTTATGCGCATTGTGTTATGGGTGGAGCGTAGATAAAAACATCCTTTCCTGTCCATGGTAAAACAGCGCGGAAAAAACACGAGGACGGAACAAACACGACAACACGAGCGCTGAACTTTCAACTGACGATTTATTACGCACATGTGTACATATATAGCATTCCCGCCAAACACTAAACAAAACAAAAAAACACTGCATCATCACTGAAAAATATTAACTCTACATATCTACAAATGCATGCTCCAAAAAGGTGATTTCGCGGTTAGCCAGTGATAATGAGGGCTTACTAATGCATGCTGTACCCCCTTTGTCAATGTGATATGCCTCTACTATTTCCCTTACTATCTGATCCTTATGTTTGAAGATGACGGATGTCTGATGAAGCAATGGGGCGCACGTGTGCTCAGGTTGCCTGCAGTGAAGCGCCAAATTCGAACCGGCTGCCTTGTCCAAAGAATTATAGTGCTCCCTCAGGCGTTCGTTTAGACATCTCCCAGTCTGGCCAACATACCACCAACCGCAAGAAAGGGGAATCTTATAAACAACACCCTCGATGCACTCAACCCTCCTCTCTCGTGTTTTTTCCGCGCTGTTTTATCATGGATAGTAATAACCAACTTGCCCACCTTTCTGTACTTCTAAATATCCTTTCCTGTTACTGATAGAGAAAAAAGGGACAACATATTCCTCACGAAAGATGAACATTTCTTTCTGTCCATGGCGTTCTCCCACAGCAAACCTTCAAATTTTCATTGAACAGATAGATATCGACAAGAATATTATTGCCAGTAAGTTTACGGTTCACATTTATCCCCCCTCCTTTGAGAAAGGGCTTCAATCAATCCATTTTTTGTAAATTATCTTTGCTCGCTACTTCCTGGTGTTTGTTGCTCCAAGTTTGCAATCAACAATTTCAAGAAGTGCCTGCAATCTGAGACCCAACAGTAATCAGGATTACAACGCCTACATGAACATAATTCGTACATCAGAACAGCACAAACTTATCACAACTGGGGTCATATAGCTAATGCACTAATTCCAGTGCAAATGAATAATTATACGAAGTAGCAACAGCGATATGGCGCTTTTTTAAAACCAATCATGGCGGTTCACGAAGCCTTACTACCGACAGCACTGAGTCCCAGGCGCTGAGTCGCGACGAATTTCCTTCTTGCTGATTTTGCATTCCCCTCTGTTCGTCTCTCCTTCTACTGTTACCCGCGCCGCGATCACATCAGGTGCGCTGCGGGTATGCACCTAGCTATAGGGTAGAACAGCCCACACACACCACAACGGACAGTGAAAAAGACGAACACAGCGTATCTGTTCTTCTTCCTTACTATCCAACCTCTTCTGTGTGCTCTGTTTGAACCTACACCATGGAACGCCAACAGCCCAATAAAGACTAAACCGAGCATTAGGCTCAGTATCTGTGATTTCCTCAAGGATTTCGTTTCATTTTAATGTATTCTGCTCCCGAGACATTTCTTCCTTCTTTCACTTTGCCGGAGCCTGCTGTATTTCTCATGCCATTAACACTCATTATAAGCTCCTCTGCGCACACCTGGAGCAAATTTCTATTTGGGAGGGCGCTTAACACTGTGCGTCTCCTCATGGCACATTGGTAAGAGTGGCTCGTTCTTGGGCAAGTTCCTATATTTGACAGTGCTGCTCTCTCATTCAGAAAACAATACGAACATGGACAGCACCTGCAAAAAAATTAAGTACTTATTATTCAGCAAGAGATAGCCCGTTGTGCCGTAGGAAGTCCGGGCAGGACTTTTTTTTTTCGCCGCCAACTTAACGAATGTTCAGCAGGGGATGTAGTCTATAGCTATCCATTTGAAATGGATATCCACTTTCTAATTAATTTGGTGGGACGTCAACGTGTTGGCAGCATCAGATGAAATCTGAAAGCGGCCAGTCAGCAAATCACAATGCAGCAGGTCTCAACGTAAACTATCGCCTTTGCCACTAGCCGTATGCAGCGCTTCACTGTCGATCCCTTCCCACGAAAGCTTGAAAGCCGCGGCTACGTCACCGAACAACAGTTACCAATACCAGAGAATGAAATACGGCTCTAATAAAAAATAAACAATGCCTGTTTATAGAATCGGGCCCAGTTTTGCTGGCTGCTTGCGCTGCCTTAGTGCCTCCTCATTATGAGAACTCCCGGCCAGCGATACAAGAAAAAGACAGATATCATTTAATTACGAAATATCTGGAAGCTTTTATTGATCCGTATGAAAGGCTGCTTCCAAATCTCTGCTGTCTATTATCTTTTCATACTTAAAAAAACGGTTTTCATCATATGCGTTGGTCGTTCGAGCACTGTATATTTTTTGTCACTCGTCGTCTGGTCCCGGTCTCCACGTACGCACGCAGCGCCCTTTAATACATGCCTGTAAAACAAGAGCATCGAATTCATTACTGACTTACAATAAATAAATGGCATAATGTGTTACAACCACTAATAATGAATGACTGACGCATTGCGATTTTTTATGATAACGAATTCCTAAAATCCCCTTGATTGAGAAAGCGTTTGAACCTTCACTTCATACGAACTCCTGCAAAACTGAACACCACGAATTTCAAAGCGATCTTGAGTAAATATACAACACTTAAACCTTCAATTTGAGCGCGAAACTATGGTACTTTATCTGCAATTAGGCTAGCATAGTTTCTACATGAAAGCGCCTTCGTATTCGCGTCTGTCTTTTAAAAGGAACGCACTGTACTCCTAGGCACCGACTATCACAGCAAGAAGTTGTCCTAGGCTCTCCAAAAACACAGTACCATAATGACGTCACGATGGGCGTGACCAGGGCCGAAAGGAACATCCTTTTGAAGGGCAATGTGATTTATAGCGGTTTTTAAATGTCCTCCTTACAGCTTCAATGTAGTTTCAGTATCACTGTGGGGCTAAACCAATCCTTGATTTTTGAAGGATACACTTTCAAATTCGCGCAGAGTAATTTGCTTGAGAAAAATATGTCATTTTACATTCTGCGCTTCTTAGAATGTAGAAGATCCGAAATAAGTAGTCATGACTCCAGTAAGCACTATCCACCACCTAAACTCAGTAATGCAGAGAGAAAACATGACAACAATGGTCCATTCAATCATCGCCAGAAACGCTTTCCAACACTGTACTGTTTGTGTAAAAATATTGATACAACATTTTGTTAGTAAATAGTTCTGCGCCACAAAAAGCGTTTCGGTCTATATGCACACAGTATTTCAAAAACAAATTGAGATTGTTTATATATCTTTCGGGACACCAACACCAACAATATCGGAAATTTGCTTTCTACTTTTCTTAAACCTTTTTTTACAGTGAACCTGATTCGAAAGTAGAGGCGTCACCTGCAGCTTCTGTTTAGCGCAGTTAGGATAAAACTAGTACCATTGGACTGCGTTGCGTTAGTAACAATTACCTTGTTGCGTCCACAACGTACGAAATCCGGTGCTTCCAGGTCCATCCAGTATCTTCTGATAGATCTTCTTTCCTTTTCCTTGTACAGGCATCGCAGCTTACATTCGTTGCCCTTCGGGAAAACCTGGAAGAAGTTGCGGATTTCTGTAAGGCTGTGAACTTCATTGGGCATATTTATTTTGAATTTTCTTCTTGCGAATCCCAAGTATCGCTGTTAAAAGGCCTTCAAAAGAAATTGTCCTGGTGAGTGTATCTTCGTAGAAAAGTATGGGAGTCTGACGCGCTAAAGAAAATGTCAACAGCAAAACAATGTTCCTGCTTCGTTGGACCTCTGATAACAACTGCTATTATTTACAAATTGGAGCTCTGTTAGTAACAAAGTAAGAAATTACCAGCTGCCACTCGCTGCTTGGGCATTCAAGCACCGAATTTCACCCGTATACAACTCCAAGGAAGAATTTTTTGTTAAAAAAAACACTTCTGTGCTGTTTTTACCAAGCCATGTCCAGAAAATTTGCTGTACAAATATTTTCTGGATCCCCCCCTCCAACATCCTTCATACAAAGTGTGTTCTGCAAGAGTTCTAAAAGCACTTGATTAATGGCATCCTGCCACAATATTATGTAGACAGCATAAAAAGTGGTTAGTGTTTACATTTAGCACTTGCTTAACGTTGTGACAGCTGCACTGTGTATATTCCCTTTGGGGAGCTTTCAGCCAAGTGTACAAAACTGTGTGAATTACAAAGACAGATTTTTGTGGTAGGGTGCTAACCCTAGCACTAATTTCTTTCCAGCACTCAAATCTAGAAACGTGCATGTTGTAACTGTGCTGTATTCTGTCTTAAGCAGCCGGCTCAGTAATGACGTTTTGTCGTACTCAGATACTTGCGCTTTAGCGATTTTGTAATGGCTCATTGCACCACTTTATTTCGGGTTTATGGCGGTAAGTACACCTTTGGAAAGATTTTTACCTGATAGCAGAATCCTCATGTTGCTTACGCAAAAAATTCAATGGTTACCCAAGAGTGATAGCATTTAACCACCAGAATTGGTGTATGCAATCTAATGTGATCAAAGCGCTTTGACGGAATTGAAAATTATGTTTCCAGCTGTGTGCGCATGCGTTCAGCAATGCGTATACATAACTGGGAATCACTAAACCTTTTTGTCTCGAGTACTTTTTCATCTATTATTTGTTTTAGCAAAATGAAAGGCATGGTGGGACACAAAACTACGCTCATAAGGGATGATATTAAATACCGCAAAATATCGAACATGATCATAAGCAGCAGCAGCAGCGTGACTACGCCCACTGCAGGGCAAATGCCTCTCCCATGGCTATCCAATTAACCCTGTCCTTTGCCAGTTGCGGTCACCGTATCTCTGCAAACTTCATAATATCATCCATGTAACTTTCTGCCACCCCCTGCTACGTTTCACTCCGGTACCCGTAAGGACCAGTGGTTATATTGATTTCGCATTACATGCCTTGCCCACCATTTCTCCCTCTTGATTTCGGCTAACATGCCATTAATCCGCGTTTGTTCTGTCACCCACTCTGCCTGCTTCCGGTCTCTTAAAGTTACACCAAGCATTTTTCTTTCCATAGCTCACTGCGTTGTCTGAACCCTTTGTTAGCCTCCACGTTTGTGACCAATGGGTGAGTACCAGTAAGATACAGCTGTTGTATAATTTTCTCTTGAAGATTGTCGGTAAACTGCCATTCATGATCAGAGAAAACCTGCCTTATGCGTTCCACTCCATTCATATTCTTCCAGTTATTTCCTTCTCACGATTCTGATCAGCGGTCACTACCTGCCCTAAGTAGACATATTCCCTTACTACTTCCAGTACCTCGACACCAATTGCGAACTCCTGTTCCCTTGAGAAACTGTTGAACATTGCTTTGGTTTTCTGCATGTTAATTTTTAGAGCCATCGATCTGCTCTGCCTGTCTCACTCGCGTTGCCCAAGGGCTAAGCGGCTGTATTTGCGGTGCCATTTTTTTAAGTAGACCTTCACAAGTAAAATTCAAGAAAAAAAATTCGACATGCACCAAAATTTCACAGGTGACCGCTTAAGCTTCGCTTTTAGGAGTGGAACGCGACAGCGTGTTGTAGCGCTGCCAGGGAGTCCACGGAACGCCACCACCCGTTCGGCGCGATGCCTTGCCCTTTGAACGCAACGCTTTTCGAGGAAAGGAAATGGCGCAGTAATTCTGTGTCATCTCGGTGGACACCTGGACCGCACCATAGAGGAAGGGAGGAAGTGGGATTGGAAGAACACAAAGAGGGCCCGTAATGAAGAAAATGAAAATTGTATTTGAGGAAAGGAAATTACGCAGGAACTGTCTCACATATTTCGATGGACAGCAGCCAAAATTCAGGGGGGGCACTTTTTTGACCTAAAGTGTGGTCACTGATGTGTGGTTAACATGTTAAGCTTCGCCTCTATGAGTGGAACGCGACAGCGTCTTGCAACGCTGCCAGGGAGTCCATAGAACGCCATCGCCCATTCGGTTCTACGCCTCGCTCGTCGGTAAATTGGTTTTTGAGGAAAGGAAATGTATCTGTCTCTCATATCTCGGTGGACACCTAAACCTCGCCGGAAGGGAAGGGAGGAGGATGAGAGTGAGCGAAGACGCCGTATTCACTAGACGCGCCTTTGTTCATTACAAACCATCGAGCTGGCATGGCGGAGTAAAAATAACGGCGAACTTACCAACAGCCTCATAGTACGCTCTTCGGTGAGACAAGGATGCCCGCTCTCTCCCCTGCTTTTTGCAGTATATCTCGAGCCGTTGTGCTTGGCCATTCTTAACAGTGACTGCATTTCTGGATTCAAGCTTCAGGCAGCCGAAGTGAAAATCCTTGCATACGCGGACGACATAGCGGTATTTTGCACAGAGACAGCATTCGTGAAGCTACGAATGTGGTCGAAAAGTTCTGCGAACAAACTGGATGTCAGATAAACTGGGGAAAAAGCTCAGGATATTGGCATGGGGAATGGGATATTTCACCAGATTTTTTTTCTCGACTGCAATGGACTGACTTACCGACGCGGTACCTTGGGGTGCCCCTAAAAAGTTATCGCGATCCCAGCACACACTGGAACGAGGAGACGTTAAAGGCAAGAGAGAAAGCGGACGCGTGTCAAGGAAGGCAGCTGTCAATCTTTTCACGTGCCTTTGTGTGCAATGTTTTCTTGATTTCTAAGATATGGTAAGTGATGAATGTGCTCTGTGCGTCGCGCAGCAATATTCAAAAAATCCATCGAGTGTTTGCAGTTTTTCTTTGGGCGTCGACCTGGGAGAAAACCAGGCGAACAAACTTGTTTATTTCAGTCAAAAGCGGTGGCGTTGGACTGGTTCATTTGTTTTTGCGTCAAGTGGTGTCGCGCTTTATTTTCCTTCGTGATCAAAATGACACATTTTTGAGAACTGTTATGCAAATGCGGTTGCAAAGGCTGCTCCCCGGAATCATAGTGTCATCGTGTGAAAACATGTGTGGTGCTGTAAACGGATATTTGCGTGAGGTTGTCCTTTCCTTCAGGTTGTTGGAAGTGCGTTTTTCACTAGAATACCTGTATAACGTTCCCAAAAAGAAGCTGTATAAGGATCTGGTTGATATTATGCTGCCGCCACCTTTGTATCGTGCGCCTTACCGTGGAGACCCAGGCCAGGATATTTTAAAACGGGTGAAAATGATGCCGGTCCGGCCGACAGTGAAAACATTCTTTTTCAAATTGCACTCTAATACACTACCCGCTAAAACCTGGCTCAATGAAAAAGAAATCTTTGTCCCATGGACAACAAATTGCCTGTTATGTTAGCAGCCGGAGACAATTGAACATGTTTTCCTAGACTGCTGCGACGCCATACTTTTCTGGGATGTCCTGCAGAGAACCATCAAGAAAGAACTACCACTGCACCCTTATGGGATCAGATTTCTACCAGTTGATCGCAAAGAGGTACCCTATGACTTATTAATGCTTCTTGGCATCCACAGCTTGTGGAAAACGCGAATGTAAGTAAGGCATGCTGATATAAACACTCGTAGTACACGTGAGAACTTTGTTGAAAGTGCTGTTTATCTGCGGGAATGTTACCAGGCGCAGCGTGACCCACCCCAGTGGGTAACACTACTAGATGATCTAGTGAAACTTAGGAAATTTTAACTTCACCCTTATCAGCTCAAGTGTAGCTGAAGTGGTCTTATTGTTTTCATGTCAATCTCGAAAATAAAGAAAAAAAAAGCTGGCATGGCGGAGTGGATAGCATACTCGTCTCGCACTCCGAACACCGGGGTTCGATTCCCGAGCTCGACCAGTTTCCTACTCGGTTTTATTTATTTATATGGCCTAACTAGAAAAGTTGATTAGGCTAATTGGCTAATAAAGCAATTAACTAAGCTCAGTCCCACTTACTTGAGCATCACTATACGATCCCTTCAATTGGTTGCATTGTTACTAGCCAAAGTACAATTGGCCCCGTTTGAAATTCGCGCACTGTGACGTCACGACCGTTTCGACCAATTGAAAAGCATGACATTTCTGTCGACAACTTCTGCTTACAACGATGAGACATTAAAGGCTTCCGCCTTAATAAGTGTCGGCCTCTTCACCCAGAGACGCAAGCGTCTCGCACATTCTTTCTTGACATTGGTGACATTGGCCATACAAAGTGCCCCTCCTCCGGCACCTCATCTGCCTTTCTTGCTACGCCAATGACGCCGCAGAAACAGGAAGCGTGTCCTGAACCCCTCTCGCTGTAAAGGCGCCGGTTTAGTTATGCCGCCTAAAATCCTCTGTGCACTTTACTAGATGGGTGGTCACCTCATCCTCATATTTAACGACAACTCTCACTACCCCGACTTTAATGTTATGGCACAGCTTCATTCTTCTAGTTATTCTTGAAGTAATGAGAGCGCTTTCTGAGCTCCATTTATCTGTTTAAAAATTTATATGTAATGTTTCTTTCGCTGTAAAATCGTCCTTACCACTTTTGCTTCCACATTTTTGTTTGGAAATGTTTTTTCGCAGATCTTTTCGATAATTTCTTGATTTCCAGGGTACTGGCTACTCATGTTGTACCCATTCGATGCAACATCCCAACACTTCTTATCCTTCCCTCTGAAAGAAAAATTGTCAGCCATTATTATGTGAGTTCATTGACAATTACTTCGGAGTGCAGGCAACGAAAGCAAAGACGTTGATGCTACTCTTAAAAAAAAGTCTGCTGCAAAACTAGGATTGATTTTGATCAGTTGTAAGAAAGTTTTTAGGGATTAGTGTTACATTCGTTGTAAGTAGTAGTAGAGTTTTTATTTATTTATTTATTTATTTATTTATTTATTTATTTATTTATTTATTTATTTATTTATTTATTTATTTATTTATTTATTTATTTATTGATCTACATGTACTTCAAAAGCCCGCATGGGAGAGTTACATGAGAGCTGATGCCCCCCCATGTAATGGCAATGTTCCCCTCCAATTTATGCACGCTCTCTTGTCCTTGCCTCTTTCTCACGTTGAAGGCGTGAGAAATCTATTATTTCGTTGAGAATTGAGTGGGAGTCCTGAACCGGCAAACGAAGAAGCATACACATTTCAGTGCGTAGATATAGATCAAGGCAGTACTATAGACATGTGAGCAAAATAAAAATAAAGAAACGTATAGGAATGGAACAACGACCGACAAGGCACTAGAAGAATGTGCTCCAACTGCTGTCCAGTATACAAAGACGCCAGAGGTATACACAAGAAAAGTACCCCGAAGGACCCCCCTCTACTTTCAAAGGAACAAACCACAGTTATTAGATAAGTAAAATTAGCTGCAGAAGAACGCATGAGAATTAGTCAGTTTTGCCAGGTACTGCCGTCAGCCCGCCTAGCACGTACACTGAACAGCGTGGCTTGAACTGACGCCAGAGCCGCGTAGTGTTGACCGCTGGAACCGACACATTTCTCTTTCTATGTATGCGACGGCTGACGATAGCTGGAGCAGTTCTATTATAATTGTCTTTGACTTGTGTGACATACGGGGAGACTGCGCCCTTCTGACGGGTCTGTTTCGCAGCGTTTCGGTCATGGCTGCGGTTTCACGCGCACACAGAACGCACGTTGCAGTTTGCTTTTTCGGCAACCCGACATGGCTGCGGCAGTTCGCGCGCCTTTCGAGCTTGGCCTGAAAGCTGCCGCTTGAAAGAAGTACCCTTTATATAAAGCATAGTATACCCGGGTTCAACAGGTTGGACAATAACCTTCAAGAACACGCAGATACGTGCCGCTGTCAGAATATAAAGAAATCAAGCATAACCTGAACAACTGTAACCTGCAAGGTTATATGTTATTCATTCTTATAAACACCCCAAACTCGCGCTTTCGAGCTTTTCCAAATCTGTAGTTCTTTCAAGAGGCAGATTTGAGGCCAAACCCGAAAAGCGCCCGAGCTGTCGCACGCAATGTCGGATTGCCGAGGTGAGACTAATCGAAGAATGCCCATACATGCGGAATTGGAAATTCTCCACGTTCATAGATGCCTGATAGTCCTCATTCGATTCCCGACGCCGTGATTCCGCGATTAGAAATGCACTATTGCCCTGCGATGGCAGGTTATGCGACTGGCGGCGTTTGTGCGACCCAGGTTGCTCTTGCCGAGCGACCTCTCGCGACTGATCATAAATTTAACTGCCACCTGCGACGGTGGTAACTTTGCTCACAATTTAGTGGGCAAGTTGGGATGGCGCCACAAGGTCACGTGATCACGGTGGAAAACACAGATTGTTTCTCCAAAGATTTTTTCTCTCACAACGCCGGCAAAGACAATGCCAAATTTCTCTGCAAAACGGGATCATTGGCCCTCTCGCGGCTAACATCATCGTTACGTTATTGCAACTGGTCGGTTATTTTGTTAACTATAGACAAAAATCTTCCACAGGTACAAAAAATGTGTTATTGTATCCCAGTGCATCAAATTTGTTTAACTTTTTAAACTCAAACAATTAATTTTTTTCTGTATTCGGTATTTCCACTAATCTACTTCGTTACCTCGCGCCTGTTTTCCCGCCTAAATACGTCCTTGGCATTCATCACCGTACTTTGGTCAATCCCCCCGCGGGGGTATGTACCATGTTTACTGAGGTAAACAACCCTCTCGCGCGAAAGGTTGTGCGCCTAGCGGAGCTATTCGAGTGGAGTTCCAATTCAATCATGCTTGGCAAAATAAATGCAAACCGTTTTTGGTTCACGGCCAAAGCGCTTAGAAACAGCATTCTAACCATGCGCAAAATTAACCGAGCAGGCAACGTCGTAGCAATACACCACTCACCTGAGTACGAACGCTATTTGCCGCAGACTGCACCGGGAGAAGATATGGTGATTTGCGCTCTTGTCGACGTAACTCATCACAAAGCCGTCATCCCACGGGCAAGACTTTGCTCCAGGGTGTCCGTGAATATGGGGGTAAGGACCGTCACCGTCGTGCACACAGCCAAGACTTTAGCAGGACACGGCAGAAGTTGTCAGACAGCCAAGGCATGCGAATGAAACGAAGCACGTTAACATTCTAATCTGGCTTTACCCAACTTATACGCAAGCAGCTCGAACAACTGAATTTCGAGGAAAATTCTGGTGGCACGAAATAATAAAGAGGGCATGCAAACGTATTCAAAAAACACAGCAATGGCGGATGAATTCTACAAAACGACTGACCACGTTAGAAACATTACAGGTGACCACAAATGCCATTTTTGCTTCTGCTCATTTTATACTAGTTTAATTTGGTTGTGAGGGTAAGAGTGGAGATGCGGGGTTTTCAAAATCAAAATTGCGCAAGCAATAGTTTGGAAGTATCCTATGATCGATGACTTTCATTATTCACTCAATGTTCAGCATGCAAAAACGCATACGCGATGGGAGGCCCGGGATATGTCAAGTGCTTGTACCGCTTTTAAAGTACTGACAATCTTCGCCAATCCCTGTCATATGTGTGCCTTTGCTTCAGCCATGTTGCAGTTTAAACTGCACTTATACTGACTTCGCAAAAGCAACGTTGCCCTACTAGATACATTTTGATGCACTCCATATTTCCTGCGGATCAAGCGAGCACATCTTTTGTTTCACGCGAAACTAACCCTAACCAAACTCAAAGCAAACGGGCACATTAACGAACTCTACCCTAATCCATTAGCAAAAAAAAAGAGAAAAAAGAGTTAAAAATTTTATACACCGCATAGCTCCTGACGCCATGTCTTCTAGCAGAGAGAAATTATTGTTTGCTCTGCTGTAGGCATTAATGTTGGAAAATTGTTTTTCTTTTTTCTTACACATGGGCAAGTTCGTGCGTCAGGGTGATCATTCCAGTGTACAGTCCGGGGAGATCTTCACCCAGGGCAACGTAGTGGTCGGTACACACTCCACTAACGTAACCAACTCCTGGAGAAAATCGAAGCAGATTGAGTGGCTAAAAATATTTCATTGGACACTACACTTCAATGGAAAACCTTGTGGGAAGTTTGCACAATACACCAATGCGAAATTTTGAAGTTCACGGATTTATTTTTCGGAACTCTCAGTAATAGTATGATCCCTCTGTCTGCCACTTGTGTTAGAAGTCGCTTCGTGATGAAAATTCAGGCTTGGTAGCTGCGGCTGTCTAAAGCCGCAGCTACCGACCTTTTAGAAGATTCTCGCTCTGATTCGGTACTTCAGTGTAATCCGCCATTGACCGATTCTTTTCTTCACAAGAAAACCATCCCATATCCTGCCGTGAGTCTCTGTAGTGATTGATTTTATTTTTCAATCTTCAAAGCTGCCGGCACGCAACTTTATCGTTTTTTTTTTGTGAGGCAAGACGCCCAGAGATTTACCTTGATCGCACCCTGGCGGAACCGATTCTACGCTTCTTCAGAATGCTCTACTAACTTTCACGCTTTATCTCGAAAGTTCGCAATCGGCTATAAAATGAGCAGACCCAGAGCGGCGGGCATTTGGTTCGACGACCGCCGAGCACTCTTGTTGCTACTCCGAGGCCGACTCTTCAGTCTTTATGGGCGCAAGTCGGCCATAATAAAGAGTTTCGTTTAGAAGCAATTTTCGCTGTCTTCTGCTCTCCGGACTTCAGTCACCACTACTTGACAATATATAATTGCCCGGAAGCCAGAAAGCCCTTAATTATTAACATTCTGCATTGCAACAAGTCTAAAAAAACTAACGCAATATCTGCTGGTCAATGCGTAAATTACCAAAACCTAAAATACAGTGACGTTAGAGAACATTTATGGATGCGCTCTCCTGCATAAAACAGAATTTTGTTCTTTAAATATAGTAACCAAAACATTTCCTACTCTGTTTTACAATGAAATGCAATAATTAAATATTTTATTTTTTTTAAATCAATACAGCTTCTTAGCGTTTTGCGAACAACTTAAAATGCTAGCCACACAAGAAAAATGGTCTGCACTTGGTATGTGCTCTTAAATAATGTTGCTCACCCCGGGCATTCTTGTCCCAACTGTTACCCTTCTTCCCGATCACGTCCCGCCTGTAAAATTTGTCAAGAAGAAAAGATATCAAATTACCCTCTTTGTCGAAAACACAAAATAATTAAGACTGTGTACTAAGAAAAAAGCTCACCCTGACAACAGGAACACAATGTCTGGATTTCCAAACTCATCCTTCTTTCTTCCGGCATATTTCCTCAGCTCGGGCAAAGTGTCGGAGTCTGCCAGTAACTCCTCCGTTCCCCGCACATACTCCTCTCCCTAATCAAGGAATTACCGCATCATAAGCAAAATTTTGTGTACTCACGCAACAGAGTCATGTACAACATTCTTGAATAAAATTTTGAAGACTAAAAAATTTTAAGGTACTGTCATGAAAATATTGAAGCTACTCGTCTAATTTGCGATGTGTAGCAAAACCTTTCTTGGAAAGTTTGTCCATCGCTCTAACTGAGTAGTTGAGACGGCAATAGAAAAGAAATGGGGAATGCTTTTGGCGACACCAAAAACGTTAACAGCGAAAAAGAATGCAAGCCCGTCGACAGCAGATCTGCGGATATATTGATTTTATAGCGAAATGTACTATATATATAGAACTGCGTTCATAAACGATGTCCCGTTGAAAAATCATTTCGCCCAAAACTATTTGGTATGAAAATGGAGCCAACATCGCCTTTTTAAGTCTTCCCTCGCGTTGCATAAAAAACAGTTCATGGTTTGCTTCGAATGTATACAAGACCATATAAGTTTCGCTCGGTAATACATTCCAGGAATATTATTGCCGAAGCGTGCTCTGTAATATTTTGGCGGCGTCTTTGCAGTGGCTTACGCCATCTGGTCAACTTACGGATGGCTCCTCCGCGCCTGTTACCATAAGTCTCACTCTCGGGTTCGTCACATCTGTAAATCTTAAATTCGCCTGAAAAACACAAAAGACAATAGCGTGAGTACAGCCATCCTCAAGTGTTAACTTCCGCAAAGCAACATCATCATCATCAGCCTGACTACGCCCCCTGCAGGGCAAAGGCCTCTCCCATGTCTCTCTAATTAACCCTGTCCCCCGCTAGCCGCGGCCACCACATTCCCGCAAAATTCTTAATCTCATCTGCCCACCTAATTTTCTGCCACCCCCTGCTACATTTGCCTTCTCATGGAATCCACTCCGCTACCCTTAAGGACCAGCGGTTATCTTGCCTTCGCATTATATTCCCTGCCCAAGACCACTTCTTCCTCTTGATTTCAACTAGGATATCATTTACGCGCGTTTGTTCTCTCACCCACTCCGCCCTCTTCCGATCTCTTAACGTTACACCTATCATTTTTCTTTCCATAGCTCGCTGCGTTGTCCTTAACTTAAGCTCAACCCTCTTTGTTAGCCTCCACGTTTCTGCCCCATAAGTGAGTATTGGTAAGATACAGCTGTTGTATACTTTTCTCTTCAGGGTTATTGGTAAGCTACCATTCAGGATCTGAGAGAACCTGCCATATGCGCTCCACCCCATTCTTATTCTTCTAGTTATTTCCCTCTCATGATCCGGATCTGCGGTCACTACCTGCTCTAGGTAGACATATTCTCTTACTACTTCCAGCACCTCACTACCAATTGCTAACTCCTGTTCCCTTACTACGCTGTTCAACATTACTTGGGTTTTCTGCATGTTAATTCTTAGCCCCACCGTTCTGCTCTGCCTGTCTAACTGATTGATCATGCTTTGCAGTTCTTGTCCTGAGTGGCTTGGCAAGGCAATGTCATCAGCGAATTGCAAATGACTTAGGTATTCTCCATTAACTCTTATCCCCAAGTATTCCCATTTCGGGCCCCACAATACCTCTTGTAAACAGGCAGTGAATAGCATAGGCGAGATCGTGTCTCCCTGCCTGACACCTTTCCTTATTGGAATTTTATTACTGACTTTATGGAGAACTATGGTAGCTTTGCAATCGTTATAAATATCTTCCAATATTTTCACATAGCACTCTTCTACACCCTGATTCCGCAATGCCTGCATGACTGCTGAGGTTTCTACTGAGTCGAATGCTTTCTCGTAATCAATGAATGCTATATATGGGGGCTGGTTATATTCTGCGCATTGCTCTATCACCTGATTGATTGCGTGAATATGGTCCATTGTCGAGTATCCTTTACGAAAGCCTGCCTGGTCATTTGGTTGATTGAAGTCTAAGGCTGTCCTGACACTATTAGCGATTACCTTTGTAAATACCTTGTAGGCAACAGACAGTAAGCTGATCGGTCTGCAATCCTTCAAGTCCTTGGTGTCTCCTTTATTATGAATTAAGATAATGTTATCATTTTTCCAAGCTCTAGGTACGCTCGAGGTCAGAAGGCATTGCGTATACAGGATGGCTATAAACAATGCCTTGTGACACCAAGCTGACACCAAGCTTAGATCCATACGGTACATGGTATAGCACGTGTGTGAAACAGCTCACCATATCAGTGATTCTTGAATATTTCACCACCATGTTATTAGAGCTTTTATTACAAAACTAAGAAGGCATTCCTGCTCTTGTGGGAGTATTCGTGCGTTCTGAAGCCTCCACACCCCTTCCGTCCACACATTTACTACCATAAGATATCTACGTTGATGAAACCTCTTTTAATGCTATGATAGGCAGACGCACGCAATATCAGACTGCCAGTGCGCTTGCAACATAATGAGTCGCAGTTAGAAATGCTCCAATGATATTGAAAAATCATAGCCCTTTTTGTAATATAATACATATAACGAGTATAATATCACGAGCATTCGAAGCTTTCCGCCCAAGCATATGTTATTTCGATTTTAAGGTGCTATTTTCGAGTGCTGATCATAGCACTCGTACAGTTGCTCCATAATGGCGATTATACAACAATACCGCTAAATTTGCCTTTCCACAAGTCTGGAATTACATGCTACCACGCCGTGAACTTTTACCCATTCATGTATTATCGGGGCGGAATAAATCAAACTTGCAAATGTTGAATAATTTTTTCATCTTACAATCAGAATACCCTCTTGAAAATGCTGTGCAAAAGTACAGCGCTATTATTCGCGTTTAGAGAACTTGAGGGCAGCGAAACATTAAAAATAACCCGTTGCCCTCCATCAAGCCGACCGTCTCCGCACGGCGAACGTCAATCACTTCTCGCGCAAAGGGACCGGTCAGCTGCGTGGCCTTGGTTACCTTCAAGCAGCGCTTCAGCTGTGAGATCGGATGACGAGGTTAACATCGGATGCGCTTGAGAGGGATTCTTGGTCTGTTCTACTAATTTTCCTCCAGGTCAAAAGCGCGCGGTGAAGCCACCCTAAATAACTTAGCCGATATCGTTGCAGAAACCAAGCGTACAATAACTTTAGTGATCATATTTCAATTAAAGTGTACTGGTAACTGGATTAAACATTTATGATGGGAGTGTCTAGTTCCAAAGCATCGTTGGCTCCAGCTACGATGGGAACCAGGTTCGGCCTAGCAACGACCAGGTGGCCCATTGCTGCAAGAAGCGCATCACACCCTTGGGGGATTGTATTAGTCCTTCCAGGTGTTTGCTGATACTGTGGTAGTTTTCAGCTATTTGCTCTTTGTATGTTGCGGCGTCTTCCGCTGACGTTAGATTTAACCAGGAGATCGAGGCGCCCTGATGTTAATTTCGCGGGCCCGTTGATTAACCAACTCATTTTCCTCGATCGCAAGCACAATATTGCACCATCCTCACCCGTCTCTCGAAACGAATAAGCACACATTATTCGCAAAGTTCAAACAAGCACTCTCCTCAACCCACTTATGCTCTACAATTTCTGATGGCCTGACACAGCTCATTGTCCCAACTGTCCGGAGATTAGGGCAGACACAAAACTCATTCTCTACTCATGAAACCCTGCCATTATCTCTCTATATTTCCTTTACCCTTCCTCATTGTCCTGGAGTGCTAAGCTTCACTCGATCAAGCGCTCTTTTTCATTGGCCTGAAGTACTGGCCTTGAATAATGTTTTTCTCCTCTTCCTCTTATGTTACACATAACCCTATCGATTACTATTTCTGATATTTCGAATTATTTTAACATCCAGCTATGCCGCGAACTTCTTGAAGTTGGATACATCCATGCTCGACTTTATTAAGCTAGAATTACGTCTTGGATGTCTGTAAGACTGCGCCAGTGCCGCACTACACTTTCATGCAGCTGGAGGCGTCTGTGGTGCATATTATCCATCACGCCTCCAAGGCGGCTAATAGGTGATCACTTATAAATATTCTCTTCGTTGGTCTGGCTAAAGCTATTGGAAGGAATGAAATCCCTGCTTCATCAGCCGCTATAAAGACAAGCAGGTTAGGGAGATTACCGAGGCTATGAATATTGCACGTGCAGGCAACAGGTGTGTGAGAGTGGCATCACTGGCACTATCAAGAAAAAAGCTCGGGTTTCTAGATCGATGGCAACCAGCAAAGAGCCGTGCTGTATCAGTGTGTATCAGTTGACCTGATAGCTCCTTGCCGTTTCATGCTGGATGTTCTTGTATTAATGCGTGAAAAAGGCAAGCAATGAACAGATCATAGTTTGTTCTCGTGTCGTCATGTGTTCCTTCTTTGTTCCGGAGACGAAATTCTAGAGGCCCGTGTACTGTGTGATGTCAATGCACGTTAAAGATCCCCACGTGGTTGAAATTTCCGGAGCCCTTCACTACGAAGTGCTCATAGACCAAACATATCCTTCTTTGTCCCGTCTTGTTACGCGCTGTTTTTATACCATCACGAATCACCAACTCTCCCAACAACAATCATCACCTCTCTCGCGCGCACTGCGATTTGTATGTCGTTGTCTTATCACCTTCGATTAGTGCGCAATGGAACTAGAACACGCCGCTGTCGCATGCGCTGTTAAAGATGCGATAAATAGTGCACTGAAAAATTTCTTTTTCGTCTATTTTTTTTTTGTTTGCCTTTGAATAAGTACTTTCAGTCGCAGACAACATACGCGTGGACTATTTCTCTTCGCGAGACCAAATCTCATGGCTCTGCAGTGACGAATTAAAGTAATTAAATCCGTTAGGGCAACCGAAGTATTTTCGCTATTGTTCTTGTACACGAAGCAATAGTTAGCAAAAGTTTGATAATACCACCACGTATTTGTGGTTCAGAGAGCATATAACCGAAATAACAAACCCGAAAGAAGCGGACTATGTTTTCACCTCGTCGGCTGCGGCAGGCGCACATTTTCGAAGACCGCTCCGCGTTTTACTCCGAAAACGGCGGAGCAGCAAACCGCCACGCGATTGGCTTAAAGGCACTTCGCGTGTGCTGTAAGCCATGGCAGCCATATTGGTTAACTGTTCCTACTCTGCGCGGTGAGCTACAAAAACCAGGAGGGAGCCGGGAAGTTTTTTCCGATTTTATAGGCAAATGGGCCGCACAGGATAATGATTCGAAGTTTCCAATAATTCTCGGAGCGTGTACGTCGTGACCCCATGATAAAAAGACGAACTCAAAATGCTGTGTAGTGCACCTTTCAGGTGACTTAAGCAGCCCGTAATTTTTCGTTTCGCAAATGTGAAACCAGACGTGCAAAGGTCATTGCTACAAATGCTCCTCATTGCTTCACGTATCTTTCAAATAATGTGTAAAGCCAAGAATGCGATGAAATAATTACCCTTTCAGTGCACTACAACGCATACGTTCTATAAATACGCAAATCAATCAACATTTAGAGCTGATTGGTGGAACTTTCAAAATGTCTGTTGGTATTCTTTGGTATTCTGTTCAATGACAGTCCCTGTGAAGCGTTTTTACAAGGACACAACTTTGGGTTGTGCCCCAAACTACTATGCAATCATTCTTCGCTTTCCGATATACCCGCGTTGCTTTTTTACCATTATTCTAATGCAGAATCAGATTTAGTTCAGTTCAATAGAATGTTCAAACATATGGACACCTTCTGAGTAATGGCACTCACGGAGTTCAGCATGATGCAGATGTACATCAGTGCATCTTCCTTGTTCTTGAAATGCCGGAAATGCGGACGGTCCAGCAGAAAAAAGACTTCAGCAACGAATTCCCCGGGCTCCGGCTGCCTTCCGGGCTTTCTACCGCGCTTTCTTCCACGCTTTCTTTTCGGACGTTTTGTTTCCCTGGAATCTGGACAATTCTCTGTAATCAAAGAAAAATTGCACACGAAAACTCGCATGTCTGAATGTCCAATGAGTAGGTCATGCTAGCTGGTTCGCGAAAGGAATATCACAATCGTGAGGCCAAGTGCAACTGCCGCAACCAGAGAACTTTGACGATGCCACTCCACTGCCGCGAACCGAACTTAGATAGCCGCAGGGGCGTATGTCTTCTTCAGAAGATTCTTGTCTTATAGGGAAATGTATTCAAAATGATGGTCTGGGTTTAGGCCTATGGCTCGGCATCTGTCTGCCAAGCTAACTTTCGCCGCAGCGTGGAATCTACGGTGCACTGTCCCCTTTCCATCTACTTGCTGCGCGTTGCCGTGATACTCGTCCTTTCATTCCGATAGAATGCAGGCTTCATTCGCGAGAAAAGCCCGCGTCCAGTCACGAAAAAATAAGAAGCCCACCTGCCAGTGGGTTTTAGGGCAGCCTGCGCTCCATGGCAGCCGTCAATGAAATTAATTCTGATATATTCAATGCAATTTTACAGTCTTTGTCAAAAGTAACCATGCTGCACGTTTTTCTTATCAGTCGTATATTAAAGCTATTATGCCAGCCCTCAAGCTCTGAATCTCTGTATGGTAAGAAGAACCCCTGTTCTCACCTTCAAAGAACTTATTGATCTTTAGGGAAGCCGTGAGGGGTCTGTTATACGAATGAGAAGCAAACCATGGAGCCTGGTTACTTTTGACAAAGACTGTATACCTGCCCACCATGGAACTGCGCATCAGCTCATTGGTAGAGAGAAAGAATCCTCCCGAATAACTCAGAGAAATCATGTGCCAAAATGACCCTTACGGGGGCTCGGGACGAGCAACCTGGGACTCACGAGCCCCAACGGTGGCTTTGCAACAGCTACCTGCCGGGCAGGGGCAGATCGCATAACCGCTGCACCAGCGCGCCAGGAACGGTATGAGGGCTCTCCACGATCTATGAATCTATGAAAGACAAGGAGTACTTGCACGGGAGTGATTTCAAGTGCTATCGCATTCTACTGTTAAGAGTGTATTAAGCATCGTAGGAATTTGTCGCCCTTTACAGCCTGTGTTTATTCGGCACTGTGTAGCGTCCACAAATCCATCTAAGTTCAGAGTGTCTTTATTGTGGTCGTATCGGCACCCTGCGCGACCGGCAGCATCCTACACATACGCTTACAAAGTTATCATCCTTTTGCTAGAGAACAAGGTGTGCGGACGGAACCACGTGGCCAGGAATGCGAAATCAGGGAGCTCCTCTATACAGCCCACGATGGGAAGCAGTTTTGTCCCCTCTCTTCTCTAAACTTAATTTGACGACGCATGCACAAGCAGAGTTTTTCATCTTTTCATTGTGTTCGTTCTTTTGCAGGAGTAAAGAAATTGACAACCTCCATATTTCGGAAAATTTGCCAATTTTGCACTTCTCAATCACGCGCGATGTTCAAGTAAAAAGTTTATTGGATGATTAAGAGTGTGAAATCAGGAGAAAATTCAGCCGCTCTCTTGCGCGCAGGCAACTGCGTTTTCTAAGTGCACCTTTTATGCCAAAACACGACAAAAAAGCGAATTTTCTTCACTGGCTTATTGATTTTAATTACGTTGATAAATCTTTAGCAAAAGCGTTGAGAAGATGGCGTGGTTTCAAAGCGCGAGCGGTAGTTTTTAAACAAGAGTAATAAACGTCAACAATGCACATAGTACAGCTGAGCTTTCCACTACCTTACTATGCCCTCACGTATTTTTGTGCCACGAAACGTATGAACTCCACCGCATAATGTGAACAGCACGCCTTAAGCTGGGAGTTTTGTCAGCAGTAAAGAGGAAATGCGAAACCATATCCAATGTTTCTGACGCCATGCAATTCTGAAAGTTTTCTTGTCCAGGTCCTTCGACAGTCTGGGGTAATCATTGCAAAACACGGGTACGATTTTTTTTTGTTTCGGCACTCTTTTTATTTCAGCGTTTCTGTCTTCAGTTCCTTTTAACGCTAAACCACAGTGCGGCGTCAGAATTCAAAGTAAAATAGCCGGCAGTATCGGCATTTGATTCACCCTCTTTGAAGTGATTCCCGCCTAAGTAATTTGAAGAGCCATACGCATATATCCGAAATTTTCTCTTTCGCACTTCCAGAACATCCACTAGTCAGTCAACACGGCATGCATTCTAGCTGCATCATCTCCAACTAAAGCAGGTAGACATGCTAGCTATGGTATTAAATTGAGTGTTTTACGCAAGAAGCACTCATCTGCATGCCATCTCGCTGTCTCCTTAGAAGTCGTTGATGCAGACCTGGTGCTTTCAGCAGTGCCCATTGTTTCCTTCACCGGAAGGCTTTAATATGACGCGAAGTATTAGCGCGAAAGCGCAAAGGGGGTCGTGTCGCAGAAAAGCCGATGTCGGCATCATTGTTAGCCTCCAAATAAAATAAATTCTTTTGTAGATACGAGGAATCGAACTCAAGTCTTTCAGATTGGGAGACGAGCACGCGCAGAACACACTAAGAAAGCTTTTTTTTTTCTTTCATCACACTAAGAATGCTCTTTGGTTCCAGCTTAATAAATGTGGACCTGGTGAATGCGTTGTGGCCTTTTGCTTCATGAAGTGTCTTTGTATACTGATAAATACATTAGTAAATACCCTGGCAGCGTTGCAACACGCTGTCGCGTTCCGCTCTTAAATGCAAAGCAAGCGTCCTGCAATTTTTTTAAGGTTGGTCAGGAACTAGTAAGGTTGTCGCTGAGTAGATCTTCAAATATGCTTACGTACCATTATCGTCGAAACCGATCGCTCTGTCTATAACAGGCTTTTGATCAATTTCGTAAATCATGTGTGGAACGAGGCCCGAGTCGGAACGTTCCATTTCAGGCAGCGGCTCAATTCTGTGGCTTGGTCCCACTAGTCCTTTCTGAAAAACGTTGAGCAAGATAGAATCAAGCAGCTTTGACTCGAAAATAGGAGAACGATTTGACCATCTTTGTTTGAAGATCTATATTTGACTTGCAAAAGGTTTTGAACGTTCGTTTAGCCTCGTGGAGTGTCTTTAGGCGTGCATAGCAAGAACTTTGTGTACTGCAGTTGTTCAAGTGCGGCCATTGCCATGGTATTCTGCGAAATTCCAAAAAGTGTTCATTCTATTTGCACGCCTTTGCGAGCGAAATCCGAGCGTTCCTATTTACCAGAATACATCTCTAAAGTGTAATGCATTTTTTACCGAAAGTCCCAGACCGACCCAAACACTCGTTCTGGCCGCTCTTCAATAGACGCGAAACGCAAAAAGGCCTCGTGTGCTGCGCAATTCCAATGCGCGTTAAAGATCTCTAGGTGGCCGAAATTTTTCCGGAGCCCTCCACTACGACCCCACTGAGCCGCCGCTGTGGCTCAGTGGTTATGATGCTCGGTTGCTGACCCCAAAGACAGGAGTTTGATTCCGGCCGTGGCGGTCACATTTCGGTCCAGTTTATTGGGGTTTAACGTCCCAAAGGGACTCAGGCAATGAAAGACGCCGTAGTGAAGGGCTCCGGAAATTTCGACCACCTGGGGTTCTTTAACGTGATGGTGGCGAAATGCTAGAGGCCCTTGTACTATGCGATGTCAGTGCACGTTATCTGCCCTCATCACACTACCTCTCCCTCCCAACATCTCCCCAGAGGCTGCAGAGGAAGCCGCCATTGCACTCGCAATCACCCGCACGGAAGCCCGGTACATTTTCAGTGATTCAAAAACTACGATTATAAATTTTGCTCGAGGCCGAATCCATGTCCCTGCTTTTGGCATACTGGACTCGCCCGATGCAGCCCCGCCCCGCCAAGTGGAGCTGATATGGGTGCCTGCGCACTCCGGGAATCCCGGAAACGAGGCCGCCAACCTTTTAGCCCGAGGTTCTTTAAACCGGGCTCAGGTGGCCTCGGATGCGGGATTCACGAAGGAGCGCATGCACTCATTCAGTGAGCTGACCCAGGTATACAGAGCCTCACGCCAGCTCTACCCTCCGCACCACCCCTCCCTAGATAACAGACACGCAACACTCTGGCGCAGATTACAGACACACACTCTCCCCGCGCCCCTTACCCTACCCACTATCATCCCTCCTCCCCTACTCCGGCATGCGCCCTATGCCCAGAACCCTTCGCTTCTTCCCTCCACATCCTTTCCCTCTGCCCGGCGGACCCTCCCACGCGGGACCTAGAGAACCTCAAGACCTGGGAGGACTGGGAGACCCTGCTGCGCTCGGAGGACCCGGCCGTGCAGACCATCGCCTCCGGCCGGGCTGCCAGTTTTATGGACCTCAGGAACATGAACACTTGAGTGGAGTGGGGTCGTGCGGGGACCCTGGGGCGTGTCACGAATTCCTGTTGTAATAAAATTTTCTCTCTCTCTGCACGTTAAAGAACGCGAGGTGGTCGAAATTTCCGGTGTCCTTCACTGCGGCGTCCCTCATAGCCTGAGTCACTTTGGGACTTTAAACCTCCATAAACCATGAGCCATCAACCTCTTTCTTCCTTTCTTGTTTCTCTCCCTCTTTTAGCCTTTCCCTCACAGCGCGGTTCGGGTGTCCACCGAGATGTGCGACAGTTACTGCTCTATTTCTTTTCCCAAAAAAACAATATACCTAAAACGAACCGTATCCAGGGCGTAACTTTTCTAGAGGCGCATAACAGAATTTCAGAGTATGTATTAGCTTTGCTATACGCAGGCATGTCGATATCCATGAAGTCAATGTGCTATCAGGAAAATGGCAATAAAAAAATGAAAATATCAAGAAACAGGACGCACCATTTCCGCGGTGGTGCCATTCGTTGAGATAGCAACTGTTGCGAACTTCTTTGCATCTTGAAAAAGTTGGTCGTTAATTTCGCGTCCGTCGATCTGAAAACAATTGACATTTCTGTCCTGTACTGGAGCAGTTAAACACCATGGCTTACGTTAAATGTACACATGAGGAACTGTTTGTAAAGACAGATGAAACTTCCTACCTATATCACGCGCTGCCATAAAAAAAACCGCTTTTTTGGGAATTCCTTTTGGGCCACGTGTCGTCGTGTGCGTGCGTGTGTGTGTGCAAACGCTTGTGAGAGCACGGCGTTCGGGGAGAGAGTGTTCGCCCCGGGCCGGATGGACCCGGATCACGGCGTCGCCGGGTCTGAGTCAGCAACGCTTGCCATAAACATGACCGCTGGTTGGACACGTGCATGTCTTCGGAATCTTTCTCCTTTCCCTCTGAAAGATGCTCCCGCCGCTAGGTCGCCGTCGAGACACCTGCTCTGTGGGCGTGTCAGATTTCTCTCTGGGGCCAGCTTCTCTTCCCGTTCGTACGAGATGCAGTATTAAACCTTTTGCTTATTAGGCGATGCCATCGTCCTTAGCCGGAACCTGCCGATGCTCTCCGCGGGACACCGGACCGCCAGGTCAACGCTACCCTTGGGACTAGCGGGCGACAGCGGTGGGATGTTGCAGGCGAGCCCCATGTAACATGCTCGTGAAAGACATGAGAGCGCAAAACGAGGACACGGACGAGGAAGGGAACAGGACGAGCGCTGCTCGTTGTAACTCCATGTAACAACTTGTATAAGTCTACGTTTGGTACCCCTATGTGCTTAGACCGAAGCGGCGAGCACCGCCGATCGGGCGAACCCCATCAGCTATCGGGAAAGATCCAGAGGTGGCACTGCCCCCCCCCCCTCCCCTGGAAAAAAGTTTGGGGGGGGGATGACCGCCTCCCCCCCCCCCCCGGTTCCAGAGCCCCTGGATACAGTTACTGCGTAATTTCCTTTCCTCAAATACAATCTTTCTTCTTTCACTCCCACTTCCTCTCTCCCTCTACAAACGGATGACGGGTGTCCACCGAGATATGCGAAACAGTTACTGCATAATTTCCTTTCATTAAATACAATTTCCATTTTCTCCATTACGGCCCGTCTTTATCTTTCACTCCCACTTCCTCCCTTCCTCTACAAACGAATGAAGGGTGTCCACTGAGATATGTGAGACAGTTACTGCGTAATTTCCTTTCCTCAAATACAATTTTCATTTTCTCCATTACGGCCCCTCTTTTTCTTTCTTCTTCCACTTCCACTTCCTCCCTTCCTGTACCGTGCGGTTCAGGTGCCCACCGAGATCACAGAGAATTAATGCGCCATTTTCTTTTCTCAAAAAGCATTGCGTTCAAAGGGCAAGGCATCGCGCCGAACGGCTGGTGGCGTTCCGTGGACTCCCCGGCAGCGCTACAACACGCTGTCGCGTGCGAAGTTTAAGCGTCGTTAATTAGCAGTTAATTAGTATTTAGTCATTAATCAATAAATAGCCATCAATTAGTATTTTGTCATTACTTAGTAATTAATACTTAATTATATGTGATGTCATCCACTGGAGACGTCACCAGTGCCACACAGGCAGTCAAAGTGCTGCGGAAAACGCTTTCTCCTCTACGCACTTTAAAACAGTCAAAGTGCCGCCTGAATTTTTTCATAGCGCTGATGTCTACTCAAAAATACAAAAATTCGACACAAGTTCATCGTATGAGGAGGTATATTTTTAGTATCTCTGAGACTTTTAGTCCACGATAGTGCAACCATACTTTTTTTTTCCCGTGTGTGGTCTCCCAGTTTTCACTCGCCGGCTGGCCGGTCTAAAGATGTCCACTTTTTCATTGCCCGTTTCCTCCCCGTCCAAAAAGTTTTGTTCGCCTTCTCAGCTGCACAAGTCCGCCTGTAAAGCAGCCCTTGGTCTGCTCTAGCGCCTATCATGTGCGCATGTGCGCCATTCCTGTGCTTGCTCTACTAGTCGCTAACCTCACTGAGACCCAACCTCTTCAATGCAGGTCTAACTTTATGTAGACAGCTCTAAGCACTGCCTTTCATACAGCAAAAATGTACGACGCAGCATTTCAAGCAGTACAGAGACCCAATTCTAGCGCAGTATAGTGGGAAAACGTTCCGGTAATTTTTCTAATGACTATGCTTTTTTCCGAGTAAGTTCCCACGTCATGATAGGCAAGTGTTTTGTTGCACTACGTCCGGAAACTCTCCCCTCAAACTCCAAGTGTGTTCTTCCAGTGCATAAGCTCGCATACGAAAAACGGGGAGAGGCACGACAGCAGACAAGAAAGCTTCCTCGCGGCTTAATGCTGCAGTCCCGAGCTCAGTGGTAGAAACCAAAATTTGTTCGTGGGATCAGGTCACATCTCGTCTGATCACAATTTCTACACTCCTCCGCCACATTCACTCTTTTTCGACCTTTGGTGTCGCTTTAATACCCTTGTGGCTTCTACCGCGTTAGCACGTTTTTCCTTGACTCTCCTACTCTTGTGTGTCCGTCACTTCTCATTTCGCGTTCCAGAACCATACTTGACGACCGCGACCATTCCTGTGGCATATTAAGGCGAAAGCCTTTAATGCCTCATCGTTATCGACAGAAGGTTGTCAGCAGAGGTGTCACGCTTTTCTAGTCAGACCAGAAAAAATCTTTGTACGCGATGGGAATCGAACCACCATACTTCCGTTCCGCACCCCAGCTTGCTAATGGCTACGCTACTTCCTGCCAACACCTATGTAGTTCTTGTCTAGGACAGTGAAGAGTTTGCAGAAAGGCAACGAATCAGACGGATGCCTCCCAAACGCCCTCCAGTGTCTCCAGCATTCAAGATTCACAAACAATTGTGTACTTAATTAACATCTTGACCACACATCAGTGACACAAGCAGCAACACCGGGCTTAAGGCAATCGCCTCATAACACTTTAGGTCAACAAAGTGCCCCCCTAAATTTTTCAGATATCGTTTCTACGCAAAGCACTCCGCGCACGATGCTTCTAACAGATTTACTTATTCTATTTCGTTCACTGCCAATTGCAATCTAACGCGCTACTTGGAATTCCCAAACCAAAGTATTCTCTGCATGCTTACCATGATAGTCAGTGACTCCTTCCCTCCTCTAAGGAACCGCAGTTGGGGGGCTGCAATTGATGCTTTTTCTAAATTCAGTGTGAGCTCATCATCTATCTCCAAAACAAGCTTCCCATCATTGGAGCGCTCTTGAAGAAGACGAGGGTATACCAGCCGTGGCTCCTGTAACCCTGCAAGATGATCGTCGATTCATACGAAGCTGTGCCTAAGCAATGCCACCAGTTTTCATCAACTTCGGTACTGATCCAGAAGAATTAGTCCAGACTCATTGTCATCAGTGGTACACTGCAGGACTCAGGCCTCTTCCATAACCCTCCAATCCACTCTATCCTGTCCAAGCTGGGGCCGCCTTGTCTGTTCAAGTGTCCTAATCTTATCCAACCATCTGACTTTCTGACGCCACCTGCTACGCTAGCCGTATCTTGGAGTCCGCTGTAATAGCAATAGGGCCACCGTTTTTATTTGTTTAGCACTAGATGCCCATTTCCCCATCTTGATCCATTCTGATCTTTTCCGGCCTCTTAACCTCGCCCCTATTCTTTTACATTCCATAGGAAAATCTGCTGCCTTTAACTTGAACCCCCTCCATTATTCTCCCAGTTTTTTCTCCACAGGTGAGTACCGGTAAGATACAGCCCCTTACTTCCCGCTTCGCGCACACTTTTAAACTGATGATGATGACAACTTTGTATGGAACAAGCGAGTTTTGGACATGTCGGTCCTTGGGCCCCCGCACGGCCCCACTGCACTGAAACGTTCATGTCCCGGAGGCTCATGACACTGGCACTGCTATTCGTGACCTCAAATAACCTTCCAAACGCAATCCAGTCATTCTTATTTTCCTTGTTATAAATGAAAACTGTAGGAGTATTAAGAACTGTATAAAACTAAAAATACTGATCATTGGTTGTAAAAGACCCGAAATTCTAGCGAGAAGGAAATATTTGACACCCTGTATATACCATGACAGTGATTGGGCTTAAACAGCACTAGGGCAGGTTAAGAAAAGACAGCTTACAGCTAATATTTTTTGGCGTGCTTGGGGTTGAGGGAAAGGCCCTTTTTTTCAAACATTTTGCCCAACAGAAAGGCACCAACGAGGGCTAAACCTTGCACGTGTTCAAGGGCAGTCGGTACTTGAGTATTTAGGATCGAACTCCGTACCTTTTGCCTAAGACGAATACACTCAGCTGCCAGATCTATATTGCAGGTTTCAGCCCTTGATGGACTGGATAGATCATTCACTGATTTTAAGTAAAACGCAGCAATGTTTTTTTTTTTCTCAAGGTGGTAAAATTACCCATTAAAAATTCATCTTTACGAAAATGAAGAAGTGGGAGTTGGTGAGCCAATTTCAGGGTAGTTAGAGAAGGTTTCGTGGCAACTTTTCATAAAGCCTCGATGAGAATAGAATTTTCAGAGTAAAGGCGAAGGATCCCGACATATGCCTAGCGGTCGTGGTTACCAAAAGAACGCATGTGGAGGTTGAAGGAAGTACACTGTGCAGAGTAGCAGAGCGCAGGTGGCTCCGGGTATTTACTATCGTGGGGAAAGGTAACTGACTCTCCCCCATCTCCCTCAATGCAATTTCGAACCGTGACGCACTGCATTAAGACGCCGCCTGACGATGAACTCTTGAGGCATGTTGGTGCTAGCTCCAGACGAGGTAGCACTTCGTTTTTATTCTTTAGCACAGGCCACCTTATACGCTGCAGGCAAGATGCACCACACCAGTGGCGGTCAATAGACGCACAGGCGCCGACATCAGTAAACAGAGTACACGATTCCGTTCGAAGCGCAATCACGCCTTCCTTCCGAGAAGTGAGGAAAAATCTTTTGTCCATGAGAAAGCAAATTGGCGTCCTCTGCCATCTTGTACACACCATAGCAAGATATTTGAGTTGGGCAACTTGTGAGAAATGTTAGAAGGCAACAGCTTGTATCTTTACCTTCACCCGGACCTCAACTTACCCAGCGACATTCGTAGTCCTGCAGCAGCGTTCCCAACAAGCATTCTGGGCATGGACTTCCAGACTGAACACGAAACAGTCATGAACCCTCGATCCAACCTCATCATGGTTTCGATGGACAACGACGAGACTTCGAAGAAAACCCTGCGGAATCACGTTTTCCTCGGGATCTACAATAAAGAAGTCAGCGCCCAAACTCGAACAAACTCAATCGTCATTCTATGAGACGGGGATAACTATAACATCGAAGACATTATTGAGGGCAACAAGCAGTTGCTCATAAACTGTGGTCTCCGCATCGCAAGGAGCATCGCATTTTTTGCAGCGGGCAAATGTAAGTGCTGTTTGCCGTCAGCAGAGAACACTTAGTCCTCAACAAAAACTAGACCCGCATATTCTCGGATGTAACTGTGTGGTTGAGTTATATATTCACCTTACTAAATCTAACGTTTGACGTCACCTTGTCTGCTCAGGTAGTAGGTTCATGTCGAAAGGACAAGCAACACTAGCCAGAAGTTGTTAAAGTGTTATACGGTCGGCTTCCGCACGGAAGCCTCGTTCCCTAAACGGAAAGCGTGACTTACCGTATACAATCGACGCATATAGTCATTATTATTATTATTATTATTATTATTATTATTATTATTATTATTATTATTATTATTATTATTATTATTATTATTATTATTATTATTATTATTATTATTATTATTATTGTAACAGTGTTCGCTTTGTTGTTCCGCGATCTTCAACAAGATTCGGCGAAGCTAGGCGTTGTGCTTATGTGCCGAAAATCTTGAATGATTTGCCAGATGATGTATTTTCGGTATCATCAAAAAATGCATTAAAAAGCATGCTTGGTTCTTTGTAAAGTGCATGTTCTCATTTCTGTAATCTGTACGCGTTGTCTGTTCTGATGTTGTTGTTTTTTTTTGTATATGTGTGCGCGGTTCACCACATGTTGACATTAATCGTCCCAACTGTTAACCATCATTCAACACTTTTTTTTTGTATGCTGATTTGAATTATTGCACCCTCGTCTGCTGACTTAGCCGGGCCTAGTCCCTCAAGCCACTGCTGGCTTTGACAGACCCGCTCCTTGATCTATGTATCATTATGTGCAATAAAACATTTATTATTATTATTATTATTATTATTATTATTATTATTATTATTATTATTATTATTATTATTATTATTATTATTATTATTATTATTATTATTATTATTATTATGCTTAAGGGCATCGCACTAATATCCCTACACATCTTGCGCATGCAACCGACCACCTCTTATTCAGCGTCTTCAGAAAGGACCCTCACACAGCTCGATATCATTTTATTTCTGTTCATCCAGCATGCCACAAGAGTTCTGTCGCTGCTTCCTTCGTCCGACATGACGAAAAATTCTGCTCGAAACCTGAAGATCGCGCTTCCGACCTATGGCAAGTGCGGCAAGAGCTCAATCAGTGCGGCTTCTCCAAGCACTTCGTGGATTCTGCTCTACGACGCTCGTCACGACGATCATAACCGGTTGGTCCTCTTTGCCGCGTACGAGATTCTATTCCTTATGTGTCTGGTGTGAGCGAGTTTTTGCCGCGTGTTCTGCGCGCTTAAAAAGAGCACGTCACTTAAGTTCCAACGTTAAATGTGAGGCACGAGATGGTGGACGTTAATGACAGACTCATGACATAGAAGTTTCCTGGCGTCGTCTATAAAATTCCCTGCTAACACTGCGACTCTTGTTAAATTCCCTGCACAGACTTCGACTCTTGTTACATTCAAAAAACTATTGGGGGATCACAAGAACTACGTCACAAAATAAGAAGGTTGCATCTAACATGCTTGCGGAAAACACAGGATCGCCAGGAAAGAAACGGCAATTATCGGAAGAGAAGAATTTGGCTGTCACGCTTATATCTGGAGTGCCTGATAATTCTAGTAACAGAAAACACCCTGAATCGCAAAGACGGTACTCTTCTGCGTACGTACGCAAGATGTTACGAGCGATAACTGCGACGCCCGTATTAAGGTTCATGCTTAGCGATTTCCGTTTAGTGTGGAAGCTGTAAAGTCTAACATTTCATCAACAACGTTCGGTCGGCGTTCCATTTTCTTTCGACACGTTCACCATATGAGCGTCGTCGTCAGTGACCCCAGTAACCCAAGCACCAGTGCCCACCAGCGACGTAAACCCAGCGTTGCCGAGGCAATGTCAGCATGTGTTAAAGGATCTCGTCCGGCATTACAAATGCGACTTTAATTCGTTGCTAAAGCTCTCGAAGACACCAGTCACCAAGCACTGCATCGTAACCTGCATGTCAATGTCCCTACCAAGTGTCACCACGAGAACCCGATATTCAACAAGAAGAAATGTTACGGGACGACGTTATTCAGCCGTCAAAGAGCACGTTGGCGACACCTGTTCTGGTGAAGAATAATGATGGCACGCTTCAGTACTTCGTGTGTTATCGTCGTCCTTTGTACACTGTAACTAAGAAATGTCCACCCCCTACGCATCGACGACAGGCTGGACCAACCCTCGAACATCAAGTACATCTCGTCGATGGGCCTCAAGAGCGGCTGCCAGAAGATTGTTGTCAACATTTAAAAAAAAACGAAATGCGGTAGCCTAAATCACGCCAGGAGGCTTTTTAGAGTTCGGTGCAGGGCCATTTCGACTTTCCTCCGCACCTGCACCGGGTCATGGGCACGATGTTACCAGGCCTGAAGTGGCAAACCTGCCTCGTTTAACCTGACGGCGTTGCAGTTTTCGCAACGAGTTTCGATGTGCACTTAAAGAGTCTACAACAAGTGCTAGATATAGTCACGTCTTCTAGGCTTGCGTTGAAACTCGAAAAAGGCCTTTGCGGCTATCAGTAGCTCTTGTTTTTTTGGCCACGCTAATAGCACGAACGAATTGCGGCCCGACCGATGAATGGCAGCAAAGACACCTGTTATTGCACTCCCTGGAGCGTGCCAATTTGGAAGTGGTAGGAAGATTCTTGGAAGTGTGCGCCTATAATCACCTGTTTGTAACTTGTACCCCACTGCCGAGAACATGACGCTTCTGGCAAAAGCAGACGCTTTCTGTCGGTGGAAAGCGCCACAAATCAAAGCTTTCAAGGAACTTGAACGTCGTTGGCAAGCGCCATCAGTCCTCGCCCACTTTGGGGAAGAAGCCGAAACTGAAATCTGCACTGATGCAAGCAGCTTGCGCCTCGGCGCCGTCCTCGTCTAAAGAAGAAACAGAAGAGAGCCAGACATCGGCTACGCTTGCCGCTCACTGGCAAAGGCCGAAGGCGCTGAGTATGCAACGACAAAAAAAGAGCTTTGCGAACGTAATGGTCACACCCAAGTTTTTGCTCCTTTCTGTGTGGATGGCCATTCAAAGCTGTCAGCAGCCAGAACGTGTTATTCCGGCTTTCTAACTTGTAAGACACTTCAAGCAGCCGCGCTCGCTGGAGCTTACGATTCCACGAGTTTGATGCGACCATAGTTGCATCAAAAGTAAGAACCCAAGCACCCCAACGTCGACTGCCTGTAACGAGGCCCTGTCGACGCACCTCAGAAAGACGGCGATGAAAAGGCCTCGCTTGGAGCTATCAGCCGCAACACTTCCGCGCAGCAGCCACTCTTGGGTCACAATCCGCAGCATTGTGACCCAAGAAATCCGCAGAAATTCAAGAGCAAGGCTTCTTTACCCTCAGCTGCGTTCAAGCGTGGTTTGTCCTCTTTCTGTCTACAAAATGGCATTGTCGTGAAGAAGTATCCCCTCGCCCCATCAAGGCTCCAAACCTTCTTTTCGTTCCCAATGGCTTTCGAGAATACTACAGGCATCCCATAACGGACCGACAGTCGCGTATCTGGACTTTACCCCCTTTACCACATTCATAACAAGTACTATTCACCGCCACTGTTCGTCGACGTCCCACATTAGGCAAAAACCTGCCATGACTCTGAAAGACGAAAGGCGTTATCTACCAAACTAGCAATACTTCTCAAATTAATCCGACCACCGACACGGACATTTTAGCAGACCGCTATAGACTCCTTCAGCCATTCCCAACATGAACTTGTGCAAACAAATTAATTGTAGTGGCGCCCGACTACTTCAGCTACTACGCCGAAGCAAACACCCTACCAAACTGCACAGCAGCAGAAATTGCGAAATTTTTCATGAAATGCATCCTGCTGAGATGCGGTGCCCCCGAGGTGCACATCACGAAAAGGATAAGAGAGTTTACAGCAGAGCTGAAAGCAATCCTGCTCAAAAGCCAGACAAGCCACTGGAGAGCAACTGCACACTATCCGCGGACAAACGGCCCCGGAGTGCTCGAACAAGATCATTGCAGACATGCTTGCCGTATATGTCGACGCGGAATACAAGACCTGGGATGTCGTCCCCTTATGTCGTCTTCGCCTACAGCACCGCAGTGCAGGTAACCACCGAGATGACGTCTTTTAGGCTCATCCGTGGCAGGGAGGCAACCACTGCATAAACGACATACTCCCAGACATCCCCCAAGAATAAACCTTGACGTCACCATCTATTTTAAGCATGGAGAAAAAGCCCGATGGCCTGCCCGCTAACTAAACAAATATGAGCAGCGCAGCGTCGCCCGACGCTACAACTTGCGACGACGTGGTGCAGAATACCACCTAGGTGATATACCCTTCATGCGGACAACAAGTCACTTTCGAGGACGTAGTGAAAAGCTGTTACACTTTTAATTCGAACCTTAGAAGACACTTCGACCAATCGGTGAACAGCATAATGAATTCATTTCTGATCGAACGACGCATCGCAGCGGCGTCGCATATGCCGAGATGTGGTGCTTGTCACGCATCTGAAATCCTGCTATGCATGATTATGGACATTGCAGTTTGAATTTTTAGTATGTATTCTGGTTGCCTTTCTTACGCGCGCTGGTTCAAATCAATTTTTGCATTTCTTGTTTGAAATGAGCATAAGATAGACGTTTATTTAAAAGGTGCTATTGCTGCAAAGCTTTCGAATGCTTATTGGTTTATTTTGAAAGTGATGAAACCACAAGGTTTCATCACTTTGCAACGCGATGTGCAACTATCTTTACCTGGAATGATTGCAGCCGCGCACAACTGCTGATATGTTTTTCGAGATTGTAGAAGGTGATTCCACCCCTTTTTTTTTGCAAGTTCGTCAGCTTTAAATAGAGCGCGGGCGAGAGCGGTGCGGAATCTCTTCAGCGACGACAGTTTAACTCGCTTGTTGCTTTGACCGCCTCCTAGTAACCTAATTCGTTAGAGGCACAGGTGAGCCCAACGGAGAGTTTATTTCAGTCCCATGCCAGTCTGCTTTTCTAATCTGTATGCAATTTTCACCACCACGCGACAATACAACGCAAGCACTTACAGCCCTGAGAAAACGATTAAGTTTCCGCGTGCATTAAAGTCGAGCTTACCTTGAACAACTCCACACAGGAGAGCAAGCACAATAAAACAGTGCATGCTGGTTGATTTCGCCGATCAGTGTCGCGAAGTACTTTGCCTGACCCGCCTTTATATTTCTGTCACCGTATTGCCGCAGCTCATTGCGTGAACTCCATTACTTTTTGCCCAATTGCGACGCCAAAAGGTCATGATCGCCACCTTAAGTATAGGCCAACTGACCAGGAGCATGCAACTGCGCAGTTTCTACGTCCGCTGGAGCACCAGTTTTAGCGGACGAAACCAAATGTTTACAATTCGCATTTGTTCGCTGCATGCGACAAAGGTACATTTACATGTGGGGTGTCACCTGAATGTTCCTCAGGCAAATTTTTTTTGCCAGCTCTAGCCGCTGCCGATAGCCAACTTTTTCGAAAAAAAAAAACGGGGAGCTTTGTAAACAGAAACACATTTTGTATAGATGTTACGTAGAAACATTTCACGTCCTCTGTGCGTCGTCAACAATGACGAGAGCCTTGTCAGCGAGCCGTAAATGCAGCTCATCAAAACAGCCAAATGTGAGACATAAGCTTGCAGACCCCTAGGACAGGAAATCAAAAACAAAAGGCTTTTGAGAGACCGTGTAGCAAAGTCAGTGTTTTGGATAAAAAAGCGGCGTCCTCTATGCAGCCAAGCACTGCAATAAATACCACCTGTGTGGTACTTGTTAGACACGTTAAACGACAGTTTGCGTTAGCATCCAAATCAGTTTTGTGGCGAAGATTCAGCAGCTTGCCATATCTATAACAACAAGGAAACGTGCGCCAGCGACCAGTCGTTACTCTTGCAAGAGAAATGTCTTACACGGACGTGCCTCAAGATGATCTATTATTTCGTTCTTGTTTTTTTTTTTAACTTTTTACGCCTTCCGTTGATTCTACGTTGTCTTATTAAGCTCTCTTTTACGATTAGGTACTTATGGTGTCCTCTCCGTCCTTATTCCCTCGTGTTTTTTCAGGGTGTAATACCAGTTAGCTACAATGTCAGTTATATTTAAATATACCGCTCTACATAAATCACGAGTTCACTATGAGACAATAAGAGCTCATTGGGCTCGATATGGGCAATATACTACGGTTCTATTCGTGATAAGCAAAGGAAGGCTTTGGATTCATGGGTAATTCATTTGAACGTGCAATGAGCCTTAACGCCGGCTGTGCCTTTCCGGGGTATTCTTCGGTAAACATTAGCGCAGCATAAAACAATCAAGTAAATGGAAACCAGCACGACGCGCGACGGTTATTCCCTCGGTGTATCACTCCTGAGAGAATGAGGCAGGGCTCTTTAAAAAGAAACTGAGCTTTTTGTAAATAGCTTTTTATCTGGCAACACAGTTGGTGGAAGTTTACATATACTTGAGTAGCTTCGCAGGCGAAAGTCAATTTAGCGCTTGTGTCTTTCCTTTCTCTTTTGTTTTAGTTCATGTGCCTTTTTTCCAGCCAAGAATATCTTTATCAGCTTTTCGACATTCTAAATCCACCCAAAAAATTCAGGAGGCACTTTGCTGACCTAAAGTGCGGTGAGGCGGAAGCCTTAAGCGCGGTGTTGCTGCTTGTGTCACTGATGTGTGGTTAAGATGTTAAGCTTCGCCTCTAAGAATGTAACACGACAGCGTCTTGCAACAGTGCTAGGGAGTCCACAGAACGCCATCGCCCGTTCAGATCTACGCCTTACTCGTCAGTAAATTGGTATCTGAGGAAAGGAAATGTATCTGTCTCGCATATCTCGACGGACACCTGAACCTCACCGGAAGGGAAAGGGGGAAGATGGGAGTGAACGAAGACGCCGTATTAGCTAGACGCGCCTGTGTTCATTCCAAACCATTCAGCTGGTATTACGGAGTGGCTAGCGTGCTTGTCTCGCACTCGGGAGACCCTGGTTCGATTCCCTAACTCGACCAACTTCCTAACGTGTTTTATTTATTTATCTGGTCTGACTAAAAAGGTTAATTAGGCTAATTGGAGGAGGAAAGAGACTTTAATAGATAATGGAGAGGTCTGCCTGGTTATAGGCCTGGCATGCTACTCCAGATGAGGATGAAAGAAAAGGGTGAAAAAAAAAGGTGACATCAAACATACTCAACACACACGCACTCTCACACACACAATGAGTATCAAAGTATGTCCACTAAAACCGTGTCCCTTAGATGACTATCAAAGTATGTCCACTAAACCCGTGTCCCTTAGAAAAACTAAGAAAGCTTTTGTCCCTCGCTCAACCGAAGTCGCATCAGTCCAAGGTCCAAGGACATGCTCCAGGTGCACGGGGTCGTCCTGACGAAGTCCTAAAACACCTAAACGGGCTAAATGGTTAATTAACTAATTTACTAAACTCATTCCCACTTACTTAAAGCATCATTATACCATCCCTTTATGTGGTTGCATGATTACTAGCCAAAGTACAATTGTTCCCGTTTGAAATTCGCGCACTGTGACGTCACGACAATTTCGGGCAATAGAAAAGCGTGACATTTCTGCCTACAACTGCTGCTTGCAACGATGAGGCATTAAAGGCTTCCGCCTTAATATATTCATCGACTTACTTCTGCTTTCAACATAGGGGAATCCTGCTTATTGGTTACGCAAGTTTATTTTCGCTTCACTAGGTCTCGTCGTTACAAAATCCGTTGACACATCCTCAGCGGGAAAATTGTCCATTAATATACTTTCCATCGGTAATTATTTTCGTTCTGTTCGTGAGCGCACGCAGGTAGTTTGGTTGCTTTGCATCAGGGAGGCATAATTTGCGTTTTGTGATGTCGCTTTCTTTATGCGTTCTTATAGTTTTATTAGTGCTCCAGACTAAACGAACAACAAATGCAACCTGTGTATGCGGTTCGTTTATTTAGAATGCGAGTAAATTAGGATGTGTCAAATGTTACCATGGGCTACGTTGGCAGCGGTGTGCTCTAGCTGGGGTAGGAGATAAAGTACTAAAACAATCGTTGTTAGCTCCTGACTAAAGGAGAAGGTGCAAAGGTCAGCGTGTGTAAACTCACATTGTCGTAATAATGCCAATAATCATAACCTTAGCGGGTATAATGCAATGCAGTGTTACACCGCGCCGGCGAAGGACGCTGTGGAGTTGCTTCACGCCGCATTTAAAATTCGAGGACTGAGCTGCGACCGCCGAGTGGCGTTTCTCAGATGTGTAAACTGACTTTCACTCTTTCTCAGCGCTCATCGCACGAAACGCCTTTGAGATGAATACAAATTGAGCTCAAGACATCAGCCACATAAAGCCAAGCCCTTGAGCAGTAGTGGCTTCGCGCAGCGCAGCCAGTACCTTGTGAGTGTCATGTTCACGGCTCTCTATGGCTTAACGAACACAGGATAGTGGCACGTGCACTGCTTTTCCATTGTTCAAAGCGAGCGAGTGCACTTATGGTGAACACTACCACGCATGACTAACATCGTCGTATGTTTGAAGCAGCCATGCGCGAGACCGCGGAGTCGTACAGAGTAAAAAAGGGCTAAGAAAGCTTTCTACTGAGGGCAGGTGCGTGAGAGAGCTCTCTATTCATTCCGGTAGCCCGGGTGAACAGCCGCAATGTTCGTGAATCGCGCGGGCGGGAGCTGCGTTTTCCCCCAGCTCGAGAGTCGTCGTCCACCGACGGCCAGCACCCAAACGAAGTCTGAAGTTGTACGGTAGCCACTGGGCGCTCCACCACTGTTCTCGCAGCTGTGACAGCGGGGTCACCACAGCTGTGTGGCACAATATTCTGCGATGTGCGCAGCTTCCACGCAGTGACAGGAGATCCGAAGTAAGGGGAGGTTCATGTAAACGAAAGCAACTAAGTACAGAGTATTTAAGTTAGGTTCGTACAGGACGTCGACATGAAGGCCTTTAGCATCACGGTTTCTTGAGAAAGACTGGGCATATTCGGTGACGATCAGCGAACTCTTCCACTGCGTCTGTCCCTCCGCTTCTCTCATTGCCTTTCACCCTTGCTTTTATAGTCGGGGAGTATTCCAGCATGGTCCTGGAACACCGGCCGGGATTTAAAATACAACGATACTACTAGTTTGCACAAGCCGCACAGCAGCTATCGAGGCACCTACCTGGAAGGTGGTTCAAAGGTGATATTGCGTTGCCTAAGGCATCTTCGTGGTGGTTCGTGCTACCCAGGCGTGTTCACGCGAGATGAGCCTCCACTGCGCCGATCAGCACAACGGCGCTCGGTTTCGACACGACACCAGCGGAAAAACTTTGTTGTAAATGTCCTGGTGCAAAAGTACCTAGCGTGAAGCGTGAGTGGTTTCGACGTTCCCAGCTTTGTCACTGCTTCCGCGTCAAATATATATAGTATCTGTTTTTGTTCGTGTTGTCAATAGCGACTGCAGTTTGACTAGATGTTTTTCGTTATCGTCGTCATTAGCGTCGTCTGCGCTTACCCTTGTCTCTCCTGATTACCATAACGGTAAGCGTCCTGTCCCGTTTTTTTGTGGGGGCTGCATTTTTGGAAGCGCCACAATCTTAACGTAATTTAGAGAATGTGCATATGCTGTTTATTAAAAGTGTATTTTCATATTGTAGCGCCCGCGAAGACGTTGAAGCGCTGTGCCTGCGAAAGAGAACGATGGTCCCGGCTCTCTCTCGCGCTGGCTCAACAACAAGTAAACCGACTCGCAACCGAACTTCTTTTTTGGGTTATTTAGTGCTTGATAAGCCAATTCTCTCAAAAGGAGTTAAAATAGCTGACAGTGAATGAACAGTTCCTGACTAAGAAATCGTAGGAAGTAGTGTCATGTTTGCAAAACAGCGAAAATCTTCGTTGTGTTTTTTTATAGATATAGAAGATTTATTCTGTGGAGGGCTACAGCATGAACTTTAGATTTCTCTGAAAGCATGCAATGAGGGAGGAGCGATTCGCTTCTCGGAATGCTGCCATATTTTCAGTGGGGAATTTCTTAAATCTTCTGCAAAATTGCCTCGAGGACAATTTTATCGGTTTCAATCACCAGCCGTATTTAAAGCAGAATGGCATTCTTATTGGGTCCGGTGTTGCTCCAGTTCCCTGTGGTAATTTTTAGCAGGTGCCATCCGCGCTTTAAGCTATGTTTTAAACGTGAAAAAAAAATTAAACTTCTTAGGCGCTTTGCTGACTGTTATGTTCTTAAATTGTGATTCTTGTGATAGAGTTAATGAAGTTCTAAACTATTGTATGCAATGCGGGCAAGGGCTCGTTTTTACTCTCCGAGCATCCTCACAAAAGGGTTTTGCAGTTTCTCGACCTTAAGCTGGAGGTCCGTGAACATGTTTGTTGAGCTTACCAACCGCGTGCAAAAAAAAGGGTTTGGTATTTCATGCCTTGTTGCTCCAAAAATGTGCGAACAGGTACAGAGTTCCTGTGCATGGAATCACCTCTCGATAAATCGTATGCGCCTAAAATGCATGTTAGCATTGACGATCAGGTGCGTCGGCTTGTGCCAGCAAGCTTCCCTATGTCGCTTATGGTACCTGTTTCCGAGCGCCTGATCCAGAAGACGAAAGGCAGATGGTCAAGTACAGGGCGGCGGCCGAACTTGAAACGTACAGGCCTGTGGTGGTGCCTTTTCTCCAAAAGATTTCTCATCACCTCATTAAAGTTTATGCAACTTTAGGCCATGTCATGCAACTGAGGGACGCCATGCAACTCAGGCATGGAGTCCCTCTGGCGTTTTCTGCGACGGATAAGGTGGCTAAGCTGTCCTCCTGCAGTAGCAATGATTGTGGACGAGGCTGCCACATCAGTCATGGATTATCCTGCATTCCATGTACCGGGAGTGTTGTGTATGGCTTTTCAATTTCTTGTGGAAAATCTTACATCCGGCAGACAGGACCCTGCATAAACTACCGACTCAGGGAACATGCGCACAAACTACTGAACAGTGTTGACAAAGGGTCATATCTTCTGTCCCTCATTCATGATTGCCGTAATTGTGCAACATGGTTTCGTCGGAATTTGATTCCCGGCAGAATTAAAAATGAGCATGCGTGGCTGGCCTTAGAGACTTATCATATAAAGAAAAAGCTGATGACAGTATCAGCAATGCTTCGTAGTCCCTTTACAGTGCCCAATGTGCGTTTGTTTTGATGTGTGCGTGCGTGTGCGTGTGCGCGCGCGTGTGTGTGTGTGAGTGTGTGTGTGTGTGTGTGTGTGTGTGTGTGTGTGTGTGTGCGTGCGTGCGTGTGTGTGTGTGTGTGTGTGTGTGTGTGTGTGTGTGTGTGTGTGTGTGTGTGTGTGTGTGTGTGTGTGTGTGTGTGTGTGTGTGTGCACGCATGCGCGTGTGTGTGTGCACGCATGCGCGTGCGCGTGGGCGTGTGCGTGCGCGTGCGCGTGCGCGTGTGCGTGTGCGTGTGCGCATCTTCGTCTGTTCTGTAGAGGTCGTCTTCTGTTTCAGCTCAATTTGCACCCTGAGAATCTCAGGCTACTCGCAGCTGCCACAGAACCTTTGACTGGAACCCATCCATCGTGACGGCTTCTACCCGTAACAACTTGGTGGAGTTGCCGGCCACGGCCTAAACCACGACAGCCCCACAAATAGAACCTGTCCGGAGTCGACGTCTTGGTGGTCTGCCACCTTCTGTCCCTGAGATGCCCCTGGGCGTTGGCGCCGCTCCCAGGTCTGAGTCGAGCAGCTTCTCACCGCAATGCCGTGAGCCTCGCCCCTTCGCAAGCGCAGCTGGTGAGGGCGTCGACGAGTGGCTTACTCTCTACCAACAGACACTGCTCTTCTCTGCTACGAGAACCATGATCTGGGCCAGCTTTGTGGACGAACTGCCCAGGGGCTTTTGTGACCGTCACAAAGGTCGTGCTGTCCTCACAATCGTTCACTTTTGCGGCCGAGGTAGCCAAGGCGCCTCTGGTTTTTCGGAAATTCCTCGCGGCGTGACTGCGTGGCGGCGACGATTTTGATCTCCCGCGTGTACGGTTAACCCCTCACGATGCTGGAGGGGAATTCAAGGCCATTCCGCCCCCTCCCCATATTGTCGCCTGGACGCGAGAGTTTTTATGTTATAGGGACGGGGATATGTGGGTTAAATGCCACGGCATCCTTCGCGACCCTCGCATGCAATCCTCGTTAGCATCAGAGCTTTTTGTCGTGTTCTTTCGCCAATTCTTACTATTTTTCTTCATTGAAAATCTGTGTCGCGTTTGTACGGGGTGCCTGAAGTGGCTTGTTTTATTCGTGTCATCACGAGCACGCGGCGGCGGGAAAACCGGCAGCCGGGCAGTTGGCCTAGAGATATCTGTTCGTGCGGACGTGAGTGATGTCTTGATTCATATTGCAACGAAGCACAAACACACAGAGAAGGAACACGCAAAAAAAACGCGGACGAACGCTGCTTAACATGCCCCACGAGGGTCTAACAAGGCCGAAGAGGGCACTCACTTCTACCGGAATCCTGCCTTTCCTGATGCATACGGCGATGTATCTGGCGCGGCACGTAGATTGCGCAATATTGCTAATAAGTAAATCGACGCAAGGAAAGGCTTCGTTTACACAGAAAGAATGGCCCACTGTAGAAGAAATATACTTGAGTAAAACACGTTTTTGCAGCGTTCGTCCGTGTTTTTTGCGTGTTCCTTCTCTGTGTGTTTGTGCTTCTTACTCTGTTGCTGCCCCTGTTATCTCTAAGAAGGTGGTGCACTCCTTTCTCAATCCCATCTGAGGTTTTTTGGGTGCACCTTCTAACATCACATGATGTTTAAATCAAAAGTATTTTGTATCTTAGTTGTATCAACGCCAAAACGAAATAAAAAAAGTGTACCTAGTGTCGACGCCTTTCCTGCGTACCCCGCCGCTCAGAACAGAGAAAAAAAATGACATTTCTGACATTATCAAAATTTGACACAGTTCCTTCGGCGCAGAGCTGCTCAATGTTTTTAGAGCAGTGCGTGAATTAATTGAAAGCATGGAAACGATTTCCTTCCAGAATAAGTCTGCCATCAGTCTGGAATCTTTCCACCAACTTTTCAGGGTGTACTTGAATTCAGTGATTGTACAACATGATGACAACTTCGTCGTACAAGTCGCGGTATGTGTATTAGGACCTATGTGGCGCCAGTTCTTTGTAACATGTTTTTTTTCCGAAGTTTGACTCAATTCACTGTTCGAATCAGCACGGTTTCCGGCCCCAAATATCCACTTCCCCAGCAGTTCTGATCTCTACACAGCTGATAAATACAGCATTACATAGTAACAAACTGACTGTAGTTGTTTACTTACACATATCAAAAGCCTTTGACACGGCTGACCATTCGATATTACTACAGAAAATAGAAACTTATGGCTTAAGGGGGTAAATTCATGATTTATTCAAGAGTTACTTTTCTGGTCGAGATCAAAGCGCTGTTACCAGAAACTCTATCTCCACTCCTCAAAAAAACACACTTGGCGTGCTGCGGGGCTCTGTACTCGGGCCCCTCTTTTTTTCTGTATACATCAATGACTTTACATTGTTTCTGAACTATTCTGAAGCAGTTACATGCTGATGACACTGTGCTATTTTTTACAGGAGATACATTAGAGGATATGGAGGGCAAATTTAACCAGGAACTTAGTAACACTTTGCAGTGGTGCGCAGGCAATCGGCTCACACTTAACACTGAGAAAACAAAGTATACTGTATTTCACTCAAGGAAAAATAATATTAGCTCTGATAATTTATTTCTAACCTTAAACTGTACGCAATTGCTTAATGTCTCCCACACCAAGTGCTCGGGTTTAGTCTCTGAATCGGACATGCATTGGAAGCAAGAAATTAAAAATTTTGACAAGCTAATGGCTGGAATATGACAGCTAATGGCTGTCATATTTTATCAAGCACGATGGAATATTTTCGTACACCGATTTTACGCATATTGTACTTCGCATTTGTCCATAGTCACTTATGTTACTGCCTAGAGACATGGGGCGGTATCTATAAAACGTATTTAGAATCAATTTTACGCTTGCAGGTGCGTGCTGTTCGTGCCATAACCTTCGCAAAGGCAACCGACCCTAGCCGACCACTCTTTCAAGAACAGCGAATAATACCGGTATCAGTTGCATACAAACTAAAAATAGCTCAAGTATTGAACACAGTAATCAGAACTAATGATCCATTTCCTCTTACACTGTTTAGATCGCCGCTGGGACAAACAACAGCCGACACTAATAACAGATTTAACCTACCGCCTTGTCACAACACTTATGGTCAAAGGCTATTAGAGTACAATGGTACTCAGATAGGGAATGAGATTCCCGATGACATCAAACTCACACTTAATTTTTCGGCCTTATTGAAAAATATTTTTCTTGTTTGTCCAGAGCTCTGGGATTAAATACGTTTGTGTTTGGTTTTGTTCATTTCAGAATATTTTTGTTTTTTCACAATATGTATGTGCTTTATATATTTGCAATGCCGGCATTGTTGTATCTCATATGTTTTTGCACATGTAGTTTGAATGTCTGCCATTTCTTCTGTGAATATCTTGCATTCGGACCTTTCACTAGCCGAGCTGGCTATGGGTCCGATCAAGTTTTGATATACTGGTTTCACAAAATAAAATGATGATTGAAAAAAAATGCTACAGGGCTCAATTGAAGTAGCACGTGTTGTCTGGGTTTTCAGACATATAGTTGATTTTTAGTAGTTTTAAATTTAACTGAGAGTGATCAGCTTAGCCTTGTGGCAGACAAATTTTAAACTTTTTTAGCACGTGCTCTAAGAACACACTTTTTACCAAAGGGGTTCCGTGCGACAAGACCATTAGTGGGCTAGGTTTACAACTTACTTTTTGCCTAACCGACAACTTTGTTCGAAATATGAGCCTTGGTGTAAAAAGGCGCTTTTCCTATATGAATCGGTCCATTCCAAGTTGATGAAGCGCCGCATAGCAAATTTGTGCTGTTTAAATGATTTAAACCTATGTTGCTCGCATATGACCCAGAAAAGTCTGGCGGAGCAGATTAACTAGCTGAAGGAGTCAAGATTATTTGTATTGCTGGTGATGGGTGCATCCTTGGGGGGAAAAAAATGAAACAATATTCCGCAAAGTCAGCAAGCCCCAGCAGAAGACGATAGAAGGAAGATTGGAGTGTTCCCTTACTTCCACAGGACGTCACATAGAATGAAAAAAGTGGATCAAAAATTTGGTGCGACTTCGGTGTTTTCTGCTCCCCGTAAACTGTCCGGTTTGTGTGCCAAAATCCCTGTTGTCAAGCAAGACAATTGGCTCTTGCTTAACTAACCAACAGACGATGTTCACTACGTGCACAGTGAGTGTGGTCTATTCCATACCATTGTCCTGCGGTAAAATATATATTGGCCAAACTGGAGGGTGCCTAAATGAATGTCATTTAGCATTTCGTGTCAAGACTGCCGTAACTGTTCCCTTAGGTTTCACCTCGCCAGTACTATTGGCCGGGGAAATCAAGACGTGAGCGTGAGCTGCCCGAAGCGTTTTTTTTTTTTTTAGAAAGAACAAGCAGACATGCAAAAACGACACTTCACTTTTTATCACCGAAAAGAATTGTCCCTTTTTATCTTCGTAAATATCTTCCCATGACTTTGTTCGGAGTGTGCGTTTGCGCAGGTAAAATATATAAATGTTAGTTTCTTCACCGCAATAAATCAGTTGTAAGTCCAGCTATGTTGTGAGTGCCTCCTATTTGCTTGTTCTATATCCGTTTTCACTGGTTCCATCTTCTGGGATCGGGTAAAAATCCTTTATAGGGGTCCTCTGTGCTGTTCACTTCATCTCCGCATATTTTTAAGAGTGGAGTACGCATGCAAGCGCGTATAACGCAATAAGCAACATATTGTAATTTTCCCCTCCCCACCCCCTCCCCCCTAAACATTCCCATCTCACTTAGAGGCAGGCCCCAAGGTTTGACACTTAAACCCTTAAAGCTAAATGAAACTCTTATTCATTAAACAAATGTTCCTTTCTGTTTGTTGTCTTTGTCTCTCCTTATTATGCAAAACACCCAGCAGGAGGTTTAAAGAAAATCATCAATCACGGAATGGAGCAATTTCATGTTTTTTTATTGAGAGCTTAAAGCCTTATTTTAGGCTATATGACGCCCATTGTAGTGGAGTTAATGTTGCGTCCTAAGCGCGTGTTAGGCAGTGCAGCACTTGGTTGCTTTCATTCTTCTTCTGTGGCTATCGTCTCCATGGCCGCACACAGTGACCTCTTATACATGCCTGAAAAGAAATCAAGGAAATATGCTCATCCACAGTATATTCTCAGAATTATGAGTGATAACTGGTGAAACAGGATGACTTACGTGAGGCTAAGTTTTTTTGTGATAACACCTATGAGAATGCTGTAACTGTCAAAGTATGTATGTCTTCCCAAAGTGCACATCATTGTACAAACAGTCACACTAGCACCTTTGGACAAATTTTAAATAAGGAACAAAGAAGACAATATTCTATTTGGAAAAGGTATTAAACAAAGTGCGCTGAAATCGCCCTGTCATTATTTCGGCCAAAAAATGCTTTTCTGGGTACTCCTCTCGGCTCAGCGGAACGTATCGTAATTCTGGGCTCTCCTTTCACAGATTGCCTTCATGGCGTCATGCCTGGCACGGTTTAGGGCGGTAAAGACTTTCTTAAATAAGCTGAAAGCGGTTTACAGCACATTATCTATGTGCTCCAGTGGCCTTTACTCAGGTTTCAATGCCAGAGTTGTGTTTATGGCTGTGTTCATTGTGAAGAGGTACAGCCTTTGTCAAAAGTTTAGAGCCCAGAAAGTCTGCTTCTGGGCCACATTGCTTTGCTCGTAATGCGTCCTCAGCGTCCGAAATCTCCTGAAGGTAACAAGATTTTTGGTCCTGCTCCCTCCGATGCGTAGGACTTTCATTAGTGCTACAGGAACGCCACAGTAGTGCTTAGAAGCAGACATCCCGGGCTCTAAACTCTTGACAAAGGCTGTACCTCTCAAAACAACCTCACTACACCAAATTTCTTCGCATGCAAAGAAGTTTGGTTATTTCATGTTGTTGTGTGGGTGCCTCTCAGATGAAATTGCGTGATTTCAACAGCAAATCAGAGGTCACCTCATTTATAGCACCTAATAAATTTATATAAAAAAACATTGAAAAACCTCTTTCTATTTTCGTTATTGTAAACACCATTACAGTAGCTATCCCACTGTCTCGCACTTTGTCAGCCAAGTATGACATGCGGAGACAAATCATGCGGCATGATACTTGCTCTACCTTTTCTTTGACACATTTATGTGTTAAATTATTATGAATAGAAACCCTTTTGGGTATTCAGAACGGCAACCTATGGTAAGCGCCATGGTATCTCGGGCTTAACGTCCCAAGGCGAGAAATTGGACCGCCGCGGCCGGTCCGGTCCCGGCCGTGGTTATGGTGCTCGGCTGCTGACCGGAAAGACGCGGGTTTGATCCCGGCCGCGGCGGTTGAATTTCTTTGGAGGAGAAATTCTAGAGGTCCGTGTACTGTGCGATGTCAGTGCACGTTAAAGAACCCCAGGTGGTCGAAATTTCCGGAGCCCTCCACTACGGCGTCAATCATAGCCTAAGCCGCTTTGGGACGTTAAACCCCGGGAACCAAACCAAACCATTGGCAATGAGGGACGCCGTACTTGAGGGCTCTGGGGTAATTCAGATTACCTGGGGTGCTTTAACATGAACTGACATCGCACAGCACATGAGCGTTTTTATAGTTAGCCTGAACAGAAATGCGGCCGGTGCGACCGGTATTCGATCAAGCGAACTTGCGATAAGCAGCGTAGCGAATTGTCTATTGAGCACCACAAAAGGCGCTTTCAGAACGTAAATGTCAGCAGGCGGAAGGTGACCAATGCACGTATGGGATCTGATACCCTTGAGTTGCACTCTTCATTACTTTAGCAAAGGAATGCAACTCTAAATTACTAAATCACGAAGAGATTGCACGCGTCAATCTATAAGCAGCCTTTATTTGAACGATTTTGTTATATCGCCGGTGAAGATTTTTTTTTTCTGACTTTTAGAGCGCAGCTTACTGTTCATTTTGAGCGGTTCAAGAACTAAAGACGTGGATTCAGTTTTTTTTTTTTTCAAGAAAAAAACATGAGGAATAAATTTCCTCGCACGTCTTTTTCTCTTTATATTTACTACAATACACTTACAATATACACTTACAATATACTTACAACTGTGCTCACATGTACCCATACCCTACGGTTGCAGAATGCAGGTAACTTGAAGACGAAGCCCTACCAGGTCAATAAGATGAACTGTTTAAGGAGTGCTATTTTGGGGCTAGCAAGAAGTGGAATTAATATTAGCAGCAAATTTTCTGACACCACGAAATTTTGGAAAGCTTTACTGCAAACTATTTCAAAGAAAAAAATCGTAAATTTTGATTATTTCTTCTCTTGGTTGGCGAAAGCGAAGAGAAAAAATAATGCGCCATTGACCTGCATAAACGATTTCTCACATTTGATTATTCCTGCCATCAAGGTGAGTAGCTTCTGAAATCTGCCGATGTTTATATAAGCTCTTTTTTTTGCAGACCAAATGCTTTGTGTCATGTCGTCGCTTTTTTGTTCCACTCAGCGAATCTACTCCAAAATTGGAAACACAGATAAGCAATATGGGAGTTTCAGTTACCTTGCCGTCTCCACAAGGCGCGAAATCTGGGGCATCCTTGTCGATGTAGTAGGTCGTTATATATCTGCCCTTACGTTCCTTGTACTGGCACCTTAATTTACACTCGTCACCCCTGGGAGAAACCTGTAAAAGATATTGAGATTTTTAACAGCGGTCACATTTACTATCCACTTCTGGCAATCTCGTTTTCTCCAGTGATTGCAGTTAGGAAGTAGTTTAAAGCTATCGATAATCGCAGAGTACAGTGCGAGTGCGCCTTTTGATAAAGTAAATAATATTGAAAGCACGAAAACACAAATCAGCCAAGCTTCTCTCCGTCGCCTTTGTTGCCCTGTAAACACGAAGTGTTGAGGGAAACATCAAAGACTGCACCAAGTTGACGAGCTTACATATTTAAGGTCACAAAATGTTGACGGTAATTTCTTGCGACAACGATGATCAAATAAGTGTAACTGGAATGTCAACTATTCTCTAGCCCTAAACAAGCCTTTTGCCACAGACGTAAAAAAACTGCGCCAGGTTTCTCGGCTGCGGCAGCTCTAATAATTGTTGGTGCAAGCACGACCGCGTTCCTTTTCTCCTCTTGCCACCAAATCCCACCACCCCTTCAAGAGCGGCACCGAACCAACTGTGCTAAACACCGATCTGAAGTTCCATCTTAATGGTGCGGGACATCAATGAAAATAAGTGTCAATTTTTCGTGTGCGAATGGCGATAAGTGTTAATGTTTTCGTCTAGTCTTTACAGATTCAAGGGACGCCCCTTGTGTATATATTCTGGGCGCCTTCATTGCTTGATAGGTTTTTTATTCAACACGTCACTTATGTCGGCGAAAAATTCCGCCGGCAACTCGGATTCAGTTCTATTTCCAATAAAGTAGTGGCACGTTCTTCTGACCTTTCACTCACAATGCATCTACTCTGCATGTGGGACAATGCGTCTTTTTTCTCACAAAGGATTATTCCCCGGAGAATTCTAATGAGAGTGGCATCATTCATCCTCGTCGCCACTACGCACCGATAATACAAGGCCCGGTATCCGAGACGTTGGCCTCTTATTAAGTTTTGAAGCACAAAAACCTTGTTTACCACCTTGCTTATACTAATCCCGTTTTGCATTTTCTAAATAAAGTTAGTGCGGATATTCACCTGTAATATCTCAGGGAAGATATCGGACATCCAGCAAAATTACAAAAATTGCCAGCAATACTGCTACTGTACTATTTTAATTCTCTAGACTGTCACTCATTGGTCATGATTTGTTAATCCTTACTCCCCCTGCTTAGGATTCAGAGCCCAGCTTCACTTTTGCACTGTTTTAAAGTAACTTGCGGCAGTTTATTGCTCTGTTTCTCAAATGTTATAGATATCATTATTCTCGCTTTGCCGGAAGTAATGCGAGTATTACCATTTCACTTTCCACGCCTTGTTTATCTGGGTAGACTGTTTTGCAGATAGCATCGTGATGTCTTTATTTCCAGGGTACTGAGTGCTCATGTTGTAGCCACCCGATGCAACGTCCCAACACTGCTGACCCTTACGTCTGAAAAAAATGAGGCGCTTACGATTATCTTTATACAGGGCAGTGTGTTGCCAGAAAAATGGCGAAAGAGATGGCTTAATTCCATTCATTCCACCAAAAACTATGAATTCAGAGTAATATCGATTATGTCCAATGATGGGTTTTTAAGTACAGTATTCCCACTAGTAAGTTTTCATCATATGGAATTCGTGGAACAGCTTTGGCTTTAGTTAAATTCTGCTTAGAAAATAGGTACCAGTGCATGTGTATTAACAACCGAACGACATCTTTCTTACCAATAGCATGCGGTGTGCCACAAGGAAGTATATTGGGACCCCTTTAATTTAGCACTTTTATCAGTGATATTGTAAATATCGACACCTAAGTTAAATTCGTAATCTATGCTGATGACAGCACCTTACTTCTTTCTGGGAGTAATATTAGCCAGCTAGAGTCAAGATGCATAGATATCCTTACTAAACTATCAGCATAGACTACAGTAAATAAAATCAAAGTAAATCCAACTAAATCCACAGCTGTTAATTTTCATGCTCAGAATAAAGCATTCGCCCGGTGAATTCATTCATTTTTCAAGACCAACATACAGAAATAGCCGCCGAGCATAAGGTTCTCGGTGTGTACTTTTCTGCCCATCTTAAATGGGAGGCTCATATGGTTTACAATTTTAGAAAATTATCGGCTGTTACTGGCGGAACCCAACGCTGCCGCACAATTTTTTCCACAAACGCTAAACTATGATTATATTACGCTCTATTTCTTTCTGATATTAACTACTGTACACTGGCATGAGCAACAACAACTGAAGTAAATATGAAGAAGCTTCTCGTTTTGCAGAGAAAAATTATTCGTCTTATCATAAACCTTTAACCAACAACCAGTATTAATCCCACAATAGCATCATTCAGTATGATCCATGTAGATAATATCTATGAATGTCGTTTGTTGCAAACATAATTTTCTTCCGCAGGCATGAGTAATTTCTTGACACAACTTGTTTCCCTTGAATATCGGACAGCAATAGTTAACACTCGTTGTACTGACGCTTGGTCCTTGCCACAATTTAGGACTGATTACAAGCTGCAATCCTTGGCTCACAATCTGCCATTTTTTCTCAGCAAATATAAAGATACTGCTGGATTTAGTAGAAAACAAATGCGAACATACGTTGTGCAGATATAATTCGTAATTCTTCATATGTCGTTTAAAAAAAAACTTCTGTGTTATTGCTGTACTCTTTTTTGCATTTCAGTTCATTATTGAAAACATTTTGTCAGCTTATTTCAGTTGTATTGCCCTAATGCATGCGCTGTACAATTTCCTTTCTATTTATTTAGTCATGACTGCTTCTGTATTGTTCATAAATTGTTATTTCTTTCTGTCTGCTGCTGCCATAAAATGGTTTCCTGGGCCTTCGTCAAGCTTTTCGTATAACTTTAACCCAGGTGACCTACCCGATACTCGTCGGAAAATAAAATATGATTTGATTCGATGTTTCTGAAATGTTTTTCTACATTTTCCACCCTTTTTTATTCAGGTTTTTCTTATGTGAGGCCTTGCTTGTGCTTTGCTATAACGTTTACACAGTTTTGCGCTCAATTGTTTTGACACCAAACATAACTTCACCAGCGAAAGTACAAGACACCAGCAGAAGAAAAACATAGCACAACGCTGGAACACATCGAAATTTGGTAACCTTAAGACCCAACATATAGAAAGTTGCCCACAGAAGAAAAAATAAACAGTAACAAGGTACCCATGTGGGCTAGTTGTTGTACATCAGACATAACTTCACCAGTGAAAGTCCGAGACACCTGGAGAAGAAGAACACAGGACAACGCTCTTCTTCTTATGGGTACCTTGCTAGTGTTTTGACACGCAGTGGCGATCGCAATCAGAGAGAGGCAGATAGCCTGACAGTCTTGTGGGCGCTCCGATAAGCTGTTTTTGGGCGGACTTCATCTCACAATCAAAGCTGCTTGATAGTAGCGAAAGCCAGTCAAAACGCCTGTTACATTGGTAAGAATACTTTTTGTTCCCCCTGTACTGTATAAAACGTCACAGGAAACGCTTTTAATTAAGGCGACTAAAACAGCAAAGGAGCATGCTCATTTCAATTTTTTTCGGTTGTAGCAATCCCTTTCTTATAAAAAAATGAATGGTCCCTTTTATATTACACTGCTGCTTCTAAGGTTTATTACACGAATATTTCAGTAAAAAAAAATCCACCCCCTCTAAACTCGTGCACGGATTATGCATTATGCCCAGTAGTTTCAGTCCCCACTTTGTACTACTGACAGTAAAGGCCCTAAACCTTTCTTCGTTCGCGCTAAACGTCGTAGTGCCCTTTTATTAAAGCATGCTCTATTTAATAAGCAGATGTCGGAGCACAACTGTGCCACTCACCCAAGTACGTATTCTATCTGCCGCACACTGCATGGGGAGAAGATTTGGTGCCTAGCGTCCTTGTTCACGTAGCTCATCACAAATCCATCATCCCAAGGGCAAGCTTTGGCTCCAGGATGCCCGCTCACTGGACGGTAGGGACCGTCTCCGTCGTGCACAGCGCCGAGACTTTTGCAACGCAACGCACAAGTTGTCGGATAGCCAGGATATGCAAAACGAGAATAGACAGAATAAGTATCAAATGCTTACTTGAATCAGTTGCTTCAGTTGCATGAGCCCCTGCTTGGAAGCAGACGCTCTGCGGTACAGTCGCTTTAGAGAAAAATCCTGACTACACGATCAACAGACAGCAGGGCAAACTGCAATCACCTCCCGAGACCCTCAGAGTGCAAAATGTCGCAGGTTTTTGTATTGCCACGTATCATTGTAGCGTCCGTTCGTTCGCGCAAGGCCGCAGAAAAGGGGGGTTATCATTTTTGTTCCTGACGCGAGAAGCGACCAGACTAATCTCGATTGTTCACAGCCATGAACAGCTTCGCCTACGTGTTTCTAGATCACTCTAGATGATCTCGACCTGTTATCTCGAAGTTTCCTAACCGGCTTTAAATTGAGCGGTGCCGCGAGCGGAGGGCATTCGTAGATCGACGATTGACGAGCACGCTTGTTGCTTAGGCCGAGTGATTCAGTTCTTTTGCGGGCGAAAGTCAGCCCTAATAAAGAGCTTCGTTTGCAAGTATTTCTGGTGTTTTCCTGACCGCTGGACTGCCGTCACTAAAACGTGACATCTGGTGGAGGTGCTGGGTAGCCTTCCATGTACCGGACACCCCCAGCAAGTCGCGACGCCAGCCCTTCGAGTCATTCACCGGAGGACTTGACTCCAGTCTACCACGCAGCCTCTTGGAGCCTCCAGCCATGACTTACGCCGCAGCAGTGCGCCGTCCTGCACCTCGACGACGGCACCTAAGCCCCTATCGCCATTAGCCAGCTGCGCTGGAGCGCCGCCCTCTCGCCCCAACCTGCCCGTCCTACGAGCGTCGCACACGGCCTAGGAAATGCGGCGAGTGGAGAACACCCGACAAGCGCCGCCATAACTATGCTTCCACTGTGGAGAAGCCGGTGACATTCTCTGGTACTGCCCATACAGGAGAATGGGCATCCGAGGATTTTCTTACGACGCCCCACGACCCCGACCTGGCCTGCGACCAGCCGCAATCGAAGAGTTCTTGCGTCGAAGAATACTCATCGCCGAGCCGCCCATCTCGTTCTCCGTCGCCATCGTCACCGCGCTATGTACTATCTCCTAGCCGAGGCTACGCAGTGCGTGGACGCTCCCCCGGACACCGAAGGTTAAACTGAATAAAGCAGCCTCTGGAGGTGAGGTTGCTTCTGAGCGCAAGAACTAAGACCGTCCATCGACGAAAACACAAGACTATGCCTCAACTACGACGACGACCCCTACGACGACGACGACCCCTACGACGACGACGACCCCTACGACGACGACGACAACTACGACGCCGACGACAACTACGACGCCGACGACAACTACGACGCCGACGACAACTACGACGCCGACGACAACTACGACGCCGACGACAACTACGACGCCGACGACAACTACGACGCCGACGACAACTACGACGCCGACGACAACTACGACGCCGACGACAACTACGACGCCGACGACTACGACGCCGACGACTACGACGCCGACGACTACGACGACAACTACGACGACGACGACAACTACGACGACGACACAGCCAGACTTGAAGCTTTTACCGCTGCCCTTAAACTTTATTACGAACGCTAAAGGACTCGAAGTTCGCATTCTCCGCGTTTATTTTCATTTTAAAGCATCGAGACGATGCTTCTTTGCGAGGGGGGTAATGCCACGTATCATTGTAGCGTCCGTTCGTTCGCGCAAGGCCGCAGAAAAGGGGTGTTATCATTTTTGTTCCTGACGCGAGAAGCGACCAGACTAATCTCGATTGTTCACAGCCATGAACAGCTTCGCCTACGTGTTTCTAGATTACTCTAGATGATCTCGACCTGTTATCTCGAAGTTTCCTAGCCGGCTTTAAATTGAGCGGTGCCGCGAGCGGAGGGCATTCGTAGATCGACGATTGACGAGCACGCTTGTTGCTTAGGCCAAGTGATTCAGTTCTTTTGCGGGCGAAAGTCAGCCCTAATAAAGAGCTTCGTTTGCAAGTATTTCTGGTGTTTTCCTGACCGCTGGACTGCCGTCACTAAAACGTGACAATATCATATATTTAAGATATCATAATCTGGGTTGTAAAACATGACTGAATTATCTTTACTATGTTCAGTACATTCGTGGTGCATTCGGAACAAATTTTGCAATATAGATAAAACTTCTGATATTTATGCGGTACAAATGAAATCACGAGCTTTTCTCGCAGTTTTGGGTGATAATCAGTGCTTAAAAGTGCTTCACCAATTGTTCAGATGCATGTGCACCTGCTTGCTTTTTTTTTTGACGCCACTGTCAAACGCGCTCACACTGACTCCGACCTTTTTGAGAGTTGCTGGAAAAGATAGAGAGGATATGACTTTTATCATGTTCACTTGTCAGTAGCGCAGCTTTTAAAAGTATCTGAGAGTTTTTCACGCAGCCAGACTGGCACGTATGCGATTCCATTTCCCATCGTACTAAAACAAATTTTCCACTCCCAGGTCATGGAAGATAAACATTAAGTGGACCATTCCACTAGTAGAAATAGGTGTTTAAGACAGATATGGGGCAGTTCGAAATAGAGATGGTTGTCAGATTGTTTAGTAACCCTCGACGCTGGTGCATTTGACTAAGAGTGCAGGAGTGGACAGACCCATTAAGCCCTCACGGGGCGTGAGTCAAGCTGCTGACCATGGATCATGCATGGTCACATACGATCGCTCTTCTACCTTCCATAAAAGTCGGGCGTCCTTCGAGACAGACATTAAAGGTAAAAAGCTGAGGAATTTGAGGATGGAGGGGGGAAGTCGCGACGAACAAACTGTTTTCATTACGTTCGGATTAATCAGTTACTGGCATTCTCGCCAATCAGCGTGGCGCATTGTAATGACGTCATGTGTTTACAACACCAACGACGACGCCGCACAAAAACGGAAAATGTGGCCTCAACATCTCTCATTTTGGAAGAGGGAAACGTGAGAGGGCTCATCTCAAAAATGCAGGATAAGCGTTGGTCAAGCCATTGTCAAACTCCGTTTTTTTTTTTTTCTCGCGTCGTCTTCGTAAACAACTTTACTGCGCTCCGAGTGCTAGATGCGAGTTTTCCATTCAGAAAACTTAGCAAGTATTACCAGGGTTCCTTCGAATGAAAAAGTAAGGACGGTAGATGCAGCGATTTGCGTCATCCTGAATACAGGTATAGTGCACCGGGGACCTAAATATGAAGACAGAACGATACGGATGCGAATAAGGGTTCCACTGACTACCGACTGCTTCCAGCCGGCACCATTCCACTCCGCAGCTGTGGCTTCCCTTCATATATGTTCTAGTTTCCAACGCACATCATTTTCTGTCCAAAAATCATTGATGCACTACCGGCTATGTTTTGGCGAGCCCTTCGCTTTGGCGTGTTTCATGCACTTAACATTTAATGTGGAACTCGCCGTATTCCCGCTCAAACAAGTTCGCAATTGAAGGGTACCAGAGTTAATCCGGTTGCGCAAAAATGACCGTGGGCAGACTTAAGGTTTTGAAACAATTTTTGAGTCTTAAAACTATGGCGTAGAGCGGGAATTAGTGCCGTTCGATCAGTAGGCTGTACAGTTAAGATTTTGTTTTGTTAATTTTACTTACACATGGGCGAGTTCGTGGGTCAAGGTAATCATTCCAGTGTACAATCCAGGTTTATCTTCACCCAAGGCAACGAAGTAGTCTGAACACACTCCACTAACGTAACCAACTCCTGGACAAGAAAAGGGGAATTTCATAATTAGTTACTGTATCACAAAAAACCATCCTGCACTGCAAATTCTAAACTGTACCTTAAGCAGTATAGGTAGCCCAAATTCAGCTGCTTCACCCATTCATTGTGCTGAAATCGGCCAAATTCCACTACAATCACTTTTGTCAATCGTGTGCTGATAATCGCTGCCTAGATCATTTTCTAGCGCTTGCGATCGACTTTTTTTAACTCACATCTTCGCATCTTCTGTGAAGTAGTGACGCAAGATGTGTTCTTCTTCAAAGCAATACAGGTTGCTTTTCTTTGTTTCACGAGCGAATTGACAGACTACACTCATATCGCCATAAGGCGGCAATCTCTTCATTGTAAGATTATCAGTCACTTCGTGATGCAGCACAGTTTCTTCTGCAAAACAGTTTCTTTCTTACGTTCATTTGTTCCCTGTACTTCTAAGGAATGGAACTATCTTCCTGATGAAATTGTATCTATTACTGACATAAATAACTTTCGCAAAGCTTTAGGTGGTGCTGTACAAGCTCTGACTATGTTGTTCTGCACTAATGTATTTATTGTCTTCGCTGACATTGTAAACACAGGATTAATCTTTTATGTACCCGTTACCTTTTCTCCATTGCTCGCTCTATATTTTCTGCCCACTCCCCTCTTCAATGCCTGCAAGGCCCTGAGGGTAAAATAAACAAATAAATAATAGTAGCACTAGCCCTTAGGAAACCCTCCGCAAATAGCACCACCAACAATACTGAGTGTTTTCACAGAAAAAGAACTGGATTACCTGCTTCTACTCAAGAACCATGGAAAAAGTATATTCTAGTCAAATTTTTAAGTGACTCGCAAGTGTCAATTTTGCCACTGTGTGCAGTAGAACGATCCAAGATTCCACAACCTGCAATTGTTATCATTAGTCGCACTATTCGACGAGTTAACTCATAACTGATTTCTAAGCGAAAATTATTTTGAAGCTCTATAACAATAAGCGCAAAGTCTCACCCAGGCCATTTTTGTCCCACTTGCCATTGTTTTCCGTAATTACGTCTCTCCTGCAAAACAAACACGCAAGCAAAACACTCTAGTTAGCGTTTTGTTTTCTCTTTTCTGGCTCCTAAAGCCGTTTCAAAACTAAGGGCAGTGAATAAGTCTCACCCAGAAAGCAGGAACACAATGTCTGGGTTTCCAAACTCAGACTTCTTTTTTCCGGCGTATATCTTCAGCTGGCTCAGCGTGTCGGAGTCCGCCAATAAATCTTTCGTGCCACGTACATATTCCTCTCCCTAATCGAAAACATGCGGCAACGTAAGCCCACTTCGCTGATCACACTACGCACTGTTTCTCGTGCAGTCAGTTCTCCTTACCGAAGGCTGCTCTGCTCCTGTAACCATAAGCTTCACTCTTGGATTGTGCACATCTATGTATCTCAAGTTTGCCTGCAAAGCACGAAACGTCAGAATGTGAGTGCACTTATATTCAGCAGGCAACTAAACCACTCCAAAACAATATCTGACTCCGAGTTAAAGCACTACAGTCCTCAGGAAATATCATGCATAAAACAGCCACCTTTACAACGACTGCCAACTGTTTGATCAGAAAGTCTTTTATTCTTGAACATTAAAAATTCGGAAGATGGGCCATGACTCATATGTAATTTATTTCTGTTACTTATCGCCCTTCTTCTTTCTAATATGGTTTGGTCGGTAACGGCAAAATATATCTGTGTGCAGGTATTGCTCGTCTTACGTAATTTTAGAAATGCATAGGTCTTCTGAGCAGCCCCTCCTAATCGACAGCTTCTGAAAATGCTTGGTCTAGAATTAAGGTCTGAGGCCCCCTATTCTCCCTAAAAAGGCGACGAGACAACAGGTGGCTGACGCCTTCAGCACCAGTGTATAACATCCTTATCTTTAAATATCATTTCTAGAGTAATCATCATTGTGATATGAAATATATATAAATGAGTGGCGGTCAAACTGCTGCATACTGAGTAAATAGCCTTCATAAATCCGGGAAACAAGAATTATCGATTTTATACATTAGCCATAAGTCTCCTAGGTTTGTTACCGCGTGCAACTGGCATGGAACTTTACGTTCTTGAATATTTGCCACCTCTTTATGGAGCCTTATGCTTTTAATATTAATCACTTAGAAGTAATCCGTACCACAGTTGGAGTAACAACTATCGCATCGAGTCTCGGGAAAGCAAGAGGTGAACGGTAATACGCTTCCGATAACCTAACCAAGAACTTCCAGATGAAGAAACAAATACACGTCGCATAATAGGCTGGGTTTCACAACTACGACTGCCTTCTCTTAAATAAAGCTTTAATATTTCACTCTCTGTACACAACTCATAAACTTTGCTATTTAAAATTAGTACCAATACCTTAATCCTGATGTAAATCTTTTTTTCATATATCTCATAAAAATATTTTATCAAGCACTCTCTATAATCTCGTTTCAACAAATTCTGAGCCCTGTATTCTAAACTTATGGCACAGCAAAGTTTTTTATTATATCTCCTTCAGTATTAGAACAGTTGTTAATAATGGGGTTTACTTGAAAGCCGACATTTTTATAAAATGGCTCATAATGGGAGCTCCTCTGAAGGCGTTAAGAAGCTAGCATGCAAACACTAATTTCAGGGAACAATCAAAGAACGGAACAGCGCGAAGAAACACGGACACACGAACAAACGGCACACACATGAGCGCTGTGTGTGTCGTTTCTTCGTGTGTCCGTGTTTCTTCGCTCTGTTTCTTCCTTTAAATGCATTACCAACTAGCCCGGAACCTTGATCTTCTGAACTTCAGGGAACAATACACGCTCCTATCATTCGATGTCTGATAGGTGAACCACGCAATTTTCTTAAGTTTAAAAAACAGACGTACCCACATAAATACTAAGTGCGCAATGGTTACTCACGGAGTTCATCATAATGCAGATATACATCAGTGCATCTCTGGTGCTTGCGAAATGACGATAATGCGGGTGATCAAGCACAAAAAACACTTCAACCACTACTTCATCAGGCACCCTTCCGCCATTTCTTGCCGAGAAAACGGGATATATCTCTGCAACAACACAAAATTCATCATCACAGCTGTGTAAGTGTGGCAACATACAATGTCTCCACTCTGTCTTATCTTTTTGTGTTCGTTACGTCGGAAGTTTTGAAAACATATGGCTGTTTGAGGCTTCATAAGCTCGCTTCAGCTCATCTGTAAGCATTTATTTATTTATTTATTTATTTATTTATTTATTTATTTATTTATTTATTTATTTATTTATTTATTTATTTCGAATACCCTCAGGGCCCGGGTCGGGCGTTACAGAGGGGAGTGGAGTACACCACATAATTAAGATGAAAGCACAGGCATATATATATATATATATATATATATATATATATATATATATAGGGGTGTCAAAAACAGTGCAAAAATAGTAAGGAACGCCAGAAGGTAACAATAAACATCCAGGAATTCAATACAAGTACTACAAGTAAGGAACACCAAAATATAATTGTAGAACACAATACAAGTAGTAATACCGGGGTAAAAAACAAATAAACAGTACGTAACGAATAAAGATATTCCGCTATTGTATAAAGATACGACGTGTTTAACTGATAGGGTGCTTGCAAAGCAACAAAGGTGTTCTGCGGAAACACAGTTTTTGTTGAAGTACATATTCCATGGTCTAATTCCACATTTGAAGAGTAAATATGTCGAGCAAAAATGTATTCGTTTTGCCAGAGTGTATACTGAGTAGTTACTTACTAAGTAGGAGTTACACAAATTGATGAAGCCGTGAAGAAATGCGTCGCGGTATAGAGAAGCTTTCTCAAGGCACGAATGAAAGAAAGGACATTGACTTACATAGACCAGCACACCTTTCAGTTTCGTAGTACGCACTCAAAAAATTGTGTGGAATGAAAGTTAGCAAGACTGCTCCAAACTGCGAACATCGCATGATGCCCAAAACTATGAAGATGGCTTTATAGGGCCTCTGGCAACGTGCAATGTTATGAAATTCTAGTGTTTCGTTGTTATTCCAAGCATTTCATTAATTATTTAAGTGATCCATTACGGGGAACGTTTTCAGTAGTTTCCAGACCTAGTACAGCAAATTACGCCTTTGAAATCGCGCACATATCTCCACTCTTTTATTTCACGCTCAAGTTTCTGCAGTTCATTAGCAATATGCCTGGCTCATCTCGCTTTGGCACTTCGATAGTTTTCGTATTTTTATCAGCCCTCGTCGTAACAGGAATTTATCAATTTCCATATTTTTTCTGCTAATTCTGGTATGAATGCTGGGCGCACATCTTGAATGCAGTGCTGTACATTCGCCTTCTTTCAGATAAGAAATTATGCTCGTGGTATGCCAGAAACGCAAATTTAAATGTTTTGCAGGAGTCTTGTTTCAAGTTAAGGCATACATCGCAGTTTAGGCAGTGCGTATTGCTTCGTCTTTCAGCGCATGGTTCTGCAATGAAGCGGGTGATTCTTAACGCTCCTTTAGAAATCTAAGACTACCATTTCTAAGTACTTGAAATTTTGTTTCCAGCGTTGTCCTATGGACTTCTCCTGCTTGTGAACGCGTCCTTCCCGCTTGTTTTCCAATTACTTGAAATCGTGATCACGTACCTTCGTCAACAAAACTGAGCGCCTTGTCGTTCATCTCCATTTGTTCAATTTCGTAAATCATGTGCGGAATGAGGCCTGAGTCCGAACGCTCCATTGCAGGTAGTGGCTCGATTCTGTGGCTTGGTCCCACCAAGCCTTTCTGAAAACAATTTCAGAGAAGTAGACATGAACTGTATCCATGCTGTTCTCACTGAAAGCTGACAAAGATAAATATTTCATGCTTTCCTAAAGAACCGTGATGCCAATAAGTTTCAGACTTTCTATATTCTTTTAAAACTAGAGTAATACTAACATTCGAGATAGTTGGTACAGCATCTAGAAAAAACAATGCAAACAACCGTTGTCTTCTTGCGTTATTTTTTCCAAGATAATTTAGAACTATGACGAAGTGTGAATGACCAGCTTTTTTTATATATTTTCGTAGCACACTCTGCACTCTAACCACCCTAATAATCGCTATAGCACGGTTTGAAGGCTCATTTCTTCAAATCATTGCATTTCAAGCCAATATAGATCCAATCGGCACCCTGACGTAAACTGGGATGCCGATAAAGACTATTGTAAATTAGTAGGGAAGCACTCCATTACTCCGCCATGGGCCACCCTGATCTAGCGGCGCAATAAAAGTAGATGAGCCAAAAATACGCACCAGTTGAGCGATTGTACCATTCTCTTCAACTGCAAGTGTAGCGAACTGCTTTCCATCTTGATACAGCTGGTCGTTTATCTCGTTTCCGTCGTACTGAAACGATTTGAGAATTTAATGATGTCTTCCCGAAGCAAGCATTTTCCAAGGCGTGCGACCAGAGCAGCAGAATTAATTACAATATTTCGCTTTGACCTTCCTTTAGTTCAAGTGTGTTGACGCTAATTGTTTGCTCTCTTTTCTCACCCTTCTCATCTTAGCACCAAAGTACAGCGAGCATGATGTACTGAATATGTAGCCGGCGCTGCACTCTACCCAAGCGTGTTTTCATTTGCTTATCTAAAATCATAAAATGAAGGGGGTCGGGGAGCTGCTGTGCCCAATTACCATGTTATACGGAGTTCTCTACGCTAATACAGGTGAAGCTAAGATTAGCTTCCAGTATTGTTTGTAATTTTTCTTGTCACCTTCGGCAGTTTCATAGAAGCGGTGTTAAGATGAGGTTCAAATGTCTGCTTCAACTGCACAGTCTGACGCTTGGGTTAAATCATGTGTATAATATCGCACTCCAAAAATTCGCTTAGCGATGACGGTGCGGCATAATAGCGCACATTCATGCATATTAAATATGCGAAATATTCCCAAACGAACTTGTTTCTGATATCCTCGCACTGCTTTCATTTCATCCACCGAACCCATCACAATTGCTATTTCAAGCCCACATCATCTTTCAATTGCAAACCAACATTGCCCTAACAATCCGTAAGGACCACATTGTCTTCTAACGCTCTGTCGCGTATTTTCTTCAAGTGTTTCTCTCTTCAAGACCACCGGAACAAATAACTGTTTTTGGTTGTGGTCCGCTTAAGCACCAATTCTTTCAAAGCCCGTCTACCAACATTGGACGCCAAACTCACTACGACGTCTATACCGGAAAAACACAATCTGAGCTGCTTGTACATCTGCTAGTTTGCGCGCCACTCCTAGGGTACGCACCACAGAATACAACTATCTGCCACTCTCCGTCCATGCCTAAACGCCGTAGGCCTTGCCAGACCTATGTGCGTTAGTTTAAGCAGTCTGGAGTTTTTTGAACCAATCGACATACCGCCTGTCCGCGTGAAACAAATATACAGTACTAGTGTCCTACCGTTAACTTCTGGCAATCTGGTGCTAGACTCTGGTGCTAGCTGGTGCTGATGGTAGACGCAGTGTAGCCTTGCGCGCACAGGCCACCCGCATAAGCATGGATGATGAAATCTCTCTCCCGTAGCTTCTGATGAAACGCCAGATAAAGTTGATTTCAAATATAACTATCTATGCAGGAGGGAGCGAAAATGCAATGAAGCAAAAAGTACACGTTTAATGGGACGCCTTTAATTAGGGAGATAGTTTAGGGTGAACCGTCACTGCAGTCACTCTCAGCGAAGTGCATAAATAAAAATGCGCAAGCCTACAGCACTTCAGAACCCATGTATGCGTGCTTAAAGGGCTGCTTTCTAGAATTGTGCTTTCAAGAACACTGGGACTTTTTTCGCGGAATCAAGGCTCTTCTCATACGAATGCTGCTTTATTTTCGCCCCCTGCTGTTCAGCAGTCTCAACTGGAATTTGAGGGCTAATAGAACTGTTGTGCAAGAAAATACGCACATTGTACTTATAACACTTTGCCCACATTGTTTCTACTGTGTATTCGCATTTTTAATAGAAAAGTCATTCTCACCAGCACTGTCATCGGGTCTTTTCCTGCCTTAAGGAACCGCAGTTTTGGTGCAGCAATAGATGTCTTTTCCAGATTGAGGGTCAGTTGATCGTCTATTTTCATGACAAGCTTTCCATCATGGGAGCGCTCCTGGAGAAGTCGAGGGTACACAAGACGTGGCTGCTGTAGGCCTGCAAGAATAAGTTCACATGTTGATATCAAATCCATTCCGCTGTTATTGTGACGTTGATTATTAGTTACTTTGCATCAAATGCGAAAGAGTAAATGAAAGACTGTAAAACACCTAGAACATGCAATGTCTCTTGGGCATAGAATAATATTACTGAAGTAGTGAGAAAATAAAAAGTGCTTGAAATATCAGCGTTGTGTGAAATTGTAATGTCCAGTGTAGTGCAAATGATTTAAAATAAGAGGATGTTATTCTGTAGCCGGCAGCAATGCAGTTCGAGACTTTATTCATAAAGAAACAAAGGAAACAGATCATTATCACGCGCTTTTAGCTGCGGTGTATAAAGAGATAATGTTGCCTAGGATTTGAATAGAAGGAAGTTTAACTTTTGGTTTCGTTGGATGCTTCGCCTTAGTAAATTTGTACAGTAAGAATCACTTTTCTCATCTAAGGAACCAAAAAAAATTCTCACAACGTGTTCGTTGCACATCTATCCCTTTTCTCTTTCAGATCAGCACCTTATCTAAGGTAACTAAAAGGACTTTATGAGTCAGCTGTAGTTCCTTTGTATTTTAGGTGCTGAATAACTTATTTTACGCAGCTGGCCATCTCATAAGCGACTGCAGTTTTTTTTTTCCTTTACTTTCGCACATTTTTCTTTTCAATAGAAAGTGATGACGAGGCTGTCTTATAAAATCCTTTGTAGTTAGTTTTCTCTTTTTCAGGAGGCTGCATTCTCAAGACAGAAGTTGTAGCTCCAATTTTTTGTGTGGTGCTTCAGTATCTACTATAATAGGGCATATAATGAGAACCAGCGAAAATAGACGCAAGACAAGAACAAAGAAGGCACACACCACAACGCTGGACTTACAACTCCAGCGTTGTGGTGTGTGCCTTCTTTGTTCTTGTCTTGCGTCTATTTTCGCTGGTTCTCTTTATATGCAATATGAACCAACTAGCCCAGCAGTTTGCACTCCTGAACTATAATAGGGCAGCACTGGGTGATCTCAGCGACAAAAACATTGCTTTGAACAGAGCTAGCTTTCGCCCAGCAAGTCAGCAGGCTCTATAATAATGCGAAAAATTAGTTTTCTGGTCTTCCTTCGTCATATAAAAACATTTGCATCCCAAACAACTCTTAAAGTTACCAGTTACAGCTGTTTAATTGTCGTCTTTGTTTATCTCAACAGCTCGGCAGACAAAGTGTCAAGCGCTCTCTTATGCCATTTTATGGCGCGTCGTTTCTGATTCCGTCTTTGAAGACACAGCTTGGTACAACTTCTCTAGCCTCGAAGCTGTCGATACCAGCTGACAAAACTTCTTTCACGAAACTTTCACCATTCTTTCACAATTCGATCGCCCGCTGTATCTTATGAACGACTAAAGTGCACTGCCATCTAAAACTATTTACATATCTTGTTTCATTTTTCGTACTTCACCGAGCACTCAGCAACGTAACACTCTCGGAATGTTTCGGAACGCTGTCCGCACAACTTCTCATTGTACCTGTGACCCAGCCATGTGAACTCCTGAAGAGACAACAATGGTCACGCCTTCGCCTTCCTGACGGGCTGGTCACTGCCGTCAACCATGCAGTGAGCTTCATTCCTAGCATTATCTCCTTCAGAGTAATGTGGTTCAGTTTCCAAGTGCATAATTATGTCTGCCATCAACTGCGTATATTGCCGTGAACCTGATAATCGCAAACGACCGTGTGATCCTTTCTTGGCCTCTTCAAGGCTAGAGCGTTCAGCTACGAGCTGATGACCACATCACGTGATTGATTCTGGGCGTTGCTGCTCCATTTCAACGGGCTAACTACATAAAATGGCAGTGGCTTAGCTCAGCTAGGTCAGGCTGTACGTGGTGAGAGTACGGTTAAACATAATTACACCTTGTCGTTTAGCCTGGCTTCTATCCGGCTGCGTCCAATGTTTAGCTTTGGTTATTAGCCCCCCCCCCCCCCCGTTGCGTCTAATTGCGGCTACATTAAAAACAGGACATTTGTTACGCAGCAAAGTGTGACGCATTTATTTTATTTTGGTTTAGTTTATGGGGTTTAACGTCCCAATGCGACTAAGGCTATGAGAGACGCCGTAGTGGAGGGCTCCGGAAATTTCGATCTTATTTTCGGTTTTTCGTCATGTAATTGAAGCCTGGCTTCTTTCAGTCTCTCCGCCTCACGATCTTTATCTACCGACGGCTCCACCAAGCCGCCTTCTCGTATATATATATATATATATATATACAGCTGCACCAACCCCCCTCCACCTACGGCGCATGCGCACAGCTTTTGCAACTCGGTTTCGCTGGCACGCCACGGCACAGGCTCCTCCTGTGACGTCACGCCCGATGGCGCGGCGAGCGACGGCCGCCAGCTGCGGCGGTTGCTAGGCAACGGCTCAAGGTCACAGTGCGGCCACGGCGAAACTGGTGCCACGGCGAAACGGCGAGACTTGCGCGTAATGTAGCTCTCGCTACAAAACGCTCTTTTCTGCAATGTGTCCGGTTCTCCTCATGCTGAGCGTCTTTCCCCTGTGTGTCAGCCAGAAGGTTGAAGAGCACCGGACCCAATCAGAAGCATCATTAGACCGCTGCTTGGTGCTCTGCGCTTGGTTTTCGGCGGAGTACATACGGCAGTCCCCGAGGCACAGTGCTTATCTTAAATTTTGTTCAGCCTATCATTGCTGTTTTCTCATCAGCGGTAGAATGTCATGAATTTTCTGCTATCGTCACTTCAGGAGGTCGGCGCCACGTGCACACTCCCTCTATGATCACTAACCTTCCCTTTCTGCCTTTTCAGTCTAGTCCTCTTCTCTTTTTTCCTCATTTTGAAGTAGCAGGAACGAGACTTACTTCGGCAAATCTCTCCCTTTGCGCGCACTAAAGATGCTTTCCGCTTTCTTGTTCATGAAGATTAGGTATGCGGTGATATTTTCGGAATGAAGCGCAACAAATCAATCGCCTGTACGTGGGTCATTACTACTTGTGTTTTTTATGAGCAACGCTTCCCTAATACTTCTGCCTGTCACAACTTGATATCCGAGCAACTAGCACAGCGGACACTGCTTCAAAAATGCGCTTCATTGTCTACATTTTTCTCGCGCAGCATCTATGCATAACCTAAGCGTCGTTATTAACACCTCCCGTCAGCAAGTTGTCTGCAAGCTCACGGACTCTTTGGTGAGAGTTTTAAGCACTCAAATTCTTAACTACCAGAATTCTTATGGTAATCAGGAAGCGACAAAATAGAGATATATTTATTTGCAGATTTCCATTTGGCTCTAGGTGGTTTTATATAATAAGGGAACTTTCACTGAAATCAGCCAGAACGTCGAAATTACTACACAGCGGCTGCAAAAACCAAAACAAGTGCAACTAAACAGCGCATGCTGGTCGATTTCGCCAATTGATATGGCGATGCTGTTCGCCTCTCTCCGCTATGTTAATTTTCCTAGCAAATTCGCAGTAATTCCATGCATATTTCACTGTTTGCCCTTTATTAGCTTTTGTCCGACTGTGACGCAGTAAAGCTCATGACTTTCACTTAGATGTAAGCTTGCTGACCTGAAGCGTACTTCTGCATTTTTTTTTTGCGTAGACGAAGACCAGTATTGACGACCGAAATCAAATGCACATCAGCTGCATTTATCCACTCCTTGTGACAAAATGCTCCTTTGCAGGAGATGAATGGTTACAGAGAAACATAGGATGTGCGGTAAAACTACCCCAACTGATCGCAATTGAATAATCGATCACCTCTATGATCCTCATTTCTTTTTGTGTGCTTCATGACCAACGCTTGAATAATTGTTCGTCCTGTTTAAAATACTTCTCAAATTTGCGGTAGTCCCAAAGTCCACGCTCTGTCTCTGAAATTTCCTCCATTTTTTCTCATCTTGGCGATGCAGTATGAGTGCAAACTTCATGCGCCGTTAAATGCTACCCTGTATCATATAGTGTGCAAGCACTCGGGCTATTCACTCGCACTATATACCCCTATTTACGTAACTAACAGAAATAGACCTGGTGATTAGAGAACGACCAAACAAGGATGTTTTTGATTGAAGAGTTCAGTACACTAATAGGCAGATCAAGATAATCAAGATGTATTTCTTCCAAATCATGCAAACGTTGAACTTACCGTCCACGGCTGCGAAAAGCAAAGCGATTGCAACTAGAGAGTGCATGCTGGTTGGGATCACCGATCGATGCGTGAAAATACCTAGCGTACGGCCTCTATTATATATGTTTCACTGGGTTGACGGTTCTTGAATTCAGGTTTCATTGCGTGAACTTTATTAGCCTTGGTCCCATTACGGCGCAAAAAGGTCATGACCTTCACTGACATATTGGCGTTTTGACCTGGAGCATACGTATCTACAGTATTATCGCGTAGGCGAAGGCCAGTATTGACGGAGGAAACCAAAGGTGGATAATTCACATTTCTTCGCTACGTGCGGGACAAATAACTGTACATGTGTAATGTGAACCAAACGCTCTTTTTCCAAAGTTTTTGTGGCAGCATAAGCCACGCAGATACCTGACTTTTTCCAAGGAACAGGGAGGATCGTAAACAACGACACATTTTTTATAGGTGTTCCGAGGAAACATTTGAGGCTTTCTGTGCGCCTTCAACAAGGGCGCGAACTTTTTTGGAGCACCCTCAGAGCACCTTTTCAAAACAGCAAAATAACAATGAGACGTTTAAGGACACACACACCTCAGAAACGCAACGAAAAACAAAATAGAGCCCTAATATCTGGGACAGTGGGTACACGACTAGAATCTCATTCAGTCTTAATAGAGTAATCATTGAAGTAATGTAGAAGAAATTAAAAAGAAACACTTATTAGCCTTCCGACGTGACAAATTAGCGCGAAAAAGCTTCCGCCATTCAGGGTGCAGGACACGTACAACAATGACCACTAATTTTAAGTTTTCGCGGTTATGCTCTCCCTCTACCGTGTCTTGTGCGTGTTTTCTTGCAAACTTTTCATGTTCTGACGAATTAAGCCAGCTAGCCCGACATGTCCTACTGAACTTGTTAGCCTCTTGTAATTAACATGAAAGAAAAGAGTTTCGGTTAGACGTGTAATTGTCCTCACTGAAAGATGGTGCAGCCGCCGCGGTGGCTCACTGCTTATGGTGCTCGGTTGCTAACCCGAAAGACGCGGGTTCGATCCCGGCCTCGGCGGTCGAATTTCGATGGCGGCGAAATTATAGAGGCCCGTGTACTGTGCGATGTCATGCACGTTAAAGAACCCCAGGTGGTCACAATTTCCGGAGCCTTTCACTGCGGCGTTCCTCACAGCCTGGGTCGCTATGGGACGTTAAACCCCATAAACCAACCAACCAAACCATGATAGACGGTGCATTTTGTTAAGCATCACCATTTTTTGCTGCTTCATATCGGTTTATGCACGTACAGAACTGTGTTCATCAGGCATGATACTCCCTGGACGGTACAGGTCAAATTTTTTGGTTAAAGGCTGCCAGCTTTCTGCAGTTAGACGTATTTTTATGTGAACTAAGAGTAATTAAACTCGCTTATTTTCGTCTGTTCTGTGGCGGATTCGCAGTAAAAAAAAATGCTCTGTGATGCAATGCATTGCCGCTCAGTTCATGAACGCTTTTTTTTTGGGGGGTGGGGGGAATCTTCTCATTCAGAATAACTTTTTTGCTCTTCCTTTTTTCGATGCCAACAAATAGAACGGCGGAAATCCTTTAGTATCTCCTCTTAGTTTGCGCTACATTTATGTTGCAATATTTGATTCTCTTCCTTCGAAAGCGCTGTCTGTAAAGTTGCCGGGGGAGTCAGGAGGCTACCAGAAATTAATGGTATTGTACCACTGAGGAAACGGAATTACGGAAGATTAACGCGACATAAATAATTCACCGCCTTCCCTGCGTGTGTGCTACCTTTTAGGTTGCATGTTGATATGCTTTTGAGCCAAAATCACTTTTTAAACTGTATTTCTTCGTAGTTTAGAGTGGATGTAAGCATGAAAGTCTGCAATACCGGTGAAGCGCCTCCTAGAGGCTCAACAGCGCTGCAAGAGAAGGTCTCGTCTCGACGGAGCACAACCATCCGTCCGTAGCGCCGCTCTGGTGGCAGAGTGACATGTTCACGGCCACTACCTTCCACCAGACTGAATGTTTACAATGCATGCCACGCTGCGCCGAAGGATGGCGCCATGGTTCCGCGCGAGACCATCGCACGAGTTGCGGTTGCATGCGGGGAAGCAGATTGCGTAACACGCGCGTGGGCCGCGAAGGCTTCAGGACAGCGTAGACTCTTTCGAGCCACGTGCTGGTTTCATCCACTATTGCATTAGGAAGGCACTGTTGATGACGCATGCGCTGTTCTGGCGGCAGCGCAGCACGAAAGCACCACAAGGCAAACTCAAAGTTTCCACATTGTTGATTTAAGTTCGGCGCCGTGGTCAGACGTCTGTGCTGGTGACGAGGCGACCCTCGTTTTCTTCCTTCGCTCTGGTGGCAAATTTACCCGCGGGCACCAACAACGCGAGCTAAATGCATTTCGCACTTGAAGCACATAACATTAGCTCGGAAGTGAAACCCAAATTTGGGGTACTGTGCACTTTAGCTATCGGAGTTATCAGTTCAGCAGTTAAATCCCGAAGAAGGACTCATCCCTCTCCCTGGAAAATTTTTTTTGCTATTAATTACTTTCGTTTACTTCCCTTACGCTGTTTCAAGTGTCAGATTAAAAGTCCGCTCTTCTCAGATATAGGACCCCCGCAAATTGGAAATTTCCCCTCTTCCCAGTGTTCGCCTGTTTGCGCTTACACTCAGTTCTTGTTTTTAACCTACACAACAGTATAAAACATTGTTTACAAGATCATAACAATTCAATACATTAGTATAGCGAAAGGTTGATGTAAACTAGCAGAACTGCTGGCATCAGCATTCTTCCCATTTTGTCAAGGGCTCTTTAAGTAGCGTTATGGGTTCAATATGCAAGGACTGCACCGAACAGAACTGGCTACCGGAGATATTTGCTATTTTGCTAAATGTAACACTGCTTTCTCAGGACAGCATTGTACGGGCAGCACATGATTCTCGAAATTGCACCTGGCTACTGTCGCAAAATAAATGCTCCGTGCACTCTAAAGCGACTACGCGCTGTCCAAGCTTATATTCCTCATCAAAAGTAATTCGCTATTTTGAAGCTATGCCACATAATCGTTAATCGCGTATTTTTGCTGTTATCCTTCACCACCCCATTCGAGTCTCAAAGAGGGTGTTGGCTTCAGCCAGCATCATCTCCGAAAAAAAAAATGCGTGATACATCCCCGACGTTCAAAGACCCCTATACTTGCTTTGAGTATACATACAGTTTTATGATACTTATTTTATAGATGTCATTTTCCTTTTACTCTTCGCCTGCAACGTGTGCTGTTATTTTTGACGACACATGTAGGTGCTGAATAGACCGTCTAATGCTCCAGAAACGTGGCCGAAGTTTTCTGTGGCTTTCACAGACGAACACGGGCACCCGCCGCGGTGGCTCAGTGGTTATGGTGCTCGGCTGCTGAACCGAAAGGCGCGGGTTCCATCCCGGCCGCGGCGGCCGAATTTCGATGAAGGCAAAATTATAGAGGCCCGTGTACTGTGCGATGTCAGTCCACGCTAAAGAACCCCAGGTGGTCGAAATTTCCGGAGCCCTTCACTACGGCGTCTCTCATAGCCTGAGTTGCTTTGGGACGTTAAACCCCAATTAACCAAACCAAACCGAACACGTGCTGCTCTCGAAGCACTCGACCCTCTTCTCAACGGGGAATGCTTGAGATCTAAACGGTTAATTATATTTGCTTAAAGCGATTTCTAGGAGCTTTAGAAACTGCGCAAACAGACGAGGATAAGAGGTACATAAACGAATCCGACACCGCGGGAGCAGAGTCGCAATAAATTTGCTTGACACTGCAGATCTCGTACGAGCGCTCACAAACGAAGACCGAGAGGCATGCGGATTGCACAAGCTCTCACTTCTAACTAATTGTTGATTGACACAAATTCATGATATATACACCTTACTCCATGCCATCATCCAACCTAAATGCCGACATCAGGTGGCTGCACTAAGAAACTGATTCCTTGCAGTCCAGTGAGATGGATGATGCACACACACAGAATGCACCTGCTTCTCTAACCAAATCTGCTTAAATTATCTCACTGAAGTTGGGGAGGAGGAATAACCGCAAACTTGACAGGACTGAAGATCGAGAAGAGGACAGGACGAGCGGTAACTAGCAACTAAAGTTTATTGAAAAAAGACATGTTGCAGCAAAGGTTGCATCTGCGCATAGCGTGCGGGAACTAAGATAGTGACACGTGGAACACACAAGATAATTAATGATATACATCGAAGCTAGTTACCGCTCGTCCTGTCCTCTTCTCGATCTTCAGTCCTGTCAAGTTTGCGGTTATTCCTCCTCCCCAACATGTCTGACCAACTGGCCCAAAGCTTCCCCTTGTATCTCACTGAAGCATTGGCTTCTATGCACAGCCAGTATCGTGCACGTTTCTAACCAAGGGTTACAAACGTATTCATTCCAGTCTTCCTTCGTGAGCTCATGTACGTGATCTGCAGTGGACTACCTGTTCCCATTACTAAGTGTGCGCTTTTTTTCACACAATTTGATTGCTTCCAGATGTGCCCAACATTTCCGGAACAAAATTTTGAAGATTGAAAAATTGTAAGACATTGTTATAGAAATGTTCAAGATAATGGTCCATTCTTCTGATATGCAGCAAAATCTTTTTTTTTAATGTTTCCATTGATCGCATCGAACAGTTATGACTGCCATAGAAAACCAAGGGGGAACGCTTTTGATGATAGCAAAAATGTTAATAGAAAAGAAAGCAAGATTGCGGTAGGGTGATCTGCAGATATAATGTTTGTGGCAGTGAAATCTCATATTATATAAAAAATTGCATTCATAAACGTTTTCCCGCTCGAAAATTCTTTGTCCGGAATTGTTGGGTATTATAAGGCATACTTCATGCGCCTTACGGTTCGCATGTCTTCTCCTCCCTAGACAATATTAAATATCTTATTAACACGAAGCGGTGAACACAGCATTTCTAACAAATTTATTACCCAGCAAGAACCAATATAACTATCTTTGCTGGTAAAATGCTATGTGGGTGCTTGTAAAGTTTGTTGTTACATGTTCCTTATTCAAATCCGCTGGCACGCGCCTTACAATTTTGTTTCTCGCATCAGAGGCCACGAGGCAACTCTGGTATCGCTGCTTCTACGGTGTTCGAAATTTTTGTAGGTGTTAGAGGAGCCCTATCTAGAAAGTTTATTGTAGCTTTTAAACTGAGCGCAACCGAGAACGCCGGCCAGTCTGATCGTCTGTCTACCACCAAAACTAAAGGTTTCTATAGCTGCCACCGAGCTGATTTTCTCTTTGCGGACACAAGATCGTGAAAAAAACTGTTTAAGTTCTGCGTTAGCCTGATTGTATTTTCTCGTCTGTCGTGTCTGCGGTTACAACACTGTCACAGTGTTATCGTTCCATTTTCCTCTTTCTTTTACCTCATCGCAGTAAAGGGCGTTAGAAAAACATGAATGTAAAGTCCTCCAGCAACTATTTCTCAGGGCGGCATCAATAAATTCTCCTCTTTTCTTACTTAGAATAGCATTTCCTTGTGTAGGCCAGTAGTTCTAGTTGCCATCTTAGGGCCGTTGAGACCTCGAGACCCTAAAAGCTGAGAGTGACGACTAGCTCTGTGCGGACAACTGACACTAGTTACCCGGGAGCAAGATAAGGGGTTCCAAGAACGCTTTCATTCTTTCACTTCATGAAATATCTGTGACAGATTTCAGTGCACGTTGAAGATCCCCAGGTGGTCGAAATTATTCCGGAGGCCTCCACTACGGCACCTCTTTCTTCTTTCACTCCCACCTTCGTGCCTTCCCTTACGGCGTGGTTCAGGTGTCCGCCGAGATATGTGAGACAGGTACTGAGCCATTTCCTTTCTTCAAAAACATTTTTAATTTTTATTTCAGAGCCCTGTGCCTTTGGCAGCTCCTTACGTGGACGGGCGGACGTCAGAGGGGTGTTCTGTGAGCCCCTTTTTGCTGCGCAAAGCTTCCAATAAACGTGAAGGTTGCAGATTACGTCTGTAGAGACGATGACTCAGGTAGATGGCACATCAGTTCTTCGAGGTCCCTTAGAACAGTTTGCGAGCAAAAGCCAACACAAAAGTTGTACCGTCCCGGCGCAGCAAATCAAAGCTTGCCTTCGCCCAGAATGCTTTTCTCTCATCTGCAGTAGGAGCCATTTAAGCTCATCTCAGCAATCCTTTCCCACAGATGTGCCGCTCTCTTACAGTGTTACAGGTAAGGACACTCTTTTAATTAATTTTCTTGTGCTGCTCTTTGGCATTTTCTTGTGAAATAAAAATGCCCAACGGGTAGGCGTCTGGGCCTGATCAGGTTGCAGGTGCGTAAGACACGGACGTCATCTTTTATATTTCTATTCGCCCCTTGCTACGGGCCCAATGGCTGCGTTCGATGCCCGTCTGGACAGCCACCAGAGAAACACTCCTGAACAAACACGATTTTCAGATGGAATTTTCGGAGCGCCATGTCCGAGTCGCCTGTTCTGCCCGACTATGTGAATTAATTCCCATAGAATGATCTCTAAGTTTGTTTTTGCGGGAGAAGTCTCTGAAGCCTAGAAAATCCTACGGGTAATGTCTATGCAAAATAAATACCATGGTACCGAATGGGTGGTCTTTACAAGCCCTCTCAGCTCTGTCTCCAGTTTGTGCAGGTGGATATTTCTTTTTGATAAGTATCAAAAACAAAAAAAAACTTTTGTGTGCCACGCACAAAGCAATTTTTCGCTGTAATTACACACATATCTGCCTTTTGTTGGCGACGCGCTTAAGTGGTTTATTTACTTCATGGAATAAGAAAAATCCTGGACTCTTCATTCTTTTAAATTGGCCAAAGAAATGAAAATACATAATCAGATCCTTCACTGGTCTTCAGAAGTGGCGTTTTACACATCAACAACGCGCTATGTGCTCCGTATGGTAGCAGTATGTATACGCAGGGTCACCCAGATGCTCGATGGCTTTTCAGACAAACATTTTAGAACTGCCAATGCTTCTCAAGAAGTTGGACGTAAACACTGCACTTAAGTGAAAACGGAACTCAGCTAGGTGACATTTAGCCGACGGCTTTTAGCAAAACATCTTGCCGCCTGTTGCCTTATTTACTGTGCATGAAATATTGCCCTAAAATGCATGCCGAAAATGCGATCCCCGCCGTCACTTCAACATGATTGAAACCTTGGCATACTTTGGAAAGGTAACAGGTACCCTGTCTCCAAGCAGGAAGGCGGGAAATCGGGCACTACGCTATTTGCTGGAGCGACATTTTCACTCTCACAATTGCAAGTAGTGCTTGCATCGAAAAACTTACGATGAGGGCATGCAGCAATTTATATAGCATGTAGAGAGTTTTATTTTTTTTTTGCAGCTTCCATTTAGTCCACTCGGATAAAATTACTTGAATAGAGTACCGGAAACTACTTTACAGAGTCCGCTGATTACGCATTTTCAAAATTTATAACGAGCTTTGCCTGTTGGCTGCAGGTGTGGACTCCACATTTTCTATTCAATATCGTCCAGTGTAGAAAAAAAAATTCTAGTGTGATTTTATGCAATCGGTGCAGACTATACGCCGAGTGCTAACAACGCCTGGATAATCCGGTAAAAAGAAATTGCATCAGTTTAATTCCACCCTACTTAAACTCCCGGTGCTAAATGCACGCCGCAAATAATAGTACTTTAAGTTTAAATTGGAGCCCGCGATGGAGTTTCAGTGCTCTGTAGGCTAAAGTACTCCAATTGCCCTCAAATGATCCTAAAGCCCAACAAATCCTACTGCAGCCATGTTGGCCTAGTGGCGTACTAGCGCGCCGCGTGATCCCAAAGTCACGGGTTCGATCCCAGTCACTCAGGCCGCATTTCGACGGAGGCGAAATGTAAAAAAACTTAAGTCAGAAAGCTGGGCTAGTTGGTGCTCAATTATACCGGGCGTAGTAGTTGCGCTAGAAAGAAGAGAAGGACACACAAGCGCTAGACATCAACTTTAGTCGAAGAAATACCACGCATTTATAGGCATTGTCAACAATTAAACAGCATGCGCGAGGGCACCTCCCGACACAAGAACTTCTATTCCTTGGCAGAAAGATAAACATTTGGTTTGCTCACGCATGATTGCTTTTCAACGTGTATAAGAAAGGCTTCCAGTACCTCTCGCTCCTTCTGGTCCCTATTTACAGATATCACACGTGTCTGCTCAAGAAATGAGGCCCAATATTTTTCATCATGTTCATACCGTTTGCAGTGTACCACCAAGTGTCCAGGGCCTGATAGAGCCGCTGCAAGAATCTTATGCTCCATAAGTCAAACGTTGTTACAACGGCAGTTTGGCAGATGTAACATTTTCCGCATGATGGCGGAATTCGATAGACCACATTCGTCATGCAGGCCAAAAAAATGCTTTCCATGTTTGATGGGGCATGGCATCACTGAAAACTTTGCGGAGTTTGCTGAATTTGTTCGTGTAGTAAGTACAACTTCGACGTTGCTTTTCATGGGCACCTTTTTTAAGCCAGTGCGTAAGCTGGTGAACAGAGGGCAGTGCCACGCATCCAGCCTTCTCATAAACTCGTCGCTCAGTCATCTGCGTTTGTTCCCCATGTTTTATCCATACACGTGCCTGTTATTTAGGGCTACACCTATGTCCTCTCATCAAAAACGTGTGTGCCGCCTGAGGTAAGCCACCTCATGTTGTGAAATTAATCTAGAACCTTTCACTACATTCTACTTTAAAGCCATGTGTCGTTTGGAGAGCCAAACCCAATGGTTGACAGCTAATTCATCTCATATGACGCTGCCTCCGCTTCCGGTAAAGGGTGTAGACGGCCGAATATCTCCGGCGGGAAAGAACAAAAACGTCTAGACAGAGGTCAACATCTTATTTTTACTGGCAGAACACCCTTGTTTAAAGAGATGGCCGAGACCGTTAAGCCGCAAAACCATTAACACTGAAAACAAAAATTATGTACACAGGGTTAACCAGACCAAAAAAGGTGTAACTAGCGCATCAAAGAAGCAAACGCGGCTAACAAAGAGTTGCCAGTTTGACATGGTTACTTCTACAGGATGCAAAGTTCGTTCAGTACGATAGTTTTTGAGGCCATGCGCAGCGAAGCGGCAATGCTTCGCTTTGTACTCTTTTGACATCTATAGAACAACGAAGCGAGCTATGGAACGAAAAATGGTCAGCGTATCGTTGAGTACGACCGCGCCAGCATTTTAACAGACAGGCTTTTTCACGCTGTGCTGACACTTTGGCGACAGTTGTCCTTCTAGTAAGAGGAAGTCCTACTAATTCTTCTTTCATACTTCAAGCGCGCAACTATCTCTTCCATCAACTGAAACCATGCCTTATGACGGTTTAACACCAACTACACCTTAACCCTGCTTTGTGGTTCCAGGGATATTACGTGCTTATACATAGTTAAAACAAGTTTACACGTTTCATCCCGACTCGAAAGACTTGGTTTCGACGGGAACTAAGGGCAAAAGCGATTATTGAAAAATGAAGATTCTAGACGCGCTAAATTTAACTAAAATGGTCACAATCATTACATTGCCTGCTTATGTCTCGTTATTTTTCCTGTTTTTCAATAGCAAAGCTTGTTTCATTTTTCCGTTGCGTCACAATTATTTCTGAAGTCCACAGCTGTCGCACAGTGTACAAACTCTAGGCTAAAGTGTACTCTACATTATTCGTCTACCACACACGGCCCAGGCTCATATCCTACGCTTCATTAAACATTCCCTGTGGCATGTTGTCCACAACCAGCCAAACTCTTCATTGGGACTATAAGGCTGCTGATTAGCTATTTAGTTGAGCTTTCCTTGGTGGCTAGGCGGTGACGAAGCAAAGCTTATTTCAGTCAGTATGGCAAAACGTACTTTAGAACAATTAAGACATACTACTTCCCACACGTACAAGCTACTACCTTACCTTGAACGGCGGCACAGAGCAAAGCAAGTGCAGCAAGAGAGAACATTCTGGCTGATTTCGCAGGTCGATGTCTCAGAGTACTTTGGCTCTGGCAGCTTATATGCTTTGCCTACCATGTTCGCGGCTATTGCTCGTATACTCCACTGCGCTAACTATTATTTTTGTCCGATCGCTACCAAAAAAGTTATGATCTTCCCTGACACATAAGCATATAGGCCTAGATCATATATCTAAAGTCTTTTTCGCGCAGACGGAGGCCAAAGAAGCTGAGGTAGATGATTCGCCTGTATTCGCTTCCTGTGACACATGTTATTTTGCAGGACCAGCGTCAACCAAATGCTATCTGCCACAACTTTGCTAACAGCGCTAACTGTCACCAATTCCTGACTTTTTCAAAGCAGCGGGAAGAGTCGTAAACAGAGGAACATTTCGTATAGGTGTTCAGCGGGAACATTTCACCTGGTTTCTGAGCCTTCAACTACGAAGTGAACTTTATCAGCTGACACTAGGGAACGCGTCACAAAATGGCCAAATAGGAAAGATAAGTTTAAAACTCCCAACTCCTACCAAATGCAGTCGAACAACAAATGAATTGGCATAAAATATCTGAAGCACTTGTTATGCTAGCATACTTGCATTCAGCATGAATGAAGCCTTCATTTCAGTAAAGTGCACAAAACATTCTTGAAATAACGAACAGCGATAATGAGCGATACGGTAAAGGCTTTATTTCGTTAACTGGAAGAAAGGCACGGTGCATTATGCAATATAATTAATTTTTTGCTTACTTGCGATGTGTTTAAGCATGTGTGACATGCGTTCACTAGCTAAACCCGAATAAGTCTTCCCTGTTTTCTCCAAGAATAAGTCATTGCGATCAGTCACCTCGGTCACTTCACTGTCTTCGTCCAGTTTCAAGGCGTCAGATTAGTATACGTTTATCTCCTTGGTTATATTCGTTTTCTTCCTTTTTTCATTTGCGGCGGCTCTTTATGGCCTTAAATCCTAAACATGCTAGGAACGCACCTACCAGAAGAGGATAGGAAATAAATTTTAACATTGTCCCCTCAAAATCAGGCTGCTTTCACAACTCGCCACGGTACATACGGCATATTATTGTGGACAACTACACAGCCTCAACAGCAATGCAGATGTTCTTTTCACTCGATAATGCCTTTTTCATCCTCAAGCTGCGGTTCCTCATAACTAATTAATCATCTTAGGGCCACCGACCAATATCTTTATGCCCGTTTTTCGTGTGGGAACTTTGAGGTCCGGAGCCAACACATGGTTTCTGAAACTTGTCTGAGCGTTGCCACACAGCACAGACTTGGAGGCCATTTCACCATTTTGACAGGCTGCACAAGAATGGACCCCGTCGGGGCGCAGGACAGTTCATCTCGCAATAACTCATCACAGTAGCCTTTTATACGGCTTCGGAGTTGATCCTCTCCTTGAAACTCATCGAAGAAAACGAAAACGCGCGTTATTCGAATTTATTGCCAGTTATCTGAAAAGCTTTGTAAAACACGAGAGGATGTCTGATTCGTTTCAAATAATTTTGAACATGCATTATTTTAATCGGTCATTCTACATTCGAGAATTTCGAATATTTGAATGCGCCTATTAATAACGTCTAAGGGTTTGAACATCACCGTTCTTCATAAAAAGAATCATAGGGTTCCACCTATTCTTGATGCAGAGTAAGTAATATACCTGTTTACCTGTTCCCGAAGAGACAGAGCAAAAATAGCTCAGGCATTCACCTCCCCATGAAATTGTACATAGTACCGAAACTTCATCTGCGCACTCCACAGCCAATAAGCAACTACGCCAGTTTTTTCATGCTCGCTCATTAGCCATCGGTCTCAGTAAAAGGCTTTGTGCCTCGGCTAGTGGAGCATTGCACTACGGAAGGAAATTCCTGTGAACATTTCAGTAATTGAGTAACACGTATGACACTGACCTCTGTTCGTTTCTCTCCACATTCAACGCATAAATATCACGAGATGCGCGATGTTGCAGCAAGCCCAAGGAAAAACATGCAGCTGTCACCATCGTAGAATATTCGCGATTGCGTGAATACACCGTAGATATCAGTTGGGTTTTTTGTGTGGATGCGGTAGTTGCTCTTTTGTCAGGAACAGATGGTGTCATTCAGTCGTGAAAGCTATAGCTGAGTGCATAAATCGTAGTAACGACCGATATGTCGTGAAACGCTTACCTTCAAAGAAGAATTAGCGCATGGGACATTAACGTTTAACTATGTGACCACAGTCGTATACCCTACTAGGCAAGATTGATTAATTTTATGGCCATGGCTTAAACTATTTGAACTGAATAAAGCTCACATGGCTAAAGGAAGTAAATTGTTCCAACCATAGAACAGAAAAACCCACTGTGGTGCAGCAGAAAACACGCAATCACAAAAAAGGCCGCCACCGTCTAGAAGACGTTGAAGTACGGAGCGTCAACGGTTCGGTTTACTAGAATTTATATGAATGAGATTAAAGGGAGGTACACCAATTGAAATACGTATTCATACGTTTATTTCCCCATATGATAAACGCACTCACAAACATTTCACTTGTACTTATTGCAACCAACTACCACACAAATCACTGTTTAACATCTTCACTTCATCTTCATCAAATTCTTCACTTGATTGGTTCGACGAACTGTTTTCTTCCATAACCCTTTCGTCATCATCCATGGATTCACATTCTTCTCCTTGGCTCTTCTTAATTCGCACAAACTCCGTCCTCTGATTAGTGAATCCACCATATTGGATCGTGACGTCATCACTGGCATGCGGCAGGTGGACGTGACCTTTAAATCTGCATTTTTCGCACTCAGTTTTTGTACTGCTGTAGGACCCAGATTCTGTTCACTGCGTATCTGCAACGAGCCGTATTTTATGACCAGTTGGCGAGGGTATAGTGGCCAGTTACAGAGATAAATGCCTGAAAGTCTGGAGGATGCAAACGCTCGTAAAAAAACATGCTTAAGGGCCATTTTGTTTCCAGACGCCACTGATGAAATTCAAGGCTCACACATTTGCGCACAGCGATCTGACGTGATTCAGCGCTCAGTTGTAATAATGGTTTCGCTAAGGGTTCGGAAATGCACTCGTGCGCGGCACCCGTGGACGTAAGTACGATCGCGAGGCGGCTGTCACCTGCTTTACAACCAGCTTCGCTGCTGATATAAGCTTTGCATAATTAAAAGGTTGCTTCTCGCGGAGCGTGCATTGGCAGGAAAATATCCTCCAATTACAAACCCACATTGTGCATCCCAGCTTAAGTGCAAGAAAAATGTACACGAAGGATTTTATGGGCGCTAATAGTGCCTATATTGCGGCATTCAAAATTTAGGCAGTGGTTTATTTCGATACGTTTCTTATAGGCACAGAATATACTCCGCATCCGCGCTAAGCTTTTGTGCATTCCGCAAGCTCGTCACCCACAGCAAAAGCCTTTACACAGCTTTGCAACAGGATGCCAGCGCGTTGGTAGTCGCCGAAGCCACCTCCATGATGTGTGCTGCACTAAAGCTGAAGCGGTTTGTGGTTAGTCTGGCTGCTGAAATTGCAAGACACCAGGCGCCTTCAGATTGTGGAATCCAAAGCGGGTTTGATAACTGAGCCGGGATGCGTGTGACTACTTCTGAATGGCAGCATTGTGCGGCCGAGAACAATTGCGCAAGAGGTGGAGGGGGTCTTCGATGTCGAAAAATAAGCGCTTTCGTATGTTATCCTCAACACCACACCCAAACAGATAAACCGGCTGACAGTGCATGTGTACCACTCAACAACGTGCGATCAACCGCAATAGTGCATCATGTATGGAAACACGTTAGTTCAGGTATGCCGGAGAAACAAATCTGGGAAGGGTTGCTATGAGTAGTCACTCCAATTTAGAGTTTCTTAAACCCCAGCCTAACCATGCTAGCATATGTGTTATGTCCAACAAGCGGCTATATTCATCGCTGAAAAAGACACATGTCAGCATGCTCTTCACTTCGACCACGTCTAGTCTCTCATAGACAGCGCTCTCATAAAAAAATTACTTGTAGTGTCCAGAGGGCTGCCTCTACAATTGACGAAAGCTTTTTTTCCGTTCTGTGCACTGCCAAATTTGTTTCTGGCTTATTTTAAAGAGAGATAAACTTCTGTGTGCCACGTACAGAGCAAGTTCCCACTTAATTGGGCACAGGCCATCTTCACATTTTGCTGTGGGCCTAGAAGAGTTCTAGTGCAGCATGGAATAGAAAAAAATCTTGATTGAGCTTTGTGACTGCTTAATTCGCAAAAAGAAAAAAACGCACTAATGTCGCCCTTCATTAAAAATCCCAACTTAGCCGCCGTGGTGGCTCAGTGGTTATGGTGCTCGGCTGCTGACCCGAAAGACGCGGGTTCGATCCCGGCCGCGGCGGTTGAATTTCTTTGGAGGAGAAATTCTAGAGGCTGTGCGATGTCAGTGCACGTTAAAGAACCCCAGGTGGTCGAAATTTCCGGAGCCCTCCACTACGGCGTCTCTCATAGCCTTAGTCACTTTGGGACGTTAAAACCCCATAAACCAAACCATAAGCCAAAAATCCCAAGTTACTTTTGCTTAAGTGAAGTCATCCTCCACCACACCCACATAACTTCACCTACGTTCACTGTATTTCATGAGCTTTTTTAAAGAGGTAAGCTTGAAATCTGGGGCTCTACCCAACAGCTCAATCACTGAGGCAGAAGGGTCCAGTCTGACAAAAAAATAAAAAAACGCCCCATCACTTTTCTTGAAATATTTCTTGGAATGAACTGAAACAAAGTGCCTAAGAAAAAATGGTATTCACCTACGTGCCATTTCGTCAACGGCTTTCAGCGCGATGGCTTTGAGCGCGACCCATTTCCACCTGTTTCCTTTTTTTTCGTTCATAAAAACTGCCCTTAAAATGTGGCCAGCAGATGTCATGAAAAACGCCATTTCAGCGTGTTTGTCAGCTTTACTAACATTCAAAAGGAAACAGCAGCCTTATCTCAACCGAAAGTAGCACATGACGTGACCCATTTTCACGACATCTTCGCTCAGTCATTTGAAGACACTGTTCGCGTAAAAAACATTGTCGCCAGAAAGTGAGAATAGTATGTCGCAGTAGGGAGACATACGATAAGGGCAAAAACAATTTTCCCGTGCTTTCAACAAGTACAACTGCGGACATGCGTAATACAGACAAATATCATTTGAATACGCGTACAGTTTGACTACAAATTATTCTGATCTAATTTATTCAAATGAGGCGTTTTTGACAGCCTGAATGAGCGAAACCTAGCGTTCCATTCCTCAGTGCAGTAGTTTGAAAGACTCTCATTGTCCTCAAGCGATTGCAAAGCCTAAGATCGGCAACTTTAGCGCATGTGCAGCTTGCTTTTCGTTCATGGGGTTTAGTGGCTCGGAACATTTCTCGGCAATACTGCAAATTTTGAAATATCGACCATGTCTTCAAAAACATTTCCGAGCAATATCAGGTAGAGCAATGTATCCAAAATAGCTCATCACGCAGACTATCTTGAATAGTTATCCATATTTACGTAAAAAGGTGTCAGTGGGACGCGTACATGCCGCAGGCTACACGTGGCTGGGCGCTGTCATGTGTGCGTTCCCTACAGGCTGTAGGGTAGAGCAAATGGCCCATGTGTTCATGGTAAGGTCTGTGGTTTTTATCTACACATTATGTTCTTTTTCTTTCAATGCAGTGAAGCCACACTGCACCTAATTAGACCTAAATTATAGGCGCCCATTATGGGCCTTTTACATAGGGGTGGGTTATAGTGAAACAAATTAAGTGCAAGCTTAAAACAATCTATCTGCATATACCTTCGCAGTTTAGTATTGGTATTGTACATTTCAAAAGTGAATATGGCCGGATGATTGCGGCGACGTTTTGCGGAAGGCCAGTCAAGTCCGAGGCTGCGCGGAGAAGGAATAGTGTGGCATTCATTGAGAACCAGTCCAAAGTGAAATGTGCGCCCGAAAGCTGATATAGGGCGGATGTTGAAGTCAGCAGTAAAAAATAACTCGCAAAAGAGGCACCAGTTCAAGTGATCAGTACTTTTAGCCAATTGCGGTGCTGCCTACTCTGAGTTTGTCAGTATCGGACACACGTGTGCGTTCAGTGCGAGTGCTACTGGCGAATTTTCTGATATGTCAAAACCAAAATTTGAATCGCACAAACGAGTACACTGCGAAAATCCGAACCGAAGAGGAACTAGACTTCCGATACTACTTGTAATTAATGATAGGTGCAGCTGCAGCTAACAGTGTTATCATTTCAATGGTCATTTCAATGGTAGCCCGAATCAGCACTGATTCTGCGCCAGTCTCTTTTGTTTTCAGGTTTCGTTGGAAGAAAGTGAAGCCAGCGACTGAGGAACTTCAGGAAACTTGGGGCCTTCTTAACTATACTTTTAAAGAACAAAACCCGATAGCATTTGGAAGTTGACTCACCCGAAATATTCCAAAGCGTCCCCACATTTTCGAAGTAGGCCCACCCCAGAAAATTAATTAAGGCAGATTAGTGGGGATTAGCTGGTGAATTAAGATGGAAGGGTAGGTCGGGCAAGCATAATCCCATATGATAATCAAATGGAAGGTACTCAAACATTCCACTCTTTAAATTATCAAATTTGCCGGTGCTTATGACGTGAAAGCCCCCTCGGCCAATCAAAAAATTTGTTATCGAGAAAACGGGTGGTTTTTTGCAGGGTGACAAACTGAATGTTATCGCATTTAAAACGAGAATGAGATTATCGTCACAGCTGCCTGCAAACTAACTGCCCGAAAACGTCCTGAGATTCGTACACAAATATTTCTCCAACCGATTAGCGCTCTTTCCAGCCTTCCCATCCAAAAACACAGCCGCCTTAACATCTTGCGTGGTGTCATAATTGCATTAAATATCTTGCGAATCATCTGGCGTTAATTACTCGTTGTACCCTTAGGAGAAGCGGCGGTAGTTTTTTGTGCGTACGCTGCCGATCTAATTCAATGTCCCGATGCGTGAAGAAGGAAGGTTGCTATCTTTTCAGCCCGGTAAAAGGAAAAGGAATCATTTTTTTTAACAATACTCACATCTTTACCCCATTTCCTAATAATGCAGGCCTTCTTAGTGCTGTATTTAAATTCTGCCAGCTGTATGTTAATTTAAAGTACTGCACAGGCGCGTCTTGAGTTATAGGGCATAAAACTGGAACTGAAGATTGACAACTCTTGATAGAGATTAAGTAAAAACTGTAAATTAAACAGCAAAACTCTTCAGCATTGTAAATATATTCTTCCATGCATCGGACAGTTGACCAATGCTCTCGATTAAATAGACAGCAGTGGAAATTTGACTCGCAGTTTCTTGTCATACTGTTCGAGTTATCATTCACCGAGTCGAGGCTTGCAACAATTCACCCACCGCAGTGGCTCAGTGATTATGTAGTTTGCAAACTGAGCCCAAGGATCGCACAGTAGAAGGTTTAAGATGCTGTAGTCGATTTCGGAGGCCAAAAAGTGGAGGTTCACAACATGGTAGTCAGCGTAAATTCTATGGATGCGCTCATCGAGGCTTTACGCTCTAATAACAATGACCTCACATTTCATGAAATTCTCAAGAAGGAAAATAAATTCCATCGAGAAAGGGTATCTAACCTTGAACAACACAATACACTTACCAAAAATTCGCACAACACAGAACAACGCAGATGATAAGTTCGAAAACTATTTAATTTCTAACGCCCACCAGCTCATCGATAAACGCATCCAATACCAAATTTTTCGAAAATTTTGAATGATCGCGCACCCCTATTCCTAATGCCTTGTGATTTCAACCATGCCGTTCTCCATAACATCACTCACAGGCTCGCATCATTCATGACTACAGATGATACAAAACAATTGACTGGTGGTTTAGCATTGCCAAGCACAAAATATTGCGCGAAAGAACAGTTTTTTTGCAGGTGGACACCATGGCCACGTACCTGAAAGCACAATTGAGGTGTCCATGACACAGGGAGCCAGGCGCATTTTGAACCTTTACATCCTCAACGTCAATTTACTCAATGTACGCCAGTTGGCTATGCTGCAGTGCCGCGTTTCTGGAGCAATGTTGTCAACGCCAACGCATATTGCTCTACAGCCCTGGTTCTGCCCCAGTGTAGTACACGCCAACACACGCAGCACACATCTCTCTGTCACTACCACCACATACTGCAAATCACGAATTTTAGTTTGATAATAGTATTACTTGATGAAGAAGACGATGTGCAATGCACACCCTGAGAGTGTCTTGCAGTTTAAAACGCTAGGCATGTTCGGGTGCGGCGGTAGAATAGTGCTCTCGTACAGTGGCCAGTGAAGCTGATCTGTTCGCGCCGCGGTGGTTTCGAATCTCAGTCGCGGCGATATTTATTTATTTACAGTTTACTCAAGGTCACCCTCAAGGTCAAACTTCACCCAAACAAGTGAGTCGGTTTGACCTTGTGAAGAAGCTCTTTCGCACTAAAAACTTGACCACGAAAACGCTCTCATGAAATTGGTGGAAAGTATCTAGTACCGCAGCTACCTTGCGTGCTTCACGGCCAATAACAAACAAGGAGAACAGGACAAAAATAACGATGAACGCTTAAGTAATTCGAAAACATATTTGACAGTGAAAACTCTATTTTTCTCTTCACAGTCATCGCAGAAGTGAAATGTGTGATTTTGCAACAAGTCCAAGGTGCACCACCCTGCGGCCGCGGTCATACAAGTTACGCAGTTCCTTAAATGCCCCATTGCCTTAGCTTCGCCCTTTCTTTCCTGTACGTAGGAATCGCTCCATTGTCACGGGCAGGTGCACCTTGTCACTTGCTCAGTAAAATTGCAGGCGAGTGCAGAGAGCAAACTCTAAGCACACCCGACAGGTGACTGAACGCTATCCTGTAAATGAGCACCAGCCCGTGGAGTATTGTCTTCTAAGATTGCACTTAAAGCAGCATAATTTCAGGCAGGTTGTTTGTAGTTTTATTGCGAAAACATGAAACTTCTGGCTATTGGAAGGCAGCCCTAACATAAGTTGCGTAATTATTCCCAGGCATGGGCAGTATCGAAGATACATGTATCTTAGACACTATCTTTTCACCCATTTTTAGTATCGGTATTATGTATCGCTTGTCAAAAATAAAGGTATCAGAGCATCGGTATCGAAAATATATTTTTAGTGTATCTTGTATATAGATTATGCTCAATATTCAAAAACTCAGCACCAGATATGGAAGCGGCTGTGAGTGAGAGGGCGGCACACGTGCACGTGGTAGCACACTGAAAAAATAGTGGGGTAGAATTAGGGAGAGACGATGCCAATGGCGTTGAGACGGTCAGTCTCCTCTCTTCGTATGTTCGTTGTCTGGCAGAAAGACGACGCGTATATTTCATTTCTGCTCACTCGGTGATGGAAGAGAGGAGGAGATAGGTTCACTATGGTGGTGAGCCTATCTCCAAGTTTACAACGAGTGTACAACTGTAGACTCGCTTATGCACTTGATGGCGGTACAAATCCAGCACAACTCGTGCAAACGTACACAGTGCAAAATACGCTCAGCGAGCTAGATAATCTTCCCACCAAGACAATGTTCCTGGAGTCACGTACGCGGAGCTAGCCACGCCCAGACTTAACTAATTCATAACACTTTCGGATGAAGTTAGATTCATTCTCGCGCAGGTTTGACCATCCTGTGCAGACAAAACCCAAGTTCAACATAAGCAACGGTTGCTGCTGTTCTTCACCCTTATTTCAATTTTCAGTCATTTCCAACAGAAATTGAAGCCTTCCACCGTCATGCTCAGCTGTTGTTCACTTTGTCAGCACGACAAAGATTACGCACTCTTCTTCACAAGGGTAAATAGCATCATCAGGACCGGCCACGCCAAATGCATCAACTAACGCATTCTTTTCGTTATAATAAACAAGCACTACACAAAGGCGTAGTTCTCAAGAAGCGCTAGTGAAACTTGAGTTTCTTAGCTGCCTGTAGGATTTTCGAGTCAACGTCGCTATGCTGCGCTATTATTCGTTGATAAAGGGAACCTACATCAAACACAAGAGAACGTGCATGTCTGGCGTAGATTTTTTTCATTTGTTTTGTTTATAGCACAGCCACATCGAGGGGCTCTTTCTAACTGGCTTCTGAAGGAACCAGCGCACAAAACACAACGGACAAGAAAAAGGCGGAACACGACGGACAGGAGCGCTGAACTTACAACTTTATTTCGGAAGTACAGATGCAGAAGTACAGATGTACGTCGTGTTCCGCCTTTTTCTTGTCCGTTGTGTTTTGTGCGCTGGTTCCTTCAGAAGTATGTATTACCAACTAGCCCAACAACAAGTGTTGTTCTAACTGGCGCTCTCAGCAAATGTTTTTTAGCCCTTTAGTAAAGCCAAATAACAGAGAGTAGCAAGATACGTTTACCCCAATATAACTTTCAGTCCTTTTATTTTTGTTGTTTTCCTTCTAGCTATTAATGCAGAATGTTCAACATCCAGTGCCTGTACCTGTTCGGCTTTCCCACGCTCCCGAAGCTTGCACCATTTAGTACGCGGTTGAGGCAGAAACAACTCGGTAATTACTGCAGCAACAAACTAAGAACTTGACAGTTTCAAGTTTGTTCGTATGTGGTCAGGTACCGACACAACGCTTCACATGAATAACGTTAGCTTAAAAGATTTTACTGAGCTGCTTACGTAAGTGGTCGCTTAAACGCCACCACGGCTTCAGCTGCGCCGACAGTGAAGCCTAAAGAAACTGGACTGAATAATGTCTGTGCGCCTGGATTCGTTTAAGCCCTTTCAGAAACAGTGCGCTATATAGAATGCACTACAAATTCCAGAAACCACAAGACATTTCTTAATTTAGCTAATCATATTACCAACTGTGTTAAAAAAGGCGACTTGAGAGGTGTATAACAATCATCGCCGTTTATATTCGTGGCACACAATAAACATGTTTCAAGAGTGGCATGGCAGCCAGATATTTAACATATCCTTTGCTTAATATAAAGCACACCGCACAAAAACTCAATTCTACCTCATCAGAACTCAATTGCATCATATACTGTTATGTAGAGACGGGTTATTAAACTGTTAACTACGACAAACAGTAGAAGTTCCAGTCACGGGTGGAAGTTTTTAATAGAAATTGAAAACTATGAGTCATAAGGGAATAAACTGATTCTCTCATGAATCCATTGCGCAAGGAAGATAGCCTTTTCTTTTATACTCAATAGTCATCTTTGCAAGGACTATAATAGTAATCGTAGGCCATGCTTTCGACTCTTTTCGGCTCTTCGTGTCCACTGATATTCAACGGCACAAGGATACCTTTGAATGTCGCCTTGATCAAAATTAAGGAGCTATTATAGAGATTTTATATAGGGAACTGTCGGTCAGTAGCATAATATATTAGCCAATATATTAGCCAATTCATCACACACGTAGCGTTGCCGCATTGGTGAAATTGTGTCTGCAGATGCAGAAGAATTATTCATCTTCGTGAACCCAGTTCAGCGTTGCCTAAGTACGAAAGTTGCTGTTGACTTCATATAATTTAATTTTTGCTGTCGTTCCCAAGCATAAAATATTAGTATGACAAATTTTCATCAAAACATTCTTCATTTCACGTTGTGAAGGAAAATCAACGTATATATATGTATATACGACATAAGAAAAGGCAGACACCTTTCCGCGCTGTTTTATAATATTCTCAAACATCAGATCAATTACGCACTATGCTTGCATTGATTCGCTTATTTTCGAGCAGCTAATAGGCCAAAAAGCAATGTCTCATGAGGCGTTGTGCGCGGGTTTCGATACGGTATTAACCTCAATCTTCGGATTACTTGGTAATACCACAATTCCCTCGACTCGTTTGTATGGCATGTCCTTCCTCTTCATTCATAAGTATTGCTCTGCGACAAAGCATCATGCAGTATTTAAGCAACGAGCAAGAGAACAAGTTTCCAATTAACAAAATAGAAGCCTTTGTTGTGAGAAAGCCAGTTTCCATCCAGCCCCGAAACCTTTCTCTAAAATACACTAATACTTCTTTGAAATATTCCGGTTCCTTTTTTTTTTTAAGCTGGGCATTTGTGCCCAGAATTTTTGTACCATATATAGCGCGTTCGCGTTTTGAAATACCATAACGACATTTTAAAAACTGAAATGCTAATAAAGAATTCGATATGATTTCGATATCTTAATTCCATTTGCACTGCCACGTGAACAACCAGTTCATCGTCCACTTTGCACGAGTCAAATACCAGTTACTGAGTGTGATTATGTGAAGCACTTTTAAATCGTTCTTTTTTGTGTGTCACTGCTGTCTGTATCGGTGTATGCATATAACTGTACTTATAGTGCAATAAGCCCCGCTAAAATTCTTCCGTCTTCCTTTTTAATTATGTCCAAGTAATAGAGCTTGTAAAAGCCTGCAGTAAATCCTTAGCGTTGTTTACTCTCCATCGTACCATTATGAAACTGTATAGGCAGCTGTGAGGGGCCCACTTTCGCTTAACTACAAACCAAACGTGCAGCACTGCCTGAACAAATGTCAGGTCGTATAATTTCAGATCAGCGATGCTTGACAGAGGTTTTTTGGCGACGTCTCTGTGTCGGTCGAGGTGACATAGAGACCCGAGCTTGTTATTTTCGCTTCGTGACCTCTGTGTGTCGCTGCGTTAGGAACCTAAGTTTCGGCATTAGTTTCCAGAAAATGGCACTCAAGAAGGTGCATCACGGACAAATCTTTTCATAATCTCTAGAACGCAGGGCGCACGAGAAGCGTGTCACCAATATACTTCAGAACCGGCAGCGTACAAACAGACGCACTCTATTACATGTTTCAAGCGCAGCTCTTCCAATAAAACCCTTCGTAAGCACTCTAAGAAATAGCACGTCTCAATGGCTACTCCTCTAGCGGTGCCAGAGTGAGGAGCAACCAGAACGAAGGGAAATGCTTGCTCTCAAAGCGCACGCGTGTATAGTACGGCGATTAATTGTTTGGCGCTTGGGTGGAATATATGACACTGGCGTACGTATTCAAGACACACCAACTGGCCGTCCTTTTCAAGCGAAAGCCTTACTGGCCTAGTCAAGCTAAGGTCATCGGCGCCGTCATTCGACCTTCAAGTGGTGGGGCGGCGGTAGTGTGCCAGCTTTGTGACATATCTTCTCTCATTCCCTCGTTTATTCCTTCCCTTAAGGCGAAGTTCACGTGGGCACCACGATGTGAGACAGGTACTGCATCATTTCCTTTCCTCAAAAACCAAATTTCAACTTTTCTCAATATTCCGTAGCCACGCTAAACCACCAGCCATTTTTTTAACCATATTCCACTGCCTTCACTATCTCTTTTTTTCTGACAGAGGTCTTCCGCATTCTGTGGCTGTGAAGACAGTGAGGAGGCTTTCTTCAGCCCTCAAAAGGTTATTTTTCAGTTTAGCTGCAAGTCTGCAAAACATGTTGCCTTTCGCAGTGCGCTTCCAATGAATCTTGTTGAAATCGAGATCATCTAGAGTGCTAAGAATGTCAAGTGTTCAGTCTACCTGCTTTCGGGAGTTTTGTAGACCTGTGTATGGGCTATTTGCGTTTATAGTTGTGTGGTCTACATACTTGGCTGTTCCAACGCAGAGCCGAGGTATCTACCAGCGGCCACGACACGAAACAGCAACAAGACGAGAGAGAATTATAGCAGTGAAATGCCGGAATACACTAAGTACGTGTGAATAACCAGAATGCGCAGCAGTCTGCAGGGCTGCTAAGGATGGGTAATGTGCTTGGACGTAATCCAAAGAGGGCAAAAAGTTGGGCAAGTTGGTAAACATTCATGATGGGTTCCAAGCACTTGTCGTGTGTGTTCTTTTCCTTTCGTCTCCGTCTTGTCGCGCTTTGAAACCCGCCATGGATAATCCAAACAAAACGCAACACGCTTACCGATGAATCATTTTCGTGTGTTCTGAGTGGAATTCGAACCCAGATGACTGGTTTATACTTCGACATTCGGAAGCGAAAGTGAACGAAATCCGCGGCCGCCTGAATCCTCCCTCGTTCGCGCTTTCCGGCCACCACGTCGCCGCTTCGGCGACTTCTCACGTTATTCCTGCTGCACATGCTGCGAATAGAATGAAAATATTCCGCGTATCCGGTGCTTTCAAACGCAGCGCGAATCCAGCGAATTCGGTCGGAGGACATGAAAGGTTGCTTTATGTTGGCATAGGCAACCCATGATCAAAAGCTCCAGAAACGCTACATGGAATGTGTTGACAACTTCTTTTATAACCAGCGTACTTGGAGATAAAAGGCAATATTAATGATATCGCGTTAATATTCCCTTGTATTTAAAAGTAGCGTTAAATGTCCCTTTGTGCAGAAAATCCGGCGATGTTACCATCCTAAAAGGAAGATGAAAGTGTTGAGTAGGGATCTATCTCGGTTCAAAACTTTGTGGCCATATATATCTTGGAGTAGCCACGTTTCAGTCAACAGGATGATGTCCGCATACACTGTCTTCAATAGATCAGTTAAGTCAGGGGTTCTCAAACTGGATTCGCGGAACACAGGGGTTCCGCGGGCTGTCTTCTTGTGTTCCGCGAGAACCCTCACCGGCCCTGACCCGGCAGCTGATATGAGACTGGCTCTGAGTGCTACTGAGCCACGCTTTGACTTGCTCTTAAAAGGGAAGCAGTACCACCCATCACACATCACATTAGTATTTGTATTAATCTGTGCAATAAACATTTAACCTCTGCAACTTTCCCTTTGCAAAAATGCACTCGACAACATTGCTGGTAAGTGAAAGCGGGGGGGGGGGGGGGGGGGGGCGGGGGGGGGGGGGGGGGTTCCCTGAAACTTATTGAAGGCTTTTGGGGTTCCTCCAAGCAAAATAGTTTGAGAACCCCTGAGTTAAGTTAACTTTTTGGCATTACACGTCGTAGATATTAAAATTTTTTTCGGTTTGTTTTTATTCGTTTTGTCACTCCAAAAGCAATTTTAAAAAGTTCTTGCTCTCTCATATAATTTTTAAAGATCCCGTTCGTTGTCGTTGTCACTATGAGTGACGCACTGCGTCCCCCCTTAACAGCGCGTAGGTAGGGGTGCCACTCGAGGGCCTCCGGAGTGCGAGACGAGCATGCTAACCACGCCGCCACGCCAGCTCGATGATTTAAACTTTCTGCGCTGGGATTTCGAGGTTCGTTTTTAGAACTGCTTCCTAACTTTTTACAAGATAGGCGCCAATATGTGTCGATTTCAAGATTCCATAGCGATTTCACGGCAATTACCTCTGGAGTCCCGCAGGGTTCTATATTGAGTCCTTTATTATTCAATCTATACGTTAACGACCTCGCTAACAGTGTGCCACCTTTGCTGTTTCAGTATGCTGATGACACTGTTATTGTTGCATGTGCAAAGAAATACACTGATGCTGTTACAGCACTACAGATAGCAGCTATTAAAGCCATGGACTGGTTTAAGTTTAATCTTATTAATGTTAATACTTCTAAAACAAAACTGATCTGTTTTCATAACCCATTAAAACAAGTTGAATTGACTGACCCTGTTTATTTGCATACTTCCTATTGTTTTAATTGCAACTGTGTACAAGTAAAATATGCGCATTCGGTCAAATATCTTGGCCTGACCTTCGACAGTGATCTCTCTTGGAACTCGCACCTTTCTTTTGTTTGCCAAAGGCTTCGTGCTGTATCGTGTGTCCTGTATAACATTAGATATTTTATGCCTTTTTCTGTCCGTAAATGTGTTGCACATGCTCTAGCCTATAGTGTACTTAGGCACGGAATTACTGTTTATGGTCACTGCACGGTTCGCTGGCAACACAGGGTGAATTCGCTTTTGCGTTTTGCTTCTAAAGAATATTGCTTACGACCTGTCCATTGGTAATGACATTGATATTTTTAGAAGACTAAAGCTTCCAAGTTTTAACTCTTTATTAACAGAAACTTTTGTGCTAAAACACTTCTGGTACAGTCAGTTCACCGTTCCATATGTTCCTGCTCGGGATTTAAGACCAAAATATCGCTACTGCATTCCTCGCTCCTCAACCCGGTACGGAAAGCGCACACGTCATTACTATGTACCTGCCTGTTTCAATAGCTTGCCTCCTACTGTACTCCGCATGAAAACTAAATACACCCTGAAAAAAACTTTGCGTTATGTATCCGCGTTGCTTCCTGTCCCGTAGTTATTTCATCTATTTACTGTATTAATTTCAAATTACTGTAATCTCTCTTGATGTTGTAATAGTTATATATTTGTTTCACTCTGTTTGGTGACCTTTTTCTTTTTTTTTGCAAAGTTCATTGCAACGTCTCTATTTTCCTTTGTTTTGCCAATGTTCGCTGTCTGCCAGGCGCTGCCACTCAAGCCCTTTGAGGCTTTAGTAGGCCTGATTTATGTTCTCTGGCAATTGACATGAATAAAAGTTTCTATCTATCTATCTATCTATCTATCTATCTATCTATCTATCTATCTATCTATCTATCTATCTATCTATCTATCTATCTATCTATCTATCTATCTATCTATCTATCTATCTATCTATCTATCTATCTATCTATCTATCTATCTATCTATCTATCTATCTATCTATCTATCTATCTATCTATCTATCTATCTATCTATCTATCTATCTATCTATCTATCTATCTATCTATCTATCTATCTATCTATCTATCTATCTATCTATCTATCTATCTATCTATCTATCTATCTATCTATCTATCTATCTATCTATCTATCTATCTATCTATCTATCTATCTATCTATCTATCTATCTATCTATCTATCTATCTATCTATCTATCTATCTATCTATCTATCTATCTATCTATCTATCTATCTATCTATCTATCTATCTATCTATCTATCTATCTATCTATCTATCTATCTATCTATCTATCTATCTATCTATCTATCTATCTATCTATCTATCTATCTATCTATCTATCTATCTATCTATCTATCTATCTATCTATCTATCTATCTATCTATCTATCTATCTATCTATCTATCTATCTATCTATCTATCTATCTATCTATCTATCTATCTATCTATCTATCTATCTATCTATCTATCTATCTATCTATCTATCTATCTATCTATCTATCTATCTATCTATCTATCTATCTATCTATCTATCTATCTATCTATCTATCTATCTATCTATCTATCTATCTATCTATCTATCTATCTATCTATCTATCTATCTATCTATCTATCTATCTATCTATCTATCTATCTATCTATCTATCTATCTATCTATCTATCTATCTATCTATCTATCTATCTATCTATCTATCTATCTATCTATCTATCTATCTATCTATCTATCTATCTATCTATCTATCTATCTATCTATCTATCTATCTATCTATCTATCTATCTATCTATCTATCTATCTATCTATCTATCTATCTATCTATCTATCTATCTATCTATCTATCTATCTATCTATCTATCTATCTATCTATCTATCTATCTATCTATCTATCTATCTATCTATCTATCTATCTATCTATCTATCTATCTATCTATCTATCTATCTATCTATCTATCTATCTATCTATCTATCTATCTATCTATCTATCTATCTATCTATCTATCTATCTATCTATCTATCTATCTATCTATCTATCTATCTATCTATCTATCTATCTATCTATCTATCTATCTATCTATCTATCTATCTATCTATCTATCTATCTATCTATCTATCTATCTATCTATCTATTTAGAATGAACAAAGGCGCGTCTAGTGAATACGGTGTTGTCTTAAAAGGGTGATTTGGAGACACGTACTGTGGTGTATATTAGTAATTATGAGCATAGAAATCACAGAAGACGCAGTAACAAAGTGCGTTTCCGCTACTTTTCCTCTTCGCTGAGCGCGCACGCAGCGCCATCAGGTGGCGCCCACTACAACCACTCTCTCCTCCTCCTCCTCGCAATGTACCCCACTGCGCCAGCCATTGCTGGCGCCAGCCATGGCGCCAGCAAATCGCACTCGACGGCAGCGCCTCCTGCTCGTCTCGTTCGGGAGCAGTGGGGCCATGCGGGGACGCAAGAATCACGCTGTGAGCGGCGAATAACGCAGCGCACGTCCAAGGCGCGTTCACCACGAAGCTTGCGGCTTGCTGCCCGTTCGTTCGGCGCGGAAGCTATGCTGTCTTTCGTGGCATCGGGTTTGTTGAGGGGCCTCCTACAGACTCCGAGCGATTTGTCCAACGGGAAAGGCGTCGCATCGAACGGGTGATGGCGTTCCGCGAACTCCCTGGCAAGCTGCGATATGCTGTTGCGAAGCTTAAGCGTCCTCCAACTTTTTTTTTTTTGGCACTCGGCGACACGCACAGTGTCTCATTGATTTTGTTGCATGGCGCACAGTAGCACTCCTCTGCTCTTTTCTGGTCATACGGAGCCGTTCGGCCGCCTTGGCCGATTTGTGTGCGGCTACGTAATGTTGCCACAGGCCTCATGACCGAGCCTTTCTATGCCTTTAACCATTCGCATGCACTCCTTGGCCCCAGCTGCTGCGAACACTTGAAGACGCAAAAGATTTGATGAAACGTTAAGGCGATTTCGTCAGGAAAATGTGCTATATGCCGATTACAACACAAGCACGAGGGCCTTCGCACAACACAAAAGTGAACCAGCGGCAGCGATGCCCGAGTTTCCACAGCTGTCGAGATGCATAGCTGCTCTAGTTGCTTCAGCGATGGTTCGATTGCCGTTCGAAGCGTTGAAGTGGAAGGTTTCTATGCCTGATGGGTGGAATTCACAGCAAAGTATCACAATGTATCGCAAAGTACCGGCTTCAAGTTTGACGTTCGTTTTGTCTTGGTTTAAGGAAGATGCGCGCTTGAGTTTGCTTCAATCCCATTTCGCTGTTTTTTGGGCCCAAGACTGCCCGATGAATTATCTGTAGTTGAGCAGTGGGGTCGTGCGGGGACCCTGGGGCGTGCCCTGAATGCCTGGAATTCCTGAATTCCTCTCTCTCTCTCTCTCGTTCCTAAACGACAGGCTTCATATGCGGATGACTTACAAGCTCGGCAATGCACTGCCTGAAACTTTTCAAACCGCATTTAGGATTATAATTGATGCTTTTTTATTGTTTTCTGTGTAGTCTCGTATTTATGTTATTTTTATTTAGTTGTCACCATAATTTGCACCGTGGAAAGTCGCACACAATCGCATTGTGTACCTGGGCCGTCTCTTTGGGTGTGAGCAAGTTATGGTGACACGTGAGGAAAGATTAGGCTCAGAGATTTTTTGAAAACAATTCTACTAAATGGTTAATGGACTTCATTTTTCTTTCCAGCAAATTTTTATGAGTGGGTTCTAGTCCGACTAATGCATTTTTTTCTGTGGCTAGTCATAGAACCATACAAGTGGCTTTCTTTGCTTCCATGAAACAATTTCTTTCAGCCCGTTATCCACCACCACAAACTTCGTCTCGTCGTGGTTGGTCGAGTAGAAGCAGGCAGCGACGACGACGCCTTCTCTGGAGGCTTTTTCAGTGTCTTATTTTCACCATTCACACAAAGCCCTCGTATGCATACCTGAAAAAAAAATATAACTTTCTATACCCCTTTCGCTTACTTCTTGAAGGACCCCATAGTGGAGTCTTTTTTTTTTTGTAAGGAATTCATTGATGAACAGGAGTTCTTGTCGCACAACTGTTAAGTGGTATACTGAAAAACACATGGCAGCCTACTGCGTCTATAAAACCTACGTGGCGCTCCTAATTGCAACATCGCCCACATTTTGGGCTCTCCATGTCAAAATCTTCCCAGAGTCTTACCGCTTTCAAGAATAGCTCTGAATAAATCTCTTTTCTCACCGTAAACTCGAATCTCCTATTGCAGTTCTCGATCCTAACTAAGAACTCCTTATTGATTATGCTGAATCGCTGAGAATCATAAAGCACGTTCATTTTATTTATTAGTCTATAGCGCTTCATCATTGAAACTAACCATACGCTTTCTTAGCTTCTCCTCTTGTACGAACATGAGTACCCTTCCCCCTTTTCACAGAATTTAAACACTTCGTAACCACCTAAATACGAATTAATTGTCCAGTACTCTCGTCTCTGATCTCGAAGTGTTTATTGATATAAATAAGGTTGTCGTTACCCCCGAGTGATTCTGATTTTCAATTCTAGCATTTACAAAGTTATCATCGCATCGATCCATCTCATCACCTTTACTGTCGACAGCAATCACACTTATACTTTCAAGACCGCGACTGCAGATAGTTTCACCTAGAGTTATCTATATTGCTGCGAATCTTTGTAAAGTTTCTTCATTCTTCAAAGCTGCCGGAACGCCACTTTGTCGTTTTGGTTGTGATGCAGGACGCGACCAGATTTATCTAGATTGATCGCATCCAGACGAAGCCGAGGCTACGCTGTTCCAGAATGTTCTAGCAACTTTGCACGCTTAATCTCGAACGTTCGCTGTCAGCTTTTAAATGAGCATAGCCGAGTTCAATGACCGCCGAGCACGCTTGTTGCTACGCCGCCGCCGAGTGATCCAGTCCATTGTGGGTGCAAGTCAGCCCAAGTAAAGAGTTTTGTTTAGAAGCCATTTCTGCTGCATTCCTGCTCTCTCGACAGCAGTCACCACTACGTGTCAATATTGACAATTTTTTGCGTTCTTTCTCGAATTACTTCTTCCTGCAACGGCTTTTAGTATTGAAGCTACTGAAGCAAGTAAATGAATGACAGCACATTGTTCAAATCATTCACGCTCAAATGTATAAATGGTGACATTTAGCCAAGCACCAGCAGCCTATTCAAAACTTTCAGCAAAGCATTTGACTTTTTGAGCGTAAATGTCCACGCATGCCTAGTCACTTTATGCAAAACAATTCCGGTTCAGTCTGCAGATGCTATTTTATACTTGTGGTAATCTTTAATAATGCTGACTCATCATCACCATCATCATCATCATCATCAGCCTGACTACGCTCACTGCAGGGCAAAGGCCTCTCCCATGTCTCTCCAATTAACCCTGTCTTTCGCCAACCGCGCCCACCGTATTCCCGCAAATTTCTTAATCTCATCCGCCCATCTAATTTTCTGCCGCCCCCTGCTACGCTTGCCTTCTCTTGGAATCCACTCCGTTACCCTTAAGGACCAGCGGTTATCTTGCCTTCGCATTACATGCCCTGCCCAAGCCCACTCCTTCCTCTTGATTTCAACTAGGATATCATTTACGCGCATTTGTTCTCTCACCCACTCCGCCCGCTTCCGATCTCATAACGTTAAACCTATCATTTTTCTTTCCATAGCTCGCGGCGTTGTCCTTAACTTAAGCTGAACCCTCTTTGTTAGCCTCCATGTTTCTGCCCCATAGGTGAGCACCGGTAGGATACAGCTGTTGTATACTTTTCTCTTGAGGGATATTGGCAAACTGCCATTCATGATCTGAGATAACCGGCCATATGCGCTTCACCCCATTCTTACTCTTCTAGTTATTTCCTTCTCATGATCCGGATCAGCTGTCACTATCTGCCCTAAATAGAGATATTCTCTTACTACTTCCACCACCTGGCTACCAATTGCGAACTGCTGTTCTTTTTCTAGGCTGTTGAACATTGCTTTGGTTTTCTGCATGGCCGCCGCGGTGGCTCAGCGGTTACGGTGCTCGGCTGCTGTCCCGAAAGACGCGGGTTCGATCCCGGCTCATTCATTCATCATGCTTTGCAGTTCTTGTCCTGAGTGGCTTAGCAAGGCAATGTCATCAGTGAATCGCAAATTACCTAGGTATTCTCCATTAACTCTTATCCCCAACTGTTCCCAATCCAGGCCCCGGAATACCTCCTGTAAACAGGCAGTGAATAGCATAGGCGAGATCATGTCTCCCTGCCTGACACCTTTCCTTATTGGAATTTTATTGCTGACTTTATGGAGAACTATGGTAGCTGTGCTATCGTTATAAATATCTTCCAATATTTTCACATAACACTCTTCTACACCCTGATTCCGCAATGTCTGCATGACAGCTGAGGTTTCTACTGAGTCGAATGCTTTCTCGTAATCAATGAACGCTATATATAGGGGCTGTTTATATTCTGCGCATTTCTCTATCACCTGATGGATTGCGTGAATATGGTCCATTGTTGAGTACCCATTACGAAAGCCTGCCTGATCATTTGGTTGATTGAAGTCTAAGGTTGTCCTGACCCTATTAGCCATTACCTTAGTAAATACCTTGTAGGCAACAGACAATAAGCTGATTGGTCTGTAATTCTTCAAGTCCTTGGCGTCTCCTTTCTTATGAATTAAGATAATATTAGCGTTTTTCCAAGCTCTCGGTACGCTCGAGGTCACAAGGCATTGCGTATACAGGGTGGCTAGTTTTTCGAGCAAAATCTCTCCTACATCCTTCAACAAATCTGCTGTTATCTGATCTTCACGAACTGCTTTCCCCTTCTGCATTGCTCCTAAGGCTTTCTTTATTTCCTCCTTCGTTACTGGCGGGATGTCCCATGGCTGTGCTCTACTGCCTCTCTCAGTAACATTCTGATTGCAATCGCTACTGTATAGATTTGTGTAAAACTCTTCGGCTACTTTAACTACCTTATCCATATTGCTAATGACGTTGCCCTCTTTGTATTTTATCGCATGCATCTGGTTTTCACCTATGCCTAGTTTTCTCTTCGCTGCTTTTAGGCTACCTCCGCTCTTTAGAGCATGCTCGATTTTCTCCATGTTAAACTTCCTGATGTCGGCTACCTTGCGCTTATTTATTAACTTCGACAGCTCTACTAGCTCTATTCTATCTATGGAGTTAGACGTCCTCATGCTTTTCCGTTTCTTAATCAGATGTTTAGTCTCCTGAGATAGCTTCCCAGTATCCTGTCGGACCATCCTACCGCCTACTTCTACGGCGCACTCCGTTATGATATCTGTGAGACGATTGTACATTGTTTCAACATTACGGTCGTCATCTTCAGTTAAGGCGGAAAATCCGTTCTGCAGCAAAATCCTGAATTCCTCTACTTTCCCTCGTAATGCTAACTCGTTTATAGACTTGCGCTTCAATAATTTCTTGCGCTTCCTTTTCAAATCTAAGCTAATGCGAGACCTTACCATTCTGTGGTCGCTACAACGGACCTTTCCGAGGACCTCCACATCCTCTACGATGCCATGCTGAGCGCACAGTATGAAGTCTATTTCATTTTTAGTCTCACCATTGGGGCTCTTCCAAGTCCACTTCCTGTTGGCTCGTTTGCGGAAGAAGGTATTCATGATCTGGAAATTATTTTATCCGCGAACTCTACTAATAACTCTCCCCTGCTATTCCTAGAACCTGTGCCATAGTCACCTACCACCTGGTCTCCAGCTTGCTTCTTGCCTACCTTCGCATTGAAGTCGCCCATCAGTATAGTGTACTCTGATTTTACTTTGGTCATCGCCAATTCCACGTCTTCGTAGAAGGTTTCAACGATCTGGTCATCATGGCTTGATGTGGGCGCTTAGGCCTGAACCACCTTCAACTTATACCTCTTATTAAGCCTAATTACGATAGCTGCCACCCTCTCGTTAATGCTACAAAACTCCTCTATGTTGCCAGCTATATCCCGATTGATGAGCAATCCCACGCCCAGTTCTCGTCTATCTTCTAATCCACGATAGCACAGTACGTGCCCGCCCTTTAGTACTGTATTAAGTATAATAGCCATAAGAGGCACAAATGCTTCCCTCAGTGCGTGCATGGTACCAATCAATGGCAAATAAAGGCAAAACGGTTTTACGAGTTTCAAGCATAGCCGCCTTAAATTTAAACAGCATAGTTTAGGTTGAAGCTGCGTAAGTTGCCATTACCTTGTTGTGTCCACACTCAATGTAGTCAGGTGCATCCTTTGTCAATGAATACTGCTCGATGTATAATTCGGTATGCACTTCGTATTTGCATTTCACTTTGCATTCATTACCATTCGACAGGACCTGAAAAAAATATGCACGCGGGAAGTAAGATAAAAGTCTCCTATCTATCTGTCTTTTTCCCGGACGTTTAGCCCTTGAGACGCTAAAATTCCAGTCCCAAAAATACCTAATTTTATTATTTTTGTAGACAACTTGTAAAAATGGCTATAAATTTCCCGCGTTCAACGAGAAATTATTATACAACTTCCTCTGGCCTCTTACAAGTCCACGTTGGAACTCTAGGCCTCTATTATTCTTCTTTAACTGGTTCCTTTTATATTAAGTCGTTATTTAAACAAATCAGCATTATATAGGCACGTTACAGCGCTCATGCTTGCAGAATATACAGAAAGAACAAACGCGCACCCAAGTAACACAACAGCTACCGTAAGACACGGAGGCGTCCAATATAGAAAAAGTTTACTATCTTCATTTTGCAAGCCTGACTTGATAAATTTTCATAGATGCTATTCTAAATATGAGCGCGTTTTATTGCCTTCTCATTCGTGAACACAACTCCTGGTATGAGAGATATTTTAGAGTCACAGCGCATCTACCATTGTGGACGAACCGCTTGACGAGGGTATCTTGCCAAAGGGCAAGATATCTATCTCCTCTGTTATTTCCAATAGCACTTGTGTCTAAAAAGAAAGCCTCAGCGTAGCGCGTTCAGCGCAGTTTGTGTGCAGAGCACTGCAAAGTGCTCTGGCCCATCAGGCCGAGAAAAGCAAAGTCACTCTGCTTCAAACAGAGAACGTCAGGGAAAAGTTAGGATAAATTGCACCGACAGACTACAGTACGAAACCTTCATTTACAATCATTTACTCTGCAAGGAGCTGTCCTTTTTAAACGTAGTGTGATATTACTAATGTCATCATCATCGAGAGTCTGGCGACGCCCACTGCAGGGCAAAGACCTCTCCCATATCTTTTCAATTAACCCTGTCATGTGCCGGCTATGACCACCCTATCCCCACAATATTCTTAATCTCATCAACCCAAGCAATGTCCTACAGCACCCTGCTACGCTTGCCTTCTCGTGTAATTGCTCATGTAATGCCTCTTAAAGAAGCAATTGCAAAGTTTGTTCCAACACTTGAGCCTCTCTTTCAACCGGACTTGAATAAATCATTTTGTATTTTTCAGTGTGTGCAATGGGAGGTGTGCTCCCGCATTTTTGATTCCCTGCCTATGGCATTTCGAATGCTTCCAATTCTCTTTTTACAAATGTGTTTGGAGCGAATAATGACCAGCGCGTCAATGAAACTCGATAAATATGTGCACCTGGCAAAATTAATACTAATCTAATTAGAAGGCTCTATTTTTGCTCGCGAGCTAATCAAAATCAGCTCTCACACAGCCAGGCATCGGCCTGGCTGCCCGACGCATTTTCTACACACGCCATATGTATTATGTACACCAGACTAGCGCTGCATACTAGACATTAGCGCCTGTGCTTGGCGTCGTAGAAATTTTTCATCGTTCAGGGTTGTAATCGTCGTTCGCTTGGCAGCAGCGGCCTTTTAACATAAGGATGAAGAGGAAACGAAGGGAATATTTTACCGCCACTTTTTTCAGTTTGTTCAACACACTCTTTTCATGAGGCAGCCCTGCTCTTCACAGGGCCTTCCTGTTCTGAACCCATCTGTTACTTATTTATAACAAGGGAGTAATTACTCATTGTATCCGTTCTCGCTTCGGCGAGCGCGGCTTCGGCCGCTTTTTTTTTAGCAGCGTCCGCTCCGGCGGACGCAGTTGTTGCTGCGACGCGCGTCTTTTCTTTCTTTTTTCTCTTTCCTGTGATCTTTTAACTCTCCTCTATCTGCACGTGGCAGCGGTGGTGGCTTGGCTAGAGCCAGTAGCAGGCCCGTGCAATTTCCTCTTCATCCTTCTCTCAGTCACAACAACAACAACAACATTGACATCCACCCAAGCGCAACCATACGGCTACAAAAGAAAACTATACAGCTTTCTCAGAAACTTCGTACTTAAAGAAAAATTTGTCCTGGTCCAGGGTTCTAACCCGGGACCACCGCTGCACCGCAGCAGCCGCTCTACCAATTGAGCCAACCGGGACGCCAAGCTTATGGTAGGGCGAGAGGGAATTGATCAATAACTCAATTGGGAAATTTGTTGGTCAAACCTGTTACTGTGTTTACCAACCTGTTACTTATTTCTGGATGTTCATCTCTTTTACCAACTTTCGGCTATTATTGACAGCAGCTGGTTTATGTAGCCACTCTCTTTCAACGCATTTAATTCAGCGATGGCACTTTCTTCCACATGGTGCGAGTGGATTTCATGATCGAGTGCATCAGGCATGACATTGCAGATCCCCACTTTATGGTTTCTGTATGTTTGTGCAAGGAGAATGAAACTCGAACAGTCTTTTTTATGCCGTAGTACTGTAACGTAAGCACGCATGGCTTTCACTGTGCGTGATCATGATGTCTCAGATCTGCAGGCGTGAGTCAACTGATTTCTCAAGAGTGAATTCAAATTTAAACACATTCTCCAGCGTCTCCCAGTTGCCCCTCAATTTTTTGGTCACTTTTTCTGAACATCCAGTCCCAACTAGCCTAAGTCTTAGCCGTATCAGTCACGAGACCAACGCTCAAACTAGGCTCCTCTTACAAGGTGCGAAAGTGACAACGGTGGTCCTGCCGTCTGGATTGTCGTTAAGCGGAAGCTTTCATCGCAACATCCCTCTCGTAACCCTCAAACCATTCTGCGCCAGTTAATATCGAAACCACTCCTCCTCAAAATATTATTACCGTATGGCTGCCTGCACTCATTCAACACAATAAGGACGATTCCGTAGAAGAATGCCACAAACGCCTACTCTATATTTGGCCTTGGTCTTTGTGTGACAGGAGGTTATTTCCTTCATTGCCATCTTTTAACTCTCTGAGCGGTTACAAGGCATTGTATAGCCAGAATTCTTAACGATGGAATCAAATACAGGGCCGCGGGCCTACCAGAGGCGCCATACTGTCTTTTTTTATTAGTTCTGCTGGCGGTAATATATCTGTGTGCGGGGAGCACGCGGAAGATTAAAGCAGTAAGATTTACGGTTACCAAATCTGAGGACCTACACTAAAGCAAGAAAACCAAACTCGAATGAGAAAAGGGCTAAAATCAATTCTGAAGCGTCATGCAGGAAAATGTGCTCCATGTTTAATGGTTTCGGGAAACTTCTACATGAAAACATCCGTTTTCATCCAGAAAGTACTTTTTCGCGGAGCTTATCGTGTCTTCATGCGCGTTATTCACTTTGGTCGCATGTTTCTCAGATTGTAATCTTCCCCTCTAAATAAACTTTAATTGAATGTCGCTGCTTCCCCAAATTTACAGCAGTTTGCTGTCATGGAGAATTAAATCTCGATCATCCTGCCATTCTTCTTCGGTTGGTATTGCTTCTATGCGCCCAAAAACGCTCACTGACTTACCATTTCCGCCCCAACGTGGTCTTTACCTCGGAAGACTTGCTCGCACATTTTGATGGCTGTAACATGCATGCCCGGGTACTCCTTGCTTACATTGTAGCCATTGGACACGACAACCCAGCATGATCGGCCACGCCGCCTGAAAAAGAAAGTGAAGTCGGTGGCCAGCTCAAGCGTCATTTCCCGAGAGGACCCGAAACCTGGCGCTCCAGTCAAGCGGTTCGTTATAGAGTGCTCAAGCCCGAATATATGACGGCAACATTACTGATCACATCTTATAGTTCTACTAGTAGCGGTGTTCCTTGTGTACTTGTGGTACCTAAGTTTTGAATTTGGAAATTAGGAAACATTCGCCGCTGAAGCGGATTTCTTTAGAGTAATATGTAAAACCATGAAGGCGTCTTTGTCTTGGTTTTTTTTTCAATTGCGTCATGCTTCTTCTCTAATCACAGTCAGCTGTTCCCAGCTCCAATGTAGGTGCTGTTTTCGTCAACAAGATCTGTCGTCGGCAGCCTAAAAATACTGATTTTTCCCGACCTACGCCGGAACCTTTTCACCGCCTCCCATCACACCATGACTTATTATACAATGTTCTTGAACATCAGCCTATCAGCGTGCAGAGAATAGTAATTGGCCGCCGATGATGCATTTCAATATGCCTTCTATATTCAACATTGTACACCCTTGCTCTCACCAAGAACATCCGATATTTGAGCCTTACGCTAACGTATGAACATTTCTCATTCCACTACGTGCCATGCGCTGGAACGAACTCGCAATCAGCTTGGCCTATGTATATAAATCTACGACAGCATTAAACAGACGCTTCGGCCTTATTGGACACTGCTTAGGAAAAACGTCAAACAATGGCGCGGCTCACTCGAGAACGTATCGCATTTGGGCCAGTGAACAGGGAGAGAATCTGTGGTGGTTATGACCCTTATTCTTGTAGCTCATTATGTATCCTTCTTCCCAAGAACACTGAGCAGCTCCAGGATGTCCGCTGATTGGAGAATATGGCCCAGATCCGTCATGTACAGATCCCAGCCTATAAAGACAGCAACGAAAGAGACTTTAGGCAACATTGTAAGTTTAATTGTGAGGTTGTGTAACGTTAGAGTGTAACATTGTAACGTTTCATTTTGTTTTCGTTTCATTTGGTCGTGACGTCAATAGCGACGAAAGCTACTTTTAATGTTGCCGTAAGGACTCCACAATAAGGCTGCAAAGAGGATTTCACGACCAGAAGTATTTTCTTACTAAGCTTGCTCATTATTATTTGCTCTCAATAGTGTCGACCATCCACTTCATTTGAATACCGGGAACTACTTACAAACTTTACCGGAAACTACTACATACAACGTTTCTCCCTTCCCTCAGGTTGTGGTGTCCATCGATATGTGAGACAGTTACTCGCCTCTCCTTGGCCTTTACTTGCAGGATTCCGGACGCAATGATCATACCCTTAAAACACTCAAGGCCTCCACGCAATCCGTTTTGCGACTTCTAGGCCGCATATCCTCCCAGCACAAAGGTTTAGACGAAGCAGACAGCATGAAAGTAGTGCATGCTTTTACACTTTGCCGCATTTTATACGCCACCCCATATCTTAAGCTGAACCGCTTGGAAAAAGAGCGAGTGAACGCCATGATTCGTCTAACAACCAAGGCAGCCTTAAACCTACCTGGCAGCACTAGCACAGCCAACCTCCTTGAAATAGGCAAGCATAACACCTTTCAGGAACTAGCAGACGCGCACCTTCAGACACAGTATCTAAGACTTGCCCCGAGCGCAACTGGCAGGCATATCCTTGCTTCCCTTCGCACCAACATTCCCGCTTATAGCCATTTCTCGACAAATTCATACCACCCTCGTTGTGAAACCCCTTCCTCGGAACGTTCATCCCCAGTACCACATTCCTCGCCGCACTGCTCGCTCTAAGGCCCTTCACAAGTATTACGGACAAGCCCAGGACGCCATTTGGGTAGACGCCGCGTGCAAAACGCATGAAGCTGTAGCAGTTGGTTACAATCCAGCCCTAGCACAGCCCCTCATACACCGCCTGCCCTCGGGCTGTACGCCTGAGGAGGCAGAGGAAACTGCCATCGACCTAGCCCTTGTACATTCCAATGCAAATTACATCTTTAGCGACTCCCAAATATTCAGGGGGGCGCTTTGTTGACCTAAAGTGCGGTGAGTCGGAAGCCTTAAGCGCTGTGGTGCTGCTTGTGGATGGATGGATGGAAACAACTTTATTACACCAAAACAAAATAAAAAATCTTCCAGGGTGGTCTCCTACTGATCCAGGAGTCCACGGGCTTGCGCTTCACGTAAAGCCCGATCCACTAGCCATTTCTGTCCGGCGGGCTGAGCGGTCCGTAAAGCAGCCTCCCAGGAAGAATGAGTGGGATTGGGGATGGGGGGTACTGCCTTTGGGGAAGGACATTCCCAAAGGTAGTGGAAAAGTGTAGATCTGGGCACGCCACAGGTGGTACAATCAGGAGGAAAGGTGGGGTGAAAGCATGAGAGACGGTGGGGGGAAACAAAACAGCCTGTCTGTAATTGCCGTCATGTGGTGCTGGATGAGGGCGACAAGGTACTGTGGGGTGGTGGCAGTGTCATGCGGCTGAGTTTGTAGAATGTTGTAATTTGATGATATGTATACAGGACCGATGTAGCCTCGTTCGTAGGGTTGGGTGCCTGATCATCCGGGGTCCGGGAGGAGAGTTCTCGGGCCAGCGCATGAACGCGCTCATTACCGGGGATCGAGGCGTGCCCAGGGACCCACGACAGAGTAACCGTTCGGTCGAGAGAGGTGACTGTGGCAAGAATACGATGTGTTGCCGGCGTCGCCACGCCCTTTAGGTAGTGGCGGTACGCGGCCTGGGAATCTGTGCAAATTTCGGTTACGTTTTTGTCAATGGTGGAGTGGGCCAACGCAAGTGCGATGGCGGCTCCTTCCGCTTCTGCAGGCGAATTAGTCCGGATAGTGGCGGCGGCCCCCACTGTGCCGTCTTCATAGGGTGCGACTGCCGTGAAATATCCTGGTTTCGAATTTTGTGCCCCGTCGACATAAAGGATATCGGAGCGGTTGCTGTATGTTTTCGTGTAATAGCTCGCTCGTGCCTGCCGCCTACCCTGATGGAAACTAGCGCTCATATTGCGCGGTAGGGGCTTCTGATATATGTTATCCTGAGTGCGCAGAGAGATCATGTAAGGTGTAGGACTTGTTGGGGTGGGAATGGGTGGATTGAGACGTAGCTGTCGCAGTAGGCGTTGTCCTGTTTCTGTGCGACTCAGGCGGACTAATTGGTTGGTGCGTTGAGCCTCTATTAATTCGGTCACTGTATTGTGGGTACCAGTGGCCAGGAGACGTTTCGTGCTAACCGTCCGTAGAAGCCGTAGGGCGGAGGTGACAGCCGTGCGTATTAGGATGTCTGCCTGTTGTGTTTTCCGCTGAGTGAGTGTGTGGTATGGGAGGTGGTATATAATGCGGCTAATGATTAGTGCATTTGTCATATTGAGGGTCTCCCGTTCAGACAGCCCATGATTGTGTGCTGCCACCCGCCTGATAAGTGCAGCGACCTGTTTGGTCTGTTTTTGCAAGAGCTGTAGGGTGGTGGTTGCATCGAGTGTGTTGCTAATGAGAAGGCCGAGAATCTTCACCTGAGGCACAATGGGCACTGGATTGCCGTACATGTGTAGTTCGATCTGGGGGTCACTGGGGAGGGGCTTCAGTTGCAGGAGTTCCGATTTATTTGGAGAGCAACGGAGGCCTGTGTTAGCTAAATGAGTGGTGGTGATGTCTATGGCAGATTGCAGGATATCCTAGGCTGTTCCAATGGATCCTCCCGTTGTCCACAGGGTTATATCATCTGCGTATATGGCTGTGTGCAGCCCTGGGATAGCAGCAAGGGCCTTTGCCAGTGGCGCTAGGGCAATGTTAAAAAGTAAAGGTGACAGAACCGCCCCTTGTGGGGTACCCCGGTTACGCAGGGGGAAAGGCTGGGAGGCAATATCCCCAAGGTGGAGTTCTGCCGTGCGTCCCTGAAGGAAGGCCCGAATATATTGCCATATGCGGGTGCCGCATCCCGTGGTGGCTAATGTCGTGAGGATATGGTCATGGCTTATTGTGTCGAAAGCCTTATGAATATCCAGGGCCAGTATGGCTCGCGTACTGGCTGTACGGCGCCTGGTGCAAAAGAGGGACTCTTTAAGGGCAAGAAGTACGTCTTGCGCCGAGATGTTTGGACGGAAGCTGAATTGAACGTTGGATAGAAAGCCTGTTGTTTCTAGAAACGGTTGCAGGCGATTGAGAATGACATGCTCGAAGAGCTTGCCGACACAGCTCGTTAAGGAGATTGGGCGCAAATTTTGAAGAGTGAGGGGTTTGCCCGGTTTGGGTATGAATCCCATGCTGGCATGGGTCCAGGCTGATGGGAGCGTCCCAGCTTGCCAGTGGTTATTAAAGAGCTCCGTGAGTTCCTGGAGGGAGACATCGTCCAGATTGAGTAGTGCCTTGTACGTTATGCCATCCGGCCCCGGCGCCGTAGAGCGGCGAATACTTAAGAGTGCTCGGCGGACTTCGTTTAAGGTGATGTCGGCATCAAGTTCTGGGTTAGGTGGAGGTAGATTAGGTGGATCTGCCGACTGAAGAGATGTTGGTATATAAGTGTCCCGTAGTTAGCCAATTACGTCGGTGCCCTTTTGGAGCTCTAGTTGTATTAGACTTTGTGTGTTTACTTGTGTCTGAGATTTAGTGGTTGTTGGATCCAAGAGAGCACGTAGGAGGGACCACGTGCGTTTAGTGCTTAATGTACCCTTGAGGTCGTTACAAAATGTTGCCCAGTTTGAGCGGGCTAGCGTGTTCGCATATTCTTCTGCCTCGCGAGTGAGAGCGGCTATGCGGAGTCTCAATTTCCGATTGTGTCGCTGGTGACGCCAGCGCTTGAGAAGTCCCTGTCGGGCCTCCCATAGATGAGCAAGATGCGGATCAATCTGCGGTGCCTTAGGGGTATTTTTAATGCTTTTGCTGTTCGCCTGGATGGCCTTCACCAGACGGTCAGTCCAGTCAGTAACAGTACGGGGTTCTGTAGAATCAGCTGCCAAATATGAGCGCAATTTATCCCAGTCAGTGAGAAGCTCCGAACGAGGGTTGAAAATCTTGGAATCATAAGCTATAATAGTGCAGACTGGAAAGTGGTCACTTCCAAGGGTGTCTTGGAGCACCGTGTGAGATTTAACGGTTATGTTCGGTGTGGCCCATGTGAGATCGGGTGTGGTGTCGCGGGTGGCGCTTGTGCCAATGCGAGTGGGTACGGTGGGGTTTGTGATCAGGCTAAGGTTGTAATCAGCCATTGCGGTAGAAATCAGGTTACTTTAGGGGGTATCCGAGGTGTATCCCCAGTGCGTGTGACGTGCATTAAAATCACCCACCACAAGGAGCTTTGAGGAACGGAAGGAGCCCAGGATGCCCGGAATAACTCTGCCTTTATCTTTAGGATTGCTGTATATGTTAATAATGGTGAGGCCATATGTGTGTCCTGGTGAGCTGAGCTCTATCGCGGTATATTGAGTGCCCTTGCTGTCTGGGGTGTTTGTCGGTGTGCGTTCTAGTACCGGCACGGATGCGAGTGTCAGGATTGCCGTACGTGGTGTAAGGGCTGCCGTGTGATAACCGCGGATATGAATGCGATTTGTTTCCGTCTCTTGCAGAGCGATGACATGGGGGGGATTAGGGGAGTTTGCTATATATGCGGCTAGTTGTGCTTGTTTTCGGCGTATGCTGCGACAGTTCCATTGCCATATAATTGTTTCTGTTGGTGTAGTGGACTGTCGTCGCCGCCGACCTTTTCGCGTGCTATTGTTCTGCGCCATGTTGCTGGTCTGGAGATAGTGAAGCAGCGGGTTGAACTGCGCGCTGCTTGCGAGGTAATTCCTGATGCGGTACAAGATCGAAAAGCTTTATGATGCCGGCTTCATGTTTTTCCAAGCGTGTGTTAATCGTAGCTTCTATCCTGTCAGCCATGGACTGTATCAACTGTGCCTGGGCTAGTATGAGCTGTTGCTGCATCGCTCCAAGTTGTTCAGCAACTATAGTGTTTATTATGGTAGTGATTTCTGAGCGAAATTCAGCGGAACGTATGTACTGTTTAACCGCCTCTTGAGGTGTAATAGGGGGGTCAGGGTTTCGAAAAGAGGTAGGAGTGGAGGCTGCTTGGACGCACAACTCACCCTTTTTAGCAGGGCCGGCTTCTTTCTCGGGTGTAGCGTTCCGGAGTGACTGCGTCTCCTGGGTCTCCTGGATGTGGGCTGCGCAATCACTGGCTTTCGACGTACAGGCCCGTGGCTCGGTGGCGTCTGTCTCGGTACCACTGGGCCCCTGATGTGTGGTTAAGATGTGTCACTGATGTGTGGTTAAGATGTTAAGCTTCGCCTCTAAGAGTGGAACGCGACAGCGTCTTGCAACGCTGCCAGGGAGTCCACAGAACGCCATCGCCCGTTCGGCTCTACGCCTTGCTCATCCGTAAATTGGTTTTTGAGGAAAGGAAATGTATCTGTCTCGCATATCTCGGTGGAGACCTGTACCCCACCGTAACGGGAAGGGAGGAATATGGGAGTGACCGAAGACACCGCATCACTAGCCGCGCCGTTGTTAATTCCAATCCATCGAGCGGGCATGGCGGAGTGGTAGCGTGCTCGTCTCGCACTCCGGAGACCGTGGTTCGATTCCCCAACTCGACCAGTTTCCTACTCGGTTTTATTTATTTATCTGGTCTGACTAGGAAGGTTAATTAGGCTACTTGGTCAATTAAGCAATTAACTAACCTCAGTCCCACTTGCCTGGAGCATCACTATACCATCCCTTTAATTGGATGCATGGTTACTAAACAAAGTACAATTGGCTCGTTTGAAATTCGCGCACTGTGACGTCACGACCATTTGGACCAATTGAAAAGTATGACATTTCTGTCGACAACTCCTGCTTACAACAACGAGGCATTAAAGGCTTCCGCCTTAAAACGACTCTGTTCAACATCGCGAGAGGCAGGATTCACGCCCCTGCTTGGGAGTTGTTCAACACCCCCACCAAAAACTTACCACGCAGGGTAGAGCTCCAGTGGGTGCCGGCTCACTCTGGGAATCCAGGAAACGAGGCTGCCGATAAATTGGCCCGAGATTTGCCGGGCTCAGGACGGCCTCGGTCCAGGCTTCTCGAGAGAACGGGCGCACACCTTTGCAGAAAGAATGTCGTACGCCAAAAAAGGACGAAACAGGAAGGAAAAACACTGAACAGGAAAGAGGCGCAGGTGCGCCTCTTTCCTGTTCAGTGTTTTTCCTTCCTGTTTCGTCCTTTTTTGGCGTACGACATTCTTTCAAGACAATGTACCAACTAACCCGTCAAAAAGTTCTACCTTTGCAGAGCTCACACAAATGCCCCGCTTGGACCGTCGGGCTTACCCTCCTCCACACCCCTCCCTTACCCACTCCCAACAGATCCTCTGGAGACGCCTCCAGACCCGCTTTCTCTCATCCCCTCAGCGGCTATCTCGCTACTGCGCCACCTCCCCTGCATGCTCCCTGTGCGGCGACCCTTACGCCACACTCTCCCACATCCTTTTCGGCTGCCCTGCTGATCCTCCCCCGCAGGGACAGCCCGCGTTATCAAGTTGAGAGGACTGGGAGGTCGTGCCTTCGTCTCTGGATCCGCCATCGCAGCATGCTGCGGTGCTTCAGGGTGCCGACGTCATGAACAAACACCACATGAACGTTCCGACGTAGAGTGGGACCGTGCGGTGGTACAGGGGCCCAAGGGGGGTCTAAACACACTTGCCATAATAAAGTTTTTCTCTCTCTCTCGTCTCTCCTTTCCTCTAAAATCACATTCTCAACGGAGACGCACAACGGCCACTTCAGAGAGCAGTGTCACTGCAGGCCGTTTATGATCTCTTCGGGCGACGGATGGGCTTTCAGAGGCCTCCTAGAGGTAAATTGGTACTACGAGCGATTCGTCCAACGTGCAATGCGTCGCGCCGAACGGGCGACGGCGAACCGTGGATTCCCTGGCAGCGCTGCCACAGCCCGTCGCGTTCCACTCTTAAAAGCGAAGCTTAAGCGTCCTCCAATTCTTTCACTCTTTCTCTCTCTCCTTTTTGCATACGCTTCTATTCCGCATTCATTCACTACGTGTATGAAACACTATGGATGGCAAATTGGTTTTTGAGGAAAGGAAATGGCGCAGTATCTGTCTCACATATCTCGGCGGACACCTGAACCGCGCCGTAAGGGAAGGGAGGAAGGTAGGAGTGAAAGAAGAAAGAGGTGCCGTAGTGGAGGTCTCCGGAATAATTGTTGAGTACCTGCAAACGCCGCATATCTCATGTTAGTATAATTTAGCATACATTTTTTAGTAAACAAAATACAAAAAATATGTGCATGATGTGGGCTTAAATAAATGCAGATCAAAGTTCACTGTTTTCCTGAAGAGCTTAGTGTGCGAGGTGAGCTTCTGCTGTTCGAGCCAGCACAATATTGCGCGCTCTGAAGAAGAGTAGGAAGGCGAAGGACTAGCAATGGGTGGCTCTTTTGCCAGTGAATTTCTCTGTCCATTTATCCGGCGCCCTGCTAAACAGGGGCAAGAGTCCACCGTTGCGCTTCGACGCCTTTTCATAACACTTGTTCAGTGAAGTACAGTTGGTCTCGGCCGTAAACGTAGTGGGAATCTACTTCCTCGCAATCGGAGAGCCGGTCCGCGAGACGTGGACGCAGCTTAGGGCTTGACAGTGGTGGCGCGATTGCGACTGTCCCTCGCGGAGCGTGCGTTCATCATACGCTCGTCGGTGTGCGCCCCGCTGTGCTGCGTCGGCCACATTGCGTATCCACCCCGCACGTTCACGCGTTATCTGGCCACTATGCGGCTCGTTCTTCAGGGGCGCGCAAGACGGAGACAGTAGCGCGAGCGCTCCTCCGGCTTCCCACAAACATGGGGGGGGGGGGGGGTCGATTTAACCTTCCCCACCTGCCGAAAATGTGTAGCGTGCTCGCCTTACCACGAATCGGCGAACTAGTCAACTACACCGACTACCCGGGGAGGGGGAAGCTGGCGTCGCCTTTTATTGCGAAAGCAATACTGCTCGCGGCTTGAGCCCTTCAGCGTCGTCCCGGCGGTGTAACCCCGTTTGACCTTTAGCATGACCTTCGCTGTGTGGTCACGCCAGACGGAGAGAGACAGAGCCCCACTCGTCTCGTCGCGGTCGTCCCCAACGTAACCACGGTGCGCCGAGCAGCAGCTGCGCGCCGCTGCCGTGAGGAGGCGCTCGCTGTGATGACGTCATGCCAGACGGAGATATATCGGGCTCCGACCCGGCTCGTCGCAGTGACCTTTTTCTCTTTCCTCTGATCTCTTAACTCTCCTCTATCTGCACGTGGCAGCGGTGGTGGCTTGGCTCGAGCCAGTAGACAGGCCCGTGCAATTTCCTCTTCATCCTTCTCTCAGTCACAACAACAACAATCGTCGCAGTCGTCCCGGCGTAACCACTCTGTGCGTTTCAGCCAGGCCATGCCGTCCGACATGCACAAGGCAAGGCTGCAACGAGTCGCTCAAGCTAGGAAACGACGGCGGGCTGAAGAAACGGATGAAGTTGCTTTCGCAATTTCCGGGCTTAACCAAGCTGAGCCTCTGCCCATTTTTCTTCAGAGAGCGCAGTGTCGGCCCGACAGCCCTGCAACAGCCACGCTTCTATCAGGGGCAGGCAGGTGCGGTGGCGGAACCTGGCGTCTTCGTCTCTTCCCGCTGGCGTGCGCGACTTTGGCTGGCTGCGGGGCTGGCGGGTTCTGCCTACGGCAGATAGCATGGCGGCTTGAGGCGTGACACCCTCCGCCTGAGGTCGGCAGTGTGGTCTCGTAGAAACCATGCCACATGCTCTTTTTGATTGTATCGTTGCAAGAACATTCTGGGTAGTCATGTCGCGCATGTTCGGGGCCACTCTGGCTTCTAACTCGAGATCCCGCGACCCGTTTGTGCGAATGTTGCTGTGCATCGGCGCCTTTGTGTTGTGGCGCCAGAGAGGAGTGGCGACCCGGTACGGCTGGCCACAGAGGGCCATGTACCCCTTGCTACAGCGCGTACGAGCGCACATGTTGGAGCAAGCGTGTGCGAACCTCGTGTCTTTGGAGGAACCGCCGCTGGTCAACCCGTTTCACCGACGCGTGGCGTGGTCGTGTGGCCGAGCTGCCTCTCCCGTACTAGACACCAGTGAAAGCGTGTGAGTGATGTGCGCGCGGGAAAGCCGTCTAACGTGGAACTTTAGTGACGCAAGTGCGCGGTAAACTCTGCGCTACAAACTCCAAGGCTGTGTGTGAAAACTTTGGCGGGCTTCCCGCTTGTATCGAAGTAAGACATGATGTTGGTCTAGTCGGTTCATGGTTAGAGCGAAACAAAACTGCGCGAAGACGACGGGACAAAAGAAAGGCACGAATACACGCTTTGTGTGTGTGTATTCGTGCCTTTCTTTTGTCCCGTCGTCTTCGCGCAGTTTTGTTTCGCTCTTCCCGCATGTGCGGTTTTCGTTGTGTCTTCGACGATTGCGGTCGCTTTTTGATTGTAGTGTTTTTTCGAGGGTCAGCAGTCCCTTAGACCACACTGTCCAATAAACTTCTCCCAAGTGTTTTTTTTTTTTTCGTAAGACGTCATCTGAGAGTGATCAGCGCTAAAATGTGTTTTTTTTTTTATTTTAAGCCTAATTTTTTTATCGTCAAAGCATTTTCATTGTAACGTATGCTCAAGAGGCAGAGATACTCGATATGCCACAGGTGCGTTGCGGTGGATGATTGGACATGAGATTGATACTTCCGGAACGTAGAACTTCAGCATGAAGCTGTTAATTCGCTAGATTTACGTAATAGAACAAGCCGCTGAAACTTCAACCATTGTAAAAAGTGCCGAGATCACAGCTCTAATATAAAGCAAACTTTCCCAAGCGAGATTTCTGTCAGATCTTCTTAAAAGCCCTGAAAAAAAATATATAGTCCAGAAGCCTTATTTTCACTACCTCCAGCAATTTTACATTCACCGTTGAAATCCCTGACAGTTATGTGCTTACATTCTAAATCTAATGTACGCTGTGTCCGGCAATCCTTAGTAAGCGCACAGCTCCTGTTTATGAGTTGTTCAGGTGTTTTACAAAATGAAGCATCAATCAAAAAAGAAGCTTCAATACAGTCGTTCAATTACTGCCCATTTGGTCAGCATTCATGCGCAGCCACAATCTTGTCAATCTATTTTATTTGTTCTTTATTTCTCTCATTAAAATATCTTGCCTCCTCTTTATCGACGACGTCCCGGCGCAGGCCTTTTAAACTATTTTTTCCACAGGCCGGGTTGCAAAGAAAAAAACATGCAAGTGTCTAGGTTATTCTCGAGTTCCGAACCCCATTAACGACAGCACAAGCTGTATTGTCGTCCTTTGTTTTGGGAGCTGTGTAAGCAGATGCGTATTAACAGATACCCCGCATCGTTACATTGGTAACCAAACATCTATTCGCGCCAGCACTTGCTCGCGGACGTGTTTTCAACCGTGTCTTGCATTGCTTTTAACGAGTTCCATAAAATAATTTGTCTTACAGGTGGGCAATCTCGTGTGCGATCGTGTGCATTCCAGTGTATAAGCCAGGGCTGTCTTCACCAAGGGCAACGAAGTAGTCGGTACAAATGCCACCAACGTAGCCAACTCCTGCAGAAAAACACGAAACACAAAATTTGCGTCTCAAGGCGAGTTGTGACAGCATCTGCTGTTAAAGGCGATGTTGCCGGCCTCCACCTAGTAGTAAGAGTGAAAGGTGTCAACATTCAGCGATCGCTGTTTTATGATGTTAATGAGTGAAGAGGATTAACGAAGGAAAAGCGGAAAAGGGTCTAGGCACAGGTTGAGAGGTGGGCTGCACGCGCTAAAGAAAAGCGAAAGGCAGAGCAGGACCGTAAAGAACGGAGCCACCGTCCGCCTATTTTTAGGTAGGTAGCAAGTGAGCTTAAAAACTTAATGACAGTCGAGTGCTAGATTGGAGATGTGAAAACGTACAAGCGTGTACCTTGGTATTCGTGATCCTATTACGGACACATAACTTCGAGAGCGACGGCGACATGTACCACACCGCTATAATGTCTTATATAAGCTGTTGATGTAGTTGGCGTTTTTCTATGAAAGCCATAGCGCGCTGTGTGGCGCCGTACTAACAGGGGCAACTTCACAAGAAACACCACCGCAAGTTGTCCCTCCTACGACTACTGCAGTGGAAGAAAACATACCACTCTCCTTAAGCAGAACTGCATGTCATTCCCTTCCGTGTGTCCGGTCATTCCCTTCAGGGAATGACCGGACACACGGTATTGAATCCGTAGTAGCAGGGCTTCCGTCACGCTCTTACATACCGTACTACTTATTTTCCACCGCTAGCCACTATGGTATGTTTACTAGGGACTACTCTTCAGGAATGCAGGCAACGTTTTTCAACGTCAGAGAATGAAAAAGCATTCAAGTCTTTCATACAGCTAAAATCATGATTTTTATTGTAGGTGTGTTGTTTATTGTTTTAACACTCTGACGTCTTATGTCATCGCAGTTATCGGTGTCGAAATAAATTTGAATTGATCTGGTCGGATCTAAAGCAAACAAAGGGCAGAGAGCGAAAGTTGCCGACAATGAAGCCATTATTAAAAGGAATGATGCAGTCGTTTAGTAGTCTATAAAAATTGTTCAGTACTGTTTCGACAAAAAGGCACTAAGCAGAGATGGAAATTATGTTGACACAAGATGACAGCAAGGCACCTTGGAGGATGATCACACAGAAAAGAAACTAAACAGAAATTAAAAAACAGCCAGTACAGTATGGAAATAAAGTAGGTCAAAAAGTGAGAGAGGAATAACTATACAGGAACGACAGATGATGTTAACTACAAAATCAAGATATAAAATTCAAGCTCTTCAAGACAATATTACCTCTTACCTAAACCCCTAGTGTCTAGCTTGCCGTTTTCATCCTCTGCAACAACGTCACGTCTGTAAAATTAAAAGCGCCCAGGGATTTCTGGAATTAGTTTTTTTTATTCTTGAAGTATTCCAAACACTAAGGCATAGAAACAGTGAACGTACCCAGATAAAAGGACCACAATATCTGGTTTCCCGAATTTATCTCTCCTTTGTACGGCGTAGACTCGCAGTTGAGCCAACGTGCGACTATCATACATATATTCGTCTGTACCGCGGAAATACGTTTCGTCCTGGTAAGAATCAAAAGACAGTTAGTATAAATCTGCCCAAATTTATTAATCTGCATGCTCCTACCGTGCTTTCTTCCAAACCAGTCAGGACCAGTTTCACTCTAGGATCTTGCATATCGCCGTACCTTAAATTTGCCTGAAATTAAAAACAATGGCTGCAAGTCACAAACTTTTTTGAAATCAATTCTATGTTCAAAGAAGACAATGCTGGCAGCTCGTACTAGCTAGCATGCACATTATTTCGCGTCTTAGCCTTCAAATGATTAGTGTTACTTGGCTGTCATAGTTTGTCACGAGACGTGCTTTGCAGGCGTTTTTGTTTAGTGCAGTACAACCCTAAAATTAGAGCATAGGATCGCAAACAGTGCGGTTGCAATATAGTGCCGTATATGCAAACCCTACAACACCTGTGTGGATTTTCAGGATACACGTTGCTAATTTCACGAGTAGAAGCAGCAATATAGATTATGTTGGTGACCCAACTTTAAAACGCCTTTTAATTTGTATTCTGAAAGTGAGAACATCCCTTGCGTTTAAATGCAAAGGAATGCCACTCCTGCCTTCAGGTACAAGCCGGCAAGTGACGCATGCTTGTGCGCTCGCTCCTAAGCAACGAAAAACCGGTAAAAAAAAGTGCGACTTGTAAAAAACCTGCCAAGCGAAGATTGCTGGTTATAGGGTTTACCTTTAAGTCATGTCTTCGAGAACAGTAAGAAGCCTCGCTGTAGTATGTCGTATTCATCTCGCAGCTTTTGTTTCGTAACTGATTTCAGCGAGCCAACAAATGAGCGGAAGAACGTTACTCCATATCAGAGTACTCCGTTGTAATTTGACCGCTTGACTTTCTTTAGCATACACCAAAATCTAAGCATAGAAGCACGGGTTCGTGCACTTGGCGACCATCAAAACTCGATCTTTAGCCACAGCGAGGTCAGACAGATGGAGCCAGCCGCGCTCCACAAGGCTCCACGCCGCTTACGCAACTTGCCCGTTTTAATCAGCGCTAAACATCAGCTACTTTTTTTAAGCGGAGAACCAAATTTTCACGAACGAAAAAGTAATCGCAAAATCGCATAATTCTGCACACCGAGTTTTACACAACTGTGAAGCCCAATCAACCTGGCTTAAGAGTTTAACGCAGGTGTTTAGATATTACGTTTCGTTATTGGTTATATCTTATACAAAGTTCGAAAATATTTGGCCCCGGCTAATTAGGAGAAAATCAATTTAACATTAGGCTACTTGTGGGGCAAAAAGCGATGTTGTGGTGTTCCAGGCGATTAAAATAAATGTAGTGATTTAATTGCTTGCTTTAGAGCTGCTTCACCGAACTTTGTAATGCTAGTTGTGTTTTATGTACATTGTGCAAATGGCCGGGGCCCTTGTCAGGCGCTCCGTCGCCTTTAGACTCGGCCCCCTCTTGGACTGTGTCTGAGGAAGCAATAAAGAAAGAAAGAAAGAAAGAAAGAAAGAAGGAAAGAAGGAAAGGAAGAAAGAAAGAAAGAAAGAAAGAGAGAAAGGAAGAAAGAGAGAAAGAAGGAAAGAAAGAAAGAAAGAAAGGAAGAAAGAAAGAAGGAAGGAAAGAAAGAAAGAAAGAAAGAAAGAAAGAGAGAAAGAAAGAAAGGAAGAAAGAAACAAAGAAAGAAAGAATGAAACAAAGAAAGAGAGAAAGAAACAAAGAAAGAAAGAAAGAAAGAAAGAAAGAAAGAAAGAAAGAAAGAAAGAAAGAAAGAAAGAAAGAAAGAAAGAAAGAAAGAAAGAAAGAAAGAAAGAAAGAAAGAAAGAAAGAAAGAAAGAAAGAAAGAAAGAAAGAAAGAAAGAAAGAAAGAAAGAAAGAAAGAAAGAAAGAAAGAAAGAAAGAAAGAAAGAAAGAAAGAAAGAAAGAAAGAAAGAAAGAAAGAAAGAAAGAAAGAAAGAAAGAAAGAAAGAAAGAAAGAAAGAAAGAAAGAAAGAAAGAAAGAAAGAAAGAAAGAAAGAAAGAAAGAAGGAGCTCGCTCTGTATTTTCCCGCTTTCTAGGGCAGTCTGACTGTACAAAAGGAAAGCTATAAATACCGACTAGCGCGCAGAAAACATGACGAGAGAAGAATGCTCCGGAGAGACGCAAACAGTGCTGGTGCCATCAAGGGCTTTGATATAACGAAAGGCGGCCACCATAGAACAGTGAAGAAAATGAGGCAATATGAAAGGAAGAAAATGTGTAAAAATATCTTGAGAAGCATAGCATACCACTCGTTCCGGTGGACATCAGCAGCCATTTGTACAACACATGCTGACAACGCCGCAAGCTTAGTTCTGTCTGGCCTACAGTTACTTTCAAAACCTCTTGTTCATGTGCTACGAACCGAATCAAACCTTTTGTCCATTCAACAAGGCTGAGCAAAGGCGGAAGAATTGTCACGTTAAAACAAAAGAAAAGTTGCGATCGATGATGGCAGGAAATTCAATTTTATTTTTTTTTTTTTTTATTTGACAGGTACTGCCAACCTTATGCAAGGTTGGCATCTCGTAACCAGGCTACACGCCGAGCACGGCGGTAGAACTGCACAAAACTGTAGTGGATCTTGGGAACAAACAGTGTCGGGTTTGGTCTGCGTACAGTATACGCCATTCGAATAAGCTCGCAATTATTACCTAGATGTCCATAGAATCAACTCTGTGTGCATTTATTGCAAAGGTGAGTAATGTGTGCATTTCTGAAGGGGGCCTCAGTTCACACCGTGCCTTGTCTCCTTCTGCCACATGGCGTGGGGCTGAATTCAACATAATGAAGTTTCAAATTTCATCAAACTCCGATGTGTGCCCATTCAGCTGGACGTTTCACTTTTCGTGAGCTTTTTGTCACTACGGTAGGCGATAATTCGGCTATATTTGTTTCCCTTTCTTCTCGGCTATTTGCGCTTGATAAACAATTGCAAAAGCATTTCTTAAATCCTCCGAATAGCCCTTACATTTTCACATTTCAACAAGGCTCGCGCCTGAAAGCAGTGTCCAGCAGTAGTTTTAATCGCAGGCCGGCTGAATATCAAACGATTTGCACCGTTACGCAAAAATCTAAACTTTTAGATTACGAAATAAATTTTTCAGCTTTCTTTTTTCCAGCAGAAAGGTGAGAAAATCTACCGACTTTCCATATGTAGGTGGGCTTTCGGTCCGTTCAATTTGAACCATAAACTTCATACTCACTGCGTTCAGCATTATGCAGACGTAAAGAATTGCCTCCTTGGTATTGTTAAAATGACGACGATGGACTCTGTCCAATATAAAAAAAGCTTCCACAGTAAGTTCCTCCGGAACAGTTTCTTCGGCTCCGTATTTCCTGGCAGCTACGAAATAATCCTTGCCTGCAACGTAAGTATTAGCAATATTTCCTAGTTCGTCCTTTCGTAGTATACAATATTGTGTGTTCCACTCAACAAAATGCAAGCAATGTGCATATTCATTTCAAACTATAAGCCGATTAATTAAAATTTCTTTCCGTACCTAATACTTACGGCTAATGGCTAAAGGAGGTCGAAGCAAAATCCAACAAAGAGTCAATGAAATGGTGAAATGGTTTTTAGTAAATAAATTAACAGTAGTTGTCCAAAAAGCAAGCAAATATATTTCTTTCCAAAAGGAAGGACAACCGCTCTTCAGCTAATAACCTTCTTCAATTAATTGTTCTTTTCTCGTTCAGCTGTTAGCCAGAGCGTTTCAACCACTTCGGTTTTGCCCCGCCTTTCCTGTCACTTTTTTTCTGCTGTGCAAGGTACTGGTGTCTTTCACACTTGCAACCAACAAAGAATTCTTGCAATAAGTTTCTCTTCCTTCATTGTGCTGCCCTACTGCAGAAAAGAAATGCTTCGCTGCCAAAATGCCCAGAACATCTGCGGTGTTCTCTTCACTACATGGCACACCCCCGCCTCTCGCTGTCATTCGGCACCGCTGCAAATGACAGGCACCGCAATCACTTTCAACAGGCACAATGCAAAGACGATCATACGATGTGATGCGAGAAATCTGCGGTAGTAATACTGGTCTTACATTTCGCTTTTACAATGATCGTGTTCCCATTCCGTCTTGGAATCTAATTTCGCCGTCTGCTTCTGGTGGGCGGAGACTTCTGGCGATTAGAGGTAGGTGATGGGCGGCGGATGAGGGGCGGATGAGGGCCGGATGAGTGGGGGCTCGTGCGTGGAAGATGCATATTTAAAGGTAGGTCAATGGAGGTGCACCCACTGGATGTGCACCGATACGCCGGGGACACTGAGGGGTGGCTGCTCCGCACACATAGATAGCCACAGATTTTATCGAGCTGGTCGTTAGAGCGACTTGCATCCAACACGGTGGCGTGTGAAGTCTCCCCGTGTGAAGGAAAGCGCCAGCCACCACCCACTTCAGCCCAACAACCTGTACCGTGTGAATACGAGCCCTCTGCAAAGGAGTCAGGCGAGCCCACCACCCTCCATAAGCATTCACCAACCAGAAACCCACACAGAATCGGAACAAAATACCGAAAAATAAATTGAATTTAAAGACAGTAGAAAGGCGATCAATGTAAAAACGAAATGCACACCCGGCCACTTCTTTAACAGTATCACGTGAGCATTCAACAAGCAGCTGTGCAGCAGCATGTCCAAGTGAAATGATGAAGCAGGCGATAATACTCACATGCGCACACATTGCTTGCCGTTCCATCCCCTTTCACCTCTCCGCTTGGTCACACAGCGCTGTGCGGCAGTTTGTTCGACTTTCGCTTGTTACTGTTAAACAACTGGCCGGGTGAACAATCAGTACTGGTAAAGCAGATTTGTCATCCCGCCACCCCACGGAGAATGAAAGGTGCCCTGCGACGTAGATAAAGCATGGGGTGTTTATTCTTTGTATGCAGAGTAAAGGACAATGTGAGTCCTGAACGTGCAATGAGATCACCGAACTCATAATATTTGATATTTTAATCTTCTCTAGAAATGCTTGTTTCGAGCCGATGGTGTCGCAACGCGGCGGCTATTTGCTGCAGCGGAAATGAGGTGGCATCCAGATAGGGCGCTGCCTTTCTCATTGGTTGGGCGTCCAGTTTCCATATTGTTCCTGTATACTTGCGAGATGGATCCAAAATATTATGTCTCTGAGTACTCAAAGCTTTTCGCATGCCACAAAAACTGGAAAGAAGCAGGGAAAGCGAACGAAAACTAACAAGAATACAGCTAGGGGCGACACTTTCCATTCCGCTTCAAACCTTCGTGGCGGCCAGCGCTGTTCAAAAAACGTTGGCTCAAACCAGAAAGCGAGCGCGTCGAGACCGGCCGTGACCATACCAAGACGGCAGCGAAAAAAAAGCCAGTCCACGCACCTTGCCCAAAATTGTGAAGAGAAAGGCCGAACAGGAGACGGGAGTCGAGTTAGGGGGGGAGGGGGGCTACTGCCGACAGCCTTCCAATCCGACTAAAGAAAGAAACTTCGGGGAGCTTCCTTTGTTGTTAGTAACCCCTGCCCTGACTATGGTGCCGCGTACACGGGGGCAAGACGCCGTCAAAATTCGCGGCTGTCTACAGCCCCGACAAAGCAACAACTGCATGCACGCTTCCGCTGGGTGTGCGCTAGGCGCGGTTCTGATTGCTAGCGCCCAATCTGGGCACTGGGTGAGTGAAATGGGCGAGTGAAATGCGTTTTCGTCCGAGTTTTCATTTCGAATTTTCAGAGTGGAATGACTTTCGTTTGCATGCTCAGATTTCAATAATTCTTTTTGCTCTGGTCTCTGAAAAGCATGATGAATCTATTTAATGATATTAACTGGTACTGAGGAAATCATCGCGGTGCCCCTTTAAAGACTGAAGAGGCCACCGATCTGCGTAGGCTACAGATGTAACCTTCATAAACTTACATAAACTATACTCCACAGCTCTTGCGACAATATTCCCATGGTGCGGGTCAACACTCAACCTGTGCCACATGACATGGGAGTTTACATCTTACAACACAGAACCTCCTATAATCAATAACAATAGAGATCAGTGAGAAGCACTGCTGGCCAGCTCCTTCTGATCACCAGAACAACCAGATCCACCAGATCCTCCTGATCAGAAGATCTACCAGGCTTGAGGGTAGCCAGCGGAGCACTGAAATAGGGGCCTTGACCATCGATAAGACTGACGTGAGGCAAGTTCAACAACTAATCATCCAATAAAGTTTATTCACTCACCCACTCACTCGAATCACATCGTATGATCTCCCGGCTAGTTTTTTCGCCAAAAGAGTTTAACGCTGCTCGCGCAGTAAATAGTATTATTACGGAAGGCAAGACGCAGAATCAAGAAGTGGACTGGGACAGAGCCCTTGCGCTAGGCCGATGACCTCAAAACGTGCGTCATCGCATCTGTCATATCCCGTTCTTCGGCTTGGAGCCGCCTAAGATCCGGTAGAGGTGCGAGTGTTCATCGTCATCCTTGCTTCGACCGATCGCTCCCGGTGAGCACCCCCCGTGCTCCTTGGCCATGTGTAAGCAGATTGCTGAGTGTAAGCTGATTGCTTACACTCTACATGAATGGTCCAAAATTAACTCCTTAAAAATAAACACTGAAAAAACAAAAGCCGTGCTTTTTAGACCTCGCAATAAACTGACTTTGCTGCCACAACTTTTTCTTAGGATGGGATAATCATCTATTCAATTAGTTCCAACTGTCAAAAGTCTTGGTGTCCTTTTTAATGGAAATTGGACTTGGAACGATCACGTCGACCTTGTGGTTAGCAAACTGTCTGAGGCCGTTGGCATTTTATGTCGACTGAGATATTTCATGCCAAAGCATATAAAGCGAATGCTGTATAACGCAATTTTTCTTCCGTTGTTGATTACTGTTTACTGGTCAGGAGTACCACATCTTTCGCTAACATCAACCGCTTGCATCGTTTACAAAAGAAAGCTGTTAGAAATATTGTGAACGCTCCTTTACTCGAACATTATACACCAATTTTTGAAGAACTAGGCAACATCCCACTTCCTCAGTTATACAAAACGTTACCTCGCAAACGATACAAGGTAAGCGTCATTAAAAACAACTCTTTTATGTTACAACAGTCAAGATTACAGTGTAAACATTCTATGTATTCAACTAGAACAAGCTTGAAATGGTTGTTACCTAGGACGCGCACAAATTATGGCTGTCAAATGTTGCGCTTCACTCTCCCACATTTATTAAATGATGAATCGGAGTTGACGAACAACTGATTGATAACTGTACTACCTCATGCCCTCAATGTTCGAATGTTAATCAATGTTCTTCTTTGTATCAACTTGGTTTGTATCAACTACCTCATGCCCTCAATGTTCGAATGTTAATCCATGATCTTCTTTGTATCAACTTGGTTTTTTTATGTGTGTGCCACTACCAAACTGCCTCTATCGACCTCGTCAAGCCTCATCACTGCTTTTTGCCGGTGCACCCAACATCCGGATGATGTTGAATAAAGTATTGATTGATTGATTGATTGATTGATTGATTGATTGATTGATTGATTGATTGATTGATTGATTGATTGATTGATTGATTGATTGATTGATTGATTGATTGATTGATTGATTGATTGATTGATTGATTGATTGATTGATTGATTGATTGATTGATTGATTGATTGATTGATTTACGAGCTGCCCCTTTCCCTTCCTTGTCCCCAGCCCAGACCACCCGAGAGTACAACGACCTTGAACCCACGAAGACATGAGACAAAACAGCAACACCCGCTCATAGCGCTGGGCATGTCCACGTGACCGGTGGATGTGAAGCTCCGCGACAGTGTCCACTTCACCGTCTCAATTATCGCGGTGGCACGCATTTCATTGTGCGTAACCCGTTTGTAACCACCCCTACTGTCACGTCATCCGCCATATCTTTCATTTTCACTAAGCACGATCCCACGGTGGCCCCGGTTACTATTACGGTATAGAAGACAAGCAAGCGGCCAATGGCACAGAAAGTGCCCTTCCGCTAGGCCTCCCATGTCAATGCATTTTTCATGTCATCTAGCTCATGGGCTTGCCACAGCGCAAAAATATAGTTTTTAAAGCGTTTCCTTTTCTGTCCACAAATTTATATAAAAGTTCTGTTTCCAACATACCAATTTCGATGAATGAAAGCGCTTCGTCGTCCATCTCCTTCTGCTCAATCTCGTAGATCATGTATGGGACCAAGCCGGATTCTGAACGTTCCGTTGTTGGGGCTGGTGCGATTCTCTCGCTCGGTCCCACCACACCTTCCTGAAACAAATTAGGCAAGTTTGAAAACTTGCTGAATCTGAGATGAAGCTGAAGCTCATGGCATGCTTTGTACGTCAATCCGCTTCACTTGTTCCCGTTAAGTGCAGTATTCCTTAAAGATGCTGCTTGTGGGATGAATGTGACTACGTAGAGCAACAATATTTCGCACAGATTATTAACATATAACTGATTTCAAAAGCCTCACACAGGGGTGGCTAATAGCACTTCCTTCGCTAAAGGTACTTTATGGGGAGAGCCTGTTCAGCAGAAGTTTGCATTTCAGCCGAAATAAACTGGATTCGCTGCGGCTAGGTAACCAACTATTAATCTTTTTCATGGCAGCGAAATGCCACATCCGCTAGACCATGACGGCACCGACCACTATACACAGGCCATGACGGCACTGACCACTATGACGGCACAGACCACTATAATGACGCTGTGAACAAAGTTTAAGGAAGGCAGCCAGCAAAACAAATATGAGAAATTTTAACGCAGTAGATAGTGCACGAATTTCTGACTGGTTACAATGAAGGCGCAGTTTTCAGTTCGGGTAGCTATTTTGCCATTGCAACAACTACAACAAGGATCATTACTGAGGAAAATCTAAATCTTTAACTAATAGTGCAACTTTCAAAATGTTGCTTAAACAGTCGAATAGTAAATCTTTCTCGCCCTGCCCACAATAACGCGTATTTGAATCAAAAACTTATTTCGCAGCACGTGGTTTCGGAAATAAAACTCTCTACCTATAGGTGTTCGGGGAAACACCTATCATGGGGCCCCTCATTGCTTCATCGAAAACGCGAAGACTTCTCGGCTGCATTTTGAAAGACCCGTGCTCGAGAATTGTGACGTTTATTTGTTTGGTTTGGTTTATTGGGGTTTAACGTCCCAAAGCAACTGAGGCTATGAGGGACGCCGTAGTGAAGGGCTCCGGAAATTTCGACCACCTGGGGTTCTTTAACATGCACTGGCATCGCACAGCACACGGGCCTCTAGAATTTCGCCTTCATCGAAATTCAGCCGCCGCGGCCAGGATCGAACCCGCGTCTTTCGGGCCAGCAGCCGAATGCCGTAACCACTGAGCCATCGCGGCGGGGCACGTTTATTTGTGCTTTACCAGTGAAAGACACACGTTTACATTGTTTCAAAGCAAGGTCTTGCTTTCATGAAACATTGTGTATCTTTTATATCTGCTCTGCTGAAATTTTTTGTAACAAATGCCCAAGCTTAATAAATGTATGAGTTCATTCTCCTCGTTGAAACTTCCATCTCCTTATCGTTTATTGCTTGTCTTTATTTCAGACGATGTTAAATATCAGTAATTTCACAAAATACTTAGAGCTTCCTGCTTAGTTTATTTGTAAGCAAGAAATGAGAAATGGAATAATCCACTACAAAAAATTTGCATTAATAATATCGTGACATCCCTGCAATAACGACCATAAAAAATATCTAATCAGTATTAATGAATTCATTCTGCATAGTCTAACAGTTATTTCGTTTGATCAGATTCTTTTATCTACATGGATTTGAAATGCTTTTTCCTCACCTACAAAGTGCGCGAACTTCACACGGTTCCATTAAATGCATTTCGTGATGCTCTCCACTTTCAGAATAAATAAAACTTAGCAGCTGCAGCGGGTAAGAAGAGGTCATGCATTTCTTTTCTGCAAACTTTTGTGAGCATCAAGATGTGAGTTCTTCATCATTTAACAAATTGTTTTCTCTAAGGAAAACAGCAGAAGTTCACCATGGATTTCTACGAGTTCCTGTCACTTTACACATTTCGCATCCTTCACTGCCGTTCTCTCGAATAGTTTTGTATTTTACTCATTGACGAGAAGGGTAAAGTGTATATCATTTTGTATTTTGAATTCCTCGATCAATCACCTCAGCTATCATCACGTGCCGAGCAGCATCCACTACCGGTGAAAGTCCTCTGTTATAATGGCCTCGACTTATATCGCTGCCTTCAACAAGTCTCAGCCTTGTTATTAGCGCTTTTGTTCCATCAACCATTTGCTCCTTATTTTCGAGCACACGTGAAAAATAGCTGGCAGAAGAGTATTATAGCAAAGCATAGCTCAAAAAGAGATCAACGCAACAAAGAAGACAAAAAAAGAAAAAAGTCGTATTCGTTAAAGTGTTTGTCTCTCGTTTTTCAAGTCGAAAACATCAACTGTTCAAAAAAGGAGGCTTTTCTTTAAGGCCTTTTCACAGAATTGCAAAGCTACATAAGGCCATGATTAACCTCTACGGCAGAATTCAGCACGAGGAGCTATATGCAGTCAAAAAACGGAACTTCCCGTCAACTCACCACTTCGACACTATTGCCATTCATTTTGACTGAAACTGTTGCCAAGCGTTTGCTGTCTTGAAACAGTTGCCTGTTGATCTCTTCTCCGTTGTACTGAAAATATCAAAACCCTTATGCTGCATCACGTTCACCCCTTAATAAAGTATTTATTTGCAATCTGAAGCGTTAGTATAGTAGACATGTGCCCATTCTGAGCCATCCATAGCCAAAACAGTCGCACGGCGAACAATGAACTTCATATACACACAGGGAGCAGGTACTAAGGGGATATGTTGTGCTTTGGGAACGCATTTCAAGTAGGGGTGTGCGAATATTCGAAATTTTCGAATATAATTCGAATATTAGATTCTTGCTATTCGTATTCGATTCGAAATCTAAGTATTCGGGTTGTTTCGATTATTCGATTCCATGCGAATATTCGTATTAAGCCGAATATTTTATTGCGAGCACCGGCGTAAATTTCGGTGCGCAAGTCCATTTGACATAGACATAACAACATGGCGGCGTCCGGAGCCATGCGTAATGTTGGACCATGCCATAGCTGACAGTGCTTGTGAGCTTCTTTGTGGCTATACCTGCGAAGCTGGTATAGTAAAAGCTGTGCACGAGGTACCTCGCAATACCTGGCACTTCAGTGCCAAGTGAGAGGAAATTATCTGTGGCTGGAGAAGTCGTTCCAGCTAGAAGAGAACGACTCCTGCTTGACCATGTGGAGCAGCTGGTTTTCCTTCACAACGACCTTTAAAGTTCATCCCAGCAACGCGCTTTTGCGCTGGTGGCATGCTAGATTCAATCAGTGCTGTGTACTAGCCATTTTCTGTGAAAATTCCACTCTTCTAAAAATAATGTTCTAGACTTCAATACTTTCTGTGCAACCACACGCACCTTTTGTGTTCATTTAGTTATTGATAGTTGAACTGTGATGTTCTTGGAAGCTCAAATAAATGTTTTGCAGTGGTTAAATGCGTATTTCCTTGATTATTCGATATTCGATTCGATATTCGGAACTAAGTATTCGTATTCGATTCGTATTCGGAAAATTTGATATTCGCACACCCCTAATTTCAAGCAAAATGCTCGCTACAAAACGTTTTTGAAGGGCTACTGGCCAGGGTCTGGAATTTTTTTTAAAAACAAGCCCACTGCTTAGATGAGGCATCGAAGATAGCCTCTGCAAAATATTAGAGCCATGCGCGCCCATAAAAGCTATAAAAATTCAAATCAAAGCCCGCTCGTTTTTTCCTTCCACAAGCAAACGTCCTCGTCCTCTACTCTGGCTCGTTTGACGACATACGGAAAGCTTTCGCTAAAGGCATTCCATTGGTGCGTCATTCTGACTGTCGGGCGAAGGGTGGGCGTAGTCGGGGCGTCGCGTTGTCTGCTCGTCAGCGCCTTCCGTTTTGGCACATGCCTACGAGCCCGCACGAAGGAAAAAAACTGAGAAGGGAGCGTCCGGCGACAGCCTTGAACCCTAGTAATAAAAAGTAAAAAATAGTAAACCGAAGAGAGTCGCCCCCCCCCCCCCCCTCCGTGATCACGGCACAAGATAGCCCTCTGTGTGCGCGCTTCTTCCTCAGTTTTTTTTTCCTCCATGCAAGCCCCTTAAAACAAGGTTTTAGTTAGTTGTGCCAGTTCATGTATGCTTCAGTGTGTTCTGTTCGTATGCCGTGCCATGTGTAGTAGACCCTTTACCTCGCACGCACACCGCATATCGTTCGTGCATCTTGTCTACACCTTGGCTGCGTTGAACAACGTGAGCTTAGGAGCAGAGAAAAGACACAGAACACAAACATACACGGAGAAAAGCAAACGGGCGGTTGCCGGATCCGCTCTTCGCCTTGCGTTTCGAACAAAACTGACTCCCGCCCCTCAGGTCGTGAAAAGATGGGGAGGCCTAAAAAAAGGAATGAAAAGGTGGCTCGCTAACTGGGGTTGACAAACAGATATACTAAAGGATGCGCTCGCTAACAAGTTTAGGTTGTCAAGCCGATCGCGCCTTTCGATCGTTTAGGGTGCGGAGAATATTCAACGACGCTGTTTCATCGTTGGATGCGCATGCAGCGATTGGAGTCGAACCACGATCCAGCACAGATTACCAGGAGATTATGAGTTCAGTCGTCTCTCGCTCCAACTAATCGGTCTTCCTGACACAACAGTAAAGAATGTGGCGGTTTGCGGACGACACTTCGCTCCAGACGACTACGACCACGACCCAAGCAACTGTGGAGAGGAAGGACAAAGAAGAAAAACGCGACGAAACACAGGTAGGAGACACAAAGAGCAAAATAGAGAGGGTATTAGGAGAGCCGCCCCCCCTCCCCCGCTGAATGAGACCGGATAGCAAAACACAAAAGAATTCTTTTCAAGGCGGGACCATGGCGGGCGACATGTGACCCACTCCACCAGACAAAAACGCCTCCGGCTAACATCGGAGGAGGAAGGGCGATGTTCCCTTGCGGAGCCTACTCGACGAGACGCGGGAGAGAAAAATCTCGAGGGAATGCAAGGAGAGGAGCCTCGCTACCAGAGAGGTAGAATATATTTTCTACCAGAGGCTAGAAAATAGGGACTTGCGAAACTTTTGCACACTAAACGGGTCTGAGCAGCTCGCATATCAGTTGTCCTCAAAATTTTAGAATTTAATCGCATGTAATTTCGTCTCGTGACTCTTATTCATGAGCTTTCTGATCAAAAATGCAATGTGAAAATCTGCCAAAAAAATGGTCTTCAGATTTCATCATCTTCACAAAGTTAGGTGGAAAGGTTAAATCAGGAAATTTGCTTATATATGGCGGCTGCTGCTGGTGCAGAGCAGACGCAATCGGTCAGGCTTGAAAACGTTCCATTTGCTTCCAGTTGGCATTACCCATCCATCAGAATCAACAATACTGCGTCACCTTTAAGGCAAAACCTTTCCCTATAATGTCCAACTGGCCCACTGCTATATCGGCCACGACTACCCGCCGTTTCCTGAGCTCACCTTCCTTCTTTACCTCACACTCTGCCGCTGTTAATTACGTTTTCCTTTCGAAACCGACTAGGTTGCTCTAACGAACCCTAGCTAATCTATTCTTCAGGTTACATGTCCTGCATCAATATACTTTCTTCTCATAATTATAGCTGAGAAGGCTTTGAAATCCACTGATTTATGATTACAAAACATAAAACTGAGCAGGGGACAAGGCACAGGAGAGAGACAAACCAACTAGCCCCTCACCGCACACTCTTTACAGACTTAAGCGTTTATATTTTCGCTTTTTCCAGAGTGCCTCCTCTTGCAACGTTTCACATCATCAGCAAGTACAAAAAGCGCAGTGTTGGTCAGAAATTAACAGGCCACACGATCCAGTGGTGGGCCAAGAAGTGGGACTCCTGTGGTTCTGGCACTCCTATAAGCGCTATGAGGGCGAGGAGACGAGTTATCTTCACGCTTGAGAGAGCTTTGACCACTAGCGATTCAATACGTTCCGCAATTCACAGCCACAAATAGAGTGCGGTGACCAACGTATTTCGGGGAAAGCTTATACTTGCAAATGAAAGTGTGATTGCATCGCTTACCAAGTGTGCTACCGAATCACCATTTCCCTGCCCAAGAAAGCGTAGTCGAGGAACAGCCACTGACGCTCCTTCCAGGTTGAGCGTAAGGTCTTCGTGTACCTGCAACACCATCTTTCTATCGGAGGTGCGCGCTTCAAGGAGGCGAGCATAAACCAGTCTAGGCTCCTTTATACCTGTAAAGTGTAAGCATTTAGTTTCCGCAGTAGTATCGAACGAAACCGTTTGGTGGCTGATGCTTTAGGCAGAGCAGACATCGTCACTGTGGTTACCTATTACGAAGTTCCTCATGACGTGAATCTAGGCTGGAAAGATGAAACCGGTACGCTCCACTGCGATAGAGCTCAATTCCAAATGTCACTGGTCGTGTCCAACAGTTACCAGGAGCTAAGCCAAGACTAGGCCTGAGCTACAAAACGTATCTTTTTCTGGAATTTGTCTTGTTCTCTTGATCTGACAAAATTACCGAAATCGGTGCAGGTTACAAAATTTTGGGGGCCTTTTTAACCACATGTTTAAAAAGAAAATACTACAGCATTTAGGTTGCCAGCAATGGTGACTAGAGTAAGTGTCTAAGTCATTATTGAGATGTTCACGCTAAAAGCCTGGTTGGAACCTATTCCATTGCTCTTATATGGTATGAATAGGTCATCACCTTCTAGAATGTTCGCATACCTTCCATTGGATTATCACAAGGGATTATAATAGTCGCACCCACTAATCTTCACTAATCCGCCTTAATTCATTTCTGGGGCTGCTCTATATCTAAAAATTACGAGGTACTTTAGCGGCTAAAGTGGTGAAAGGCGAAAGCCTGAGTGCTGCATTCTGCTACGCGATTGTTCACTGCACATATTGTTGGTGCAATAATTAACTGCCAATTAATGACGCTTAATCTTCGCCTTTAGGAGTGGAACGCGACAGCGTGTTGTAGCGCTGCCAGGGAGTCCACGGAACGCCACCACCCGTTCGGCGCGATGCCTTGCCCTTTGAACGCAACGATTTTTTAGGAAAGGAAATGGCGCAGTAATTCTCTGTCATATCGGTGGGCACCCGAACCACACCGTACAGGAAGGGAGGAAGCGTGAATGAAAGAAGAAAGAGGGACCGTAATGAAGGAAATGAAAATTGTATTTGAGGAAAGGAAATTACGCATTAACTTTCCTCTGATCTTTTAACTCTCCTCTATCTGCACGTGGCAGCGGTGGTGGCTTGGCTCGAGCCAGTAGCAGGCCCGTGCAATTTCCTCTTCATCCTTCTCTCAGTCACAGCAACAACAACAACATTAACTGTCTCACATATCGAAAATTGTATTTGAGGTAAGGAATTTGCTCAGTAACTTTCTCACATATTTCGGTAGACACCCGTCAAAATTCGCGCGCGGTGACGTCACGACAATTTGGACCAATCTGAAACGCGGACAAATACGCCTTGCTCGTCGATAAATTGGTTTTTGAGGAAAGGAAATGTATCTGTCTCTCATATCTCGGTGGACACCTAAACCTCGCCGTAACGGGAAGGGAGGAAGATGGGAATGAACGAAGACACCGTATTCACTATAAGACGCACCTTTGTTCATTCCAAACCATCGAGCTGGCATGGCGGAGTGGATAGCATGCTCGTCTCTCACGCCGAAGACCGGGGTTCGATTCCCAAGCTTGGCCAATTTCTTACTCGGTTTTATTTATTTATCTGGTCTGACTAGAAAGGTTAATTAGCCCAATTAGTTAAGTAAGCAATTAACTAATCTCAGTCAAACTTACTTGGAGCCTCACTGTACGATCCCTTTAATTGTTTGCATAGTTAGTAGCCAAAGTACAATTGGCCCCGTTTGAAATTCGCGCACTGTGACGTCACGACCGTTTCGACCAATTGAAAAGCGTGACATTTCTGTCGACAGCTCCTGCTTACAACGATGAGACATTAAAGGCTTCCGCCTTAAAATTTGGATGTCTTTGGAATTTTTGGGGGCGGACCAACTTCCACATTTCGGGTGTCCTCAGATTTGCCACTAGACTGCCATCTGCCGCGGTGGGAACGTAGTGATGAAGCCACAATGTCACGTGACCTATCTCGATCAATCATTTAATCCCTTCCACGACTGTGAGATGGTAGGTAGGTTGCTGACAATCCAGAGGGTCATTTGCAACCTGCCATACTGGGCAGGTTGTGACGAACCGGTAGCCCGGTTTTACCCGCCTTCCTGGACCGGTTGTTATGACGTCACAATGTCGGAAGATCTGTCTCGATCAATCAGGGCATTAAGTGACAGAGAAGACGGAATTTTTTTTGTGAGACAACAACCAAAATGCTATTGCATTAAAAGATGTTAGTGCCAATGTAGTGTTGCGTTTAATTGCTCACAATCTTTCAGATGCGAACTAAGTGCAGGAAATTAGAAATGCATCTGGCGTGAACAATTGCTCCGAGCCTTCCATACTGTGCGCCGTTCGTGTGCGTGGCAGGTCTTGTTCATTTCAACTTGTCTCCTTCAGATGATGGAAACAATACACATAGTATCGCTTCCTTAACAAAGCTGATGAGCAGACAAGGGAACAGGGGTGCTCGTTGTGACATATGTGACGGAAGCTAACTGTTACCTTTCGTCATGTGTGTCATAACGAGCCCCTCATTCCCCTTTCCTTTGTCTGCTCATCTTCGGGATGACAGACTCAAGCAAAATTCGTCCACTAAGGTACACTTTTCATTCGCTTATTCTAGAGGTCGATTCGTTACTTAAGTTACTGGTATAAATGCCACAACCACTTTCTTGCACTTTCGCAGCTTAACCAGACATGCATCACACTTGTCTGGCGAATAGAAAGTGATTTACGTCAGGGGTGATCACGCCAAACGATCATGGCATTTTCAGCTTTGGCTTCTCTCAGCCTCAGTTTCGATGTATTTACGATTTCCCTCCTGCAACCTTTATCACCTAAAGTTTAAGCGTTCCTGTTAAGACCACTGGTATTTCATGTCCATGGAGTCTTAACCGCCGTCACCAAAACGAGCAGTTTAAGGTCCTGCTGAAGCCCAGATGTGGCGTGATAGTATTTAAGGAGTTTGCTATAGCTTACTGGAGTAGAATTCTAAAACCATCTCGCATCTATCTGCAGACTACTGCAATTCAGGTGTCTGTTAGCATCGCGCAACTCAAAGGAGGAAGAAAACCGAGGTGGTTGATTTATTGAATATAGAATAGCGAGTTCACCATGTGATGCATTGTTATGGAATCCGGCATGAAGTTGTAGCCTCGACTTACGTGCGTTAATTTCAGCGTAGGCACACAAGTCGTACCAACCCTCAAGGCCTCTTGTAGTAAGGAGAGGTAGATCTCTTCAGAGGGCGGAAGTTTTAAGTCCTGATTTCCACTTTATGCGGCTCCTAATGGGTGTCTGGCTCTAGCTCGTATGCCATCTCTATTACCTCAATCATCTTACACAACAACTGAAAAACTCGAGGGAACACTTGAGCTCCGCCTTAAGGGTATGCCGCCACAGTGTTAATTGTTTAATGTCCGTATGTGCGAAATTGGTAATTCTGTACCTTACACTTATAGACAGCAGGAAGACCTCATACCACTACTGGCACAGTGGTACATCGATTATGTCATGTGCCGTTGTCCAGCGATGGCAGATGTTACCGTCGGTGAGCATTGTGAGAGCCGCCGCGGTGGCTCAGTGGCTATGGTGCTCGGCTGCTGGCCCGAAAGACGCGGGTTCGATCTCGGCCGCGGCGGCTGAATTTCTTTGGAGGAGAAATTCTAGAGGCCCGTGTACTGTGCGATGTCAGTGCACGTTAAAGAACCCCAGGTGGTCGAAATTTCCGGAGCCCTCCACTACGGCGTCTCTCATAGCCTCAGTCGCTTTGGGACGTTAAACCCCATAAACCAACCAACCAGCATTGTGAGACCCAGGTCACTCGTCCCGAACAACCTCTCATGACCAGTCATTGATTTAACTGCCACCTACTACAGTGGTCAGTTTGCTCACAATCCGATGGGAAGGTTGTTATGACGCCATAATGTCACGTGACCTAGGTGGCCTACCTAGGTTGCCTGAGCGGCTGAAGCCACTGGGCGCACCGACTGCGAAGCATCAAACGGTCGCCAACGCGGACACCGCCGACATCGGGCTATTTTTTCCGCCAGGCGCGTACTAAAGAATATCGCGTTCAAAGAAAGGAAGCCGAAAAAAAAGCGCAACGGAAGAACAGTCGCTCATGTGTGCTGCCCGCTCCTAGCCCTTTTTGGTACATCGCACGATGAGAGTTCTAGTGAGAAGCGCTTTTTTTGTTTTTCGTACCATTCAAATTTGATTGCCCAGAGTTCCGCCCTAACCTTATTTTTCCGCCTCACATTCGCTTAATTGTCTGTAAGCATTTTGAATGACCCGAAAGTACTGCAAGTTCTCAGTGCGCTGTTCAGTGCTCGTGGATAACGCATACCTATGGACACATATAACACCACACGACCGCTAGGGTCAGCTCTTGATTCTCAATCAGTAAGCACTTCAGGCAGTAAGAGCCTTCCTGGATATCGAGGTGCTGACAACTTCAGCTACACAGGCCGAGACGCTTCTCGTTCACACCACAGCTACGACGAGGCGTCAAGTGGCCACTCCAGAATGGTAAAGTTCCCTTGGCCACCTTGCATGTGGACCACTGCTCGGATAGGCTTGGCAGAGAATAGCCTACTGGACCAAATCCATTGTGGTAGCAAGGCTCTACGCAATTCCTGGTAAATGCACCGCCCTATTGAAAAACACAAAATAAAATTTTCTATTGTTACAACAGATTTTCCGGTGGGACAACACAAATCTTGCAGCACGAACAGGATTTTACGTAGTATTGTACAATCTCCTGTTGAAAAGACAGATTCTGTTCTGTCGCAAGCACAAGAAACTGCGCAATACTACAGAAAAATCTATCTTGACGACAGGACGAGAAAATTTTTTCCATATGCGCCGAGTCGAAAAATATGACAGAGCCGGACGACAAGTTCTTTTCTAATCCGGCTCTGTAATATTTTTCAATTGGGGCGTATACGCTCCGAAATTTTCGATCCATCCACGCAGCGCGGCTGTCACCTCGCCCTCGCTCTGTTCAGGCCATCTCGGTTGAGAATGCAGCACGAATTGGGTGAACAGTCCCAGGATGCCAAATACACTAAAGCAGGACGGCACACAGCTCAAAGAGGCAGCCAGCCCTCGCAATATGCCCCAGCCCCGACAAGGCATTCACCGAGTCGGCAGATTCTTCCACGCACTTAATAGCTCCTATCTACTGGCCCACCTCAGTAACTAACTTACACCTCCCACCCTTATGTTTCTCCAAGTGATCCTCAGATATCTGAATATCGAAATGCCAGATAGTGACCTGAACACAGCTCCTCCCTTACAAAAGTCTTTTTATACAGTATCTATAGACTTCTGTCTATAAAGTATTTAGACTCTATACAGATAAATCCCAGAGAACAGCCTATAGGCAATACAAACTCTACAGACAGTCTATAGACTCTCTATAAATAAATCCTAGAGAACGGTCTATAGGCAATACAAATGCTACAGACAGTCTATAGACAATCTATAGATTTATGGCCATACACTGTTACTAGACTTTTGTATCAGACAGTGTATAGACTATGAATAGACAAAGAGAAATATCCATAGGAAAGCAACAGAGTCTATAAGAAGTCTATAGACTGTGTATAGCACAAGTTCGAGAAGAGTAACATGCACACTGTCATCATTATCATCATCAATCTGACTACACCAGTTGCAGCGCAAAGGCATCTCCCATATCTCTCCAATTAGCCCTGTCCTTTGCCAGTTGCGGCCACTGTATCCCCGCAACCTTCTTTATCTTATCCGCCCACCTATCTTTCTGCCGTCTCCTGCTACGATTGCCTTCTCTTGGAATCCACTCCGTTACCCTTAAGGACCAGCGGTTATCTTGCCTTCGCATTACATGCCCGGCCGAAGCCCATTTCTTCCTCTTGATTTCAACTAGGATATCATTAACCCGCGTTCGTTCTCTCACCCACTCCGCCCTCTTCCGATCTGTTAACGTTACACCTACAATTTTCCTTTCCACAGCTCGCGGCGTTGTCCTTTAACTTAAGCTGAACCCTCTTTGTTAGCCCACGTTTCTGCCCCATAGGTGAGTACCGGTAAGATACAGCTGTTGTATACTTTTCTCTTGAGGGATATTGGCAAACTGCCATTCATGATCTGAGAGAACCTGCCATTTGTGCTCCACCCCACTCTTATTCTAGTTATTTTCCTCTCCTGATCCGGATCAGCGGTCACTACCTGCCCTAAGTAGATATATTCTCTTACTATTTAAAGCACCTCGCTACCAACTGCGAACTGTTGTTCCCTTGCTAGGTTGTTGATCACTACTTTGATTTTCTGCATGTTAATTTTTAGCCCCACCGTTCTGCTCTGCCTGTCTAGCTCATTGATCATGCTTTGCAGTTCTTGTCCTGAGTGGCTTAGCAAGGCAATGTCGTCAGCGAATCGCAAATTACTCAGGTATTCTCCATTAACTCTAATCCCCGACTCTTCCCACTCTAGCCCTGTTTAATGCTGCCAGGCCCAGGACAAGCAGCGGGGTAAGTAGTCTCCTCTCAAAGAATTCCGCTGCCACTCGCACCTACCTGGTCTGCAGCGGACCTCACATGCCTTCATTTTATAGTGAGCTTTCCAACTATGGTTCGCTGGCGGAAGCCTGTCGCTACCATATATGTGTCTCCAGAACTGCACTTTCCAGATTTAAACGACCAGACCGAGCGAATGCAACAGTTCGCAAGACTGGCGTTCAAACTGTGCATGTTTCAGGACACCTGAATCTTTTATATTTCACTCGGCTCAATTCTATCTTCCATTTTTTGCCAACAGACATGTGTTTGCGAATACAGCCCTTTTAAACGACGCTCAAGTCAACACAGCAGGTTCATCTCTCGGGTTTTCGGCCTCCTCATTTACGAAGAAATATCCTGGCATCACTCTCTGCCTCCGGCAGGCGATTTATCTGGTCATTACAAACTTTTCATGATTTGTAATAATAATTTTGTCTTGCCTTTCAGCCTTCCTAGGCTGGTTTTTTTCTTTTCTCCACTTCGGTTAAGCACCCTGGCGGAGGCTGGGCTTGCTTTTGCCTTTTGTCAACCGGAGTTTTAAACAAAAAATCTTCAAGGGAAACATCTCAACCACAGAAGCCCGGAAAGCTCCGAGCCATCTATAGCGCTAGTCCGTGGTAGAAAAAGTAAAATTTTATTTGATTCCCCTATAATCTTGAACCGCCTCTAACATATTTAGCGGGAGACATATCAAATATAGGTTACATTCACAGTGACTGTGAGTACTTGTCCGAGGAGGGATGCTCTTGGTGCCTCGCCATTGACCAATGGTCTGTAAATCTTATTACCGCTAAAGGCTGATTGCTTTTAGTGCGTAACAGCAAGGCAACGCGCAAGAGCCTCTTGAATCTTGCGCTTACGTCAGCAGTGTACAACATGCACCTTTCTACCGTCCCTGACGAACGTAATGGACATTTGCCGACGTCAAAGCCGGCTTTTGCTTCGGCATTGAAGGGGCAGTGAAGTGGAATCTGAACTCGTCTTTTTGCCTCGGGAACTCAATCTGCACGTTCCCAGCATTCTTAGAAGCCTCGATTTATTGCCCTGTGTTGCCGATTTCCCTAATTATGTCAACTTAACGTCCGGCTCCCGCCTTTTTTTTTTTAATTCTCCCCCGTACGGTGGGCGGAGTCCACCAACGCGTGGAGCGCCTTTCACCCAGTCCTAAGGCGGCTTGCCGCTCTGCCATTGGCGGAGTAATACGTAGTAGTCCATAGAAGCAAATAGTCCGCGCGTATTTTTATTTCTGCGGGCTTATTTTGCGGCTATATTATCCGCAAATGAAACTATTTATTCACGGAAACCTAAGCAACAAAATAAAGCGAAAACAAAGCCTCCACGGAGCTGGCTGAAGGCACTCCACGCGTTGGTCGACTCCGCCCACCGTACGGGGGAGAATTCGAAAAAAAAGGCGGGAGCCGGACGTTAATTCGATTTAATTAGGGATATCGGCCACACAGGGCCATAAATCGAAGTTTCTAAGAATGCTCAGAACGTGTAGATTGAGTTCCCGCGGCAAAAAGACGAGTTCAGATTCCTCTTCAGTGCACCTTTAGTGTTGCGAAGACGGCGCACAGTAGCATAACCTACTCTTTTGTTTTGTTTCCTTCGATCTAAAATTTTCATGCATTTGCTTTGCAGTTTAAGCAAGAAAGATATGGAACTCGGAGACTTTTCACTCTCTCGAAAACAACGCACAGTATCACATCCACGTTGTGTTGTGGGGTATACAAGGAAGCTCAGATGGCTCGTATGTAACAAGAAAGGTGCCGAAACTGCGTAGTATCACAACGAGTGGTGTCTTTCTAAGATTGGGTGATGTAATTTCTTACTTTTTTACTTTTCTTTCATAACTGACCACTTTTGGCGACAAAGAAGATACTGCGTGCAGCAGTACCACTAGCTGCAAAAGTGTAAGGGTGCTGATCCGCTATCGTATAATGTACATTTTATACGATATATTATATTCCGCTTTAATTTTCTATGTTCAATGTAACTGAATACTGCGAATCCAGTCTCCACTGAAGAAGGAAGGGAGTTGGTGCCGGAACCATGGATTGAAGATAAAGGGTTTTCTACTTGAAGGCCATGAGCTATGCTTGGCCCGGTCATTGTACTACCTTATTTGCATTTCAGCACAGAATGAAACTAGCGAGCAAGTGGCGCTCGTCGTGGTACCTGCGCCAGAGTGTTTTTATTGTTAAAATTGCTGTTCTGCTAAAACCAAAATATTGGCTAGCACTTTGATTCAAACCTGTTCCAGAGACTTGGGGGTGTCTTCAACGTGTAGTTTCCTACTGGGACGTCATGGGAACGCGGAGGCCGTAAGTTAGGTTACAGCAAAAAAAAATAGACACAAGGTAGGAATTCAGGTGGGGGAGGGGCTGAGCCCCCTCATGAGAACACTTAGGGGGCTCTGCCCCCCTCCCCCCCCCCCCCCTTGCGCCCCCTGTTCCGGCGTCCATGGCAGCATTACGACCACATAAATGAAAGGCTCTTTTGTGTTAGGGCTAGCTTGTGCACGAATTTATCTTTTCGCGGGCTTCCTGTATCTCCGGCAGCTAATACTTTAGCCTTGCGTTGCTAAATAAGTTGGACAAGAGCGTTATTTGAATCACGCTAGCATCTCGAGTAGATACGAGGGCAGAAACTAAAACAATTCACATTTTTGCGCCCTTTATCATATATGCAATGTCGGTCGTTAATTGATAAAGGGGGAGGGAAAAGAAGTGACTGATACGACAGGCGCAGCGAACCGATTGGGAAACTGGGAGCGCGTGGCTGCCGATAGCAGGGGAGAATCAGCGACAACGGCGCATGCGCAGTAAGGACGGCCGGCTGCTCATTCCGCGCATGCGCCTTGTGCCGCCCGTTCTCGCCGGCGCTCTCAGTTCGGCTCTCAGTGTGAAACAGCTTGATACGTCGCCAACAATGCCTCTTGCAAGCCCGCAGTACACGCTTGTCGGGTTCTCCTCGGATCTTGACTGGAGGCCCCTGACTTTCCTCAAGCCTATTCCAGCCAACCGAGTGTGCAGCGCCTGCGGGCTAGTCCGCAAAAGGACAGTGTTGCTGCCCTGCATGCACGCTCTATGCGATGCTTGCAACGAGCAGTGCTACCAGAACGGCTCGCAACAGTGTCCGCTGGATGGATACGGGTACGAGGAGTGTGAAGTCACCCTCATGGACTTCCCTGCTGACGACCTGCTAAGGAGAGAGGTAAGCGACAATATAAAAGAGCTTCTGGAGTCCCCCTTTTTTCGTTTCTTTTTGCTTGTTGCTTGCCGCGCGGAGGATTTCAAACATGTCTGCGCATTTTACATCTAGCGGAAGAAAGAATGCCAGTGGATTGCAAAAAGAAAGAACCCTGTACAATATTACTTTTGTTCCAGAGCCCGTTTATTGGCTTATGTTCACAAGTATAGGAATTGTATCCGTAAGATAATAAGGTTTCTATCAGGCTATGAATTCAAACTCCTAGGCGTCTTGTGCAGTGTCTAGTTTGGAAAACATACGCGCAGAGCGCGTATATTTTGTATATTTCCAAATTCGCGCAGAACGATTTGAAAATTTGCTTAGCTCGATTTGTTTTCGCTTAAAAGCGCAAACATGAATATGGTGAAGGGAAACTTCTCAGCCTCCACTGCTTTCGAATGCGGGATGTGGTGTACAGGCGCCCAAATCTTTAACTGGCGTGCGCGAGCGGCGACATTTCTGTGCGTCAGCGCCATATGACGGGGCCAAGTTGGAAACAGGATGAGGATAAGCGCATGCTCACAAAGCACGCTCGGCTGGGCCCGTCGTCTGACAGGCTGTTCCTTCTTAAGGACGTCACCCCTTATTATCGCGTTTCGACGAGCAGGCATCGTGAGTAGACGAATGGTTTTGCTCGCATTTTACGTTCCTAAGAAGAGCGTTGTAGCAACCAAGCGAGGAAATAAAACTGTAAGATAGGCCGAACACTCTCAATCATGCGATAAGCCGGAGAACATGGATCGTTCATGTGTTACTTGCTGAAGCGAAAGCTTTTTTTTTATCTGCACGAAGGGCGCTTATCAACACTCTGCGTGCTTTATGCTTCAGCGTGGCGACGAAACTAAAAGGCCGCTGTGAAACTGAAATGAAGCTGCTCTGCAGTCGTGCTCGCAGCAGTTCGGAACAGATATCAAGATGCCACTCCGTGTATGTCAAGCGACAAGACTCCGAATTATGGGGATGTCATTGGGCGGCTCATCACAGAAGGAGATGCTAAAGCAACTAGAGTGGCTGGGACTTCAGTGGGCAGAATCATACGTGCTTAGTGGGACGAAGGTCGGATCGAAGATGCTCCTCGCTACCTCATCAGGAAAACAAAAGAAGGTTTGCAGACTGTTGCCCGAGCTAGTGATAATCCTTTCAAAACGATAATGATCCATGTTCTCCATTCATAATGATAACGACCCATGTTTTCCGGCTTATCGCATGATTGGGCGTGTTCGGCATATCTTTCAGTTTCATTTCCTCGCTTGGTTGCTACAACGCTGTTCTTCGGAACGTAAAATGCGAGCAAAACCATTCGTCTACTCACGCTGCCTGCTCGTCGAAACGCGATAATAAGGGGGGACGTCCTTAATAAGGAACAGACTAGCAGACGACGGCCCCAGCCGAGCGTGCTTTGTGAGCATGCGCTTAGCCTCATCCTATTTCCAACTTCGCTCCGTCATATGGCGCTGACGCTCAGAAAAGTCGCCGCTCGCGCACGCCAGCTAAAGATTTGGGCGCCTGTACGTGGTGCACTGGTGAGGCCCGAAGCAAACTCGTCCGCCTTGAAAGTTTCGTGAATTGCGGGCATTTCTAAATCATTGAAGCACCGCATTCAGGACTTTGCTGAGGCCGTGTCTAGAACTCTGACTTGAGAGATGCTGCCAGAGTGCTTAAAGGAGAGACGTGATTTGTGATTAAGATGTTTTGAATTTAAAGCTCGCTTTATTTACTATCGGCGTCAAATGAAACGCGAACAGCGGAACGCGTGGCGATAGGCCCAATTGAGGCCGCCTGCTTGTCGTTATCAGAGAGAGTCACGAATTTCCGGTTCGCGATAGTTTGTGTCTATTATCTTTGGCGTTCTTTTTTTTTGCTTTGCCAGTGGAGCGGCACATTCATACTTACCACCGATTACACCTTGCACAGCGCTTTGGTCTTGCTTCCACCGATGCGATGTTATCAGTATCTGGTAGCGATGCGAGCAGCGCATAGCATCGGTGGAAGCAAAATCAAAGCGCTGTGCAAGCTGTAATCTGTGGTAAGTATGAATGTGCCGCTGCAGTGGCAAAGCAAGAAAAAGAACGCCAAAGGTAATAGAAGCAAAGTATCGCCAACCGAAAATTCGCGCTGATAACTACAGGCAGGCGGCCTGAATGGAGCCTATCGCCACGCGTCCCGCTGTTCGCGTTTCATTTGAGGCCGATAGTAATTTTATACATAGGCAAAATATACCATAACAAGTATTCAAAGAAACATCCCCTTTCTACCAGTTTCCCTTTTCTAGATTTTTTTTTAGTTTCCATTTTTAGTAAATAGGTTTTGTATTACTTCATCGTGTTTTCATCGTAATCAGGTGGCCGAATGCGAAACCTTAGTTATCTCGAACAGCTGGCTCCGTTTAGTCTCAACTTGTTGGGCATGAGATTAAATGTTGGGCGGAGCCTTGCTTTTTAGTTGCGCGCCCGACGTCTCTCAGTTTGTCTTCGACCCGTGTACGAAGCCGCGTACCTTGTTTTTCTTGCTTTGACAAAGCCTGCCTTAGATTGAAAGTTCGTATGCCACCCTGCAGTGGCTCTCTGTAGCCGCCGCTGTGCAATTGTTTTCCAGTGTTTCGACACACCATTAAAATTGCTCTGCTTGAGCGTTGAAAACGCTATCAGGGCCTGGCCGTCGTATACTCCAAAGAACAAACAAAAAATGGTAGCGTTTTAACGTAGTTAAACAGAGTATACGTGCGAAAGCATGTCTTCAGTCTGGTTGGCTCATTGTTTTGCTTTGATGTGGTCATCAGCACATCTGGCAACAATATTAGGCTCGGGTTAAGCTCTGATCGCGATTCGCCTCGCGTCGTCTTATCTGATCTGTTCGCGCCGAGAGAAAAGTTGATGTAGACGGCGATGTGCCCTGCACTGCGCGAGTGTGTGTTGCTGTTTAACACGAGGCGTGATCGGCTGCAGCGATAGTATAATATCCTAGTGCAGTAGACAGCGAAGCTGATCTGTTCACACCCCCGCTGGTTTGAAACCTAGTCGAGGCAATATTTTTTGTTTTATTTCTGCATAGGCTGTTGTTTTGCTAGTGTGTTGCCATGGTCACCTTCAACGTCAAGCTTCACACAAACTCGGTGAGCCGGTTGGACCTGGTAAAGTAGTGCTTTCGCACAAAAAAGTGTGGTCTCCCACCTGTTACATGGCAGGTCGGTTGAGTAACGTCGCTTCCTTGAACACGGTGTGTCAGCTCATTTACCTTTCATTGTTTTTAAAGATGTTTTACGAATTCTTAGGCAAACAATTCCCAATCTTTTTCATACTTCAATATCTTTTTTTTATGATTTTCATACAACATTTTCACCAAGGTGTACTAATCAGGTTCAGTATACACAGCAAATAGAAAACGTGATTGGTTAGCTAAAGGTATGCCACGTGCAGTGTTTAATTTCTCAGAATAAACTCAAAGAAGAATAAAAGATATTAGGTAGCTTTCGAAGGCTCACAACTGAGTGGTTATAATCGAATCTAATTTCTAATTCGCTATCCTTGGAGAACGTGACAAGTGAGTCTTTTGGCACATAATCACATGTCTCCAAGTGAGTTATTTTGTCTCTTTTCAGGTAAAGTGCTGGAACGAAGGCAGTGGCTGCCAGTATACGACCGCTGCTTCAGGGATCACCCAGCATTTCCTGGGGGAATGTGAACACCACTCCGTCCGTTGTCCCAAGTGCTCGGCCACCGTTCTTTGTAGAGACGTGTGCACACATCTCAGGTCGGCCTCTTGCAACACTTTGACACCTCTCGCATCCGAAAGCCAAGTTCCGGCGACTCATCCAGAAGAAGCAGCATCTTTGACTTCTTTCAAAGCAACCTTCGGAAGGCAGGCGGGTGAAATCACAGCTTGTCTTAGGTCAATGGCTGTTGATATTAGCACTCATGCCGGTAGATTAAGCGATATCTCTGATGAGATAAACATGCTGAAGGACACACTGCGTCAAGAACTAACGTCTTTAAAAGGACAGAACCAGGAGGAAACAACGTCGTCCAACGCTGAACTGAAAGGATGTTTAGCCACCTGCAGGGAGAATGGTAACACTTGTTTGACAACTTTAGAAAGCGTAGAAAAAAAAGAGAGCGATAAATTGAGCGAAACTAGAGACGACTTGTCCCAGATCGCAGCTGGCATTGAACAAGACACGGCTGAATTGCAGGAAAGCGTCTCAGAAACATTGCAGCCCGTCCACGATGCGCGTAGAGAGTGTGAGGTACAGGTGACGATGTGCGAATTTCTTGTAGGCGGTGTGAAGTCGCTTCAAGACAAGGCGATGAAGGTTGGCTGGGCAGATTATGAATGCGAGAAGGTGTACCTTCGCGGCTACTGTATGTCTCCTGGAGTGCAGATCTCGAAAGTCCATGGAAATCTGTTCGTAAGCGTGAAGTACACTCTGCACAAGGGCGACATGGACGACGTTGTTAAGTGGCCATTCGATCACACCGTCAAGGTCAGCGTCATTCGTCCAGGAGGGGGTGCTGAGCGTGTGCTGGAAGTTAAACCAGATCCACGTGACCCAGATAATCAAAAGCCAACCGCATCGAGCAACCAGTCTATTCACTTTCATGCACCTTTTATCCTCACACGTGGAAACCGTGGCGGGTACGTACAAAATGACCAGCTGCGCATGAAGTTTGAGCTGCTGCCTTGAATCACTTTTAAGCGCGGACACGGGGCACCTCTTAGAATTTCGTGTCAGTGAACACCCTTCTATGCTCCATTTTTTTTTTGCAATTTTCTAGGGATTAACTTCACGTTACGTAGCAATTCGTCTAAAAACGCCCGTATGAGTGACCACCGCGGTGGCTCTGTGGTTATGGTGCTTCGCTGCTGACCCGAAAAACGTAGGTTCGATCCCGGCCGCGGTAGTCGAATTTCTGTGGAGGCGAAATTCTAAAGGCCCATGTACTGTGCGATGTGCGAAGAACCCCAGGTGGTCGAAATTTCCGGAGCCCTTTACTATGGCGCCTCTCATAGCCTGAGTCGCTTTGGGACGTTAAACTCCATAAACCAACACAAACCAAACCAGTATGAAGGCTTTGGTTAAAAATGCCTCACGAAACATGTTCTAATTTTCTTGATTTCTGATCCTCGCTTTTCCGCTACCGTGATATGTGAAGTATAAATGACTAAACAAACAAGGGAGTAATTACTCATTGACATCCACCCGAGCGCCGCCTTACAAACCTACTCCACCTTGGGGGATTCCCCTAAACATTTCACCAGCTAAATGAACAAATGTTATTCCCTCGTCTTGCTGCGAGTGTGGCGTGTTTCTTTAAATAGTTTGGTAAAACAATAATCACCTCATATTGCACACATTGCTGAACATTTCCTTTTTATCCGAATAAAATAAATAAACGCCTGCTTTCATTTACAATGTATGTGCCAAATCCAATTTTTATTTCCACCACAACATAATGGTTGCGTCTTTATGATAATCTTGTGAAGTATCTATTTACATGGCACAAAGAGGGATTGCTCTGACGCCTTAATTAGAAACAATTAAGAGGTACGTAATAATCAAAATAAAGGCAAACACTTTGTTTTTACTTCCGTATAACATGCGCTGATTCAGTCAGGATCAGCGCAACTCTGCCAACAGTACAGCAGCTTCGACTGAGCTTTTATGTACGTTGTATCTTTGAGCATTTCCTCCCCAAGCGGACAAACACTGCAGCGTTGCTATCCCCACAGAAGGCATTCTTTGGACGAGGTAGTCTTCCACGCAGAAGCTTGTTCTGGATGAACACCCATGTTGACCACGGCGGCCAAGATCCGTCGTGGCCGTTTGAAGATGACACATCCTTTATGCTTACCTGGATAAGTGTGCAGTCGTCTCAGCGTGAAGAATCGCAGTTGGCTTCTTTTCGTGTACATTGGTTTCAATACACACTATTTTACAAAGCATTTCTATGCTGGAAATCGATGTCCTGCCATTCTTTTTTTTTTCTTCTTCGATTTAAAAGAACACTTCCCCGTGTTATCAGTGCTGTTACCTGTTGCGGTCGAGGCCTCCTTCTTCCTCCTCTGTATATTATACGAAGATCACGTATGGTGGAACAAAATTCTGCTTGAGATCAATTTGTTCTTAGTTCCCGGGAACTCCGCACCTCTTCTTATGCGAGGTACTTTTCACGGTTTCTTTTTGGCGTCTCTTTAGCACTAATGCAAGAGCAGCTTCGTGTCTACTTTCTTCTCTCGGTTACCAGCGAGTCATTTTTCGAAGGCGATAAAGTTTTTTTTTTCCTATAGCGATAAAGTTGGAGCGATAGTTCTTCGTCTTGGTCGCCTTTGGAGGCTGACTAACCTTACTCCGGAAGCCACCTTCTGTACCAACCCAGACTCCATGCCTCGTAATGCTAAGAGGCATTGTGGCATCTGTTATCTGGAGTTAAAAGCGCACACATTGTTTAGCGAAAGAAACAACGCAGACAAAAGCCATGTTCCAACCAGCCTCTATTATCCCTCTTCTGAAAATCATTTTGTAGCACGAAATTTTATTTCTTGCGATTGGATATTTTCCGTGCACTACGGTGCCAAATTTACCCAATCTCCATAGTAAATCCCATAATCCCATATATAACAAAAAAATGGAGCGCCTTTAATCTTTCTTTCAAAACATCAACTTAACGTACTGCTCTGAGAAAGGAGAATAGAATTGTTCCCCTCTGTTATTATATGGCACATGAACCTTGGCGCATGAAAGCACGCTTATCAGAGACTCGTGATAGAATGCATTGTGCTGTATGGAAGCTACGGCTGCGGGAATTAAGTAGTTCGACGGTTTCTATGTGCGAAGAGCAAAAGAATAGGAAAATGTGCTCGTGGGGCAAAAAATATTTCCAACGTTGTGGTAATGACCGACACGAAGAGAGGGATATGTGGTTGTAGTAATGAAATGGTAGTGCAATGTATGAGGATGGAAAACTTCATGAAAAGCTCACAGGCGTATAGGTTGTCTATGTTTTGTTAGACCAGGAAATGTCAGATTTTTTGCCTTCCATATCTGCGGTCTGGCTGTAATAATAGAGGATGAAAGGAACTGTGTTATTCTGAACTCTCTGTAAGGAGAACCAGATTGATAATTCAGGAAAACAACTGAGGAAAACAAGGGCTGTATATGATTCCTTCATTCGCTCATCAACTTATCGCACAGTCTGTTGAGAAGCACTAAGGTCGTAAATTTTTTTCTTTTTTTTTCTTTTGGTTCCGCTTTGCATTGCATATGCTAACGAACGTGGAGCAGGCAGAAGTCGTTACAGAACACCTAATGCCGGCTCCCCTTAGAAAAAATAATAAATCCAAAACATTTGACAGCTGCCGATTGATAATAAAAAAGCACGAAATGGAATGACAGTTCTATTTACAAAATCACTATTTGTAAAGTACCGTGCTTTGGTAAATATTTAAGTGCAAAGCAACAACTATTGCTTACGACTATTATGGCATGTTGCAGACGAAGCATATCATGTACAAGTCTTTTATAGCTGTGGTCCCTGCGGCTTTCCATCGCGTGGAAAGTTGCTAGGGGGTAAGCACTGAGAACTCGCGGAATAGGAACCGTAAACTCCTGGTGGACATAATGTGTACGAGTCTTCAAAACATGGACGCTAACTGTTCGACAGATGTAAACTGTAGGGCTGGGGAGATATACGATTTCAAAACTTTGTAGACTGCTTTTTATTTTATTCTTTTGTAGGATGGGGTTGTGGCTGAGCAGAACCTAGGTCGCTTTGCAACGTTCAGCAAAGGTGCAGGCCAAGCGTTCGGGCTGCGAGCGAGCGTCACACCTCAGGATCGTCGTCTTCTTTCACTACTACAGTTCACCACAGTGAGCGAGCACGGCTGCTACACTACAATTACCCCCCGGCGAAAAAGGAGGCATCCTGCCGTCTTAGGGCGCACAGATGGTAGGCGGATCGTAGTACGGCTTGAGACGGTCAACGTGCACTGTTTCACGGCCACGACGGCGCGCATCTTGCGGCGGCGAAAGCGGTTCAATGATGTAGTTGACTGGAGAGGTCTGAACCCAAAGCCACACGAGCGAGTCTGGGGTATAGGACGGAAGCGGACTGGTAGGGGCGCGAAGGTGCTTCTGGCGATTCTCATCTTGCGTTGTAAAAGAGCGGGCAAGCTGGCGGCATTCTTCAGCATAGGTCGCTGCTTGAGAAAGGGTAAGAGACTCGGAGATATCAGGGCGATACGGAAGCACGGTATCCATGGTACAGGAAGGCTCGCGGCCGTAAAGAAGAAAGAACGGAGAGAAGCCTGTTGTGCTCTGTGTGGCAGTGTTGTACGCATATGTTACAAATGGGAGAATGCGGTCCCAGTTTGAGTGGTCCGAGGCAACATACTTGGCGATCATTTCGGTCAATGTGCGATTGAAACGTTCAGTAACGCCGTTCGTTTGAGGGTGGTAGGCCGTAGTAGAGCGGTGAACAATGCGGCATTGGCGAAGTAAGGCTTCGACGGTGTCTGAGAGGAAGACACGGCCGCGGTCACTCAGAAGCTCCTTAGGAGAACCATGGCGTAGAACGAGATGATGCAGGATGAAAGACGCAACGTCGGGCGCAGACGCGGATGGCAAAGATGACGTTTCGACGTAGCGGGTAAGGTGATCGACTGCCACTATGACCCAGCGGTGTCCAGCCGGAGTTATGGGAAGGGGCCCGTAGAGATCGATGCCAACGCGGTCGAATGGGCGCATGGGGCAAGGCAAGGGCTGCATCGGAGCAATGGAACGGCGAGAAGGGGCTTTGTGGCGTTGGCATTCCGGGCAGGAGCGAACGTACTGTCGAATGAAACGGTACATTCCCCGCCAGTAGAAGCGGAGTCGAAGGCGCGTGTAGGTCTTCACCACACCGGCGTGAGCGCACTGGGGGTCGGCGTGAAAAGAGGCGCAGATGTCGGAACGCAGGTGGCGAGGAATGACAAGGAGCCATTTGCGACCGTCGGGAAGGTAGTTGCGGCGGTAAAGGAGGAGTAAAGTTGTTCGTTTCTTCACAGGAAGGTTCCGAAACCCTTCCTCTAGTTAATTCGGCGTGGGGGAAGTCCAGGAGGCATTCTTGCAGATGATGAGATAGATAGAAGAACATATATTTACAGTAAACATGTACAAGGAGTAAAACTGGAAAACAGCAGACATGAATTTACAAAGGGAAAAACAAACTGCGCTACTTTACTCTTCGACCCAGCAGGTTAGAGCCTAAGTAGCAGAATTTTACATGCTAAGCATGGAGCCCCAGCTCAGGCTGGTCTCCATCCGTTTACTTCGGTTTTTATAACCGTAACAAACAAAGAAATGGGGCGGTGATTTTCAGTGGCCCGCCCCAAACATCAATTCTCCAATCATTGACCTACCCCGTGGGTTGAGCTCAGCCTCAAACCCAGGGTCTCGCTAAGGAAACAAAAATAAAGAACAAATACAACACCACTCTCTAGTCGGAAAGAGCATGTACATCCTCTCCCGTTGGGGCTCTCCTTCCGACCTGTCCCAAGCACACCGCCGCCCCCCCCCTCTCCACTCGCACTGCAAGTCAAGATCTTGGTACAGATGCGTACCCCCTGTCCTCAGTGCTTGTCATGTGCAAACAATAGATGAGAGAGAAGCCGGTACGGCACAGACGGTGGGGCGCTCGGAGAAGGGTGATCGATGAGCGGGCGGATAAAAGTGAGGAATGCATGTCGTTCCCCACGTCGCCCAAAAAATGCTCGAATCGTCCTTTCCTGGGCTCTCTCTGTCGGCTCGGCATACCAGCCACGACAGGGTTCCTGTTTTCCCCCAAAAATTGATAGAGACACCGTGAAGATAGCAGTGCGTCAAAAGACGAACTCCCTACTGCACTGTGCTTGGAGGGGCTTTCGTTCATAATGGGCAGCCCCTTCCGCGGGGGCTGCGCCCTGCACCGTGGTAGCTGGAAATGAGCGTTGACCCATCGGGCGCCTTTCCGACGTTAGCGTATGCATAAGGGGGATAGGGGTGGGGGCGCCCTGAAGGTAGCGACGGTGCTGTCGTTCACAATGGACAGCCACCGCCGCGAGGGCAGCGCCCTACACAGTAGTTGCAGCTAGAATATAGCAGCGGCCTTACAGGAGGCCATCCCGTATTGCGAAGTGGCGGGCTTGACGACGGAGAGTGCGGGTCGCAGGTCGCTGAGATGGTGTAGACCGGAGAGCGAGGAGGGAAGCGATCCAGGGGTCCCGTTGTTGTTCAAACGGCATGTCGGCAATATCAAGGGAGGACGCCTCAGCGGTGGCGAAAGATGTGGAGTCTAAGTCACAAGGTAGCGGGGACCGCGATAGTGCGTCGGCATCAGAATGCTTACGGCCAGATCGATAGATGACTTCAATGTCGTATTCTTGTAAGCGCAACGCCCAACGAGCAAGACGGCCTGAAGGGTCTTTGAGGGACGACAGCCAGCAGAGGGCATGGTGGTCGGTAACGACAGAGAACGGGCGACCATATAGGTAAGGGCGGAACTTCCCAATAGCCCAAATTATTGCCAAGCACTCCTTCTCTGTCACGGAATAATTGCGCTCGGCCTTTGTCAAAGTGCGGCTGGCATACGCAACAACATGTTCGGCGCAGCCGGGCTTGCGCTGAGCCAGCACGGCACTGAGGCCCACGCCGCTGGCGTCAGTGTGAATTTCAGTGTGCAGGCTGGGGTCGAAATGGCGGAGGATCGGCGGGGACACAAGCAGGCGCCGAAGCGTTGTGAACGCCGCGTCACAGTCTGGTGTCCAAGACGAGAGGCTGGTGTCGCCGGCAAGCAGATCAGTCAGGGGTGACAGGATGGAAGCGAAATTGCGTACGAAGCGGCGAAAATAAGAGCACAGCCCGATGAAGCTACGCAGCTCTTTCAGGGAGGTGGGTCGGGGAAACTCGGCGACTGCGCGCAGTTTTGCAGGATCGGGAAGGACGCCTTCTTTGGAGACGACGTGGCCCAAGATGGTAAGCCGCCGGGCTGCGAAGCAGCACTTCTTTAAATTCAGTTGCAAGCCGGCGTCGGTCAAACATTGCAGGACACGCTCGAGGCGGGCCAGGTGGGACGAAAAGTCTCGAGAAAAGACGACGATATCGTCCAGATAGCACAGACACGTGTGCCACTTGAGTCCGCTGAGAACTGTGTCCATCATGCGCTCGAATGTGGCCGGCGCATTGCACAAGCCGAACGGCATGACATTGAATTCGTAGAGGCCGTCGGGCGTAACAAAGGCCGTCTTTGGCCGATCAGCAGCAGCCATGGGCACCTGCCAATAGCCGGAGCGGAGGTCCAATGAGGAAAAGAATTCTGCGCCTTGCAGGCAGTCGAGGGCATCGTCAATACGGGGAAGTGGATACACATCCTTGCGCGTAATCTTGTTGAGGCGACGGTAATCAACGCAAAAGCGGATGGATCCGTCCTTCTTCCGCACGAGAACAACGGGAGAGGCCCAGGGGCTGTGAGAAGGCTGGATTACGCCACGCTGAAGCATGTCGTCCACTTCCTTGGTAATGACGGTGCGTTCAGGGGCCGACACGCGATAAGGACGCTGGCGCAAAGGGGCATGCGTTCCGGTGTCAATGCTGTGTGTGACGACGGATGTGCGGCCAAGAGAGCTGTGCGGGAAGTCGAAGGACGTACGGAAACGTTGAAGTAATGCGACGAGCTGATCACGTTGGTGCGGCGAAAGGCTGGCATCGATAGATCGGGAAAAAACAGAAACGGTGTCATGGTTTGGCGTAGCAGGAGGCGAACCAATGGCATCTATCTGGAGAGGGGCAGGTTCGTCAGAGACGGAGTATGGAAGAGCGTGATCGACTGATTCTACATGGCCCAGGCATTCGCCCCGGAGAAGCGTTGATGGACAAGAAAAAGGGTTCGTGACATAGATTGCGCTGTGGCCATCGCAGACAGTCCGAAGAGCGAAAGGAAGGAGGAAACAGTGGCGACGGGCAGCGGCATCGGTCGGAGTAAAGAGAGCAGTTGAATCAGGATCGCAGGCGCAAGTGAGGGGAACCAGGGCAGCAGAGAAGGCAGGGATGTCAGTATCTGCAGCGACCAGCATTTTACCGAGGCGGAGAGAGGTGTCGGACGGCAGAGTAGCGCAGAGCGGAGACAGTTCAATGCTGGCACGGGCACAGTCGATGATCGCATGATGAAGGGTTAGAAAGTCGCAGCCCAGAATGACGTCATGAGAACAGGAGGACAGCACGAAAAACTCGGCGATATGCACAACATCCCGGATAACAAGGCGAGCTGTACATAATGCTAGAGGTTGAATGCGGTGCGAGCTTGCAGTGCGGAGGCAAAAGTTCGAAACAGGCGTCGTCACTTTACGGAGTCTACGGCAAAGGGCTGCGCTAATAACGGATACAGCAGCGCCCGTGTCTACAAGGGCGAGAACGGCGACGCCATCAACAAATACTTCGATAACATTCGCAGGTGAAGACGGAGGACTTGGGCAGTTCGATGGAATCGCAGTTCTTGCCTCCGGAACTGCGGCTGTTAGTTTTCCTCCGGACGAGAGGGTGATCGCCGGCGCATGGGAGAGATAGATCGGCGACGGGGAGAAGGCGACCGGCGTGAAGAATATGAAGAGCGGTCAAGGTGGAAGGAGCCCGCAGGGGTGCCGGAGGAAACTGGTTGCGAGGGAGGCGCAGGGTCGTAGTGGAATGGGCTTGCCTCGTCCCGGAAACTCGGCGGGTGTTGGCGACAAAGCCGGGCGACGTGGCCCGGCAAGCCACAGGAGTAACATATGGGGCGGTTGTCGGAGGTACGCCATGGGTTCATGACGGCACGGCGAGGCGGCAGGCGACGGCGGACAGGTGCCGGCGGAGGTGGTAGCGGTGCGACAGATGGGTGGTTAACGTAGACTGCGGGGCGTCGGGGTCTGGCGGCAACCTCAGCGTAGGTGAGGGGGGCAGCCACAGGCGGAGGCCGAGGGCTAGAGGGCAAAGCTTCGGCGACCTGCTCTTGGATGGTGCGTCGAAGGGTGGGATCTATGGGTGACTCAGGGTCGCCAGACACAGGCAGTAGGGACAGTTGGCGGGCCACTTCTTCCCGTATGAAGGCCTTGATCTGGGGAAGCAGGGAGGCCGAGTCAGAGACCAGACTGCAGACCGCCGGCGCAGGAAGGGACTCGTCGAGGACTCCGGAACGGCGAGTAGAATTCCTCTGCTTCCTGAGGACGTCATAGCTCTGACGAAGCTGAATGACATCCACCACCGTTTGCGGATTCCTGGCGAGCAACATTTGGAACGCGTCGTCGGAGATGCCCTTCAGGATGTTGCTAATTTTCTCGGCCTCCGGCATGGATGGATTGATGCGCTTGCACAGGTCTAGAACATCTTCTATGTAACTGGTGAAGGTTTCAGTGGCGTGCTGAGCGCGAGCGCGGAGGCGTTGTTCGGCGCGCAGTTTGCGCACAGCTGGGCGGCCGAATACCTCCGAGAAGCTGGTCTTAAAGGACGACCAGGTAGGCAAGTCGGCCTCGTGGTTGCGGAACCACAAGTTGGCAACGTCGCTGAGATAGAATAGTACGTTACCAACCTTGGTGGCATCGTCCCACTTGTTGTGGGCGCTGACGCGCTCGTAAGTCGCCAACCAGTCGTCAACATCGTGGTCGTCGGCACCGCTGAAGACGCTGGGATCTCGCTGCCGGAGCCCGCCAGAACACAGGATGGTAGGCGACGGGATGGGGGCTGTCTGGCTGGTGACTTCAGGCATAACTGGCGGCGAAGGTAAGGTGCGGCTACGGAGCTCCAGGATGAGGACGAGAGGGGGAACTTAAGCACCTCCACCAAATGTAGGATGGGGTTGTGGCTGAGCAGAACCTAGGTCGCTTTGCAACGTTCAGCAAAGGTGCAGGCCAAGCGTTCGGGCTGCGAGCGAGCGTCACACCTCAGGATCGTCGTCTTCTTTCACTACTACAGTTCACCACAGTGAGCGAGCACGGCTGCTACACTACACTTTATGTATCCAGCCAGTATTTTTTTGTAAATTTTCTCTATATCGGCCGCTGCTATAACGTTCGTCTACGTAGGCGGGCCGATTAGCTCCAGCGGCCGATAGCGGCTACAGATTAGCGGGCCGATAGCAGTTTGCGAACTGGGCTTGATTACGCTGTCGCGTTCTGCTCTTAAAGGCCAAGCGTCTTCCAACTTTGTTTAGCTCAGCCCGTCTAGCCACCGTAGCCCGTGTGCCCACTGACGGCGAGCGAAGCGCATTCGGCCGCTTATTTACGCCGACAGGGCGGAAAGCGGCGCGCTCATAGCGAGACCAATCGGTGCAGGACCGATGGCCGCCGTCGGAAAAATTCCGCGGCGACAAACATGGCGGCGCCAGATGATGAGTACCGGGATTTCCCAACCCGGCGCACCATCATCTGGGCCCCAGCACATGCGGGGATAGAGGGAAATAAGGTAGCGGACACTACCGCCCGCGCGCTTAACCACCGGGCATCGCCTCTCTCGCCGCCTGATCCGGCTACTGATTTTAATCCGGCTATTACTTTTCGGGAGATCTCTCTCCTGTATCAAAACGCTCACGGTCGATACCCACCCCCCTGTAAAGGCCTCAAGAAGGCAGAGGAGCGTTGGCTACTTCGCCTCTACACCAACACGGTACTGTACCCGGCAGTGCTCAAACATTTCAATTCGGCCTTTTCGGGCGGGTGTCCACACTGTGGGGAAGTGTTTGCGGACACGTATCACATGGTGTGGGCATGCCCTGCCAATCCTGCTTTCCCACCCCACCCCCACCCCACCCGAGAGGACTGGGAGGCTGCCCTGCTCGGCTGCTCAACTCTCCAGGACCAACGAGCCCTGGTGACAAGAGCCCGGGCCGCCGCGGAGGCCACAGGGGTCCCGGACTAGGGATCCCTCCTAGTGATTGTGAGGGCCGGGCCCTTCAGGCACGGTCCAAGCAATACCTCTGTATATAGTATAAATAAATGTTTTACACCACCACCCTTCGAAGCAGGACCCCCCGCTTAGGACTGAATTCGTCGCCGCCGCTGCCTTCTTCGGGGCGTTCACTGGCCATAAATGGGGCACCGGTCTTGAGCTTCGTCTCACCTCACCTATAACAAACATATAAGTGATCATTTTTTTATTATTGTTACTATTTAAAGCGACGATTCTGCCGCCACTAGAGGAGCGTCGGTTTGTTGACAGTTCTGGTTTCTGTCCTGACATGTAGATGGCGCCACTAGGCTGGGCTTATCATTGCATGTATAATTGCATACGCTGAACTAAATGTGTGAATGAGCGTGTATACGGTTATGGTACATAGACACTTAGATTTGTGCAAGGGCGTCCGGAGAACTTTTTGCAGGAGAGGGGCACCACATTTCCGGGGATGGGGGGGGGGGGGGGGGGGGGGGGGGGGGCGGTCGGTCGGTCGGTTAGAACCAAACAGGCACTATTTGTGGTCTAAATTACGCACATGAAACAAAAATTAGAAACAGCGAATTAGTGCTATACTTGGAGAATTTACATTGGATTTTGTCAGGGAACAAAGAATTTCTCTTAAGCAAAATGCGAAAAGTTACTATCGCCTATACTCCGTCTCACAAGATGTTTGCACCACTACGAAAGGTAGAGCTCTCTCGTCCAATCAGAATGGCGCGCACTACATTAGTTTGTTCATACGCGCCTGTCGCACCGCCAGTTATTGACATGTGGCTCTATCCATGTGAAAGAAGGCGTACTAGTAGTTAGCTTCTACATCTAGTAGGTGGCGCTTAATGTCTTTTTATTCTTTCATCTGTTTGTTTTTGTACAGGCGGACGACCGTTCCAAAGGGTCTTCCCCACTTTTTCTTTTTTTGTCGCCACCTGTTCGTACCAATGCCTCTGTTGTCACGTCACAGTTATTTTCAATGTTCCTGTCATGTGTATATCAATTTATTTATTCCAGCATGGTCACTACACTATTAAGCTGGGTCGTGGCAGCCGAATGTCGATGGTGGCGGAATACAAAACAAGCCCATGCGCTGCGCGAAAGTCAACGCACACGCGGTCAGTATTAATCCGGAGAAGTCCACCGCGGCCTCTGCCATATCTCATAAGAGGTGATTTACTCTCACTGCGACAGTACTGAATGGTCCCGACTTTCGCGCGCACGTTAGCGGGGCTAACGTGCGCGCATGACACTAAAAGCGAACTTAAATGGCACGGATCTTCTGGAAACGGACACAATAAAAGAGCTAGCCTCCGAGAACTGCCTGATTTGACGATCAAAATGACTTCCTCGGAATTGGGTAACGTTTCGCTGAATTTCTCTGGTCTTTTACTTTTTCGGGTAATCCTTCTGACTGACAGTACCTTCCTAACAGATCTGTAACCCAACCTTCCAATGCCAGTCTGAATATTCTATGAATATTTTGTTCCGTCTGAAGACAAAACTAAACGCACTCCGTAATATGACACAGGACGAGCGCTATTAAGTATGTGCACCTTCTGTCAGGGTCGTTCACTAGACCTACAGTATAATGAAATAAATTGAGTAATCAATTAATAACTGTTCTTTTCATTTCATTTTATTCCATTGTTTCCGTCCTCTGTGCCTAATGGTCGACCACGGTCGAGAAGGAACAAGACTGCAGCAGAATTAGGTCATCCCCCATGTTGCAAGTGGTAGTAATGTTTTTAGTAGCTTTAATAAACACGTGTTCAAAAGCTTACGTTGAACATACAACAATTCGGCACAAAAACATTTTATAACGGGAGTTTATGAGCGCAATTTTTTCATACATTGTAAGCTTTCACTATAACAATCAATATATCCGCAGATCTCCGGTATGCTTGCGTTTCTTTGCTATAAACATTCCTGCTCCCCTCAAAAGCATTGCCCACTGTTTTTCTATGGCCGTCTTAACTGCTCGATGTGAGCGATGGAAACGCTGTAAAAGATATATTACACTACATATCGGAAGAATGGACCACCTTCAATATTTCCGTAGCAGCACCTTACAGCTGTCTAGTATTCAAAATTTTTGTCCAAGAATGCTAGACATGTCTAACGTAAAGAGGTGGTGGTGCTGAACTCTTTTATTACTCCCAAAAACAGGGGACCAGTCCAAGGACCGGTTGCGCTGGCTTAGAAAAGGTCGGCGGGGATCCCTTGGTATGTCGCGCTGGGTAAGCCTCCACCGCGCGCTGGATAAGCCGGCGTTGGTCATCTGGCTCCAGCCACTGTACTTCTAGCTCGGAAGTACGCAGGAGAGACTCCCACGTCTCTGGGGTGTTTGAGTTGTTTAAGTTGTAATGTGTACAAGTCCACGCCATGCGTATGAGAGGGGCCGGAGCTGAGCAGTGTTCGCACATGTGGTCTATCTATTGCGGAAAGATCCTGCTGTATAAGAGGGGGTTTCGAAAACTGCCAGTTTGTAGTTTGCGGCTATCCGCAACTACGATGCTGGCCGTATCTCTTGCCAGGCGTTACACATTCTACTTTATACTGCACCCTCTTCCACCTCTCGCTTACTTCTTTGGGCTCCAGCCCACGAGTCGCTCAGCGGAAACGCCCAGGCGCACTCTCGCCCGAGATTCAGTTGCCGAGCAGAGTGTATGATCAGCCTCCCTGCTTCCTCTGACTGTAATATCGCACGTGCTTCTCCACTCACCACTTACACGGACATACTCCAGCACTACAGGCTCGAAAGATGCCTCTAACTTAAAGAGGGGAAATTGTTTCGCTCGTTATTAATTAAGGTAGCCTCCCAATTCACTACTGCATGTCACAGTCCTAGTCTTGGCCAGTTACCCGCAGTGGGTATGTGCTATTTTTCATTCGAGTACAAAGGCGAAACGCACTCAGTAATTCGACACATGACGAGCGCTGTTGATCGTGTCTCCCTCTTTGCGTAAATTTTCCTAAGTACTATATGCCAACTAGCCCGGTACATGTCTATGTATTAAGCGAAATGTTCGCAGCAGGGAGATGGCATTGCTAGATCAATATAATAAGAGCCGCACCTTAAGCCTTTAAGCAGTGGTTCCAGCAAGGCCGTTGGTCTCACTGATGTCCATTTTAAATTAAGGTTGGCGCTTTATAGTGGATGTGGCGTGTGTTTCTTCACTTCGTCCTTGTGAAGGTAGTGCCAATCTAACTCAGATTCACGCATTCGCATGTGTAAACAATGACGAGCATGAGAGGAGCTTTACATTTGCACACCCGCTACACAGTTAGGCTGTGGGCGCAAGAAAGAAACGAAAAATTGACTAAAAATTCAAAGCGTCAATTCTTACATTGTGACCTACCGGATGTCTTCAAGGAAACATGGCTAGGGGATTACTATATCTGAATATCAAAAGGGCGCAAAAGAAAAGGTGAAAAGACGGAGACAGATAAGAAGTAGAGGTAAAATACGTCAGTTTAGCTTCGTCATCACCGTTAGCAGCAATAGCAGCAGCGCAATCAGGCAGTTCGTGTGTCATCATTATCATCATCAGCCTGACAACGCTCACTGCAGAACAAAGGCTTCTCCCATGTCTCACCAATTAATCCTGTCCTTTGCCAGTTGCGGCTCCACATCCTCGCAAACTTCTTGATCTCATCCGCCCACCTAACTTTTCCGCCCCCTGCTACGTTTGCTTTCTCTTGGAATCCACTCTTGGAATCCCTTAAGGACCAGCGGTTATCTTGCCTTCACATTGCATTCCCTGCTCAAGCCCATTTCTTCCTCTTGATTTCGACTAGGCTGTCGTAAACCCGCCCTTGTTCCCTCAATCACTCCGCCCGCTTCCGATCTCTTAACGTTACACCTATCATTTTCCTTTCCATTCCGTGTTTAGCAGGGCAAATATGTTTCCCATTGATCATCAGTAGCCCAGTAACCAACACAAACTGTTATCGCTTCATCCGAGACTCCGGTGAGCCTACGGTCACACTCCGGTGAATGAACGTTTCCCTGCTTTTAAGGTCTACTCTTTTACTCTATCAAAACACGAGATACACTCCAAACACGAATGCCCCTATATGGGAGCAAAAAAGGTGTTAGCAGTCCTCAAGTACATTCCCTTTTATAAAAGGCAAGGCGCAACAGGGCAACTTTACATAGAGTGTAGCTTGCGCAAGTCCATGGCTCCTGTTTTATTTCACGTGGAGTGTCATCAGTCCATGTTTCCTCCCCATACGTGGTGTCCTCCTTCTATATGTTAACGTTAAAGTTATCCTCTTTGTGCTCATGGCGCCCACGGCGCTGTCCTTACTCCCTCAGCGGTTTCGTTAACATTCGATCAATGCCCCAGGCGCCGGTAACCCTTCTTATCGGGGTCAGTATTACCATGGACACTGACAGGCATTTTCAGTGGATACTAGATCGGACAAGCGGCCAGGCGTCATAGTGCACTTTTGGAAAATGAATCGGAGTATACAGCATTCACTCATGCGGTTCGGCCGCTTAGGCACCATGGGACCGCGAAACCATGCTGCAACGCCCGCTGCACTGCCCGGCTTCACGCGCAAACGACACCATGCTAATTCGAGCTGTATACTAACTGTATGTTATAAGAATAAAAACCTTATTTATATATAATTCCCACTTTTTGCCTGCTATACGAATTGCGCAACATCACAGTGCACCATTTCTGCGCAACATTCGCTGACGTCTAGATTATAAAAATTCGCTCATATACTTTTGTAACATAGCAGCGCATGTCGTCCCCATTCCGCTTGTATATATCAAGTGCATATCGGAGGCATATACAACATATTTATAACCTAAAGAACTTTTATTTTTGCAACAAATACAAGAGAAAGTAAACCTTTATAGCTAAAAAGAGTAGTATCTTCCTACAGAATTTCCAACCGTGCTGACTGACCTTTTCAGACTGTTTAATACAATGGCCGAGTTAACCTTTTACGATATTTCACGAGACAGACAAAAAAAAATGTAAATGCCAACAGAACCCTATTGAAATGCGCACAGCCAAGAATATAAATGACATTGGTAGAATAGAAACGTGGGTTAAATGGAAAAGTAGGTCATATTTTAAACAGATGCCCGAAAGCTTCCGATTCCGGCGGTCTCCTCTTGCGCGGGCGCATTTCGTCTTTTTGCGCCCTTGTTGCCAATACGAAGAAATGAAATATAATATGCACTCACTAAAATCAAATTAGATGGACGCAGAGATCCGCAGAGCCCAGGCGGCATTTTTCCTTTTTCAGCAACTTTTATTCATTAAGAAAATGAGCCGACCTGTGCCGCCCCACCCGACGTCTTTTCAAAGCTTGACAAGAAACTTTTTTGGCCTTTCATGTGTTCCTTCCGATCAATCGCAGTCTTTTCTAGCGTTTGTTATACCACTGCGCATTCTTTTTTTTTTACCATTAAAGATTATAGACCGCGCTGAGTGCGTTTCCTTGTACTAGGTTAACAGAGAGCCTGTTCTTGAGTCTCAGGAAAAGACGGTAAAAAATAGCCTGCCTGAAGACTCGTGATATTCATACAAGCGGTCACGTCGCTTTTTCGGGTTCATTCCAGGAAAGGTGGAAAGATGTATGAATGCCTTGCGATTAAGCATCCGCGCTGCTGCCGGCCTGTTACTACAATTACTGGTACGCTAGCTACGCTGGGACGCAATGGTAGATTTCAGAAACAAAAATTAATAGGTTTCTCTTTTTATTTTCAAGGAAAGCTGCGCATTGGCAACGAGGCAAGGCTTTGATTATGTCTCCGTATTATTTCTATCCTCGTGGGATCTTTAACACAGGAAATAAAACGTGACTGCAAGTTCCTCTTGTTTGCACAACCGCCAGATGACACGCCAAAAATTAATAGGCAACGCACTGCCACGGCGGTTACTAGAAATGAACTCCACGTTCAACAACGTATGCTTCTGAGCACTTCAAGAGATCTGAAATGAACTGAAAAGTGCTGGTAGCCAAACTCTCTGAAACAAAAATTGAAGCGAGCACTTCAGCTCCGCCTAAAAAGCATGACGAGGTAGCTTAATGAGTTAATTCAGATCTATACACAAGGTCATTATCTGTGTATTTGACATGTACAGATCCCCGAGAGTCCTCTCGCCATTCCTGGCGCACTGGTGCAGCGGTTAAGCAATGCGCCATTGTTTTGCGATGGCAGGTTCTCCCAGCAGTGGGCCTACCCAGGTTGCTCTTTCCGGGTGACCAGTCATTAATTTATCTGCAACCTGCAACTATCAGTTTGCTCACAATCCGACGGGCAGGTTGTGATGACGTCACACGGTCACGTGACTAAGGTGGTGCACCTAGGTTGCCGGAGCGCCTGAAGCCACCGGGCGCTCCGACTGCGAAGCATCAAACGGTCGCCAACGCAGACACCGCCGACATCGGGCAATTTTTTTCCGTCATCTGGCTAGTAAAGCATCTCGCGCTAAAAGAAAGGAAGCCGAAAAAAAAAGCGCAACGGAAGAACAGTCGCTCAAGTATGTCGCCCGCTCCTAGCCCTTTTTGGTACATCGCACGATGAAAGTTCTAGTGAGAAGCGCTTTTTTATTTCTCGGACCATCCAAATTTGACTGCCAAGAGTTCCGCCCTAATCGTTTTTTTTGTCTCACAATTATCCGCAAGCATTATCGTCACGCCTGTACAAACGTGTACATATTCCCAAAACAACGCTCTCAACAGTTAATGCCCAGACATACTCCTTAGCATAAAGAGATCATGCATCGCCACATAACTCCTTTCTTGAAGGGTATCTGCCCGTCTCAACATTACTGTGAGCCCTGTGCACACATCGTGGACGTTTTCCTCCATAAGCCGATGACATTGGTCATGTTCGACCATGCAGCACTAGTCATAGCAAGGCTCCTGTTGGACCCGGCCTTCGCGCTTTCAGCTCTAATACGTTAGCTTTAGAAATGTCCCTCCGCCTGAAGCCTCAGGTGGCATGCGGTAAAGTGAGCAGAGGTACATGAGCTTTCCTTCGTTAAGACGGTAGGGGCTGCAGACAGAAAGTGGGAAAGCAAAGACGAAGGGGGAGACAGGCTGCTGATGGGGGAGATTTGCGAGGAGCTATGGCAGGTTACAGTGCGATCACTGGACAGGATGGATCACCGAGTTACTGCATAGCCCTTCGGGATTCATTCTTCATTCGTTTCACAGATAATACAGCCAGACTGGTGCTTCGTGAAAATGCCGGCGTTATCGTTGTGAACCTTCGGAGCCTTAAGTCTACACCATCCAGAAGTACCACCCGCCAATTACCACACCTGCCTAGCAAGCAGAATTCCAGCCGACCGACACCCTCGATTCACCACCCCAGCTCTTCTTCCACCTTCTTCAGCTCTCAGGAACACCATCCACCATACACCTAACCTAGGTGTATCTCCAGAAACACTAGCTGCCAGGAGCCCACCTACAATCACCTTCTAAAAGGTCTCAACTCACTAGAAGCCCACGCAGCAGTGGAACAAGAAACGACGGAGAAATCGAGTACATAAAGGTATGAAACCCAGCTGCCTTCCTAAACTACTATCCACCAGCAAACCACCTCTGCACATCACCCTAAAACCGCACAATAAATTTAGTACTTCAGAAATAGGACTGGGGCTCGAATTGCTACGACCGCTAGGGACCTCTTTTGGCCAAGGACGCCAAGACTCGACGCTCTTCGCGTGCGTATTGGCTGTGAAGAACTGCGCACTTACGTTTAATTTCCATACTTCTATAGCAAAAGTTTGAGTGTTCCTTCCTTCTTTGCTGAGTAATGTTTTAGACTGAAAAGAACTTCGCACAGTTAAATTGCATATTAACCCTTCACTTATTCTAGGGCACCACTTCTCCTTCCAGCACTTCTGATTTCAATAACAGGAAGCAAGAGAAAGTGCCCGATGAGTCACAGTATTCACTTCGAAATTTCATTTCAGGACTCGACATATTACTGCAGGCCTTGTTTTCCTCACACATGAAAGTAGGGAAGCAATCAACAAGTGCGAGAATGGAGGGATGATACGTTACATAAGTGCTATAACCAGCAAAAAAAAAAACATTACACGATGGATTAAAAAGACAGCCGAGCTCGACCGAAAAAATAAAGGTATTTTTGCTGTTAGGTAAGCTAAAAGATCCTAGCGACGACAACGCAACACCAGTGGAAAAGAACAATACGACACCGCCTCCGCGCCGTTCTTCAGCCTCTTATAGCACTGTGGAGCTTCACAATTGCTCGCAGGAGATTTCCTCCTTGCTAAAGTAAATAAACAGGACAACTTTGTGCTATGCGAATTCGTAGAGCGTTACGCATCTCCTCGTATACGTCACTAATCTGCTGGTTATTACTGAATGCTAGCGTCCTTATATTAGGAAACCAATAAAAAAAATGCGCGCATTTGTTGATAAAATGACAAAGGTGATTTGCGTGAACATGGAAATCCGGGTACCTTTTCAGAATCCAGCGAGGCGAGCTTGCACTTTTAGTAAATTCAGTGTAATGAAAAGTAAATTGCAGGTCTCTAAAGCAAAATTCCTTATGAAGTCTCATCATGAGATGACATAAGACAGATTTAGAATTCCCCAAGTTTGCTCATTGTACATTATAACTTAATTCGATCAGATGCCGTCTCCGTATGCACGTCACATCTTAAAGCTACAAATTAGGAACGCTGCCAAACTAGAAGATAGGCACCACTGTAAGGTTTAATGCTAAGTCGGTGCCCTTGAGTAAAAAAATATACATTAGAAGGGGTGCTTGTGTTGTTTTCCTCAGGCATGAGCGTAATACTGAAAGTATATTACCACCAAAAATGCGCAGAATTGCCTGGTGTCTCCGCTAAGAACTGGATTTTTTTTTTAGAACAGACTTTTTGAGACAGTGTTTTTTTTTTTGCCGTAGCATTGCAGTGGCGTAGAACATCAAATTACAGCAAACGCATGCAAACTAGTAGGCTAGTTAACTAATACCGAGTATTTAACATTTGAGGCTATTACTGTAAATCTTTTTATTTCTTGAGAGAATCGTAACCCACAGTAAGTAATATTCATATTGTTTTTTAGAACTTCGAAAACGTAGGTACCCTCGGCGCAGTGGCCCGAGAAATTGCGGCCACACCGCAGCTAAATACGTGGATTGTCGAGAAGCTTGCAGGGGAAACAACCTCTTCAGTGGGCGTAACTGGTCGAAATACGGAAAATTTGCTTGGTAAAAGCGTCGAGGCTAACAGCTTTTCCGAAATTCTAAAAACTGATGTGAGTATTACTAACGCTAGGCAACACTGAAAAATGACACCGATACTAGCAATGGCGGGCTATGCGGCTCTCAATAATTAAGCATAACAGTAATAGTTAAAAAGCTAATAATAAATATTAGTTCACCATCCTAAAATTTAGCATGTTTTAGCTGCATTTTGATGCGCTACACCGCTGGCAATGCAATGCCGCAAAAAGCGCCTTCTTAACTCTAAAAGGAATAAAATTGCGCAAAGGGATTGCAGAAGAAAACGAAAGAGACGGGAGGACAGCCCTCACATCTCTTTCGTTTTCTTCTACAATCTCTTTGAGCTATTTTATTCCTTTAATTGCTGTTATGAACCAACTCGCCCAGACGAGAGTGCTTATCTAGCTCTAAAAGACAATTTTAAAAATCAAACTTTCCTATCTTAATCTTAAGACAATATCAAAACTTTGGCGCGAGGGAGGTTACCATTCTTAATAGCGACAGGGCGCAACTTTATTCGTCGTGACGTCCATATCGTAGGAGCCGTTATGGAGAAAAAAGAAGGAAGCATAGAAATTGCGTTTTAGCTCCGGTACTCCATACTATGCCTGTCATTTACCCTCTCTTAGATATAGCAAAGAATAACATACTGTCGGGAAGACAATCCTTGCATGGCTCCCTGCCAATTTTCTTTGGATTCAAACTATGACCGCTGCAAGGCCCTTTGCATAAAAGGCTGTGCATGTCTATACCTGTTCATTGCAGCCCGTGCATGTTCACTTATTGAGATGCTGCTGAACACAGTATGCGTTCCATACGGCAAAGGAATGATTGTTCTTAGACGGAGAAAAAAATTTTTCTCTCCGACACAAAAAAAAAAATCAAGAAACCAAGGACGCGCCCGCAGCGTCACTTTTTCTGCATCCTTTTTTCATCGCACTGTTAAAGAATGGATTAGCTTTCCCCAAGACGTTGATGCCATACCTAGCTGCGCATCAAGTTTTGTTAACAGTTTAAATATCCACTTCACAAATAGCATGTAGGCAATCATATCCAATTAATATCTGCACTCCTAGACTTATGTAATACCCCCAGAGTGTGGTCTTGAAGGTAATCAAGTGAAGTGAAGTCAATTCAAGCAAAACACATGCTTGCCATAATATGCTTTCAGATTATAGATGCCAAAAAATCGCATTGAATGTCACTGCTCTTGCGCAATCTCGAGTGATATGGATGTTGCGCTTCCTGTTTTACTCGTTCATTGCGAGAGAGAGCCGCTTCAGCAAAACTGCTAAGCCGAGCAAACAACCTACCTGTGTACTGGACCTGCTCATACAATCTAACAACTTTTTCTCATCCTCATCGCCAAAGTCTGCGTGCAAAGGGAAAGATTAGCAACATTACATAGCAGCATTTCCTTTTATTCGTATTCTTCGTATTAGCATATTCGTATACACGTACACTTCATCCTTGCAAGAAATTAGCCACATCAAGGTTTTAATAAACTTTGGTCATTCGCAAAAGTAGCAACCTGTATGACAATGTAGTGTCGTGCATTCTTGTGATATTGTGGATCTTTCATTTGCTAATAAATTTATTAATCATAAGCTACTTGCAGCATGGATATAGATTTTTAGCCATTTGTAGATGGAAGGCGAAAAAAAATTAGGTAGCCTTTTTCGTTACACGATTTTCTTATAGTAATTAGCTGCGCCCGGGTGCATATTGAATGCAAGACCCCAGTAAAACAAATTTTTCGTCCAATTTGATCATTTCTTACCAACGACCCGTATGTATGACTGGTTCTGGTGACAGCGAAGGCATGGCAAAATAACGAATAGCAAGGAGGGCCGGAATTTAATCAAAATTAAACTAAATCATTATATTGTCACGGCTATACAGCGGGGACAGCCAGGTCACGTTTTACTGAGCAGCGCCAGACAGCAGCGAACTCCCGAGCGGAACCCGAAGAAGAGACGACGAAGAAGCACTGCCCGCCATCATGGCTAAGGCTAGCCAGGATGGCGGTTAAGGCAGTTCGGCCAGGAGACGGCGCCACGAGAATGTCCAGGAATGTGGCATTGCTCCCCCCCCCCCCCCCCCCCTCTGGAAAGCGCCGCCCTCGGCGCAGCAGGGCGTGTGGTCCGACAGCCGCTTCCCCGGGCACGGGCTTTTGGGGCACGAACGTCCGCTGATCATGGAGTGCCCTTGCAGAGGCGCAGTAGTCCTGGTGCATATAGTAGTTATCGGCGACGGGTGCGGAATCCACTCTCTCGGCCATCGTGATCTCGTACGCGAGGAGGCAGAGGCAATAAGACAATCATCACAGATGCGGATAGCTGGAGCATATGGGCGGTCAGGATGGAGAATGCCATGACCTTTGCGCTCTTAGTCGTCTGGACATTGGCTACTGCCAGTGGGAGCAGCACGCGGTCGTTCAGCGTTCGCGACACAGAAGCGTGGGTACTCTGTCCGACGAAATACTCAAGCTGCAGCGTGTTGTGGTTGAACAGCACGGCAAGTGTGGGATGGGCATTGACGTTGCCGAATTCCATGAGGCGGTTCTGGCCGATCACCATCTCGACGGGGGCGCACGGTTAAGAGCCTAGTGGAAAGAGAGAAGGTAGTGACGAGTGAGCTGCTAGCGGGCGTGGTAAGGCTTCATTCGGGCGACATGCACAACTTCGGACGTTGGTCGTCTAGAGGAACGAACAGTGCCTTGAGGCAGAACTTCATAGTTTACCTCGCCGAGTTGGCGTAACACTTTATAGGGGCCAAAGTACCGCCGAAGAAGCTTTTCAGAGCGCCCTCGTTGAGGAACTGGGCTCCACACCCAAACATGTTCTCCGGGCTGGTAAGCGACATCCCTGTGGCGATGGTTGTACCGGCGAGCGTCTTTTTCTTGTTGATGCCGGATATGCTGCCGAGCAAGTTGGCGGGCGGCCTCGGCTTCTTGAACAAAGCGGTCGGCCCCCACGACAGTGGAGTTTTCACTACCAGGAAGCAGCATTGGGTCGAGCATTGTCACGGCCTCGCGACCATGGACTAAGCGAAACGGTGTGAAGTGAGTAGTCTCTTGCAGCGCGGTGTTATATGCGAATTTAACGTAAGGGAGTACTGCATCCCAGTTGCGGTATCGTCATCGACATACATGGAAATCATGAGGGCGATCGTCTTATTTAGGCGCTCAGTGAGTCCATTAGTTTGGGGGTGATAAGCTGTTGTTCGTCGGCGACTCGTGCCGCTGAGTGGCATAACTTCCTGTGTCAGCGCCGAGGTAAACGCCGTTCCTCTGTCAGTTATAACGACCGTGGGTGCGCCATGACGAAGCACGATGTTGTGCATGAAGAAGGTGGCAATTTCCGCAGCTGTTCCACTGGGAAGAGCTTTCGTCTCACAGTATCGACTGAGGTAGTCGGTGGCGACCACAATGTACCGGTTACCCAGCGAAGACTCCGGACATGGGCCGAGTAAATCCATGCCGACTTGGTAGAAAGGAACTTGTGGTGGATAAACAGGCTGCAATAGTCCGGCCGGCTTAGTCGACGACGTCTTGCGACGTTGACACTCGCGGCAAGTTCGGACGTAGCGTTTCACAACCTCCGCGAGCTTGGGCCAGTAATACTTTTGCCGTATGTGTGCCAACGTTCGGGAGAAACCAAGGTGACCAGAGGAAGAATCATCGTGGAACGCCTGCAAGACTTCATCGCGAAAGGCATTAGGGATAACGAGTAGATAGGCAGCCTCCGTCGACCTATAGTTCTTTTTGTACAGGATGCCCTCCCGTAAACCGAATGATGGCAGGCCGCGTGAAAAGATGCGGGGCGGAGTCTGAGCGCTTCCTTCGAGATAGTCAAACAGGGACCGTAATTCAATGTCGTCTCGTTGGCGGTGAGCCAGGGTGGACGCGGAGATGACCCCAAGGAAAAGGGAATCGTCATCGAGGTCCACGGTGCTGGCTGGAAGTGGGGCACGGGACAAACAATCTGCATCACTGTGCTTTTGCCCTGATTTATACACGATGGTGACATCAAATTCTTGCAGTCGGAGGCTCCAGCGTGCGAGTCGCCCTGAGGGATCCTTGAGATTTGCCAACCAACACAGCGAGTGGTGGTGCTCACCACTCGGAAAGGGCGGCCATACAAATAGGGTCGAAATTTCGTTACTGCCCACACAATAGCTAGACATTCTTTGTCGGTGGCGGAATAGTTCACCTCAGACCGTGATAACGTGCGGCTTGCGTAAGCGATTACGCGTTCGACACCATCCTGCCAGTGTACAAGTACCGCACCAAGGCCAACGTTACTCGCGTCTGTGTGCAGTTCTGTGTCAGCTGCCTCACCGAAGTGCCCAAGTATGGGTGTACTTTGAAGACGCATGCGTAGCTCTTCGAAGGCATGTTGCTGCTCCCGACCCCAGAAGAACGGTTCGTTATCTTTGGTGAGGCGAGTAAGGGGCTCAGCTATTCGGGAGTTCTTCACAAAACGCCGATAGTAAGCGCAGAGACCCAGAAAACGGCGCACACTTCGCTTGTCAGCAGGGATGGGAAAAGAAGCGATGGCGGCAGTCTTGTCGGGGTCTGGGCTAACGTCCTTGGCGCTCACAATGTGGCCCAAAAACTTCAGCTCCTGGAAAGCGAAGTGACATTTTTCGGGCTTAAGGGAGAGACCAGCTGAAACGGATAGCTTCGAAAACAGCGCGTAAGCGGCTGAGGTGTTCTTCTAAAGTGTCGGAGAAGATGACAACATCATCCAGGTTGACACGTGACACGACTGCCATTTGAGATCAGAAAGCACAGTGTCCATCATCCGTTGGAAAGTTGCCGGAGCTGAGCATAGACCGAAGGGGAGCGCGCTGAATTCGTACAAACCGTCCGGGGTAATAAATGCGGTCTTCTCCCGGTCACGTTCGTCCACCTCTATTTGCCAGTAGCCGCTCCGTAAATCGAGTGATGAAAAGTATTTGGCGTGGCGCAGGCGGTCTAGGGAGTCATCAATGCACGGCAAAGGATAAACGTCTTTTTTAGTTCATCATCATCATTTATTTTCCCTTAAGGACCCCTAGGTGGGGCATTACATAAGGGGTGAGCAAAAATACGAAATCACAAACAATAGGAACATTTGAAATATAACAGTGAAGAAGGCAAAACAATTGTTAAAAGAGCATTGAAAAACGAAAAAGGGAACAATCACAGGTACACTGTGGCCATCACGCTATATATACAGGAAGAAAACGGGAACACTGATTAGCAGACAAGGGTTCAAAAATGTAACATGTGCAGAGGTGGTACTGAAAATTGTCGGGCATTATACTGTAAATGCGCTAACGAAAAGGATGAGATAAAAGCAGGGTTTTGAATTTATTTGCATCGCGCTCAGTTACAACTGCCTCAGGCAGCTCATTCCACAGTTCAATGGCGGATGGCAGAAATGATTTTTGAAAGGCATTGGTGGAACCATGTAAACGCTGTAGGCTCAGGCTGTTAAAAAGACGACGAGATGTTCTATTGGGAGGGAGTAGAAGTGTGCAGTGCAATTGAGGAAAACTGTAGTATAACTTGTGGAAAAGGCAGAGTTGGGTTACTTTGTTCAGACGTCGGTAATCAACACAAAACCGTAGGGTCCCATCTTTCTTTGCAACTAGGACCACAGGCGACACCCACGGGCTCTTCGATGGCTGTATCACGTCGTCCCGGAGCATTTCTTGAACTTGTCTTCGAATTGCATACCGTTCCTTTGAAGATATCCGGTACGGCGACTGGCGTAATGGTCTCTGGCTTTCATCAACTATAATTCGATGTTTTGTTATCGGCGTTTGTCTAACTCTGGAGGTTGACGCAAAACAGTCCCCGAAAGAGGCAATGACAGTCTGCAGGTTGCGTTTTTGACTAGGCAGGAGATTCGGGTTCACGTCGAGTTGAACCGGAACATTCGGTGATTCTATTGACTTCGTAGTCCCCGTCAACGCGTACTCTCCGGCGCATTCCCCGAGTTCTTCAAAATAAGCAATCGTTGTGTTGGCCGCTAAACGTTGGGGTTCACAACCGAAGTTTGTTATCAGTAGTTCGGCTCGCTTATTGTTCAGTTCTATAAGCCCGCGAGCTACACACATTTGCCGACCCAGGAGCTGTGACATGTTGGCTCCAGCGATGCCATCAGCGCCGGCGCTGTCATCGCACTCCACAGTTACTAACATTGTGGTTCTCGGCGGAATCACCAAGTCATCATCGCAGACCCGCAACTTAGTCCTGCGTTGCTGCGGTTCGTCGCCAACAGTACGGTGTGCGGCAAACGAGACGATCAGCTCCTTAAAGCCGATGACAGCCCCATATTCCTGTAGGAAATCCAGACCGAGAATCAGGTCTTTAGAACACTCAGGAAGCACAGCAAAGCAGCCGGGGAAAGTGACGCCGCGGATCTGAATTCGTAAGGTGCAAACGCCGGTTGGCGTCACAACATGGCCGCCGGCTGTGCGGATCTGCGGCCCAGTTCAGGGTGTCAAAACCTTTCTGTGGGTCGTGGTTAGCCGGCTGCTTATCACAGAGAAATCAGCGCCGGTATCTACCAGTGCGGTTACTTCACAGTTATCGGCGGTTACTGGTATTTCCGTAGAAGCCAACTGCTGGCTCTTCGTCGGTGGGCTCGTCGGGTCAGGTGGTCGTTGGTCTCGTCGTCGCTGCAAATCGTCGAGTGGAGGCTCTTGTCTCTTTCTAGCTGCGGCGGCCCTACCCCCAGAGGACGCCGTCTTCAGTTTTCCCGCCGTGGGGACCTGCCTCTGAATTCGCCAGAGGTCGACAGGCGGCTGGGAGAAGAGAATCTTCTTGCAATGGGGATCGAGACTGGCATCGCGGCACGGTCTGAGCCTGCAAGTTGGACGTCAGGTACTGTTCAATTTCTTGGGGTCGCTCGCCGTAGCGTGGTCGATGAGCGTCTGAAGCAAAACCCCTTAAACCCATCCGACGGTAGGGGCAGTGGCGCAGGATGTGGCCGGGCTCACCGCAGTGGTAGCAAAGTGGTCGGTTCCTCGGCGTTCGCCAGATGCCCGCTTTACGCATGGCGGGCCGGAATTCCTGCGGCACGGTGGTGGGCACAGTTGGACGTGGGTACTGCACAGCCGGCACAGGTGAAAAAGCTTGGGCCACTGCCGCAGGCCGTCGAAGTGCCTCGCTGTAGGTCATGATGTAGGGTTGCGGCTCCGGAACAACTGGTGCTGGCTGCACCACTCGACGGATTTCATCCCGTACCACGTCCGACAGGGCGGCGACGCTGGCCTGTGGAGCTTCGAAGCGGAGTTTCGCGAGTTCTTCGCAAACGATGCTCCTTACAAGGTCTCGAAGATCTTCAGGAGGCAGCGTCGTAGGCGTGCAGGTTTGAGCGGCTGCCATACTAGCCTGACGGCCGTACTGCGCACCGCGTTCCTGCAAGGAGCGTTCCATGCTCACTGCCTCCTTCGTAGAATCGGCCACTGTCCTTGGAGGGTCGCGGATAAGTCCAGCAAACAGCTGCTCCTTAACGCCCCGCATCAGGTGCCGCACTTTCTTTGCCTCGGCCATAGCAGGGTCGGCTCGACTGAAGAGGCGCATCATGTCCTCAACGAACATGGTGACGCTGCTGCTGCGACCTCGAGTGCAGAGCGACTTCCGCCTTCTCTTTCCGTTCACTGGTGCCGAATGTCGCCAGCAGCTCGCGACGAAAAACCTCCCAGGTGGCAAAAGAGGTCTCGTGGTTCTCGAACCAGATCTTTGCCGAGTCCTCTAGTGCGAAGTAAACGTTCCTCAACTTGCGCTCACCGTCCCACTGGTTGAAGGCTGCCACACGGTTGAAACTGGCCAACCAGTCTTCAACGTCCTCGAACCTGTCACCGTGGAACGTCGGCGGTGACCTGGGCGCATGAAGCACGAAGGGAGTGTCAGCTCCAAAACGTTGAGTGGTCTGGCTACCAGTGGTTGATGTCATATCTCTTGCCGGTTTTGTCAGGCCGCTGAACCCTGGCTGTAAGCCTCGCAGGCGGCGGCTCGCTTTGTGGACGGGGGTTGTGTCCACGCACTGAGAGCTGGCTTCAAAGGTGTCCTCAGAGTCAGTGTACATGGGACGTTACCCAGCACCTCCACCAAATATGTCACGGCTATACAGTCGGGAAAGCCAGGTCACGTTTTACTGAGCAGTGCCAGACAGCATCGAACTCCCGAGCGGAACCCGAAGAAGAGACGACGAAGAAGCACTGCCCGCCACCATGGCTAAGGCTAGCCAGGATGGCGGTTAAGGCAGTTCGGCCAGGAGACGGCGCCACGAGAATGTCCAGGAATGTGGCAATATCATCCCTGCTCTCCGTAGACAACAAAGCACCATATCTTCATACACTCGTACCGTAATAAACCCTGCCACTACAAAGTTGTAAAAAAAAATTCTTCGCTCTTGAAATATGTCTGTTAGTCATACGTGCTCATAGTGCCTTGTGTTCACACAGCCCCGAATTATCCGAGAAAATGCACTTCTCAAAAATATATGCTAGTTCCCTGAAAATAAGACAGTAAGTTTTAGAGCGCAGCTCTTTGGCGCCCGTTACTGCGTTTCGCGGCGTCGATGTCGCCGTTGTTCGTTGTAACCAGCAGTGGACACCTTAGTAGCGCTTTAAGCTGCGAAACAAATAGAGCAGGAGCTTGAAAAGCAGAGGGCAAAATCGATAAATAGATTTTTGAGGAAAGCAAATGGCGCACTATCTGTCTCACACATCTCGGTGGACGCCTAAACTAGAGAGAAGGCGCATAACTGCCCTCTTGAAACAGTGGACACCTCAACCATGTTTTAAGCTACTTGGTGGTGGTGGTGAAAACATTTATTAAGAAAGGACAGGAGGTATGCTTGGATCAGCCCGTAAGGGACCGATCCTTACAAAGACTAGGTGGAGGTCCCTAGTATGGGACCCCAGTGGCGGTGGCCGCTGCCCGGGCGCGCCCGACTAAGGCTTGTTGGGCCTTTAAGTCGTGGCAGCCGAGCAGGGTCGCCTCCCAGTCCTCCCGGGTTGGGTTGGGGATGGGGGGAATAGCCGGGTTGGAGGGGCAGGCCCACACCATGTGATAGGTGTCAGAAGACACCGCACTACAGTGCGGGCAGCTGCCGTTACAGGAGGGGTCAAAATGCTTTAGTGCTGCCGGGCACAGTAATGTATTGGTGAGAAGGCGGAGAAGGAGCCGCTCATCCGCCTTCTTGAGGCCTTTACATGGGCTTGGGTAAAGGCGATGACTGTTTTGATAGTAGGCTGTAATTTCTTTGAATGTATCCACCGGATTAAAATCGGGTTCCTGATCGGGTGGGGAGGAGAAAACAGCCCGGTGAGAGAGCGCGCGGGCGGCTGCGTCTGCTGCCTCGTTTCCTGCCAACCCCTGATGAGCAGGGGCCCATATAATGTAACGGTGTGCGGGGTCCGTATCCCGTATGCAATTTTGGTATATTCGATAGGCTAGGAAGGGAGTGCAGCCTTGTTCGACGTTCCGACAGGCCCCTCGCGAGTCGGTGATTATGTATTTTGAATTGGAATGTGAGGCCGCGAGAGCAATCGCGACCTCTTCTGCTTGTGTTGCACTTCTGGCTCTGAAGGTGAGGCCGTTAACTGTGTTGCTGTTGTGAACTACCGCGGCCGTGTACCATCCCCCGTGGTGAGGACCGGAGGCGTCCACGTAGTATACACCTGTTTTGTTGCCATAATGTCGGGCTAGCGCTTCCGCTCGTGCCAGGCGCCGACCATTATGGTCTTCGTGTGACATGTTTGTTGGAAGAGGCCGCACGTGGAGGGCACGTCTCCACAGTTCTGGGATGCGAAACCTGTCTTCCATTGGAGGGGTGTGTTGGATATGGAGTCGAGCAAGAAGGCGGCGACCCGAATGGGGGCATTCGAGGGGGTCAAGGACTTCCCGATTAAGTTGCAGGAGGACATCCTGTGCGGATCTGTGTGGGCGGAATCCGAACATGGTGCTCGCAAATACATGTTTGTGTTCAAGATATGCAGATAACCGATCCCGCACCATCGTCTCCATGAGTTTGCCCACACAAGAGGTGAGAGAGATGGGGCGGAGGTTATCTGTGTCAACTTGTTTGCCTGTTTTAGGGATGAAAGTGACCAGAGCCGTTTTCCAGTCAATTGGAAGGGGGGTGTCCCCGCGCCAAATTGCATTGATGTAGGCGAGGAGGGACTGGTATGCCAAGTCGGGCAGGTTCGTCAAAAGCTTGACGGTGACCTTATCCCTCCCTGGCGCAGTGCCCCGTTTCATTTTGGCGAGGGCCGCCCGCAGATCATGGAGCTGGAAAGGTTGATCCAGCTCCGTGTTCTCCTTGCCTGCATAAAAGTACGCAGATCCACGGGCGTCTTGGGCTGTACACAGATACTGGTCCCGAAGTTTCTGTGCCAGTTGAGTTGTGTTGCCAGGGAAAGCATGCATGGCTCGCTGCAAATGTTTTTGTGTTTCTGTTCGTGTTTGGGTTGGGTCGATTAGGGCTCGAAAGAGACGCCACGTGTTGCGGCTGGACATTTGTCGCGCGGCCGTGTTACATCTATCCACCCAGTTGGAGTCGGCGAGTTGGGCCGCGTACTCTGCCGCTTTCTGGGTAAGCTCGGCAATTCGAGCTTTAAACTTTCTGTTATGTTTCTGGCGCCGCCAACGGCGGACGAGGCTGCGACGGGCTTCCCAGAGGTGTAGAAGGTGGTTATCCACGTCCGTGACCGCATCTGAGAGCTGGATCTGAGTTTCATGCGAGCAAAGGTGTGTCAGCAGCTGTTGGGACCATGCCTGGTATCCTTGCTCCGAAATGGGTGTATTATCAAGTGTGTAAAAATTTTGCCTGAATTTCGTCCAATCTGGGATGCGGGCTTGTGTTCTGGGACGCTTGAGGGGTCGTGTGCGTAGTGTAGTGTTAAGGATGCAGTGGTCGCTACCGAGGGTCTCCTCGGTGTTGAGCCAGTCTGCGTGTCGTATGTTGCGAGTGAAGGTTAAGTCCGGACACGTATCCTGTGTCACAGAATTCCCTAGCCGTGTTGGGTGGACGGGGTCCGTGTGGAGGGTGAGGCCCAACGTGGACGCAAGTTCCGCCAACTTACGTCCGCGCGACTCCTCCTTGCGATACCCCCACAGCTGACTGGGAGCGTTAAAGTCGCCCACAATCAGCAGGGGATCGCGACCCGCAACTCTTAGCGCACGGCTAAAGAGGTCCGAAAAAGTCACTCGCTTAAGTTTGGGAGAACAGTACACGTTGAGTATATGCAACGGCGGGTCCTTGCGGCGGAGTGGTAGGATAGTCACCATTACATAAGAATACTCGAGCTGGAGATCGAGATCTACTAAGTTGGCTGTGTAGGCTTTGTGGACGAGAAGACAAGACGCGGGATCCTGTTGGAACGTCGTGTAATTTGAAAGTGTGGCGCCCAGGACTGGCTCCTGGAGGGCAACCACGGCTGGTAGGGACTCGAAGGTTTCAAGGTAGAGGCGGAAATTGGCCCGCTTAGTGCGGTCTTTAAAGCCTCTACAGTTCCATTGTGTTATTGAAGTGGACACGGCCGAATTGGAGATGGCGGAACTCCTTTGATTAAGGTGTCTCGCCATGATTTAAAATTTTTAGGGGGGAGGAGGAGGTATTGGCTGCCCCAGAGCCAGCTACTTGTGCCATCGAGGGGGTGATGACGGAAGAAGCGGGGCAACTGTCCTCATTGTCCGAATCAATAATGAGATGGTTGAATTTTGAAGGACGGGATACGTCCCTAATGGGCCCCGTCCGACGGAGGAGGCGGGGGTTGTCCAAGATGTGTTTTGAGACCAGTGCGGGGATGGCAGATTTGACCTTGGTCAAGATCTGGTCCATGGCGGTCTCGATCATAGATCGTAATTTAGAGGTTAAGCGTTCCTCCATCGCGGAGATGGCTGTCACGAGGACAGGCGAGATCTCCGCGTCGCTCTCCATTGCGTCCGAGTTCGGTGGGCTCGGAACGGCGGACGCCAATTTTGATTCTAAATTTTGAATTTTGGTGAGCAAAAGCTCATTCTGTGCCCGGAGCACGTCTATCTGTTTTTTGTATTCCGCATCTAGTGTGGAGGCGGTAACTGGGGGGGAGGAGGGATGGGAGGAGGAGGAGGCGATCTCAGCCCAGCTGCTCACCTGTTGTTTGCCGTGTTGAGGCGCTGATGCCCGGGCGCCGGTAGTGCCATATGTCTTGAGGGCCGGGAAGTGGCCAGTGTCCCTGCCGCTGGGCGGTGGAGGCGGCGTCTTCTTCCCGGGCGCTGACTTAACCGATGATTGCAAAGCCGACGACACTTTGTCGTCGGTGCCGAGAGCACCACGCGGCGTTCCGGCACTTGCACCTGAATTTGGGTGACTTGGCGGCTTGCCAGGTCGCTGGTTTCCTCGGAGCACTGTGCGTTTGGCCTTGGGGCCGGGCACCTTGGGCTGCCGGAATTTTTCCGTGCAGTCTCGGGAGTTGGTAGCGTGGGCTTGTCCACAGACTGCACATGTTGGAGTGCATTGATGAGGTGTCTTGACCCCGTCGACGGTTTTCACCATTTGGCCACAGAGGCCGCACTTTTCGTCCGGGCAGGGGCATGTGTCCGCACGGTGGCCCACAGTGCCGCACAGCACGCAGGCCGGGATGGTTTTTTTGTATGGCCGCACAAGGGTCACCTCTGAATTATAGTGAACATATCGCGGCACCACTTTGCCCACGAAGGTGAGCGCCGCGACGTCTGATTTTCCAAGCTTGCGGATATCGGCAAGCTCTCCAGCACGCCACTGGATCTTGTTTTGGAGCGACTCACTGGTCTCGTGCTTGGCCACGGTGATGACGCCGCGGCACACGTCGCCAGTGAGTTTCAGCTGCCCGTACATGGAGAGCGAGCCCTTCGATGTTGTAAGTTCGAATTCCCGCAGAAGCTTGTCCGCGGCGTGCGGCTCCCGGGTGCCTGCGACGATCAGGTTTTGCTCCCATGTGGGGAGCAGGCTGAGGGATGCTGCGGCCTTGGCGCCCAGGTAGGCCGCGAACGCTGCTCCCAGCTCGCCATGTTGATACACATCCCTGAGAGCGACGGCCGCCCGGGGCTTCAGGATGATGACTATGTCTTCGGCATGAAGCCGCGGAAGCGGATTTGGCTTCCAGGAGGGCCCGGTCTTAGATTGGGGCCGGCCATGAAGCGCTGCAGCGCGCGTAGCAGCGTTCTGCCGTGTTGACCGTCCTGCCACATCGGCGTCCGTTTTAGCGTTCCGCTTGCGGGAGCGGCGTTCGACGAGCTTGAAAAGCTTTATGTTTTCGATCGGCGCAGAATCCGGGTTGTCAGGCGTTGGATTTGCCGGAACCTCGGACCAGGCCATGGTGTCCGGGTCGTAGCCACGTTGTACAGCATTATCTGAAGCCATCTTGCTGCGGGTGGGCGACTCACTTACGGCCGGGCGCCGGCGTAGGCGTCAGGCCTAGCACCGTTGCCACGATACGCGTGAGGATCGGCCCTAAAAGGTCTAAATGTAGGCTCACCTGGGTGCGAGTGGTATCCCCAGGTGGCTGTCAGGTTCACAAAGACAGACGCAGCTGTATTGAAGGGGTTCCGGGCGAAATTTCGTGGCTCCAGCCAAAAGTTGGCGGAGAAGATGCACTGCACGTCCTCTCGCTTCGCGCGCTCACAGCTACTTGGCGGTAGTGACACATGTGCGCTGCATGCGTTGGCATTGACAACGTTGTGCAAGAAACACGGCGCTGAAGCCATAGGCAGTCGGCATTCATTGCGTTCTTTGGCGTTGGCGACGAGAACGTTTCCGATCACTTTGAGGAAAAGAAGTGTGCATAACTGGCTCCCTGGGTCAGTGGACGCATGAATCGCGTTTATAGGTACGTGGGGTGATGAGAGAGACATGTGGGCTAGCCGTATGCGCTAGCGCTGACAACGGTGCGCGAACTCTCGCGATCAACCATTAATTGCCACCTTCTGGGGTGGGTGGGGACTTTAATGTAGATAAAGACAAACAAACAGGAACTCTTTACCACTTATGCGGGAGAACATCCCGTTCCTCTCGCTCATAACGCTCTCACAGCTGCGACAACCTCGCTAAATACTTGCGCAGACCTCATCTTTGAGAACAAGGCATTGGTGCAGCACGTCGAGCATATATATATATATATATCTAATTCTCCGTCCACAAAGCTTCCTTCATGACAATCAAGAACTGTTAGTGGGGTATTTCTTGAAGAAGCAATATATATGAAAAATAATAAGGGAGTAATTACTCATTGATGTCCACCCGAGCGTGGACGTCGATGATGTCTAAGCATTTGGTCAATATATGAAAAATAACAAGTTCTCTGTAATAGACGATATGCGAAATTGCTTGGCGGTCTGGCAACACCGCGCCCACAACTTCCGGTTTCCATCTTGGCTCGGTCGAGCTCGTTGATCTGGTGCATCGTTTGCTATGCGTACTTTCTTCTTGCGAGTGGAATTTCAACAGGGAAGCTTCAGCTGCTGCGTTGTTTTCACAGCTGATCTTTGACCAAATGTAGGTGCTTTCAGTAAGCGCCAGCTTACTCCTACCGCGTCCTCAGCTTGGCTTGAAGTCTGGCGCTGATGATCGCAATAATCGGCACTCGAAAGTGGGTTGGAAAGTCGAACCGTGACCGTGTGCTGTCGTTGTTTTAATGCTCGCATTAAAGCACCAGTTCAAGCATCACGCATTATCATGGCTATTTTAAGGTGGTCGCGAATTCATCTGGTAGGGTAGCGAGCGGTTATTTTGCCGTGAGTGCGCACGTGTATTGACAAAATTCTGTGACAGTGCGAACTTTCGTTCGCGCCGACTCCAGGAGCTTCGTGCATTGCAGTATAATCGCACAAGACCCTCGACCAGCTGCGTAATTCGATTCCTTTACTGTAATGTGCAATGCGCATCCGCGGTTTTCAACGTCACCGTTTCAGAGCCCGGCGTCGGTTGATTTTCGCCACAATTCGTTGAAACCGCGTCCTGCTTAAGACGCAGTCAGTCGACATTAACAAGAGGAAAGTAGGCATGCACATATAATTCAAAATATTGTAAGCAAAGCCGCAGCTTCTTTTTTTTCTTCAGATAAGCACTGAGCCACCGCGGCGGCTTGCTACAGCTGTAGGTGCATGCACGGACTCGACACGCTGGTCAAGCTGTGTGTGCAGGGGGGAAATTAGCATGTTCGGTTGCTTCCGAAACTTAATTAGCTTACTCCCAAGCTTGGACAAACGGCTTTGTTGCGAAGCAAGCTGTTGGAGCATGCCACAAAGATAATAAAATCTGATGGCCTGAAGCGTTTTCAGAACACTGTTGCACGTACTTTCTAGCTTAGAAATGCGCCCCTCCATAATAAAGTAGCTATATTATTCGCTTCTTTTTTTTTAGATTTTCGTCGCCGCAGATATCGAAGGTATAGGAATCCTCAAGAAATAAAGCATTCGCACCTCAGTTTTTATACGTAGGGTGTATTGCTTCACAAAGACTCTTTAACGCGCATAACATATGCGTATGGTCCAGAGAGCTTGCTCGCCCTTCTGAAACTAATTGAACACGGGAAAAACTTGACTGAACACGTAGCAAACTAAGCAGTAATCGGCATATGGTTCTTCGAATGAACTTATTTCGCCACGGCACGAGCGATTGGCCCGTTCAAAAAAATTACCTTCTCTATTACGTTGTTCAAGTATGCGTCTATATACACGCCCGACCGGAGAGTTGATAAATGCACGAAATCGGCTTCTAATTTTGATCAGAGACAACAAAGGCTGTGGTCCTTATCTTAATTAAACGCAAATCACCTCGAGAGATTTGTCAAAAATCAGCGCAGAAAGCGAAAGCTGCGCACTGATCCGCGCGCTGACACATGATTAGCGATGTAAAATTTCAAGAAATTTTGAATGGCATGAGAAAAAAACATTTTTTTCGGGTTTTTTTCATGAAAAATTGTAAATTTTGCTAAACGTATAAAAAACAGATTTATTTGCAACAGCACAACGATCAATAATAATGCTTCGAAGTTCAGTCGAATATGCAGTTATAGATGTCATATTGTGAAACGAACTTTTTGTTCTATTGCACCGAATTTGCACTTCAAGCGAATATAGAGATATAAATATCATATTTGTGGAACGAACTTCTTGTTCTATTGCACCGAGAAAGAGAACATGAAAACTGATCTATAAGTCACTCCATATCGGACTCATTCGGAGTCACTGTCGCTGGATGCGGCACTACGCGCGCAGCAGCATAGATTTAAGTTGTGCTTCACAGCTAGGTACGACTCCACATAAGCTTTCGAACGTATTCCCCTGAAAGCCTGTTGCGCAGCCCTGTTCGCACGTTTCCGAAACGTGACCAGTTTCGTTCGCAGCTGTCGGTTGATTGAGGTATCTGCAGCAGTCGGCAAGCCAGAGGAGTTAGCGGATGGTTGGTGCAAAGGCCTTGCCACCAGGTAGATAGGGCCACGTGCTTCGCTGAGTCTCAGACCCCTGTCCTGGACCAAATTTCTACGGATGTCCTGTACTCTGCTACGTTGGAAATCAAGAAGCTAGTATTCTATTTGGCTAAAACCGCTTACGTGCACAGCAGCCTATGTTATTTATGCCGTGTGTGTCGCGCTGTAGCATTTGCAGCCATTTTGTTCTACTTCAGTCGTGAGTTCAAGTATTAGTGTGTTTTTAAGTTAAGCGTGGATCTTATATGTGACCTGGGCCTTCAACCCGCGAACTTGCAGCACGAACGTTTTAAAAGCACCACCTGGCACCGGCGATGACGACTGCTGTCCAATCGTTCTACGATGCACGCTGCAATGGTTTTCAAAGCAAAATCAAAAACCTAAGCTAAAACCAAGCAATTATAAAACCTTGAAATTGCATTCTGAAATTTTCGATGTTTCTTTCCATTTTTCGTCGTCTGAAAAAAACGAAAAAAAAAACGGTTTTTTTCCAAAATTGCAGTGTTTTTTTTCAGGCCTTCACATCTCTACACATGATACCTCGCATGGTGTTTTGTGTTACTAAAACGTTGAGACGGAGTAAAAAAATAGAAAAGCGAAAAGCTGGAACGCACCTAGTTCTGGCACGCATCGTAGTGTCTTTTCACAGGGGAGAGGGTAGCGCAACACTGCATCGGCATTTTACTTTTCAAACGAAGCGCAGCCGTTTTAACCCAACGCTGGGCAGCGGTTTCGTTTTCTGTACCGTACCAACATGGAGGACTTAGTTCTCGGAGCGCCGAGAGATGGCGCTGCGCATTTCGCATATCGTCTATTGTACATACATGTCTTGCTGGAATTCTTTGCCTCAATTTATCGAAAAGCTGGAACAGCTGATGAGCTTAAATTTCGCATTAGGAAGTAACATAATCATCGGCAATTTTTTTGTGCTGTTTGGTTCTGTTTTATACGGTTCAACGTCCCGAAGTGACTCAGGCTATGAGGGACGCCATAGTGGAGGGCTCCGGTAATTTCAAGAGAGCCTCCAGTGAATTACTTTAACCTCACATCGACACACATGTACAAGGGGTTCATAAATCTCATTACAAGGATGGTAACCGTAAAGCTGATTAAATACGCCTCTACCTAATGTGAACACGGTAGTTTGTGAAGCTCTGCATTGTTCACTGCCGTGTTTGTCGAAACAAAAAGCAAAATTGTGCGAAACTGAAATTTTTACGACACTGTCAATGCGCCCACTTGCATCTATAGACCCTAATCACTATCAGATTTAGCGGGCGGCAAGAGGCAGCTGCGTGTGTTAAGAGGTGGAGATTCGGGTGCCCCTTGAATGAATGTTGGTCAAATCGACGCACGTTCCGACCAGGACAGGAGCAGTAACGGTCCTAAAGGGGGGGGGGGGGGGGGGCCAAAAGCCTTTGAACATTTTAACGAACGTCCGCTTTCGGGCTCTCATAGGGCGAGATGTGATTTTTGACGTAGAACTGGAACCTTTTTCCTGCGTGATGCGTCAAGTAGCCCCCTACTTTGTACGTTCACCGTGTTGGCCGCTGCCTTATTTCACACAATTCCACGTTCTACACGTTGGTAGTTACACGAGCACAACTCGTAGTGATTGCCGAGGTATCGTGGTCCTTCCATGTCCCCACCGTTGTCTTGCCATGCCGCCGGCGCGGCGACGACGGCGGTGCCACTCACCTGCGGATGCGGTGGGCAGCAACCTCGTCGGGCGGCAAAGAGCCACCCATTCATGTCTATATCCCGCCATGGGACACAGCGACGCCAGAGGGGATCATCCCTTTTTGGCTTGACAATTAGCGCCTACGAGCCGCCTTGAAGGAGGGTACTGAGCGCGGAACAAAGCCACTTCCTAGAACTGAGCAATGAAGGCCGCTAATCCCGCTGGTGAAATGTCCGGGCAGGTGCTTTGACCTTCGTGGACATGCCGCGGCGGGTTATCTCAGCGGTCGGATTGTTTTCCCTGGTATCCCAATAAATATTGCTCGCGTAGACGTTAACATTCAAATACTGAGTAATGGTATAACATCTGCACCATTCGCCATTTATTTTTCAACAACAAAGCGCGCAAAATTTTTTGTGTGAATAAAATAAACAAAAAATCGTTGTTTCTATTTTTTTTTCCTTTTTGATATACGAAAATCTGTCACCCCCCTCTCCACCCCCCCTAAAACTACGCTCTGGGACCGCCACTGAACAGGAGTGCTGTCGAGTGTAAAAGCAAGGGGATGGGCGAAAGAAGACGTCTGAGTTTATTTACATTTTGTACAACGCCAAGAGCCAACGGAAGAGACTCTGCCAGTCACACTACCCTGCTCCTTAACTCGACGGCACTTCCGTGCTGGTTGAAACGGGTGTCGAAACTGCTGAGGTACCGTCAAGCGGCACCAGAAGCCTACATCTAACAGTGGCAACCTCCCTCCCCCACCCGCCATACTGTAGCAAGGTTCGAAGCTAAGAGTTCCAACCGAGTGGTGCTCCCAGGTCCAAAAGGTGCCAAACAAAGGAAGATGGTGAGGGTGCGACGCTCCTCGCTCTTCTAATGCGTGTGTGGAAGAGAATTGACGGGAGTACTCTCCGCCATACCTTGAGGTTGGGTCCATTATCGGATTTCCAGGACAAAAAGGTTGTATCGCTCGACACGACGCCATCTTGTACGCCATGATTGCCTACATAAGCACGCCACGCAATTGACGTCATGTGGATGAGCTCTATGCTATTTGCCGCAGACCGAATAGAAAGACATTCAGCAAGGCGGAAATTCAGCGCTTGTTTGTGTCACTCTTTCGTCTCCTGTACCGTTCTTGTTGCGCTGTGAACAAAATCATGAATAGACAGAGATTCTCAGTCGAACATTAGGTACCACAGTGAGTTCTGCTTATCACAGAAATAAATACCGTCCTTTGATTCTTGTCATTGGTAACGTGGTTACAAAAGCGAACCAGATCGCAGCACAGTGAGCACAGCACAGTGAGCAGCATAGTGAGGTGCTTAAAAAATTCCCTGGCATGCCCAGCTGACAGCTGGCCAACTAGAGATAATTATGAAGCAATAGCACTGAGAGAGAGAGAGAGAGAGAGAGCTGTTTAATGAAAAACAAAGATTTTAGCCGGCGAGAATATTCGCTGACATGCTACTCTACGTAGAGGAGGGAACAGTTGAGTAAAGATTGAAGAAGGGTGGTAGAAAAGAGTGCGGTCATTGAAGAGGGTTGCAACGCAATAGTTCAATGCATGATGGCTTCTTCGGATGAGACCGAAGTCAAGTTCTGAGCATGTACAGCGGGGTGATCAAGTGTTCGGGCAATTTAGAGTGTTTCTAGAACACCAATAGCGTCTAAATAGGCAAATAAGAATATCATTGCACGTCGCTGCCGTCTGTAGCAGCCTTAAGGCGCGTTCACACTTGCCCAAAAATCCGGCGAGCGAGGCGGATTCGGCCGCTTTTGACGCCGAGCGAGGTGGAAAGCGACGCGGCGAAGCCGATCGGTCCAGACCGATTTCCGCCGCGCGGGGACGAACATGGCGGCACGGTTCGAAGCCGGACCCCTCGCTTCGGACTGAATTCTCGTTGTTGCTGCTTCTTTCAGAGGGTTCACTGGCCATAAATGGTGCACCGGTCTTTCGCTTCGTCTCACCTCACCTCTAAGAAAACGTATTAGTGATAATTTTGCTTTATTTTTTTATTAAGAGTGACGATTCTGCCGCTACTAGGCTTAAGAGGAGAGTCGGTTTGTTGAGAGTAATGGTTACCGTCCTGGCAACCAGATGGCGCCACTATAGGCTGAGTTTATTTTTGCGTCTGTGCTAGCATACGCCGAACTAAAAGTGGGAATGAGCCCGGGTTTAACGTGTGTAAGCATGCATACGTTTGTGGTACGTAGCGTAAATTTATGCTCTTTTCTCACTCTATCTGTGTATGCCGCCAGCAGCGACGTGGCGAGAAACAGCGGCGGCTCGGCGTTTCCGCCTCGTGAACAGATGTGAAGAGGTCGTAGATTTTGCGGCGAGCAAATCCGCTTCGCTCACCGGATTTTTTAGCAGGTGTGAACGGACCTTAAAGGACATAATATAGGATCCACTGTAAGTGGCACCTTGGCGACGGACTGCTTGCATTGTTCATACTGCGCACGTTCGGTGATGTACGCTGGACATGCGAAGAGAATGTGAAGCACAGTCTCCATTCAGCCGCAGTTGTCACAATACGGACTCCCTGCTTGCTTGAAACGGTGTCGTAGACTGTTCCTAAAGGCAACATTAAGGCGAAGGCGATGATAAACTGTGATGACGTGGAAGCCCGAATGGTAGTCTTGATTTGAGCTGTAGGTCGATGGAATGGAGAAAAGTGTAATGATGAGTTCCAGAGGCGGTTCTTTTCACTCTGGGTATATCGTTTGTCGTGTTGGCACGCATCCGCTTTTGTGAAGAAGAAAGAGAGAAAAACTTTCTTAAGGCAAGTGTGTTTAGACCCCCCTTGGGTACCTGGACCACCGCACGGTCTCACTCTACGTCGAAAAGGCGCTTATAGTTACGACGCTGTAGACCTTCGCGTATCGCTTCATCTGCTCTCTCGTTGGCACTCAAATAAGGCCAAGTTACTGCGGATCCATTGCTATATAAACAAAAGCGCAATGCTGGAGGCAAACCACTGAAAATAATGGCGGTTAAGCAATGTCGAGTGCTGTGTCCGTTGTTCTGGTTCCTATCAGCGCCGTTTGTGTATACAAATCATTAATTGAAGGCCAAATGTAGAAGAGGTTTTGGTCATGAAGTGCCCTGTAATTAGGATGATGATTCGCTACAACAACCATTTCAGCTTGTTTAGTGTGCAGAAGAAAAGGCTAATTTATTTAGTATTTCCCACAAATTTAAAGCTGTTCTATGTCATTCATATCCCAACACTAAAAAAATATAGGTCATGCAGAGCGTTTTCTCGTGCTTGTCATAGCTGTGAGACTCCTACTCTTCGGGGCATAACAATGGCTAATAAGTATTCTTCGCAGTCTTCTTCACTCCTACTCTTCGGGGCATAACAATGGCTAACAAGCCTTCTTCACAGGCGCAATGCTTCCAAGAGCAGGACTGAGTCGACCCTTACACTGTAGAACATCGCTCGCATTAACTTTCTTCACAAACGACCGAAACGCAGCTTCCAACGCCTGTGCACACATTTTCCTTTCCTTGAAATTTACATTGTCAGGACGCTTCAGGCTAACGACAGCTACTGTTTTACTTTTTTTTTACTGCGCATTTAATGTCTATGCAGTACCGCCGCACCTAAGAAAATGTAGCAATCTCTGAGGCCACTCTGTACTCTAGAATACAGCATACGGAAATCATGCTAGCAGCATGTCATTATGACACTACCAGCGAACTAAATGGCACGGATCTTCTGGAAACGCACACAATGAAAGAGCTAGCCTCCGATAACTGCCTCATATGACGACCAAAACGCCTTTCTCGGAATCGGGTAACGTTTCGCTGAATTTCTCTCTTCTTTTTTACTTTTTCAGGTAATCCTTTTTGAACCTTCTCAACAGATCTTTAACCTAACCTTCAAATTCTAGTCTGAATATTCCAAGAATATTTTGTTCCGTTTCAAGACAAAAACTAAACGCCCTCCGCAATAGGACACAGCACGAGCGCTACTAAGTATGTGCACCTTCTGTCAGGGTCCTTCGCTGGACCTGCAGTATGACGAAATAAATTGAATAATAAATAAATAAATGTTATTTTCATTTCATTCTATTCCAGTGTCTTCGTCCTCTGTGCCTAATGGCAGGTACCGGTGATACTGAGAACCAAGTCGTGCTGCAGCTAATGACGACGGTCGAAAAGGAACACGACTGCAGCAGAATTAGGTCATCCCCCGTGTTGCAAGTGGTAGTCATGTTTTCAGTAGCTTTAATAAATACTTGTTCAAAAGCTTACGTTGGACATACCCAACCATTCTGCACAAAAACACTCTCTAACGGGAGTTTATGAGTGCAATTTTTTCGTACATTGCAAGATGACACTATAACAATCAATATATCCATCCATGACTCCCATGACTAAGTCCATGACTCCCGGTTTTTTCCCATGGAGAATAATCAGTCCGTGTTTCCTCCCTTACGTGGCGCCCTCCTTCAACCTTCTAGCGTTGCAGTTATCCTCTGTGTCCATCGCGCTCACGGCGCTGTCCTTACTCCGTCAGCGCTTTCGTTAGCATTCGAGCATTGACCCATGCGCCGCTAACCATTTTTATCGGCGTCAGTATTACCATGGACATCGGTAGGCATTATCAGTAAAGACTAGATCGGACAAGCTGCCAGACGTCATAGTGCACTTCTGGAAAGTAAATCAGGGTTTCCAGTCTTCACTTATGCAGTTCGGGCTCGTAGGCGCCACGAGACCGCGAAACAAAGCTGCAACGCCGCTGCACTGCCCCGTTTCGCAAACAAATTACCCTACGCTAATGCGAGCTGGATATTAACTGTAAGTCATATGAATAAAAACTTTATTTATTTATTATTCCCACTTTGTGCCTGCTATACGAATTGCGCATCCTCACTGTGCACCATTTCTGCGCATGATTCGATGACGTCCAGGCTATAAAAATTCGGTCATGATGATGACCGAATAATGATGATGATGATACCTTTGTAATATAGCTCTGCATGTCGTCCTCTAATCCACTTGTATATATCAAGTGCATATCACAGGCGTATATCACATTTTTATAACCTAAAGAACTTTTGTTTCTGCAATAAATACAACAGAAAGTAAACTTTTATTGCTAAAAAGAGAACTATCTTCCTATAGATTTTTAAACATGCTGACTGGCCTTCTTAAACTGTTTAATACAATGGCCGAGTTAACCTTTCACGATATTTCGCGAGGCAGACGAAAAAAATGTAAATGGCAACAGAATCCAATTGAAATGCACATAGCTAAGAATACAAATGGCATTAGTAGAACAGAAACAATGGTTATATGGAAAAGTAGGTAATAATTTAAACAGATGCCCGAAATCTTTGGGTTCCGGCAGTTCCTCTTGCGTGGGCGCGTTTCGTCTTCTTGCGTCACTGTTCCCAATACGCCGGAATAAAATACGATATGCACCCACTCAGACGTCATTAGCTCGACGCAGAGATATGTTGCAGATATCTGCATTTTTCCTTTTCCAGCAGCTTTTAGTCATTAAGAAAATGAGCTGACCTGTACCGCCCCATCCTGCGTCTTTTCAAAGCTTGACAAGAAACTTTTTTGCCCTTCCTTGTGTTTCTTCCGATAAAACGTAGTCTTTTCTAGCTTTTATTATACCACTGCGCTTTTTCTTTCCTTATTAAAGGTTATGGTCCGCGTTGAGTGCGTTTCCTTGTACTAGGTAAAGAGAGAGCCCGTTGGTGAGTCTCAGGAAAAGACGGTAAAAAATGGCCTGTCTGAAGACTCGTGAGATTCATACCAGCGGTCATGTCGCCGTATCGGGTTCATTACAGGAAAGGTGGAAAGATGCATGAATGCCTCGCGATTAGGCGTCCGTGCTGCTGCAGGCCTGTTCCTATAATTACGAGTACCCTAGCTACGCTGGCACGAAATGATTTATTTTCAATACGGATATTAATAGGTTTCTTTCTCTATTTTCGAAAAAAACTACGCATTGGCGACGACGCGAGGCTTTGTCTAAGTCTCCGTATTATTTCGAACCCCGGTATCTTCGCGATGGCGGATGCTACCATCGGTGGGACTTGCGACACTCAGGTTGCTTTTCCCGAGCAACCTCTCGCGAGCAGTCATTAACTTAACTGCCACCTTCCGAGGTGGTCAGTTTGCTCAAAGTCCAATGCGGAGGTTGTAATGACGCTAGTTGCTTCCGGTTGTTCCGGCAGGTGCAAAAAAAGGCAGCACAGACCCTCTGCGAGGCGATCTCCCAGTTGCGCTCTGAAACTGCGTTTGAGAAGCTGTGGCAGCACACGAGCACAGCAGCAGCGCACCTAGGCTTGCAGGAACCTTTGTATGACAAGGCAGAGGTATGAGATGTCTGACAGACCTGTCCAGCCAGTTGCACTTGACGTTAAGGCCGTGCTGCGCAAGGAGTATTTCGCTGCTGCCGACCGAATCATAAGTGAAACAAAACTGCGTTTTGAGCAGCCGGGCACGGAACAGCTCGTAAAACTACGTAATAAAAACGTATATGCGCAACCGAACGACTCAAAAGAGGTTATCGCATCATTTGATTTTGCATGCACACAAAGAAAGAACGGCACTCCTAAGTTTAGACGGAGTCGTCAAGGAGTTTGGGAGCAGAACAGCGGAGTGAGCAGCAACCTTTGGTCACGCCTAAGCACCTAGCGCTGTCCGAAATGTCTGCTGCTTGCGTGCAATATTAGAAACCTTTAGTTGGCCGTACGGAACGGGCTTACGTACGCAGGAGCTTTGCGGGTCGCGAGTGCGCATGCGCAGAACATTCCGTACCGCTGGGACGCTTCCGTACGTACGCACGTATCGTTTCGTTGCGTGCGTGCGTGCGTGCGTGCGTGCGTGCGTGCGTGCGTGCGTGCGTGCGTGCGTGCGTGCGTGCGTGGGCTAGAGGGCACGTTACGGGTTGCGTTGACAAGATGGCGGCGCCCTGGTCGCCCGCTTCGGATTAAATGAATGTCATCGCTGGATTATTTGACGCGATAGCTCGCTCAAATGGTAGCGGTTCGCTTTTATTTCGCGCACACTCGCCCATGCATAGAGGTATAAGCGATAACTAGCCCCGGTTTTTCAGATCATTTGTCGATTTTCAAGCTCTGAGGCCCAGCTAGATGCCCTGTGTTTACCTCGCAAGAACTACACCTGGCGAAGCAGTTGTCTAGCTTTTAGTCATTTGGTACATTTTGTTCCATTTGCATAGTTTTTTTTTCTTGGAACGAAAAAGGCTCGCAGTGCACCCACCCTAATTTTCAGTAATTACGGATAAAATTTCTTCAAAACAGCGTTGATGTGCTTTGACGTCTTGTCACTAGATCGCGCTGCCGCTTCTTGAGGGACGCTACGGCACGGCCAGCTAAAGGTGTCGTGCTTACACTATTTACAGCGTACGCAACGCAGTGAGCGATGCGTGCGCAAGCTTACTGCTTACGCCCAACTAAAAGTGTCTATGGTACTGTACTGTGGTAATTAAACTGTTCTTTTATGTTATGGTTTTGTTCATGCGCGAGTGCCTAAATATGTAAATTTGTTAAATCTCAATAAATATCTGCGCACTGAAAATTCATTTTGTAGTTTTTTTCTTGTTAATGCTTGTATAATATGCACCATCTAGCGATCAAAGAAACATTGCGTAAGCAAAACAATTTTTTTCACAAAGATAATTATTCTCTCTGCAGCCAACCATGGATTATATTATATGAAAAACTTAAGTACACAAACACAAAAGAAGAAAAAAGAACCTTGTTCAGCCCCCCCCCCCCCCCCCCCCCTGAAAATATACTTCCGGCGTCTCTGCAATAAGTACACATATTCCCTTACCACTTCAAGCACCTCGATAACAATTGCGAACTGCTGTTCCCTAGCTAGACTGTTGAACATTACTTTGTTTTTCTGCATGTTAATTTTTAGCTCCATCCTTCTGCTGTGCCTGGCTAACTCATTGATCATGCTTTGAACTTCATGTCCTGAGTGACTTAGCAAGGCAATGTCATCAGCGAATCGCAGATTACTTTGGTATTCTCCACTTACTCTTATCCCCAATTGTTCCCAATTCAGGCCTCGGAATACCTCGTGCAAACAGGCGAATAGCATTGTCGAGATCGTGTCTCCCTGCCTGACACTCTTCCTTACTGGAATGTTTTTGCTGACTTTATGGAGGACTATGGTGGCTGCGCAGTCGTTATAGATATCTTCCAATATTTGCTGCACATAACTCTTCTGCACCCTGATTTCGCAATGCCAGCATGACAGCTGAGGTTTCCACTGAGGCAAATGCTTGCTCGTAATCAATGAAGGCTATATGTAGGGATCAGTTATATTCTGCGCAATTCTCTGTCGCCTGATTCCCTTCTGCTTAAAGTGTAGAAGAAGGTTTATGGTTGTGCACTTCACTGCCTGGCCTCGAGACACAAAGAAGAAGATTTAGCTCATGCGCAGGCGGTCACAGAGCTTCACTGCTGCTGTAAAATTTAATTTCATCGATCGCCTTCAGGCTGCCACCACCTGAGAGCTCTCGGCGATCGTCGTCATCAGTAAGCGCGCTGGGATAGACGAACAGTGGTACTTTCCGAAGACGCAAGCCATTGTGGAGGAAATGCCACTGACGACTCCTCCAGAACCACCGCCGCCCGAGAGCATCGTGAGCGAAAGGTCAGGGCGAAAACCACTGTGCAAAAGAAAGCCGTCTCAGGCCGGACAACGCACTATTCCACCAGACTTCCGCCGACAGTCAGACCCAGAGGCGCCTAGCAAGATCACTTCCGAGCCGTCCTCCAGCCCGAATGATGAAACAGCGGCTCGGAGTTCAATATATTCGCCACCTAGCGAAGTCCATTCTGTCCACCATGCCTCATTCACCCGTATACCATCAGAAGACCAACGCAGATGGTCCTCTTCGCGTGATCGCGGCAGGCTGTCGGAAGCTCACCGCAGCAGGGCATCAATATCTGGACGCCGTAGTCTAGGACTAGCTACTGCCTATGAGTATTCCAAACCATTTTCACGGCGTTCGTCCAGCCCTGGGGATTGAGAGAGAATGGCCATGAGAACAGAATCACCACCTGTTCCCAAATATCGGGTCATAGTCTTTTCGAAGCGACAAAAATCATCCGCCGTACTGCAACGTTACGTTGGCTTCCCCGGGATTCCTACAAACGTTGCGGAGTCAAACTTGATTCTCTTCGTCCCGAGGTCCCCAACTGAGGAACCTCGAGACCAAGCAGCAACGCCTCCAGTCAATGACCATCCACAAGAGACACCCATGTCTCATCGGGATGAAGCCGGCGCGAGCTCACAGTTCTACTCGACGGGTCCTGCACCATCCACAGATGAGCAGCAAACTGTGCAGCGAGTAGGCAGAGCCGTTTCCCTGCAGGCCTGGGTCTTCTGCGCCGTGCTCATTGGCACTCACATCTCGCCTGCAGGGTTCACCATGCTATCTTACTTTAGCACCCCTGGAGCTGCCACCCCTGCAGCGACCTCAAGAATACCGACAGTGAGTACGAGTATTGAATATACCCTCACGGTGCCCAGTATGCCATCGACCAGACAAACAGTCGCACCTCCGTCCTCCTCCTATGTTGACAGAGTTCACGTAGACGACGTACACGCTTTCATCCCGTCGAGAAGCGAAACATATCAGCCCTTCGGACCCCGGTTCAAAATGATCTGCATCTTTAACGTCTTCCGTGTGAAAAAAAGAAGCGACAAATATTTTACGGTAGATAATATCCCGCTTAATTATTGCAAAAACATCATTTAGTGGTCTCTCGCAATCAGGAATAGCAACATCGAGAGTCGAACTCTGGTCTTCGATCAGATGTACGGCCTGAGGAAGTTGCGGCAGGTGGTCAATTCCTCGGGCAGCAATACCACCATATTTGATGCTGTCGGTGGCTACCCGCAAGACAGCCCGGAGTGTTCGATGTTGGCCCGAGGCGCCTCTGCCCTGTCGCGCTTCGTAGCTAGTTCTTTGAGCCTCGTCAGTCGGTATAATCTAGACGGCGTAGCAATCCACTGGGCATCCCCTGAACAGCGATGTGCGGACCCCGAAGACACCGGAACACTGAGGATTTGGTGAAGGCGACTAGAAGCTTCTTTGAGCTCAATGGCGTTCGCGTTACGACTGCCGTGTTCCTGGCGCCAGATAGCACTACGTTCGCGGATATGTGGACACCCCATGAGCCTGATGTCGACTATTTCTTCATTGAAACACAGGCTCTCCAACCACCTGCACAAATAGATATGTCACTGTGTGCTCGCATGGCCCTGCGAAAGGTGCATTTTCTGCAAGTGTTGGCGGCCACCGCTCAGAACTTGAGGAGTAAGCTGTGTGTAGGAATCTCTTTGGCGCCATGGACCATGGAGGTGAATGGCACATATGTTGGTCACATTTCCAGCTCATCTGCACCACAAATTGCTGACATATCCTGGAAGGCCCTACGGAGGGGCGCCATCTTAGATCTTTGCTATTATAACATCTGCGTCGTACGTCAAAATCCTGACGAATGCCTCCTTTTGGCTCAAGAAGATCAATTTAAATACCAGAGGAAGGTTCCGCTTTACCTGTTCATGCATTCCAATTCAATGTACATCACCCCGGCTATTTTACAAGGACGCAATCGTATCGTGTTTAACAGCCATTGCTTCGTCTTGTACGACATTGATTTTGACGCGTACAATAAGAGATGTTCGAGTATTTATCTGGGAAGAGGTTGGCTTGGCCTGACCACCTTAGATCAGGCGTTCAGCCCACAGTACAGGATTGCGTTAAATGCAAGCACATATCGTAAGTGCTGAACGCCATGAGCCAAACACCGATGGCAGTGAGTGTGAACGGCCACTCTTTCAGCATGAATGACGGCAGCGGCACCACTTCACGCACTTCACCACACTTCACCGCACTTCTTCTGGAGTTGTCTGCCATGCATAGCGGGGTATTGTGGTGTGAACTGAGACATAGTGGATTATTTTCTTTCCGGCTTTTGTTCTGGGTCCAAGGTTGACTGTTGTGTGGCGTGAAATATGAGCTACAAATGTCGATCTTTTTTATGCTTCTTCATAGAGTGTTGTCTCCTTTGGAATGGGAAGAAACAGTATTTCACAAAGGCTACTCTGTGAAGATGTAGTTCCGGTGAGCATTGAGACTATGCGCGACTGCGGTATTCTGAAGGAACAGTCAAGCAGTGCTTGCTTTTTTACGAATTGTACAAACGTTTTTTTTTTATCTAAACTGTGTTTGGTTAGCAAGTGGGGACATAGAAAGGCAGGTCGCCTCAAGAACTGCAATAAAAGCATTGCCTACCAATACAAGACTCCTCCACTGACCAAGTAACGGAGGAGACCATTTTGGCCGCTACGGCGCTCTTTATGGCCATCGAATGTGCAGGTAAGAAACAGTCGTCATTTTTAACTACTTGTTGCGACGCATCGTAATTGTTGAATATTGAAATACTCTATTGAAAGAGTAATCTGCATAGGGTGAAGAGCATCGCGGCTGCGGTGACTATATCTAGCCACAGTATCGCAGAGCAGCCAGGGTTCAACATTAGAATCCACGTTTTCGTCCAGACACTTAGCCAAGCCGAATACGAAATCTCATCTTCGCAGCATGCTCTTATGAATGAAACGCTCTTTAAACAACTAGCATAAACAGTGGCGCCACTTTTCTCTGCTGATAACTTTCAGAAACTCTATGCACTTATACGTTCATTGCCAGTGGGATGTAAACGATGAGGCGTAAGGGCAGCCTTGGGTAAAGAGCGCCATGGCTCAATGTATTGAAGTGATCCCGTCCGGCGCAAAATGCAGCGTCCCGTCGGGGGCGTCCGCTGTAATGTCACGAAGCTCCGAATCGGTCGAAACGACTTGACGTAATAAGCGGAGCGGCGAAATCAACAAGTGATTAAAACATGACATCAACTGCGATTACAAGGTAACAACATGACTCAAAACATCACTACGGCATGTCTGCATTTAAAGTAAATTAACTGCACTGAAAAGAAGATTGAAGTGATAGGTGGGGAATCGAACCGCTGGTCCTTAGATTGAGAGTCACACACGCTACCTCTAGGTCACGCAGAAACTTCTTTTGTCCTCATTGTCTGTTTTGATACATTACGACACATCCCAAACATATCTTCTGCGCTGCATTCCCAAACATCAAGAGCGGACATGTGTTTCATTCACGTGAAAAAATCAAAACTGTTTAGGAACACAACACTCCCATCAACTCGCTAACTTCATCTCCAAAACATAGCAGCCTAAATACGTTTTCTTTGAAGTAACCTCGGACAGACCGCGCACGTTCATCGCAGTGTCGAACATCCATCTTGCTTCGCAAAATACTGTGCAGGCCAAGAAGGAAAATAACATCGTATTTATAAAGATCTCGCTCAATGTCCACGAATCGTATCCTATGTCTCGCTTTATTGTATACCCTTGAGCTCATCCCAAAAGAGCAGCGCATCCCAGCAATCAGTAAAAACGTGTTCTGTTCACTCTGGTTTGTCACACAAGCAGTCAGCACCCCATGGTAAAAACAATCCCTTCTCCTCCAATTATGTTTTAACCGGCAACGTACCAGTGTGCAATTTGAAGAAAAACGTCTCACACCCGCTGGCACCACCGTTTTTCGTACTCTTTAAAACATTTCTTCCTTGGCCTCCACTATACAGAGATCGATATATTGGCTCGGGGAAGACACAGAACGTTAGTACGGCTTGCTCGAAGCGAGGTTTCATATGTATGTCATGTGGTCTTTCAGATAATATGGTAGCTTACGATTATTTGCTAGTGTGAGTGTGTGATATGAGAGACACTAATTATCGGAGTAGTGATTAGGCGAGTAGGAGCATGTTGGTGAGGGGCGTGTTTAGGCGAACGGCTGTTTGCTTGTCTCGTCACATTTTTGTCATGCGATTAGTAAATTAGTTGAGCACGTGATGGAGTAATATGCAAATGAGATCAAGTGAAATCGCTGACGAGACTCATTAATGCTGTCCCGTCGTACCCTTAAACGCGGAGCTTAAGTGGTCCCCCAACTTTTCTTCTAGACGAGATTGAGCCAAATACCCATTTTTCTAGCGTTTCGCCCCACAGAAGCCGAGCAAAGAACCAAGGGAAACCGTGCACCTACCGTATTTCCGGTGGATGCCCTAAGGATTGAACCCCGCCACTCCCGCATAGGTGCTGAGGATGTAAATGGGTTTTAATGTTCCCCACCAGTGGTTGCTAGGAACAAAAGCACCACATAGTAGAGGAAGGCGAACAAAACAAGTTCCGTTGTTTGCGGTCCGACGTAGAGATACCGTAAAGACAAAGGAAAGGAGCCACGCTGATTCAATTTTCATGGATTTACTCTGTGTGTAGAAACATCAGAAATAAGACTCATTGAGTACCGTCACTGGGAACTGTTAAAGAGTTCACAATTTCGTTACTTCTTGCGCTGTAGTCGCAGTTTTGCAAGAACAAAAAGCCTTTCAAATGAGGCACGCGCTCTCACAAACAGGGCTGGCCTATTGCGGAAATAGGAGCAGAATATAAACCCTCGCACTACCTTATGAAACCTTGGAGTTCTCTTTGGCCGAGAAGAAGAGGGAGGCGAAGTTAGCTTAACACGTCAGCTACCTTCAGATGACGAGCAATGGCACGCCAACAGTCAACGTTGAGGTCATCGCACTGAGTACCCTTTTCTGCAGGGTAGCACACTACACAGCGCTTAACAATGCCAGTGATTACGAAGTAGTTGTCCAGCAAGACGTTCTGCGCTGCGGCTATTGCCAGCAGTGCCTCGTGCTCCGATTGGCCAGAAGTCTTCATCACGTGTTCAACGAGGCAAGGTCTCCCAAAGAAGACCTGGAAAGCCTGCGCGCCCAGTCTGTCCTTGCCGTCCAAGAGAACGAAATCCGTAGCACGATTCAAAGCGGCCCGGTTACTGCGCAGCGTCTCAAAAATTGAGTAACAGGTGCGGCTGAGTTGATACCCGGACGCTCCGCCGAATTCTAGGATGACAGGGTTCATCGCCATTCCCTGGGACATGGCTTCCGCGAACGGACCGGGAGCCAGCACTTCCTCGAACTGTTCCAGCTCCATCGGTATGATGGACAGCCGGAACGTTGTAATTGTTCTGTTGCGGGCGAAGAAATCCGACAGCGCTACGACCGTGTGCATTTGCATAGCACCGCTTGAAATGCCCAGTTCGTTTATGCTGTTGTTGACCTCTAGGGCCTCCAGGAGCTCAGGGACAAACTGGCCTCCGTCGCTATGCATGATGATATACATTTGCCTGATGGATCGGTTGGCACTCAGCATTTTGGCCAGTGCCGCTACCTTGTTTGGCCCCGGATCTTCGCTGATGGAAATGCTGAGCATCTCTACTCGGCAACCGAAGGATGTCAGGGCGTTGAAAAGAAGCTGGAGGTTCGCATCAGAGGCGCTGCAGATGGGAATCTGGTCAAGCTCTTGTGGGCATGACGTGGGGCGGGGAACGAGAGCCGACAACGCTGGAAGGTCGGGCTCCGTCAGGGGTAGCAGCACTCGTCTGTACCCGTCGCAGTGCGCCAACGTCGCCGCCAACGCCGCCCTGAGAAGACGCAGAAGCACGGTTTTTGGAAGGTGCAAGAATCGTATTTCCAGCTGACATAAAGGGGAACAATGGGTGCGCAATTAATAGGCATTTTGTGCTTGATTTAAAGTTCCAAAGCTGCGCGGAGTACATGGAGCGCGTCGCAGTGCAGTGCTCTCGATAAATTTAGACCACAAGAGGTTCTTTAGTGTGGGCTCATACAGCATTAATTAGACGAGGAGCGACCTTTAAATGAGCACTAGAGGGAAAAAAATTCAGAGGGCACTTTGGCTGTCTAAAGTGGTGCAAGGCGAAAGGTTTTCCTGGCGCACTGTGTGTTTTTTATTTATTTTTATTTTTCGTATTTTATTTTTATTTTATATTTTGTTTATTTTCCTATTTTTATTGTTTTTTATTTTAAATTTTCATCATTTCTTTATTTTTATATTTTTTGTTTTCCTTATCTTATTGTTTTTCCTGTTATTGTTCATATTTTTGTTCTTTATTTTTCCCTTTCCTTTTTCTATTTTTTTTTATTTTTCTTCCCTTTTTTATTTTTATTCCTTTTATTTTATTTATGAAACCCATGCATTTACTAGAGGCGCCTATATTCATGTTGAAACCTTGAGCCTTCGTGGCGGAGTGTAGGCGTCTCCGCTTCAAACGCCGAAGTCCCTGGTTCGATTCCCAGCCTCGACACAGTTCCTTTTTAAAGGGACACTGAGGAGAAATTGAAGTTGGCTTGTATCGACAGAATTACCAGCTTCCGATTACGAAAACGCCACTCATACTGACAACAAAGCTCTTGTAACGTAGAAAAGAGCAAGAACCAAAATACAGGTATCGCCGCCACAGTCCAAACTGGCAAGAACACGCGTGATGGCGTCATAGGACAAAAAAGTGTTGCTAGAGACATTGGTTCTAGCAACACTAGGACACGAGAAACTACGAATCACTGAGGCGCAGCCAATGCATGCGCAAGTCTCCTTAACGTCGCCAGATGGCGCCACGTACGCGGCAGCTACGCGCGCGTCTGCAGCATCGGGACCAATCAGCGCCTGCTCACCGGCGGTAGGCGGGCTCCCGGTATACCGCTAACGGTTACAAGGTACACGGTATGCTAAAGGGGTCTATTTGCGAGAACTTCGTTGACGACTTCGAGAACGGGGGATCCATCGTAACGCTGGCAAAACGCCGCTGCAAACGTAAACGAAGCGACGGTAGCGACGGCCGCAACAGCCGATAGATGCCTTCAACGTGCGGCCGGCTGTAGCTTTCTTTTCGGCTGCTGCTAGGTCGCACTACTGGCCACCAGAAATCACGGAGTCTGCGTTACGTCATGTGCACGTTATGTTTCACGTCACTTAGTCCTGTGTCGTCATAAGAAAATCCTAAGTTTGAATAAGAGCGGCGGGAAGAAATTTTTCAACTTCGAATCCAAATTTCTTAGAAATAAATGCATATTTCGCTGCCGGCCAAGAGGCAACAAAGCCATGAAATGCCGAGCTACCGGATTTTGCTTGAAAAAAATATATATTAATCGAGCTCTCCTCACTGTCCCCTTAAGTAGTGCCGCCGAAACGCGGACAAATCTGCCGACACGGCTGCTAACGGCATATGAGGCATTAAAGGCTTTCGCCTTATTATGAAACTAAGCAAGACGAATAGATTCTTACTCGGGAACACTACCGAAGTTTTTTTTCTGCGCTGAAAGGTGGCTGCGTTTCAGAGAAATCTGTAAATGAAGGCAACGAGACACTTCCCCATTCAAAGTGCCCTCAATAAATTACCAACGTGACGTCATTTCTTTGACACATTTGCCGTGAAGCTCTCCGACCAATCAGAGGTGCCTCAGCCTGCAACAATTTAGATAGGGGATAATAAAATTAGACGTGAATGCCTTCGCTTAATTTTTAGCGGGTTTCTAACGCGACAGATTTGCAGGAGCGGTAATGAAACGGTCGCATTCAAAATTTCCTCTTGTCAGTCAAGAAATGGATACTTGAAGGCCGCTAAATTACCACAGGTAGCATACTAATTTCAAGCTGCGTCCATGGCAAAATATTGACCGCAGTAAGAGGAAATATTCGCCGATTAACTCTAAGAAAAAAACTTTGAGATCATTACGGTGACTCGCACTGGAGCAATGCGAAAACAAAACGTCCACGTACTATATCGACGTCCGTGGCTATTCTGACGTCCATCTACTATATTGACGTCCATGGCTATTTTGACGTCTAAGTGTATTTTTTCGCGTTTTTTCGGGTTTACTTCACTAATTAAACCTCACCAACCAAGTTTTCCACGGCAACATTTACACTGTCACAATCACACTTTCACACATTTATCTTAATAGAACGACGAAACCGTGCGGAAAAAATTTGCGGACACGTTTTGCTGACGCTACAAAGCCATTTAATGCTCTCGAATCAAAAAATTCTGGGGGGCACTTTGTTGACCTAAAGTGCGGTGAGGCGGAAGCCTTTAACGCGGAGTTACTGCTTGTGTCACTGATGCGTGGTTAAGATGTCAAGCTTGCCTGGAACGCGACAGCGTCTTGCGATGTTGCCAGGGAGTCCACAGAACGCCATCGCCCGTTCGGCTGCACGCCTTGCTCATCGGTAAATTGGTCTTTGAGGAAAGGAAATGTATCTGTCTCGCATATCTCGGTGGACACCAGAACATCGCCGTAACGGGAAGGGAGGAAGATGGGAGTGAACGAAAAAACCGTATTCACTAGACGCGCCTTTGTTCATTCCAAACCATCGAACTGGCATGGCGGAGTGGTAGCGTGCTCGGCTCGCACTCCGGAGACCCAGGTTCGCTTCCCCAACTTGACCAATTTGCTCCTGTTTTATTTATTTATGTGGTCCGACTATAAAGGTTAAATTAGGCTAATTAGTTAATTACTCAGTCCGACTTGGAGCATCACTATACCATCCCTTTAATTGGTTGCATAGTTACTAGGCTAAGTACACTTGGCCCCGTTTGAAATTCGCGCACTCTGACGTCATGACCATTTCGACCAATTGAAAAGCGTGACATTTCTGTCGACAACTTCTGATAAGAGACAGAGGCTGCTGCTCGCTTACCTCTCCGTCTGGGAAGCGTCGAACGCAGGAAATTCCAGCTTCTTTAACGTCTTGTTCGTTCGAAGAGCTTCGCACAAAGCCACTACGCCGTTCACGCCTTCAACGGCTACGGTGAACCGCAGCTTCTCCAGAGAGGTGTTTTGTTTAAGGGCGCCTGCCATTCCGATCATACAGTCGTCGGTGACTGTACCATGTAAGTTCAGGTCGAGAAGACAACGGTTCGTGGACAGTGCCTCCACCAAGGCTTCTCCGCTGCTCACATCAAGACCGATGAAGTGGACTCGCATCATCTTCACGCTGGTGTTCACTTTGAGTGCAGCGAACAACTCTATTGGCGAGCTCCTGTCAGAAAAGACGGCCAGTTCGAGCGTGGTGAGTGTCGTGCTGGTCTGGACGGCGTGAGCCAGGCCTGAGATGTTGCAGTCGGAATTTCCGGGTAGGAGAATGCTCAATTTCTTGACACCTAGCACGCCTTGTACCAGCTGAGTCACGGCATCTGTGTCCGAGAAGGTGTCATCGCCGCTTTCGCGAAGCCCAACCGTCATCGATTCGCACTTGTCTACACGCTGTAGGGCATCCACCATGCTCCTTGAGAGTTTCGAGTTGACCACTTCGACAAGCTTGAGAGAGTTTGAGTTGTGCTCCACCAGCCTGACCAGGGCTGGCTCCAGCCTCGCGTCGCAAGAAAATATCTTGAGTTCTTCGATGCCGCGAAGTGCTTCGATGTCTTCCTTGTCCAGGTAATAGTGGCTCGGTCTGCTGGAAACGTTCAAGTCGAACATCTGCAAATCGAGGCTGCGTATACCCTTTCCTGGATGTGGGCGTAGGCGAATGGGGACAGCCGCTTCCTCTGGGGCGTCGTCGTTGTCAGGACGACCGGTGCACCAGACACGCAGCTCGGTGATGCAGCCGTGATGTTCGATGAGCCAAGAGATCAGAAAGGCTGCCTTCCGTGCTGTGCCAGTGCTGTGCTCGTCCACGTCACCGTGCGGCAAGTGCCGGAGGCTGAGCTTTCCCGGAGAAAACTCGACAAGCGCGCATTCGAGTTCGTGCAGCACTCGGTTCCATGCCTTCAGGTCGGCGATGAGCCAACACCTGTCTCGATCTCCTGTAGATGTACAGGGTTTGCCAAAGTTTAACTGACCTTTCCACGTGTCCGTTGTTACGTCGCTAGAACTGGCCATGGCTCAGGGAATTTGCAAAGGCGAATACCTTGTAGAAGAACTCTAGGCATGTACCGGTTGTGCTGGCGCATTAAGAATGCTCCACGTGCCGGACCACCGTGTCTTCCTTGTCGTCTTCGGCCTCAAACTGATGATGATGATAGTGTGGCCTCGAAGGGGAACAGCGCCACCTAGAATTTATTCTTACTGCTATGTATATTTTATCAGCCAGAACGTGGTTGGCTATATTCGTGAAGCGATTGCTTCCTTCCGAATTTTGTCTGCCAATTTCTCATCAGTTATCTGTGTTCTGCTACGAAGAAAAGGTTTTAAGTGGGCTTAGTATGATGACTACCGAGCGTATAGGTCGGTCAACTGCGGAGGCGCAGGATATGACGCAATAAACCCTTTCACAAGAACGTGTTTCTTGATGCTCTGTACTATCACTTTTCCTTAAAATATGGCTTGTACGGAGAGGTGTATCGGTTATGTTCACTACTAAACATTTGCACTGCAAAAAATAAGATACACAAACGGAAGCCAGATTTGTATTAGAGCCTTGGGATCGCGTATAAAATGTAGCACTTCTTTTTTTTTTGTTTTACCTACAAAGAGATGCCAAGCTACTGAACTATTATTTTAGAAGTTTTAAGAAAGGAAAACAAGGAAAAAGTTATGATTTCAAGAAACAGTCAAAACTAAAAATATCACCGCAATGCCACACTTTTGTCCAGTTAAAAAATAAGGAAATAAGGCAGTAAAAATCTCAACTGAGCTAGGTGGCGTAGTTGCTGAGAAAACGAATGTCTCAAAATACATGGGAAGTTTAAAGCCAGCCCGGTGCCCATAGCATAACGGTCAAGCTTCAGTGTGCGTTTCGCACACAGCCTAACTACACCCACTGTCACAAGAAAAAGGTGTTTCATGTCCCCTAATTCACCTTCTCCGATGCCAGCTGCGGCTGCCTTATCCCTCCAAACTTCTGAGACTTCTAAGCGCACTTGGCTTTCTGCCACCCCGTGCATAGTAAACAGGAACATGCCTATACGGCAGCGAAAAGAGAACAAGCTCTAGCGGACACCCTTTATTTATTTATTTATTTATTTATTTATTTATTTATTTATTTATTTATTTATATGAAACGTACTGCAGCCATTGAAGACCAAGCAGGAGGGCCATACATGATTAAATACATAAATGCGAAGCAGCGCTACATGAGCAAACAACTAAACGAAAACAAAACAAACAGAAGTGCATTGGAACAAGAACGTAGCAAAAAGAGGAAGAAATCATTGAACGGGCAATTCAAGACATCACCGTCACCATCAATTCAAGACAACGGACTTGACCGTGCGCATTCTTCAAATGTATTTGCATCAACAGCAGCAAAGACTTCTATCGGGAGCGCATTCCACAGGGAGATAGTGCGCGGGAAAAACGAGCTCTCAAAACTGTTAATACGTGCAAAGAATGGGACCAGGCTGTAAATATGGGTGTGTAGAGTTTGACGAACCGCACTTGGATGAATGAATAGTACGGAATCGACGCTTAGTTGATCATTGCAGAGCAGAACCAGGAATCGTAGTCTGGCAAGAATTCTTCAGCTTTCTAATGTCGGAGCGTTGTTTGCGGTCATGAGCAGAGATGGGGGCGAATCTTGTCGGTGGAATGAAATGTATATCAAACGAACGGCTTTTGTCTGGACCGTTTCTGGCCTATTCACGTCTTTTTTTTCAAGTTAGGGTCCCATATCACACAACCGTATTCCAACTTTGGTTTCTCAAGTGTATTGTACGCAAGCATTTGGACATGTGAAGGGGCTGTCTTTAACTTATGACGGAAACCTAATCTTCGAAGGGCTGATGCGCAAATTTTGTAAATGTGGCTTGTCCAGCTTAAGCGACTAGTTATCCTGACACCCGTTTCTTTGTATTCATCGACCTGAACTATCGGACATTCGTGGATTTTCTAGGAAAATTCAACTTTCTTGTTAGTTACCCGAACGACGACCGATTGTTCACTGTTTAATTGCATCGCCCAAAAATTGCAAAACTGGTGGAGAGCGGTAAGGTTTTCGTCTAAAGAGATTTGGTAAGCGGCACAACGAATAGCTTTTAATAGAACGCAGTCATCGGCAAACAGTCTCATACTTACGGATGCGATTTCAACGGAGGCAACGATATCAATAATGTATATTAAATATAAAACGGGTCCAAGGGCACTTCCTTGGGGGAACCCTGAGCCGACAGGTAGAATTCTAGATGAGCAGCCGTTGACGTGGACAAATTGTTTTCGGTTAAAAAAGATAGGCTAGAATCCATTTCGCAATCTGTACGGGAAGATCAGTGTCTTCTAACTTTATGATTAGTTTGCTGAGATAGATGTGGTCAAATACTTTGCTGAAGTCAAGAAATATCATTTCGACATGTTCACTTTTATTCATTGAAGATGCCACTTCGCGAATGATGGTTACCAGCTGAGTGACAGTCGAAAGAGCTTTGCGGAATTCATGCTAGAAGCAAGATAAAACTGCCTTTATCGAGAAAATCGACTATGAAGTTTGATAAGACATGTTCTGTTAGTTTATTTACGAACATCAAGACAGTCACCTTTATTGAAAAGTTCAAAACGGTTGAAAATTGGGCGAGTTGGTACGAATTCATACTGGTGATTGAAAACACAAAGAATATATAGCCAAAACCTATGGTCACATGCACAGTCATAACACGGTTACAAAGGTTACAGTCAAGAACACACGTTAAATCACGACGAATCTACCTGTTATCATGGTTTAGTATTCTTTGAAGGTAATCAACCTCGGCGTCCAGCAGCAGCAAGGATGGCAAACTCACGCATACATCTGCTGACTTCCTTATGCGGAAGGCCTCCATAATCTCCCGGGAAGTCTTATCTTTATGCTTCCAGAGAACGCGCGTTTCCTTGAACAACGGGGCACACTTGTGGCTTTTTACATGCTTAGTCAGGTGCGTCCCCGAACCCCCGTCAATTGACCTGGCGTGCTCCTGGAGGCGTACATTTAGACAGCGTCCCGTCTGCCCCGTGTAGTGCCGACCGCATGTTAGGGGAATGGAATACACCACACCGCAAGCACAGTCCACAAACGGGTTGGAGTGCTTCACCCCACAAGCGTTCCTTTTCTCCCGCGGTGCGTCACACCTCTCAATGGCAGCACATATCCGCCCTACCTTATTCTTGGCTGAAAATACCAAGTCCACCTCATAACGGCGAGCCACCTTTTTAAGGCTGTGAGACACACCATGTATGTAAGGGATGCAGGCGAGCTTTTTCCTTCCCTGTGCGCTCTCTTCATGCGACCTAGTTCCCTTTGCAGTTTGTTTCTGTGCCGTAAGCATCCGGTGCGACACCGAAGCCAGCACAGAGGCTGGGAACCCCGCGTTTTTTAGTCTAGCGACCTGATCAGCGAACGCTTTGTCCATCCGATGGAAACAGGACTTTGTGAAAGCCGAATTTAATGCATTCAACGCAATGCCATTCTTAATCAACTTCGAATGGCCGGAAGAAATATTCAACAACGGTTTCTTTGGCCTTGGTGAAAACGACCAGCACACATGGTTGCCCTCGAAAAACAAGGAAAGGTCCAAAAACTGAATGCGTCCATTTTCGAGAGCTTCACACGTAAAATTCAGGCCACGTCCTCTTTCTTTGAACACCTTCAAAACATCGACCATTGGCCGGGTGGTGTCACGACAGTCCACAAAAACTATAAAATGGTCAACATAACGGAAAACTTTTGTCACCATTCCTTCCAAATCACGCTCCAGGCACCTATCAACCGCGCACAGAAAAATATCGCTCAGAACCGGAGCAACTCTTGACCCGATACAGATACCAGATTTTTGTATGTACACGTCATTGTTCCAGCCAGTAAAAGTCGAGTTCAAATAAACAGCCAGAAGCTCAAGGAAACTATCGACCCAAATCCCGCACCTGGAAATAAAGGCAACTTCATCGTTCTGTTGCGTTATAGAATCCTTGACACATTTCAAAAGTTGCACATACGGAAGCGAGTAAAATAAGTCCTCAACATCAATACTGAACGCTGAACCACCGCGCGGATTATTACGCTTCAAAAACTCAACTACCGTTCCAGAACTGGGGATCAGGAAAGGATCCGCAATGTCCAACGACTTCAGGTGCCCCTGCAGAAAGCCTGACACTTCATGCTGCCAAGTATCGCGTTCTGAAACGATAACCCGGAAGCGTATTCGCCAACTGCAGCCTGTACAGCCACAAGGCTTGAAACCACGATGAATTGATCACGGTGACTGAAGATTGTCACAACGGCTTACCTAAAAGGGGTAATTATTCCCTAAATAATGCTTAAAAGGCGTTATATGGCACTCAGCATCACGATGTGCGACCTAAAAGGGAAGAAAATTAAGAAATGAAATTAAAAGAAAAACAATAAAATTACAGTACAGAGAGCGGAGTCGAACGGCCGACCTTCCATACGCAACACCTGCCTCTAATCCACTGCGCCATAGCGGCGACGTCAAGCCGTTGTTCTGAATGAATATTTATAACGAGCCTTAATGGTTGCTACCTGCCGGTGGGCGGCGCTGTCATCGCTGGCTGTACCGGCTGCATTTGGCGAACACGCAACCCGGAAGGGGCCTTCCGGCTTATGCGTTTTTGCAGTAAAGAAAACGCTGAGCTTACTCTCTCGCGCCCCATTAACGGCCGAGGCTAAACGCCCAAGGTTGAGGTCACCAAGCAATTTCAGCGCCCTCTTCTTCACAGCAGAGGGTTTTACAGAGAGTCAAGTGAAACACTTTTCAACTGCCTTGCCGGACTTCTCAAAAAACAGGCCTTTGGGGATAACCACAAAAAAACCTTCTTTGTCCGAGGTCATGGCTCTCAAACCGTTCGTCGAGAAATAAGTCACCAACGAACGTAACCGATCAGGAGCACCTGTGTTGTTGTCACTCTGTCTCTGTCCCTGTGGTGCCACACCTTTATTGAAAACTGAAATTACCCGGGCTAGTCGCCAATCGTCTGGAACAACACAGTACCTCAGTGATAACTGAAACAAATAAGTTCTTCTTTCTTTGTTGCTTCCATTTTTCAGAAATGAAGAGGTTGAAGTTAAAGCCGTATGCAAACTTCTTGTCAGCCCTCAGCACCCCTAGACATAGCGACAGTTTAGACGAGCGGAGCACATTCACACGATTACAAATAAAACAATGAATACGCTTGAAACAAAGAGACTACCTGGAGTGCCTACTTCGTGGAACGGTAATGGAAATAGCATAAAGGACTCGGCAGCGCTTTGATGCATCGTACTCACATGGCTCCCATGTTCTTCACGCAGACTGTCGTCCATTTTGGGCTGTCGTCTTCCTTTGAGGGCGCCTTGCTGCGCGCGGACGGAAGCTTCCACCTCGGGAGACCTCCGTCAGCAGCTCACCCGTTGCTGTGCACTTTCGTGGGTTGCCTACTTAATTACTGTTATGTATGACATTTTTAAACCAGTAGATAGCGCCCCCTATGTGTGCTGTGCAGTATCTGTGTGGGTGTCCAGGGCTTGGACACTGGGGGAACTGGGCAGAGAGAAAGAGCGCGGGAACTCGCCGTGGCCGGTCTGGCTTGTAGTACGTAACGTCATTAAACTTTTTACTAAAACATAACATGGTGTCAGAAGTGAAAGTGAACGCCTAGTCTCCGCAACGACTCCGCAGCAAGCAGCGCAACATGGCAGGCGTATTTCTGCAGCAACCGCCACCGTTTGAGCCGACAGACGACCCAGCGACGACCTGGGAAGAAAGCCAAACGCAGCTAGGAAAGCCTTACTTCTGCACGTTCTTGGCCCACAAGCACGACGAATATATCAAACGTTCCCGCCGCCTCCTACGCAACCAGACGGACAACCAGTGGATGAAGTCGAGTACATTCTTGACAAGTTCGACGCCCTTTATAAGCCATTTTCAACTCCATGACCCAGCAGGTGGGACAGTCAATTGACGACTTCGTAGTTGAACTGCGAATTCAAGCCAAGCGCTGCAATTTTGGCAGCGTAGCGGATCGGCTGATTGGTGATCGAATCATCGTGGGCATTCGGGACTCTGCGCTTCGGGAGCGTCTGTTCCGCGAAAACGACTTAACGTTGGAACGCATCATCACAATCTGCAAAGCTGCCGAGATTTCAAAAAAAGCACTTGCAAGATCTTCAGGCGCCTGAACCAAAGATAGAGGTCGACGCACTTCGCTGCAACAGTCGGCGGGTCGATAATTTTCAACGCCACCAGCCCGTAAATGACCGACGTCCACCACCGCCGCAACAAGACCGCACGCCGACCCCGACTACACTCTCATGCTCGAGATGTGGGAGCAATCATCCGCCGCGCAACTGTCCGGCGTATGGAACGCACTGTTTTCGCTGTGGCAAGTTTGGACATTTTGCAGTTATGTGCCGTCAGAGGAGAGCAAGACCAGCTAGACCAGCTGACTGTGATGATCAACAGACGCAGACTAGACCACCGCACAACGTGTCGACGCTTGACCGGGATGACTTCTTTCTTGGGGAGCTGACAGCGGGCAGTACTGTCAAAACATCGGACTGGACAGCTACACTCGTCGTCCACAACCACAAGGTGACGTTTAAGCTTGATACCGGGGCTGACGTGAACATTCTTCCAAAGCATGTGCTTCAACAGTGGAGTGATCAACCAATGCTGCATCCGACTTGCATCAGTCAGGGTGTCTACGTATACAGATGATCGACTGCCGGTCAGCGGTGAGTGCACTCTGCAGACAAAAACACAAAACCTCAGCTGTAACTTGCAGTACCTTGTCGTAGACCTTGATGTGACCCCTGTGCTTGGTGCTGAGGCATGCCAGCAGCTACAGCTGATTCGTCGACTTCATCATCTCGCCTCTTCAGGAAATGCAGCCGGTACTCCTCAGCGTGGTTCTGACGATGTCACAGCTCAAGACATCATTAAGGACTTCAAAGATGTGTTCACTGGGATTGGCCAGCTTCCAGAAACTGTCAGCATTGTGCTGCAAGATAATGCAACTCCTACTATTGCAGCACCACGCAAGATCCCTTTGGCCATTCAAGACAAAGTTAAAGCAGAGCTCGAGAAGATGGAGCAGGATGCTATCATCACAAAAGTCACGAAGCCAACTGACTGGGTGAACCCATTGGTAATTGTACCCAAGAAAGACGGCAGCTTACGAATCTGCCTCGATCCCAGGCATCTAAACAGTGCTATCAAGTGCCAGCACTACCGTATACCAACACAAGAGGAACTGTTTGCTCATTTATGTGGGTGCACTGTATTCAGCCTGCTTGATGCCAAATCTGCATTCTGGCAGCTTACTCTCTCTGAAGAAAGCTCTTACCTGTGTACGTTCGCAACCCCTTGGGGCAGGTACCATTTCCTGCAGCTACCATTTGGACTGAAAAATGCTCCAGAACTTTTGCAGCGTTGCATGGATGATATGTTTGCAAACATTGAGGGTGTTTACCCATACTTTGATGACATTCTGATAGCGTCCAAGACTATGAAGCAACACATGGAGCAGCTGCAGCTCGTCATGTTAACAGCTCGCAAACACAATCTCAAGCTTAATGAGAAGAAGGGTCAGCTAGCACAGCCTAGTCTTCAGTTCCTGGGACATCAGATCACTTCAGAGGGTCTGCAAGCAGATGCTGCAAAAGTGAGTGCTATCTTAGCAATGCCAGTGCCAACAAACAAGACTGAACTCCTCCGATTTTTGGGTATGGTGACTTACCTTACCAAGTTTGTGCCAAATGCATCAAAGGAAACTACATGTCTCAGGCAGCTGTTAAAGAATGACGTTCCTTGGCACTGGGATGACAACCTGACTCGAGAGTTCAGCAGAATCAAGCACCTCATCTCTAAGACCCCTGTCCTTCACTTCTTTGACAAATCAAAGGAGGTTGTGGTCTCAGCGGATGCAAGCTCATACGGAGTTGGTGCGGTACTCCTACAGGAAAATCATCCGGTAGCCTATGCCTCAGCTGCACTCACGTTGGCAGAGCAAAAATATGCCCAGATCGAAAAAGAGCTGCTCGCTATAGTCTTTGCCTGTGAACGTTTCCATTTTTACACATATGGACGGAGTGTTGTGGTACAAACTGACCACAAGCCTCTGATTGGTCTGCAACAAAAGGACTTTGACACGATAACCCCAAGGCTTCAGTGTCTTCTACTCAGACTCCAGCGGTATGATGTTCAGCTAACATATGTTCCAGGGAAAGAACTCATAGTAGCTGATGCACTCTCACGAGCGCCTGACAGTGCAAGTTCTCTGCAGGAGTATGAACCTGCTTAGTGCCTGGCTAGTTGTGCGGTAGTCAACGCTTCAACGTCAAAGCTGGAACATATCCGAAAAGCAACTGTTGAGGACAGCACTTTGCAACAGGTGTTGAAACACATCAAAGAAGGTTGGCCTACACGTGACACATTGCTCCCAACAGCAGTGAAACCTTTTGCTCATTGCAAAGATGAACTACACGTATGTGATGGCCTTATATTGAGAGGGCAGCGACTTGTCTTGCCTGTCTCATGTCAGCAAGATGCCTTACTGAGACTTCACGAAGCACACCGTGGCATAGTTTCATGCAAGAATAAGGCTCGAGAAAGCCTATATTGGCCGTCCATGAACGCAGACATTGAGGAGATGATCAAACGTTGTCATCACTGCCAGCGACACCAGCGACAAAACCAGTATGAACCCCTGGCTGAGCGTGTTTTGCCCGATCGTCCGTGGCAGAAGGTTGCAATGGACCTCTTTCATTTCAACAGATCTACCTACCTGCTAATTGTCGACTACTTCAGCAAGTATGTGGAGGTGCAACAAATAGCATCAACAAGCACTGAAGCCATTATCACTGCTCTCGAAGCAGTATTTGCCCGTTTCGGCATCCCAGAAGAACTCGTATGTGACAATGGACCTCCATTCAATGCGACCCAGTTCCAGGAGTTTCTCGCTTCTTGGGACATCACATACAACCCTAGTTCTCCCTATTACCCAAGGTCTAATGGACTGGCAGAAAGGTCCATACAAACAATAAAACACTGCCTTCTAAAGGCATTGCAAGATGGAAAGGATCTTTTTGTGGTCCTGATGGATGCTCGAAGTACACCAATGGATGGGCTTAAGACACCAGCCGAACTCCTAATGGGCAGGAAAATGCGTACAAGAGTACCTATACATCCTGTCCAGCTCCAACCGCAGTACAACTGTGCCGACGCAAGAAGCCGCCTTCGTGTTCACCAAAAACGACAGCATCGCCACGGTGACAGAAGAACAAAGCCGTTGTCTGTGTTGAAGGAAAAACAGAAGGTGTGGTTCAGACGCCAAGGTCAGTGGATGCGTGGAAGTATACACAGAGTTGGCCCGCAGCACCGATCATATCTGATCGTCACACCAGAAGGTGCCATATATCGTCGGAACCGTTACCACATTAGACCTTTATTTGGCATTGCTCCAGTGCCACTGGCTTCTCCAGAGAACTATGACATAACTCCATCCTCTGACCATCCATGGCCTCAGCCTGCATCACCTCAGCCTCCACCGGCTCAGCTGGCTTCACCAACATCCCCCACACCAGCAGCATCATCACCTCCACGAGCAGTTTCTTCTGGCGTGTACCATACTCGCACAGGTCGGCGGGTAGTTAAGCCAGCAAGATTTCGTGAATGACAAAACCCAGAAAGCCTGAACACCGCCTTGTGTTGTGAACTTTTTGTTTTTTTAAAAAGGGGCTTGTTATGTATGACATTTTTAAACCAGTAGATAGCACCCCCTATGTGTGCTGTGCAGTATCTGTGTGGGTGTCCAGGGCTTGGACACTGGGGGAACTGGGCAGAGACAAAGAGCGCGGGAACTCGCCATGGCCGCTCTGGCTTGTAGTATGTAACGTCAATAAACTTTTACTAAAACATAACACCTACCATCCGTACCCGAGGACCAACCGGATAACCTACACATCTGCACCGCTGTCCCCACAGCCCCGCCACCGCCACGTTTATCGTCAACAGTGATCGGATATCAAGCTAGGCCATCGAGAGTGACGTCAGGCGCCACCGATATAAACTGCGCATAAATCGGCGCAACGTACCAGTGTGCAACTGAAGAAAAACGTCTTCACACCCGCTGGCACCACCATTTTCCGTACTCTCTTTAAAACATTTCCTACTTGGCCTGCACTATTCAGAGATCGATATATTGGCTCGGGGAAGACACAGAACGTTAGTACGGCTTGGTCGAAGCGAGGTTTCATATGTATGTCGTGTGGACTTTCAGATAATATGGCAGCTTACGACTATTTGCTAATGTGAGTGTGAGTGTGTGATTTGAGAGGCACTAATTAACGGAGTAGTGATTAGGCGAGTAGCAAAGTGCATGTTGGTGAGGGGCGAGTTTACGTGAACGACTGTATGCTTGTCTCGTCACATTATTGTCATATGATTAGTAAATTAGTTGAGCACGTGATGGAGTAATACGCTAATGAGATCAAGTGAAACCGCTGACGAGACTCATTAATGCTGTCCCATCGTACCCTTAAAGGCGGAGCTTAAGTGGTCCCCCAGCTTTTCTTCTAGACGAGATTGGGCCAAGTACCCACTTTTATAGCGTTTCGCCCCACGGAAGCCGAGCAAAGAACCAAGGGAAACCTTGTACCTACCGTATTTCCGGTGGATGCCCGGAGGCGCTAAGGATTGAACCCATTTGTGTTAGCGACACTTCGGTATCCCTCCGTCGAAATGAAGTGTCCTTTCTTGACAGTTTTTTGTCATGCGACTTTTCAGCCCTGCATTTCTAGCGGTTGTCTGTTGTTTGTTTAGGTAGGTTGTTAATTTTGTTATTGGTTTTGTTTTTGTTTTTTCCTTTTTGTTGTTTTTCGGGTTCTGACTGCTTTTGCTTCACATGTTTGACTGATTTTGCTACGATTGTCATTTGTTTCTTACTTTTCTTTTTGGTGTTTGATTCCTGACTGCTTTTGCTTCTCACGTATGACTCTGCTTTTCCTACGACTGTTTGAAACTTAGCAAAAGCTAAGAGATGGCCTCCTCTTCTTTTATCAGAATCTGTTAGTTTATCTGCAGGGGTTAAAGGTTTCTCGTCTGTTTTTGCTTGACGTTGCTGCTTCTTTACCACGTGTTGGGTTCAGAGCGATAATGCAATGAGTCTCATGCTTGAGCTGTATGTTTAAATATGCCACCTTTCCGTATAATAAACAGTTGGTAGGGTGCGCATGTGGTGTCTCTTTCTAGTCTCTTTCTGTAGTGTCCTTGTTGCGCCAGCCTTCATTTCATTGAACCCCGCCCCTCCCGCTTAGGTGCTTAGGATGTAAATGCGTTTTAATCTTCCCCACCAGTGGTTGCTAGGAACAAAAGCGCCACGTAATAGAGGAAGGCGAACAAAACAAGTTCCGTTGTTTGTGGTCCGACGTAGAGATACCGTAAAGACAAAGGAAAGAAGCCACGCTGACTCAATTTTCATGGATTTACTCTTTGTGTAAAAACATCAGAAATAAGCCTCATTGAGTACCGTCACAGGAGTTCACAATTTCGTCACTTCTTGCGCTGCAGTCGCAGTTTTGCAAGAACAAAAAGCCTTTTAAACTCGGCACGCGCTGTCACAGAAAGGGCTGGACTATTGCGGAAATAGGAGCAGAATATAAACCCTCGCACTGCCTTATGAAACCTTGGAGTTCTCTTTGGCCGAGAAGACGAGGGAGGCGAAGTTAGCTTAACACGTCAGCTACCTTCAGATGACGAGCAATGGCACGCCAACAGTCAGCGTTGAGCTCATCGCACTGAGTACCCTTGTCTGCAGGGTAGCACACTACACAGCGCTCAACAATGCCAGTGATTACGAAGTAGTTGTCCAGCAAAAAGTTCTGCGCTGAGGCTATTGCCAGCAGTGCCTCGTGCTCCGATTGGCCAGAAGTCTTCATCACGTGTTCAACGAGGCAAGGTCTCCCAAAGAAGACCTGGAAAGCCTGCGCGCCCAGTCTGTCCTTGCCGTCCAAGAGAACGAAATCCGTAGCACGATTCAAAGTGGCCCGGTTACTGCGCAGCGTCTCAAAAATTGAGTAACAGGTGCGGCTGAGTTGATACCCGGACGCTCCGCCGAATTCCAGGATGACAGGGTTCATCGCCATTCCCTGGGACATGACTTCCACGAACGGACCGGGAGCCAGCACTTGCTCGAACTGCTCCAGCTCCATCCGTATGATGGACAGCCGGAACGTTGTAATTGTTCTGTTGCGGGCGAAGAAATCGGACAGCGCTACGACCGTGTGCATTCGCATAGCGCAGCTTGAAATGCCCAGTTCGTTTATGTTGTTGTTGGCCTCTAGGGCCTCCAGGAGCTCCGGGACAAACTGGCCTCTGTCGCTATGCATGATGATATACATTTGTCTGATGGATCGGTTGGCACTCAGCATTTTGGCCAGTGCCGCTACCTTTTTTGGCCCCGGATCTTCGCTGATGGAGATGCTGAGCCTCTCCACTCGGCAACCGGAGGACGTTAGGGCATTGAAAAGAAGCTGGAGGTTCTCATCAGAGGCGCTGCAGATGGGAATCTGGTCAAGCTCTTGTGGGCATGACGTGGGGCGGGGCAGGAGAGCCGACAACGCTGGAAGGTCGGGCTCCGTCAGGGGTAGCAGCACTCGTCTGTAGCCGTCACAGTGCGCCAACGTCTCCGCCAACGCTGCCCTGAGAAGACGCAGAAGCATGCCGCACGGTTTTTGGAAGGTGCAAGAATCTTATTCCCAGCTGACATAAAGGGGAACAATGGGTGCGCTATGAATAGGCATTTAGTGTTTGATTTAAAGTTCCAAGGCTGCGCGGAGTATATGGTGCGCGTCGCAGTGCAGTGCTCTCGATAAATGTAGACCACAAGAGGTTCTTTAGTGTGGGCTGATACAGCACTAATTAGATGAGGAGCGACCTTTAAATGGGCACTAGAGGGAAATATGAAACTAAGCAAGACGAATAGATTCTTACTCGGGAAGACTCGCTAAGTTTTTTTCTGCGCTGAAACGTTTCTGCGTTTCAGAGAAATCTGTAAATGAAGGTAACGAGCCACTTCCACATTGAGAGCCCTCGATAAATTAGCAATGTGACGTCATTTCTTTGACGCATTTTCCGTGAAGCTCTCCGACCAATTATAGGTGCCTCAGTCTGCAACAATTTAGGTTGGGGATGATAAAATTAGACGTGAATGTCTTCGCTTATTTTTTAGCGGGTTTCTAACGCGACAGATTTGGAGGAGCGGTAATGAAACGGACGCATTCAAAATTTAATCTTGTCAGTCAAGAAACGGATAATTGAAGGCCGCTAAATTACCACAGGTAGCAAACTAATTTCACGCTGCGTCCATGGCAAAATAATGATCGCAGTAAGCGGAAAAAATTCAGGGGGCACTTTGTCTAAAGTGGGTAGAGGCGGAAGCGTTTTCCGCACCACCTTCGCTGTTTCTGTGGCACCGGTGGCGTCACATATAATTGAGTCCTAATTACTAAGTGATGGCAAATCACTAATTAATGCTTAATTACTGATTAATGCCTGAATACTAATTAACTGCTAATTAATGACGCTTAAGCTTCGCTTTTAGGAGTGGAACGCGACAGCGCGTTGTAGCGCTGCCAGGGAGTCCACGGAACGCCACCACCAGTTCGGCGCGATGCCTTGCCCTTTGACGCAACGCGTTTTGAGGAAAGGAAATGGCGCAGTAATTCTCTGTCATCTCGGTGGACACCTGAACCGCACCGTAGAGGAAGGGAGGTGGGAGTGAAAGAAGATAGATAAAGAGGAGCCGTAATGAAGAAAATGAAAAGTGTATTTGAGGAAAGGAAATTACGCAGTAACTGTCTCACATATTCAAAATTCAGGGGGGGCACTGTTTTGACCTAAAGTGTGGTCACTGATGTGTGGTTAAGATGTTAAGCTTCGCCCCTAAGAGTGGAACGCGACAGCGTCTTGCAACGCTGCCAAGGAGTCCATAGAACGCCATCGCCCATTCGGTTCTACGCCTCTCTCGTCGGTAAATTGGTTTTTGAGGAAAGGAAATGTACCTGTCTCTCATTTGTCGGCGGACACCTAAACCTCGCCGGAAGGGAATGGAGGAGGATGAGAGTGAATGAAGACACCGTATTCACTAGACGCGCCTTTGTTCATTCCAAACCATCGAGCTGGCATGGCGGAGTGGATAGCATGCTCGTCTCTCACGCCGAAGACCGGGGTTCGATTCCTGAGCTCGACCAATCTCTTAATCAGTTTTATTTATTTATATGGCCTGACTAGTAATGCTAATCAGGCTAATTGAGTAATTAAGTAATTAACTAAGCTCAGTCCCACTTACTTGGAGCATCACTATACGATCCCTTCAATTGGTTGCATGGTTACTAGCCAAAGTGCAATTGGCCCCGTTTGAAATTCGCGCACTGTGACGTCACGACCGTTTCCACCAATTGAAAAGCGTGACATTTTCTGTCGACAACTGCTGCTTACAACGATGAGACATTAAAGGCTTCCGCCTTAATATTTGCCCATTTACTCTAAGAAAAAAAACTTTGGGATCGCTGCGGTGACTCGCACTGGAGCAATGCGAAAGCAAAACGTCCACATACTGTATCGACGTCCATGGTTCTGACGTCCACGTACTACATTGTCGTCCATGGCTATTTTGACGTCTAAGTATATTTTATCGCGTTTTTTCGGGTTTAGTTGACTAGTTAAACCTCATCAACCAAGTTTTTTCTACGGCAACATTTATACTGTCACAACCAAACTTTCACACATTTATCTTAAGAGAATGACGTAATCGTGGGGACAAAATCTGCGCCGCCGCGGTGGCTCAGTGGTTATGGTGCTCGGCTGCTGACCCCAAAGACGCGGGTTCGATCCCGGCCGCAGCGGTTGAATTTCTTCGGAGGAGAAATTCTAGAGGCCCGTGTACTGTGCGATGTCAGTGAAAGAACCCCAGGTGGTTGAAATTTCCGGAGCCCTCCACTACGGCGTCTCTCATAGCCTTAGTCGCTTTGGGACGTTAAATCCCATAAACCAAACCAAAATTAGCGGACACGTTTTGCTGACGCGACAAAGCCATTTAATGCTTTCGAATCAATAGGGGGCAGACTGCTGCTCACTTACCTCTCCGTCTGGGAAGCGTCGAACGCAGGAAATTCCAGCTTCTTTAATGTCTTGTTGGTTCGAAGCGCTTCGCACAAAGCCACGACGCCGTTCACGCCTTCAACGGCTACGGTGAACCGCAGCTTCTCCAGAGAGGTGTTTTGTTTAAGGGCACCCGCCATTCGGATCATGCAGTCGTCGGTGACTGTACCGTGTAAGTTCAGGTCGAGAAGGGAACGGTTCGTGGACAGTGCCTCAACCAAGGCTTCTCCGCAGCTCGCATCAAGACCGATGAAGTGGACTCGCGCCATCTTCACGCTGGTGTTCACTTTGAGAGCAGCGAACAACTCTATTGGCGAGCTCCTGTCAGAAAAGATGGCCAGTTCCAACGTGGTGAGTGTCAGGCTGGTCTGGACGGCTTGGGCCAGGCCTGAGATGTTGCAGTCGGAATTTCTGGGTAGCAGAATGCTCAACTTCTTGACACCTAGCACGCCTTGTACCAGCTGAGTCACGGCATCTGTGTCCGAGAAGGTGTCATCGTCGCTTTCGCGAAGCCCAACCGTCATCGATTCGCACTTGTCTACACGCTGTAGGGCATCCACCATGCTCCTTGAGAGTTTCGAGTTGACCACCTCGACAAGCCTGAGAGAGTTGGAGTTGTGTTCCACAAGGCTGACCAGAACTGGCTCCAGCCTCACGTCGCAAGAGAATATCTTGAGTTCTTCGATGCCGCGAAGTGCTTCGATGTCTTCCTTTTCCAGGTAATAGCGGCTCGGTCTCCTGGAAACGTTCAAGTCGAACATCTGCAAATCGAGGCGGCGTATACCCTTTCCTGGATGTGGGCGTAGGCGAATGGGGACAGCCGCTTCCTCTGGGGCGTCGTCGTTGTCAGGACGACCGGTGCACCAGACACGCAGCTCGGTGATGCAGCCGTGATGTTCGATGAGCCAAGAGATCAGAAAGGCTGCCTTCCGTGCTGTGCCAGTGCTGTGCTCGTCCACGTCACCGTGCGGCAAGTGCCGGAGGCTGAGCTTTCCCGGAGAAAACTCTACAAGCGCCCATTCCAGTTCGTGCAGCACTCGGTTCCATGCCTTCAGGTCGGCGGTGAGCCAACACCTGTCTCGATCTCCTGTAGATATACAGGGTTTGCCAAAGTTTAACTGACCTTTCCACGTGTCCGTTGTTACGTCGCTAGAACTGGCCATGGCTCACGGAAATTGGAAAGGCGAATACCATGTAGAAGAACTCTAGGCATGCACCGGCTGTGCTGGCGCACTAAGAATGCTCCACGTGCTGGACCGCCGTGTCTTCCTTGTCGCCTTCGGCCTCAAACTGATGATGATGATAGTGTGGCCTCGAAGAGGAACAGCGCCATCTAGAATTTATTCTCACTGCTATGTATGCTATATCAGCCAGAACGTGGTTGACTATATTCGTGAAGCGATAAAATAAATTGGTAAATTGGTTTTGAGGAAAGGAAATGGCGCAGTATCTGTCTCACATATCTCGGCGGACACCTGAACCGCGTCGTAAAGGAAAGGAGGAAGGTAGGAGTGAAAGAAGAAAGAGAGAAAGAGGTGCCGTAGTGGAGGTCTCCGGGAAAATTTAGACCACCTGGGGATCTTTAACGTGCATTAACATCGCACAGCACACGGGCGCCTCTTGCGTTTCGCATCTAGAATTTTGCATCTAGAAGCGCCATCTAGAATTAATTCTTACTACTATGTATATTTTATCAGCCAGAACGTAGTTGGCTGTATTCGTGAAGCGATTGCTTCTTTCCGAATTCTGTTTGCCAGTTTTTCATAAGTTATCTGTGTTCTGCTACGAATAAAAGGTTTTAAGCGGGCTTAGTATTATGGCTGCCCAGCGTATAGGTCGGTCAACTTCGGAGGCGCAGGATATGACGCAATAAAACCTTTGACAAGAACTTTTTTCTTGATGCTGTGTACTATCACTCTCCATTAAAATATGGCTTGTATGGAGAGGTGTATCAGTTTTGTTGACTACTAAACGTTTGCACTGCAAAAAATAAGATACACAAACGGGAGCCAGATTTCTATTAGAGCCTTGGGATCGCGTATAAAATGTTGCACTTCCTTTTTTTTGTTTTACCTACAAAGAGATGTCAAGCTGCTGAACTATTTAGAAGTTTTATGAAATGAAAACAAGGAAACATGACTTCAAGAAACAGTCAAAGCTAAAAATATCACTGCAATGCCACACTTTTGACCAGTTAAAAAGTAAGGAAATAAGGCAGTAAAAGTCTCAACTGAGCTAGGCGGCGTAGTTGCTGAGAAAACGGGTGTCTCAAAATACATGGTGTTACGTTTCGCCTTCGTCGTGTGGAAGAAAACGGCGTGGCTGCAGCGGAACGCCGACTAGCCCCGAAACGCACGTTGGGTGAACGCCTGGATTATTACCCACGGAAGCCGCGTCCGTCTACCCGGATGAAGTTTTGAGCGAGCGTCTCCCTTGTACCGCGTGCGAACGCACGTTCGAACGCAATGCGCGGGAACGCCGCTCGTGGACATCCCAGCGTCTGCGCGACGTGGATGGCATCTTCCTCCCTTTGCCAACACGTTACGGGGGCGCGATCCCTCAGGAGAGAGTGTGTGATTGGTGCCACAGTGAACTTCCTTCCTCGGCAGGCCCGGCCCTCATCTAGGGAACCTAGGTTAAGAGAACACTTTAAAAACTCGGCAGCGAGTACGGCCGAGTGGTCTGATCATGTGGTCTCATCATAAAGCATTTCAGCATTGAGCGTCTCGTCATAATGTTATTTAGTTAATAATGTTATTAATAATAATGTTATTCAGTTTTTCTCTCCTTGTCTTTCTCGCAGCCACGTCTCCGACCTCCCTCACTCCCTCTCCGGCCCGACCATGCTCCCTGATCTTTAACAATCGGAAGTTTAAAGCCTGCCCGGTGCCCATAGCTTAACGGTCAAGCTTCGCACACAGTCTTACACCCACTGTCACAAGAAAAAGGCGTTTCATGTCCCCTAATTCACCTTCTCCGATGCCAGCTGCGGCTACCTTATTCCCCCAAACTTCTGAGACTTCTAAGCGCACTTGGCTTTCTGCAACCCCGTGCACAGTAAACAGGAACACGCCTATACGGCAGCGAAAAGAGAACAAGCCCTAGCTGACACCCTTTATTTATTTATTTATTTATTCAAAACATACCACAGCCTTTGAAGACCAAGCAGGAGGGCCATACACGATTAAATGCATAAATGCAATGCAGCGCTACATGAGCAAGCAACTAAACGAAAACAAAACAAACAGAAGTGCATTGGAACAAGAACGTAGCAAAAAGAGGAAGAAATCATTGAACGGGCAATTCAAGACATCACCGTCATCATCAATTCAAGACAACGGACTTTCCGTACACATTCTTGAAATGTATTTGCATCAACAACAGCAAAGACTTCTATCGGAAGCGCAGTCCACAGGGAGACAGTGCGCGGGAAAAACGAGCTCTCAAAACTGTTAATACGTGCCAAGTATGGGACCTGGCTGTAAATATGGGTGTGTAGAGTTTGACGAACCGCACTTGGATGAATGAACCGTTCGGCATCGACGCTTAGTTGATTATTGCAGAGCAGAAGCAGGAATCGCAGTCTGGCAAGAATTCTTCAGCTTTCTATTATCGGAGCGTTGTTTGCGGTCATGAGAGATGGGGGCGAATCTTGTCGGTGGAATGAAATGTATATCAAGCGAACGGCTTTTCTCTGGACCGTTTCTAGCCTATTCACGTCTTTTTTTCAAGTTAGGGTCCCATATCACACAACCGTATTCCAACTTTGGTTTCTCAAGAGTATTGTACGCAAGCATTTGGACATGTGAAGAGGCTGTATTTAACTTATGACGAAGAGAACCTAATCTTCGAAGGGCTGATGCGCAAATTTTGTTAATGTGGCTTGTCCAGCTTAAGGGACTAGTTATCCTGACACCTGTTTATTTGTATTCATCGACCTGAACTATCGGACATTCGTGGATTTTCTAGGAAAATTCAACTTTCTTCTTAGTTACCCGAACGAGGACCGATGGTTCCCTGTTTAATTCCATCGACCAAAAATTGCAAAACTGGTGGAGAGCGGTAAGGTTTTCGTCTAAAGAGATTTGGTAAGCGGCACAACGAATAGCTTTTAATAGAACGCAGTCATCGGCAAACAGTATCATACATACGGATGCAATTTCAGCAGAGCCAATGATATCAATAATATATATTAAAAATAAAACGGGTCCATGGACACTTCCTTGCGGGAACCCAGAGCCAACAGGTAGAATTCTAGATGAGCAGCCGTTGACGTGGACATATTGTTTTCGGTTAAAAAGATAGGCTTGAATCCATTTCACAATCTGTACGGGAAGATCAGTGTTTTGAAACTTTAAGATCAGTTTGCTGAGATAGATGTTGTCAAATACTTTGCTGAAGTCAAGAAATATCTTTTCGACATGTTCACCCTTAGCCAGTGAAGATTCCACTTCGCGAATGATGGTTACCAGGTGAGTGACACTCGAAAGACCTTTGCGGAATTCATGCTAAAAGCAAGATGAAACTTTGTCTTTACCGAGAAAATGGACTATGAAGTTTGATAAGACATGTTCTGTTAGTTTGTTTACGAACATCAAGATAGTCACCTTTATTGAAAACTGAAATTACCCGGGCTATTCGCCAATCATCTGTAACAACACAGTACCTCAGTAATAACTGAAAGAAATAAGTCTTTCTTTCTTTATTATTTTCATTTTGAAGAAATGAGGAGGTTGAGGTTAAAGCCGCAAGCAAGCAATTTCTCCTCCATCCTTCAAGAAATCTGCTGTTATCTGGTCCTCACCAGCTGCTTCCCCCTTTGCATTGCTCCTAAGGCTTTCTTTACTTCCTCCTTCGTTACTGGCGGCATGTCCGATTGCTGTGCTCTACTGCCTCTCTCGGTGACATTCTGATTAGAATCGCTACTGTATAGATTTGTGTAAAACTCTTCGGCTACTTTGACTATCTTATCCCTATTGCTAATGACATTGCCCTCTTTGTCTCTTGTCGCATACATCTGGTTTTTACGTATGCCTAGTTTTCTCTTCATTGTTTTTAGGCTACCTCCGCTTTTTAGAGCATGCTGGATGTTCTCCGTGTTAAACATCCTGGTGTCGGCTACCTATCGCTTATTTATTAACTTCGACAACTCTACTAGTTCTATCCTGTCTATGGAGTTAGTCGTCCTAATTCTTTGGCATTTCTTAATCAGACCTTTAGTCCCCTGAGATAGCTTCCCGGTATCCTGTCGAAACATCCTACCGCCTACTTCTACGACGCACTCCGTAATGATATCTGTGAGACGATGGTTCATTGTTTCAACATTACGATCGTCATCTTCAGTTAAAGGAGAAAATCTTTTCTGCAGCAAAATCCTAAATTCTTCTACTTTCCCTCTTCATGCTAACTCTTTAATAGACTTCCGCTTCACCAATTTCCTCCGTTCCCTTTTCAAATCGCAACTAATACGAGACCTTACCATTCTGTGGTCGCTACAACGGACCTTTCCGAAGACCTCCACATCCTCTACGATGCCAGGGCGAGCGCACAGTATGAAGTCTATTTCATTTTTAGTCTCACCATTGAGGCTCTTCCACGTCCACTTCCTGTTGGCTCGTTTGCGGAAGAAGGTATTCATGATCCGTAAATTATTTCTATCTGAGAACTCTACTAATAACTCTCCCCTGCTATTCCTAGAACCTATGCCATAGTCACCTACCGCCTGTTCTCCAGCTTGCTTCTTGCCTACCTTCGCATTGAAGTCGCCCATCAGTACATTGTACTGTGATTTCACTTTGGTCCTTGCCAATTCCACGTCTTCATAGAAGCTTAAACGATCTGGTCGTCATGGCTTGATGTAGGCGCGTAGGCTTGGTATCCCATACCTAGTTCTCGTCTGTTTGCTAATCCACGATAGCACAGTACGTGCCCGCCCTTTAGTACTGTATACGCCTCATCTGTCCTCCTAACCTCACTAAGCCCAATGACATCCCAATTAATACCCGCTGATTCCTCCAACAGCATTGCTAAACTAGCCTCACTGGATAAGGTTCTTGCGTTAAACGTTGCTAGGTTCAGTTTCCAATGGCCTCCTATCCGGAGCCAATGATTGTTAGCGCCCTCTGCTGCGTCACAGGTCTGACCACCGCCTTAGTCAGTTGCGCCGCAGCCGCTGGGGACTGAGGGCCGAGGGTTAATTGGGTAGTTCATAGAAGGTTGCGGCCAAGTACTACACCAGGGTGGCCAGATTCTGCTCTGGTGAGGAAGTGCGTTGTCGGTTCTAGTCACCGAGATCAGGCCGCACATGGCTGTACAGTTCCATCGACACACGAAATGTGCTCTTTCTAAAAAAATCCGTGGGCCCGGGGGGGGGGGGGGGGGGGGGTGGAGCGGCACTAGTCTTGCTAGGGCTAAGCCTCAGCTCGAGACCCAGAGACCCAGTCGCGAAAAACGCGGCCAAAAAAGGCCAGCGCCCCAGAAAAAAGAGCCGGTGAGTACCGCGTCCGCGCGCGGGAGGGCAATGAAACAGCCCACGTCTCCCAGCGCCGCAGGCCGGACAAACCGAGTGTTTTTCCGGCGAGGGCAGGCGCCGCGGCCAACCACAGCAGGGCAATGGGTGGACAATCACAAGCTGAAGAAACGGCCTAGAAACTGCCGACCGGCCGCAGGAACCGGCAGCGGCGGCCGCAGGAACAGCCAGGACCGCCGGTCGCAGCTGAAACGGACGCCCCAGAGGTCCTCGAAGCCGCAGGGCAGCTCAGGCAGGCGGAGGAAGAACAGTATAATACATGTGCCCATTGCCAGCCTGGTAATGTTTCTTTACGGCGAAGCGCTCTGTCTTCTGCAAGTTTCCTGTTTCTTATGGGTGAAAATTATAAGCAGAATATGAGCAACATATTAAACGCATCAGTCCGAAGCGGAATATCAAAGCGCTGTAGTTGGTGCACCCTAAATACGAATATATATGGGAGTAAAAAAGGGGGTACGCTGTCCTCTAGCGCACTCCCTTTTATAAAAGGACGCGTGATACACGCTGCGCAATTTATATATGCGCGGCAAATAATTTGTTATTGCATCATTTATATTGAACGATTTCGGTTTCGGTTTCTGAGCGCCGGGGTGTGCTAGATGTCATTGTCAGGGAACCCTCGTCGCATGGGCCCAAAAGCTTGAAGCACAGTAAGCCAACGTTGCAGTAAGCTGCGTCCTCTGCTCTCGCAGGCATGCTGTGCCTATTAACTCTATGGCTGTGCCGCTGTGCATAGCAGCGCCTTTCGAAATCGTGTGCCGGCAAACTTGGTCGGTACCGCGATATGCTGAGAAAAGCCAAGCGAGTTATGGACGACACCTAGCCCTGAAACCAAGCTAAACCAAGCAAGTTTAGCAAAACTGTTCAGTTCAGTGTACGAGAATTTTTCTGAAATAATATAATTATCTATTATTTTACAGCAACAAACCACGATGTAAGAATAGCACCGTGCAACAAACCGTGCTCATTCACTTGTGTGCCAAGTAGATGCAAAGGAACGAATGTATTCACTTATTTAAAAAATAAAAGGTTACTTTCATAGAGTTAATATAACCAACTGTTATTTTACAGTGAATAGCACTGTGTATCAAACCGTGATTCACTTGTATGCTCATCGCTAAAACATCATAATAAGAATGTAGCGCCACCTATGCGTACTAGAGAAAGAGTGGTGATCGCCGTGGCGGTGGTTGAAGTGTAGGGAGGGAGAGGGCGATAGGGCTCATGTTTTGATAGGAAGTGGCCGCGGCGTCTCGCACGTTGGCTCGTCCCCCAGCAACAAGCGAGGAAGTGCCAGCGCGGTTGTGCGTGCACGTGCGTTTCTTTGTGGCGGCCAGTTCAACTTTTGCCCGCCACTTTGGCTGCATTAGAAGCGCTGTCGCTCTCTAGCGAAGTGTGCTTCGTTCGCAAAGGCAGGTATCGGTACCACATTGGCGCGAATCGATCCGGTGCGCGCCGACAACCCGGCCGATTTTTTTCGCGCGCAAAAACGGCGTGGTCTTGAGCTGCCGCTTGTGTCTCGGGGACAGCAATGTTCACCAATGTCGATGTGCGCGGCGTGTCGCGCGGACAGTGCACGACGGATGGTTGCGAGTGTGATGGATTCACACGGCCGTCATCCCTGGAATCGCGGAGCGTCCAAGTGGCCCCGCTGCAGTGCGGATGGTGTTGCTACTGCGGTCACTCGCCGGTCTCTCACAAGCGCTTAGTCGGTAAGTCCCCGTTTCTACGACGTTGGCATGCAGTCATGACGGTCGTGTTCTGCAGGCTCATGTTTATTCTTGTTAAGTCCCACATTTTAAGTTCAGTATCGACATCCGGCCTTTTTCTTTCTTATTCGTAATGTCTGTGCGCAGCACTTAGTTCGTGGAGTCTCGTATCTATGCGGAGTCGCGGAGTTGGATTGGATTCACTATTTTATATCCTCTAATGTGCATAAGGTGAGCGCTTTATTTCGCTTCCTGCGAGAAGTACAGTTTTAGTGATGCTGGGCAGCAACAATGCAGCTTCTCATTTTGGAGTTGTGGATTTGTGCAGAACAAAGGGGGAAAACAAATTTTATGTTAAAATTAAACAGTGCTGCCTGAACGCTCAAAAGAATGGCGATATAAATGTTCCCTTAAACTGAAAAATGCTCAAAAGCAGGGAACTGTTAGTTGGAAGCTTGAATATTCAGCAGAAGCATGGATTGGGTAAGTTGGTTTGAGCACATGGTTTCATAGCGCAACAAAGCAGTTGACTCAAGAATGGAACGCCGGTGTCCTTTGACACCAGTGTTTTGTATGCCCAAGTGTTTGTTGTACTGTGAAGTGAAGAATGTTGAGCCCCCACTGATCAGCTTGCTGCTTTTCATTTCACGTTCGCGCAAGCGATGGATGTTAATTCTTTACACACAACACCTGGCACTTGGTAGTGTATCTTTTCGAGCAAGTTAACGTCGTTCCACTTACACTAACTGCATAAATACATTCCACAAACACGAACTACAAGAATGTATATAGCCATCAAAAATGCTGTAATAACAAAACTTCTCATTCACATGATTATTTATTTATTTATTCACGTTACCCATAAAGGCCCTCCAGCGGAGGCTGTTTCATGGGGGGGGATACAATCATATTAATAAATGCAATACATATTAGCATGAAGTGTAACGAAAACAACATTAATTAAAATATAAGGCATGACACAGAAAGGAAAAATGAACACAAACAAAAACAGTACATTTTTATACATTTCCGTCACAGCAAAGAAGCTCTTGGAATTTTTTACTGTCAGTTTCTGTGGCTATGACTGATGGCAAACTATTCAATTTAATGATATTATGGGGAATAAATCGTAAGACGATGACTGACAATTTACGTGTGTAACTTTACTGAAGCAAATCTGTGAAGAGATGGGTGGTGATAAAGCTTATGGAAAAGTGTGAAGCGAGCAAGTTTACGGCGATGCAACAAATCTTTCTGTTCGGCACGTTTTTTTAGTGCTAAAACGCTTTTGAGTAATCTGAAAATATGAAGTGAACAGCTTCATATTTTATAAAACATAAATATAAGGGAACAGCAACGGAAGAATAACATAAATCAACATGTATAGTCTAGGTATCCTTTTACCAATGTTGTTTGTAGTTTAACAGTATGTGCAAAGGTTTTTAAGGTTTAGTAACAGTTAGTGCAAAGTATGCATCTCAGTTGGCATTTCAGAACTAATCAGGTTGTATCTGCTGCAATGTAAAGGAGACTGGTCTTCAAGTACCCCTTTCCTTCACTGAGATTGGTTACCCGTGCTCCATCAAATTTCTAAATTCCGTATCCATGCCAGCCGTTAAACCATCGCAGCCTGCATGTCCCTTTTACAATAATCTACTCTGTTGTTATGGCACAGAACCGGCTGTCTGTTCTTTGCAGTAAATATGTGCAGAGAAGACGGAGAATGTAAACGCTCATCTCGTATATACAAAATATGTTGCAACATGTTTGAAAGGCCGTTGTTCAATGGTTGCATGGCCTCACATGATTGGAAGGTGATTGTTCAAATGGTACTGCAGTGTATGTTGCATATGCATGGCAGAGTGCACGACAGGGTCTTAATCCTGGCCACGGTGGAAGAAACAGACTCTTCCACCGTGATCCTCGCATCGCATGCTGTCAATTCAGCACTGGGCTCACTAAACACTTTTTTCAAACTCTTATGGCATTCTTGCCATATTGCCTCTGACAGCTTTAATCAAGGTCAGTGAGAATTTGAACCTATTGCCAAGGAAATGTCTGAGCAGTAGCAACCCTGATCACTGCTGAAGGAGTGATTGGTTTCTCACCAACCTTTCTCTTTTAAGCCTTTTTGTCTTCTTGACACAGTCTTCCCATGCTGGCTCCAAATATTTCATTTCATTTTATTTCCTTAAAGGCCCCATGTCTGGGGTATTACATAAGGGTTGGTAACATATAAAGAAAACGTTCTTACAACTGTACATAATTTGTTACATTTTCATTGACATTCCCAGGTGAAAATCTTTCCCACCTCAACTGGTTTATGGAACAATTCCCAGCTGGTTCCAGTTGGAACCAACTGGGACCCAGTTGGTTCCAACTGGAACCAACTGGAAATTGTTCCATAAACCATTTGGGCTGGGAAAGATTTTCGCCAGGATTACTTTCATACTGCCTTCCATACTGACATTACCCTCCATTCTTGTGCGCCCACAGCCTCTGCAAAGTTCAGAGTGCCTAAGACAAGCCTGCTGCTGTCTTTCTCGATGGCTCCTCAGTTACGCTGTGTTACAGCCACCTCCATGTTTTCTACCTAGTGCCATGGCGTTTTCCACGTCGAAGGGCACACCTCTCCTGTCAACTGCGCTAATGAGCTGGCAACTCCTTTTTTGGACGTGTGCTGTTGTGGTTGTGAAGTTGTTCGCGTCAACAGCCCAAAACTGTGTTATAATCCTCTCTTTGCTTCGAGCAGTCAGTATGGCTCCTCCTCTTTGCCAGAGCAGTAACTGGGACGAAGGTGACACCAGTGCTTTGGAGCCAAGGGCAATGCCTCATTCTTTTCAGAGCTGTTGTTCCATTCTGAAAATTCCACCTCCCTGTAAAATGGCATTTTTCAAAAAAACATATCACATTTCATTTCACTTATTTTCTTTAAAGGCTCGGTGAGGGGCATTACATAAGTGGTGGGTACAATATTCATGGGGGCAAGTGTTATCATGACGACAAATGAGCATGAAGATTGTCAGCGACACCGATATAAGTCGTATCGGTGTATGAGACACACCTCTTCATTCGGTAAGCGCTATAGAATGCACTGAGGATCCCTTCATTAGATTGCAACAAAAGTGTTTGCGGCAGCAGCCACGTGCTTACGATTCTCAGGCTCTGTCCAGTTTGCCACTTTCTGCGGGCTGCATTTTAATGGGTAGCATTTGGAGGAGCATAAAGGTGAAAACTGTCCAGTGGTGATGGCAGTGTCACCGTTACCTGTGTGAAACCTTCACCTGCTGGGTTGTGTTTAGGTGGATTTCTCTCCCTCCACCTGCCACCTGTGAATCATCCCCCTCACCCTTTCTCCTTATAGGGGAGAGAGAGAGACGCCAGACAAAGAATGACCGAGCGAAAATGAAAATGGCTAAGAAGAAAATGACCCGTACAACAACCGGCGTATGTGCAGTGTATACACCTTCTTGAAGAACAGTCTGCAAAAACCTGCAGAGAATGTTTACTACATTCAAATCGATGCGAAAGCACTGATTTTTGCTACGTAGAAGATGGCGATGAGTGGGGACTGCCGCGGGGCGGAGCGCTCACACTACTAGGCCAGCCTGCTGCACAGACATACACTAGACGAAACGCTAGGCTCTGAACCTCCGGATCAGTGCTTTCGCACTAAAATGAAGCTTGCGGGAGCTATTCCTTCTTGCGTTGCTTGCAAAGAGCAACATAGGTCTCGGCAGGCACCTCCCAGTGTAGTAGTGCATTGCTTAACCACTGCACTGGTACTGTTATGAGGACTTGCCGCGATCAATGAATGTGACATTATGCTGTAGTTGTTCAGCTGGAGTAGAATAGAATTGGCATACATTGGGGAGTGAAAGACATTGAATTTCTGAAATAGACTGGCGAGTGAAAGAAGCACGTTGTCGCCTTTCCTCCATATCAATCCAGTTGATCGCCGCTCATCGGAGCATTCTTGCGGCTTTATGCCAGTCCTGGATAATTTTTTCACTCTTGTTGAATGGTTTTCCTGTTGCTTGGTTCCAAATCATCATCATCAACCTGACTATGCCCACTGCAGGGCAAAGGCCTATCCGATGTCTCTCTAATTAACCCTGTCCTTTGCCAGTTGCGGCCACCGTACCCCCGCAAGCTTCTTAATCCCATCTGCCCACCTAACTTTCTGCCGCCCCCTGCTATACGCTTGCCTTCTCTTGGAATCCACTCCGTTACCCTTAAGGAACCGTGGTTATCTTGCCTTCGCATTACATGCCCTGCCCAAGCTCATCTCTTCCTCTTGATTTCGACCAGGATGTCATTAACCCACATTTGCTCCCACGTCCACTGTGCCCGCTTGCGATCTCTTAACGTTATGCCAATCATTCACCCATTCTCCAGCACATATTCAAAGGCATGCAGCTTGAATTGTGTATCGTAGCCCCATCGCTTGTAGAGGGTGTCATGTTGAGCGAGAACAATGCCCAATGCATAGAGGGCCAAAAGGACGAGACTCCGAAATCGAAACTTTCTAGAATATGGCTTGACTGGCTATCGTGAATGTAACCATGCCGCGCGGTTCGGTCCCTTTTGGGTCATTCCACGCGGAACATTCCGCATCAAAAAAGCGACCGCTGCCACCGCCGATTCTTCAGAAAAAAAATTGGAATAGTTGGCAATTATGTGAAGGGAGTTTCAATGAAGTATTTTTCTCGAAAAAAAAAAAATTTTACTCACGTGAGCACTATTCGAGGTTTCCACGAAGAAGCAAAAGTTAATTGGAGAGTTAAAACTTTTTAAATCAAACTTGGAGAAGAGTAAAATGACGAATTTTATCTTAGAAACTTCACTTGCGTTGTTCTTTCATCTGACTGCATTAATGAAGCCTTGCGAGAACTTTCAGTGTTTTCTTGGTTCAATAAAAAGGAAAAAAGTAGCATTTCAGGAAATTTTTTGCATTAAAGTTTCAGTCACAGTAATTCTTTCCTATTTTTATATGTTTCTGTAGCATGCAATGCAAAATTGTGAAAGAGTACTTTTTTAAGAAAGTTAATTACACTTACAATGACCTTTTTCCGAGCTTCAGACCTAAATTAAAGATCATGACCATCCAGAAAAAAATATGTAAGATGGCTCAAAATACTGGCCACTTTCACTGCTTGTAAAATAGAAATTTTGATTCTAGGAAATTTTGTTTGAGGTGAGAAAAAAATTTTGAAATCCCCAAGTGACCTCTTTGATAGATACTGTCGATCTGTATCTTCGGTGCAGAACACATACTATCATGTTCCAAATAAACTGCAACGCAGAAGATGCGATATGAGCTCAGTTCTCGAAGCAGTGCAAGCCCATTGGTGATATAAAGTTTTGGAATTAGCTCTCGATAATAACAACAAGGGACGTTGAATATTTGTGCAAGTCGGGCGCTCTTCGACATGGGGTATTGATTTACCATAAAGTGGAAACCTCAATTTGTTCCCATCGGATGTGTTGCAAACTATATTGAGCGCGTTAGTACGAGTCGCTGCCTATCTTTGTGGCATTGATGTGCACTGTGGCTTTCTACGAAGTGAATGTGTGCTGTCACATCTTGTGCGAAGCAGTTCATATTGAGAATGATAGTCATCAATAAAATGGACAGTTGAGCTAGTTGGTACATGTTGCTTGGAAAAAACAGCGCTAGGGCGAAGGACATAGAAAAGAGGACAACAGGACCGGCGCTGACTATCAACTGAAAGTTTTATTAGAAACAACACACAATGTATACTCCATCGACAACCAAGAGCGCTTGGCAACACCAAAAGCTACAATGATACATCAATCACCTGGATCAAGATACTTTAGTTCATAGTCATGAACTGTTACAGAGGGGATGCTCACGCAAGAGTCACTGTTTTTTTGGATATGAAAGGCTTCACTGATTTCCCGTGTTAGTTTATCTTTGTGCTTGTACAAGATCTTGGAACAGTTCCTGTAATGCAAGGCCAAGTTTGACGACGGAGCCCCCTTTAAAGAAGTGTTGTGGTCTCTTAAGCGAGTGTTCAAGCGCCTTCCTGTTTGACATATATAGGTCTTCCTGCACGTGAACAGCACTTGATACACAACCCCTTCAGCACAAGGGACAAACCTCAGGTCATGCCTAATCTGGCAACCTTTTTTTGTTTTTCTTCGTTTCTTTTCCTCTTCCCTGGCCCTTCTATCTACAATGGCGCATTGTTTGCCGAGCTTGTTTGGTGCCAAAAAAAGAACGTCAATGCCATATCTGCTGCCTACTTGCTTCAAACGGTGTGACATTTGGTGAATGTACGGTAGAACAATGAATTTCTTTTTTTTCCTTTTTTGAAAGTTCCTGTGGTTCATGCCTTTTGACCCTTTTAATTATCTTACTCCAAGCAAGTAATAAAACATCATCTGGAAAGCCCGCACTTCTTAAAGAAGCCTCTGAACCTGCTGATTAAAACTTGTACTGATAGCATGCGCGCATGATTTGGCTATGGCAGCACCTAAGCAAGAAACTGCTGTGCCACATTTAACAACCTTGGAATGCGCTGAACGAAAACGGAGCAAAGGCTTCTCTGATCTCTGAAGGAAGGACCAGCACACGTGATCTTGCTTTGTTGCCAATCTTATATCTAAAAACTGCAGCTCGTTGTCGTGAGGTTTTTCAAAGGTGAAAGTTAGTCCGTGTCCGCTTGCGTCGAAAATCTTTAACACCTCATCGACCTGCCTATTGAAGTCATGATGTTCGACAAAAAGATAATCATCCACATATCTAACGATGCGTTTTATACTGACGCCCAAATTACTTTTAATAGCCTGATCTACATAACTGAGAAAGATGTTACTTAGTACAGGAGCCACTTTTGAACCAATACATGCCCCCTTGTTTTTGAGTATACAACTTCCCTTCCCATTCAATAAAGGTGACTTAAGATAAAAAGACAAAAGCTCCAAAAAGGCACCCACAGAGATCCCGCATTTCGAAATGAAATCACTTTCATCATTATCGTCTTTTATACACTTTCTAACATATTCTAGCAGGCTATTGTGCGGAAGTGAATAAAATAAGTCCTGAACATCTATGCTGAACATACTGCACAATCCCGGATTATGACACTTCAAATAGTCAACAACAGCCAGGGAATTAGACACAAGAAACGGATCAACAATTGTTAGTGAACTAAGGTTTTTCTGTAAGAAACTTGACACCTCATACTGCCATGTTGCTCTCTCTGTAACAATGCAGCGGAATGGAACATCGGGCTTGTGCATTTTTTTGTGCAGTATGTTCAGCAGGTATGTTGTGCAGTTTGTGCAGCTTCAACCAACTTTTGCTTCTTTGCTGAAACTGCAGAGCGCTCACGTCAGCACAAAATATTTTTTTTAAAGAATCGGCGGTGGTCGCTTTTGCGATCTGGGGCGTTTTGCATGGAATAACCTTGCTGCAGTCTGACTGTGATGACATTAGAGAGATTTAGGATACCGGAAATGTATACCGGTTTTGCGTACGCCTTTTGCACACGCTCAGCGGCTCTATCCGGTCATGAGCTTGGCACCATGCGTGCGTACCTCATATGTACAACCAGTTGGGTGGTTGGTTTATGGGGTTTAACGTCCCAAAGCGACTGAGGCTATGAGAGACGCCGTAGTGGAGGGCTCCGGAAATTTCGACCACCTGGGGTTCTTTAACGTGCACTGACATCGCACAGTACACGGACCTCTTGAATTTCTCCTCCAAAGAAATTCAACCGCCGCGGCCGGGATCGAACCTGCGCCTTTCGGGTCAGCAGCCGAGCACCATAACCACTGAGCCACCGCGGCGGCATATGTACAACCAGCCTGTGTACGTCTACTCTATTACATCTTCGGTATGCTAAATCTCCCTGTTATGTTCTGCCCGTAAGATAACATTTAAAAAGTCTTTAAAATTACCTCAACCTTTTTTCATTTTTTTAAACACCAATTTTTCTTTTCTTCAAACACGGTTATTGGGCATGGCAAAAGAAAAGGCTTGTGGTGGCAAGTCAATTTTTGTCGTATATAAGTTGCACCATCTCATAAGACGCACTCTCAAAAAATTACGAAGGAACCATGGCTTATGCACTGGAAAATACTATAAACAGAAGTGACTTCAGGTCACAATTTCCTTCCAAGTTGTTTTCCTGCCAAAGTTCTTTTCTTTTGTCGGGATGCATTTCTGCTGTCACTTCATGGCTTAGATAAATGAACTTCCTCACTTCTTCCGTTAGCTTACCTCTTATCGTGAGCTGTCGTTAATTTTTACCACACCTTTAAATATTGAATTTTTTTTGCATATGTTGGAGAAAGTTCGTGGTTGTTCTTTGCCTGTTCAACATCCTTGCTACATGGCAAATGCCTTCAGTGGCTCATGTCATTTAATTTAGCTTCCCAATAGCATTTGGTTGAACTGTCATTTGGGTCAATGAAGCACTGAAAGACATGGGGGACCTTCTAAACCTGAGTGCAGGTATCCCCGTGCATATCATTGTTGCATGATCATTTGTGAAACAGGAATTTGGGGTTAATGTTGTGTGTAATTAGTAATTACATGCACACACACACACTGAATGCAGCAGCTTTTTTTTTTAATAATTATGGTGCCATCTTTAACCTCGTTGACTTCTAGTTCAGTTTGAAGTTCAGCTGCAATATTAGCAGTTATCCTTTAAGTAAACTGAGTGTCTCTTTTACTATCATTTATGTTCATAAAACAGCAGAAATTAAAAACATGGAAAACGAACAAATGCACACTAGTATGAGGGCAGTAAAAAAAAATGCAGTCAGATGATGCAAAAAAAAAAAATGGACATTGAGTGTCAAGCCTACATCTTTAAGACTTTCAACCACTGACTCATGCTTTGTAAGGAAAAAGGAAAGCTAAAATATATTTGTAGTAATGTTTTATTATTCCTTGCCATTTCGTGCTGTATGCTTCAAAGGTTCTTAAATTAGAAAATACCTGACAGTTGCAGTGCTTCTGTAGTCTAATGAATGAATGTTGACACTATGAACTGCCTTTGGAAATTTCATGAGCACCTCAGGAGACTGTTTAGTTCGAATGCCACTCCGAGCCTCTGTTGTCATTTGGCTCAAATGTCATGTCGGCATGCCCATGCAGCACGGTTGTCAGTTGTCAGTCATGCTCTTCAACACAGCCCCTGAGTTCCTTAGCACAATCCAGTCAGCAAAAGTGGAGCTTGCTGGATGTTCCGCATTAACTATTATACCTAGTCCTTCCGAGTCAAACACTCTGAACGTCAACTTGTAAACTTGTACTGAATAACAGCAGAAAAAATTCAGGGGGCACTTTTTCTCTCTAAAGTGCTGCAAGGCAAAAAAAGCCTTTCCTGGCGCACTGTTTGGCATTGACTGCGAGACTGTTAGTGCTGTACTAGTGCTTTTTATTTATTTATTTATTTAGTAAGGAACCCACAGCGCCGTGGCATTACAGTGGGGGGGGGACTACACCCTTTGACTACACATTAGAACTACACACTTTGACTGCCGACTCTGACTGCTTCTTTAGCACGACTCTCTCTCTCTCTGCTTCGACGAGGTCGGTTGCATCCGTGGCTCTGTTCGCAGTAATGAGGTATGTAATGTGGTCACCCACGTACGCCTTACGCCCCCTGTCGGAGCGGACGACAACTATTTTTTATTAGTTGTCGTGTGCTCCAAAAGGGGGCGTCAGGCATCCGTGAGTGACCTCATTACTTCGAATCCACGCACTGTGACGTCATAACCATTTCGACCAACCCAAAAGCGTGGCACCTCTGCTGACAACCTCCTGTCGACAACGATGAGGCATTAAAGGCTTTCGCCTTAAAATTGTGGTTCCCTGCTTTCTTTTTCTTCAGCAAAACCCGGGGGATGGTTTGATGTTGATTTGGGGAAGGAATTTAAGTACTTTGTTGTGCGGTATAAAATCCGTCAAGAAAGCTCTCGTATCAGCTATTAGTTTTGAAGTGTGGTATAGGTGAACTGTGGTGCTGCTGTTAGCCTCGTGTAGCATTTTGAGAGATATTTCCCACATTCTCTGGCCTGAGTGAAAACTTTAGTGTGTTATTTGCGACGAATCTTTGCATGCTGAAATTTCTGCCTTGTTGCGGATTAGGTTCGTATTGCACAGACTTCTTTAATTAGGAGCTCTTTCTTATTTGTGGTCTTCACTGCTGTTTCGAAGCAGTTGTTTTAAAGTATTCAGAAATACTATGATAAGCTAGTGGAAGCAGCTGTGATGATGTTAGTTACTAGTAAACATCCTTTTGCAATATTTGATTGCCAGATTAATGTTCTCATTTCCCTCATTCATCAATTTTTTTTATTTTAAGAGTTGGTTGTTCAATAGACACGTATTTATTACTTAGTACAGTCTGGGGGTCTTAAAGAGGGGCACACAAATACAAACACGAAAAAGGGACAAGAAAAAAATACTGTAAACTTAATCATTATTTAGCATCATGGCTAAGAATTCCACTTGAGTGTGTGAAGGAAAAAAGGGTTATCTGACCATGTTAGCTTGTGTGAAGAAATGAGCTATTGCATGTCTTGTTCTTGGTGAGTCTGAGAAGGTGAGGGTTCGGCTGTTGACTTTTTACTTATTGCAGTTGGGTAAAGGAATTGAAGCTGTGTATTTGTTCTTCTAGTAATGGTATGTTAGCCTTGCACATTGTTACAGACATCACACATAGCAGGGGGCGATAAGAGGATTATAGAAATGGGTTAGGTTTCAGCCATGTGCCTGGTTTGCCGGCATGGTGGCTGCGATGACGATAATGGAAGCTACTGATCTGACTTTATTAGTTCATAAGGGGAGCCCAGTAAACAAAGTTTGGTAAAAAGCTATCTTTCTATTTTAATTCTGGCTTTTAATGGTACGCCGTAGGGGCCCCGTGTGATAGAGAAGAATATCCAAGTTGAGTTCTGAAGGAAGAATTTTGGCATATGTTGTTTTGTTTTTGCATGTCTGTTTTTTTTTATTTGCTTTCTTTTGCCACTGCTGCAGTGCTTCGCGATGGCTCCTGTTTGCTTTCATTTTGCTTACAATGGTTGGCTTCTTTGATTTCAGCCAAGGAGACCATCAACAACACCTTTCAACCTGAAATCAGCTCAGTGAACTGGGGCTGCCCAGTCCAGACATCGTCCCCTGACCTGGCGATGCTTGGTAAGTTACCAGATTTAGTTTCGGTCTGCATATCTAATAGGCTAAGCTGCTAACAATCTAAAGTGACCCTTGCAAATGAACAGGTGAGGTAACGAACTGAATTTTCCAGGAAACTGAAACAGCTAAACGGCATCAGGAAATGGTCAGAAAGACACAATGCTATATTTTGATTGTTTGATGAATGAAATTTTGATTTTTTTTAATGATTTAATGCGGCAATCCTATGTGTTCAGAAAGGCTAATTGAAGTCTGTCTCTGTGTTTTTGTTGTCATGAACAACTTATTTACCGGTAATTAGTATGCAGATGTTATTACTTGGAGCTGGGCTTGTTGAAGCAATTGCTGTCCTCAATAAAAGAGTAACTCAAGTCAAATGAGACAGCCACCAGTCAAAAATGCAAGTTGAAGTGCACTTCTAAGAACTAGGTTGGCTTGTTAATGTTTGGTTGTCACACTGGGCTGAGCGCATGCGTGGGGCATCGTGTGGTCTGCGTGTTGATGGCAGTGGTGTAACTGCCGCCTAATTGTCACGGTTGCCATAACATACCTTTTCGTGACACCCATGCACTGTTTCATGTCAGTCGCATGCAGTCGTTCAACCTACCTAACCGACTAACTGCTCTAAACAGATGGTGATAGTGAACAAACGGTGCTTAGCTTGCAGGCGGCGAGGAGTTGGTGCTTCCCAGTCGTCAGAGACGTGTAAACTAGCAGAGCAAAACCTCAAATTGCACAAGTGTGCTCCTTATCCGACATTATCATTGTTGCATCTGTGCCTTGCATGCCAAGATTATGGACCTCAGTTTCAACCGAAATAAACCGATAAATGTAAACTGCTATTCGGTTTCAACCGACCTTTTTCGGTTGAAACCGAATAGCAGTTTACTTGTATCGGTTTATTTCGGTTGGAAACGAAATGTCCAACCACTACTTATAAAAACTTTGGGCGGGGAGGGAGGATAGCCTTATTTGAAGCATTTATTTTTTGGACATTTTGGGTAAAAAAAAAAAGTTCAACATGCTTTATTTTTATACATACATCCCCCCCCCCCCCAATGAGGAAACTCCAGGGCTTTTTCGAATGTTTTGAGTTGATAGTCACATCACATCCCCTCTCTGTGCTGCAAAAAAACCATTTTTCAAAATCATCATCATCAGCCTGACTACGCCCACTGCAGGCCAAAGGCCTCTCCCATGTCTCTCCAACTTACCGTGTCCTTAGCCAGCCGCGTCCCCCATATTCCCGCAAATTTCTTAATCTCATCCGCCCGCCTAATTTTCTGCCGCCCCCTGCTACGCTTGCCTTCTCTTGGAATCCACTCCGTTACCCTTAAGGGCCAGCGGTTATCTTGCCTTCGCATTACATGTCCTGCCCAAGCCCACTTCTTCCTCTTGATTCAGCTAGGATATCATTAACACGCGTTTATTCCCTCACCCACTCCGCCCGCTTCCGATCTCTTAACGTTACACGTATCATTTTCCTTTCCATAGCTCGCTGCGTTGTCCTTGAATTAAGCTGAACCCTCTTTGTTAGCCTCCACGTTTCTGCCCCATAGGTGAGTACCGGTAGGATACACCTGTTGTATACTTTTCTCTTGAGGGATATTGGTAAGCTGCCGTTCATGATCTGTGATAACTTGCTATATGCGCTCCACCCCATTCTTATTCTTCTAGTTATGCCTTTTTAAAACAGTAAAATGAAACCGAAACACAGTCCATGATCAGCAGTGTTGTCGGTAACGCGTTACTGACCGCGTTACAAGTAATGGCGTTACCGGTAACGCATTACTTTTTTCGGTAACTTAGTAACGTACTCGTTACCTTTTCAGACCTGTAACGGGTAACATACTTCCGTTAAAATTTTCTGGTAACGTGAGTTGTCACGTTACTAGTTACTTTTTATTTCAATTGTCCCCCCTCGGCCTCTTTTTCAGAAAAAAACACCGAAACTGATGTTTAAAATAAACAAAACCTACGGGTGCTCTCGGCAACTCTTCATGCACGCCAGAAAACACCTGCCCTTGTCAACGCACTCAACTAAAAAACAAAAAGCACCAACACGCATTCACACACTTGTCTTCACCCCCAAACCACTCACACACACAACTCTCTAAAGAGTGGACGCTTGCCGAGCCACCAATGGAGCATTTGCAGAAATCTGTAAGTCAGTTTCTCCGTTACCATGTTTTCCAGCCAAAAGGTCTCGTTCCCAGGCGACACTCTCGCATTCTTTGTGGAAGCAGTTCCCTCTTCTGAGTAAACTCAGAAATGTCGCCACTTTACTTCGTGATGGCCCCAAGAGAGCCGCCGAAAGAGTACAATGGTACAGCACAGAAAAGGGGATTGCAGTCAATCGGCTGTAGCACCGAATGAGAGGAAAAAAGGAAATGGGCCTTTGTTAATTCCTGTGCTGGCAGTAGTGAGTTACCTCACACTAAACTTTTAAAAATTTTCAGCTGAACAACACTGTCGCTCCAACTTTCTTCTGTCATAGTCATACCTCACCCCCTCCCCCCCTTCCCCTAGCCAGAACAAGGAACAACGCACTTCCCACAGCACTGTGACTAAGGACGGCCTCCCTCCTTTTCCTGCCTAGACTCTGTTGCAAGCAGAGTGCCACCATCCGGAGTTACCGTTCGCTTGAAGAATATGAGCGTGTCGTCTGGGTTTGAGATCTTTTGGTTGGAAAACAGGCCTTGCAGAGAAGACGAGTTATAGGTTACAGTTACAGCGAAGACGTACTGATTAAAATTTATGGCCATGGAGTAACGGCAAAGTAACATGCGATACTTTTTTTCGGCAACGGTAACACGTTACCTTTTTTTGTAGGTAATGTAGGGCGGTAACGCGTTTTTTTCTTAGCGTAACGAGTAACGTATTTAGTTAATTTTTTTTGGGTAACGCCTACAACACTGATGATCAGGGACGATGCTTCATGTGAGGCAGCGGGGATGTCACAAACATTAGTAGAAAAACCCTTGTATGCGTTGGGTAGCTGAATTAGTGATCGAAAACAAAACAATGCGTTGTTTTGTAAAATTCTTGCGATTAACCTAATCCGAGCCTCCAAATTTTGTTACCGAAGCAGGGAGCAGGTATCAACGTGTGGGGGATGTTTGCATTATCAAAAATTTTGTGTTGCCCTTGTAAATTATCTGAACCGACACCACGGAAGCAGGATTTGATCAGCAACAAGAATACAAATTTAGACTGTGTAACTTCCTTATGTGCATCTGTTAATTAAATTAGACCTTATTATGGCACTTTCCAAATTTCTCCGAAACAGTCGCATGCCCCTTGCCGATAGCCCTGCTACCTACAAGCTGCTTTAGGGACTAGTCACGGCGTAAACCTCCACGGCAGCTAGTGGTAGGTCGGCCTCCACGTCATCGCCTTCGTCATTTCCCTGGAATTCGGACAGGGCTTGTAGTTAGAGCGTGCTAATATTTTCGTCAGTGATTGGCTCTTTAATGTCAGCATCATCGCTGCCACTTTAACATCCCTGCCTTTCCCCCTCTCTGTATCTCTCTCTCTCTCCGCTGGCACCAACGAAGGCAACATCAGGTCGGTCTAGCAGCGCATCGACGTCTCATTGCCACAAATCTACATGCGTCTGATATTGTGGGTGTTCGATGGCGCCCTCCATTGTTAATGGTATTATAAAATCTGTCTCGCAGAAGCAATTTTGATCATTGTACATTCTTTTCCATCCACGCGAATTTATTCCGCAGTGGGGACTAGAGCTATCCGAACTCGGACGTCGGCACCTGGTCGTCAATTGCTGTTAGTTTGCACTAGTGACATGGCCTCGAAGAGGCATCTCGAGCGCTCGAATTATGCCGATGTGAAGTGGTAGGCCTGGCTCATCTGTTGGGTGGCAGAAGAGCGTGGTCACCGCCCTCGGAAAAGGCAGTACGTGGTGTGCCGTGTGGTTGTCAAGCACGAACAGGACCTTCCTGTTTTTTTGTTCCAAGCCACTCTGTGAACTATTCACCTCTTATCCCCATACCCCCTCTAAATTTATGCCTAGTGGCACACCTTTCGAAAACAAAAGTTGCACATGCATGAAAAAGTAGCTTTCACAGTACTGTGCCTTGCAACAGTTGAATGTAACTCGAGAGCTATGTGGCTTTTCCCTCTCAAATGACCTCCCTCCAGCCAATGGCGTCTACCGATTCTCATGACCCTGCTAGTGCGACAACGCATGGAGTGGTAGGCGAAAGGGGATAGTCCCCTACCTGCATTGTTGCATTTCTCCCTGCATGAGAAGCTGCCGACGCCATTGGCTGGGAGGGCGTCCTTTGAATGGGGAAAAGCCGCTTAATTCTTGAATTCTATCCGATTTTATTGGGGTTTAACGTCTCAATGCAACTCAGGCTATGAGGGACCGCTATAGGTCTGGTGCCTTCCCATGAGCCGTCGTCCTTAAGGGTAATGGAGTGCATTCGAAGTGAAGCCAAGCGTAGCAGGGGGTGGCAGAAAATTAAGTGGGCGGATGAGATTAAGAAGTTTGGGGGATACATCGGCCGCAACTGGCAAAGGACAGGATTAATTGGAGCGAGACATGGGAGAGGCGTTTGCCCTGCAGTGGACTTAGTCAGACTGATGATAATGATGAAATAGAAAGAAAGAGGCAGTGGGGTAACGAAAGTGATGATGGGCTTCTTAATCCTTGTGAAAATCCAGTAGTAAAGTTTATAGATTGTCCATATGTTGATTATGTCATGTGTTCTGCACTTATCGTAGCAGAGCACGCTGGGAGAGATAGCAGGATGGATTCGGAGCCAGCACACTTGGTGGACACTTTGCAAGTGGCAGACTGTCGCCCCTCCAAGTATGAGCCAGAGTCAAGCCCGGATCCAGAGCCCTGCTTGCAGCGAGAAGCAACTCCAGAACCACAAGCAGCTTGGTCGCCACAAGGGAGCCCAAGGCCAGAGGACACCTCAGTGCAGGAGTCGGAGCCGGAGTCAGAGCCACCGAAAAAAAGAAGCTGTACTGAACAGGTACTGGTTCTCCTGCTTTTACTTTTGCGTCGTGCTTCAGTTTCCACATGGAATTCATTGTCTCGCTGTCACAATTTGGAGCATTATTACTTAGCATATTGCCGCCAGGTGTCCCTGGGCGGCGCTCAGAGGACGAAGTGAGGGACTCACTTGCTCTTGCAGCTGGGACTCTGCTTCTCTGCTTACGGCCTGTGCCTAGCCCTTTTGATTCCGGTCCTATTTGTCACATTATATTGCCGTCTTAATATGCTGAAATCTTATTAGTTTGACCACCGTTAATGTGGAAATTCAGATAATTCGGACTGCTTATATAGTCTCAACCAATGCTCATGTAATTTTGTAGCGTCAGATGCTCTTTAATTCGGACACGCTCCCGAGCGAAGACCGTGTTGCTGTATGAACGAGCAATCATGCTAATATCCCAAGTCGTGTCAATTATTGTCAGAGATGGCCATGGCAGGCAACGGCTGGTGTGATGGCATTCGGAGGGCCCCGGCGCATAGTTTCGGTTTTCCTTTGCCGAGCTTAGCTACAGACCAGGATGATGGCAACCCAGCCACGCGTCTACCAGCCAGCTGAGTGTAGTTTTGCGAAGTTTTGGATGCTGATCGGTGTGTCGGTGGTCTTCTCATTTTCTCACCAAAAGGCATCTCGCCGTTCAAGCGCCGGCATGTTCCTCTCGGTTGCGTCCATGTGATTCTTCCGTTCTTTTTTTTTTTAACATGAAACGGCACACTGTTCGCCGTTTCTCTAATGGCACCTCTTCACATTCCATACCACTGCTTGTGAGGAGACTCCACTGCTATCGCATCGTACCGTATAGGATTTCACGGAGGCCTCTGTTAATAACCCCGAGAGTGTGCACGCAGTAATGCGTCTACAGAGAGAAATCGCCGTTGCCATGCAGCACCGCCTTTGCTTTTGGTAAATAAATTTACTATGATGTGAACGGTTTTGTGGCAGTTTTGGGGAGCCATTTATTAGTTCAGATCTTTGGATAATTCAGCCATTTTTTCCAGTCCCTTCAAGTCCGAATTAGCAAGGTTTTGCTGTATAAGTTGACTTTTTTTTTATTATTACAAAAATGCTCATCTTAAACTGGGTGTGAATCTATACACAGGGCTGACCTATTTATGGGGTCTAAGGTAATTCGGGCTGAGCAGCAAATACCGTCTTTTCTCGAATGTAACGGGAGTTTATTTTACCAAGAATAGAAATGAAAAGTCTCCTCACTCGTTATAATCATCCATTAAAATTCAATATTACGCGGAGACAACAGCACACTGTGCCATATTTACTTGCGTATTGGTTGATGCGATATGCAGGTTGGCCCAAACTTCGGGGAAATGGGAAAAAAAACAAACAAAGAAGGCCGCATTGGCCAGTAAATAGAAGTCTGAGCCACAAATACCGATTAACACTAATCAGAGCAGCGGCCGAGCTGTAAGAAACTTCTTGCTGGAGGCGGTGCACTTGCACATCGAACATGGATTCAACGCATTGTCCTGATGAAATGCAATAGAACGAACTGCGACTTCAAGCCATTGCAAAGGCCTTCGTTTCGTTCTGTGAAGGTTCGGCAAGCTCCCTGAACATTCAAAGCACCGAAGATGCTGTAATACCAGTTTGGGTGCACGAAAAGCTTGGCTTTGCCACTGCACATAAAAGGGAACTGTTGCTACTTTCCTTGGTATCGCTGACGCACTTTGAAGCAACGTCGAACTCGTGCAGTTTTCCGACGGCTCCACCTAAGGCAACAACTCATGTAAATGTCATTGAGAATTTTCATCGATGTGTGGCAGGCTGACTCACCACTTGGTTGAACAGCTGGGAGAATTTTTGTTTTTACGACACGGCGTCTAAACAACGCGGTCGATGCAGTGACAGCGCGGTAGGACTTTGTTCATACTTATATTCATGTCAGTATTATCTGGTCAGCCACCGCGGTGGCTCAGTGGCTATGGTGCTCGGCTGCTGGCCCGAAAGACGCGGGTTTGATCCCGGCCGCGGCGGCTAGAATTTCTTTGGAGGAGAAATTTTATAGGCCCGTGTACTGTGCGATGTCAGTGCACGTTAAAGAACCCCAGGTGGTCGAAATTTCCGGAGCCCTCCACTACGGCGTCCCTCATAGCCTTAGTCGCTTTGGGACGTTAAACCCCATAAACTAAACTAAACTAGTATTATCTGGTCAAATGGTCAAATAAAACAAGTGAGCATACCACACAGGGATTGCTTAAAGTTTATCTACAGTAAACTCAGAAATAAGTGGCAGGCTGCATGGGAAGAGCACGTAAACAACAAATTACATTCTGTGAAGCCCATTTTAGGGGAATGGCAATCATGTAGGCATCAAGAATGTTTTGCTGAAGTTATTTTATGTCTGCTCCGCATTGGACACACCCACCTCACGCACAACTTTCTACTAACCAAACAAAACAAACCTCTCTGTGAAATGTGTGGTGCTGAACTCACAGTGAACCACATTTTAATTTCATGTATAAAACTAGAAGAACTAAGAAAGAAATATTTCACAACATTTTACAGGGAAACCATCCCATTACACCCCATGTTACTTTTAGGCGATCGACCACTGGTTGACATCTCATGTATTTTTAGGTTTCTCAAGGAAGCCAGCATTTTAAACAAACTGTAAGTATAGAGAGCTTCACCTTTAACAAAAACTTTAACCTTGTGTTTGGCGCATCATAGCCTCAGTTGCTTTTGCGCCATTAAAATCAATATAACTAACTAATATCAGTATTATCTGGTATTATTTTGTGCTACTTACTTCAAACAGAAAGGCCATGTGAAAGCCATTTGTTGAGGCACCTTTGTTGTAGACCTCTCATCTTTCCGTATGCTACAATATTGTTCCTCACTTTACATTCTGATTCTTTTGTTTTGACCAGGGTGTCGAACCAGAATTTTTTCGGGTTCGGTTCAGGTTCGGGTTTACACCTTTCGGGTTCAGTTCCGGGTTTGGCTCCGGAGAGACATTCCGTTCCGGTTCGAACTGCTCCGGATAGCGTCAAACCTGTTCAAACGGGTTCAAACGGGTTCAGACTATAAAAAATTCTCAACGTAGGCTTTTATTCAACCTCGTTTTGCTGTTTACTTTTCTTTGTCATATCAGCATATAAAACAGCACTGCAAAATTTGCTCAATGCGAGATGTTTTGCTGTCCGCGGCGAAAAAATTTAAATTTACGCAAGAGCCGCGAAATCAAATGAGTTCACAATTAGTGTACACCGGCTATGTACACTAGACTCTGATGAAATACATAGAAAGAAAAGCTGATGGATTTTTCATCTAAAAAACCTTTCAGCTTCAGCAGTTTCGGAGACCCCGTCAGGCGAGTAATAGGTCTCTCTTGAAGCTCGTGTCAATCGGGAATTTATCAAGCGCAAAATGCTTAAGCGGGCGCCGTCAGGACCGCTGCATGCGGCCACTATGAGCGGAAGTTGCCTTGTATTTGCATGTATATACAGCCAAGACATCTTTCTGTCCCCTCAAAAGCAACTTGCCAGTCACCCCCCCCCCCCCCCCCCCCCCCCCACTCTGGCACACCTGCAGCATACATCTGGAGAGTTTACCAAAAATATTTTATTTCCATCACCTGCTCTACATCACCTTTGTAACTCGCATTATATATCTCGACCACCTATAGCTCAGTTTCTTCAAAAACACAGCTTATCGTGGCTTGTCGCTAGTACAGTGTAAAATTAAGATTTTGGCCTATGCTGATGTCGTCTCTGTCTCTTGCTCTGATGAAAAGAATATGATAAAAAAGCAGGCTTGCATTGGTTGGGGGCACTACGCGTCTGTACGGACACAAACTTATGACGTCTTCGATGCGACGTTGCGTTATGATAATATTGCAATTGGTGCATTGCAAGAGGAGGACCGTAAATTCTTTAAATAGAACTTTCGTGACTTTTCTGGGGCGCTTTCAAAGGGAGCCCATGTGTGCACAGAATTTCATGCTACCTTGCTACAGTATGGTGTGCCTTTCGTGCAGTTTTTGTCCACTAACCTGTTTTATGATTTTTATTTTTCGAAACCGAAGACCACCGCTTCCTGGCAGCTGTGCTTATTAGGTGACTACATGCTCATCTGTCTTTTATGTGCAAAGTCGTGAGGGAATTTTGTGCTGACGCACTGGATTTCCTAAATATTCGCTTTTCCTTAGAATACCTGTACGGATTCTCCAGAAGGCAGCTGACAAAGGTTCTGATCGGTCATCACTTCCTCTACGTGCAGCCTTACCTAGCCTTTCTTGACGGCCTTTTAAAGGGCCACTGCCCAGGGTCCGGACATTTTTGAAAAACAAGCCCACTGCATAGATGAGGCATCGAAGATAACCTCTGCAAAATACTAGAGCCATGCGCGCCCCGAAAAGCTGCGAAAATTCAAATCAAAGCCCGCTCGTTCTTTCCTTCAACAAAAACGGGCCCGGCCCACTACTCTGAACCCCGTTGACGTCATGGGGGGTTACTTTTGCTAAAGGCACTCCATTGGTGCATCGTTCTGACTGACGGGAGAAGGTTGGGCGTAGCCTTGGCGTCGCAGGGTGAGCTCACGGGCTAGTTGGTTATTCATAATAATTTTTTCAACAGCGCATGCTACACAAGGACACAAGACGAGGAAACACACACACGTCGCGTCGTCTGCACAACGCTTTCCGCAGCGCCTTCTGTTCTGGCTCATGCCTACAAACTCGCATGAAGTAACAAAAGAAAAAAACTGCGGAGGGAGCGTGCGGCGACAGCCTTGAACCCTAGCCATAAAAAGTAAAAAATAGTAAAATGAGGAGGCCCCCCCCCCCCCCCCCCCGCCGTGATCACGTCACGAGACGCTCTGCGTGCGCGCTCCCTTCTGTTTTTTTTCTTCTATGCAAGCCCCCCAAAACAAGGTTTTAATTAGTAGTGCAGCAGAGCCTTTCCCTCGCTCGCCCACTTGACCGCTCCGCACAGACACCGCTTATCCTCCATGCATCTTGCGTACGCCTTGACTGCAATGAACGACATGGGCTACGGAGCGGAGAAAAGACACAAACACACAGAACACAAACACACATGAAGAAAAGCAAACGGGCGGTTGCCGGTCCGCACTTCGCCGTGTGTTTCGAACAGAAATGACTTCCGCCCCTCCGCTCGTGAAACGGTGGGGAGGCCTAAAAAAAATGATAAGCTGGCTCGTTAACTGGGAATGACAAACAGATGTATGAAAGGATGCGCTCGCTAACAAGTCTAGGTGGTCGAGCCGATCGCGCCTCTCGATCGTTCAGTGTGCGCGCCCGCAGCGCCCCCCTCCCCTCGAACAGACCCAGCAGCAAAAACCAAGAAAAGAATTCTATTGAAGGCGGGGCCATGACGTACCCTGTGACGCACTCCACAGACACCACGCCTCCGGCTTACGTCGGAGAAGGAAGGGGTGATTTTGCCTTGCCGAGCCTACTCGACGAGGAGCGGGAGAGAAGAATTTCGAGGAGGGAATGGAAGGAGAGGAGGCTCGCTCAAAGAGAGGTAGAGAGTGTCTGCTGCCCGGGGGTGGGCAGTGGCCCTTTAGGGCGAGTTCAGAGGATGTACATTTAACAGGCCTTAAAAACCTTTCTTAAACTTGAAACGTCGACCTTACGTTTTAGGACCTGCCATCGAGCCAAGCGCACGTTTGTGCCATGATCAGTGAATTGCTACATCTGCAAGCAAGGAAGAACTATTGAACAACGAAATTATTTGTGACGCTATGTTCGTTTGAGACATAGCTCACTTCAGCAGTCTCGTAAAAAGGACATTGAGGTCATGCCTTACACTATAAGATTTGTGCCAGTAATGAAGGACACCCGAATTCCGTGTGAACTTTTCCTGTTAATAAGAGTGCTTAGCTTGTGAAGAAGCTGTATGCTTGATAAACACGCACAATCGCCACTTTCGGCGAGGTCATTGTTCAGAGAATAGTTTATTTTAGCTCAGAACGTATATGCTGCGAAAGTTCAACCTCCTGTCTCATCGCCCTTTCTTGACGTGTGCGCCTTCAGAAATTTATGAGCGGGCAGAGCAAGGGAATGATAGTGGCATGAGGCTGTATGCCGAGGTCGCGGAATTCGATCCAGTCCAGTAAGGCAAGACGAGGTCAGGGAGGTTCCTGATATGCCATGCGGCAACAATAAAAAGAATCTTCGAAGATGACCGAGTAAGCGAAGCTTCTCTATTGCGCCCGCCGCCACTGGCTCGATTCCCACTCAGGGTTTGAGTACTGTAATTGGTTTCTTTACTGCGTTAGCAGTTTAGTCTCCTTTCTCAAAAATTCAAAAATTTCCGTGGTGTGAGTGTTTGTGTGTGCGCGTCTGTGCGTGTGTGCGCGTATGTGCGTGTGCGTCTGCGTCTGTGCGTGCGTGTGTGTGTGTGTGTCTGTGTGTGTGTGTATGCGTGTGCGTGTGTGTGCGCGCGTGCGTGCGTGCACTTAAGCATGTGTATGTGCATGTGCATATGCACAATTCGGTGGGCGCACATCCGGGCACTCACTGGCAAAAAATTGACAGGCGGTTGCAATTGTCGGTAATGCGAAGCTTAAGCGCAGCTCATCACACGCTACCTGGCATGTGGCGTATTATGCTGCTAGCCACTCTTGGGGTCTTCCCGTGGCAGCCACCTTCCAGGTGGCGTTTAATTCGCTCTGCTACTTGGAAAAGCGGTTACGCAGGCTACGCCGACAACGACGCGGGAACGCGGGAACGGGCGCAAAATAATGGCGGTCTAAAATGCCCCATCTACCTGCAGCCGATCTCCCTGAGGTGGAATGCTGTGAATGCTGCACGCGTGCCGTCGCAAAGCGTTCCACAAAAGAACGCGAAAACGCTGGCGAATCCTGACGCTGCGATGCAAAAACTTCTTATTGAGTCGTCGCGGTGGTGAGCGGCGAGGTTCCAACAAGTTGGAAATTTTCGCTGGGACGCGCCGCTCAGTCGCCCATTCGCTTGCATGTGAACCAACCTTAAACCTCTCGCCTCAGACACAAACATCCCAAAGCGAGGGTTCTTGCACAGCTTCCGTCCTCACCGTTCCACCACGTTTTTTATGTGGCACTCTCGGTAAAAGAAGACGTATTACGTTTGCTACTATTGACGAGGGTGGAGCTGGGGAACACTCTCATGGTTCGGTTGCACTACACATAAGTGCCCCCGGAAGCCACAGAGATTATACAGTCGTCGCCGCAGCGCGGAAGTAGCGGACACCTTAAATTTCCTCACTGTGCGCTTTTCTTTAGGCTACCTGTATAGCCTCTCCAGAAGGCAGACGACTCATGTACTTACGGGGTATTTGTTTCCTGTACTGTTGTATCGGCAACCTCTTCTGGAGTTCCTTAACACCAGTGCTTTAAAACGCGTTAAGCGAATGTACATTTATTTCTTCTGCTGCAAAAACGGTCTTCTCTAAACTTCACACACCGATGCTGCCTGTCAAGGCATTACTTCATGCTGAGGAGATCTTTCTGTCATGGACGGTAAATTGCCGCCTGTGCAATGCGCCAAAGACCATTGACCATTGTTTTATTCTGTGCAATGATGCTACGTTCTTCTGGGACATAATTACGGCGAACGTACACTTGAGAAGGACAATGAAATCACACGGATTAGTGCACTTTTTTTGCCAGTGGCGAAAAACTGTGTTGTGCCGTGTGATTTATTTATGTTGCTGTGACTGTTTAGTCTCAATAGCCGTATGATGGACCGCAGCCGAATCACCGAGGTCATCGAAATCTTTGTTCCGTGAGCAGCGCGATTTGGTGAATGGAGTATATGTTGCCCTGGAAGGGCCGCCTTGCTGGCTCCCGTATCTAGATGCATGGGTGTGCCTCTCAGACTTCCGATGTTTAGGGAGGTGGTTATTTGCAAGGGTTTGGTGGGCTCGTATTACACAGCCTGGTGTTTTGTGTCATGGACTTACTCCGATTTTTCTTTCCGGCGCTGTTTCCATGCAATGAAGAAAAAAATCGTCGCCGTAGCTCAGTTGGCAGAGCACCGAACGCTCGGATCGAACGCTCGGATTCGGAGGTCAAGGGCTCGGATCCTATTGGCGGCACGTGTTTTTTTTTTCAGTTTAACCAATTATCGTTAAAAATAATTACTCTTTAAACTCCTATTATTGTACACCACAAATTACTTTCAAAAAGTACATCCCCTATGCTCCTTGGTTTCGGTTATTGTCGGCTTCCCTCATGTGCGGCAGAGAGGCAGATATAAGCCGCCCGTCAGAGAATTCAAGATACAGCAATCTGAGAACAGCGTGACGAAGCTGCCCGCTAGCGATTGGCATTTTTTAAAAAAATATATGCAGAACAATTTCAATGCATTGACATAAGAGAAAATCACTTCGTCAGAGTAACGTTTCATTTCAGTAGCACCTTTCTAGGCGTTTTTCACATCTCAGCGAGCGCATGTATTTCCGCATTGCCTCTTTGTGTAATCACTTTTTTTTTCTAAGTATCGTACCGCTGCTACATTCCCACCTTTCATTTCTTATTTCCGTCGCATGCAACAAAGAATGGTCGGATTCTTTAAAAAGAAAACACATATGTATATTTCTTTGGTTTGTAATAATAGTATTATGTGTGTTCTAACGCGTCAAAGTGGCGCGGAGTCGATCAGGAACGCTGTAGAGGAGGACTCCAGATTAGCGTAGGCCAGCTAGGGTTCCTCAGAGTGCACTTACATCGCACAGCACACGCGCATTTTTGTATTTCGTCGCTATCAAAATGCGACCTTGCCACCGGTATCAAACCCGCGACCTTGGCATTAGCAGCCGAGCACCACAGCCACTGAGCCATCGTGAGGGGTCTTATTCATTATCTGCTATCTGAGACAAGGAATGCCTCAGAAAGTAAATGTTGCACAACGTGATTGGGTCATTACGCCTATGCTTCACATATTTATAGTATTCGACACAAAGAAAAGGAAACCATTCTCACTCAGTGCTTTACGAGTTAAAGCAGTGCTAACAATTCGATTAAAGCTGTGCATAAGCATGCGAAAGGGGGATACTATAAAATCCAACATTTCACGTCAATCTGGCGTAAAATACTTCAGAAGTACCAGAAGCACATTGCGGAAATGCCAATTAGCTTTCTTCCTAGACACGAGACTTCTTTCAGTTTTATTGTTGACCTGGATGCCATTTGTACTGGATGCCATTTTCGCACTCCATAGCGCCGACAGCTTTCGCTAGGTAAATCTACGCGCTTGCATATGCCATTTGGTCCGAAAAAAAAAAAAAAGGTATGCCGTGTTTCACAAAATGTGCGGCTGAACCAGGTCCCGAACCGGTTCGGAACGGTTCCTTTGAATCGTTCCGGTTCGGGTTCAGTTCCGAGATGGCGAAAAAAATTTGGGTCCGGTTCGGTTCCAGTTCCGGGCAATAATTCGGGTTCGGTTCCGGTTTCGGGTTCAGGTTCGGTTCCGGTTCGACACCCTGGTTTTGACAAATCTTAAGTGTTATGACTGGCACATCCCGGTCTTCGTTTTACCTCTTGCAACATTTTCGTCCTGCGACTCGTCGAGATTTCGAGAAGCAGAAAGTGCATGTGGTGGTATGATACGCGGTTGGTAGGGCGAATCGCTTCTACTAAATCCGCGCCCAAAAAGTAGTTCACACTCCGTGAAAATTATGGCCAGAGAGCCCAACACTGAGCGCCTCACATCTTCGACCGTGATTTTCAATGCTACCACATCATTTTATACCGCTCTTTGTATTCATCCAATTAACGACCGGAGTTTCGACAAGAACTAATGATACGTGGCGGAGTAATATGGTTTCGCGGACGCACTACTTCAGCAACCTCCACAGCGTTGCCTGCTATGTATGAAACGGAGTATAGGCTTGAAGGCTATCGCCGGATGCTCTCTCCTGAGCTTTTTTTATACTCCATGGTAAAATGTCCGTACAGTGCTTGCAATAAGGTATCCTCTCGCAGCGGACGGCATCGTTCACAGCGGAAGAGAGGGCTCTGGTGACTAGTTTGGTGAACCGCTACAAGCACATATTGGGGTGCAAGAAAAGAGACTGGTTGTCAGTAGCGAAGAAAAACGCAGCTTGGGAGGAGATCGCCACATCATATAACTCGCACCGTGGGGTGACGCGGCACAACGCCAGACAACTAAAGAAACACTGGGCCAATATGAGACAGAGGTGCAAGGAGGAGATCGAAAGGCTGGAAAGTGGCTGCTGCGAGACAGGTAAGGGCAGTTTGCAAGTTTGCATGAATGGCTAAAATTTGGGCTATGCTTACATTTCATTTGCTAGCATGCTTTACGTGCCGTGAGGAGGCACTTGAAAATTCCACTTGCTGGGCATGAATACGGCTGTAAGCTGGGGACGCTGGAAGGCATAATTTTAAGAATAGAAGGGTAATGCAGAAATGCACGTGAAATCATGTTGACCGCAAAATGCAGTCGTGCCTCGTTAATATGGACCCGCGCAAGAGAATACCTCAGTAACTGGCAGTTCGCTGATGACATTGCTTTGCTAAGTCACATAGGAGATGAACTGCAAAGCATGATCAATGAGTTTGACAGACAGAGCAGAACGGTGGGGCTCAAATTAACATGCAGAAAACCAAAGTAATATGCAACAGTCTTCCAAAGGAACAGCCGTTCGCAATTAGTAGCGAGGTGCTGGAAGTAGTAAGAGAACACGTCTACTTAGGGCAGGTAGTGACAGCTGGTCCGGATCATGAGAAGGAAATAACGAGAAGAATAAGAATGGGGTGGAGCGCATATGGCAGGTTCTCTCAGATCATGAATGGTAGCTTACCAATATCCCTGAAGAGAAAAGTATACAACAGCTTTATCCCACCGGTACTCACCTATGGGGCAGAAACGTGGAGGCTAACAAAGAGGGTTCAGCTTAAGTTAAGGACAACGCAGCGAGCTATGGAAAGGAAAATGATAGGTGTAACATTAAGAGATCGGAAGCGGGCGGAGTGGGTGATAGAACAAACGCAGGTTAATGACATTCTAGTTGAAATCAAGAGGAAGAAGTTGGCTTGGGCAGGGCATGTAATGCGAAGGCAAGATAACCACTGGTCCTTAAGGGCAACAGTGTGGATTCCAAGAGAAGGCAAGCGTAGTAGGGGGTGGCAGAAAGTTAGGTGGGCGGATGAGATTAAGAAGTTGGCGGTGACAGTAGGCCGCAGCTGACACAGAACAAGGTTGATTGGAGAGACATGGGAGAGGCCTTTGCCCTGCAGTGGGCATAGTTGGGCTGATATATATGGTTATATGGATGTCTTGAAATATGGACAGTTTGCTTGAGGCCAAAAGTTTCTCACTGCATCTATGCCTCCTTAAATATGGAAATTTGTTGTCTGAACAATGGAAAGGAGGAAATGCACAGAGCCTATTGGGGCCCGTGTATTTTTGTCTCGTTTATTAGGAAGGTGGTAAGAACATGATCTCTACTGACGAAGCCTGATGTTTCATTTTCTGCATTTCGAGTGCAGGACACCATAGAAACTTGGTGAAAAAGTGCAAATGACTGTTGCGTACTCAATACGCCTAACCATCTTCCGACTTGCGTGAATGGCTGTGAAAAAGACTCCTGCTGCTTGTGCCACGTAGAAAGCCACGTTCAGCTGCAGTCAGCCAGCTGAGTGCTGATATGTAGTAACGATTGGCGGGAACAGTCGTAGTAGGATTTGGGTCTATTACCCATGGGACACCATCAAGCGTATCACAGATCACTAGGTGAATCAGACTGCACGCATTATTTCTAGCATAATGGTGACCAGGGTATTGGGCTTGTAGCCCCCAAAATTTTGTCTATGTCAACTTTATCGGCCATCATTGTGAATGGAAGTAGACCTTAGTCATAGCATCTTTTTGTGTGCGGTTGCATTTTTTTTTTATTGGGATTCGTTATTACAGAGGCATTGCTTTATGGGTAGTTTTGAGTGTCCACATTTACGAGGCATGACTGTACACTGCTTGCTTTTTTATTTAAAATTTAAGGTACATGCAACCTGTGTTATGTCACCAGTGTTCAAGCATTTACTTGTGCAGCCTCCCGGATTTTTAATAATATCGCACTGTGAGGAATATCAGCGCCTGATAGGAGTGCTAAAGCACTGATAGGGAGCACCATAACAGACGATGCTCACACTGGAGAGGACGTCGTGCTCTATAGGGATGTTGTGCTCTATAGGCGATTTCCCCGCTTATGGCCATTATAAGGCGCTTACGTGCTGCGTTATCAATGGTTGTGTGGTATTAAAAACCCAGGTGGCTGCACATAGAGCAACTGACCTTTAATGGTTCAACCTTTAATGGTTCTTGACATCAGCTCTGGTTAGGCACTTACAAGTGTCAGAGAAATGTAGTGAAAACAACACAGGACAGCACCTGCTGATGTGTCCTGAATTGTTTTTTCTGTGGGTAGTTAAGGAACAATTAGCACAAAGGACAAAAAATATCGGAGAACAATTTTTTATTGCCAAGTTTTCTGTTTGTGATGCAGTAGAGCCCCGCTGTTACTTCTTTCACGGGACTGCGGAAAAAAAGCATACCAGCTGGGAAACGTAGCAGCCAGGAAGAGCACGTTATAAAAAAAATGTACTTTGTTGTCTGCCTCTTTTTGTTTTTAACATCTAATAAGGGCATCATGGTTCCCTGAAATATGCTACATTTTGTGGCTTTTGCAAGCGTTAGTATGCACAGAATGTCCCGAACTCCCTGCAATGGCTCTCAGTCTGCCTGAGCAGCTGTTTGTGGAAGGGAGGCAGCAACAAAGAGGGCAGCCACTTTAAGCCTACAGAATCGTCATCTGTTCCAATCAAGGAATCACACTTTTAAACTGTAGGCGACAACGAAAACGTGAATGACAGAAACTTGCCTCTAAGCCAACCCGAGCAGCGTTCTCCACGGCATAGTTTCGTGTTCTTGCCTTCGGTCACTCGCACCGCAGCTACGATGGATCTGTGCCAACGGCCGCAGTAAATTTCACTCTGCCTACAAGTGTGCTCAGTGTTCATGTGCATCAAAACACGCCAGATACCGCCGAACACGGTGACAGCCAAGAACCGATGGAGTCTAGAGTTCCGCTTTGCCGGTCCGCCGACACCACTCCTCGCACACTTGATCATAGGCTGTTGAAATGCCAGCCAGGGCTAAGCCACTATTGCAAAGTGACATACGCGATGCAGTATGCGGGAAAGCTGCCGCATTTGTGGCATAACGGACGAGTTTGTATTGGATGGCTTTCCACGAGAGCTTGGACGGGACTGGCTCAAGAAAACATAACATCTGGGAAAGTGCAGCACCGGGGAATGTAACAGCGGAGTTCTACTGTAACTGGCTTCACTGTGCGTTCAAAACTTTTTTTTTTATTTCTCTTTAGCGGGAAGGCCAGCAGCTTCCAACAAGTCTCCCCTAAGTGAGCAGGTGGTGGCTACAGAGATACCGAACGCATGTGATTCAGACGGGGCAGGTTGTCAGCCACTCGTTGAAGGTCTGCCTGTGGTGATACTGCAGCCAATGCTAGACTGGCGAGGCAATGTGGATTATGGTCACACAGGTAAGGTGCTTTGCATTTTATTTATTAAGGCAAAAGCCTTTGATGGCTCATACTGTCGTCCGTTAAGAAAACGTGTCACACGCGTTTAACTTGGGAACTAAAAAAGATAGAAGAAAACCAATGGTTGCTTCAGATAGAGGAGGAAGAAAATGAACCTGGAAGCCAAGTTTGATGACTGTAGGTTAATTAGCTAATTAATGATAGGCAAAAATGTCAAAACTGCATCGAAATAGCGTGGACGTCGATATAGCCACGGGAACGGTGTGACGTCACATCCACCGGAAGTCGTCACGGCATAGTGAAAATTGTCACAGAATGGTCGGAAAAATGTCGGATTTGTGTCAAATTCAGTGGAAAAATGTGTAATTAAGTGCAATTAACACTTAAGATCCCCGAAAGATGTACAATTTGGGTATCGATATAGCCACGGTGTGGGTTCCTAAGTGGACACAGGCCACCACCCACCGCGGGTTCGAGCTTCGCGCGAGCCAAGGGCCCCGATCAGCCGTCACCACACACACACTGGGACACCGCTGCAGCGCACTCAACCTCCGCTGGGAGGAGAGCGATTCGCCGCAAAGAAATAGGCCTCCAAGTTCACAAAGGAGACGTTTATTCACGTCGTCCTCCAGCAGATACACACACACTCAATAGTCACCCCGTCCCGGGGGCGCGCGAGGAGCAAGGCTCCGCTGCGCGCACGAAGCGACTCGAGCAATGTGCGCCGCTAGCACGCCGCTGCAGGAGAATGTCCCCGCGGCAGTACTGTGATCTCTCTCTCGTGTCGATCGTTGGGCCGGTTGCGAGAGAGAGTGGGCAATCAACGCAAGGTACGCCTGTCGGAGGTCGCTGGACCCCGCTGGACAGGCTCGAGCCGCTGCAGGTCAGAGGACACGTGCGAGCGAGCTCGAGTAAGCACTGGTCCGAACGGCAAAGGCCGGCACGGACAAACAGTAACGTACGCACCTTACGCTGTCTCGGAGGGATCTCTCTCTCTGGGCCCCGCTCGGACGGTCGCGGGATCCGCGGCCGCCAAAACGGGTCCCGGATTCCCGCCAAAAGGCGCCAATGGCAAAGGCCCTTGGGGAGCCGGGGCGGAGCTGTGGCTAAATGACAGTGATTAGTCACCCAGCCAGCAAGGGAAAGAGGAGAAACAACGCGGGCGGCCGGCACAGCCGCGCAAAGGCGACGGCGGAAAGCCAGATTCCCACAACGGTAACGGTGTGACGTCACATCCACCGGAAGTCGGCACGGCATCGTGTCCTCGGCTTTCGCCTCTCAACATGTAATTAAGTTGCTAAAGTGTCCACGCATTTTTCTTATTTGTTTGTTTACAGAATATTGCAGGCCCTCAGGCAGGCCCTGGCAGAAGGGGGCAAGAGTAGCAAAAGTTGTACACAGAAGACAGCAATGAACGTGTCAAGGGTAACAGTAATGAACATTGCAAAATAGTAAAAAAGAATACATCAGTCATAACAGATATCAAGAAAAGGGAAAATTTTTAATTCCAAGAACCTGAAAATGTCGCTAAAAAGTGCCAAAAGCATTAAGCAGTTCATCAAGATTCGATTAGGTCAATCAAGTTGATGCTATTTGTTAGGTAAGGTGGCCGTCGGTTGCATTCTTCTGTTGTATGTGGAAAAAAAGAATATTTAAAAGCATTAATTCCTGAATTATAAGGAATATTTAAAAGCATTCATTCTTGAATTATAAGGAGTTATTTGTTCTTCATGCTGATGCCTCGTCAGATGTGTATTAAGTGGTTTCAGGTAGGGTAAGGGGCTCGTTAGCAACTGATGTTTTAGCAAGAACAGAAATTAGTCTTTGAATCTTATGTCGCAGTTGGAGCGTTTGAATATTATGCTTCTTCATAAGGTCAGCTAGCGAATCCTTTCTTCAATATTTGGAAAAAATAAAATGAACATCTTTGCGTTGGGTGCTTTAAAGTGCGTTAATGTTACGTTATGAGCTTGAGTCCCAAGTGGTGGAAGCATATTCAAGCTTAGGTCTTATGATTGATGAATATGCTAAGAACCTTACATCCAGTGGGGTTTACTTTGCTTCATGTCGTAGAAAAGACAGCTTTTTAAACGAAGATGAACATATGTTAGAAACATGCCTGTTCCAGTTAAGTTTATTAGTTATATAGTGACTCGAAGGTATTCATACTCACTAACTTCAATTAGAGGCTGCAATGAAGACTGGTGAAATGAATGTGTGACTTGCTTGTTTGCTATTTTCATGAAGACCATTTTATCATTATTCAATTTCATGGCCTACTTACTGCACCATGCATGAATGTGTAATTATTAAGACTCGAGTTCAGTAGTAATTGATCACATTACAATTAGTAATTGTATTTTGATCGCAATTTTAATTTGTTGTAATTGTAATTGCAGTTTAGTAATTGATCATAGCCATTTGGATTATACTGGTGTAGCACGAAAAGCATGTCTCCCTTACACGCTTTTCTTTTAAAGGGACCGGCTACTGAATTTTAAGCACCCTTTTTTTTTTTTAGTGCAACGAAAAGCTTGCTGTGTAAGGTGCCTAATTCCGCAGTGGTTTTGTAAGAAACGGTGTGGAATATTTCAGTGCATGCGCCTGTTTTTATTCCACAGCTTCCAGCTTCAATGCAGTTTTGTTAGGCATGTAGTTCCTTGGGATATGTAGTGCTCATCTACATGCAGTGTTATGCCTTTATCTACGGTTGCGGTCATGTTTCCAAAACCCCCCTCCAAGTTCCGAACCGTGCTGCTCCGCATGAGGCCAGCACGGTTCAGAACTCGGAGGGGGTTGTCAGAGACTTTTGACTCCGACTGTACTTGCGCGATATGACGCTCCTTAGGTAAGCTAACAGCCTTCTTGTGCAAAATATTACAGTCTTCATGTTTTATGGGTGATTCCTCTGCATGAGGACGCACAGACAGCGACTCGTGCCAGGTCTAAGGAATAAAGTGATTTATTCTCACATGCTGTCGCGGCAGTGGGCTCAGGTGTCGTCTTGGCAGAGGGGTCTCCAGGCCAGGAATCGAGAGGCCACCTTGGCGGTCGGGCCCCCCTTAAATAGCCTCCACCACGTAGCCTGGTTCCCCCTACCCTACTCGGGAGAGGAAGGGTACCCTCAATGACCCTTGTGGGGATGTGGGGCCCACATCCCCCCTCCCCTTTGCTTGATGTACTCAAGAGAGGAAGGGTGGTCGAGGGTACCCTCGACCACCCTTCGGGCCCCACATCCCTCCCCTCACTTGATGACCTCCGGTTTGGAGTCCATGGTGTCTTCGAAGGGGGGAGGGTAGCTGCATCAGCTCACCGCTGGCTGGATCAGCTGACCACCTTGTATCTTTTGCGGGAGCGAGGCACTGGACTCCTCCGGGGGCCCTGCCGGCAGCATCATGTAGAGCTCCTCAGCCGCCAGGGACAGGAGCTCTGGCTGGCTGGCCTGGAGGATGCAGAGGGCCGCGTCCTCTGGGCTGCCCCTCTGCAGAGGCTGCAGTGGCGCAGCGAGGGGAGAAGCTGCTGCAGCCACCATACATTTCGGCGGCACCTCCTTGTGCGCATGGAGTGCACCGGCCTCATGGCTGACCTGGTACACAATGAGTGTGCCGCAGAGGGAGCACAGGCTGGCCCGCTCCTCGTTATTGTACTCGGCCGGTGGCTCCTGGTCCCGCTCCTCCAGGGTCAGGCTGCGGCAAGGCTGCGGCACTGCCTGGAGGTCACCGGCACGAAGGGGCTGCACGTGGTCCCGCCACCTGGACCTCGTGCAGTAGGAGACGGCTGCTCCGTTGGCGACCGTGGTCCATGTGGCCACATGCCGCAGGACTCTCGGCCACTTGGGTCGCAGCTGCTCAGTGGCCGGTGCACCGGCTGGGTGCTGAGGGGGGCCCTGCGCTGGTTGGTTATGGGCCCTCTTGCGTTGGCCTGCACCACTGGGAGGTGCTCTCCAGTGGTGAGGCGCGTGGTTAGGCTGGCGGTGGGGGCCACCGCGGCCGTAGAATCTGCACCACTCGCGTGGCTCCTGCCGCCAGCTGAGTGGCGCACCTTGTTGGTGGCCACCGTTCGACGGCGGTCTTCCTTGCCTGCTGGTGTTCGAGCCACGAGTACTGGTCCGCTGCAGCTTCCTAGAGGGCATGCTGAGAGGGCGAGAGCATTGCGAGTGATTATTAGTCGAGAGACATGGGTGCAACCTGGCCCTCAGGCGTTAGCATTGGTTGTGAACCGTACCGCTACCTGCTGGTCTTCCTCAGGGTGAGGTCGCTGCATCGCTCCGATTTTCCACCGCTTCGCAGTCATCGTCCTTGTGAAGGTGGAAAGCCTTCAAATCAGCAACGTGGACCAAACGAGCGGAACTAGTAGATGAGCAGTGCAGTCTGTGCCATAACTTCTTACGGCCAGCCCACTTGTGCACTAGCGATGTGGCGAAACCGCACGCTGCGATACTAAGTGGGTGCGTTCTCTTGAGTACTAAGTCACCCGTGTTGAAAACGACACATGACGGTGACCTTTGTTGTACTGATCCACCTGCTCTATGCACGCGACGTCGAGATTTTCGCGAGCCGCACGCTGCGCTGCCTCCGTATGCTCCCAGAGCCTTGCTACTTACTGCAGCCACCTCCAGTAGGGCATTCTCTAGCGGGAAAGCCATATCTCTCCCAAAATTCAAGTAAACAGGTGTAATACCCACCGACCTATTCATGGTTGTCTTTGTAGCGAATGGCAATTCGGACAGCTACGCCTCCCAATCTCTGTGCTACTCAGTCGTCGTGACCAGCATGCTCTTCAGGCTTTTATTCACCCGCTTGGTTATGTTACTGTGAGCGTGGTAGGGACTTGTTCTCCTGTGGCAGATTTGAACTGCCCGAAAGGAGTCTACAAAGACTTTGCTTGTGAAATAACAAGAATTGTCTGTAATCAGGTCGGAAGGGAAACCGAAACGAGTGAACGTCTCCAACAGTTTTTCTCAAATTTGCTCCGACACAAGCTTCCTGAAGGGAAAAACTTGAACCCACTTGAATAGTGGTCTGTTATTACCAAGATGAATTGGTTTCCTTACGCAGACAGGGGGAGGGGTCCCATGATATCGCACGCGACCATTTGCCACGGGTAGTTGCTAACTACCGCCTTCATCATGCCAGCGGGCTTGCCTGCCCGTGGCTTGGCTACCTGGCATACCGGGCAGGTACGGGCGTATTCCAGCACATCCTTTCTCATGCCTGGCCAGGTCGCGACACGGCATAACATGTCGTAAGTCTTAATGCCGCTGCCATGCCCTGCCAGTGCTGAGTCATGGAAGTGCTGCAGGAATCATTTCCGCAACCTTCTTGGGACCACAGCTCGGAAAGGGGATGCTATCGCCTCTTCCTCGTCAAGCTGGGGGATATAGCGGAGCAGCAAGCCATCATTGTCCAGCAGATGCGTGTTGTACCTGCCCTCAGTGTTGCCGGTGCAAGCTACACTGCTCGCAAGCTCTTTTAGCACCCGCTGGCGTAGACCTTCTGCTTTCTGGGCCTCAATCGGCTCTTCTCTACTGACCGCTACTCCCCAGGACAGATTTCTCTCAGTCTCGCTCCTAGGCAGGCGAGCGGTCACCGCCACGAGCTGCTGTGCCTTCCTTCTCACACAGCACCATGCGGGACCTTTGTCCGTCCGCTCTTTCGCCAAACTGGGTGCGGCATTCCCGTCCACCCTCTCCTCCTCTCCAACAGTGGTGACGCCGCTTTCTATAGTGCTGGGCTGCGCCTCTGAAGCGCTTCCGCCAGCATTCCACGGTGCGCACTATAAAGCGTTGGCCGCCTTGTTCATGCTGCGCCGGCAAGTACGCAGTGGCGCACGCATAATGACGCAACTTCATTGCCCATCGCGCGAGTCTGCGTGCGGGGCTTTTGAGTCCCTTTAACCACGACAGTACCCGGTGATCTGCTACGCGGTGAAGACCGCTCCGTCTAGGTACATGTCGAACTCTGACAATGCGAACATGATTGCCAGGCATTCCTTTTCGATCACGGAGTATTTCTGCTCTGCCGACGCGAGTGTGCAGCTAGCGAATGCAACAGGGCGCAGTTTGCCCTTGTGTTCCTGCAACAAAGCAGCTCCAACACCGTAGTCACTAGCGTCTGTCTGCAAGACAAACTGATTGTTCAGGTCGGGGAGGTGCAGACTAGCGGTATTCGCTATCGCGCGAGCCAAGGCAACAAATGCGTCACTCTGTTCCTTGCCCCAGATCCACTTCGAGCCTTTACGCTACAGCAGGCTCAGTGGCCTTGCTAGCTCTGAACAGCGCGGGATGAAATGCCTGTGGAACGCAACCATCCCCAAAAACCTCCGCAAGATTTTCACATCAATGGGGCAGGGGTAGTTTGGAATTGCCTGCAGTTTGTAATCATTCGGTCTCAGTGTGCCATCATCCACGACAAAGCCCAAGAGGTTCACTCTCCTCGATGCCAACTGCACTTTCTTTGGATTGTTGGTTAGGCAGGCACGTCTCATTTTTTCGAGGACAGAATTCAGCTGAATGCGGTGCTCCTCAAACGACTGTGAGAATGTCACAGCGTCGTTGAGGTACGCCATGGCATAGTTGAACCTTGCGTCGCCCAGCACGATGTCCATCAGTCGCATGAACGTGCTCGGGGCGTTAGACAAACCAAACGGGAGTCGAGTAAATTCGAAGAGCCCACGGTGGCAGGTGAACGCGGTTTTCTCAATGTCACCTCCGGCCACCTCAATCTGCAGGTACCCTCTGCTTGCATCTAGGACTGTGAAGAACCTCACTTTCCTTAACGCGTACATCACAGCCTCGATCGACTGGAAAGGGTACGCAACCGTAGGCGTCAGTGAGTTGAGCTTTTGATAATCAACACACAGCCTGACCGATTCATCTTTCTTCGGTGCTAGATCCACTGGTGACGCCCAGGGACTTTGCGAGGGTCTCACTGCACCAGTAGCAATCATCTCATCATGGGCACAGTCGAAAAGCTGCCTCTTATGCGCACTTAACGGCCTCGGGTTACACCTGAAAGGGCGCGCATCACCCTTTTCAATCTCGTGCTGAAGCAGGTCGGTTCTTTCCGGTTTCTCTGGTTTACAATCTGGCTGCTAGTTGCAAGCATATTGTTACGTGGTGGCCAGCTGAAGAATGAGGCATGATGAACGATGGACAAGAGATGATCTAATGGTCGCTGGCCTAGCGTGAGCGCTCCGTCCCGCGCCACTGCCAGCTTCGTCTTCTTCGTAACAATATTGTGTTTTGTACTGTAGAGATTTTACTGTAAAGCGCCATCTGTTTTCTGTACCCTCAAGTTTTGTAGCCTATAGATGTGTTTCTTGTTGTAGCAGGCTGCTGCTTATCTTGTGTGTATAGCATGAGCTTGGGGAAGCTTCTCGATGTTTGAAGACAACACCACTGACACCAGTGTTTTTACTCACACAGGCTAACTGTGCAGTAACATTCGTGCAGGCAACATCAGCATGAAAAACAGAAGAACATTGTTGTGAAGCGAAGTGAATGCATTGCCACTACTTTTGTTGTGTTCTTCGTTCACTTGTAACATAACCGTGCCACAATAGTTTAGAAGAATCGATTGGTGGGTGAGTTGGTACTTGACTAGATGAAACAAAGCGCAAAAGGGACAGGACGAACGAAGAAACAGCGGAAACAAGCGCCTTGTCCGTGTTGTTTCTTCGTTTGTCCTGTCCCTTTTGCACTTTGTTTCATCTAGCCACAATAGTGTACAGTGCACTATGATAAAAGGATGACATAACACCACACTGCAACAGTTTTGAGTTGCTTTCTGGCGCCGGACTGCCATGCTAAGCCATGAGAAGCAGTAATGCTCTACTGTGTCTTATATGCACCTGTTGTACTGTGTGGTTTGGGCTGGGGTGCTTTATTTTTCATTCTCTTTCGTCAGCCCCCCACCATAGCATATGTACCTTAGGTGTGTAGCTAGCAAGCTAAATAGGTACTGTATTATGAGCTTGTGTTTCTGTTTTCTCACATGTTTTGTCTTTTTGTTTGTAGGGAACGACCAGCGAGAGAAACCCGGCAGCCCTGTCAGAGATCAGCCGGTTCCGCCAGCGGCTACGGCTAGCTGGAGCGGCTCAGGTGGAGCAGCTCCAGAATCGGCTGAGGACGGCTACAGGACCTCTTCACCCACTGTGCAGTCCGTTGCTCCTTCCAACACAGCTGCAATAGGCTGCAGTAATGCACTAGTCGCTTCTTGGACTGACAACAGCTGCGCCACTGCTGAAGCAGTGGCCGCTCCCGGTGGAAGTGGTTGGACTCCAAGAGGACCCATGGCTCGTTTGGAGAGAACGCTCGGTGAAGAAAATGACGTCAGAGCTTCCCTGCTCCGGGAAGAGCTTGCCATTCGCCTTAGACTGATGTGGGAAGATTACCAAAGCGTGTTTGCAGAGCGGCGGCAGGAAAGTGTGTTTCAGCAGCAAATCCACCAACTCGAGCTGCAGAAACTAAAGCTCCAAGTTGAAATTGCGGAGCTTGAGAAACAACTGAAAGAGGAGCAACTCCGTGCAATGCGAGAGGCTCAGAATAAAAGTGACCCACATTAAGTGCAATTGGAGTGCTGTCTGAATGCCTGCACGAAATAGTGTGGCAGGTTCACACAAGTGCACTTTGATTGCATGGTTTGAATTGCATGGCTCATTGTAGCTGTGCCGCCGCGGTGGCTCAGTGGTTATGGTGCTCGGCTGCTGGCCCGAAAGACGCGGGTTTGATCCCGGCCGCGGCGGTTGAATTTCTTTGGAGGAGAAATTCTAGAGGCCCGTGTACTGTGCGATGTCAGTGCACGTTAAAGAACCCCAGGCGGTCGAAATTTTCGGAGCCCTCCCCTATGGAGTCTCTCATAGCCTTAGTCGCTTTGGGACGTTAAACCCCATAAACCAACCATTGTAGCTGTGAAGCATTGCCTCAGAAAAGCCTAATTTGGATCATAAGCTACCAGGCTAGCATGTATGACAAGCTGTCACGTAAGAGGTGGCAGTTAAGAAGGAACTCCTGGTGGCCTTTAAAAGCCAGGCTGGGCTGGAAACAAGCTGTTTCGCCGGGTTGAGCTGAACCCGGCCTTGAAGTTCTGTGCTCGGGCCGGGCTCTTGCCTGTGCATAGAGGGGCTGTGTACAGTTCTTAATTCATTATTTTAGAGTGAATTACACTTGGGGCATCCTGGCGGCAACACGGGTGAAATAGGGCATGACATTGGCTGGGAGAAAAATTGCTCAACGCTTATTTACTTATTTTTTAGTGTGGTATCGTTGCGTTTTCCTCATACAAAAGAATAACAAGCAGTGTTGCTTTTTTTTGTGTTTTGACTGGAACATCTCGGAAGTGAAAGAATTCCGGTGCTAAAATCTTTCCAGGCACTAATCATAGACCCGGGATGATAGGTTAACTATGTCATTTGTAGGCAGATTTTAATCAGTCTCACTCACAGTGCAATGTCCAAGTAACTTCAGATAGGCCAGCTGTGGTGAATGGTACAAGAGGAGAACTTGAATGGCATTTTTCAGTGATCAAATAATAGCAGCGAAATACAGGTTTTTCTCTAAATTGCAAATTCTTGCCGCAGACTGCACTGCTGTATTGTTCGTAGTGAAGCGTTGCAAAAGACCTGCTCACGGCTCATTTGCATGACTGTGTTCACCTGAGTTCACGGCACCACTGGCTTGAGTTATTTCAGCTGTCGGCATGACACACCATTGGTTCTGTAACATGTAACAGGTGAAGGCGGGTTAGTTGGTGGTTGACAATGGAGTGCATATTGCAACCACGCTAAACGGCGAGGGACGAAGAGAGGAAAGCACAGGACAAGACGCGCGTTTTGTCCTGTGCTTTCCTCTCTTCGTCCCTTAGTCAGAAATAAATATATATGAAAGCATTTTTTTATTTATGAATTGCCAGCACATGGCATGGTTCAGAGGGTGAACTGAATTTCATGGCGCACCTTTAACTGCAGCCAACTGACATTCTGTTGAATGCAGTTTGAAAGCTGAACTTTAGTTCAACTGAACGGTAGTTGAAACTGCCCGTGTAACCGAGGTACAGATCAACCTTGCTGAACTAAGCAGTCCTGTGAATGTGTGCAGCTATCATTAACAAAATCGCTTGCCATATCACTTGACCGCAACACTGTGAAAATGCACTTAATATGCATTTGCATTCAGCAATGCTTTAATTCTTCAGTAGACAAGGTAGCACTGATGTTTACATGTTTGTGTTGTGTGCTTTGACTGCTTGCATTTTGACTTGCCTTCTTCGGCATATGCTCATTGGGCTAGGGTCTGCCAGAGGTGTCATTAGAAAAGGCTGGCATCCGGCACTCTTTGTACGGCATCCACAAATGGGAATCGCTCAATTTCTTGCTGTCGTGCACAGAGCCGGGCCAGCTAGCAATAGCGTCAAAGAGCTGCACCCGACAGCCTGCGTGAAACCAGCATAATACCAGTTAGTATGGCTGGAGCGTGTTTGTTTCCTGGGTTCAGTATAAACCATCAAGCTTCATTGGTTTTCATTTTACAATGAAGCACAGCTAATAACAGAGGGAGTTGGTATATGTACCTCCCTCCGCCCTTAGAAAACCCACTCTACATTGAAATCTAACATACCTGCACCCAGCAAATGACACCAGGAAAGTTTGTCAGTAGGAGGACTACCTATTCCTTTACAGAATGCACGTAAAGTAAATACAGTCGAGCCCACTTATAACAATACTGGTTATAACAATATATCGGATATAACAATGGTCAGTCATGGCACCATCAGCTTTGCTATGTGTTCTATGGTAAAATAAACTGCTTATAGCAATGCTGTCAAGGCACATTATTGGTTATAACAATTAAATCTGGTAATTGAGCATCAACCGTTATAGAAAAAAAAAGAAGGGAATGCTACAACCACACCAGCAAAACCATGCTTACAACACAAAAGCGCGCACATGTGGGGCCGAACAATGGACTGAGCTGGCGCAGCAACGCCACGAAAGCAAAGGAGGCAGGCGTCATCGCGTCACGAGAGCTGCTGCATTGCTGCATTGGCTGCGCGCGCCATGCGTACCCCCAATCAGTCAGTGCAATGCGCGTGCGTGCAGCCAGCGCGGTTTTTCTCTTCTCAGCTGTCACCGCACCCTTGGTTCTGCATGCTTCTTGAATTTCCTGTAAGAATCACTTCCGGAAAGCCGGCTTGATTCCTGTGACGCGGAGGTGCGCGAAACTCCCGGTGGCGCAGTGATGGCGGTGCTTTGGTCATCGATGAACGGTGAACATTGTTCCGGTTCCCTGAAGTTCGAATTAACGAGCTTTTACAGGCATTAGAACAATCAAACCACTCCGGATATTTACTGTCAATAAATGCTCTGAAGTTTGTCATCTTTTCTTTTTTTTTTGCACAACCCTGTTATAACAATTATTGGCTATAACAATGGTATTTCCATGGCACTTGAATATTGTTATAAGTGGGCTTGACTGTAGTGATAACTTCTGCAGCTCAGATGGATTTGGATGGCTGGATGAGTTATACCTGCATGATGAAAAAATAACATGGAAAAACAGGGCAGAGGCTAGAAGTGTGTCAGCAGCGCTGGTATCATCTTGGTAATGAAGGGAAACTAGCTACGAGCACGTGAGCAGCTTGTCTTCACTCGTGTGCATGTTGGAACAGCGCATTGGTAGAAGGCATTGTCTCGTGCTCTCATAGGTTTCGCTTTTATACAGAGCGCTTGGATTTTTATTGCTTACCTGCATGTTTATGATAAAGTATCTCTTGCATTTGCAAAACGTTTCTTCACTGTCGTCACCAGGGCTCTTAATCCGCACGCGTGTGCAGTCGATGCATCCGGTTCCGCCAAGGACTTGGCAACTTCATAAAAGTCCCGCATCACCTTTGAGAACTTCAACACATCAGGGAAGTGCACTATCGTTGGGTGCAGGTGCATTGCATGCGCAGGTGACCTTCCCAACTACGCTGCACACTGTCGACTGCAGAATCTTCACCAGGTCCCCCGCGATCGTTTGAAGTGTGCTATACTCCGTTTCATACATAGCAGGCAACGCTGCCAAAGCTAGCGCTCCTGTTCGCGCAGGCTAAGTCCGCACGCAAAAAGTAGTTCGCCATACAACCAAAGCGAACACGAGCATATTTCGTAGCGACAAATTTTAAGTGCCGTGACTGGCACCTCCTGGTGTTCGTTTTACCTCTTGCCACATTTTCGTCCTGCGACTTGCGGAGCTTTCGAGAAGCAAAAAGTACACATGGCGGTATGATACGCGGTTGGTAGGGCGAATCGCCTCTACTAAATCCGCGCCCAACAAGTAGTTCACATTCCGTGACAATTATGGCCAGAGAGCCTAAACACTGAGCGCCTCACAGCTTCGACCGTGGTTTTCAATGCTACCGCTTCTTTTTATACCGCCCTTTGCATTCGTCCAAACAGTGACCGGAGTTTCGAGAAGAACAAATGATACGTAGGGGAGTAGTGGTTTCGTGGATTCACTACTTCAGCAACCTCCGCAGCATTGCCTGCTACGTATGAAACGGAGTATAGTCATGTAAAATCTTAACACCATTATCAGTTTCATCACGGTAGGCAGAGGTGTCCCCTGCTGTCTGCGCTTTCATGCAGAGGCAACATGGCAAGCAGCTTCCGCTCGCTATCCTTTGGGATTCTTTAGTGGGTGAGAAATTCTTTGTTGTAGACCTCCATCGGATTTCTGCAATCACGCGAGCCAGTCTTCGAACTTTCAGCAAGCAGTACGCCTTAGATACATCCATGGTGTAATAGATTAACTCAAAAGTAGCCATCCTCTGCACCGCTTCCATTCGGGAGGTAGCCATGCTGGAGTAGCACACAAGTCGGCTTCAAGCTAGCCCAGAGGCAGACTTGGAACTTGAGCCGGCTTCGAATGAGCTAAATTGACCATGAGTTACCTTTAATGTCGAGCATGATTTATGGCACGCAACGAAGCTCTCTTGAGACCGACAGAAGTCAAGATCAAGCCAAGTTACATTTCTGCATTTGGGGGTGAATTTCATGGGTTTGCCTGGATGAGAATACCATTGCTTGACATTGTGCCTTCAAATTGCTTGTGAACGGTGCCGATTTTCAGATTTAATCAGAACTGAATTGCTCATAGTTTTCTGTGTACAGCTTTATGGGCCAACCTTTGATAGATCACGTGGACGTTATTGTGAACGAAGAACAGATGCTCGTTTATTTATGCACTTAACAGCATATGTTACCCATGTGCAAAACTGCAGCCAGATGGAGTATATATACCTCAAGGTCAGGGAAGGGGCGGCACGGCAATTCGGTCGCATGTAGCATCACTAAGTGCGACATAAGAGTGATATCTGTGCCATCGGTCTACAAAAGGCTTGTGTACCGCCTCTTGGCTGTGATTAGTCAGTACCTGTATTGGCATTGTTGTGATTAATATTATAAGGGTTTGTGTAGGTCATGAATCAAAGGCCGTTGACTATTTTCTGGTTGCAAATTTCGTCATGCTGCGAGCCGTCATTATTTCCAACTTGCTGAATTTGAATGGCCAATTTATCCAGACCGATGCTTTGGTCCTGTAAACATAAAGTGCATTAAAACAGCTTCCTTTTACGTAATGGGAACAAATTTTAGGTCCGTTTCCAGTTTTAACCATTGACAGTTGACTATGCTGTGTTAGATGTAAAGCATTGCCCGAAGCATTTGCGGCCATAAAAATTTTTCGAAAAGGGGTGTTGTAGGTATAGGTAAACCTACTTATTACATGTCATTGATATCATCGCACTTATCTCATCTGTGCTGTCTTCGAGATGTGGTCGCTAGCTGACCAAAGTGCGCGCAACCAAAGAGTGATTCTTCTTTTCTTCTCTTCCTTTTCTAGGAGACAGGTGAAGAAAGTTGGACCAGCATGTCATGTGCCCCGTCGGAGCCATGCCAGGTGCGTTTGGTTTCACCTCTTGCAAGTCTGTGTGAATGTGGCAGTACAGAAAGAAACAAACTACTTTTGGTTTGAAAAGGTCTTGGTTTTCTGGAGCACTTGAATCCCAACTCCCACCTTTCCTTTATTGCTTTATTTTGGGACTTATCGTACTGTGATTGCTTGAATAGTACAGCCAGTACTTGTTAATCGAACTTGATGATGATGATGCTGACCTTTTGAGGGGTCACGCGTCTGCATGCTTTCCTTTGTAGTGAAAACTACACTGAGATACCTAACTCACACTTCACATGACTCGCCGCCGACCTTGAATGACCTTGAACGCCGACCTTGAATGACCATGGGGAATCAGCTTCTGCTGGGAAAATAATTTTTAATGAATTTGTATTCTCCAATACAGTTTCAGTTTTGGTTTCGACAGCTGTATATAAGGATGACGTCACAGCTGGTGCTGAAGTCACATAAGACGCAACAACCACAATATTAAGGCGAAAGCTTTTAATGGCTCATACTATCGTCCGTTAGCAGAGGGTGTCACACCTTTGGCAGCGTTGAACTTGTGTTAACTCGGGAACTAAAAAAGATACGAGAAAATGAATGGTTGCTTCAGAGAGAGGAGGAAAAAATGAACCTAGAAGTCACGTTTGATGACTGTAGAGTAAGTAGTAAATAATTGTAGTCAAAATTTTCGAAATTGCATCAAAATAGTGCGGACGTCGATATAGCCACGGTAACGATGTGGCGTCACATCCACCGGAAGTCGTCACGGCATAGTGAAAATTGTCACAGAATGGTCGGAAAAACGCTGGATTTGTGTCAAAAGATGGAAAAATGTGTAATCAAGCGTAATTAACACTTAAAATCCCCGAAAGATGTGTAATTTGGGTATCGATATAGCCACGGGAGCGGTGTGACATCACATCCACTGGAAGTCGTTACAGCATGGTGTCCTCGGCTTTCGCCTCTCAACACTTTAGTTGCCAAAGTGTCCTCGCAATTTCATTTTGGCATGCACTTCCGCAATTTCATTCCGAATCCAGAGGCGTAATGATGTGATGCCTATGTCAAGCGCACGCAATGGAGTGCACTTACGGAGAGTGCACTTTACTCTATGGTGTACTAAACAAGAAAGCAGAGTGCGCTCGTAGATACGGAAATGGCAGCTGGCTAAAAAACAATTTTTCGAAATGGCAATCTATAAGCGCAACCTTCGTAACTATGCTTGTTTATAGATGCAGAGCATATAAAAAATGAACATAACTTAATGTTCGGCCATAGCTGCATTACATTTGTTTTATGGTAATAGCGTAGCAAGTCAAGACAAGTTCCTAGCACATCCAGAATCCAGACAACAAAAAACGTGGTGGACTACAGCGTGCTTTTGTGATGTATTGTTTTGCTGGTTGCTGTGATAACACTTGCACAAACAAAAAATATGTGTAGCAGGTAAAATCAACTTTTATGTGCTTTTTGCTATATGTTATTTTATGACCAAAAAATCACTATGTCTAGGCTACATGCTCAGCCCTCGAAGTGTGCTCTGTAAATGCACTCCAACCTGAGTGCACACTTTGACGAGTGCACTTGTGTTACGCCGTTTAGCTGTGCTAGGGTGCACTTTTAGCAATTGACATTCTTCATAAATGCACTTTGTTTTGCGTGCTTGACAGTGGTATAAGAGTTACGGTCAATCAAAGTGACGAAGCAGCGAATATACCGCATAAACGCGTGTAAGGGCCGCACTTTTTTTTCCAGATTCGGGAGCCAATTTTCAGAGTGCGGCCCATACACGCGATTTAGAAAAAAAAAATTTTTTTAAGCAAAAACACAGCAATCAGGAAATGAACGGCATTTATTCTGGTGCACGCTCATCCCAAAGAAGCCGCGCAGCATGTCCGCTGTCAACGCGTAGCCGTTGTTCCGCATTTCCATCACTAGCAGAGCAGTTCCAGAAACTCACACGGCTCACTCGCCTCGGAAAGCGCGTTTTTTGCAGCTTGTGTTTCTCATGCACCCTTTTGATTGCACGGTCATCGGACGCACTTCTCGGCCACGTCGAGTTCCCTGTCCGCGGCACGCTTGCTGCGTTCGAGAGCTAACTCCCAGCCGTGTAGCTGATAAGGTGCTTAATTGGCGGCAGCACGCGAAAGCCACAACTACCGCGAACGTGCTAATCCGCCATAAAAGGCTGGAGCTGGAGATACTGATGCTGATTAGATAGCGGGAAGTCGCGGGGGGGGGAGGAGAGAATTGACGATGATGATGGCTGCGGCCTCGGGCGCCGTCCATGGACGGTTTTTGGAAGCTCTTGTGCGCGTGATTGGCCTCCGCGATCAAGCGCTCCGCGATCGAGCGCACCGTTGTTCGCAGCTGGAGCCGATCGCGGAGGCCACGGCGCGTGCATTTAGAAGGCTATTCCCGCCTGGGTCATGGAAAGTTCGGGTGTGGCCCTTACACGGATTTATTTTTTTTTAAACATTGCCTTCGGGAAAACGGGGTGCAGCCCATACACGGGTGCGGCCCTTACACGCGTTTATACGGTATCACAGCTTTTGTATGCCTCATGGGGCCTGAGTGCTGTCTCAATTCATGCGCTACATCATATCTGTCATTTGGTTGTTGAAACTAAAACAGAGAAAAGAATTCTATGGTATGTTACTTGCTGGTCACAGGGAAATTCAGTGCGCTGATTCGTGTATACGATGATGTGCTCATAGTTACAAAGAAACGGAACCAAGAATTGCTGGCACTACTTTTTTTTTTACAACACGCACCTATGCTCATTGAACTATTGTGGTTAAAATGTTGTGCAGTTGAATTTGGGGTTGTATTGTGGAGTCCCAGCCTTTGCAGCTGCATTTTGATGAAGGCAAAATGCTGATGCCCACGTAATATACAATATTATTGAATGTAAAGAGCCCCAGGTGGTAAAATTGTTTCAAAGCCTACCACTGTGCAGTCTCTCATAGCCCAGGTGTACCATATTTTCCGGTGTATAAGACGCGGCTTTTTTTCTAAAATCTTGCTGGTGCGACCTATACAAGGGTGCGTCTTATATGCGAATTTTTCATCTTTTTTTTTGCGAGTTCATCGATTACTCCGGTTCATGCTCAAGCTTTTTTCACCTCAAAAATATCACTACCAATAACGCGGTTGTAACACGGTTAATACTTCAATACCGGGACCGCCGTGCGCGTTATTCTAGGTGATCTTTATCATGAAACGGCGGGGATGACGACTTCCGGGATCAGAAACGCGCGGCTGTTTCGGAGGCCCCAAGCAAAAGTAATGAGAAGCCCCAAAAGATGGTGACAATCGCGCTTCTCGCCATTGTCAAGACAAGCCGGCGTTCTTTTTTAGTCACCCTTTGCGACTTTTTTTTGCTCCGTGTACGCAGTATATGTTTCAGCCGAGTTGCTTCCAGAAATTGGTGAACCTTTTGATAGCGCATCTGAAGATGAAGGCTTCGAAGGTTTCAGGTAGAAATAAAATGTTGTTATGGACATATGGGGAGCTGTATCGTTTTTTCTTTCTTTTTTGCTAAAACAGGGACGGGTATGGCGTGAGTGTTGCCTTTTTCGATCACTTAGCGTTGCTTAACTCTTTCGCTACCGCGGAAAAATGCACAATTTGGAGTGTACTGAAAGAAAATTTTTTTTTCGCAAGACCTAATGCACCCAGCACATATTGCAACGCATGAAATTCTAGCTTATTAGTTACACTTCTGAATGAAACAAACAGAAGAGTTGTGTGTGCAAAAGTAAATGATTATTTATTTGTGAAATTTGCTAAAAATACAAAAAAAAGTATTTAGCAAGAACAAAAATTACCGGCTGCACTAAGCCCGAACTTGATTAGAGGAAAACTGGAATATACAAACTGTTGCACATGTTTATAGCTGTCATTATTCACAGTTTCAGCTATGAGAAAAATTTACTGCACTTTCCATGGCTTGTCAAGTCAGGGGTCATGACTGTGGTGCCACTGTGAAGAGCAATCAGGGGTGAAGATGTGAAGCAGAGGTAGACTGACAAGTGCTTCACATAAGGTTTTATCTTTGTTCCTCCCTTGTTCTCTGATAGCCGAGCTTGTCGTTTCTTCTTTTTTTCATTCTTTTCGGTTGGTGTTGAATGGATTCTATGGGAGGATTGGGGGCGTGGACTTCTTTTCCCTCATCATACCCGAAGATTTCTTGAATGAGCTGCTCCCTGAAAGCCAGCTGATAAAATTTGGCATTTTAGACAAGCTCTAAAACATCAGGATCAATGAAATAAGTTTTATCGATGTGGTTCAAAAGCCAGGACACTTTTCAAGTCTTGCCAATAGAAGCTGCCGCCACTGAATCATCCGGGTCCGTTACGTGCAAAATAAACAAACAAAAAAAGCGAAAAACCAATTTTGAGAAATGATTTTTGATGGCAGAGGGCCAGAATAGATTATTCTGGTATTTCAGTAGAGATACAGTCGTGGCAGGTCAACAATTCCAATGTTTATGATGATTCCAATGAACATCAGAATATCCAACAGATTCACGTCTTCCCATGAGCCGTCACGCCGAATTTGCTGAGAATCTTCATCTATGCATACTTATTGGTGTTTCCGCACACGGTCTTCGTCATTTCCGCCGTGAAGAGCATAAAAAAAAGTCGAAAAGTCGAGCAAATCTCCGAGTGCCGCTCCGCAGCGATGTGCTGATATGGACACCTAGCTGTCGTCCTGGTTGACAAAACGCTACGCGACCTTGAGCATTTGGCAAACTGTCTTCGCCATACGTTGTCAAGACCTTGAAGCACAAAAATAAACCACTGTCATCAATTACAAACCGTGTGCACCGCAGAAACCACACTGCGAATGAAAACAGAACTTACATGCAAGTACGCGCTGGCGTTCCAGGCTCCCGAGGCGAAGTCTCGCTGTCGAAACCGAAGTCCGATGTTTGTACATTGTTGCCCGACTAATAACCACTGCTTTCGTCGCAAAAAACGAAACCGAAACCGGCCGACGTGCTCGGTGTCAGCTTTTGCTTTCGAGGAGCGCGCGGCGACGCGAACGCCATTTTCTCCGGCTGACGCTGCTGCGGCCGTTCAAAGTTTTAATTTTCACGGCGCCCCCTCATGTCAAAACACTGAAACCAAGGCTGCAATCGAAAGAACAGTTGTTGAGCTCGCTAACTAGATGGCGTAGCACGTCCACGACGCTCCAAAATTAGCTTTTTTGTGCGGGCGATTTGAATTGATCATATGCGAACGATGGCCTATGGCGCGGTAGCGAAAGAGTTAAGAATTGCTCACAGGTACGGTGCATTTCGCGATAGTCGTGCAAGCGTGTTTAATTAAGCCTCACTAGCCTAACTGGGTAAACTGGGGTGCGTCTTATACACGGGTGCGTCTTATATACGAACTTTTTCAGTGACAGCTTGCATATATGGCAGGTGCGTCCTATACACCGGAAAATACGGTAGCTTTAGTTTGTTAAACCCTACGTACCGTATCATATTATACCTTGCCATACGATACCTCACCATGGTTTAGAAGTGAAATTCAGACCCTGAGAACTGGATTTCTCCGCTTTTGTGCTAATGACCGGTTGTGTTGTGCAGGAGTCCTCAACTTGTAACTGCGGACTTGAGAAGAAGGTGGAGCAGCTTGAACGCGAGAAGCAAGAGCTCGTGAAACAGCTGGCGGATTCTCGGAACGTTTCCGGTGAGGTTTCCTTCTCTTCGTTTCCTTTTCAGTCTTCCGTTGATGGCGCTGTTTCTGCGGGCCTGCAAAGCAACCACTTTTTCAGCAAGAAAAGCGGTCACTAATATTTATGCACATTTGCCTCGGGAGTGTTTCTTGGAAATCTGCACTTGAAGAAGCTGCTGCGTTGTTACGCGTGAACAGAACTACTAATTCGTGGCTAAAGATGAACTCACTTGTTTACACATGTACAGTTTTGATTTTCCTGCCATACAGATCACACTGAAACATCAATACTTCTCTTACTTTTGAATTTTGGAGAAATGTGCATTGCTTTCGTCGGCTCCTAACACATGCAGGGGCAATTTTTTTCATGATCTTCAGCCAGATTGAAGGAGTTCAGACACCAGATATCGGAGGCATCTTTTCTTCTGTGCAATTATGCTCAAGAAATTTGTATACATGGACCACTGCGAGGTATTTGCCTACGAGTGGTAGATGGTTTATTATTGAACGCTCCATAATAGGTTTGGTTGTGAAAAAATTGCAAACTCCTAACCAATCCTTAGGAAGTCGAACACAACTCCTTAGAAGTCACTTAGCCCTTCTTTGCAACTCTAAAAGCACCATTATGGTACACACTCATCAATCTTGATGCCTCTTTCTTTTAGATAAGCGCTGCTTTGCCACTTCTCTACTCCCACAGCCATGTCATGCACCCTCTCACATGAATCGATGCGCCAACCACAGAGCAGTGAAAACTTTCTACACACCCTGACGTTTGCGCAGCTGGCACCCCGCCAACTTCTTGACTCACCGTGTCTGACATCACACCTCGCTCCCATTGGTTGACTTATGTGATGTCACAACCTCTGCCGACCAATCCTGAATTAGTGTGACAACACGCACGGCTTTTCTCCTCAATGTCATCTCTAGCAGTGTTGCATTAAAATCAGGAATGTTGCCACCATAGTTGTGGTAATCCTGCTACTGTTCTTGTGGTAAAAGTAATGAAGTATGCAGTGCCCAGTTGATAACCTGCATTTGAAGATGGTGTAACTGTATGTCTGCTTAAAGTGGCGTCAGCATTGTGCTCAGAAAGCTTGCAACCTTGTATAGGTAGTATTTACAATGACGTCACACATGCGACAGCGACAGCTAGGGTAGTGCTGTCAACCATGCTGGCCACCTCTTACGCCATATCGACGAACCAAGCTGTGTGAGCTCCTACTATTGGATATAAACTGCATTAATATCCTAGACGTCCTACATCCTACACACGTAGTCACTTAGGTGACTACGTGCAAGGCTTGGACACAGTAGCCAGGAAAAGGTACAGAAGGCAAAACTCTAGCCTAGGACGATCGAACTGTGTGTTCAGCAGTTCGTAAAGCCACTGTGACCAGGAAAGCAAAAAATGACGATGAAATCCTATGAGTTTAACGGCACATGCTTACATCCAGACCATTTTTAACCAAATGTTATCGCTAGATGTCGCGTGTTCAGCCTGAAACACGCCCAGAAAATGTCCTAGACAAGCGTTTTGCCCTCTGTACGAAGGAAAGAAGCCTTGTACAGCAGCGTTGGCCCATTTTTGCTCACAAGCGATCAACTGTCCTTCGACATTCATGTTGTGCGAAAGGTTGAAATGTCTGGTATCAAGGGCTACTTGGTGCACACAACTTGCTATGTGATGCATGAACTCAAAGCAAAGAAATCCCTAGAGGCACATAACTATCTCACGAGTCACGAGTGGCTTCGTCCAAAAGCTGCAACTTAAGATGGCTGACACAAAATGATCACTACGCACCTTGTAGGTCATCTCTGTTATGTTGATAAAGGCTCAGCGGGGTTGCCGACACCATTTCACACGACGCTTCACTGTCAGTTCGAACATCCTGCTGCATTGCCTGCGAACGACGTTGGGCACCGAAGAAAGCTCACTTTTTTTTGTGTTTTCACGGTCACCAGACCTTCGGTCCGACCTGTGGTTACAACCTCACGCAGCGCAATTGACCGTGATGATGACAGAAAGTGGCCGCAATGCAGATTACTGCTTGTCGCACGCTGTTGATGCTGCTGAAATACAAGGTAGCAATGATAAGCAGCCACCAACATTGCAAGTTCGAGCCTTAGCAATGGCGGAATGGAAGGGGAAGCTTCCAATAGAGCATTGTAACTTGCCCGTGAACCACAGGGTTGACCACAACTTATACACAATTCATCGAGACCTCAAATGTAACAGATACGGGCAGAATACCATATCCAGGAGAAGAGTACTATAATATCTCATCTGGAAGTTATACCTGTGCAAGTCGCACCCACCTACAAACAGCACATTTTCTGAAAAAAAAAAGTATACATAAGTCACACCAGTCTATAGGATGTGCAGTCATACCTGCCAACTCTTCCAAATTTTTTCGTAAAATGTACGAATTTGGACCTGTATTACGATTTTACGAATCATGACTCAAATTTTATGGAAAATAAATGTTTGAGAGAAACGTTTGAAATTCTATAAAAAACCAAACCCTTGCCAATCACCTTGCGCCACCACAAGCGAGGCGAAATTAGCAGCAGCAGCTGGAACATTGTGCAGTAAAACATTGTTAATTCCTACTCCTCGGTCCTCGTTAATGCAGATAATCCGGACTGCCGCCAGAGTCCCGCCAAATGCCCATGTAGCACTATGTCCTTGGGAGCTCATTATTCGGATGCCCAGGGCCTGGCATCGGTCATTTCAGACAGGCTCCCGAAACTCATAGGTTAAACTGTTTGCCGAAACATTCGTCCCCTGGCCCGAACTACCTGTTACGTTGCTTCCAGTGCTCCTCTGAGATGCACGTAGGTGTTTTGAGGATCGGCAGGCCCCGGCGATAAGCCGGTCAAGAGTCTGGCTGCATAGCTTCGCTTTTGGAGCTTCACCGCCAGGCCGGAGTGGCAGCGGCTATCGGCTGCACTTATCAGTCAGCCAGCCAAGCTGCACGCTGTTTAGAACGGCAATTGCATTGTTGCGGACATTTTTTGTTTGTTTATTTATAGAAGGCATCTTAATTGCCGCTTCGGCAAGGCTCTGAAGCCAGTGCACGCTTTCCCCGATTCCTTCCATGTGATACTTCCATTTTTCAAGTGCACTGAAATTCCACACTCATCACTTCCTGTTCACCAGTTTTGTGTTTCCTCACGTGTGAAGAAGCTCCAGTGCTAGCGCGTCATACACTGAAAGAAGTGCAACACTTTTTTCTTTAAAAAAAAATGTGTGCTATCTCCCCCCCCCCACCAGTTGCGAAGGTTTTATAAATATGAAAGCCTTCAGGTTGGCAGGTATGTGCACTTGTTCGTATGGTAATCACTATAAAAATGCCTTGAAGTTCCCTTTATTAGTGGAACGAAATTGCATGCTTGCGGCGGTCGCTGCCTCTGTACATAACCAATGCTGGTCAGGGCTTGTTAGAAAAATTAATCGCGAGTCGGCACTCGGGTGTGTCGCTTTCTATTTTTGCCTTTTGTCTGTTTCGCGCTGTACCACCCACGATGAACTGCTGGAATGAATGCCTTTCGTCATCTGGGCTGCGTTCTTCGAAAAAGGTTTGTGCTGAAAGTTACTGGTATCAGGTGGTACGCAACGATGCATTCACTAGGGCATATTCAGTGGCACACAACTTAGATTCTTCATCGCATCTGGTTTGCCTCACAGGCAGGTGTCATTTTGAAAGAGCACGGCACGCGCAGAGCACACTGCAACAAGTGCATGGTGACTGGAAGTGTATGCCGACTGACGGGGCACTGAAATTGAAACTTATGGAGATATGCAATTCTACCCATTCTGTTCAGAATTTTTTGCATTTCACACTAAAGTTTCTGCAAAAATGCATAGTACAGCCCTTTGTTCTTATAGGGCAGCTTGATGTTTACATTGGCTGTCTTTTGATATTTAGTTACTACGCACAGCAAATGACGACACAGTTGGTCTTTTGCCATATGTAAGGCACACTGTTGTATAAAATTCTGCGACAAAAAATTCAAGAGAAAGCACCTATACACTGTGACATCTGGTGATGTTAGAGAGTTATTGTTTGATGGCTGCGTGACACCTCCTGATTTGCTAATATTGTCACAGACTAGAAGATGACAAAATAGGCAGTGACGCGGCACGGAGCGCTCGCGCGAGGCCCACCGCACTTAAATCATTCCACCGCCATCGCTCATGTAGTCCTGTCTTCATCCGCTTGCCGTCACGTAACATTTGGTGTGAGGTGCGGGGTGATCATCGGCGTGCTGGTCCCGGAGCTTCGGCGCGCTGCGTCTGCCGTGGTCGTCGGCCTTGTCTTTCTGGTCCGCACTGCCCGGCTGTGCCCCAGCCCACCTGATCACAACCGACCTCGCTGTTCGCCCATGTCACTTCCCTTGCCCCGACCACAAGACTCCACGAACTGCTCTTACTGACCAGACCGTATGTGGCCCGCCCGATCTGAAACACGTCAGCACACAGCCCTCCTGCCCATGTCCATTTGGTGCGCCCACGGACCTCGGCCGTAGGCTCAAGGTGACGTGTGTGCAGAAAGCTTTGTGGACCAGCACTCATCCGATCATCTCCTCATCTTTTTTCTCATGACGGCAAGCCCTGCATCTTCTCTTCTGTGTTCATCCAACCTGTCGCGTCCATTGTCACGTCTTCTTGTCATGTTTCATCGTCACTGTTTTTCTAGTTCACACGATCAGGACGATCGCTTGGTAGCCCCGGGTAGTGTCACGGACTAGAAGACGACCAAGTGGGCAGAGTGGCCGATACGGAGCGCTCATGCTAGGCCCGTCGCCATTAAATCATTCCATCGCCATCGCTCACGCAGTCCTGTGTTCATCGGCTTGCCGTCATGTAACACTATATATGATCAGGGGGAAATTTTATACATCAAGTGCTAAGGGAACATGCTGGTTTGTGCATGTGATAGTGAAAAACATATGAGGTTCTTATTGTTAATCATTATGTAGAAATATATGTGCAGAATGTAGTCATTCTTTTCGTGTGGGCTTTAACCCTTTCACTGCCAGGTTTGTTTACTCATAGCTGCACATACCCTGCCGGGTTTTTTTTGCATGTTAGTTTCCTGGAAATATTTTGCTTGTAACACACTAAAAATCTCTGCAGGGCATGTAGACATGTTTATTCAGGATAATCTTATTGATATTAGTTGTACTGAATCAAATCTTCCGGCACCAATCCTGCCTGTCAAATTTCCTCTTCTTACGCGGATTTTTCGGTGGAACAGGGACTTCATCGCTGTCATCACTTGACAAGGTACTTAGGTGGGCTCCTTCCTCGTTCTCATTATCATTGGACTCCGAATTCACAAGCAGTTTTGAATTTCTTCGTCCGTCAAAGCGCGGACGAGTGTGGCACATTGCCTCACATGGCTGCTGTGCGGAAACCAAAACGAAGCGACTCGGATGTGGAAACATGCGCGCTATCTGTTGTGTAAAATTTACCCTACAAGATCTATGAGTTTATAGCTTCTTTCCATAGATGGCGCTACATGTTTGCATCGTTTTTTCTTACACAAGTATTTTCGGGAGCGGCAGGGGGTGAGTTAAAAAGCCAAAACGAGTTAACTCGGGAGCGGCAGGGGGTGTGCATATGTGGTAGCCCGAGTTATCTCGGGAGTGGCGGTGAAAGGGTTAAGCTTACAAAAAACCATTTGATTCAGTGTAAACATCAGTAGCCCTGCTGGCATCAGAAAACCATGATGCAGGGGAAGCATAGCAGATCCTGCCATGTTTCCAAAAATGACTTTCAAATTCTGTTGGCATCTTGGCGAGTTTGTGTTGAATCAACCGGAAAGAAACAAACTCAGGGCATGTCGAGTTCACTGAGCAGGTGCTCTACAAAAATTTTTTCTGTGCTTCATGTAACTCAGTTTATGTTGGAAGAATTTCTGCTGATTTCCACCTGTGGTTTTCCTTAACATACAAAGAGGAAATCATGCTCATAGGTGCATCTGTGCAAACATGAATGCAAATCCTTTGTGGAGAGCATGTGAAACGGAAAGTGCTCTATTGCATTGGATATTCTGAGATACAATGAATGCCGCTGCAGCAAAGTAGTATTTTCTATCTGTACTTTCTCCATTAATAACTGCAACCAGTCTGATGTGTTTCTTCTTTATTTTGTAAAAGCATTTGATTTTGTATGCCACAGGAAGCTGATTGTGACACTGGAGAGCATAACGGCGAAGGCAAAATTGTAGCATGACTACAAAATTTCTTAACTGACAAGACACAATTTATTTTTCTTCAGAAACGTGCAATGTAATACATTGGCAGTAGTTTCCGGAGTTTTGCGCCATTCAGTCCTTCGGCCCTAGCTATTTTTCCTGTATAATATAATGACATCATGGAAAGTATTGACTGCAGTATCGAACCATTTGTTGATTACTGTATCGTTTACAGGGAAATCATGAGCTGTGATTATGATTTCATATTTGACAGGTTGCTTAACATAATAGCCATCAGGCATTCAAGGTGGACAGGTGTCAATCAGGAAAAAAAATCTGGTAGTGAAAGGGACCAGAATCAAACAACCAGCTGGGCTCACATAAAAGGTTAATAGTACTATTCTTGAGTGGTCAATGAACATAAAGTCCTTGGTGTCACCCTCACCTCTGAGCTCGAACGGGACGTGCATATCACAAAGACTACAGCCTCTGCGCTACGTATGCTGTTTTACAGCGAGAGCGGTTCGCAAGACTTTCTTTCACTTATGACTTGCAACCTCATTCCTTGATCATATGTCCACCGCTCGCACGTGCCGCACGCTACTTGCCTTGTCGTTGGGTGGGATGTGCACTCACCCGTGATCACATGATCAGCCCCTTCTTGCACCCTAGTACTTGTGCTTTGTGCAACCTTTGTCATCATTGGCTGGCTGCGGTCGTAAGGCACCACCGTACGTTTTGAAACGCTTTTTAGACACTGTGTATAGCCAGGAGATGCAGGCCCACATATGTGCAGGAGGTTGCACACATGGATGCTGCCTGAAAACATCCGCAAGTCTTTGACCACACGTTTCATAGACAGTAAAGAACGTTTTCACCATACCGCACAGTGCAGGAAACTCGGGGGTGGCATAATCACCTGTCTGCACTGGTGGCACTTCAAACTTGATTCATGGTGTAGCTCACGGCATCGGTGTCCTTGCTCTGCTGAAGCTGAAGAGTGGACGTCTTTGTAGAGGTTATAAGAAAGTCTTCTTTCATGGCACCAGTGGTGTTCCGGATTGGCACTTGTTGACCGTATCATACAACCCACCCGAACGCATGCTCAAGTCGTTTCTGCATGGCCTGTGCTGTGCAAACGTTACGAGTTGTGGTTCAGGGAACTTGCCCAAGTCTGTTTCCTCCCTAGCTTGCAAAAGGGAAGCAGCAAAGCAAGTGGGAGGCTGCTGATACCGTGAACGATAAAAAGGCAAAGGCTCTTTGAAGTGAAAACCTCAAACATGAAACAACATGCTTCATGGTCCTGACCTTTTTATCAGAATCAAAATTGTTTTTATTTAGAGCATGAACATGATTACAGGAAACAAGTATTCAGGAGGAGGTCCGTCCCATAGTCGGAGACTGAATTGGGACTTCCTGTATAGAATTGTGCATCATCCATGCATATCGCTGATGCTAACGAGTGCTTTTTTTTCCTTATCTAATCTGGATCGCAAAATGTAAACAATCACAGACCTCCACCTTCAAGGCTCAGCTCACTGAAACCTACAAAAAGCGAATGCTTGTGGAAGGCTTGTTATGGCTATATTGGATGCTCTGCTGCTTATCTTTTTAGTCGTCTGCTCCTCTTGCAAAGAAGCAGAGTTTTGCATTAATTTCCAGTGTATTTCCGGATTGTTTTTTTCACTGGTAATGCTGGAAAATACTGGTAGCACTCGTATTGTGCTGGAGGATACTAGAATAGCTTCCAGCGACCTTGGGCTTCCACTAGGGCGACACTGGTAACACTGGGATTTTACTCGTCCCATTATAAAGAATGGTCCTGGTAGTGGTGGTGTGTACTCAATAGTTCTTAGTTGCACTGGAACTGCTGGAATGACATCACCACAATGTGAATGGTGCTGTGCATGATGTCGGCACAGGTACGTGCTGAAAATCATGCTGGCAGTGATGAGATGTCACTGGGAACGACTGGGCGCACTGGAACACTGGATGCTGGCTGTGATCCATGTGCATACGCTACTTTCACTTCAGATTGGAAGAAAACAGGGCTTGAAGGTTTTGCCATTCACCTATGAACACGGTCTGGTTTATTATGTTGTTTTCCTAGTATTTATAAAGGAAAACATAAAATAACATTAAACTAGATTGTTGGGATAGCAGTGCATACTGGCTTTCACCACTACTAATGGTCAATTTTTTTCTTTTACTGTGTTTACTTTCCAATAGAAGAAATGATTTTTTTGGGACTTGCCAGTCGCGACAACACTCTTTGTGTTGCGTGCACTTGTAAAGCTAGGATGCTTTGCTTGTCACAGAATTCGGAATGGGAAAAAGCATTAGGGAACCAGCTACCCATGTTAGCTAAAGCAGCGGCCGAATTTCTTTGGAGGAGAAATTCGAGGCCCGTGTACTGTGCGATGTCAGTGCACGTTAAAGAACCCCAGGTGGTCGAAATTTCCGGAGCCCTCCACTACGGCGTCTCTCATAGCCTTAGTCGCTTTGGGACGTTAAACCCCATAAACCAAACCAAGTTAAAGCAGCATACGCATAATGAACCCAAGACAGGTTCAGTCACAGTGAGAAAAACCGAAGTTGCCTCTCATGATTTATGCCGTGACATCAGCAACAAATGAGAGCAGGCTAAATATAATACACTATTAAGCCATTACTAACGGTACACAGGGCACACACTGAAAAGTTTATAACCTAGAACTCAATCCTGTGTCCTTCAAGAACTTGAGAAACGCCTTCGCAATGGCTCCTCTGCAATGAGGGTTTAGTCCAAGGACCTAGAATCTAGCCTTCTGTGAGTGGACAAGGATCTAAGCGGCAGAGCTTTGCAGCCAGGACGCGCTCACGCTCAAACTGAGGGCAGCCACTGAGTAGGTGCTCAGTAGTCTTGTCGTACCCGCGGTTCTCACACGCAGGAGAGTCTGCCATTGTGATTAAGTGGGAGTAGGCATTTGTAAAGGCCACTCCCAGCCACAGGCGACACAACAGCATCGCAGCTGCAGAGGTCGGGCAGAGGATTGAGTTGAAGTAAGGGGTCGAGGCAGCGCAGACAGCAAGTCAAGTTTTCAGACAAGGCGATGACGCTAGAATCTCATTTCGGCCAAGCACTTGCAGATGTCTTGCTGTGTCGGCTCTCATCAGTGGTATCCGGACAACGTTGGTACCGCCGTGCGCCGATCGAGCTGCAGCGCGAGCTGCGTCGTTTCCGATAATGCCACAGTGTCTTGGTAGCCACTGGAAGATGATTTCATGACTTTCTTCCTGTGTGAAACAAGACATCTTGAAGATGTCCTATTTCGTCTACAAGTTGCTCGTGATCGCCATGACGTAAAGCAGAATTAAGACATTGTGGGCTGCTTTTGAATCGCAGAACGCAGCCTATTTATGATTTATGGGGTGTTTATGGGCCGATGTACTGCACAGCCGTACGAAGAGGGGCCAATTCTGACCTGATGGAGGTTGTCACATTCGAAATCAGCTGGTTAAAGCTGGCCTGACTCGTACATGTGACCACGGGGCAAGCTGAACTTGAAAAGCTTCAAAAGTAATGAGTATTCTAAATGACATTGCTGCTAATTCATTGTCAGAAAATTACTTGGCCAGGAAAGTAATTGATACCTCATTACTGAATAATTACAAATTATTGCAATTTCATTATAACAATGCCAATAACTTCCGCCTTTATTTGTTAATATGAAAGCAGATCACTTTAACAGAAACAAGGAGAGAGGGGACATAGCAGAATGTGCATAAATTTGAAAAATCATGTAGAAATGAGGGGGTGCAAGTACTGAAGTGTTCAGATACAAGTGTGGTGAAAAATGTGCTTGGAATATTGAATATCTGTTGAATGAAATCTGTTCATGAAAAAAAAACAGTTTTTAAAAAGAAAGGAAGTCTTATTTTTTTTCAAAAAAACATATGGTCCTTTTTACAACCGAAAGAGATTAGACATGACTTGGCACTATCTAAAAAAAAAAGATGGACACATAAATTTATGCTGTTTGATTAGATAGCATAACAATATGCAACCGGTAATGTGGTCGTGCGGAACGAGTGAAAGAATTGAATCCATGAATTTACACACTACTATAAAATTACATGATGGTAGTAAAACCTCTAATTTTGACCGTAAATTTACGGAAACTGTCTGAAAAACGTTCATTTTATAAAACACAGATGGGAAGTCTGTATTTCAGTCCAGTAATGGGGGGAACATTCATATCTCATAAGTAGCAAAAATTCAAAGCGACACTACGGGTGACTTTTTTCGGCATTGCATTTGTGCCAAACTCATGATGAACTTGATAAAAGACCTCAAAACAAAACATGTACACATTATGCGACTACTCTGCTTCATCATTTATTTTACCCTTAAAGGTGCACTGAAGAGGAATCTGAACTCGTATTTTAACCGCCGGAGCTCGATCTACACGTTCCGAGAATTCTTAGAAGCTTCGAATTTGCCCTGTGTAGCCAATTCCCCTAATTTAAATTCGATTAAACGTCCCGGCTCCTGCATTTTTTTTAATTCCCCGCAGATGGTGAGATGAGTCGACCAAACTTTCACCCAGTCCCGTGGCGGCTTGCTGCTCTGCCATCGGCGGAATGATACGTAGTGATTGGCGAAAGCAAAGAGTCGCGGGACGTTTAATCTGATTTAAAGGGACACTGAGGAGAAATTGAAGTTGGCTTGTATTGACAGAATACCAGCTCCCGATTACGAAAACGCCACTCATACTGACAACAAAGCTCTTGTAACGTAGAAAAGAGCAAGAACCAAAATACAGGTATTGCCGCCACAGGCCAAACTTGCAAGTACAAGCGTGATGACGTCAGAGGACAAAACAGTGTTGCTAGAACCAATGCTTCTAGGAACACTAGGACACGAGAAGCCACGAAGCACTGAGGCGCAGCCAATGCATGGGCAAATCTCCTTGACGTCGCCAGATGGCGCCACGTACACGGCAGCTACGCGCGAGCCTGTGGCATCGGGACCAATCAGCGCCTGCTCACCGAAGGTAGGCGGGCTCCTGGTATTCTGCTAACGGTAACAAGGTACACGGTATGCTAAAGGTGTCTTTTTGCTAGAACTTTGTTGACAACTTTGAGAGTGGGATCCATCGTAACGCTGGCAAAACTTCGGTGCAAACGTAAACGAAGCGACAGTGGCGACGACTGCAATAGCCGATAGATGCCTTCAACGTGCGGCCGGCGGTAGCTTTCTTTTCAGCTGCTGCTAGGCTGCGCTGCTGGCCGTCAGAAATCACGGAGTCTGCGTTATGTCATGTTCACGTCATGTCTCACGTCACCTAGTCCTGTGTCGACATAAGAGAATCCCAAGTTTGAATCAGAGCGGCGGTAAAAACGTTTTAAACTTCGAATCCAAATTTCTTAGAAATAAATGCATCCCTCGCCGCCGGCCAAGTGGCAGCAAAGCCATAAAATGCCAAACTATCGGATTTTGCTTTAAAAAGAAATATTAATAGAGCTCTCCTCACTGTCCCTTTAAATTTAGGAAATCGGCCGCTCAGGGAAATAATTCGAGGTTTCTCTTTGCTCGGTACGTGTAGATCGAGTTCCCATGATGAAAAGACTAGTTCAGATTCCTGTTCAGTGCATCTTTAAAGGCCACTGTTGGGGCTTAACATAAGGGGAGGTGGGACAAAATAAATACAGTAGGGAATTATACAATGCTGATAAAATACAACATACTGTAGTACAATACAATGGGGTCTGATATAATAAATACAGTGCAAATGATACAGTACAATGCTAGTCAATGCAGAGTGGCAGATAGGCTTATAGGAAGCAGGAGCAATAATAAAAAAACAAATTTTACTAGTCAAAGTGCTGGGTCGAGACATATATTCAGTATATTTATTTGTGGCAAAGTTTGATTAATGCCTGTTTGAATTTATTTGAGTTAAATTTGTTAACAATACTGCTGGTAGATGGTTCCAATTTTCTACTGCACCAGAAATACAGCTGACAAACTCCACACAGTAAGAAAGGACGTACATGAGGCTGGTGTACGTACTCGTGTACGTCCTCGTGTTCGGCCTTGTGTACGTCCTTTTTTTGTGTGGTGTTTATTTGTCAGCTGTATTTTGGCATGTTCCACCAACTAGCTCAGAAATGAATTCTTTCTATTGCAGTTGGTAGAAGAGATCTGTTGAACGCTCAGAGAATTAAAGAGGTGACGTGATGTTCTGATGGGGCTAGAAGTGCTCCCATGCATGCACTATAATAATAATAATAATTGGTTGTCGGAAATAAAAAAAGGCATTATCTGTCACTTTCGGTGGACACCACACAGTGGGGGAACGGATGAAGAAGGGAGTGGGAAAGGAAAGAGAGGCGCTGTAGTATAAGGCTCCGGAATAATTTGACCACCTGGGGTTCTTTAACATGCGCTGACATTGAACAGCATACAAGGGCTGTTTGTGTTTCGCCTCCTTGGAAACGTGGTTGCCCTGGCTGGGTGTGAATCCATGTCCTCGGGATGGACAGTTGAGTCATGCATACACTGCCTGGCTCACATCGATCCTCCCCAAAGGAGAGGTATTGCTCCAGTGGAATTTCCCGCCTTCCTGTGTCAGGAACAGAAGCCAAGCATAGGATAGTTTCCCAGAAGATGGAGTAAGACAGAACAGACAACTTCCAAGAGGGAAAATAAAAAGAAACAAGAAATGCTGACCTTCATGCTGAATTGAAAACATGAGAGGGGCACATTTGTCTGCACGGTGCACCCTCTCGCTGCTCTGGTCATGACGCTCTACAGTTTCTTCCCATCCGACCTACTGCGACCCTCTGCAAATGGGGGAAAATCCTCTCCAAAGAAACACAACAGTAGAATTGGTCGCGCCGCCTCCAGAGGCAGTTGTTTTTGCGAGACGTGCCAAAACAGGCGAAACATCTTTTTCTGAGCGAAAGGCGCGGCACGTATTTTTTATTTTTTGCTCGTGGCCACCGTGCTCGCGATTCTCCACAGAGCTGCACCAGGCTTGTGAGCGCCATTCCAGTTACACAGGTAAACGAGATTTCACTGACATGTCGTGCGAGTTATTGACGACCTTTCTCTTCTAATGCCCCACAGACCAATCGTTGTATCAAGCGCAGAGGATGCATGCACAGGGCTAGCAGTTGCACAAGGCGCACCTTCATCGTCTGTCGAATAGGTAAGCACGTTTTGACTTGCGTTCTTGTTGCCCCGTAGGGTTGGTGCAGTCAGGTACAGCCTGGTCCAAGCTCATATGTGTTCCCTACAGCTCGAGGCTAGCCTTCACTAAAGAAGTTCACACTGCAGTGTGTTATGGAGAGCTCAGTTTTTTCAAGGATTTATTTATTTGTGCATACTGCCGCCGCGGTGGCTCAGTGGTTATGGTGCTCGGCTGCTGCCCGAAATACGCGGGTTTGATCCCTGCCGCGGCGGCTGAAGCCGCGGCGGCGGCTGACTGAATATAGGCTTGTACACGACTTTGTAAGATTACAGATTCAGGTAAATAGCAGGGAAGTAAAACATCTGACATGTATTGAAATGCATCAGTCTGTGGCTATGGATAAACACACACAGAGAAACGAAGCGAAAATTTTCAACCTTTGGCTCGTACAGAAGAAATCACAGTGCATTGGGCTAGGGGCAACGTAATATGCTGCAGTGCTAGTGCTTACTATAAAGACTCCAAGAAAAGCTCACTGTATGACTCGACATGACGCCAATGACGCTGCTGCAGTGCGAATGTCGCCGTTTTCGCTTGCGCGGCTGTCTGGGCGTCGTCTGCTTGTCGTCTGCTGCCTTGTTACCCGCGGCGTCATTTTCGCAACTAATTTATTTGATATCTTATTTTTAATACCTATGGCTGGTTATAATTTAGTTCATAAGCATGTTTTTGTTATTGATAGTGGTTGAAAAATTTCACTTTTATTAAGATTAACTGCAGCCGTGTTTACCGCCGGTACCAGGATCGCTGCAAACGTTTTTACCGTGGCGGCACCCACGGCGCGGACGCGCAACTTTCAACATGCCACAGCCTTGGCGGTGCTCTCCAAATGGGAGCTTGAATCGAAGAGTGAGCAAAATACTGTTACATCTGATTAAACCAATTCTAAAAATGAATACAAAAAAATTAGGTATGGTTCAACTACTCTTGAACCTGGTTAGAAAGTGAAAGCTCATCGGTAAAATTGTTTGTACCTTTGACCTGACCTCTGACCTTAAGGACCACCCTGGTGTAGCACCATAGCAACATACCACGACTCTACAGTGGTTTGGCCTCTAAATTGCTTGAAGGTGAAAACTGGTCATACGGCGAAGGCTGCTCTAGGTACTGTAGTGAAGCTTTCACTTCAAAGCCGGCTCTACGAAGTTGTACGTTCCAGATATAACCTAACACACGACTACTTGCTTTTGGGAGCACAACTGTTGGATTGTGACTACTGTTGTGTGTCGTGTTCAGAGATTCGTATTGTTATAGTATGGCAACCAGACAAAGAATGAGACATGGTGACATACGATGATGAGATGATTTAATGGCTGCTGACTCAACTGAAGTGTTTCATCTTCTTCACTGTCCACTTCTTCTAGTTCGTGACATGACGTGGGGCTACTGAGCAATTGTCCCAATTGCGAACTGGAAGAATGGCTCTCATGATAAGAAGCAGAACATGACGATGGGCGTGACAGAGTGTTTGAACAAAGAGAAGATGCTGAAGGGCTTGCCACCACGATGGAAGAGATGAGCTTATGATTAGCAGATGAATCCTTGTCCACGAAGACTGCATAGCCACCAGTCGCAGAAGATTAGTGGGTCGCACTTGTCATGTCATGTTCTCTGGTTGGAGCCGGGGGTGGCGCGGAAGAGAGCGGCGACGTTGGGTCACATCTGGCAGGCTTGAGTAAGAGGTGCGAACCACGAGTGTGCAACCGAAGACCTCGACGGACGACAGGCTTTGAGCTCTGGGATTGGGAGGAAAAGGACTGCCAGCACCTCCACCAAATGTTACATGGCAGCCTGTTGAAGAATGGGACGTGATGACAGACGGGGATGAGATGATTTAATGGCTGCTGGTCTAGTGCAATGCAAGTTGTGATGCCCATGACGAGGTGATGCCTATTCTATTTGGTCGGCACCGCTGACTACGCAGAAGATGAGGAGGACAAGGTGTATGTGTGTCTCGTGCTCGGAAAGTGGACCCAGCTGGTTCTCGGTCTCCCGTCGTAGTCTTAATACACCCCCTGGTCGTAACACAAGTGTTCGCTTGCGCACCACTGTCCGCTTCGTCTTCTTCTAGTCTATGAAAATATCTTTTTAACCTATCTATTTTATGAAGGAGACTATCGCACTCATTTAGCGAATTTTACAAATATCATATTTCATTCCATCCTTCCGTTTTGTTAGGTAATGAGCATACTGTGTCATTTGGTGGTGTTATAAAATTCTTAAATAGCACTGGATTCTATGAACATATGAAGTTTTTTTTTTAACGGTGTAACTTGTTGAAAGGGTACCTTGGCACAGGCAAGAGGGCACCATAGCCAAGCATGGTCGGAGAGAACTGCTCACCCGCTTGGTCAGGCAAGGCCTACCGGATTTTTTTTCTTTAAAAGCAAGATTTCTTTTACCTTGTTTTATTACATCATATTTATAGTTTTGTCATATTTACATGTCGTATACTTTTCCAGCTCTTTACACTGTTTTTGGTATTGTTTAATGTTTTCTGATAGGCAGAATTTCGCATCACCCCACCCGATTTCACCCAGGATACAAAAAGCAACCAAATTTACACATTGTTTTGGTGCTTTTTGGCCTAAGTTTTCCTTGCGCTAATAAACTCCCTACTGACTAGCTTCCCTGCGTAAGACATTTGTATATATGGATCACCATGTGGTATCTGCCTGCAACTGCTAAACAATTTTCAATTCAATTTCTTGAATTCAAAATTTTGCCGTTTTGTAGCCTCAGTCGAAGAGATTTCTATGGGCAGCATTGAGTCTATGACAACACAGTTTGCACGCCCGTCGACATTCACTCCACGTTTGCAGATGTAAACAAATTTGAGCTTGTTTTTGGTCAATTCAACAACTTTTGATCCAAGATATCACTTACAGTCCAAACCAATTGGTGCACACAGTAGGTTTTATGACTGTATCTGTGACGTCATAGTCTGTTCCATCGCAGCGTCGCACTTTTGTCGAAACCCATTTTTGGTTTCAGTTTTTTGGTTTTTGGTGTTTTAAAATGCTTCTAGTCAGTATTTTGAAAAAGGGTTTTTGTTCAAAAGGTGGGGGGGACTAGGCAGTGTGGCGGCAGTATCAGCTCAGTATGTTCAAAAATAACCCTGAATTTGCCATTAAAGTACAAACCGAACAAACTGATGTAAAGGTGTCGTGCTATACTCTGGTGCTGCATATGAAGAGCATTTGTCATTTGTTATGCCCATGCTAAAGCCATATGACTGTTTCTTTAACCAGTCACTGTTAACTGATGCTACTATGCATTTGATGGTGTGGTGACTGATTGCTTGTGAAGTTCCACTTAGACCCTCTTTCTGACTGCGGTGTGGCAAACACGCTGAAAAATAAAACATAAACCTCTCTAAGTACTGAGTGCATTCAATGAAACGAGAAGCTTGAAAATGCTGTTCTGTCAGAACATGCCTCCTTGCAGTCTCTTGCTGAGTTGGACGGAAGGTACAGCCGGCCAAATCTTTAGCTGGCGTGCGCGATGGCCGCGTTTTCCGTGCTCCTGCCCCTTGTGAGGGAGCAAACATGCGAAAATATCAACTCTAAGCACAGGCTCACTTAGTCCGTGCTTAATAAGGAGCTTTCCGAAAGTTTGCTTCGTCGTAAAGAGCAGGAGCGCAGAAAAAGCGGCCGTAACGCACGCCAGCTAAAGATTTGGCCGGCTGTACTTCAGTTGGACTTATCTTTTGTATTAGCATTCCAGCTGTTTAATTAATGTGCTCTCCACTGTTGCAGAAACTGCATCAGCGCCTATTGTCAAGATATGGAGCACGGACCACAAAATAAAGAAAATGGCCTACGCTAGCAGCCTGAAAGAAGTCAAGGAACAAGCGCGTCAAAAAGGCATTTGCACCGACGTGAATGCAAAGGTGAGACCCGTACTGTGGGGTGAAATGCATCCAAAGTTAATGTCATACATTTCTTGTATTTTTGACTTGCGCAATGCATTCAAGGGGTGCACGTGGCTTTCACATCGCGAAAATTTAGAGAAAAAAAATTGCATTTTAGAAAACACCAGATTTCGTATTTAGTATAAGGTTTCTGTAATTATATTCCAAAAGATTTTGTTCTGAGAAAAGCCCAGAAATTACTTTAAAAACTATTTTTTGTTACCGTAGGTAGGGGAAAACTGGCTGAGATCTCTGAAAATGCCAGTTTTCTCAGAAGCATTTTTTGACCTGATTGCCCTGTTTGCAAAAAGCATAGCACGACAATGGCTTCATGGATATTCGTGTGCTTTGTTGCATTGTGTAATTTGGTAAAATCTGCATCCAGTGACATTCCTGTATTTCTGAATTACTGTCTCATTTTTTCACTCCATCACTAATTTGTCATGATGGTAACTAGTGCATTACACATGCAACATTAGTGCAATGTTCTGTGTAGAAATGGCTCAGATAGATAGATATATTTGGAGAATTTCACTCCATGAACCAATCCATTGGCTAAAATTTAAGAGTGACTCTAGGTTCCCACCTTGTTTTGTTGTCACGCCAGGATTTCTGCAAGTTTGGTAAAGCAATAAAGCGCATAATAATTTATAATGTCAAAGCTACATAGGATATATAAATGAAAATTTTTATTTTTGCACTACGTGCACTTCTCAGTAAGGGTGTCAGATTTCATCACTCTAAGACAAAAAAATAAAAAATTCATCTCGGAAAGCCACATCCCCTTCGCATCCCCTTTAAAAGGGGACATGGCTTTGAAATCCCCCCAAAAAATGGCCAAAAAAAATTTATTTTTTAAAAAATCTTGTTTCCGCTTGTATGCTTTGTTTTGTATGCTGTCCTGAAGTTTCATTGCTGAAATCGACCGGGAAGTGCTTTAAAAAAATTGTTTTGTGAGCCATAGCAGCTGTGCATTACGGGAAAACGATTGAACAATTCGCACTTTTCTCCGTTATAGTTTTCTTTCTAGGCACTCACCTTACAGAGCAGATTTATTCATGACTGTTTTCTCTATTTTGACCTTGTTTGTTTTGTTAAATTTTTAGGACCATACTACAGGTGAAGAGATTCGTTTTTCAAATTTTTAATATGAAATTTCCTTCTCACTCTGGATATGCCAACAGGTACTCTGCATCGAAAATAAATTGAAACCAAAATTTTTGAACTGCGAAAAAAAACTTCTAAGAATGTCTTCACCTGTTGCGTGCCAGTGCATTGAATGTTAAACCAACTTTCTGGTGCATTTTCTTAACTCTACGCCCTTTTCACAAGATTCAGAGAGAAAAATATGTATTAGAAAATAATTTTCTGCAGATATAACTGAAATTTTTTGAGAGTAGTCATAAAATTATTTGTAACCTGTTGAAAATATTTAATCTAAATACATCAAAAGACAAGAAATTTTTGCTCAAAGCCGTGTGCCCTCTTAAAATTCATTACATCATATATTGTATGACACAATCAAATAACGTTTAATAACGTTCTTGCTAGAACTTGTACATGTGACGGAGCGGTACGAAACAGTTTGGTGAGGGGAAAAAAATATAAATAGCGGTGACGTAAAATTGTATGCTAGCTTTGTGCTACGGTTTTAGACAAAAACGTTTGTGCATTTGGGTAAGTAGTCATTCTTTAGTATGTGACTGGGGTGTGTAAGTACGGGCCATTTAGCTTACTCTCGCTTAACTATCATTTGTACAAAGTGAACACTTAGCTGCCCGTACTGTTCTGCTATGCGCAAAGCAGTATAAATTTGTCGTAATCTGTGAAAATGAGATTTCAGTTCAGTTATGTTCTATTGCTAAGGTAACTAGGGTAGCTAGACAGAAGAAGCATTATCCGACACTAATTTATGACAGATAATGGTGGAATGTCGGTTGAGTGAAACATCAGATGGAGTAACATCCTCCCTGTCTCACAATTCCTAGGTTTCAGTTGGCGTAGCAACTTCTCAGTGCACGATATTATCCCAGGCTGTGTTTCCAGTGCAGATAAATTTCTCATCTTTTAGCTTTCAGTGCACTGCACTTTTGATACACTGCAGTACCTCTAAGGTTAGTGGTACACATTAACCGTTTTCAACCGAACGGATGTGTTTGTACACACGATTATTCGAGAACTTTGTAGTTTTTTATGGTAAGGCGCATAAAGCCTTTAACGGCTCATACTGTCGTCCGTTAGCAGAGGGTGTCACACTTTTGGCATCGTTTAACATTGTGTTAAAGGGATACTGAAGCAAAATCTTAAAATAAATTGTGAAAAAAAAACGTGTCATCCGCCTTTTTTGCTATAATGCTTGTCGGATTTATCAATTTTAGCAGTCAAGCTGTTGTTTACATGTAAAAGAGCAGCTCCGAAAGTTTGGTTCAGTATCATTTTAACTCAGAAACTAAAAAAGATAGGAGAAAATGAATGGTTGCTTCAGATAGAGGAGAAAAAATGAATCAGAAGCTAAGTTTGATGACTGTAGATTAACTTTATTAGTTAATTAATTATAATAAAAATTGTTGAAATTTCAACGAAATAGCGCGGACGTCAGTATAGCCACGGGAACGATGTGGCGTCACATCCACCGGAAGTCATCACGGCATAACGAAAATTGTCACAGAATGGTCGGAAAAACGTCGGATTTGTGTCAAATTAGATAGAAAAATCTGTAATTAAGCGCAGTTAACACTTAAGATCCCCGAAAGGTGCACAGTTTGGGTATCGATATAGCCACGGGAACAGTGTGACATCACATCGACCGGTAGTTGTCATGGCATAGTGTCCTTGGCTTTCGCCTCTCAACACTTTAGTTGCCAAAGTGTCCTCGCAATTTTTTCCTGTACAGGTCTTTCTCAAGGACGGATCAGAGCTGGAGGAGAGCGTGTTCAAAAAGCTCTTGAAGGAGCTTCCTCCGCAAGAAAGAACGTTTCTTGTTGGCGCTGCCTCACCACCTACTGAACAAGGTGAGATGGAATTTCTTGGTTCTCGCGCGTTGTTATTTTGCGCACGCAACCATAGCTGCAAAAGTTCACGCTGATTGACCGTGAGGTACGCGTCTAGCATTCTTATTGAAACAAAGCAAAGCCACATTGCATCTAGGCTTGCTGGGTTGAGAGTAGATCTACCGTTGATTTCACAGTAGGTTCCCTTTGGTGTTATTCTCTGACAGTGTTTATTGCCGTCTTCAAAGTAGCATTGTTTCTAGTTAGGTTCGCCGTGTTGCAGTAGATGCTTTGTTCTCTCTACTTTATGTGGTCTACATAAGTGAAGAAGCTGGCGTGGGTTACATTGCTTCAAGCACAAACCGCACTAGCTGACTCCAGGTGGGCAAAGACTCTAAGGCTGTACTCAGCAGCGTATGTATACAGCGTCGGATGCAGTAGCGCCATCTCATGAGCCTTACACACACCGTCTCCCCCCTTTTTTTTAGTGTCTTCAAAGCAGCCATGAGTTCACAAACAATTCTTGTGACAGGGTGTAGCTGCTTAAAAGTAAGAAAAGTGACGAAGGCTCAGGCACATCAATCATAACAGGTGGTAAGGTTTTGGTTATAGTACGTTGTACAGCGCACCAGTAGAGTGCTCTAGACAGGCCTGCTCATGCCTGTACGCAGACATTTCTGTATGTGCATTCCCATTAGAGGCTGAGGTGCTAAGCAGTGCAGCTGACTGCCTTGGAGGCCACAGCACTTGTCCAAAAGTCAAGCAGCCATGTCCTTACTCATGGAGTCGGTCGGTTAAAAAAAAAATACATTAATGTGGGTTGTGAGACGTATTTTTAGATTTTACGCAAGATGATAACAGCATTTATGCGGTGAGCTGCACAGCAGCAGTATCAAAACAAGCACTCTAGGAAAAGGAAGTTCTTTGGTGTTACAAGGCTATAAACAACTACGGTCTACAGCGTGGCCTTTGAATACAAATGAGGCACATTGTTGTCATTTCATTTCACTTATTTATACTGTCAGCCCTGTTCACGGGCTATAACAGGAGTGGGTAATGTGGTACAAAAAAAAATAATGATACAAACATTGAAATGGGCACAAAATTCGGTACATAAAGCGTTCGTCGCTTATACAGAATAAAAATTTGGCATATAATTCATATTGTTACGCGGCGGCCAGCCGAAGAATGAGACGTGGTGAACCATGGCTATGAGATGATTTAATGGCCGCTGGCCTAGCGTGGGCGCTCTGTCCCGCGCCACTGCCAGCTTCGTCTTCGTCACACTACCCGGGGCCACCGAGCGATCGTCCCGATCGGTGACGAACAGACGGCGAAATGGCGATGGTCTTGAGTGAAGGATCGAACAATATGTAGAAGATGGTGCAGTGCTGGCCGCCACGATGAGAAAGATGAGGGAATGAGTCCCGGGTCACGAAGCATCCGGGCCGTAGGGTGCCAGGAGCTGACGGCCGAGGTCTCTGGACGCACCGAACGGCAGAGGCAGGGGGACGGTGTCTTCACGTTGGGGTCAGTGGGGTCTTGGGTCGGTGGGGTCTTGGGTCCGTCGGGTCTTGGGTCCGTCGGGTCTTGGGTCGTCGTGTAGTGTGGTCCGGGCGGGGGACGGGGCTGGGGTGAGCGTCGAGGTCGGTTCAGGTCGGGCGGGCTGGGGCATGGCCGTGCGGCGCTGACCAGGTACTCACGGCCGACATCCACGGCAGGCCCAGGACGCCGAAGCTCCATGACCAGGATGGCGATGAAGGGACCCCAGCACCTCACACCAAATGTTACGCGGCGGCCAGCTGAAGAATGAGACGTGGTGAACCATGGCTATGAGATGATTTAATGGCCGTTGGCCTAGCGCGGGCGCTCCGTCCCGCGCCACTGCCAGCTTCGTCTTCGTCACAATATCATCATCATCAGCCTGACTATGCCCACTGCAGGGCAAAGGCCTCTCCCATGTGTCTCCAATTTGCCCTGTCCTTGAACAGTTGCGGCCATCATATCCCCACAAACTGATCTTATCCACCCATATATTTTTCTGCCGTCTCTTGCTATCTACCGTATTTACTCGCATAATGATCGCACTCGCGTAATGATCGCACCCCCAAATTTTGTTCGCAAAATTCTATTTTTTTTATTCCCCGCGTAATGATCGCACCCTGAACTTGCCGCTGCAATTTGTCGACGATGTCGAGTCTAGCCGACGATGATCGTACTTGCTATCTGCCTGACAGATGGCACATGCAGATGACCATCTTGCTCTGTCAGCATTGCGGACCTGCAGTCACATGGGCAGTCTAAATGCGGTTATACTTAATCGCGGATACCAAACTTATCTGCGGTAATCTCGAATCACGGTTCGCCGTTGTCGCAAGGCTCTCCACCGTTCTGGGTTGCGGTGCAACGAAGTGACATGGTGATCCGGTTAACCTTTATTGTTCTCGTAAATAATAAGCCCTGGGATAGGGGAAAGTCAAAAATGAATCTGCCTTGAGGATCGCTGGCCTGTACGGAGTTGCTAATAGGAGTAATAACTGCAATACAAGCTTGTTTTACGTTTCCAACCGCGTAGCAGCTGCCGCCGTTGCAGCACGAGTGACCCGATCTGCTTGCACGCGCTCCACTGCTAAGGTGGCGCTGAAATCGATCGTATATACCTCTTTTAATACGAAGCAATTAGGCTGTCAGTAAGGCAGCATTATAAGTAGAACATTCATTATAGCACTGGTCAGTTCTAAAGCGCCGTCCACTGTGGCTTCGATACGAAACAAGTTAGGCCTAGCGACGACTAGGGAGTACAGAGCGCCGTCGTCCGCCGCGCTCGCGGGCGGCATCATTGCGGTAAGCTCGCGGAATCTGGTGCTGCAAGCGTTCCGAATTTGTCGCCTACTTCAACGATGCGGCAGGGACCGGACATTTTTCGGGCTAATGGCGGTAAAATGCGTAGCTTGAGAGCCGCGGGACGTTGCTGTTGTACGCTGTTGCCGCGCTATCGGACGAGATCGAAGGCTGCATATAAGCGCCGTCGCGCAGCTCTATACACACTGACTATTTTGATGCGTTGCTCTTGAAACGGGATTTAGTGCGAAGAAAGTACTACGTTCTTGAAGTGGGCCAGCTCGCGCGCTCTTCGCACTCTTATCTTACCGGTTAACGATGTAAGCCGAGATCGCCGGGTTCGCGATAACCGCGTTTGGCGGCGTTGCGGGTAGCGCGCCCGAGTTACCCCAGTGACAAGGGTAGTCTGACCTGCAACTTTTTTTCGTTTTTGGGGCTCAAAAATTTTTTGTTAAAAATTTTTTTCCCGCGTAATGATCACACCCCTAAATTTGTGTCAATTTAAAAAAAAAAGTGCGATCATTATGCGAGTAAATACGGTAATTGCCTTCTCTGGAATCCATTCCGTTACCTTTAAGGACTAGCGGTTATCTTGGCTTCGCACTGCATGCCCTGCCCAAGCCAATTTCTTCCTCTTAATTTCAACTAGGATATCATTAACACGCGTTTGTTCTCTCACCCACTCCGCCCGCTTCCGTTCTCTCAACGTTACACCTATCATTTTCCTTTCCATAGCTCGCTGCATTGTCCTTAACTTAAGCTGAACCCTCTTTGTTCGCCTCCACGTTTCTGCCCCATAGGTGAGTACCGGTAGGATACAGCTGTTGTATACTTTTCTCTTGAGGGATATTGGTAAACTGCCATCCATCATCTCAGATAACCGGCCATATGTGCTCCACCCAATTCTTATTCTTCTAGTTATTTCCTTCTCATGATGCAGATCAGCGGTCACTACCTTCCATAAGTAGACATATTACCTTACTACTTCCTGCACCTCACTGCCAATTGCGAGCTGCTGTTCCCTTGCTAGACTGTTGAACATTACTTTGGTTTTCTGCATGTTAATTTTTAGCCCCACCGTTCTGCTCTGCCTGTCTAATTTATTGATCATGCTTTACAGAAAACAAAAACTTTGCCATCAGTCAGGCAAAGCTAAAGCTTGTGTCTTTTTTCTCTCTTACAGTAACAGACCGACGTGCAGTAAGAGAGGCTGACTCTCCTACAAAGGCTCAACGTCACGACTGCTACACATTCATCGTGGACACAAAGCGTTTGTCAAAGAATGTTCGAGAGCACCTTGAGGTTGACGCGCTGCCTCTCCCGTCACAATTGAGGCGAGAGCTGGTGCGAGTCGTCGTGGACCAAATGATGGAATGGACACCTCATCCAAGAAGAGATTTAATACGGACAGTGGCCAAGGACCTCGTTAAGAAATATCCGGGCTCCTTGAAGGACATTGCCTTTGATGGACAGGTGCTGGGGAGCGGGTACAACTCCTTGTTTCACCAAATTGAGAATAGGGTGGAGAACCTCCGCCGTAATCGGTCCGGATCACAGCCAAAGGACGGCGTCGTCGAAAGAGGAAAGAACTGCAGTTACGGATGGCAGAACGGGCGGCATCTCGCTCAAGCGGAGACGGCGGAAAGCCTGGAGGCAGAGATTGAGTTTTTGAAGAACGAAGGCTCGAAGGCGTTACAAGACATTGATGTTCCACTGGCAGTGACCAGCATGGACAGGACGTTTGCGCTTCAGAGGGAGTTCATCAACAGTGAGAAACCCTCACACGCGATGTCACTAGTGAAAGAGCAGTGGCCTCTGCTGTTTCACCAGCCTTTTTTTTACAGGCACTGCGACAACCTTCTGGGGAAAGATGTGCAGGTACAGAACTTCGAGCAGTGACTCTTAAGGGGGACACTGGTCTTGAAAAGAAAATTTTATTAATTTAGTCATAGTTATGAAATTTTCAGGGCACATGTATTTTTGTGCGCTGACTCTAGACATGCCATTTAATTTCATGTAAAACAATTCCTTGAGCACTTATGCACTTTTTACGCAAGTATTTTGCGGAGAGTTTTGAAGAAAATTTGCTGCAGGAAACTCGATGAAATGTATGCCACTGGGTTCTCTTGACACCAAGGAATACAATAAGGGTAAAATTATCATCCTGGCTCTCATAGAACTTGAGTAATAGGGTACTGAAGCTGCCACTTCAGAAACAGGAATATACACTTTCCTTCTCATTTCTGAAGCGACAACTTCAAAACTCTATAACTTAAGTTCTATGATAGGCAGGAAGACAATTTCACCCTTATTGTATTCCTTGGTGTGAAGAGAACCCAAGGGCATACATTTCAGCGAGTTTCCCACAGCAAATTTTCTTCAAAACTCTCCGCAAAATACTAGCATAAAAAGTGCATAAGTGCTCAAGAAATTGTTTTTACATGAAATTAAATGACATATTTAGAATCGGCACACCAAAATACATATTCCCTGAAGATTTCGTAACTGTGACTGCATTAATAAAATTTTTTTTTTTCAAGACCAGTGTCCCCCCTTAAAGATGCACTGAAGAGGAATCTGAACTCGTCTCTTTTGCCACGGGAGCTTGATCTACACTTTCCCAGCATTCTTAGAAACTTCGATTCATTGCCCTGTGCGGCCGATTTCACTAATTAAATCGGATTAACGTCCAGCTGCCGCCTTATTTTTTTAATTCCCCGCATACGGTAAGAGGAGTCGACCAACGCGTGGAGTACCTTTCAGGCAGTTGCATGGTAACTTTGCTATTGCTTTTATTTTGTTTCTTTTAGGCTTCCGCAAATAAATAGGTCTAGTCAGAGACTACATAGCTGCAAACTAACTAGGCCCACGGAAATAAAAATATGCTTTGCTTTTGCCAATCACTACATACCACTCCGCCGATGGCAGAGCGGCAAGCTGCCACGGGGCTGGCTGAAAGGATGGTTGACTCCTCCCATCATATGCGGGGAATTAAAAAAAAAAAGGCGGGAGCCGGACGTTAATCCGATTTAAATGAGGGAAATCGGCTGCACAGGCCAATAATTCGAAGTTTCCAAGAACGCTCGGAACGTGTAGATCGAGTTCCAGCAGTAAAAGTACGAGTTCAGATTCCTCTTCAGTGCACCTTTAATAGTTTTACATTCAGATCAGCTTTCCAGTCGTGGCTGAACAGGAGACAGGGAAATATAACTATTGTTCAGTCTTGCAAGCTTGGTATCTTTTGGTAGTTTTCTGAGCTTTTCAATGCATCTCTGCTCTTTGTGGGCTCTGTCAATCATGTTATTTCTAAAAATAGCTGAGTGAAAACCAATTATTCTACAGATACTGAAACTCTTTCGCTGAAATGGTGGAAACGCACTGGGTTATCGTGTGCTGCATGGACACAGAGTGTCAAAAGAGCGTTAGATGTCGAGAGTGGTTGAATGTGTTTGTGAATGTTGCATCTTTTTAGCCTCCCTAACATGTCTTATGTACAATCATGGACAATAGTTTTTGGGATGTGGATTCTAATTATTTCTAAGTACAGTTATTTTAAGGACAGGGTTAATTGGAGAGACATGGGAGAGGCCTTTGCCCTGCAGTGGGCGTAGTCACGGTGGTGATGATGATAAATAAATTTTCTGCAAACCCGCTTCCTTTAAACTTTTGTTCATGGCTGCGCCTATAGTGGGCTGTGGCTGGAGCCGAGCAGTGTTAGGTTTCACTGCGGCATGCACGAGTTGTTTTCTGCAATGCAGGCTCTTGTATTTCAGGCGACATTTCGAGCCAACGTGTGCAGCTATGCTGCGCTGCTCATGAAGAGCCTTGAAAAGGCTCCTTCCAAGGATGTAATGTATTTGCTCGCTGAGGCACAGTATGCAAGCAAAAAAGACGAAGCCGCCTGCGAGGCCGCCCTGATGCCCCTCTTGGCAGCTTACTTTAAGGACCGCCCCAGCGCCCTCTACCAAGTTTTCGAAGTGAGTAGTGCACGTTCTGTGAATTACTTTTGGCTGGAAAGTTCATTTGGGCGATCAGTTAAACTACCGCTGTCGTGTCAGTGCCTCATCCTGACCACAGGGTCCTTCCTGGCCACGGTCCCTTGCAAGTGTCTCGGTCGTTCATACCTCTTCTCTGTTTTTGTGGAAAATACTTCAGAAGAAAAAAAGAACTGTTGTCTGCGTTATTGTTTTTAGCGGCAATAAATAATGAAACGAGCTCTTGGATAACAGTGTTTCACGTACAAGATGTTTGAGAGCTGTTCAAGATGTGTAAATACAAAGTGTTCCGTAATTTTACGGTCATCATAGAATGCTTCTCAGGCAAACCGGTGAATTGTTCGATCTCAAATATCGCATGGAAATGGAATTCAGTCGGCAGTACTAGGTATTTTGTACCTCATTTGTTTGCGGTATTTGCCTTTGATCAGAAGAAGTTGGATCATCTGATTGTCTGTGGTGATGGCAAAGACAACAAGCCACTGTCGCATTGCTAGCACCAGTGGCGTCCTCTTGTTTTGTTTGTAGCAACTGTGACATAGATTCAAACTTGAAAACAGGCGCAAATATTTGAGACTCTCTTTCTTTTATAATGTGCTTAATAATAAAACTGGAATTCCAAAAGAGAAATACATTAATGAACCCAGCTACATTTCCGCCCGCACTGACCACCCACTTTAGGTGCCACCGCATGCTACTGCGCATGTGCACCGCCGCTTCTCCTCCTCGCCACCGTTTGACCTTTCACCACAGCGGTGCGCAGTGCGCATTTGAAAGGAAGGGTATATAAGGCGCGCTTGCCCACAGAACAGGCGCAGACACTCGCCATGGAAGGAGAAGCAACAGTCGGACGGCGCAGAAACACCGATCCAGAAGTGGTAGCTTGGGATTTGGAAAATCAGCGAGAGCGTTCCGCTTCTAGATATCCAGGCGTAACCTTAGCTAAGCCACAGCCGAATTTTTTTATGCCTTTTGTAGAAGCTGAGTTTGCATTTCAGTGTCTTTGTGCCTTTCCCTCACCTCTCGTCACCCCATGGCGAGCTGCCAATGTGTGCGGGAATTCTCTGGTTGGGGGGGGGGGGGGGGGGGGGGGGGGATGGAGCTTTTAGGCTCGCCGGACCAACGCAGCCGACTGGCCGTGGCCACGGAAACTGTGTGACATCTGAAAGAATCTTAATGATTGCCATCTCTGAACATAAATACGCAGGAATGTGAGACAGAGGAGGATGCGAGCTTGAAAAAGTCACCGGAAAGGGCTCACCAACTTTCAGGCGCTTTTGTGGGTTCTACCCTGCATGTAGACGTGTATTATTGGCTCACTTGCTCTTGATGACAGAGTGTAGTGATTGTGCAAGTTTTTTTTACGGTTTTCGCAGGTTGTTTCAAAGCCCCTTTAGCCCAGATGATTGCGAAATATATGCATTTCTATTTTCCAACTCTGCAAGCAGTGGAAGAGTCCACAGCTGTTATAGTTTCCCACTTTAACTGAGGTGAACAATATTTTCTTCTCTTTCTAGGAAGGCGCAAACATCACATCAAAGGCCCTAGAGCTGCCATCGACACCTGTTGTTGTCGCACTTGGTAAGTTAAACTTCTTTCTATACTGCATGTTGTTACGGCGCAGTAGAGAATGTAAGGAATTGTTCTGGTTCTTTTTTACTGAGTAAAAGCTTTGTTACCATAGTATTTTAAAGCAGAAAAAAAGGCGTTTGGATTTGTATTAATGGCTCATTCGACAGCTATTAATAACTTAATTTAGAGGATGTGTGGCTGCTAGAGTTGCATCCCAGTCTGGAGTTTTTTCTTTTATTGTGCTTCACTTTTGTGCAAACTGAAAAAACTTCTAAATCAGTGATCTTTGAAAGGCTGCAAGCTAGCACCAGCATACATCAGTTTTTTATTGAGTCTGAGTCTTTATTTCAGGCATATGCTTTGGAGTGTGATTGTAGTGTCTTTTATTTAATAGAAGCATTCAGTACTACGTGGTCATTGAAATAGTTTGTAGCACTCAGATTTAACTTGCTTATAGTTCGAGTTCACCGGACCAGGTTGCTTAGTAGCTACATGCTTGAAGCAAACGAAATGCTTCAAGCATGGACAAAGGATTAGAAAATTCATTAGGAATTTTTCTTTTTATGAAGAGTAAATAGTGATGCAGTTTATTTGCTATAACAAAGTCCACTGAGCACATATCTGGTAGGGGCTTAAAGTTATATGATTCTTTTTGTTAACATCCTGTTATTGCATCTTTAGAGCCACGAACTTGTATCCTATTTGAATAGGTTTCAGGTGCAAAAAACAGACGAGACACATAGGAAGGTAACAGGACGAAGCGCCAACTTCCAGCTGATTTTATTGCATGCATGAAACGTACTTTATAAAGCTTGTCGTCACATTCGCAGGAGGGTCACCTAAAGTTCAAGAACGACATGATAAGGCGCGCTCCAGGAATTTCTTCTCACAGTTAAACAATACAACTGATGAGTCGCTTACGCACATGTCGCCTTTCTTTTTAATAAAAAACGCTTCTATCAATTCCCTAGCCGTAGTGTCATTGCTTTTGCCCAGAATGCGCACATCAGTGAAGCATGGCTCACAATTGCGGGACGGGCACTTACTCATGTGCTTAGTTAGATGTGTGCCTTCCTTTTTCTGCTCTACATTTCTCTCATGTTCCCTCGTTCGCTCATTCAGGCACCTGCCTGTCTGACCTATGTAGGAGTGCCCGCAAGACAGGGGGATTTCGTAGACAACGCCTTCAGCACATTTCACGAACGGGCTCCTGTGCTTTGTTCCGCAGCCTCGATCCTTGGTGTTGTCTTTATCAGTACGGGAGCAAAGGCCACCCAGCTTTCTCGGTGCCGAGAAGGCAAGCCGTACAGCATGGCGGCTGGCAACTTTCTTCAAATTATGGGCCGCACGATGCACGTCTGGCACCACCACAGGTCTTACCTCTTCTCGAGGGACCTCTGGCCTAGCTCTACCAGTACTATTCTTTGTCTTGTTAAGGAGGCTTTCAACTACCGCAGTCACGAGCGAACGTGGGAACCCGGCTACAAAAAGCCTAGCCAATTGGTGATTAAAACTGTCCCGCATTTTGTGAGGGCATGACTCTTTGAGTGCCGATTCAAGGCAAAGCGAAGCAATCCCACGTTTCACAAGTTTAGAATGGCAGGAGTCAAAAGGTAGCAGTGCGCTTTTCCGTCCAGTGCTTCCTTCGTGGGGTCACGTAAAAAGAATGAGCAAGATCCTCAGGTCGGAGTTATGGCGCCAGAATCGCCTTTTTTATGACCTTCTGCGTGTTGCCTGCTTTGCACAAAGTCCTGCATGTGTCGCTGAGGACACTTTTCGGTCCATCACCAAGTTGGCCTCAAAGATGACTGAGCAACAGTGGACGTGCATGCTCAGCTGTTTGCTGAGGGAAGCAAGAAAGGTGGTGAAGGATTGGTGATAATGGGTGATGTACATCTGCCATAGAAGATGAAATCTGTTTTGGAAAAAAGACCGAAGTGCGCAGTGGAGCCACAAGTGCCGCCTCAAAATCTATTAGCCATCAGCCGACAAAATTGCAAGAAAAGCCACAGCGGAGATGCGAGAAAAATGCCTGCTGGAAGGCGTTGAATCCCTTCTAAAGTCAGGTTATCCGAACACCACAAGAAACAAGGGAATGTCGACGGAAGCCATTGTGCCGTACTGCAGAAGGAATCAACTGCGTCTACTACAAGCTGATAAGGAGGGCGGATTTGTAGTCCTCTCGGATGATAACTTCTCAGCGAGAGCAACTCAGGCGGTTAGAAAGAATTTTGTTCCAATTTCTAAAAAATCTACAAAAGTGAAATCGGCCGCGATGGCCTTATGCGATCATTTGGGGTTGAGCACCCTTACTAACCAAATTAGAGATAGCAAAAAGAGCGCGCTCAATGTTTTCTTTTCTGTCAAAACTCACAAGGAAAGCATGCCGTTTAGAACTATTGTAACTGAAAAAGGCACGTGGCAGAAAAATCTTAGCATGTATTTGGCTAAGCACCTGTCTAAGCTGCATGTAAATGATCCTTTTTTGACGAAATGGTCAAATGAAATTTGTGACTTTTTTGAAACCAACCCTGATGTTGGGAGTGCTTTTTCAGTGGATGTAGTAGATTTGTTCTATTCAGTTCCTCATGGCCCCTTGTTCTCCGCTGTTAGGGAGTGCATTGAAGATAATGACCCGAATTCTTTTCAGAACTCAGCCGGTATTTCCATAGATGACTTTTTAACCCTATTACAGTTTCACCTGGAATCTACTTTTATCACTTTTGACCAGCAGTTTTTTCTGCAGAAGTCAGGCATATGCATTGGGTCCTGTGTGGCACCGGTGCTATGTCACATCTTTTTATCTCATATTGACCAAGCTCTGCAGCAAGTTTTACCCATTGACAAGGTTTTTAAAGTTTTTAGGTATGTTCATGATTTTATGATTGTTTTAACTAAAGAAGGTCTTTACAACCTTAACGAAACAGTGCACAGTGTTTTATTTATTTTTAGAGAGCATGGAAAGGGTCTGGAGTTCACACACGAACTACCTGATCATGATTTGTTACAGTTTTTAGACTTGAAAATTGAGTTCTGTGGTGATCGGGTCTGTTGGTCATATTTTCTGCGTGCAAAGAAGCAGCTGCTACCTTTTGACTCCTGCCATTCTAAACTTGTGAAACGTGGGATTGCTTCGCTTTGCCTTGAATCGGCACTCAAAGAGTCATGCCCTCACAAAATGCGGGACAGTTTTAATCACCAATTGGCTAGGCTTTTTGTAGCCGGGCTCCCCCGTTCGCTCGTGACTGTGGTGGTTGAAAGTCTCCTTAACAAGACAAAGAATAGTACTGGTAGAGCTAGGCCAGAGGTCCCTCGAGAAGAGGCAAGACCTGTGGTGGTGCCATACGTGCGTCGTGTGGCCCATAATTTGAAGAAAGTTGCCAGCCGCCATGCTGTACGGCTCGCCTTCTCGGCACCAAGAAAGCTGGGTGGCCTTTGCTCCCGTACTGATAAAGACAACACCAAGGAACGAGGCTGTGGAACAAAGCACAGGAGCCCGTTCGTGAAATGTGCTGAAGGGGTTGTCTACGAAATCTCCCTGTCTTGCGGGCGCTCCTACATAGGTCAGACAGGCAGGTGCCTGAATGAGCGAGCGAGGGAACATGAGAGAAATGTAGAGCAGAAAAAGGAAGGCACACATCTAACTAAACACATCAGTAAGTGCCCGTCCCGCAATTGTGAGCCATGCTTCACTGATGTGCAAATTCTGGCCAAAAGCAATGACACTACGGCTAGGGAATTGATAGAAGCGTTTTTTATCAAAAAGAAAGGTGACATGTGCGTAAGCGACACATCAGTTGTATTGTTTAACTGTGAAAAGAAATTTCTGGAGCGCGCCGTCTCAAGTCATTCTTGAACTTTAGGTGACCCTCCTGCTCATGTGACGACAAGATTTATAAGTACGTTTCAAGCATGCAATAAAATCAGTTGGAAGTTGGCGCTCCGTCCTGTTACCTTCCTATGTGTCTCGTCTGTTTTTTGCGCCTAAAACCTATTCAAGTATGAACCAAAACCAACTAGCCCAGCAGCAAGTGCTCTTAGAACTTGTATCCTTGTCATGTATAATTTTTCGTTTATGCTGTTCAGGCAGCCCAGGATTGTTCCCTCATTTCTCTTGCGTGTTTGCCAACTTCTTACAGGTGGCATTCACGGCAATGAGTGCTACGTGTACTACCAGCAGGAGGTCCTGATTGACTCGCCCACCGACTTCAGCGAGGCTACTTGCCTCATGTTTTTGGCACACTGTGTGTTTAATGTTGAGCATGCCAATGCTGCAGCCACAACAATGGAATTCCTTCAAAGGTAAGCTGTCTTGCTCGTCAGATCATGACTCCTGCTTTGTCCTCTCTCTCTCTCTCTATATATATATATATATATATATATACATTCTCTTACATCTCTATATAATTAGCAAGTGGTGTTGTTATGTCCTGCTTTTTTGTACACTGCCTTACCTTATATATCCAAGGTTTGGGCATGGAAGTCAGGTCCAGCTCCTTTTTTTTCTTTTTTACCGTATACAGTAATCCCTCGTTATAACGAAGTCAGCGGGACGGCGAAAAAATTCGTTATAAGCGATAATTCGATATAAGCGACCGCTCAAAAAAGCTAAAACTGTCGAGATTTAATTGCGCCACAACTGCGAGGAAGCTGGCGGATGACCTTGAGCCGCTGCCTAGCAACCGCTGCAGCTGGCGGACGCTGCGCGGCGTCCGCCAGCTGCGGCGGTTGCTAGGCAACGGCTCAAGGTCGGTCTCTGTGCCTCCTCGGAGCACCGCCACAGCGAAATCGCAAGTTCGTGGCCAATGTAGCTTTCGCTAGAAAATTTTCTCGTAAAACATTTGTTCTGCCAGCAACTTCGTTTTGGTCAGCGATCCTCAAAGATGATACAGTTTTCAAATTGCTTATACCAGAGTTTATTATCTATATCAAGAACAAGCTTTAGCTCATTTTTGTGATCCAGACGGGATCCAGGCTGATCGACAGGCTGGCAGGCCACGGCCGGTCTCGATGCGCGCTCGCTCGCTCGCGCGTCGAGACCGGCTCCGGCTCAAAGGAGCGCGCCCTACGTCATCATGACGCTGCCGCTCGCCGCGCTCGCGTTGGGTCCCGCTTCCCGTCATCGCGTTTGCCGCGGGCAGCCCGTCGTTGACATCTAGCAGGTTGGACGCAAGCGGCGCGCTGCGATCGGACGCTGCGGCGCCGTTCGCAACCTCGCGCCGCGTTGAATCGCGCTCGCTTTTCACACATGTCTTCCCGCCGTAACAACAAAATTCAGTGACCCTAACGCTCATTTAGACCGTTTGTCTAGTCGAATGGCGCGAATCGAGCATGACCGGCCACTTTTCCGCATTCAAGACACCGCGGTTTTCTGGCATCGCAAAGCGCGACGAAAACTTTATTGAAGCAAAAAGCTTCACTAGGCTCGTCAACACCGCGCTTCGCGTGGGCGCCGCCGCCGCGCGCCCTTCCCCCTCCGTGCCACCCCCTCCGTTCTCCTCCTCGCCACCGGTTTACCCTTCGCCGTTGCTAGCGGTTCTTATCGCGTTCTTATAGCGTTATCGCAAGGCGTTGTGATAACGCGTTGTGATACGGCGGACATAAAAGAGGCCGCGCGCCGCGGCGCTTGCGCTCCATCGCCACTTCTCCACGCCACCGGTTTACCCCTTGCCGCTGCTGCACGGTCTCGCCGCGGTCCCAAGAGAAGGTTCTTTCGCAAGGCGTTGCGAGAACGCACGTGTGAGCGGCGGCGGCTGCCGTAGAAGAGACGCAGACATTCACCATGGAAGGAAGAAAAGAAGACCCAGAAGTGGTAGCGAGGAAGTTGGCTCAAAATCTACACCGCTACCGTGGTGCTCCCATTGCCTTGTGCGCGAACTGCGACAGCCATGACGTCAAACAAAGCATAAATGCAGCTTTTCGCTTGCATATCCAGGCTTAACCAGAGCTAAGCCACTGCCATTTTTTTCGTGTGGATTCTGTCACGGGGAACACCAGGAATGCGCTTCCGACCGAGATTAACGGTTCGGGCGCGCTGCACCATGGAATTTGGTCCCGCTGAGCAGGGGACACTCGACACTCTCTTGGTGCTGGTTACTAAGCAGGTCATCGATCGTGGGTTTGGTACTTTTGTGGCCTGTTCTATGCCTGCATGAGTTTAATTCGTCGGCGGTATTAATTTCGCACTGCATGCGCAAAGGGGCGCCGCCACGGCGGCGATGCCTACGCTCGCCACTTCGCTCTAAGCGGGTCAAGCTCTTCGTGCGCTTCGAGTAATGCGGCTTAAAATGCATGCGTTTGGGTTGGGACCGGAAGAAATTTCGAATAAAGCGATATTTCGAGTAAAGCGATTTCGTTATAACGAGGGATTACTGTATGTTCGTGTTAGGGCCCCCTTCTTTTTGTGGTTTTGACAGGGTGCAGTCTTTACACAGGATAGGCATTTTAATGTAAATATTTCCAGGTAGAGCGGAGCCTCGATTACGTGGCCCCTTTTTATGCTGTGACATGTATTTTTATGACGAATTAGCGCAGCCCTTGCGAATCTTTTAAATACATAACCCACTGCAAGTGTGGACGATAGGACGTGCACCTGGCGACCGGTGTGAACTAACCACACGGAGTTGAGCAGGTTGCTAGATCAGTTTACTGGTGAGCGTCACTTGATTGTTAAGTTAAAGGGACTATGAAATGGTATTTAATGTGGCTAACAAAAAGCGCACGAGCAAGCCACTGCGAGAGAAAGAAAAAAAAATAAAGCAGGTCACTATTGCACCCCACCATGCCCCATTCCGGCCATGTCAGTTGGGCATGCCCAGTGAGAAGGCTCACCGAAAGTGCTCATTCGCCTCACTGGGGTAGGGATGTCTGAGGACGCACGGCGAGATGCTGCCGTAATCGGTTTTGAGCAGCAATTTTTAAAAATGGCTTGTAAATTATAGAATCCATGCAGAGCTTTCAAATTTAACTCGAATGCTCGCAAAGACTACCTGTAGAGGTCTGTTGCATTAGAATATGACCAAAATCATTTCATGGCCCCTTTAAAGGTGCATTGAAGAGGAATCTAAACTCGTATTTTTACCGCTGGAATTCGATCTACACATTCCGAGCATTCTTGGAAACTTAGAATTATTGCCGTGTGCGGCCGATTTCCCTAATTTAAATCAAATTAACATCGGGCTCCCACTTTTTTTGTTTGTTTGTTTTATTCCCCGCAGTCGGTGGAAGGAGTCAACCAACCTTTCACCCAGTCCCATAGTGGCTTGCTGCTCTGCCATCGACGGAGTGACACATAGTGATCGGGGAAAGCAAAGAGTTTTTATTTCCGGGGGCCTAATTTGCAGCTGTGTAGTCTCTGACTAGACCTATTTATTCACGGAAACCTAAAAGAAACAAATAAAAGTGAAAGCAAAGTCGCCACGCGACTGCCTGAAAGACAGTCCATGTGTTGGTGGACTCCTCCCATCGTATGCGGGGAATTCAAAAAAAAAAAAAAGGCGGGAGTCGGACGTTAATCCAATTTAATTAGGGAAATCGGCTGCACAGGGCAATAAATCGAAGTTTCTCAGGATGCTGGGAACGTGTAGGTCGCGTTCCGGTGGCAAAAAGACGAGTTCAGATTTCTCTCCAGTGCACCTTTAAGATGGCCAAAGCTCAGGCCTTGACCGACAGCCTGATGCCTTGACTGACATCGGCTGAATGAGTCTGGTGGGTGGTGCGTCGCCACAAGGAAACTATTAGCGTGGAAACTAATAGAAAGCTATTTACAAGGAAACTATTCAAAACTAGGAAACATTAGAAACTAAAGGAAACTATTAGAAAGCTATTAGCGTGGATGCACCCCATTCTAGCTTTTGTGCAGCATAATATTTTGTCCTTGGTGTGAACGCCGAGCACAGAAGGCGAGTTAGCAACGCTGGGGCACCATGTTTTCACAGTTCCAGGCGGAGTGTGGTGCATGCCACAACACGTCTGTGGTCGTACCGAGTGTGATAGGCAGTTATCGTAGTCTATTAGCTCCCAGCAGAAAGTACCACGTGGTAAAAATCATGCACACATGAAAACAGTTTTGGCTGACAATTTTCTTTTTTTTTTTTCGAATTACTGGCTGCCAAGTAGGAGGTGCGGCCCTTACACTCTTATATACGGTAATTCACGTATGCAGAAAACCAAAGTAATGTTCAACAGCCTAGCAAGGGAACAGAAGTTCGCAATTGGTAGCCAGGTGCTGGAAGTAGTAAGAGAATATGTCTACTTAGGGCAGGTAGTGACCGCAGATCCGGATCATGAGGGGGAAATAACTAGAAGAATAAGAATGGGGTGGAGCACATATGGCAGGTTCTCTAGGTGATGAATGGTCGCTTACCAATATTCCTGAAGAGAAAAGTCTAACACAGCTGTATCTTACCGGTACTCACCTATGGGGCAGAAACGTGGAGGCTAACAAAGAGGGTTCAGCTTAAGTTAAGGACAACGCAGCGAGCTATGGAAAGGGAAATGATAGGTGTAACATTAAGAGATCGGAAGAGGGCGGAGTGGGTGAGGGAACAAACGCGGTTTAATGACATCGTAGTTGAAATCAAGAGGAAGAAATGGGCTTGGGCAGGACGTAATGCGAAGGCAAGATAACCGCTGGTCCTCAAGGGTAACGGAGTGGATTCCGAGAGAAAGCAAACGTAGCAGGGGACGGCAGAAAGTTAGGTGGGCGGATGAGATGAAGTTTGTGGGAATATGGTGGCCGCAATTGGCAATTGACAGGGTTAATTGGAGAGACATCGGATAGGCCTTTGCCCTGCAGTGGGCGTAGTCAGGCTGTTGATGATGAAATGTATAATGAGAGAAAGCCCCAAAAAAGTGCACTTGCGGTATTACATTGAGGTGTCCTAACGGTGTCAGAAATGTGAATGGCTTTCATAACTTTGCCCTTTACAGGCAGATCAGAAATGTGAATGGCTTTCGTAACTTTGGTTCTTTGCAGGCAGATCTTTGAGTTGGACCCCAGGTGGGGCAGGAAGAGAAGGGGAGGCCAGAGGGTGTGGACCCCTGTCCATTCAAAAGTGCTGAAACTCGAGCAGATGTTGCGGACCACTGCCCACGCTGAGTGAGTGTAGTGTCTTACCTCTTTCATCTGTTACAGCCACGTGCTTACAGCGGGAGCCACAGTGGAGAAAATACAGCATGGTTTCTGTAGTAAATTTTACTTCTGAGTTATTCTGATTTGATGGTTAGCAGCGAAATTGCTGGATGACTGTCCTGACTGTAATTGTTGCAGTTATAGTAGGATACAACTTCAGGGGGGGGGGGGAGGGTCTTAGAAATAAATTTTTATTAATGAGGTCACAACCATGAAACATTCAGGAAACATGCATTTTCGCGTGCTGATTCCAAATATCTAATTTAACTTTATGTACAACAAGTCCTTGTGCAATATGTTGGGTAACTTTTGTCGAGAGTTTGAAAGAAATTCTACTGCAGGAAACTTGTTAGACTACATGCCATTGGTTTCTCTTGACATTAAGCTATGCAATAAGGGTGAAATTATCACCCTGCCTGCTATAAAAGGTGAGTTATAGGATTTTCAAATTATCAGTTTCTTCCTGTTTGGGAAGTGGCAAATTCAGAACCCTGTAACTCGACTTCTGTGATAGGCAGGATAATAATTTTGCCCTTACTGCATAGTTTGATGTCAAGACAAGCCGATGGCATTCGTCCTAGCAAGTTTCCTGCTGCAAAATTTATTGAAAGCTCTGGGCAAAAAGTTACATAACACATTATAGTTACATAAGTGTACAAGGACTTGTTTTTCATAAAATTAAATCACATATTTGGAATCAGCAAGCAAAAATACATTTTGTTTCTTGAAGATTCCATTATTGTGACTTCATTAAGAAAAATTTTTTTTCTAAGACCAGCTTCCCCCCCTTAAGAAAACAGCAGTCGTTAACACTGGGTCACAGTCCGTGGCGTCCTGTATTACTCCGCAAGGCAATCGCAACAGTAAACGAAATCAGCTTTTTCCTGTTTGACTTTATTAAACAAGCCAGGTATCAAAATTGTAGAGCTTAGAATTTTTTCTTATAGTCATCTTCTTGTTTTGGTAACAAGAAAAGTGACTGCTTTTTTTGTCTTGGAGGAAATCTGTGCTGTGGTACTGAATGTGGGCAGAGCTTCACTGCAGACTTAAGCTGTATCCTACCTATATATATTAATTTGATGATTGACAACAAAAATAATTATAAAGTGACAGTTTTTTTCTCTAATGAATGCCTTACTGCATATTTTATATATTTTTAGCGGTTCATTAATATCACAGATACTGTTTACCAAAGTGTTCTGGCAGAACTTTGTTACCTCTATGCCAAATTCACAGGCAACCTTCAATGCAGAGAACAGTCCTCCTTTAGATTGGAGGCAAGAAATTTGGAATTTGTCTTTAATAGCCTAAAGTTAATTTTGCTTCTGTGGTTGGGAAACTTGAAAAATGGGATTGTGGCAATTTAGTTTCCATGACGAGCTAAGCAATAGAAGAGTAAGGAACAGTCTCATGGCTAAAATATTAGTTTAGCATGTTCAAGGTTTCTTCTAAAATGAGGGTAGGGAGTTGAAAACTCGCACTGTAAGGAAGATGTGCATTAGATATATGACTAGTCTCCCAATGTAAGTTTATGGTCTGTCTACATCCGATGCAGTCCGATGCATCTTGAAAAGTAACATACATGTCACCTCAAAGCCGGTCTATGGCATTTCGTCAATAATTTCAGAATCTAGATACTGATTTAGCATGTCATCCAGTACAGAATTAATACTGGGGTGTGTTTTAAAGGTGCACTAAAGAGGAATCTGAACTTGTCTTTTCACCGCTGGAACTCGACCTACATGTTCTGAGCATTCTTAGAAACTTCGAATTATTTTCCTGTGCGGCCAATTTCCCTCATTTAAATCGGATTAAACATCCCAGCTCCTGCCTTTTTTTTTTAATTCCCCGCAAGCGTTGGAGGAGTCGACCAATCTTTCAGCCAGTCCCGTGGTGGCTTGTCGCTCTGCCATCGGCGGAGTGATACGTAGTGATCGGCGAAAGCTAAGAGTCCACACGTATGTTTATTTCCGTGGGCCTAATTTGCAGCTATGTAGTCTCTGACTAGACCTATTTGTTCACGGAAACCTAAAAGAAACAAAATAAAAGCGAAAGGAAAGTCGCCACGAGACTGCCTGAAAGGTACTCCATGCGTTGGTCAACTCCTCCCACCGTCTGCAGGGAATTAAAAAAAAAAAGGTGGGAGCTGGACGTTAATCCAATTTAATTACTGAAATCGGCCGCACAGGGCAATAAATAGAAGTTTCTAAGAATGCTGGGAACGTGTAGACCGAGTTCCCGTGGCAAAAGAGACGAGTTCAGATTCCTCTTCAGTGCACCTTTAAGCTTGGGAGTTGACGCATATATTACTAACCTGCTTTATGCTATATGAATCAGCGACTTAGAATCCTTGTTTTTAAAGTATTCTTTCTACTACTATACTCTGTTCTTTGCTTTTCAGGTGAAGCTTCATGCAAGCCGCATGGCACAAGCTTCAAAATGGGGCGATAAGTTTCAAGTTTTAATTTTGATTAATTGCTTATTAAGTGGGCCAGATGGGAATGCCAGCTGTGATAAAGAGCTGGTGGAGTGTTTCCATCTCTCAGTTACATTTGTAAAAAGGCCCTTACACATGTTTCTGGTGTTCAGCATCAACATTTGAATGATAAAGGACATGAAAAAGCTTCCAATGCAGTTTCTCTTTCGATGTGTATACTTTGTTTTCTGCCTTATAGGCAAACGGCATCACTCACAATAAAGTGAACTGTTTGTTCTGTTTTGCTGTATTCACGTGTTTTGACTAACTGCCATTTACAGGTGTTTTGACTCAGAACAAAGCACTCCTAGCTAGTTACTCTCACTTGCATGTAGTTTTCCATGATTATTAAGGGGGGACGAGCATTTTAAAACAAACATTTTTATTTATGGCTAGAATGTCATGAAGTTTTGCACGAAGATGCATTTTTCGCTTCTGATTCCAAATATATAATCATAATTGAGGTGGTGATCTTAAATCTTACAAAGTCTAGAATGCATTTAGGTGATTTCTTACGCAGGTTTAACAAACTTTCTCATTGCATTTTGTTGCGTTTATTTACATGAATTGATAGCCAGAGAGTTCCCATACACGGTGACATTCTTTGTTTTTCTCTGAAAAGAGATGTCATCCTGGTATACTGTGTCGAGAGTAAAAGGTCGCAGTATTTGACACTGCAACTTGTTAAGCTAATTGTAGATTGCTATTTATATGTGGCGTAAACAAAAGAAGTAAGAATGTCATCGGGTATGGGAATTTGCTGGCTATCAGTTCCTGTAATTAAAAGCAACACAATGTAATGAGAAAGTTGATTAAAGGTGCATAAGAAATTGCCTAATTACACTCTAGAATTTAAGATAACTTTTGATCTAAGATCAGCAGCTCAATTAGGACTACATTTTTGGAATCAGAAGAGAAAAACACATCTGTGTGTGAAATTTCATGAGATTCTATCCATAAATAAAAAGGTGAGGTTTAAGGCCCTCGTCCCCGCTTAAATTCAACCAGAGAAGTGGTGGAATGCTTTTTGTGTTACTCAGAAAGGCTATTTATATCCAGAGGTTATCCCCAACTTCCGAAAGAGTGTAGAGGACACAACTCAATGGTTCACAGCACAGGAAGAAGCTGCTGCAATCAACTGAAATTGAAATCACTATCCTCGCACGTGAGGAGGTGTGGATTTGTCTTGTGCTTTCCCACATCCATAGTGATTTTTGTTGTGTGCTGAGAATCCTTATGAATTCTCTTGTTAGCATGAACTAAGTAGTGAACAAAACCAAGCTTTTGACCGCCACCACCTCGTTTATAACTATTTCAATTGAATGCACTATTATATGACAAAATAACAAACAATGTATGCATGAGTATTTACTGTATTGACTCGCATAAGGAACTCACTTTTTTTTCCAGAAAAGTCTGCGCTAGTTTGACGAGAGTTCATACTGTGGGAAAAAAAAAAGTTTTTTTTTGTAACAGTCAAAATTTCGTATCATTCTTTATGGCCGTTTGTTGGTCCTTTCATCCATCCATCCGACACCAACAAAAACATGCGGTTGACAAGCTGTCTCCCTGTGATCATGTCACAGGTGTTTAGCATCATTTGCTTCAGAATGTGTTTGCTGTCTCATGGCACGATTCAATAATTTTATGATAGCTGACAGCGCCAGCCAATCGTGGCGCGGTAAAGTGAACGTGCTGAACACCGATCCTGAAGTTTAGGTCTGCATTTTTTTACGCGAGGTTAAAAAAAAAGTAAATTCTCAACGTAAAAAAAAAAACGAGGGGGGGGGTGGAATCAGTTCATTGTCTGAGTTATGGTATCTTACCGGTGATACCTCCACTGGTCAATGAGCTAAACATGGAATGATTAAAAAATCTTTTGTGTTATAAACGCTGGGCAGGGCTAACCATGCTTTTGTTTCTCGCACATTTCGAACTAGATTTCACCGCATTTTGTTAACTAGCCACCCATAAACACTTGTGCATTGTTACATCTATGCACAGAATTGCAAACATATTTAAGTTGTCATTCTTTCCAAGAATAATTCCAGAAGGGAATTTGCTCCTGGATAAGATGCTGTTCGTGCCCGATTTTTCATCTGCCATAGTAAGCATCACATGAATCTGTTTCAGATCATACTTCCACTGTACTGTTTTATGCATCGTGGAAAAAATTTGTAGCTGAAAACTTTATGCTTGCTATAGAATATATTTTGTCTCCTCTTTAGTTACAGTAATAGTTGTTTGTATCGTTTCATATTGTAATTGACCTCACATTTTAGTTTGCACTTTTTTTTACCTTTGCATTTGTAATATATCGTCCTATGATAGTGCCCGATGGGCACTGAAAGTATTTGTAATAAATAAATAAGCAATGCAAACAACATATTATATTTTTGCTAGTTCAAAGAACTCTGCCACATTCGAAACTGGAGCAGTGCTGATGAGCTGTGTTTTGAAAGTCTACCTTCAGGTGAAGGACATTTACGTATCATCTGATGGTTTTAATTTCGCAAACGAAGATTCAAGGAGGGGTCTATCTATGCCTAAGGCGGATATGGTTGCAGTTTATGAGGCCTGTGTGAGATCAAGCGACGAATCTCCTAGACTACGGGGCTTTTTTGCACCAATGTGAGCACATCCGTCTAGCCTCTATAATGGACTTCTTCAGTGAGGTGCACTCTGCAAAGTACAGGTGAACCCCACTGCAACGATTACTGAAAAATTTTTGTGAAGAATTTCATTACTGTTGTATTGTGAAATTTGCTGTCATTTCTTTGATGAGAACGATAACAGATTTGAATAAACAGTTCAGAAATGATTTGTTTCCGTACACCTCTCGGCTCTGGTGGCTGCCCCGATTTCGACATCAGCACTGGGGCGTGATTTTCACAATTCCTCGTTGTATCGTGTCCCGGTGTTGCCAGTTTCACTACCAATCTCTTAGGCCCTATCAGGGTTGTTCAGTTATCTGAAAAAATTCCTAATTAGTCTATTATTTTCTTCATATACATACACTGCTGCAGAGTCGTCACTGAATGTAGGTGATTGGGCAAAGCCCACATAGTAAAGCGAACATGCTGCAGTAAGAAGTGTCTGCCATGTGATGGGCCCGAAACGGGAAGGCAGAGATGGTTGAAAAGTTAAAGAGGCAGAGTAGCTGATGCATCAGCTCTGCCAGCATTTGCCTTCGTAGGTAGGTTATGATATGCTGAGCTGAGCCTTGGAAGTCGGAGATCTGTTATTGCTCACATTTTGCAACTCGGACAAGATAAAATAGAACTGAACTCCTGTTAGAATCGATGATGAGCAATATGGAACCAAGAAACTTTGTTTCATCTTTGCTGTTCTTACTTTGAAGAGCCGTGCCATTTGTATCATTCACAGTTTCGGTGAGCCTCCCGCTCTTATCGTGGCTTTCTTTTTGTGCATTGCGGAGAAAAAATGCAACACGTATGAGTTTCCTGTACAGTAACTGTTACTTCAGTTCGCGCTGCACAGGCCGTGTAGCAGCAGTGTTCATATGTGGTGCATGATGTGGTGAACCAAGTGCCCGTGTTTGGGAAACATTTTTGTCACCACTTCAACAACATACCAACTTGAGCGACCATTTTTGGTGAATCCAAGCACGTTGTTAAACTTTGTAGGCATTTTTGGATGCACAGAGATCGGCGGTTTGATGACTGTATGCCTTTACTACAAAATAAATTGCTGAGTTCATGTTTGCAAAAGTTTTGTTGAAATGCAACCCTGGTCCGAAAAAAAAAGATAGTTGTGCAGGGAAGTTGTTTGCGTTACTTTTATGGTTTGCTGACGGGGAATCAGAAATACTTAATTGTGGTGATGTTCATTTTGGCTGTTCTCCACTCAGGCGATTAGTCTGTCATGAGCAGACTGAGATGATTGCAGCGAATCCTTGAATTGCTATGTCTCATATCAGTGTCATCCTAGAGGAATGGCCTCACAGGCCTAGAGGAGCTGTTTGCTTGGGTTTGAGGTCGCAGTTGTCCTTCTCTTAGGTGGCTGGGTTTTAGGCGCTCTCGGTCTGAAACCTTCACTTGAGAGCTTTCTGGTGTGGTTAAACCTACCTCATTGTCATAATGCCTGGCATCCTGATGAAGTGGCTGATGTAAAAGAGACTTGTACTTCCCGAGTGCTGTTAAATGATACCTTAATGTATCGAATAATCCAAAATACATACTGATACGAGGTAGCAAGCCAAGGACGACATGATAACAGATGAAATAGGATTTAATGGCTCCGGGCCTAGTGCGAGCGCTTTGTCTCACGTCATTGCCCGCTTCTTCATATTCTTCACAACAATACGATTATTTTAACGTCAGGTACACCATGTACACGCGTTCAACATGTTTTCACCAAAGTCATCTTTGTGTGATTACCATCTCATCCCTGTTTTAGTGTATGCACGATTGAAAATGTGCTCTTGTATTCGCATTTCCTTATTCCCTGTTATTTTTATTCTATATTTTTCTATTCATTGATCTGCATAGAGGTTCTAGCTCTTTATAATTTCTGTACGTAAAAATGATCGGAGTGACTTCCTACTACTGCTTCCGTCGCCTGCCTTTCCACATTGTTATTTTATTACCCAGGGCTAGCTGCTGGCAAAGGGTCTAAAGCAATGTTGTATACATATGTGGAGGAGACAAAGATGTACACGATAAAGAAAGAACTGGGATGTATATCCTCTATAGTCAGTTGTGGGTCTGGCTATTGGCAGTAAGCTCCTTAATGAAGGAAGTGCTTTTGTGGAGCTGGGAGGTACTGTGGTCCTGTCTTTTGAGAAGAAATCAAACAACCGCAACCGGCAGAACTTCTTCACTCGGGTAAGCATTTTTTTTTAGTGAATGTACATGCATGCAGTCGGGAATGTGCGGTGGTGCACGCATAGAGCACTTAGGCAGCTTTGAGTCTCAATACAAACCAACTGCTTCATTCTTTGTTCACCAGCTTCCCAGCTCTTTTCCCTAAACCTTTCCCCATTCTTTCTCTTTTCTCTCACCTGCGTCTTCAATCTGACTGCGTGGAGGAGGGATAATGAATCTGCCATTTGGCACGATGGCAGCGTCGCAGTGCCAAGTCTGCTTTGCTTATTACAACGTGTATGTGTGTTTACATGTGGGTTTGGTTTTGGTCACTTTTTTTTTTTGTACGCCTTAAAACATTGTTGGTCAAATGTTTAGGGGAATCCCCCAAGGTGAAGTAGATTTGTAATAAGGCAGTATTATTACAATAAGGGAGTATTATTATAATAAGGGAATATTATTAGCAATCTACTCTACTTTGGGGGATTCCCCTAAACATTTGACCAACACAGTTCCCACTTCGAATTATTGATCAATTCGCTCTCACCCTACCATAAGCTTGCCGTCCCGGTTAGCTCAGTTGGTAGAGCGACTGCTCCGGTGAAGCGGTGGTCCCGGGTTCGAACCCCGGACCAGGACAAATTTTTCTTTAACTACGAAGTTTCTGAGAAAGCTGTATAGCTTTCCTTTGTGGCCGTATGGCTGCGCTCGGGTGGACGTCAATGAGTAATTACTCCCTTATTACTTGAAACATTGTGTAACAACTTGCATTGTTTTTTGACAGGCAAGCCGCACTCGGTCGAAAAAGAGAGGGCGAAAATTGCTGCAGCCGCAGACATCGATGGTGGCAGCAGCTCATCAGAAGGGACGGGAACATTGAGTGTACGTATTTACTTCAGTACTCGTTGTCATTATTGTTCTCGTACACAGCTGAATTTCATGCACTGTGACTTACTGGAAGCAGGTAATCCACAGTATGAGCCCTGCTGTTTGATTTTTATTGCTTGTTAATATCCTCTTTTCTTGGTCGGCTTATATTTGTACTATCGGGGACGAAAGTGGTATACTCCACGTGGCAGGGGCCTGAGCAACGGAAAACTGCGGCATTTTGGCGAGCTAAAGTGCGAACATTGAAACAAGACAAGCGACATGCCTGCTAATAACAAAGGTCACACATTGGCTGTCTCAATGCTAGATGCTGCCTGTAGATGCTGTTGCAACGCAGTTTTCCGTTGCTTTGGCACCCGCCGCGTGGACTATACCACTTTTGTCCCCGATAGTGCTTACATGTCTGATACCGCAGGCAAAAAACATCCTGCATGTACGCCCATCGTCGCAAGTCTATGGAACGTGACTTTGGCAATGAAGTTAAATTACTTTGCATCCAGGACAGATTGCTTCTTGTTTAAGTGATGCAGTGTGTAATTCACACACTTAGAATTAGGTGGCACATATTTATTCCAGGCTGCAGCAAAATGCAGTGATGAATTTAAGCTTATTCATTAAGTTTCATTCTGGGTGTACATGTGCTTTACAGTAGTCATGTGCACCAATTTCTTTCGCATAATTACTGGGTGCTAGCTTTCCGTGGCATCGCAGAGTACGTTAGTTTTTTGCATAGCGCAAAGAAAGTTTCCACGCAGTTCTGTCACACAAATTTAGAACAACTGCAGCAAGGTCATAGCTTTTGCGATGCACTGAGAAGCTACAAATTACTAATTAATTAATTAGGAGGCATCTCATTTGCTTGGTACAGCTGACACATAGCTAGTAATTAACATTTCTTGTACAGGTGCATACCTGCCACAGTAGCTCAGTGGCTTTTGCATCTCAAGGTCACGGGTTCAGTCCCAACCACGGCAGCTGTATTTCGATTGGAGTGAAATACAAAAACACCCGTGTATATGCTGTACGATGTCAGCACACTTTAAAAAACCCCAGGTGGTCTAAATTAATTTAGAGTACTCCACTACAGTGTCCGTTTAGCCCGAGTCGCTTCAGGATGTTAAAGGTGCACTGATGAGGAATCTGAACTCGTCTTTTTGCCGCGGGAACTCGATGTACACGTTCTGAGCATTCTTAGAAACTTTGATTTATGGCCCTGTGTGGCCGATTTTCGTAATTAAATCGAATTAATGTCCGGCTCTCGCCCTTCTTTTTTTCGAATTCTCCCTCGTACGGTGGGCGGAGTTGACCAACGCGTAGAGTGCCTTTCAGCGTGCTCCGTGGAGGCTTTGCTTTCACTTTATTTTGTTTTTTGGGTTTCCGTGAATAAATAGTTTCATTGGCAGATAATATAGCCGCAAAATAAGCCTGCAGAAATAAAAATACGCGTGGACTATTTGCTGCTACGGACTACTACGTATTACTCCGCCGATGGCAGAGCGGCAAGCTGCCACGGGACTGGGTGAAAGGCATTCCACGCGTTGGTCGACTCCGCCCACCATATGCGGGGAATTTAAAAAAAAATGTGGGAGCCGGACGGTAAATCGATTTAAATAGGGAAATCGGCCACACAGGGCAATAAGTCGAAGTTTCTAAGAATGCTCGGAACGTGCAGATCGTGCAGATTACGGGGGCCTTAATTAATGAGGCACGACTATGCTGTAAAGTGCATAATCAGTGAAGGGCTCTTGGTGAAGTGCAATGCAGTGAAGTGTAGCTCTTGGGTGCCCGTTCCTGGCTTGCTTGGCGACGGTGGTGTAATCGGCAGAGCTATAGCAAAGAGAAGAGCACGGCGAAGGATGGGAGTTAGGGCAATAACGAAGGGAGAGCAAGAATGAAAAGGCAGAGGAGGGGTGGCGTTGGAAGAGAGGAAGGCAGAAGCTCAAGGTGGAAAGTGGAAGAGGAAGGTACGAAGGGGGCAGGCGAGAGGAGTCGCACTCAGTTTCCGCCGGCTGTTGCTTAATGACTTCCTAAATGCGTTTACAGATTGCTGTCATGCTTGGAATGTGCACCACAGCAACCTATGCATAACTGGCTGCAATGGATGTGGTAGCTGGATCTCTGTGTCGAAGATTAGTGCTCCATGGAAACTCAAAGGTGCACTGAAGAGGGATCTGAACTCATGTTTTTACTGCTGGAACTCGATCTACACGTTCCGAGCGTTCTTGGAAACTTCGAATTATTGCCATGTGCGGCCTATTTTCCTACTTTAAATCGGATTAACGTCCGGCTCCCGCCTTTTTTTTTTTTAATTCCCCGCAAATGGTGGGAGGAGTCAACCAACCTTTCACCCAGTCCTGTGGCGGCTTGCCGCTCTGCCATCGGCGCAGGGATACGAAGTGATTGGCGAAAGCAGAGAGTCCACGCGTGTTTTTATTTCCGTTAGCCTAATTTGCAGCTATGTAGCCTCTGACTACGTCTGTTTATTCATGGAAACCTAGAAGAAACAAAATAAAAGCGAAAGCAAAGTCACCACGCGACTGCCTGAAAGGCACTCCACGCGTTGGTCTACTCCTCCTACCATATGCGGGGAATTAAAAAAAAAGGCGAGAGCCGGATGCTAATCTGATTTAATTAGGAAAATCGGCTGCACAGGGCAATAAGTCGAAGTTTCCAAGAATGCTCGGAACGCGTAGATCGAGTTCTCGCGCCAAAAAGACGAGTTCAGATTCCTCTTCAGTGCGCCTTTAAAGCCATTTCACACTTAGTATGCAATGTTATGGAATCTGGACAAATAGTGCACCCACAAAAGAATATTGCTGCGAAGCTTTGTTCAGGCTCAGAGCTGCTGGCACGTGGCTTTTATCACTTTCCGATGCAAGATGGGAGAACATTTATCTCGAATGACCTCAGATACGCACAACTGCTTTTATGTGGTTCCAGACCGTTATCGTTGCCTTTCGCACCGTATCTCGAAAGGTATGCCAACTGGATATCACTCTACTACATATTGCTCCCAATTCTCGAAGTCTCGGTGAAGGGCAGGACGAAAATGGGGTAAAAGGTCAAATGAAGTGCGAAGTGTTGCCAGCCACGATACTTCAGTCGAGGCTCAATGAAAGATGTCTGGCTGTACAGTGGACATGTGATGAACTACTTTTGAGGCCGAGGCGTAACAAGCAGGAAAAGGCGTGCTAGTTTTGACAGCATTGCAGGCTATGTATGAAACAGATTGTAATGAGAGTGCTTGATAGGTGGCAGTAAGTGTAGAGAAATAATTTGACCAGATTTCCTCTTTCATTAAAAGAGTATAGACACCAAATTTTTTCCTTGCATGTTTTATTCTTTCAAATGATGTGCTCGACATTAAAATACATAGATAACCCCAAGATATCTGCCTACAGCCAATCAATAATTTATAAGTGAATTTCTTCTTGTTGCTGTTTCAGTTTCGGTTTCATCAGCCGAACTATGGCTATGACATGTAGATGGTGCTTAGTCATGTGAGGCATGAAAAAAATGGCAGTATAACTGCTGATACTTCGTTTATTGTCATTCCAGCTCTTGAAACAGGCTGGCGGTAGTGTTTTAGTGAATGAGAACTACATGTCAGCGATTATATTGCAGCTTTTTTGTGCCTCATGTTACGTAAACATCAACTACGTGTCACAGCCAGTGTTTGGTAGATGAAACCGAAACAGCATCAAGAAATTAAATTATAAATTATTTAGTGGTTGTTGGCAGATACCACATGTTAAACCATGTGTTATTTTTTTAATGGATCATCTGAGATAAGAAAACATTGGAGTAAAATTATGTGTCAATGGTACTTTAAGACTGATTGGATTATCGTTGTGAGCAGTGCCTACACGTGTAAGATTTCCTGCGTGATTTGCCTCAACTGGACTCTTGCACTGATTGAACTACATCGTAATGAAATGTGCACCTGCAGGCGAATATTTATGAAATGCAGTATTAACCAAAAAAAATTAATATCAGTGCCACTTTGGCATGCAGCCTGGAAAAGACTTATGTAGCGTGTACTCTCACCTTACAGATTACACAGTCTAAAGTAGGATACAACTTAAAAAAACGCCGCGGTTTGTGGTGTCCTGTATTACTCCACTAGCCAATTGCAACTAAACGAAATCAGCTTTTTAATGTTTGACTATGTCACGTTGTAGTGACGGCAGTCCAGCGGTCAGGAAGACACCAACCAGTCTTGGAAACGAAGCTCTTTATTTGGGCTGACTTGCGCCCGCAAAAGAACTGAATCACTCGGCGGCGGCGTAAGCAACAAACGTGCTCGTCAATCGTCGAACTACAAATGTCCGCCACTCGCGGCATCGTTCAATTTAAAGCCGGCAAAGAAACTTCCAGATAGCAGGACAAGATCATCTACAGTAATCTGGAAAAACCTAGATGCAGCCTTTCATGGCTGCGATCAATTGAGATTAGACTGGTCGCTTCTCGCCTCACGAACAAAAATGATAACAGCCCTTTCCTGCAGCCTTGAGCGTGAACGAACAAACACTACAATGATACGTGGCAATATCAAACAATCCATGTATCAGAATTCTAGAGCTCATAGTGCTCTCTCTTGTAATAAGCTTCTTGTTTACGTTACAAGAAACGTTAAACCAGCGGACTACTTTTTTGTCGTGGAGGAATTCTGTGTGCGGAGGCTGAATGTGGGTGGAGCTTCACTGCAGACTTGTTGTATACGACTATTCCGATAATAACTAAAAAAATGGCACTGAGCAAAGAGAAATGAAATTTTTAGGCAGAGTCACATTCCATAAACTGTTGATGGCATCTGTGTACTTCATGCGGCATATTTGAGTAAGACACTCAAGGCTCAAGCTCGTCTTTTGTCATCTGTGGTGTTCAGCATTGCTTTGATTTTTAGAAAAGCTGAAAAAGCAGTGTTGCTTCAGTGTAATGTAACAGTGACAACTTGCACTGGTGAATGCAAACTGTTGCGTTTGCTGTGTGGCATCTGTCAGTTGGGATGCGCAGTTATCTTGTGCCACTGTAAAGGTCGGCCTGTATTGATAGACTACTGCGTTCCAGTTTCAGAGATGCTACTTTCAGTGATAATGGAGCATCTGTATACTAGAAATGAAGGTGAAAAAAATGAAATACAGGTGTCACCAGCTCCAACCATTTTTGTGAGCTAATTACAGTGCTCCGAGAGAGTTCGTTTCTACGCAGGTCCCTGTGATTAGGCTAACCACACTGCACTGAGTTGGTGCGTCGTTTCGTTTGTTCTCATTCTATCTGCACTGAGTGCATGAAGTAATGGAAGAAATACACTGCCGTTCACTTACAACCGGTGGTCAGTGGATTCTTCTTAACCCTGATGTCGTGAGTTTGCATCGAGGAGCAGGAAAATATTTGAATACAATTTTCTCACATCTAATGTACCGTATTTTCAGTATATATGAGTTGCACCCCTCTGAAAAGGTAGCTTTAAAAAAAAAAAAAAATTCCGGGGGCACTTTGTTGACCTGAATTGCGGTGAGGCGGAAGCCTTAAGCGCGGTGTTGCTGCTTGTGTCACTGATGTGTGGTTAAGATGTTAAGCTTCGCCTCTTGTGAGTGGAACGCGACAGCGTCTTGCAACGCTCCCAGGGAGTCCACAGAATGCCATCGCCCGTTCCGCCTTGCTCCATGGTAAATTGGTTTTTGAGGAAAGGAAATGTATCTGTCTCGCATATCTGGGTGGCATATCTGGGTGGACACCTGATATCTCTATGGACGCCTGAACTGCAGTAACAGGAAAGGAGGAAGATGGGAGTAAACAAAGACACTGTATTCACTAGATGTGCCTTTGTTTATTCCAAGCCATCGAGCTGGCATGGCAGAGTTGTTAGCGTGCTTGTCTCGCACTCCGGAGACCCTGGTTTGATTCCCCAACTCTACCAATTTCCTACTTGGTTTTATTTATTTTTCTGGTCTGACTAGAAAGGTTAATTAGGCTAATTGGTTAATTAACTAAACTCAGTCCCACTTGGAGCATCACTATATGATCCATTTAATTGGTTGCATGGTTACTAGCCAAAGTACAATTGGCCCCGTTTGAAATTCGCGTACTGTGACGTCAAGACCGTTTTGACCAATTGAAAAGCGTGACATTTCTGTCGACAACTGCTGCGTGCAACGATGAGGCATTAAAGGCTTCTGCCTTAAAAATCATGCATAAATCACATCTGTGTGTAGGACACACCTGTTCATTCGGTAAGCGCTATAACAATACAGTCGAACCCCGCAATAACGAAACCGCCGGGGAAGGAAAACCTTTTCGTTGTTGTGAGAATTTCGCTGTTGCGAAAATGGACAAATAAGCACACCCATTACCTTCCAGAACCAAAATTTAATGAAAAAAGTCGCTTATTTTGCTCTTATTGACATTGCTGTGCAGGAGCTTGACGACTCTGGCTTCGCAGCTTGATAAGCTATGCATAGCTTCGTCGTCGTCGTGGTCGCTGAGAAAAGTATGGATAACATCGAAAGCATCAAGCACATCATGCGAGCTTACTTGCGTAACTTTCCTGCATCCAGGACGATGCTGCTTCAGCGTCGACGCGCGCACACTCCCCTGACAACACTTTGGCGACGATGCAGTGCCGCGCTTTAAATCGACTTAGCCATCCGGCGCTCGCCTTAAAGTTGTCGTGCCCCAGAATGCACGCGAAGTGCAGAATGGGCCCGACTTGTCGGATGAGTGTGCTGCTGCAGTTTTGCCCATTCTATATTCCCGACTGGCTGATGTGACGAAAAAATGTTGCAGATCACTGCCTCAAACTTTCGTTAATGCGGGACTGCTTTTTAAAAACCCTTCGCTGTTTAGAGGGGACAAATGAATTGAACCCTATGGGAGTTCGCCGGGGGCGCCACAATTTTTCGTTGCCGCGAGAATTTCGTGCTTGAGGGCTTTCGTTATTGAGGGGTTCAACTGTACTCTTTCATTGGAGAGTGAGCTGAAAATATGCGTTATAGAACCAGTAGTAGCGCAGCTTGTTTTTGAAAAATTGTTTTCTCTCACCCCAGCGAACGCTCAAACATTTGCCTTTTTGTAACTATCCTGTTAGTTTTTAGGGTGCAGGCTCTTAACAGCTACGTCGTGGGTCACCAATGGTATTGTCATTTATTCATGCTTACGGCCACGAGTACTGGGTCACATGCTGAAGCTATGAGCCAGATTTTATTGTAAGCCTAAGAAAGAGGACCTCACAATGAAATCTGTCCTATGGCTTTTTCGTGTCACCCGGTAGTCATGTCCACACAGCATGAATAAATGACAATACCCACCAGTGACCCACAATGCAGTAAACGTGTTAAGCGCCTGTTCGTGGGTTTAGTGGTGTGCCTTGGTGTAACCGAGCTACCGAAGAGCACAGCAGATGATGAAAGAGAGCGAACACAGAGTGCAGCAAAGGATGAAAGACTGCAATAGTGAAGAGAGCGCAAGGAGGAAGCGAAGGAGTGGGGTACAGCGGAAGCGGGAAGAGGAAAGCAAAGTGCCACACGAGACAGGCTTCATGAAACGGGCTTCGCTATACAACCCACTAACAGATGAAGCAGGAGTAGCATGTCGAGCGCCATCATCCGTTCATGCAAAGACAGGCTCAGCAGCAGCGGATGACTGTGTGCGCTGCCCAAGCCAAAACTCAGAGCCACCTCTCTTCGACAATGCGTGTTCCGTCCGCATTTATCTACCATTCAAATACCACTGCAATAATCGCAATATATACTCGTGATATATATATATATATATATATATATATATATATACTGGAATCTACGGTATTTTAGATGCGAGAAAATTGTATTCAAATATTTCCCTGCTCCTCGATTCAAACCCACAACATCAAGGTGAAAAAAACTGTGCCCACTGGTTGTAAATCAATGGCAGTGTATTTCTTCCATTACTTCATTCAATCGTGGGTCAGTTTTTTGCTGGTTGCATCGACCAGAGTGCTTTTGTGGCTTTGCGTAAGTTCTGGATCATTTTTTTCGCTTGCGTCAAACTACCTCCCTGAGGCCCAGTTCCCATTCCCGAGTGCATATTCAACAGCACGCAACTTTGAATATTGCGTTGTAGCTCCTTCATCTTGCAGGCGGCATCATTGGTGCCGTATTGCGCAAGGCGCCTTGCAACCACCCATGAAGCACACAGTGACAAACGGATGTGGCACTGAAGTCGAAACTTTCCAGAACTTGACTGGAGTCCTGAATGCAGCAATCGCCACATTTCTGTCTGTCCATCGAAAGAAAATGCCATTCTGCCACTAAGATTTAAATACCTCGATTTTTCTTCTTTTACTAATTGCCGTTATTTACAAGCATGTTTACTGGGCATGGCAAATGATGATGCGAGGTGGCGCATCGTTTTTGGCTGTATATAAGTCACTCTGCTGTATAAGGCGCATCGACGAAAAATAAAGATAGAAAAAGATGTGACTCTACACCAGAAATCACGGTATGTCTTTTCCTACCACACAGACATGAATATAGCCAGAAAGAGCCACAGAATTTATTTTTACTGAAAACAATACTTGGATGGAGCTGTTCTCAGCGTGCTTAACTTTTTGTGCTGCTGCTGTTGCTTCTGCACAACTTTTTAGTTGTTTAAATTCTTGTTTTCAGGACGAGCCGTGCTGCAGGAGTGCAGGACAGCTGAAGCGACTTCGCGACAAGAATTCTGCTTTGAAAATGGAAGTTGCAAGTTTAAAGAGGCAGCTGGAAGTGACCGAAAAGGCAGCTGGTAAGTTGTTTTTCTTTACGATTTTGCTTTCAGTGTGCTCTAAATGAGTAGGCCTTGCAAGGAAAGGGGGGGTGGGGGTGGGGGGCTAATATGATATTAAGGAGCTCTCTTTGTTGACTGTTTGTGCGAGCTTCATGCAGCTGCAGAGCAAGCTTGTGCTCTCTTCCAACACATCAAAACATGCTTACTTCATCGTAGCATTGTTCTTTTATCTGTGCTGACATCGCAAAAAGTCCAGCACAGCTGATGCTTCCAAACCATCAGTGCGTGCTACTTTCCTGAGCCATTCAATATACATACATAACAGCCGGCAGAGGTCTTCACGCAAGCAGACATGTAAACACGATGCTCCTGTTTGTGGTAGTGTTGCCATCGTGGTGCACTGCGCCGACCTTAATTGTTGCACGGTCCCAATTAGTGTAAAAAATTGGCGTGGAATTACCTCACAGGTCTTTCTTTCACATAGTGTACGAGCATTTCTGTTTAATTTTCACTGACACGATGTGAAAGCCGGGACTTCTCGATCCTTTTAGCTAGTGGAAGTCATGGCAATGGCACCATTTTCATTGCCTTTGATCACCACTTTCCTCCGAAGACTAGCCTTAATTGCAATTGTGTCATTATGCAGCTGTTGCTTCGAGCCGCATGTGTGCCGTGATGCCATTCCACAGGAAATTCACCTGCCCACCGTCACTGTCCAGAGAAGCTGTCGTGTGCGTGAAGGGTCGGCTCAGATTAAATGAGAGCAAACCGTCAAAGTAACCTTCAAGGGTACATCCAACTACTTTTGCAGAATTGTCGCCTCGGATGTCTGGTCGTCCTGTAAGTTTTCTTTTCCCTTCTTCTAACAGTTGTTTTTTTTTTCTTTGCTTCTTGCTTTACAGAACTTTCCAAGATGGTGAAGAGGCTGCAGAAAATGATTGGAAACGAAAGTAGAAGTGACAGAGTGGTGCCTGACAATCGGGCGCCTGACAACGTGGTACCTGACGATGTGGTACCTGAGAGTGCGGTGACCGCCAACGTGAGGCCCGTCAACGTGGAGCCCGTCGAGGCGTTGACCGGTGTCAGAGTGGTGCCTGCCAAAGTGGGACCTAACAATGTGATTCCATGTCCCAAGGTATGCATGGACTTGAGTATGCTCTATGCCCATGTACACCCTTCCAATCTTTCAGTAATATCACTTCAGCCTTGCCTATTTGCCTGATCAGCACCCAATGGCAGAGCAAATCAGCAAACTCGGCAACAGTTGCCACATGCACAGAAATACAGGGCTGATCGACCGTCATCTTAGGCTGTTTTTAGAGCTGCGTTCAGACCCCAATTCTTTCATTTGCTTATCACACTGCTTGGCGAATTCAGTACAAGCCACATGGCAGTAACCGTTAGCAGCATGTTTAGCATATCAAGCAAATCTCGGAGTCGAAGTTTCGCTTGTTCGTGTTTTTTACTTCCAGACGTTTACAAGTACTGTTTTGGCGCATGTTTTTGATAATCTGGAGATAAAAGTGCAAAGAAAAGACTTCATTCCATAATGAATGCAACTATATTGGCAACTGAGTTGCCAATCATTAAACTGAGTTGAATGCATTTAATGGTGCTGTAATCATGTTTTTCTTGATAAATCTTTCACCTTTTTTTACATTTCTGCATTGACGAGGTGATCACTGTTGAAATCCTTGAAGTTCACAGCTTTTATTTGACGTTTTCAGTGCCTGGGCACTACTAAATTGCCTTTTTCACTTAGACTGAACTTTTAGCGTCCACCCTTTTAACAGCGATGTTGTTTAAGCCAGAGGTTGTTCCGTTGTTCGTGCGCAGCAGTGGCTATGTTCGCAGTAATGAGGTCACCCACGGACGCCTGACGCCCCCTGTCGGAGCGGACAACTAGTATTGTATTAGTTGTCGTCTGCTCTGGCAGGGGGTGTCAGTTGTCCGTGGGTGACCTCATTACTGCAAACACAGCTCAAGTTCATGATTTTCATGGACACCAATTTTAGTTGTGAGACAACTGTGGAATGTTTTAAGGTACTGCTATAGAAACACTAAATGTAATGGTCGATTATTCCGATGCGTAGCAAAATGTTTCTTATAAAAATTTATCCATCGCTCGCATCAAGTAGTTAAAGGTGCACTGAAGAGGAATCTGAACTTGTCTTTTTGCCGCGGGAACTCGATCTACACGTTCCAAGCATTCTTAGAAACATCGACTTATTGCCCTGTGTGGCTGATTTTCCCTAATAAATCGAATTAACGTCCGGCTCCCGCCTTTATTTTTTTAATTCTCCCCGTACGGTGGGCGGAGTTGACCAGTGCGTGGAGTGCCTTTCAGCCAGCTACATGGAGGCTTTGCTTTCGCTTTATTTTGTTTTTTTAGGTTTCCGTGAATAAATATTTTCATTCGCAGATAATATAGCCGCAAAATAAGCCCGCAGAAATAAAAATACGCGCGGACTATTTGCTTGTACGGATTACTACGTATCACTCCGCCGATGGCAGAGCGGCAAGCCGCCACGGGACTGGGTGAAAGGCATTCCACGTGTTTGTCGACTCCGCCCACCGTACGGGGAGAATTAAAAAAAAAAAAATGCGGGAGCTGGACGTTAATCCGATTTAATTATGGAAATCGGCCACACAGGGCAGTAAACCGATGTTTCTACGAATGCTCGGAACGTGTAGATTGAGTTCCCGCGGCAAAAATACGAGTTCGGATTCCTCTTCACTGCACCTTTAAGGGTGCCATAGAAAACCAATGAAGAACGTTTTCAACGACAGCAAAAATGCTAATGGCAAACTTAGTGGAACCAAACTCAAGCAGCATCGCTGTGTCATCAGTCTTACACGAGAGTGTAATCTACCCTATAATTTTTTTTTACTTGATGCTTTGCTTGCAGATTCACATTGGGGGCGGAATTCTAATTGAGGAGCCCACACTCCGAAGGCTGGAGCGGTGCGGTGGTGGCGCGGGCAAGTTTGCTCGGGCGCTTCTGCGCCATCTCTTCACACCTGAGGAGCTCAAAGGGAAATCCCTGTTTGGGCAGAACAGAACTCATCTGCACAAGGACCACCCTGTCAAGGAGGCCCTTGACCCCGTGCGCGTGAACGCCATACTAAGTGAGTGTGCTTACTTTCTGTTTGCATGTGCTGCTTTCTTGCATGAGCTGGTGATAATTTTATCCGATCACCGCTGCCGCGGTGGCTCAATGGTTATGGCGCTCGGCTGCTGTCCCGAAAGACGCGGGTTGGATCCCGGCCGTGGCAGCCGAATTTCGATGGGGGCAAAATTCTAGAGGCCTGTGTAGTATGCAATGTCAGTGCACGTTAAAGAACCCCAGGTGGTCGAAATTTTCGGACCTCTTTACTGCGGCGTCTCTCATAGCCTGAGTCGCGTTGGGACGTTAAACACCCATAAACCAAATCAAACCTTATCACTACGCAGTTCCTAAAAGCAGTGCAAAACACAAAATTGTGGCTGTATTCTTTTCTTCATAACAGTGCAGAAAATATCAGTAAACATGGGTTGCTGCATGAAATTTGCCTGAGCCCTGTAAATAATTCGATTCGGTTTCTTTCTTTTGTGTCTCAGTTTCAACAGCTGAATGGTGGCTGTGACATCACAGATGTGTTAAGCAAGGTTGATGTCATGTGTGGCATGCAGAAAACGTAATGTAATAGATGTTTGTTCATTCCGCCTTATGGGGCAGGCTGGCTTACGAGTTACATGAATTGAAACAGCAAAGCAGAATTTTTTCACACCACACGATGTCAGTGGTGCATCAACTCATTTGCGACATCACAGCCACTGTCTGGTTGGTGCCGAAACAGCGTGACAGAAAAAAAAATGGTGGGGTTTTACCGTATTTACTCGCATAATGATCACACTTTTTTTTTTTCAAAAGATTGACGCAAAATTAGGGGTGCGATCATTACGCGGGGTAAATTACAAAAAAAAATTGAGCACCAAAAACGCAAACAAGTAGCAGGCAGACAGCCCTTATCACACGGGTGCACTACCCGCGGTTATCGCGAACCGATCTCGGCAATCTCGGCTTACGGCATTAACCGAGAAGGTAGAGTGCGAAAAGCGCAAGAGCTGGCCCTCTTCAAGAACGTACTTTCTTCACACTAAATCATGTTCTAAGAGCAACACATCTAGGCAGTGTGTATAGTGCTGTGCAACGGTGCTTTTATACGGCCTTCGATCTCGTCGATAGCGCGGCAACAGCGTACAACAGCAACGTCCCGCGGCTCTCAAGCTACGCATTTTACCGCTGTTACGCCGAAAAATGTCCGGTCCCTGCCGTATCGTTGATGTACTTACGTGACACGTTCGCAACGCTCGGAGCACTGGATTCCATGCGCTTACCGCAATGGTGCCGCCCGTGAGCGCGGCGGACGACGGCGCTCTGTACTTCCTATTCGTCGCTAGGCCTAACTTGTTTCGTATCGAAGCCACAGTGGACGGCGCTTTTGAATTGACCAACGCTATAATGAATGTTCTACTTATGCGCTGCCTTACTCACAACCTCATTGTTTCATATTAAAAGGAATATATACAATCGATTCCAGCGATGCCTTCGCAGCGGAACTGGCCAAGCAGATCGGGTCACTCGCGCTGAAATGGCGGCAACTGTTACGAGGCTGCGAACGTAAAACTAGCTAGTATCGCAGTTATTACTCCTACCATCAACTCGGTACAGGCCAGTGATCCTCAAGGAGGATTCATTTTTGACGCTCCCGTATCCCAGGGCTTAAGGCCCAACTCCAATCCCACTTCCGAGGCGTCGCGCCGCGCGCCGGCGCGCTGAGCGCCGCGCCGCGTCGGGCGTCGAGAGAGGTGCACATCTCCATTCTCCGGGAACTGGCTCGCGCCGCTCGCGTCTGGGTTGATGTTGCTAAAAGCAGTTCGACACCCAAAAGTGGTGAGAGGTAGTAATTCGAGTAAATAAATGATTTTAAAACGCGTAGAATGTATTTGGTACACAAATAATTAAGCATGCCTTTTCACTGTGATGCTGTATCGCAAAACCCGCAGCGCCATCGACACTCGCTCACTCTGTGCTCGCGTGCGGCGCGCGCGGCGCCGCGCGCCAAATATCTGGCAGGGACAGATCGGAGCGTCAGCGCACGCGCTGCTCGCGTCTGACGCCGCGCGCATGCGCAGACTGGTTCTGGCTGACGCCTGTGACGCCTGGCGCGCGGTGACGCGCGGCGCGACGCCTCGGAAGTGAGATTGGAGTTGGGCCTTTATTATTTACGAGAGCAATAAAGTTTAGCCGGATCACCGCGTCACTTCGTTCGTTGCACCGCAACCCAGAACGGTGGCGAGACTTGCGACAATGGCGAACCGTGATTCGAGATAACCGCAGTTAAGTTTGGTATCCGCGGTTAAGCATAACCGCATTTAGACTGCCCGTGTGACCGCAGGTCAACCAACAGGCGGCTGCCGCTACAATGTTCACAGAGCAAGATGGTAATCTGCACGTGCCATCTGTCAGAGAGATAAGCAAGTACGATCATCGTTGGCTAGACTCGACATCGTCGACAAATTGCCGCGGCAAGTTCGGGGTGCGATCAATACTCGGGGAATAAAAAAAACTGAATTTTGCCTAGAAAATTCGGGGGTGCGATCATTACGCGAGTGCGATCATTATGCGAGTAAATACGGTACGTAGCTAAACTGAGAAGACGTGTAAAGCCGTGTGTTTAGTCTGATTGGCTCATGGTTTTGCTTTGATGGGTTGTCGGCACGTCTAGTGAGGATATTAGAATCAGGTTAAGTTGTGATCAAGGTTAAGTTGATCTGCCATATCTGATCCGCCATTGATCCACCATCTTCAGCGCACCACCTCTGTGCAGCTGTATACTTCCCACGAGCTTAGTTGCTGCCACTTTGCATATTAATAAGAAAGCATTTCTTGGCTCATGGCTCAGTGGCCTTCATCCAACAAGAGAGATCCATAGCCAATCCAACACTAGCCGCACAACAATTGATCCATTGGCTAAACTGGCTGAACGTAACTGTGGAAACATTGGCCAATCTGTATCCAGTCCACAATCCAATCCATAAGTCCATAATCCAACAGAATCCTGAACAAGCCATAGCAAGCCAACACGAGCCACCGCTGATCCGAAAACGAAACTGACTGCCGACTTCCGGTAGGAGTGGTGAAGGTACATCCCACCATGACTGCATGAATGCTTTCACATTGACGCATGTACAGTGTCGTGAATGCCTCGCTAAAATTTTGTTGGTAAGGACTCGGCACAGATGTGTTCCATAAACTTTGACTGCTATTCAAGTTTTGTACAGGGCGTGTTGTTCGAGATCGGTACAAACTCGCAAGCACACACATGCAGTGTGACAGCTCTTGGAAGGTATCAGCCCTGTACTTTAAGTGGCTCGCTTTTACCTTATTTAAACTCCACTTTATTCAAACTAGTTTTCGGTCTCTGTTTAAGTTTGAATTGACGAGATTCCACTGTGGTTCACTGTTGGTAGCAGTGCTGTGGTGAGTGAGAATGAGGACCGAAAAATCAAGCAGTCAGTTGCAGTGCATCTGAAATTTCTGTTGCTCTTGTACATGGCTCTGTTTGACATGAGTTAGTGCCGCGAGAAAGCATGAATAATGAAGCACATCCAAAAAAATTGGGGGTCTGAATTTTCGGTCAGCAACTGTACTACATCTTAAGGAACGAAACAGCGCAACTAAAACGAAGGACCACAAAAAGAGATACACCAACACGCGCTTACTTACAACTGACTGTTTTAATTGGAAAGCCAGTTAAATAATCTGTAATCGCTGCATCGCAGCCTCACATCATCATCACAAACTACAGTAAAAGCTCGTTAATTCGAGACTGACGGGACCGCGAAAAATTGTCGAATTATCCGAATGTCGAATTATCGAATGAACAACAAAAAACAATGTTTGCCGCAACAGGACATATACCATTGTTTGGCAAGGAAATCTGTAATCACCGTCTGCTTTTTCGAGCGAATTTGAGCGACTACGATAGCTCTAACAGCTGCCAGGTGCTCCACGGCACACGCGCCGTCAGGGATTTGTTCACAGAAGTCCTCCCGCACAGACAAGGCTTCTGCGGCTTCTTTCACCGTGCACTTCGGCATTTGGGACAACTGCTCACAATCATAAATCGTCGTCGTTGTCAGCGCCTGTCACTTCAATTATTTCATCCTTGGTCAGCTGACAGGACACAAAGGCGAGGCGCGCAGGCCCTGTGCGCTACCCACCCGAAAGCAGCGCGGGGAGGAGGTGGGGAGGAGGTGAAGCGAGCGCGGCTCCCCGTTTATCTTTTTTCAGCCAGCGTCCGCGGGACGGCGTTGTTGCTGGGAGGCGCGTCTTATCTTTCCTCTGATCTTTTAACTCTCCTCTATCTGCACGTGGCAGCGGTGGTGGCTCGGCTGAGCCAGTAGGCAATCCCTTGCAATTTCCTTTCACCCTTCTCTCAGTCGCAACAAAATAGCAACAACAAGCAGCGCAGTAAACACGCTGACAAAGTGCGCATTTACCAAAAAAGGCGCCGTAAATAACCGCGATCGTAGCGACTGCTGCGACACAACAAAGCACAAAAAAAAAAAAAGACGCCAGCCCCTTCGGCCGCCGCTAACTCGCTTCCTCGGATGGATGGATGAATGGATGGATGATAATATGACCATACGGATGGCCTATCAGCCGTACAGTAGCGCCGCTCATGGCAGTGTTTTTTTCTTTTTGCTCTCGGCACACCGGCTTGGCGGGCTGCGGAGTGAAGTCGAATTAACCGACGCACGGCAAAATTTGTTCGAATTAACGAGAGTTTCGCCCCATAGACTCCTATGTATAATTGTAGGGACCTCGCGCACGCGTCGAATTATCCGATTTTCCGAATTAACGGGGGTCGAATTAACGAGCTTTCACTGTACTAACCTAAAAAGAAAGGAAAATAATTGCTGAATCGTAAGCACCTACAGGCTCTCACGCTTTTCCAACAGACATATCTCACGCTTAGACAAGGCCATCGAAGTGCTGCTCACACATGAGTCAACTTCTGTGAAGATATGATACCGTATTTACTCGAATCTAACGCGCACCTTTTTTTCCGATATATCGGGTCCAAAAATTGGGTGCGCGTTAGAATCGAGTACGACCCTAAATCTCCGATATCATATCGCCATCGGCATTTCAAAATGGCCGCCTCATACGCACTTCGAGAGCGTAGCTGACTAGCTGCCTGTGCTTAGGTTAGTCTATCCGTTTTCTGCGTTTGCTCTACCAGCATGGACGGGCCGACAGCGAAGATACGCCGAGTTCATCATGATGCCGCATTTAAAAGGAAAGTCATCATGTGTGCAGAGACGGACGGAAATTGGGCCGCATCACGCGTATTCGGAGTACCAGAAACGTGCGTGCGGGACTGGCGCAAGCAGAAGGAAACGATTTTCGCCAGCAAGGCTACACGAAAGGGTTTCAGTGGACCGAAGCAGGGCCGGTTCGCCGAAATAGAAGAGCGGCTCGCAGAATATGTTCAAGAGCAGTGAGCGGCGCAGCAACCAGTGACGACCGATCTGCTCAAAGTCCGGGCGATGCAGTTAGCCCTACAAACAGGGCTAACGCGGAGTGACTTCAAAGCCAGCAGGTGCTGGCTCTCAAATTTTATGAAGAGAAAAGGCTTTTCTCTTAGAAGGCGAACGGGGATATGCCAAAAGTTGCCTGAGGAATATGAGGAAAAGCTGCACAGTTTTCAGCGGTTCGTTTTGGGTTTGCGCCGCAGACACGGCTACGGCCTCGGCCAGATTGGAAATGCCGATCAAACACCGCTCTACTTCGACATGCCTGCCAACGCAACTGTTGAAAAGAAGGGGGCGAAGCAAGTGCGCATGTTGTCTTCCAGCCATGAAAAAACACGTGTCACCGCAATGCTTTGTTGCACCATGGATGGACACAAGCTGCCCCCGTATCTTATATTCAGACGCAAGACACTCCCGAAAGGAATCGTGTTTCCGAGTGGCGTGATCGTGCGCGCAAATGAAAAAGGTTGGATGACCACGGACTTGGTCGCCGACTGGATCGATCACGTCTGGCGCAAGAGACCCGGCGGCAGTTTGGGCCTGCGTGCGATGCTTGTGCTCGACTCGTTCAGGTGCCATCTCGACCAACGCATCAAGGACAAGCTCGCAGCGTACAACACCGACCTTGTCGTGATACCCGGTGGCATGACAGCGCAGCTCCAGCCGCTCGATGTCTGTTTGAACAAGCCGGTTAAAGATAGGATTCGGGCGCTCTACACCGAATGGCTTGTGAGTGGCTGCCATGAATTCACTCCCAGCAATAGGATTAAGCGTGCCTCGCTGCAAGACTTCGCTGGATGGGCGAAAGATGCGTGGTGCACGATACCGTCTGCCATGGTCAGCAAGGCCTTTAAAAAATGTGGCATATCGAATGCCATGGACGGCACCGAGGATGAAATGCTTTGGTCCGTCAACAGCGATAAGGAGTTGTCTAACAGCGACGACGAGTGAACCTTGTGCCGGCGGGCTGATCCCGGGCTGGCGTTGCATATGTCTCCTCGCCCAACGCCGCTTCTCCTCCTCCTCTTCTCTCAAAGCTCCTTTGGCAGCTTTTTTTTTTCAACGGTCCCTCTCGGGGCCACCAATCACGCTTCGGCAGAGCATGCAGGCACGAGGCTTCCCGCTGTGTCTCACTCGAGTTCCTCTCTCTACACCAAGTTGCGATAATAAACACACAAAAAAAGGAAACGGCTTATCTTGCCAAGATTGTTTTCACTACGCCGGCACGGCTGATCCCGGGCTTGGCAAGATAAGCCGTTTCTTTTTTTTTATGTGTGTGTTTATTATCGCAACTTTAGTGCATCGAGATTAAATCTTTGTTTTTCCAAATGAGACAAAGTTGTATTGCTGCATGAAAGCACGAGGTGGGTGGTACCTTTTTTTTTTTGTCATGGAAAACGGGTGCGCGTTACAATCAAGTTTTTTTTTTCGGTGGGGGGGTCATGAAAAACGGGTGCGCGTTAGAATCGAGGGCGCGTTAGATTCGAGTAAATACAGTAAGCCTCTACTACTTCCCGTACTTAGTTGCTCTTTGTGACAATACAGCACAACAGTGCTGTCAAAGTACGGAGTGCACAGGCAGGATTTGCAATGTGCAACCAATTTTGACAAACAGGAGCCTCCCAAAGAATTAGCGTGTTCTAACAGGCGTTCATTGAGGCGCCTGCCTGTTTGGCCCACGTAGAAATGGCCACACGAGAACGGAATTCTGTACACCGCTCCAACTCTGCACTGCACAAATTGAGTGCCGTGACAAACAGCACACCCTGTATTACACATGCTAAATCCTGTTTAGGTGTTTACATGGCACACTTGGAATGCTTGCTAATTTCTGTTATTTTTTTTTACAGACTACACATGTGCCAGGTTTCCTGGAGCTGGCCTCCGCAACGTGAAAAGCACTCTTTCCGTGATGCTCCTTACTCACATGAAGAAAGCAGAGGGTGCATCCGCTGCTTACGTGGGCTCTCCCTGAGTGCTGTGTTTACTTGATGACCTGCATCGCGCATTAATTGTAATTAAAAATAAAGTACTTTGCAGGATAGTCTGTGTCTGTTTTTTTTCCTCTTCCCTGTATAATCATTTCATTCTGTGGAGCAGAAATTTCTTTTAGAGGAGAATCGACTCTCTTCGCTTTTCAACGCTTACTCGAGACGACCTCTTCCCTGTGTAATCATTTCATTCTGTGGAGCAGAAATTTCTTTCAGAGGAGAATCGACTCTCTTCGCTTTTCAACGCTTACTCGAGACGACCTCTTCCCTGTATAATCATTTCATTCTGTGGAGCAGAAATTTCTTTCAGAGGAGAATCGACTCTCTTCGCTTTTCAATGCTTACTCGAGACAACCTCTTCCCTGTATAATCATTTCATTCTGTGGAGCAGAAATTTCTTTCAGAGGAGAATCGACTCTCTTCGCTTTTCAACGCTTACTCGAGACGACCTCTTCCCTGTATAATCATTTCATTCTGTGGAGCAGAAATTTCTTTCAGAGGAGAATCGACTCTCTTCACTTTTCAACGCTTACTCGAGACGACCTCTTCCCTGTATAATCATTTCATTCTGTGGAGCAGAAATTTCTTTCAGAGGAGAATCGACTCTCTTCGCTTTTCAACGCTTACTCGAGACGACCTCTTCCCTGTATAATCATTTCATTCTGTGGAGCAGAAATTTCTTTCAGAGGAGAATCGACTCTCTTCGCTTTTCAACGCTTACTCGAGACGACCTCTTCCCTGTATAATCATTTCATTCTGTGGAGCAGAAATTTCTTTCAGAGGAGAATCGACTCTCTTCGCTTTTCAACGCTTACTCGAGACGACAACAATGAAGAGGTGACGTGGAGAGAGTTCAACACAGCCTAGCTAGGCACGGCGGCTGCTTTTCTATGTGAAGCCTTCATATCATCAACACAAATTCAACGTGATGTGTTGAGTCGCTCAAGAATTCATCACGAGCTTGACATGAAAATACTTAAGGACCGGTGTTGAGAATACTCAGCGGAAGCATGGTGGCTACTTTTCCGTGAAGATGCAACACAGCTGGAACATACGACCAACATTAAACCTGCCTCTTGAATTCGACATAAAAAGACCTAAAAACGGGTTGAAGATATTCAGCGGAAACCCGATACCATTTTTCTACAAGGATTGAACACAGCTGGTACATTTGACCAACTTGGTGAGAATATTGAGCAAACATGGTGGCCACTTTTCCACAAAAGTTGAACACAGCCCGAACATTCAACCAACATAAAACCTGCTTATTCACATGGCAAATTCAGCATGTGATGTTGAATGCTGTGAACAATTTCAGCACACTCTCAACATAAATTTTGATGTGGACTGGAAAAATCATCATCATTACCAGCCTGACTATGCCCACTGCAGGGCAAAGGCCTGTCTTATGTCTCTCCAATTAACTCTGTCCTTCGCCAGCCGCGTCCACCATATTCCCGCAAATTTTTTAATCTCATCCACCCACCTAATTTTCTGTCGCCCCCTGCTACGCAGTTACAGTCTTTATTAGTGGAGTGAGAGAAGAACAATCGGAAGTGGTACCAGGCACAGAGATGCCATCTGTGTTGCTTTTTCCATGTATATTTTTAGAAAACGTCATAAGCACTGGACTTAGAAAGGGAATACGTAGACAGCTGTTACTTTTGTCACGGGACCTCGGGAAAAAAAAAGTATCAGCTGGGAAAAGTGGTAGCCGAATGAAGTGCGCGAAAGAATTGTACATTGTTTTCTTCCGCTACTATTTCTATATCTTGTGAGCTCATCGTGCTTCCCTGGAATTTGCTGCGCTCTGTGTCCCTCATGATTGTTCTGCACAAATGTGCATACCGTATTTTCCGGTGTATAAGACGCGGTTTTTTTTTTTCAAAAATCTTGCTGGTGCGTCCTATACAAGGGTGCGTCTTATATGCCAATTTTTCGTTTTTTTTGCGAGTTTAGAAATTACTCAAGTTCATGTTCAAGCTTTTTTCACTGAAAAAATATTACTACCAATAACGCGGTTGTAACATGGTTAATACTTCAATACGGAGACCGCCGTGCGCAACTTTTTAGGTGAACTTTATCATGAAACGGCGGGGTTGACCACTTCTGGGATTTTAAACGCGGCCGTTTCGGAGGCCCCAAGCAAAGGTAATGTGAAATGCCAAAAGATGGCGACAGTCGCGCTTCTCGCCATTGTCACGACAAGCCAAGAGAAGCCGATATTTTTTTTAGTCACCCTTTGCAAGTACGAAGTGCGAAGAGAATGCTTCAGACGTGTTGCCTTTTCGATAGCGCATCCGAAGATGAAGACTTTGAAGGTTTTGTGTAAAAATAAATTGTTATGGAGATAAAGAGAGTTCTTTCGCTTTTTTTCTTTTGTGCTAAAACGTGGGCTGGTATGGCGTTAGTGTTGCCTTTTTCGATCACTTAGCGTTGCTTAAGAACTTCTCACACGTACGGTGCATTTTGCGATGGTCGCATAAGCATGTTTAATTAAGCCTCACTAGCCTAACTGGGTAAATTGGGGTGCATCTTATACATGGGTGCGTCTTATATACCAATTTTTTCAATGACAGCCTGCATATATGGCGGGTGCGTCTTATACAAGGGTGCGTCTTGTACACCGGAAAATACGGTATGTGCATGTGCATGCACGTACACAAATGTGCAATGCGCAAATGCGTATTGCACAAATGTTTCAAATGCCCTGAGGTGGCTTCCCATCTGCCTGAGCAGCTTGGGGAGTGCATTGACCTCTCAGCGGCCGCTTTAATCCTATACAAGCCTCATCTCTTAGAAAATGCAAGATGTGTCTTCTTAAGCCGCAGGGGACAAGAGAAAAGCAGATGAGAGAAAAAGCAGTTCTCGAGCCAATGAGCATACTTTCTGTCTTGGCATAGCTTTGTTTTGCACCTTCAGTTGTTCGCACCGGCGTCATAGCGCTGGTGGAACTTCACCAGCAGCTGTAACAACAATTAACGCCACACACAAGCAAGCCACCAAACACAGTGGTGTCCAAACATGGTGGAAAAAAGGGTCGCTGTGCTTCGCACGCTGAATGTAGGCTGTCCAGATGTTGCCACAGAGAAGAGCAGTCGCACAAGTGGACATTCATGACATGTACCATGCGGGAAATCTGCCACAGTTGTAGCTGCAAAGTTTGTATATTACATGGATTTCTGTGGGGTCTACAGTGGGACAGGCTCGCAACACAGCACGCAGGAAAGTAACAGCAAGGTTCTAGTGTGTAGGCATCAGTACTTCATAACATGGAATGCCTTGGAAACCTTCAATTGGCCACTGCAGTGGCTCAGTGGTTATAGCGCTCTGCTGCTGACCCGAAAGAGACGGGTTCGATCCCGGCTGTGGCGGCTGAATTTCGATGAAGGCGAAATTCTAGAGGCCCGTGTACTGTGCGATGTCAATGCACATTAAAGAACCCCAAGTGGTCGAAATTTCCAGAGCCCTTCACTATAGCATCTCTCACAGCCCGAGTCGCTTTGGGATGTTAAACACCATAAACTTTCAATCCACTTGCAATTCAAGCCTAAGAGCTGGAAGGACGAAGAGGCATGATTGACGACAAAGTGCAATATCAGGTTTGAGTGTTAATGCGAAGGAAACTTAGGTTTCTACATTGTGGTGAATGAACACTTCATAGAAGATAATTAGGTATTGAAATTGTTGAGGCAGCAAAAGCATATTGAGACCACACAAACGAAATTAGGTTGGAGAACTTTCTGCAGGCATCTGATCAGCAGCTTATCCAAATTCTCCGAAAAGAAAGGAAACAGCCAAGGTATTTGACCAGCACTCCCGTGTCGGGCTGAAACTGTTTGGGTAGCAAAAAAACTTGAAAGCAGGCTAGGGCAGTGCAGCAAGCTGTGAAAGATGAAATTATTGCAGTGTCTAGAGATCTAGAGACAAAAAGACAGTAGCATGAATTAGATGTGATTGGAAGGTATAGCCCATGTGAAATTGGGATGAGGAAAATTGTTAAGTGGGGGGGGGGTGTGTGATGTACAGAACAGGTAGCTGGTGGCTTCTTGTAGTCCAGTGAAAGGAATGCAAGCTTTGGACAAATGAGTGATAAGGCTAATGAGTTTGCTGTGACAGTGTTCGGCAGTGGCTGTGGGAGGTTTCTGCTCAACATTAGACAGCTTGGCATATAAGAAACCACATGTTTAACAGCAGTACCTGCTGAGGCCACTTTTCCCAGTTCGGTGGCATCAGCATTTGTGTGACGCGAAGGATGACAGACAAATAAAGAAAATGGAGTGGCATCTGCTAGGTGTGGTGGTGCAAACTAGTGCTTACGCCATTCGCCACGTCACAACTGTGCGGCATTGCCTGCGGCTAAGAGCATGAGCGAGTACTTCCTCCACATGGCATGGTCGAGTGGTGATGCAAACATCTGCCGCTGACTCGCATTACACAATGGTAATGGGGCAATCAGTTAGTTAAAGCCTAATGAAACTATTGCCTCTGTGCATTCACATGTTGAGACATTTTTACACTCTACATGATCATACACTTTACATGATCATTACACTCTACATGATCATGCAAGAATACTATAACTGCAGTAATTCTTGGCTGCATTTCTTTTCACTTGCTCTGTGCATGGGTTCATTTCCTTGGTGCATTGCTTTGCCTGTCCTAGACAGATGAGCATGAGCATATCCCTCACTCTTGAGAGGCATAGAATGTTGGGGATGGGAAACAAGCCACAAAGCTGAGCCTGGAAGGAATCCTGGTGGCTTGTGTATTTTAGACAGAATCATTGGAAAAGCATCATCTGAATACACGCCTGGTTTGAAGAGATGTCAGGTATTGCTGCACTGTTGTTTCTTCACTCCGTGAGGACATCAAGGTGTCTGGATGTGCTTTATTATTAGGCATTTTCTACACGGTCTCGCCTTGCCTTACATGGTAGCCTATTTACAAATCCCGGCCAGTACAACTTTTTTTCTTGTTGATAGTAGCCTTTTTTGTCTACTGTTTCGTGGTCAAAATTTATTATTCTTATCTATTTCGTGTTAATTTCAGCATGCTTTTTAAGTGCTCAGTGTAGCTCCGGTACGCAGAATGTGAAAAGTAGATCACATGCTTTACTGGCCAGCCACTACTTGTAAACGTGTCATCTTGTACGCAAACCGTGGAGAGTTAATGCAGCAGCATACACAGTGGTTCAAATATCTGCAACAATAGTCATGGTTAAGAATTTGCCGAACAGTTGCAAAGCACTGCCCATCTTATCTCCTCAGGGCATTTCACTGTGGTCTGCCAAGTAGCCAAAATTGCAGAAATGTAAGGACCACTCTTTCAAATAATGCAATACATTTTAGCTACAGAAATCTATCATCCTGAAAGCAGTTGCATTGCTGATGTTTATGCATGCTGGCAACTGTGTGTATGGTTAGTCGTCTAGTTATCTTACAAAAAAAAATTACAGTTACTTATCCTCGGTATGACAAGTCATCAGTGCTAGCTTCTTCGCAAAGTCTTTAGCACAGTGATGACACCATGCATGACTGCTGTTGCCACTGTATTGTCACTAATATAATAGCGGCAGTAGACTATCATTGATTGTGCTGATTCGTAATTGAGGGGAAATTTACTCTGCATTATGGTCTGGGTTAGGGACTCTGGTTCGAATTCAGTTGGCCTTCGTAGGAGGGTGGTGAGCAGAGTAGAGTGGCTGTGCTCTAGAGCGGACAGCTTTGTACATGTAGTTCACCATCTTATGCAGCGAGAGCTGTTACTGGGACCCCATCCTGAGTGGACGTGTAACTGAAGCCAATTTTAGTACTTGTAGAAATCCATAGCCAGTAGCTAAGCCAAGAGAGAGACGGTGTAGAAAATGGAGGGCTGTCACGTCTCTCTGAATCTTTTTTTTTTGCTCTGAGTCTTCTTACACTTTGGAATGGGGCATCCGAATGGGATGACAACACTGATAATGACACAAAACTGAGATGACCGGGCTAATACAGATAGCACTGTAAAATGCTTTGCGTCTATTTATTGTTTTCTTTTTTATTTCAGAATCTCTCCAACTGGTCAAAGAGCTCAAGGGAATCCTGCAAAGGGGAGACAATGGCAAGATTGTTGTTGCCGAACCACGAAAGGTATTGTTTCTGCTCCTGTGTTGGCATTTGTTCACTTGGGATGGGCTGCAGTTTTTGTTTTGGTGGCAGAGGAATGTCTTTGAACGAGAGGTTGGTTGATTGGTAACAAAGGTAGCCCAGAGACTGGCACGTTGCATGGCAGCTTGAAGATGCATATTAGTGGCAACAGAACAAGGGCAAATGTGGGTAAAGAAAGGCTCTAACTACAACTGTGAAATAAAATACCTTTTTTTCAGAAAAATGCCTATAGGAATGACGGGAAACCAATGCCACAATTGGACTTCGAATGTTTCCAGTCACTTTAGTTAATACTAGTTGACTGCATCACAATCTGACCTCACATTCGGCCTTGTTCTTCTGTCGCTACTCAGCACCTTCAAGCTTCCACAAAGCAGCGTATCCTGCATTGCTTAATGGCACATTGTTCTCATCTGATTTCTTTTTCTTTCTGTTGTTGTTTTTCCTCACTTATCATGTTCTCTCTGTTATGTTTTATCATTGGTTCATTATGTGTACACTTTTTCCCTTTCCCACGAGGTAGGAAGATGTTGTGCCGTTTGGGTGCCCCTTGCCAGCCTATCCCCTTTGTTTCCTTCGTGCTCCATTTTGGTAACAGTAATGATAATAATATTTAATCAGTCATTCAGTAAATCATTGTGTCTCTCATGTGCGTAGAAGAAATCAAGTGATCCGTGTACTGGAACACGGGGAAAATTATATAAATAAAGCGGGCAAAGCATAATGACAGACACCAAGAAGCAGCTACAGGGATACAAGAAACGCCAAATATAAGTACGAAACAAATGTAAAAACTAATTTTAATGCCAGTGAATAGAAAACAAATGACGAACATATCAAACCTCTAAAGTGAATACAATGTCGTACCATTTGAGGTGGTATTAGAGGAGTGCGGGTTGCAGTTGTGATAAATACAAACAAGAAATAAACTGCACAAGAATAACGAATTATTCAGGAAGCTCTCAGACAAGAAAAAAAAGCAAGGGGGAGAAACTAATAGGTATCAAGAAAAGAGCTAGGTTAGTGCAGTGTTCAGGTCTTTGCAAAGTGAGCACAGAGGGCTTTGAAAGATGTCCATCACCGTCATCAACCTGACTACGCCCACTGCAGGGCAAAGGCCTCTCCAATGTCTCCAATTAATCATGTCCTTTGCCAGTTGCGGCCACAGTATTCCCGCAAACTTCTTAATCTCATCCGTCCATCTAACTTTCTGCCAGCCCCTGCTACGCTTGCCTTCTCTTGGAATCCACTCCGTTACCCTTGAGAGCCATCGATTATCTTGCCTTCGCATTGCATGCCCTGCCCAAGCCCATTTCTTCCTCTTCATTTTGACTACGATGTCATTAACCCACGTTTGTTCCCTCACCCACTCCGCCCTCTTCTGATCTCTTAACATTCACGTTAGCTCCACAGCTCGCTGCGTTGTCCCTACCTTAAGCTAAACCCTCTTTGTTAGCCTCCACGTTTCTGCCCCATTGGTGAGTACCGGTAAGATACAGCTGTTCTATACTGTTCTCTTGAGGGATATTGGCAAACTACCATTCATGATCTGAGGGAACCTGCCATATGCGCTCCATCCCATTCTTGTTCTTCTGAATTTCGATGGAGGCGAAATTCTAGAGGCCCGTGTACTGTGCAATGTCAGTGCACGTTAAAGAACCCCAGGTGGTCGAAATTTCCGGAGCCCTTCACTATGGCTACCCTCATTGCCCGAGTCGCTTTGCGACGTTAAACCCCAATAAACCAAACCTTATTCTTCTAGTTATTTCCCTCTGGTGGCTCAGTGGTTATGGTGCTCAGCTGCTGACCCAAAAGACGCGGCGGTAGAATTTCTTTGGAGGAGAAATTCTAGAGGTCCGTGTACTGTGCGTTGTCAGTGCACGTTAAAGAACCCCAGGTGGTTGCAATTTCCGGAGCCCTTCACTGCGGCGTCTCTCATAGCCTGAGTCGCCACCAATTACGAACTGCTGTTCTCTTGTAGAGTGGTGAACATTACTTTGGTGTTCTGCATGGTTTTCGAAAGATGTCCAGGTGGTGATAATAACGGTAAGTTCCCCCCTCTCTGTTTCTCCTCGAAGGTGGACATCGGGGGTGGTGTCATGGTGGACGGCATGCAGCTGGACCAACTGCTCGCTCACCAGCACAACACGCCCTCAAAGTTTGCGCGGCGCCTCATCCGCATGCTGTTCACAAATGAGGAGCTGCTGGGGAAGACCCTGTTTGGCAAAGGCTGCAACCGGTTCAAGGCCATGAACGTGGAGCAGAAGCCGGCACTAGACCCAGTCCGCGTCAACGCAATCATAAGTAAGATAGAGTTGTGATCGCAATGCGATGAAGATGCCATATTCCGCAGTCCGGTGACAGGGTAGCGCTGCTCGTAATCCGTAAGGGCAGAAGGAAGGGGGAAAAGGGAAATGGGGACTGCAGTAGGTGAAGGAAGAGGTTGAGAAGGAATGAGATTGTATATCAATTTTTCTCCACAGCAGCTCCAGTTTTTTTTTTTATTACAGTTTGAGTTCTTGACTGATATGTGTTTTGTGGTCCTCCCTCTTTTTCTGCAACCACGCATTTTTCGAAATTGTGGACGAAACAATTTTAAGACTGTTTTAAGTACAGTTAACTGAAACAAAAACTTGGTTTCAGTGAACACGACGTCACATATGCCCAAGAAACGGTGTCATAAACAGTGTCCGCAAAACTGTCATGTGCACGTTGAATGGCTGAGCAGATGACTTTAACCAGCAACCTTATCCATGAAATATTTAAACTACCTCAAACAATGTCGACATTTTAATGGGTTAGTATGTTTCAGCCTACTCTATTAAATCGCAAATGCAGTGTTGGCCACGAAATTCGTCCCATTTTAGTCCCAAGAAATGTTAAACTCAAAAATGATTTTGTGTTCATTTGAAGTGCCGCGTTGTTGCAAAATTTGACATTAAAGTTCAGGAGATGGAGAAGAACTAACAGCAAAATTTTCAACATATTGCATGAACCTGTACAACTCCCAGAACTGCCCTTTTAATGGTTGTCTAGTGTGGAGGAGAATTCAACTTGGCATGAATACCATTTAAAGTGATAGAACACATGGTAACATATAGATGCCAGCTGGAAAAGCTTGAAATACTAATGTACACCTGTACATTTGTATCCGAGGAAGCCGTGTATAAGGAATTTTTTGTCGCAGTAAATTGAAGAGTTTTGTTGATCATGATGTAACGGTTTCTAGGATTTTTCCCACAGTGGTTAGAGGTTAGAGCAAACTGCATCCATCGGTTACTGCACGGTTAGCAGGGGATAAATTTATCAAACTTGCTGAGAAATCTGCCCTCATTTGTTTTAGCATGGCTGACTCTGTTGCTTATTTGGTTTCGTGCTGTCATGCATTGGAGTGTTTCTCTTGGGTAAATTTGTAAGGTACACATCTTTATTCTGTGGTTTAATTTGTTTGTACCTTACATTACTTTTATTGTCCTTGTATATGACTTTAAACTGAAACCAACAAAATCACGCACGAGTGCATAATTGTCAGCAATTTCCAACTCTTTAGAACTTGCCTGAAGCTGTCTTTCTTCAGACACAGTGGGCAGCCCAAATGTGTTGCCGTGAAATCCTCTTGACGGGAACAACTCTCGCGAAATCTTCAACACTGTTTTTAGAAGCAAAAATTGAGAAGTTCATGACAACGTTTTGTTCTTTTGTCCTGTTTTCATGGCATGCAAGTGCTTTTCAGGCTGAACCCTGTGTTCACTTTGTCCCCTTGTTTGTTTGTTTGTTTTTTGTTTGCTCAATGCTGGAAGGCAAAAAATGCCCAAGCAGGAGTGGGGGAATCGTTCTGTGGACCATCAATTCACAATGCCAAATGTAGGGATCTACACACTGGATGAAAAAAGCACAAAAAGGAGGAAATACAAAAAATAAATTGTGACAAATGAGGAGCAATGGTTAACAGTCAAAAGCTCGTTTATTCGCAGAGAGCACATTTTCAAATGCGAACACATGAGCTGGTAGACTATTCCAATCGGATTTAGTCCTAGGAAAGAAAGAATATTTGAAGATATTTGTATGGGTGAATAACATAGTCAGATTATGAGCATGGTTATGCCTTGTGACTCCAGATGATAAAGGCTGCAAGTATGTTGAACAGTTAAGACAGAACTGACCATGATAGAGTTTAAAGACCAATTTTAACCGTGCTAGGTCTCTCAAGGACTCTAAGGACTTGATGTTATTGGTTCTCATTAACTCAAAGACCTGATTAAGTCGTTAGTCATGAAGTGTCATTGGTGCCGAAAGAAAGAACTTGTAGTTAGTCTTGATCGAAGGCAATCAAGGAACACGTGGCTTTGCTCAGTTCATGAATGCAGCCATTTATTCATCGGTCTGAATTAAGGTTTCTTAAATGCAAGAGAGTTGTGCTGTGAATTCTTGTGCGCTCTTAGTAGTACTAAATTCTTTAGGTCTTTAAGTAAATTGTTTGGGTTAAGGCGGGGGGGGGTCAACGACCCCACCTTAACTGCAGAATGAAAAGCAGATTAAAACACATTAGTAATGGTGCTCGGCCTAGCCACTCTTGCATCATAAAAATAGAAATAGTCTTGAGCTGTTTTTTAGGGACCTAAGTAGTAATTGATCTCTAGATTTTTTGCTGCTTATGTGGTAATTTAGGAATCTAAAATGAAGCAGTGCAAAACTGGAACTGTTGGAGAGTTTGGAAAAAACTAGTAGTGAAAATGAAGACGATAGAAAAGCTTATGTGGGACAAAACTGCTACTGTTTTGTACTGACAGAACAGCACCCGTCTTTTCTGTGTAAGTGTGCTTTCCCATCGTCGTGAACCAACTAACTGAAACCATAACTTTAATTGAAAAAACTAATATACTAGAGATGTTGCTTTTACAATACTCCTTCTCAAAGCATTTTGTCATGTATGATTATAACAGCTGTCTTTCTTTTTATGCTTAGCATTCGTTTGCTCTAGAACTGCAACGTGATACAGATATTCTAACGAGATAAAAAGAAAAGAAACGATTGTTCCATCAGTGTACACCAGCTTTGTTTCCTTTGGCGTCCTGTTCAGAGCTGCCTGACAAACTAACGCTGGTATCTTTTCTTTTCCAGCCTTCACATGCAAGACCTTCAAGACGACTCCTAACCAGCTGAAAAGCAGCCTCTCCTCAATGCTGTCTCGGGAAATCAAGGGAACAAGAGAGTGAATGACTTTCAGCACGACACAGTGCTCATCATCTTTCCCGAATCAATGTACGTATCAAGCTGTGGAGTCATCAGCATCCAGTGCGACCTCTTCCTCTGGTGTTGAAATCTATTGTGCCATCCACGACCACCCTATCCCAGAAAACTTCCTCTTGTAAAGAAGACGAGCATATGCTCAAGTCGCATGGCTATTGCTTGGCTGGACTAGCTGATCTCGGACTGCTGTTGACTCTGCTCCAATTCCGAGGCTTCTCCGGATAAAGTCCAAGATCAGACAGTCCAGCCAGGCAATGGCCATGCGGCTTGAGCGTATGCTCGTCTTCTTCTGAAGAGGGGAGCCTGGTCTTGAAAAATAAAATTTATTAATGAAGTCACAGTTAAAAAATCTTCAGGGAATATGTGTTCTTGTGCACTGATTCTAGATGTGTCATTTAATTGCATGTAAAACAATTCCTTGAGCACTTATGCACTTTTTATGCAAGTATTTTGCGAAGAGTTTTGAAGAAAATTTGCTGTGGGAAACTCGCTGAAATTTATGCCATTGGGTTCTCTTGATACCAAGGAATGCAATAAGGGTAAAATTACCATCCTGGCTATCATAGAATTTGAGTTGTAGGGTACTGAGGCTGCCACTTCAGAAACAGGATTAGTACACACTTCTCATTTCTGAAGCGACAACTTCAAAACCCTATAACCTAAGTTCTATGATAGCCAGGAAGACAATTTCACCCTTATTGCATTCCTTGGTGTCAAGAGAACCCAAATGGCATAAATTTCAGCGAGTTTCCCGCAGCAAATTTTTTTCAAAACTTCGCAAAATGCTTGCATAAAAAGTGCATAAGTGCTCAAGGAATTGTTTTACATGAAATTAAATGATACATCTAGAATCAGCGCACAAGAATACATATTCCCTGAAGATTTCTTAACTGTGACTGCATTAATAAATTTTTTTTTTTTCAAGGCCAGGATCTCCCCTTAAGAGGAATGTGTTGGGATGGAAGTCACAGAGTGTCAAATGCAAGTGCCGAAGCCTTGGGTAAATCATTTCATCCCATTCCTCAGCAGGTTTTTATTTTATTTATGAGGCATATGTGATGTATTCTGCGTGTTCATATGAGTAAATGATGCAATTTACGACAGCATTTGCTTGTATGTCAGAGGCAGCTTTGAGTTGGGAGCATGAGAAGGCCATCTCGTCAATAGAAGTAATCAATTTGCTCTAGCAGCTTAGAGTGATGAGTGCATCTTGAGAAGTGTCACTCTCAGATGCTGAGTTTGTGTTACTATTTCAAACTGATGACATTGTTTACGGAATAGTTCCGTAAAGTCATTCGCATTTTGTCCGCTTAAAGTGCTCTCATCAACTTGTTCATCGCAGCACTTAAAAATTTTAAGTGTGAAATTACAGGGAAGCAGTCTTTGTTTTCTTGGCTGTCCTTTTAATGAGCAGTGATGATATCTGACTGTGCACAGTTTTAAAGCAGTTTGGGATATCTCACATGTACTATAATGTGTCGCCTTTTAGAAAGAATCTCGCAGAGCTGTCATCATGCCCATTCGATCACATCCTACATGGAACTTGCAGTATTAACATAAATAATTATAACATAAATAACATAAAACAATTATCTTCAATTTCAAGAGAAAAATGTTTTTCCTGCTGTGATCAACAAAAAAATATGATTAATAGATATTAGCATTCCTCTGTCCCTGCCTGGGTCCGAAAAACTAGAGATTTGTGTGAAGGCACTTAACTATTTAATTTAAGAACATTTCTCTAAAGTGATCCTGCTTTAATTGTTACAGTCGTCATTCACTAGCTATGTCCATTTTTTTTTTTACGTGGTAGCACGTACGGAAATTGATATTAAGTAGTGTCCTTCTATAAAAACAACAATAATTTTGTGTGATGGAGGTGTAATTTTGATATATAGTAGCTTTATGGGAAGCACGGGTGCTACAAAGGTTATTGCAGCATATTTCCTGATCGTAAAGTCTGGTTGTGCCGGTTTTCTATTTCACTGACAGCACTCAAAACAACCCAACAAGAAGGAAAAGGGAGTGCTGCGATTTTCAATAAATATTTAAAAATGGCCGAAAATTGGAAACTGAGATTTTAAGTAAAAATTTACTGTCGTAACATGCAATATTCTGCAATAATCAAGGTTTGTAAGCAATGCATTCGTATCACCCCTTGTGTATTTTGTCACTTTTCTCATGTCCAACTTTGTCAGACAGAAATTTTGAAAATTGGGAAATTGTAAGATGCTGCTAGGGAAATATTGAACGTAACGGTCCATTCTTCGGATATCTAACAAAATCTTTCTTTTAAAGTGTTTCCATCGATCGCATCGAACAGTTAAGACTGCCATAGAATACCCATGTTGAACGCTTTCGACAATAGCAAAAAAAGACCCAAAAAATTGTAAGGCTGTCGTCGGGTGATCTGCGGATGTATTGACGGTTATATTGAAATCTTCCATTATATGAAAAAAATTGCGTTCATAAACGGTTTTCCGCTCAGTGTACTATTGATGCTGTGTGTTGCCCTGTTTGATGTGGCTTGGAAACAGATCGATTGTAGGGTCTTGTCATCGACTTCAGCAGGGCATGTCTATACTTTATATACGTCAACGAGAGATTGCCATAGTGTGTTCTCTTAGCTATGGTTCCTTTGTTTGGAGGAGCTGACCTCATATTTGTTTTCATGAATAAATGTTTATAGGAAGACATGCTGCTTTGTGTTTCTATATTTCAGGCTGCTGAAAGCAAGAATCAAGTTCCTAAAACATAACCAAGATGCCAGCTCATGGAAAAGGCAAAGCTAATTGTAAAAAGTTCTGTCTGTAGCTAATTTCTAGTTGCTTGGTGTGTCAACCGACTCTATAGATATTGCCTGTTTATGTGCCAAAGTACTGGTGCAAATAAATATCGCAACTCTGGATTCTTGGAGAGATGTAATAAAGCTGTGAATGAAGTTAAGTGGTTCTTGCTGCTGTTTTGTTTTAGCTGTAAAATGGAGCCTGTTGCTGGATGCAGCTGTTCTCGGCCCAAGCATGTGCTCCCATGTAAATGCTGACTACATTCACAAGACGGTAGGCATATGGCACTGGGAGGAGGAGGAGGATATAGAAGAGGAAAGGCAGGGAGGTTAACCGAAATAATAATCGGTTTGCTACCCTACACGGGGGGAAGGGGGTGAGGGGATAAAAAAAAGAAAGAGAAAGGAGAGTAACAGAAAATTGAAGTCACTATAAAACGTCACTGTTCGTTAAAGTCACAGCCTATCGTGCAGGCCAGAAGTTCTCAAGAAGCGGAGCAGTGCCTTGCAGGCCTTCTCCGCCGACGACCGCCGTGGCCAGGGGCCGAGAATCTTCATTTCCGTGAAAGGGCGTGTATCTAGGCGCTCCAGCGCACGGCTGAGAGACTGCCTTTCGGTGGTGTAGGCAGGGCAGTCACAAAGAATGTGGGTTATGGTCTCGTCTTGCCCGCAGATGGAACATGTAGGACTATCAGCCATACCGATTAAGAATGAGTAGTGATTGGTGAACGCTACACCAAGCCAGAGGCGACACAGCAAAGTTTCTTCTCGTCGTGGTAGGCCTGATGGTAGCCGGAGCTTCAGGTCTGGGTCCAATGATTGTAAACGGGAATTGCAAAATTGGCCGGAATTCTACGCGGCAAGCGTGATGTCCCGCGCAAGTGCGCGAAGCCTGCTCGCTGCATCCGATCTCGAAATGGGGATCGATACAAAATCGCCGTCGTCGTGCGCGTTCGCGCGACCTCATCCGCGCGGTGATTACCTGCTATGCCGCTGTGCCCCGGTAGCCATTGGTAGATAATGTCATGCCCTTTGTTGATGGCAGAGTGATGTAGCTGTCGAATTTCTGCGACCAGTTGTTCATGGGCTCCACGGCGAAGAGCAGCTTGTAAGCCTTGGAGGGCAGCTTTCGAATCGGTGAAAATAGACCACCGCTGAGGGCGCTGCTGACTGATGCATTCAATGGCGACACGAAGAGCGGTGAGTTCTGCACCCGTCGAAGAAGTGCGGCGACCTGTCCTAACTCTAATTTCTGTAGTTCTTGCGGGTATGACGACGGAGCCAGAAGAAGATATAGGGTTCACTGAGCCGTCGGTGTAAACGTGCACCCGGTTTGCATGGTGCTCATGTAAATATTCAAGGGTGACTTGTTGTAGTTCTGTCGGCGATAAGTCTATCTTCTTCCTGATGCCAGGTATCGAAAGAAGCACACGGGGATTATGCAGGCTCCAAAGTGGCGAGGACGGTCTAGAGGCAGGTGTAAACTGGGACGGCAGAATGGCGGGATGTGCGTCAATGACGTCTGTAAACGATGTGCGCGGCCTGGTAATAGGAAGACTGGCAAGATGGTGAGAGGGAACTCGGGAAATGTGCCGGAAATGTGCCCTCAGTGCGTCAACTGTTAAGTAGGTAGGGATTGGATGCTCCTGGGCGATAAGTACAGATGCGGCCGTGGAGGCACATTTTGGCAATCCTAGGCAAGTCCGGAGAGCTTGAGCTTGAGCGCTCTGCAGACTTCGTATGTTTGTTTTTCGAATATTTCCAAGTACAGGGAGGCTGTAGCGAAGAAATCCCATGAATAAGGCGTTGTAGAGCTGCATCATCGACCGCACCGACGCTCCCCACGACTTTCCCCCAAGAAAGGCGAGAACGTGGGAAATCGCTGTCAGTCTCTTTTTCATGTATGAGATATGAGGGGTCCATGATAGATTTCGGTCGATGATTACTCCCAGAAACCGATGGCTCTTTACGTAGGGTATTGCTGTGCCGTTTATGCATACGGTATAAGGAGACATGTTCTTTCGTGTAAAGGCAACCAGCGAGCACTTTTCGGTTGAAATCTGTAGGCCTTGCTGGCGAAGGTAGGCAGCAAGAATACTTGACGCCTTTTGAAGTCTCGCTCGAACTTGTGGGCGCGTAACTCCAGATGCCCAGATACAGATGTCATCCGCATATATTGAGAGTTGCGCCGACTGTGGTAGTATATCGACAAGCCCGACAAGTGTAAGGTTGAACAGCGTTGGGCTGAGCACTCCACCCTGCGGGACTCCACGGGAAGTGAAATGAGAAGATGTTGAGCCTTCCTCTGTCTGCACAAAGAGAGATCTGTTGGATAAATAACTACGTATCCAGCAGAATACGCGGCCACCAAGCTCGGCAGTTTCCAGAGCGTCCAAAATAGCTTGGTGGGTTACATTGTCGTATGCGCCCTTTACATCCAGGAACAACGCCGCGGTCAAGCGCTTCAAATGTTTTTGGCACTGAACGGATGACACTAGGTCGACCACGCTGTCGATTGAAGAGCATCCACGTCGAAACCCGGACATTATATCCGGATATATGCGGTAGCGCTCCAGGTACCACTCAATGCGTGTAAGTACCATCCTTTCCAGTACTTTGCCAACACAACTAGCCAGCGCAATTGGACGGTATGATGTCAGGTCAAGAGGCGATTTCCCTGGTTTCAGGAGCGGAACTAGACGACTGGACTTCCAATCGTCTGGGACTGTGCCCTCATTCCAAGATTTGTTGTAATGCTCCAGAAGGACACGCCTAGCTTCTTGTCCAAGGTTTGCAAGTGCAGTGTATGGCACACCGTCGGGTCCCGGCGATGATGATCGTCTGCAACAAGCCAGCGCAGAATCAAGTTCCTCCACGGAGAAGGGAAGGTCCATCCGAGAATCCCGAGAAGCAGGAACATCGCTGCAATGCAGCGTCGCAGATGGGGAAGATGGTCCTGCTACCCTAGCGCAGAAATCCTCAGCTACCTCGACCTCGCCACGTCGTTGGAAGAGTGAGAGAGACTTGAAAGGGTGCAGCTGGTGTGGGGATGTTCGAAGGCCACGAACTACATTCCAGATGCGTGACAACGGTTTCCGTGGATCAAGCGTTTCACAGAATGACCTCCAACGTTGTGCCTGTACTGCTTGAATTCTGCGCTGAATTTTCTTTTGCATGCGCCTCGCATCTCTGAGGTCAAGGCTCGACTTTGTGCGTCGGTACCTACGCTCGGCCCTACGCCGCAGTGATCGCAGGCGCTGCAATTCCATATCGAATTCCGTGTACTTTTTAATTGGGGTGAATAACCGTGTCGCGTTCTCCATGGCCTCCTTAACTTTCCCTTCAAAACTTGCGGATGAACCTTCTCTTGATGCATCTTCCATAAGTGCTTGAAACACTGACCAATCGATGCGTCGCATGCGTGTGGCAGAGGTGCATGTGGAAAGGCCAGTAATGATCAGATATGTAGGGATATGGTCACTGCCGCGGGTTTCAATATCCGAAAACCACCGTACATCGCTGATAAGGCATCGAGAAACGAACGCCAAGTCAAGGCAGCTGCTGTAAGTTGTCCCTCGAATATAAGTTGGGGAGCCGTCATTTAAACACTGAAGATCATGGTCAGAAGCGAAGGACACAAGTTTCCGTCCCCTAATGTTCATTCTAACGCCTCCCCACATGGTGTGGTGAGCGTTAAAGTCACCCATGACGATCCAAGGGCCGGGTGTAAGCGCGATCAGGTCACTCAGTCGTGCGGCGTCAAATCGACTTGATGGAGACAAATACGCACCCACAAGCGTAAACGTGAGATTACGCCTCTTCACTGTTAGACAAACGTACTGGTTGTCGTTATTAGGGGGAACTGGATGAAGCACATATGTAAGTTCACGCCGAATGTAGATGATGACTTTACTGTTCCCTCGGTGCGTGGGAGATGCAAACGCCTCGTAACCTGACAGTCGCAATATCTTCGGCACATTAGGCTCACAAATGATAAGGATGGGGAAATTGTTTACGTAAACATACTGCCGAATATCTGAAATTCGGGGCTGAAGTCCGCGGGCATTCCATTGAAAAATAGAGGCTTGCCTCAGCTGCTTTTGAAATGTTAATGCTGGGGGAGCCATTGTTCCTGCTACTGTAACGCCGCTAGGACTGGTGTTAGCGCGTCTAGTACTTGCAGCGCATTCTGTGCCGCTGGCGTACGCAGGCCTGCCAGCACAGCGCGGATGGCACTCAGGATGGACTTCAGCATTGCCATAACCTGTAGTTCTTGGCCATGGCTGAGATCTTGGCCTTTCTCCGGATCAACAGTAGGCGCCGAACTTGGAGATGGCATTGACTTTCCTGACCCAGTGGATGTGGGAGGTTTCGGGAGTGACGGCCAGGTAACGGCCGATGCAGCAAGTCCGGCCTCATCAACTGTCGGGCTCCCTTGGTGTAATACGGCAGGCGGAGGAGGAGGACAAGATGCAGCAGTGCTAGAGACCTCTCTGTCAAAAGTGACGGCTTTCTTAGAGGACCTTCGACGACGCGACCGACGTCGTCGCACCTTAGCAGCGGCCTCTCTGTGCGTGGAATGGTCTCGAACCATTTGTTTCAACACTGCTCGTTCATTCTTGAGGCGTGGGCAGTCTTTCGAAGAGGAATCGTGAGGGCCACGGCAGTTGGCACACTTCAGGGTAGTCGCGCGGCAAACGTCGCCACAATGTGCATCAGAGCATCTAGAGCACACAATGTTGTTCTTGCAGACGCCACTCACGTGTCCGATCTTCATGCACTTTCTACATTGCAGTGGCTTGGGCACGAAAGGTCGAACTGGGTGGCGAAAATGCCCAACTTTCACATACGATGGTATGCAGTCGCCCTGGAATGTGAGCTTGATGCACTGAGATCTTCCAAGGCGCTGAACTGCCATTATAGAGATGCTGTTGGACGCTGGCTTGATTAAAATAGGCAAATCAGCGTCAGCGATGGAAATGTCGACGTTGTAAATGACGCCTGCTGTAGTGCCGCTGTCTTGGAGGACATGGGAGCGTACGCTGATGTCGCCGAGTTTGGTAACGGCGGACAGACTTTGCAGTGCGCTGCGCTCCGTGACATCAATGGCGATAATGTTCTTGTAAGGGTTGACTCGCACGTCTTTAATCCCCCCAGGCACGAGGCCCTCAAGGAACATAGACGTGGCTTGCCTGTTCAGGTGGTTGAGGTTTCCGGTTGGCGTTTCAGGCACAAACAAGATGGTATGCGTCGGGGGACCTCGCGTCTTGATGACTGTAGACGTGCTTGATGAGGACGACTCCTCACGTCGGCGCAGTCTTCGCTTGGCCTTCTTGCTGAGGACTGGTACGAACCCGTCGTCCGTCGAAGAGTCTTCACTGGCCGCCGAGTACACCTCGGTAGCCTGGCTACTTGCGTCACTGAGATGGTAGAGACGCTTCCTCTGGGCGGCCGCTGCCGACCCGCCGGGTTCCAAGGGAGGCCTATGAGCCTCCACTTCCATCGCCGTATGTGAAAGGGAGCGGCGCCTCCCTGGTTATAGCACAAATTGCAAAAAAAACTGCCATATGGCACTGGGGCCATCCCAAAGGCCATCTGGTCTCAACTGAATACTATATACAAATTGAGTAACTGTCGTCAGTCGCAGTGAAGTTAATTGCACATCAGCGTATACCTTTAAAATGGAAACTTTTTTTGTTGTGATAAAAGTTCGGGTGAATGAAAAGCTGATTGAGGATTAGTGCAAGATCTATGACAAATTGGTAACGTTAGTTTAAATGACAGAAGGTGAGGCACTGAATTTAATGAAATGGTCATGATGGCCTGAATAAATATTGGCGAATTAAATGACAAAGTTTTAGTTTGTGATTTTGAACGAAGCAATGGGAGCCAAGAAAAGGCAGAATAAATTTTATTTGTTCCTATTATTCATAGATGGTGATCAAGAAAAGGTAGAATAAATTTTATTTGTTCCTATTATTCATAGATTTCGATCAAGAAAAGGCAGAATAAATTTTATTTGTTCCTATCATTCATAGATGGCGATCAAGAAAAGGCAGAATAAATTTTATTTGTTCCTATCATTCATAGATGGCGATCAAGAAAAGGTAGAATAAATTTTATTTGTTCCTATCATTCATAGATGGCGATCAAGAAAAGGTAGAATAAATTTTATTTGTTCCTATCATTCATAGATGGCGATCAAGAAAAGGCAGAATAAATCTTCTTTGTTCCTATCGTTTATAGATGGCGGTGAAGAAACGGCAGAATAAGTTTTATTTGTTCCTATCGTTCATAGATGGCGGTCAAGAAAAGGAAGAATAAATTTTATTTGTTCTTGTCATTCATAGATGGGTGCAAGAAAAGGCAAAATAAATTTTATTTGTTCCTATCGTTCGTAGATAGCATCCGAGAAAAGGCAGAGTAAATTTTATTCCTATCGTTCATAGATGGCGATCAAGAAAAGGCAGTATAAATTTTATTTGTTCCTATTGTTCATAGATGGTGTCCAAGAAGAGGCAAAATAAATTTTATTTGTTCCTATCCTTTATAGATGGCGTCTGTGAATAATTAGAAGCAAAGTGAAAGAGTTTGGCCTTTCTGTGATATCGCCAGCGCACCTCGCACTTCAAGTCACGTGCACCACGCGGAAAACCAATGAACAGCCTCGGAACTCGGGGAACAGAGAACGAACGGCGCAGCTGACACGTGACAGTGGACGGCGTATTTACGTTCCGCAGAAGCGGCCGTCGTTGACCTGCTGCTGGGTTTTCTTTCAGCGTAATTTTTCAAGTTGCTCTGCACGGCTGGCTGGTGAGCAGCTTCACTTTCTTGCTTGCCATTCATGTTTGTGAAAATAACATGAACTGAATAGGAGAGTGAAATAACTATATGAATAAGGATGGGGTGAAGTGCATTTGGCAGGTTCTCTCAAATCATGAATGGGAATTTACCAATATCCCTCAAGGGAAAAATGTACAACAGCTGTATCTTACCGGTACTCATCTATGGGGCAGGAGCGTCAATCAGCTATATGTGGCGAACAATCAGTTACTACCAGGTGGTAAAATTTCTTTCATGAATGACTTTTCATATATCTACTGACAGAATGTGGAAGACCAAGAACGCAGTTACGCACTCACAGAATGACAATGCTGGCAACAAAGTCCTTAACAGCAATCACACCCAGCAGTTCATCCCCTTGTCTGGCTTGAAATATGTGTGACAAAAATATCTTTGCTACCAGTAACCAGAGTATGTGATGACTAGTGTCACTAATTATGGGCTCTGAGAAAAACCTCCGCAAATGCTTCCCAAGTGCCATATATGTGTTCAATGCAGTGAACCAAATGATGGGTTCTTCTGGCTTTGAGTACGTTATCATCTTGGAAGATGTTCCGCTCTTGTCACACTTGTGTCTTTGCGTTATGCAGCTCTTCCTGACATCATGGCCGCCACTTAGCCTGTGTATGCCGGTGTTGCTTGAGCGTGTAGTCTGGCCCCAAAATTAATTGATGACTAATTATTGGCCACTTAAGGATTCACAACAAGTTCAGTCACTGCCATCAAGAGAAATGCAACCATCTAGCAGTGGTACCGTTTTTCATGCAACTCAGTGCCACATATGAGGCACTGTTGGGCTGTTACGAAGCCTCATGTCATAGTAGGTCAGAATTAAAGCACTAACACAGACAGGCAACTGCAAAAGTTGCATATGTTAGTGCTTTGGTGTACCTAGTGTTTTATGGGTGTTCCCACTAGCGAGATTACAGAAGCATACCTGCCGTTTCCCCAATCTACTCTGTAATGCTGTTCTCCAGCTGCTTAGCAAACGAAACGCTTTGTTCTCCTGTCACCTGGAGAGCTCGGATGCTTCCTGCTACTCAGCATTTGGATGTTAGGCTTAACTGCTATTCCGCAGTGAAATGTACGTATTAAGTGCTGCTTTTAGCCTGCAGTCATTAGCCGATTTCAGTTTACCTTCAGTCACCTCAAGCAATCCCAAGGGCTCTACGGTCACCAGCAGAAAAGCACAATTAATTTTCCTTGCAACAAGTCACTGCCAACCATCACTAAAACATATTTGTCCAGCTTCTCACATTAGAGTGTGTAAATTTCTCCCCCTTTATAACTCTTGAACGCCGACTGCTGAAGTGTAGCTTGCAGCCAGGTGAGAAAGACTAGACCAGCCCAATATGATTTGTACTTACCAACATGACTTGTACTTACCAACATGATGCAATTAAATAGGAGAAGAATGTTATGCACGAGAAAGCACGCAGCATCTCGCTGTTCCTTTGCTCCTGACGTGCGCTAGTGCCACGAAGTCTGCTGCTGCACCCAGCAAGCAATGCATTTTAAAAGTTTGGCATCAAGGTGAACTTGCCACCCACTGCCAAACCGGTAGCACACAAGACAGGTTTAAAAAAATCGTCTCAGTGAACAACTGCTAGAGTAGAAAAAATATTTTACATGAATATGTGGGTATGGGCAATAAATTAACATAAAGGGCGAATGACTAGCTATCAGAATTAGCAGCTCAGTCCACTTCTTCGACCGTGGCTCCCGAACAGTGTGCAGCGGCCAACGCGTGCTTGGGTCCCTGCTGCTGCTGGTAAAGCTTCCTCATGACAGGCATGCAGGCCTGCTGCAGCTCCTTGAGCGGGTGCTCGTACTCCTTCTTCTCGGCCAGGCCGTTGGCGTCGATCTAGGAGACGGTCTCCCGGCACTTGGACAGCACGGACTCCCTGTCAGAGGAAGGGAGCCTGTCCCCGGCCTCTTCGGCGGCCTGCTCGACACCGTAGATGTAAGATTCAAGGGAGTTGCGAGCAGCCACCCTCTCGCGCTGTGCGTCGTCCTCCTGCTTGAACCTCTCGGCCTCGGCGAGCATCCGCTCGATGTCCTCCTTGGAGAGGCTGCCCTTGTCGTTGGTGATGCGGATGCTCTCCTGCTTGCCCGTGCTCTTGTACCGGGCCGACACCAGCAGGATGCCGTTGGCGTCAAGGTCGAAGTTCACCTCGATCTGGGGCACGCCGCGGGGCGCCGGCGGGATGCCGTTGAGGTTGAACGTGCCCAGCAGGTGGTTGTCCTTGGTCAGGGCGCGCTCTCCTTCGTACACCTGGATGGTGACCGCCGGCTGGTTGTCCGCGTAGGTGGTGAACGTCTGCGATGTCTTGCAAGGAATGCGCGAGTTGCGCTCCACGATGCGCGTCATCACTCCGCCCGCAGTCTCGATGCCCAGGGACAGCGGCGCCACGTCCACCAGCAGCATGTCGCGGATCGTGTCGCTCGAATCGCCGCTCAACACGGCCGCCTGCACCGCGGCTCCGTAGGGCACCGCCTCGGCCGGGTTGATGCCCAAGGACAGCTCCTTGCCGTTGAAAAAGTCTCGCAGCAGCTTCTGCACCTTGGGGATGCGCGTTGAGCAGCCCACGAGCACCACGTCGTGGATCTGGGACTTGTCCATCTTGGCATCGCGCAGGGCACTCCACGGGCTCGAGGGTGCTGCGGAACAGGTCCATGCAGAGCTCCTCGAAGCGGGCGCGGGTAGTCTTGCTGTAAATGTCGATGCCTTCGAACAGGGCATCGATCTCGATGCTCGCCTTGGCCGAGCTGGACAGGGTTCGCTTGGCACGCTCGCAGGCCGTACGCAGTCTCCTCACTGCCCTCTGGTTGGCCCGCAGATCCTTGTGGTGCTTGCGCTTAAACTCCAGCACGAAGTGCTCTACCGTTCGGTTGTCGAAGTCCTCGCCTCCCAAGTGGATGTCTCCCGCCGTTGAGCGCACTTCGAACATGGAGCCTTCGTCGATGGTCAGCACGGAGACGTCGAAGGTGCCGCCTCCCAGGTCGAAGATGAGGACGTTCTTCTCGCCGCGCAGGTTCTTGTCCAGCCCGTAGGCCAAAGCGGCGGGAGTCTGTTCGTTGATGCGCAGCACGTTGAGGCTGGCGATGGCTCCGGCGTTCTTGGTAGCCTGCCTCTGCGAGTCGCTGATGTAGGCTGGCACCGTGATGACGGCGTCGCTCACTTTCTTCCCCAGGTAAGCCTCGGCCGTCTCCTTGCTCAGAAACATGGCACTGATCTTTTCCGGGTTGAAGCGTTTCCGCTCGCCCTTGAACTCGACGCTGATCTTGGGTTTGCCTCCGTCATTCTCCACCTTGAAGGGCCATGGTGCCGGAGGTCGTCCTGGATCTTAGGGTCGTCGTAGCGGCGTCCGATCAGCCTTTTGGCGTCGAACACGGTGCTCTCCTGGTTCATGGCCGCCTGTGCCTTCGTTGCATCGCCGATCAGCCGCACCGTGTCCGTAAAGGCCACGTAGCTTGGCGTCGTCCGGTTGCCCTGGTCGTTGGCGGTGATCTCGACGCGGCCGTGCTGGAAGACACCCTCGCAAGAGTACGTGGTGCCCAGGTCGATGCCGATTGCCGGCACGTCTGCCATTGTCCGGCTAGGCATGGTGAATGTGTTGTTGTGAAAGTTGAGTTCCGTTCAGAACACTCGATCGCTTGATGCAGTCAGTGAAATCTGCCAAACGGCTGCGCGGTGCGGCATTTATACCATTCGCGCGCTTTTCTAGAAATGCCCAGAAATTTCGCGAGCGGCGCCAACCAATCGAAGCAAAGCGGTTCAATGACGTCACGCAAGCTGTTCTGCTACGGTGGCTAGAGGGGTAGTTCTGCGATTGGTCTGCGGGTACTGGGGGGTTAAGAAAGCTACAGAAAGGTCTCGCGACGTCTGCTTTCGGCTTACGAAGAGCAAAAAAAAAAAATGAATTGCGATGCGGCGATGCTAGGCTCCGTCCGCTTTCTTCTCAGCTATATTGTGCCCTTATTGCACTGTCAAAGTGAAGAAACTAAACGTACATTAAAGTCTGTGTGCACTAAATAGCCCACTAAATATTCTTGGAATTCCTGATTTCTTGGATTGCAATGCCTTCGCAGCCATTCGTAGCCATATTCGCACTAGAGCACGTGAGATCATTCGAGAACTTGCGGGATCATAACAAGCGACCCCGAGGAAGATGGCTGCGCCCACTCGAGCCATCTCGAAGTTTCCATTGTAGTTATTGTTGCGTACTCGTCGGTTCTCGAACAGAGATTTGGACTGCTGTTTATTGTAAGGCTTCTTAAGTCATATTTTATTGCAAAGCTATGATCGTAATGAGTACGTTTAAGTAGGCGTTGCTCGATTCCCATTCGTTCCTACTTTTCGCCTGGCTACGCGGTGAGCCAAGCTCAGGACATGGTATTTTACCTTCTCTTGCTCCCACTCGAGCTAAAGCCCTAACCCAGGGGACTTCGTGCAATGTTTTTGACCAGCTCGCCTTTATCTATCTCCGGCTCCCTCTTGTTCCTTCTTACCCTGCTTACTTGGGCGGAACTAACCCCGATGAGGGCCACCCGTTCACACTCCGGGAGCTCGAAGCGGCTGTGGCTGCTAATACTGGCTGCTCGGCTCCCGGTGAGGGCGCTATTACATATACAACACTTCGCAACCTTCCTGACTGCGCCAAAGAATTCCTCCTTCAAGCCTACAATGAGTCCTGGGACAGCGGCTGCCTGCCGAGCTCCTGGGCCTCCTCCCTCATTTCTATGATTCCAAAGCCGGGCAAACCTCCCTCCCTCTCTAATCTCCGCCAAGTCTCTCGGACGTCGTGCGTTGCTAAGAACCTTGAGCGAATGGTATTCACTGGCCTCTCTAATTTTCTTGAGGCGAGGGAGTACTTCCGCGGTTCTCTTATATGCCTCCGATGCCGCGTCTGTGCATTGGACGTGTTTCTGACTCTCCGACGCCTTTCTCTCAGCTACCCCTCGGAAATTCACGCATTTGTGACCGTCGATGATCTGCAAGGCCTTCGACGGTGAGTGCCGCGGCCACATCCTGTCTCAACTCGCCTCCGTGGCCTCTGGATCGATAATAACGTATCGATAATAACGATCGATAATAACGATCGATAATAACGTATCGATAATAGGAAGAGACGAATCTTTAGGAAAGCGAAGTCCTCCGGTAAACCGGAGCTTTGGTCGAAGCTAAAAGAAATTAGCAAAAGCTACAAAATAACATTGAAGGAAACGAAAGAGAACTTTTTTAATGTGATATTGCCTTCAATGTTGACTAGCAATCCCAAAAAATTCTGGAGCATCATAAATAAGCAAGACCATGCAGATATTTCACTTAACGATTCCCAATCAAATCCTGTTCCAGCTACTAATTGTGCTAATATTATAAATGAAACTTTTGGTAAAGCCTTTCCACGCACTTCTAATGCAACGTTCCCTGATTATGAATATCACATTGAGTTTCCAATGGATCCGATAAGGTTTGATTCTTTTCGTATCATTAATATCATTGACAACCTAAAACTGAGTTCATCTTGTGGGCCTGACAATATTAACACTAAAATATTGAAGAACACTAAAGTTTACACCGCTATCATATTATCTAAAATATTCGAACAGTCGATTGAGCTCGGCAGGTTACCAGAAGACTGGAAGATAGTTAAGGTGGTTCCACTCCACAAATCTGGTGTCAAGCACTCATCAGCTAACTACCGCCCAATATCGTTAACCAGCATTTGCTGCAAAATCATGGAGCATGTCATATTCTCACTTGGTAAAGTTTCTTGAAAACAACTCATTTTTCACCCCTATGCAACATGGCTTTCGTAATTTTTTTTCTTGCGAAACACAGCTTCTTACTTTAACTAATGACATTCAATGTTTTCTTGACCGCGGTTGTGAAGTCGACTGTATCTTTCTAGATTTTTGTAAAGCATTCGACAAAGTATCCCATATCTTGCTTCTTTATAAACTCAGCAAACTGAATATTGACCCTAACGTACTAGCGTGGATTAAATCCTTTCTAACGAACCGATCACAATTCGTGCACGCTAACAATCACAACTCTTCGTTAATTGCAGTAACATCTGGTGTGCCGCAGGGATCGGTGCTCGGTCCCTTACTTTTTCTTGTTTATATTAACGATCTACCTTCCAACCTTTTCTGTTCTATGAAACTTTTTGCTGATGACTGTGCTGTTTATCATGTGATTAAGAATTCTAACAACGTTGAATTGCTACAATTGACCTGGACGCAGTCTCTATCTGGTGTTCTAAATGACGAATGACCCTTAATGAAACTAAATGCAAAGTGATGCGCTTCTCACGTCGTAAAATGGCTAATACTCCAGTCTATTTTATTAACAATACATCTTTAGCACCAGTTACATCGTTTAAATATCTTGGTGTGTATCTAACCCCAAACCTCACTTGGAATGATCATGTCAGCCGCATTGTCGCCAACGCTAATCGCATGCTGGGATACATAAAAAGAAATTTTTCTCTTGCTTCTTCTTCTGTCAAACGCCGCCGCGGTGGCTCAGTGGCTATGGTGCTCGGCTACTGACCCAAAGGACGGGGGTTCGATCCCGGCCGCGGCGGCTGGAATTTCGTTGGAGGAGAAATTCTAGAGGCCCGTGTACTGTGCGATGTCAGTGCACGTTAAAGAACCCCAGGTGGTCAAAATTTCCGGAGCCCTCCACTACGGCGTCTCTCATAGCCTTAGTCGCTTTGGGACGTTAAACCCCATAAACCAAACCAATCTTCTGTCAAACTAACTCTCTATAAATCTTTGGTGCGTTGTAAGGTAGAATATGCTTCTTCAATTTGGGACCTGCAAACTAAATCATTGATAACAGCTCTTGAAGCTGTACAAAATCTAGCAGCCCGTTTTATTTTTTCGGACTATAATCGTTCACATAGCGTGACACTCATGAAAAATGCATTGTCATTACCACCCCTTGAGACGCGCAGAAAAGTGTCACGACTGAGCCTTTTCTTTAAAATTTTTCGCAGGAACGAATACCTAAAAAGAGCACTGTTCATTCCACCTACATACATTTCATCACGCGTTGATCATCTGCACAAGGTCAGCATACCACTTTGCCGCACTACTGCTTGCTTGGCATCTTTCATTCCCAGGACGTCATCGGAGTGGAACCACCTACCTGCAGCCTTACTTACGAGGGGGTACCCAAAAGAAACCGGACTAAATTTTTTGGTCGGCAAAGCTGCTGTGGTACCGCGTTTTGCCACTAGGAACGCATAGAACGAACATTCCAGAGTCAGTAAGCCGAGTGCCGTCGTTGAAGGAGGTCAGACTAGTTTAGGCAGAATTTTAGAGTGACGACTGTTTTGTGTGAATGTCGTTTTTGCAATGACTGATTTTCGTGAACAGCGTGCGCCGGTGAAGTTCTGATTTTTGCTCGGAAAAAGTTGAATGGAAACTCTTGAAATATTAAGAAAGACGTACAAGGACGATGCTATGGGGACAACTCAAGTGTTGCTGAATCGAATCCTGAATCAAAGCAACAATCATGCCAATGGAAAACTTCAAATTCACCTCGCCTCAAGAAAGCTCGTCAGGTGAAACCAAACCTCAAAAGAATGCTTATTTGTTTGTTCGACGTGAGAGGAGTCGTCCATTGAGAATTTGTTCCGCAGGGTCAGACAGTTAGCCAGGCTTTCTACTTGGATGTTTTGAAAAGATTGGGCAACAGTGTGCGGTGGAAGCGGGCAGATTTGTGGCGGTCGGGTGACTGGTTTTTGCATCATGGCAATGCCCCTGCTCACACAGCCCTGTCTCTACGACAATTTTGGACCAAAAATGGCATGACCCCTATTCCTCAACCCTCATACTCTCCCGACCTTGGCCCGTGCTACTGTCTTTGTTTCCTAGAATGAAAAAATAGGTGAATGGAAAGCGTTTCGCAGATGTTACTGAGGTGAAAAAAAAACGACGGAGGCACTGTCAAGCATCACAAAAGATGAATTTAAACAATGTTTTGAAAAATGGAATGAAAGATTCGACAAGCGTATCATTGCAAGTGGGGAATACATTGAAGGAGAATGAAGGTTTGTGCTTAAAATGTGAACAAATAAGTTCAAACAAAAATAAGTCCGGTTTCTTTTGGGTACCCCCTCGTACATACGTACATACGAGCATACATACGTACGTACGAGCATACATACGTACGTACGAGCATACATACGTACGTACGAGCATACATACGTACATACGAGCATACATACGTACGTACGAGCATACATACGTACGTACGAGCATACATACGTACGTACGAGCATACATACATACGTACGAGCATACATACATACGTACGAGCATGCATACATACGTACGAGCATACATACATACGTACGAGCATACATACATAGATACATACATAGATACATACATAGATACATACATACATAGATACATACATACATAGATACATACATACATACATAGATACATACATACATACATAGATACATACATACATACATATATACATACATACATACATACATACATACATACATACATACATACATACATACATACACACACATACATACATACATACATACATACGTACGAGCATACGTGTGCGTACGTATACACGCGCACGAACACACACACACATACGTACGTATGCACGTACATACACATGCATACATACATAAGTACATACAGTCTTAGTCAAAAGTAACCAGGCTGCACGTTTTTTTTCTCAGTCGTATAATAAAGCTATTATGCCAGCGCTCAAGCTCGAAATGTCTGTATGGTAAGAAGAACCCCTGTTCGCACCTTCAAAGAACTTTTTTATCTTTAGGGAAGCTGTGAGGGCTCTGTTATACGAATGAAAAGCAAACCATGGAGCCTGGTTACTTTTGACAAAGACTGTACGTACATACGTACATACAAAAACTAACTGCTAAATAACAAACCCCATAGTGTCACGTATTGGCGGTGACTGCAGTCCCGGAAACAGGAAAACAGCGAGAATGTCTTCGAAACGGAAATATTTATTTGGGCTGACTTAATTGCACACGCAAAGAGCCGAATCATTCGGTGGCGGCGTAGCTACAAGCGTGCTCGGCGGTCGTCGAACAGAATGGCCGCCGCTCTCGGCCGTGCTCTTCTATGCGAAGCATACTAGCCGCACAACCGAGCTCTTCTTTGCTGCGCCGCGCGCGGCCCCGTAGCTACCACTTGACCTACATTGGCGCACCACGTGATATGACGTCACAACAGCTGTGAAAGCTGGGGCTCAACTCGTGCGCTCACTTGTGGACGCGCAGCCTCCACCGGTGGCCTAACTCCCGCTACTTCCGCTAGGGGCGCTGACGTCACAACAGCTATGAAAGCTGGGGCTCAACTCGTGCGCTCGCTTGCGGACGCGCAGCCTCCGCCGGCGGCCTAACTCCCGCTCCTACCGCTCGGGGATACTGACGTCACGCGATTGTATAAAAGGGGACGCTTCGCATTCTAGGCTTAACCATAAGCTAAGCCAGGCCATTTTTTAAAGCTGATAGCAAACTTCCGAGATAAAGCTTGGAAAGTTACTAGAACACTCTGGAACAACCAACGTTACTAGATTACTTTTTCAGTTTGAAAACTCCGACGCCACGGATGTCACCCTTGCCTGTGCCGCCGAGCGGGGCGCTCTCGTCGCTGTTTGACCGGCTTCTCGGCAGAGTAGCCACGCTGACCCCGTCAGCGAACACTACAGCGAAGCGTTTTTTTGCCAGGCGCTTTTTGTTGGTGGTAAACTGCGCTGCAAGTTGATCGCTGCTCCTCTGTGTCCTAGCCACATTTATATAAGTGCGTTTCGAGCGACGTAGCTCGTGCGGCGTTGGCTCCGGGTGCAACTCAACACAGAAGCGCAACAGCGTCGGTGCACCCGAGCTATGCGTCCTTGAGTCGGTGCGGCCGAGCTGTCGACCTGTCTACTCCGAAACCAAGGCAAGATAAGCGTTCTACGTTGTGCGACCGCAGTTCACACTGACCATCACCAAGGCTGCAAACATTTTCTGGGAAGTTTTGGAAGAGCTAGACAAGTGCAGCCTTGCTCGCTTGGGTTGTGCTGAGCGCATGTCGGCATTCACTTGTTAGATACTGAACTTTGTTATTGCAACAAGAATGCACTTTTTCTCTAGAGATGTTAAACACCGTTTAGAGAGCAAGAAGAAGGTGGCTGTTGCAAACAAAACAGCACGTCTCTTGTAACTGTTTTTTGAAAAACAGTAGAAACAGTTTTCTTGTAACTGTGTTTTTTCTTATGTGAACTGAATAAACTACTTTCAATCTGACCTCTGCTATTACCGTCATTATTCGCGTTTTATGACGTTAATAACGTCGAAGTTTCACGATGGTATTGCTGCACCTCCCTTTAAAAAACACGTATGTATCATTGACTGTCTTGCTTCAAACCGATCGTACATGGCCATAGGTTTCGATATTTTCGGCAACATGCGACTCATCTACCGTTTCGTGGCCCGCCGTAAGCAAAGAGTCATTTAGTTTGTAGGGAAGTAAATGAAACAAAAAACTATACCCGACCAAGATCCAGATGTCGCATCAAAAGAGCTAATGATTCAGCAGAATGATTCAGAGAGGGTAATGGGAGCTTTGTCAAGCTGCTCTTGAGCGGCTTTTACTCCCATACACCTCAAACATGTATGTAAACATGCTTGTTTGAAATAAACTCATACTCATACTCACATCCCGATCGCACCTTTGCCGCCCAGGACCGTTCGCGAAGCCTTAATGCCACTGTAGTTGCACATTCAGAATAATATTTGTGCCCTATCTTGGAAATATCTTCGCTAAACAGGAATTACCGGAGTAAAGTGGCGTGAAACACGGCGCGCTCGTCTGATAGCGAGAGTTCGTGTGACGAGAGACCGGCCGGACCGGGCCAACAGCGTCGATAACGCCACCTCGCGATCGGGACACGAATGGGGCCACGTTTGGCCGCCGAGCTGCAGCGGAGTTTCCAAACTGACCAGGTAATCTAGTAACGTTGGGAACAACGTACAGTCGGCTCCGCCTGGATGCGATCGATCGAGATAAATCTAGGCGCGCCTTGCATCACAAACAAAGCGATAAAGCGGCGTGCCGGCAGCTTTGAAGAATGAACAAACAAACACTTCGAACATTAGCGGCATTATTCCCCTCTCAAAAGAGCATCGACCCGATGCTTCAGTACATAATTCGCCACAAATAACTAAAACAGATTGTGTAAAAATAAACACCAGGAGTGTAAACACAACGTGTTTTAACGCACATAATAGGGCTCTAGACGGAAGGCATGGACAACTTCTGGTCGTACGCGGCGTCGCTGGGATGCAGTCATTTCGTCAGAGAGGATTTCATAGTCCAGTTCACATACCCGACGAAGAACCTTGTACGGGCAGAAATAGCGCCACAAAAGTTTTTCACGCAATGCGCGGCGGTGAATGGGCGCCCAAACCCAGACTCGATCTCCTGGCTTGTATTCCGCGTTGCGTCTTCGTTGGTTGTAGCGTCTGGCGTCGGCCCGCTGCTGGCCTATGATCCGCAATCTGGCAAGTCCTCGCGCTTCTTCTGCGTGTTGAAGGTAGGCGGCGACATCGACGTTATCTTCTTCGGTAATATTGGCCAGCATGGCATCTAGCGTGGTCGTGGCCTCCCTGCCATGGACGAGCCTAAGAGGCGTCATTTGGGTGGTCTCCTGCACTGTGGTGTATGATGCCAAGATGATGTAAGGCAGGATAACGCACCATGTCTTGTGGTCGGTATCGACATACATGGCTAGCATCCTGTGGATCGCACTGTTTTCAGCTCCTGCTGATTTTTATTTCCCCTTGGAGAGGTTCTCTGATCGGAGGGGACCTGCAACACCTTGGGGACCCCCTGAGTGTCCTCTCTCTCGGTGGGCAACAACTTAATTTTCATCTTCTCCTCACTTCGCACCTAGGCTGCGGCCTGGTTAGGCCTGGCGGCTGCTGGCTCCGTCATGACTGACCGCGCAGCTGCTGCCGGGCTGGCCCTGACATCTCGACTACGCGCGCATCCGCCATCTCTTGAGGTCACCTCTGACCTCGACACGGAACCTACCGTTGAGAACCCGGACGACACGATCATACCAGATGGACATCGTCTACCTAAACATGGTGCCGCTTCAGGTGGTGAACCCCGTTCTCTTTCGGGCTCATATTTGACCCCCGTGACCGGCGTCCCGGGCCTTTCCTCGCCACCTGGTGCTGTCCCAAAGACCCCGGCCCCCGACAACCTAGAGCTGGGCACGGATACCTCCCTTTTAGCGGCGCACGAGAAACTGCTGTCCATCATTAATGACAGAAAGAATAAGATCACAGCAGGGGTCTGGGCCACCCTTGTGTCCCTGGTCTCTGCCATGAATGCTAATGCGCATCACTTCTTTGCCTGCGCCATCCGTGACAGAGAGCGCGTCCGTGCTTTTCGGGGCGAAGTTATCGCCCGGGATCGTGAGCTAAAGGTGCTGAGGGCCCGGAATGCCGAAGTGTCCGTCAGGGCTTCCGAGGCCGAGGCGGAACTTCGCCTTCTGCGGGCCGGAACGAATGTTCCTAGGACCTTTGCGGCGGCTGTGCGCGGCGGAGCCGGCCCTCTTCCACCTGTCGGCGTTGATTCAGGCACTGCGACAGAGGCACACCCAGGGCCCGTCGAGCTCAGGGACTCTCCTCCGGCCTAGAAGCCCCATCAGATGCTTTTAACGTCTGTTGGGGCTTCCGACCACGTGGGTCGCGATGTTGCTACCCTCATGAAGTCGGCCACCGACCCTGAGTCTGAGGGAATAGGAGCCGTCACGCTCCGACCCACCCGTCGCGCCCTGGTGGTTACATCCAGGAACCCTGGGAACCTCGAACGCCTGCACGCTGCCATCACCCGTATCGAGGCCACCGGGCTTCCATCAATGTCCGTATTCCTCCGCGACGCAATCCCCACGTCCGCCTGTCCGGGGTTGATCCTGATATCCGTCCTGAGGATCTCGTGGCTGCCCTCAATCGGCGGAATCTGGCGCCCTCTATTGATCCGCAGAAATGTAAGCTCAGATTGTCCTTTACACAGCGCTCCGGACAGCGTGTTCACGTCCTTGAGGTTGACCCTCCCGCTTTTTCCTGGCTTCGTGACGCCCGTCGCGTCACCGTGGGCTGGACTTCCGTTGAGGTCCAGGAGGACCTCCACTTCTCGCTGTGCACGTTCTGTGCCCAATACGGCCACCCTCTTAAGGCGTGCCCGCATGCTACGGACCCCTCTAAGGTCTGCTGCACACGATGCGCGGGGTCGCAACCTCTCGCACAGTGCCCCGCCCTATACAGCACCCTAAGCCAAGTGCGCCACGTGCGACGCGGCTGGCCGCCCCTCTAACCATCAAGCTGGGCATGTCTCCTGCTCAACTTTGCAGGAGCGCGATGCTCGCGTCCGTGCTAGGACCGCTTATGGCCCTTAGGGCCGCAATTGCCCTGTGTGCCTCTCCCACGAACCGCCAGGTTGCGACTGTGATTGTTCTTACGGCCTTCCCCATTAATTTTTCATTCGTATTTTTCTTTTCTCGCTGCCCTTTATCACTTGGCTCCGTATCCGGTCCTCGGTCCTCCTGCTTCCACCACCACCACTATCTATAAATCAATTTCTTAAGCAGCTGTCGCCCATATGTGATCCTATTCTACTTCAGTCATCCCCGTTCCTATACCTCTTTATATCGCCATGGCTAGATTTAGTTTTCTGCAGATCAACATTGAACATACCCGTCGTGCCACGGCTGCCCTCTCGAGTCATTTCATCTCTTCTCTGTTTTCTCTGGCAGCGGTGGCGGACCCTTACCTGGTCGGTGGTGGGGTTTCAGGTCTTCCCAGTGGGGTTGCCGTCCTCTCTGCGCAGTCACATCCGCGCTCGCTGGTCCTTGCGCGGGATCCTCCTTTTGAGTTGTTCCCTATTTACGCCTCCACATTCGTCGTGGCGGTGCTCTGACCTCCCAGTCTGCTTCCTTCCTCTTTGTCTCTGTTGACTGCCCGCCGCGCGCCCCCTTTGACTCTCCGTTAGACGAACTGGACGAAGTGGCCTCTTTGGCAGCTGGCCGCCCCATCATACCTGCCGGAGACTTCAACGCCAAGCACGAATTGTGGGGCACCGCACCCTCCGACTCGCGTGGCTCCAAACTCGTCCACTTCGCCCTGGCTCACGAACTGACAGTTTTAAATTATCCTACTTCCGCCCCCACATACGGCAACTATTACGCGGAGTCGTGTATCGATGTCACGCTCGCTTCCCCATCCCTGCTCAGCTCCGGATACACATGGACCGTCTCGGACGCCGAATCTCTGTCTGCGCATTCTTATATTGAGGTGTCGATTGGTCCTCCTCCTCCGAAGCACCACCGCCTAACGGTTGCATCCCGGGCTCGTCTGCTTCAGTGCCTCGCAAGGGACACGTGGTTTCGCCGGGTTGCTGGCGCCGATCTGCGCTCTCCCGATGCATTGGAGACCGTCGTCAACCGGTTCCGCGACCGAGTTACCACGGTTATTGAGCGTCACAAGCGTACAGCTGTGAGTGCTCCGGCACCGAGGCCATGGTGGTCCCCTGAGCTCGCCATCGAGAGGGGCCGCGTTCGAGCTTTGCGCCAGCGCTTCCAGTGTTGCTTAGAACCGTAATTGCGCCCTGTCTACCGCACCGCGTTTCAGGCCGCACTTGCCTTTTACCATCGCAACATCAGGGAGGCGAAGGACTCGGTGTTGCGCCAGGCCTGTCACGATGCGACCCGGAAAAACCTTTTCGGCACACCCTTTCAAAAGGCATTTGCCAAACTGCGCGCTCCCGTATTCTTGCCATCTCTGGACACAGGAGACGGCGTTCTGACGACTTATGTCGTCGAGTCGCCGGCACTTTTGCTCCGAACACAGGTCGCGTTTGAAAATTCTTTGATAGTTTCACCATTCCACGCGTGTATCCGTGCATCCGTCGAGACGCCTTACCATCCTTCTGTACCGCCGGACGTCCCGTTCTCGCGTAACGAGCTTCAGTTGCTCGTAAACGCACTCGATACTGGCACGGCTTCCGGCCTGGATGGGCTGACTGCACCCTTGGTTACGGGCCTCTGGCGTGCCCACCCCTCCTTCTTTCTCTTCCTTTTCAACGGTGCCCTCCGTCTCGGCCACTTTCCCTCCGTGTGGCGTAGGAGGCGGATCATCTTCCTTCCTAAGCCAAACCGTCCCTCTTCCCTCCCTACTTTCTACCGGCCAATAGAGGTGAATTCAGACCTCAGTAAACTATTAGAACGCCTACTTCACGGCCGTCTTTAGTATTTCTTGCACGCCAGGGGCCATCTCCGTCCCAACCAATTTGGGTTTACCCATTCGAGCAGCGCAGTGCAAGCCCTGGCCTCGTTGCGAACGGCCCTGGAAAATTTCCGCATATCCCGCACGCCCTTAGTTCTTATATCACTAGATTTTCAGGGTGCGTTTGATAGCGTTTGGCACCCCCTCGTCCTTCGCTTCTTTCGCAGCCGCGGCCTCCATTCCAACCTGTATCACCTTTTGAGCTCCTTTCTTTCGCAGCGCACGGTAGTGTATACCGTGCACGCACTGGTGAGGAGGTGTCTGCCAATGCCACTCTCGGCAGCCCTCAGGGATCACCCGTTTCACCCCTTTTGTGGAACATAATCGCAGACCTTCTCGAGTGTCCAATGCCGCCTGGCGTGACAGTACAGGCGTATGCCGATGATACCATTGTGCTGGTTCCGGCCCGCACGCACCACAAGTTGGAGCAGCTGTGTGCCGACGTCCTTGACAGAATAGCCTGTTGGGCCTCTAATTCTCGGGTGACGATCTCATGGCCAAAAACATTTTGTATGCTGTTTTCCCATGGCGTGGGGGGAATGAAAAAGCGTAGTCCCACCGTGTGCTTTTCGGGCCGCCCCTTAAGTTTCAAACAGGAACTCCAAATTTTAGGCGTTGTCTTCGACTGCCGCCACACTTTCCTACCTCATGCTCACTTCCTCCGCGACAAGGCAGAGATCCTCACTTCGCGTCTTGTCTCATTTCTGTCGTTCCACCGTTCCCTCCCTCCCTGTTCTCTACGTGGGCTTTATTTCCAAGTAATACAACCCGCTCTCACTTTCGCTGCACCCGCTTGGTGGTCTCGCAGCGCTAATTCCCGCCTTCAGGAGAACGTTGTTGCTGTGCAGCGGGTCCCTCTTCTCGCTATCACTGGGGCTTTCCGCACAACGCGCACGGCTGCGCTTCAGGTACTCCTCCGGGTACCCCTTGTTCCCCTGGAATTGGACCGCCTCTGGGCGGAGTACAACCTTTTAAACGGTGCACATCCCGTCACCTTTGGAGGTCACACTTATCTCCCATCAGATATCTTGCCCCGCTTTGATCCCTGGTGCGACCATCCCTCTCTGGCTTCCTCATTCTTCTTCACCCGTCTTCTCCCTTTCCCTCTCAGTCCTCCCTTCCCGGCGTTCATATATTCAAGGACGGCTCTTATACGTCCCACTCTGGGGGTGCTGTTTACGTCGCATTCTCATCTTCTGGCGCGCTGCGGAACGTGGGCCGGTTTCGTCTCGAGACAGCCTCTACTGCCTTCTGCGCAGAGGCTGTTGCGTTTCACGAGGCTTGTTATGCCCGGCGTGCCCCCTCTCCTTTACCCTTGCATGTCTACTCTGATTGCCTTTCTCTCCTTCAGGCTCTTCAGTCTCTTTCCACCAAAGACTTACGCGTCCGAGACATCAAGCGCACCCTTGCAGTCATTTCTCTTCAGCGTCCTGTCTTCCTCTATCATGTCCCCGCCCATTGTTGTGTCTGGGGCAACGAGCTCGCTCACTGGGCCGCCTCAATCGCGTCGGCGCGCGGCCTCCTGCGGCCGTCGTGGCTGTCACCCTTGTCAGTGCGCACCCGCATGCGTACCACCATACTCAGCCTTTATTCAGACACCTGGACGGCGGAACATTCGGACACCCTCCTGGCTGTTTTTGTCCCCTCTCCCGGTTAGTCTCCCGCTCTCTTTCCCTCCACCCTGATCTCTTGTCCCTCTCCTAACTGGCCGTGGTCATTTTCCCTCCTACTTCCATCGTTTTGCCCTCCTTCTTTCGCCTTCTAGTCCATGCGGGGGAGCTGTGGGGGACGTTGTCCATTACCTGCGTGTCTGCCCTCTCACTGCGGACATAGCAGCACGGCTTCCCGGCTATCCGCACTTTCTTTCCCCTCTATGACTTCCCCTCTTTGTTAGGTTCCCCTCGGCCTCGTGCGTTGCTTATTCGCGTTGCTGTTCGCGTTTCTTCCCTTCTTTCACCTGTCTCTCGTCTTTATTCCCGCCCGGATGGCTCGTAGACCTCCTTGCCATTTCTGCGCCTCCCCATGTCTAATGCGGTCGGGGGCACCACGGGGCCAATTTTAGTGGGCCGTGGCCCTGTCCCTGCCTCACGGGCGTGTGGATGGCATGTGGATCTTGATTTTGTTCGCCTTGCGTACACACAGTTTGTGTTTTGTTTTCGTTTTTTTTTCATGTTTATTTTTTTATTGTTTGTTTTCAATTTGTTTTCTTTCCTTTTTTATTTTCTTTCCTCTGGCTGTTATACTTTTCATGTTTTAATTGCTTAGTTTTCATTTCGCTAGTTCTGTTTCTTTGCTTTTTACCTGCCTTTTTGTCATTTACTTGATTCTCTTTTCATTTTAACCTCTCTTTTATGTACCCCTTCTGCTTTCTTAAGCCCATTATCTCCTGTTTGTTAGTTTTTTTTCTCCTCGCTTTCTTTTCCTGTCTCTTCTTCCTTCCTACAGATCCCCGCACCTTCCCTCCTCCTGGCCGCCTGCGAGCCTGTCTCAAGAATCTGGGCACGCTGCACCCCTCCCCGTTTCATTTTCACTTCGTCCTTCCCAATCCTCAACCCTTCAGGGGCGTCTTGCGTCTAAAAATCACTTTTGCCCGCCCATCATTTGTGCCTTTTTTTCTCTCTTGTAATTGGTTTTTATTAAAATTTCTCTTGGGCGTTGGCCCCTTTTTTATTTTTTAATTGGTTCGTCTGCGATAACCTTTGGTTGGGTGCGGGCTTCCTCTTGATTTTTTTTTATTTTATTTCATTCCTTGAGAGTTTTACAATAAAAGGGGAATGTGCTGGTGTTGAACGTGAGGATCATGTGTTTTGTGTCTATTTCCTTATTATCCTTCCCGATCTTGATTCGCGAACGTCTATGACGTGTTGGTCAGTCAGACCTTCGAGCACCTCTTTTTCAGTGATGTGAATAAAACCATTCTCGGATATTACGCCACCGACGGTGTTCAGAGATCGGTGTGAAGTCACAGAGAAAGGAATATCCCCAACAGACACAATGTTTACGAGTTTTGAGTGCTGGACGCTGTCACGCAGTTCGAGCCGTAAGTCACCGCTGGCCATTTTTGACACTTTGTAGCCAATGCCCAAGGCTTGTGTCAAACACTTTGATACTAGGAAGGGAGACAGGATTTTTGCTTGCTGATCATGTACTTCACTATAAATGAAATGATATTTAGGAAAACTGACTTTTCTTTTTTGGAAAAAAATTATCTGCATCGTTCCGCCCTCTCTTGAGAGAGCGATCAGGTTTGGAAAGAGGGGGAGCCATAAAAAATTTAAATTTTTTGGCCACGGTGACATCCACCCACCGTGGAGCCCAACAAGGGGACGGGACAGAAACTTGCGAGCAAGTCCTGCCCACGCCAGCTGTACACCTCAACTATAACCAAATATGACGCAACTCAGGGTAGTTGGCCACACAAGGTTAACCCTAGCCGCCAGGAAAAGTGAAAAAAAAACAAGAAAAGAGGAGGAGACAGGAGAGTTGTAGGAAAGGAGATAGGAAAGTGAAAGATGGAGAGGAGAACAGGAAAAGGCGACTGCCGATTTCCCCCGGTCGGATCAGGCCGGAGGTGCCGTCTACAGGAAGCTGGGGTCAAAGTGGTGTGTTGCCTCCGCCGAGGAGCCTTAAGGACCAAACGCTCGGCATCGGCTCAACCAGAAGGATCCCCTTTTCCCCGGACACGGCAATGCCACGCACGGCTAAGCACGGATGCTCGGGTCCGCGGTGGGGCACTGCTCACCTTCATCCCCCTGCGGGGATGTCCCTGCGGATGCCCGGGAACCCGTGGTGTCACCACTCACCAACGTCTGCATGCCGCAGACGCCCCCCTGCGGGGAGCAATCCAGTTGAGTTTATTACCTTAAGTTTGCGCAATGGAGAGGACATCGAGGGACAATGCGTCCGGAGGGCACAGGTATGGCCCGCTGGTGTTGGTTTCAGTTGGAAGAAGATGAGGATGGTACAGGGCGTGGCCACAGGAACCTCAAGGAGCACGAAAGAGGCATCTATCTGTATAGGCGACACCTTGGGTATCACAGAGAGGGGAATGGTGCCGCACGACGACGGCTGGCGTGCAGGACGGTGGGACAAGTTGGCCGGAAAGGAGAGAATACGAAGACTGTGAGCCGGGGTGGAGACAGGAGAGGTAAGGATGGAAATGGGAACATGAGAGTGGTTATTGGCTCAGGCCAATAGCCAGAGTAGTTATTGGTCTGAGCCAATAACCACTGACTCTGACGTGTAAGAGAAACCCGGGCAAGCCGTGAGTCCTGATGCAGAGTGAGAAGTGAACGGAGAGGACGGAGGAGGCTTGTGTCAGAGCTCAGCAGTGGAGGTGGTGACAGGGAGGGTGATAGCTGCATGTAGAGGCCCACAAGGGCAGTCTCAAGAGCGTTAGCTTGACTGAGTAAAGGAAATGTAGGGTACAAAGACAAAACCTTGTACAGGGCAAGCACGTGGGCAACGCGGCATGCATGAGCCTCCACGCACCGCAGGAGGTAAGTTACTGAGTGGCAGGTGGTCAAAGCGTGGAGGAGGGCTTGCACGTTCTTGGCCGCATGCAAAGAGAAGCCAAGAACTCTGCACTGCGTGACGACAGGAATGGGAGAGCCAGAAAGATGGAGAGAGACTGATGCGAGTGCTGGTGTGAGGAGTGGTTGAGAGGGAGCAGCTTGGATTTCAACGGAGCGAGACGCCAGCGGTGGTGAGAAAGGAGTCGGTGAGGTCTATTCGACGTTGCAGGGTGTTCTGTACGTGACAGGGAAAGCCAGACGAACACCAGAGAGTGATGTCACTGACGTAAAAGATGCAACGCAGGTCTGGAATTTCGGGTAACTGGGAGGTGACAGGACTCGTAGCGAGATTGAAAAGGGTAGGGGACAGAACATCACCTTGAGGAGTGCCACAGGTGAGGTAGTGGGGTTGAACAGATGGCAGTCTGTGGGCAAAACACCAATTATTTATTTATTTATTTATTTCAGGTTCCTTCATGGCCCTTGGAGGGCATTAGAGAATGCAGTGAGTGGTTACAAATACGTACAGAATATATACACAACGGGTTATTTAAAACAATAGCTAACGCGCGTATTTAGCAGCATCATTACACAAGATTTCGAAGTGAAGAGAATACAAGTAAACGATATTGCAAAAAAGCATGAAGCGCGAAAAAACTTTAGGTTTGAGAAACAAAAGTATACAAAGTAGTGTTAAGGCATACGGTCATTTAGAAATACTCATAACAAGCTATAATACAAAGCAATGACAACACAGTTAGCAACAGTAAGCGGCAAAAATAACGAAAATGCATGTTTAAAATTGGCGAAATCGCTGTATACAGAATAGCAACGTGAAAATAAATAAAATGACCATTTTATCTAATCTACTACAAAATGACCCCGCAACCGTTTTTTAAATTCTTCAATGTTGTTAGTAGTACGAGGGGGTACCCAAAAGAAACCGGACTAAATTTATTGGTCGGCAAAGCTTCTGTGGTACCGCGTTTTGCCACTAGGAGCGCATAGAACGAACATTCCAGAGTCAGTAAGCCGAGTGCCGTCGTTGAAGGAGGTCAGACTAGTTTAGGCAGAGATTTAGAGTGACGACTGTTTTGTGTGAATGTCGTTTTTGCAATGGCTGATTTTCGTGAACAGCGTGCGCCGGTGAAATTCTGATTTTTGCGCGGAAAAAGTTGAATGGAAAACTCTTGAAATATTAAGAAAGACGTACAAGGACGATGCTATGGGGACAACTCAATATTTCCTGAATCGAATCCTGAATCAAAGCAACGATCATGCCAATGGAAAACTTCAAATTCACCTCGCCTCAAGAAAGCTCGTCAGGTGAAACCAAACCTCAAAACAATGCTGATTTGTTTTTAGACGTGAGAGGAGTTGTCCATTGAGAATTTGTTCCGCAGGGTCAGACAGGTAACCAGGCTTTCTACTTGGATGTTTTGAAGAGATTGGGCAACAGTGTGCGGTGGAAGCGGCGAGATTTGTGGCGGTCGGGTGACTGGTTTTTCCATCATGGCAATGCCCCTGCTCACACAGCCCTGTCTCTACGACAATTTTGGACCAAAAATGGCATGACCCCTATTCCTCAACCCTCATACTCTCCCGCCCTTGCCCTGTGCTACTTTCTTTGTTTCCTAGAATGAAAAAATAGGTGAATGGAAAGCGTTTCGCTGATGTTGCTGAGGTGAAGAAAAAAACGACGGAGGCACTGTCAAGCATCACAAAAGATGAATTTAAACAATGTTTTGAAAAAGCGAATGAAATATTCGACAAGCGTATCATTGCAAGTGGGGAATACTTTGAAGGAGATTGAAGGTCTGTGCTTAAAATGTGAACAAATAAGTGCAAACAAAAATAAGTCCGGTTTCTTTTGGGTACCCCCTCGTACGTACGCATGTATGCATGTATGCATGTATGTATGTATGTATGTATGTATGTATGTATGTATGTATGTATGTATGTATGTATGTATGTATGTATGTATGTATGTATGTATGTATGTATGTATGTATGTATGTATGTATGCATGTATGTATGCATGTATGTATGTATGTATGTATGTATGTATGTATGTATGTATGTATGTATGCATGCATGTATGCATGTATGCATGTATGCATGTATGCATGTATGCATGTATGCATGTATGCATGTATGCATGCATGTATGTATGCATGTATGCATGTATGTATGTATGTATGTATGTATGTATGTATGTATGTATGTATGTATGTATGTATGTATGTATGCATGTATGTATGCATGTATGTATGCATGTATGCATGTATGTATGTATGCATGTATGTATGTATGTATGTATGTATGTATGTATGTATGTATGTATGCATGCATGTATGCATGCATGTATGTATGCATGTATGCATGTATGCATGCATGTATGCATGCATGTATGCATGTATGCATGTATGCATGTATGCATGTATGCATGTATGCATGTATGTATGCATGCATGTATGCATGTATGCATGTATGCATGTATGCATGTATGTATGTATGTATGTATGTATGTATGTATGTATGTATGTATGTATGTATGTATGTATGTACGTATGTACGTACGTACGTACGTATGTGTGTATGTATGTATTTTTCTGCCATTACTTCAACCTTTTTGTTTTGCAACACACTATACAACTTGTCAGCTCTCCATCGCTCTGTCAGCTTCACTGGGTGCAGGCTTTGTGAAGCCCTTCTTAGGCTTTTTGCTTGCCCACTCCAACTCAAAGCTGTCAGTAGACGCGAAATGCTATTAATAAAATTTCGAGTTACAGTGTGACCTTGTCGCCTGGAGAATTATTTTTAAGGCAGGAAAGCAACTACAGCAAACACGTTTCCGACCAAGACTGGAATGCAACATCGCACCTCAAAGAGAGTACCTATGAGATCCAACAGCTTAAAGCATCAGTTGCCGGACAGTGCGCAGTTGTGAACAGTTGCGAACAGAGTGCTTAGTCGCCAGCACGCTGATTGAAATCTTTTACTATGTGAAGGAAGAAACGATGCGCATGCAGGCATGGCTGTCTGAAGACGTTTATTCGCTCGTTTATTTGTTTATACAAAAATATAAATCTTTATATATATGTATGAGTATAACAACACTTTCCTAGCTTCCGCGCCGAGCAATATTTTCCTCAAGCCACATCTACACAAGTAGGCCCCCGAAAAAAATTTATATAGTATTTTAGCAGCTATGTGGGTCTCTCTAGCCTGTTCAGGAAACATGCATTCCTGACGTTAAAAAGAACTGAACTAAGAAGCATATTTTTGTTCACAGTCCTGTGTGAGCAACTGGGTACAGGTTCTAGCAAAAGTTGAAGGATCAAGAAAAGAATCGCAGAACTGCTTGGCAGCGCTATGTGACGGTTCCTGGTTCGAGGTATGTGGAGTTAGAAAGTGAAGGCCACGAATATGTGGTGCAGTTTATTTTTTAGAGCTGTGTCACCTACGAAAATGTTGGCCTGTGCAGTGAATACATCCCGCAGCCCTCTTGAGATCTGTTTGAAAGACGACACACAGCGCGAATATTTTTCACCTCATAGGCCGACCACGATTACTCGTTCAGAAACCATTGCACAATAAGCGTGCAAAAGTTGTACCATGCTAGCCACTCGTATATTTATGTATGCTGATAACACGGCCAGAAAGCCGTGCCCAACAGAAATGACCGTATCTCGGTAACACTGCACGCATCTCGAGAAGAGGCGCGATCCGCCAGATAGCGCTTCTGCAGCGGTTTCCTTTGGTTTCCGTGGTCTCTCCATGCCTCCTCAAGCCTACAGCTGCTGCTTACCAACAGCGCGCATAGTGCTTTCCAACGCGTTGAGCTTATAAATGATGTTCATACTCGTCCAGAGTTACTCCCGTACCACACAAGGAAAGAGCAAGCCTTCACTGCGCTGCAGTCTTTGATTAATGCTAAAGCATTTCCAGGCTATGCCGGCGAGGTCATGTCCATAGAACGTGACCGCAGGGTGACGGGCTGTGTACGGGAGGCGTAGGCATGGCCCAAAAGAACTGACTCCACCGACTAGCACCTGAGCCACTGTGTCTGGCTTCGAAATTATCTCCCTGCCCCGTCAGCGAAGGCGGTTGATTCGAATGCGGCGGGTCAACAGAAAGACGTGCAAAGTAGCCAGAGGGCTAAAGAGGAGAGGCCGCGCGAGGAGCCCAGCGCAACCACACACATCCGTGCGGACCGTTTTGCGGTGCGTCTCCAACTTCCCTCCCTTTGGCGCAGAGACGGTCACGTTTGTGTGTGCGCGCATGCGCGCCTGCAGACGGCCTTGTTGCGAGGTACGGGCTGTGGACTCGGTCAAGGCTAGGGGTTGGGTCTGTATTAAGGGAATTAAACCCAAAAGAAAAGACGGCTCCAGGCTCTTGGAAAACGCAGACTGGCTCCCCGAGCAGCTGCTCTCTTCCGGTGCTAGAGGAGGACTCTCTTTGTCCGTTGACGGCCGAGTTTTCGAATGCCGTGGTCACGTGACCAAGCCGCGGTTCTTGGAGGAAAGCGTGCTTGGGGGTCGAGTCCAGAACGCCCCGAGTTCCGATGCCAGAGGAGAGAGGGCAACCGTGACCCTCATAAACATGTCAAGTTCGAGAGGGGTGCGTCTTCGGCTGAACATGAGCCCCGCGTACGCGACGTGGCCGGCACCCTGCGGCGCCAAGGGTAGGCCGGAACGTTCGCGGCACAAACAGTTTCTAGGAATTCGCGGGCTCACAGGCCAGCAGTGTCTTGCAACGCAACAGCCTTACTAACGGCGGCCCCGACAGACCGCGTAACGGCTTGAGGTGGCGGGGGAGGCCGGCGGCTAGCTCTAGGAGGGCTCCCAGCAGAGGAGGCGATGGAACCGTTGCCCTCCGACGGACACCTGATCCCCTTCGACACATCCCCAACGGGGCCGCCGGCCTTCGCGTCGTAACGGCCGCGGCTTCGTGGAAAAATCGGCGGGCGCCCTTGGTCGACTGCATGAGCTGCGACGCCGAAAAACCTTTGGGCGACGAGGACACCGAAGGAAAGGAAGAGAGTCCTGATAGAGACGCGTTGGAGACAGAAGAGACAAAGGCGGGAACGAGCAGAGTCGGGCGAGGTGAATGGAGGCAGATCGCGCTGGTCTGTAGTCGGCGAAGCCGGACCTCAGGGGTCCGTAGCAAACTGACCGCCAGCCGAGACGCCCAAGAAGCCTGAGGCCTCAACCCGTCATAGTACCACTAGCCGAGACGCCTGGGAAGGAAGATCCGACAGTGTCAGGATGGAAGCCCCAGTTAGCGGTCGCCGGGCCAATTCGCCGAAACGTGGGACCGTCACCAGGCTGAGCGCCACCCTGCCAGAGCAGCCGAAAGCGAGGCACCTGTTGGCCGGACTGCACCGACGCCTAATACAAGACAGCGGTGAGCGGAACCCCAAATTTCACTTTCAAGCAGAAAGTGAATAAATAAAGTTCACTCGCAGGCGTTGCGTTTTGGCTCAATTCTCCTCGCTTCAGCAGAGCCCGTAGATAGCAACAAATATTGTGTTGCATTGTGACTGACCCCCGACAGGCGGCAACGTCACAGCAGCAGTTGTGACGTTCTCTAAAGAGGAAGCAAGAAGCGTATGGTTGCAATCGAAAGAGGATGATGGCAGGACAGGGCGGAAAAAAATTATGTCGATAGGACGATTAGTTATTTGCAGCCATAAATGTCAAAAGAACGCCGAAAAAGCGCGGACGGCGATATAGTGAGTGGACAGGAAAGTAGCCCTGGACGGCAAAAAAGCGGGAAAATAGGCAAATGAGTGAAAACAATGTTTGTAATGAATCGAAATGCATTTTATCAGTAATAATTAATCTAACAAAAAGTTTCATTGACATAGATTAATTATCAGCAAAACCGATTGGACGGTTGAATAGGCTCGACGGGGACATAGTAAGTGGAACTGAAAGCAAGGAATCCACGGCACCAAATTTGAAAAACCAAAATGGTTGATTGAGGACAAAGAAGGTATATCAGGGTAAACGAATCGATCTTTAATTAAAGCATAAGATGATTACGCAAATTCAATAGTTAAATAAATTAACAAATATAAAGGGAATGGCAAACAGAGGCGACGAGTGCCGAGGAGGCGTCAATGCTTTCGCATTCTTCCAATGCAGGTCGCCGCAGTGATCTCCGATTTTTTTTATCTCGGTCATGACGGCCACGCAAAACGCGCTCCTTATCTGCCTTTTTTGTTAGTGGCCATAGACCTGCGTCATCTTTGCTTGTCGTTCAAGATTAACCGTGGTGAAAGCGCTCGTGTATGGCGTCTCAGATCTTTGAAGTTAAAAATGCCAGACTGTGCCCTGAGAAGAGGATTGCGGCGGATGCTCTCACCACTGTCATGCGTCTGGGATTGACCACGCGTCCTGAACCTCTTGCGCAGCGGCATGAGAGCTGGCTTGGGGTATTTGCTCGCGGTGCGTCAAGTAGTGCTTCTCGCAGTCGTCTACGTGCGAAAACGTCTGGTGGCAGTGAGGACATCAAAGCGATGGACATCAAAGCGGTGACGATTCAGGCTGGAACTTTGGGTGAAGCACCGTCCACATTCGGGGCATTTGTACGGCTTCTCACCCGTGTGGACACGCTGGTGTTCTTTGAGATCGGAACGTTGCGAGAAGCGCTTGCTGCAATCGTCGCACTCGAAGGGACGCTCGCCCGTGTGGGTCCGCTCGTGTCTGGTGACCATAGATCTGTTTGAGAATAGATGAAAAAAGGAGGGCACGCTAAGCAAGACAATGCCGGCTCAGAGGACGAAGATTGAAATAACCATTGCGTCATAAAAGAAGAACATGCGGCCGTTAGCAGTCTACAGCTGTCACAAAATTCGGCGCATTTTTGAAGCAAACAAAGAAAAACAGCGCCGCGCGGAGGCGTCTCGCCGGCACGAGACGAACGGGAGAGGAGGAAACCCCCGCTGGGCGCCTAGTCTGTGTGCGTGTGGACTTTCTCCCCTCCACCACCGCTCACCGACGCGGCGTGCGCCGAGAGAATGAATCATCCATGCGGAAGATTTCTCTAGAACATCCGAGTCGTTTCTACCGTTAACCGGGGGAAAACGGGGAAACCTTGCGTGCGCTAAGACATGTCCCCCTCCTCTGCACTCGGACGTCGGCGACGGCGCCACGCTAGAACACGCTGGAACCTTCGCGAAACGACTCCTGACTTTAACCAATGAGGACGCGCGGCCGGCGAGAGAAAGGAAGGGAAACTACACGGGAGATACTGCGTGTATGTGCGCGCCTACTTTGGCGCGTACAACAAACAGACGGGAGAGCGAGCCTATAAAAGAAGGCGTCGACCGCTGTCAATTAGTCCGGACCGCCGTTTAAGCTTCGGAGAAGCGCGCCCGTTCGACTCCTGGGGAAAACACCACTCGGCTAGCATCGGACCAACGAGGCAACGTTCGCCAGTCTGCGGGACGGCATCGTCGTGGAGCTCTGGTCGTCGGACTGCCGCAGTGCCCGGTGAACAAATTGTGTTTTGTTTTTTTACCTCTCTCTCTTGTGTTAGAGCACTTTAGGTGCAATATTGCCTTGGTATTGCATTCTCTCTCGAGTTTAACTTTGCAAGCGTTGCATTCTTTTGTTAATCACTTTGTATGTGTTTGTACCAGTGATTGTGAAATCCTCTGTATCGTCTCTTTGCTGTATAAACTTTGTTTTGTTTGTGAACCTTTGGCTCTGACCCATTCTCTGGCTTGCGACCAGTGAAAGCTGGGCACCGAACGCCCAAAAACCTCTTGTCACTTGGTTGCTGGTCTCCACTGAGTTTGCCACGCTGAGTCGAGGGCATCTCCTTTGATTCCGAGACCGCTACCCCCACACGCTCTAATGGTGTCTGGGAGCTTCACGCGTAAACGTGCGCGAAGTGTGGGTGACAATATATTCTGGCGTCCGCGACAGGACGTTTGGTGTTTGTAAGCACAGAGAACGGAGAAAGAGTCTGAAGGACTTTACGAAGATGTCGTAAACGAGTGTTATTAGCAGAGCGATATCGTGAGGTGCCGCGCTGAAGCGGTTAGTGAGGTTCACCGTGGAGAGGTATTAGTTGCCTTGAATGTAGAGTTCGGTCCCCAAAGATGAGCTTCAAGGAGCTAAAGGAGCTAATAGAGGTCGGTCTCCAGATGGGGATGACCGGGGCCGAACTGCGAGAATGGGTGGACCAGGAAAGAGAGAGGGCTCGAGAAGAGAGAGAGAGGGAAAGACAGCGCGCTAGAGAAGCCGCTGAGAAAGAGAGGCAAAGGAAACGTGAAGAAGAAGAGAGAGAACGGAAAAGGCGCGAAGAAGCGGCCGAAAGAGCTTTTGATATAGAAATGGCAATCCTTCAGAGGAAGCTTGCAGAAATGCGGCGTTTGAGGAACGTCAGAGATCCAGTGGAGCTTAACCCCGGAGAGGCCGGGTGGAAGACTAACGAGTCTAATTTGTTGACAACCACGGAAGAGGTTGTAACTAGCTCCACTGGTGAGAGTGTGGTTGTGGAACTGCCTGTTCCTGCAGCTGTAACCACAGAGAGTGAAGAACCGACCGGAGTGTCGCTTCCTCAGGAAACTGAAAGTGTAGCAACTGCTGAGGTAGTAAGCACTGAGGACAAGGCCATTCTGACGCTTCATTCAGAGTGCACCTTAAAGAAGTCGCCTGAAGACGACGGAAGAAGTTCGAGCTGTAGCGACAAATCACTGAGCTGCACTCCTGAGGGTGGCAGTAGGGACCGTGAGGAAGAGCGGTCAAATGTCGTAGAGAACGAAGGCTCCAACGGAGTAATAGCTGAAGAGAGGTCACTCAGAGAAAACGCGGAAACCGTTCCTAGAGAACCCTCGAGCAGCGAGGAAACCCTTGCCTATGAGAAGGACGGGGAAATTTGTGCCTATGAACGGTGCGAGGAAATTTTCGCCTATGAGGAAGGAGTGGGTGCAGCAGAAGGAAAGCCTTTTTACGGCTGCACACTAAGTGACCAACTGACGGAAAGAATTAAGGAAGGAGAACTGAGCAGTGAAGAGAATAATTCTCCAATGACTCCTGAGCCGAGCTCTGAGCATTGCGCTCGAAGAGTAGGCGGAAAGAAGAAAAAGGTTTGGTTTGGTTTATAGGGTTTAACGTCCCAAAGCGACTAAGGCTATGAGAGATGCCGTAGTGGAGGGCTCCGGAAATTTCGGCCACCTGGGGTTCTTTAATGTGCACTGACATCGCACAGTACACGGGCCTCTAGAATTTCTCCTCCAAAGAAATTCTAGCCGCCGCAGCCGGGATCGAACCCGCGTCTTTTGGGTCAGCAGCCGAGCACCATAACCGCTGAGCCACCACGGCGGCCGAAAGAAAGAAGAAAAAGAAAAAGGACTTGGAAGAAGAAAGCTCAGTGCTCGAAGAACAAGAGAAAGCTGAACGAGTGCCTTCATCACGAGATAACAACTCGGATGACGGCATTGTCAGTGAACCGGGCTTGACCAAAAGGAAAATTTGGAAGAAAGTAAAAAGAAAGAGCAGCGAATCGAGCACCGCCGATGCAGGTGGAATCAAACAGCTGAAACCCTGGAGGAAATTCAGGAACCGAATGAGACGAAACCGAACCAAGCTGAAGACAGCCGAGCCGAATGCAAACAAGCTGCCCGAACATCGCAGCAAAATCAGAAAGAAGCTCAGAGGAACGAGCCCAGCCTACAGCAAGGACTCAGTTTGGAGGCGCAAACGGAATCAGAAGAGCGCACACGGAAAAGAGAGCAAACACCTGAAGCGGAGCCGTCATATGCGAACTGGCGTTAAATTCGTTCGTAGCCGGCGCGCTAACCTCAGGAAAAGAGGAGGAGCTCGAGGTCTGGGCGCAGAACCAGACAGGAGAACGAATAGGAAGTGGAGCCAAAACCGCGTTCGGAAGAGAAGCCTCAACACAAGGCGAAAGAAGAGCAGAGCTCGCGACAGACAGAAAATTCAGAGTCGCGTGCGTAAGAGAACTAAAAGCGCGACTGAAACCTTGAGCGAAACAATCCTGTTCCGAGCCCGCTGTGTAGGCCAAACGTGAAAGTACCGGCGAAAGTATGCCTTCTCTTTGTGTTCTCCATGTTTGTAGCCTTGTGTTAATGTTCTGCCCAATCGCGGCGTGTTTTTATCTGGATTGTGAACATTGCATTGAGTTAAGTATGTGGAAACATCATTGCATTGATGTATGTATCTTGGCATTCGCCATTGAAGTTGTGAGCGCATGCATGTGCGCGTGAATTAAACCGCCGAACTGCGGCGTGTTTTGAAGTGCAGTCTGCCCATTGCACTGTGTTATGTATGTGAAAACATCAAGGTATTGATGTATGTATTTTGGCATTCGCCACTGACTTTGTGAGCGCATGCATGTGCGCGCGAATTTTGTGATTTGTGAATATTGTTAAACAATATTCTTAAAGGAAGGGGCAGTGTCACAAAATTCGGCGCATTTTTGAAGCAAACAAAGAAAAACAGCGCCGCGCGGAAGCGTCTCGCCGGCACGAGACGAACGGGAGAGGAGGAAACCCCGGCTGGGCGCCTAGCCTGTGTGCGTGTGCACTCTCCCCCCTCCACCACCGCTCACCGACGCGGCGTGCGCCGAGAGAATGAATCATCCATGCGGAAGATTTCTCTAGAACATCCGAGTCGTTTCTACCGTTAACCGGGGGAAGAGGGGGAAACCTTGCGTGCGCTAAGACACGCCCCCCTCCTCTGCACTCGGACGTCGGCGGCGGCGCTACGCTAGAACACGCTGGAACCTTCGCGAAACGACTCCTGACTTTAACCAATGAGGACGCGCGGCCGGCGAGAGAAAGGAAGGGAAACTACACGGGAGATACTGCGTGTATGTGCGCGCCTACTTTGGCGCGTACAACAAACAGACGGGAGAGCGAGCCTATAAAAGAAGGCGTCGACCGCGTCCGCTCCGGCGGACGCAGTTGTTGCTGCGACGCGCGTCTTTTCTTTCCTTTTTCTCTTTCCTCTGATCTTTTAACTCTCCTCTATCTGCACGTGGCAGCGGTGGTGGCTTGGCTAGAGCCAGTAGCAGGCCCGTGCAATTTCCTCTTCATCCTTCTCTCAGTCACAACAACACAACACAACTGTCAATTAGTCCGGACCGCCGTTTAAGCTTCGGAGAAGCGCGCCCGTTTGACTCCCGGGGAAAACACCACTCGGCCAGCATCGGACCAACGAGGCAACGTTCGCCAGTCTGCGGGACGGCATCGTCGTGGAGCTCTGGTCGTCGGACTGCCGCAGTGCCTGGTGAACAAATTGTGTTTTGTTTTTTTACCTCTCTCTCTTGTGTTAGAGCACTTTAGGCGCAATATTGCCTTTGTATTGCATTCTCTCTCGAGTTTAACTTTGCAAGCGTTGCATTCTTTTGTTAATCACTTTGTATGTGTTTGTACCAGTGATTGTGAAATCCTCTGTATCATCTCTTTGCTGTATAAACTTTGTTTTGTTTGTGAACCTTTGGCTCCGACCCATTCTCTGGCTTGAGACAAGCGAAAGCTGGGCACCGAACGCCCAAAAACCTCTTGTCACTTGGTAGCTGGTCTCCGCTGAGTTTGCCACGCTGAGTCGAGGGCATCTCCTTTGATTCCGAGACCGCTACCCCCACACGCTCTAAGGGTGTCTGGGAGCTTCCCACGTAAAAGTGTGGCGAAGTGTGGGTGACAACAGCATGCACTGCAATGAGTCAGCATAGAGAAGCTTCGATGAGCGTTTAAAACTCAAATCTTTCTGTTTGCATTAGATCTGAGACAAATAAAGACTATCAAGCCAGACCAATTGTGTTCTTCATGCATGTGTTGGTTGTTGGATACATCAGAACTAGGCCGCGAGCATAGTTCCATTTCCTGACGCAGGACTTCATAGCAACGGGAAAGGAAAACATCTGTGCTCTTGTCGCAGAATCCGCCGATTAGCTTCTATGCGCAACGAAGCTGGTGGTCCCATTCTGTGTCGCAGCTGAACCTTAGGGCGCTGCTTCCGTAACGAACTGCACCATTTACATCACGCCGAATCGAACAAAACCCGCTTCCGTGCTCCTACGTTTCTACCGTATAAACCCATGGCAAGCAATTCTGCATTCTCAGGGAAGACGGCAGGCATGGCTGCTCCGCCGTGGAAGGTGACGACATGCGTCCTGTTCTAACTGCGTATTTGCCTGCTTGAATGACCGGAGTACAAAGTTTATTGCATGCCGCGGCGGCTGAATTTCGATGACGGCGAAATTCTAGAGGCCCGTGTGCTGTGCGATGTCAGTGCACGTTAAAGAACCCCAGGTGGTCGAAATTTCCGGAGCCCTTCACCACGGAATCTCTCATAGCCTGAGTTTCTTCGGGGCGTTAAACCCTAATAAATCAAACCAACCAGCTTCCTATGCTTAGAGGAACGAAATGATTGAAAATGAGTCTTTTTAGGGTGTCTACATATGTACCGCCGTCAGCACGCTTAACAGAACGCTCGATTGGGCGTCCTCCGCTGATATTATAGCCCCTGAGTGCTGGGCGCCGAGTCCGAGACAATGCTGCACGGTGTGTTTGCGGCGGTTGCAGTCAGCTCGTGCCCTGCTTAGGCGCGGCGGCCGACGCCCACCGCCGCTAAAGTTAGTCAGTGCAAGGCACGCGCTCGAGCGTTCGCGTTAAGCATCCTGACGGCGGTATCTGTGTGACCAATGGGTGCCAAACATTTCTCGATGTTCGCTTCGGTCTAACGCTACCACTGCTGTCGACCGCTACGAAAACAATTGCGAAGCATATAGCGTGGTCAGACGTCGGGCTTACCTGTGATTGCTGGAGTACTCGCATTTGCTGCACTGGTACCTTTTCCTCTGGGGATGTTTTTTCTGAAAGTGCTCTTCAAAAAGATGTCGCGTAGTGAACTGGTCGCCGCATGTGTTGCAAGAGAAGACCGTGGGTGAAGCGGGCGATCTGTTGCTATCGTCAGTGAGCGAATCGAGCACCGATTGAACGTCTTCCTGGCTGAGAACAGGTAAGGGCCTTTCCATCGCAGCCTGCGCTGTTAACCGTGAATCATCAAAGGCTCAGGATGTACAGGACAAGAGACGCATTCGGCCGGATCGTTCCTGTTGTTATACTGTCCGGTGTAGCTTGTATCAGGTTCTACCAAAACTGGAGACGTGTGCTAGAAAAAAAAGAACAGCACATATTCGAGGTGCTCTGCCATATCTGTATAGCCTTCTGTTTGTCACTGTCGTCTTTGCCACTGAGTGAAAAATCGTTGTCCGCATTAACTGTTTGCGATTATGCTATCGTGTCTAGGCGCTCTGAGGTGCAATGTAAGAAAGTTATAGAAATTCTGCAGGCACAATGCTTGATCTTTTATCTGCACATGTCTGTTAAATGATGACTGTGTGAAGTGATTTAGGGGAACAAGGCGGCTGGCTCTTTTGATGTGCCAGATTACCGACATACGGGCCTAGAAATGCTCAGGAATATTTGCCCTGATTTTCCAAGCAAGTCGATAACTTTAGAAGCAGCCATTGCGGTAGTAAATCTCGGCTACGTGAACACTGAGGAGGAAGCAAGCAGAATTACAAGGAGATACTATGTAAATACTCCTATTGGACCTAAAAGATCCATTGGCTCTTCAACACCTGCACACTGCGCGCTATAGGCTTTCTGCCGCTTTATGAATGCATTACGTACCTATAATTTTATCATCGTGCCTTGAGGACATAGACCAAAGAAAGAAATTAGCCACTGATCCTATACTGAGAAGCTAATGTCTGTAAAAAACGACTTATTTTCGAGATCAGTTGAATAACCACAAACAACATCACTTTAAATTTCTGTTTATTCCCCTTATTTCGGTCTTGCTAACAAGGTCGTAAGAATATTTGATGTCGATATGCAAGGAATAGTTTTGGTTTTTGTCTGCAAACTCTACGCAAACATCGCCAAGGAATGAATTTAGTCCCTCAGCCTGAGTCGCTTTGGGTCGTTTAACTCCGCAAACGAACAAATTTTAATAATGAATTGAGCTTTGGCACGTGGCTAGTTTACCGCACAGACTGATGGCTGACAAAAGGCTGACGGAAAGCCCGAAAAATTTACTGGGCTAACCTGCGGCCGCAAACTGCAGAAACAATTGGGTGGCGACGATAGCAGCCAGCGTGAACGGCGGACGCCGACGATAAGAATCCCGGTTGCTCTCGACAGCGTTCAGTCTAATGACAGTAACGAAATATCGAGATCAAAGATCGGCGGTTATCTCGAACGAAAAAATGATAAGGGCACGTACTTCTCGCCATAAAGAGAGAATTTAAGCTAAGAAACAAAACATCCAGCGTGTGCCCACAGTATGTGGCCATGGATGTTTCAGAGCGATAGCTGTACTTGATGCAAGATCTATCTCTGGGATGTGCGTATGTTTGACCTGAGTGTGACCTTGCAAAGCCGCTTAGCAACAGCCTTTGGCCCGGACGACCGCCGAAATTTGACCTCGGCCGATTTGTACCAAAAGTGATGTCCAACCATATATGACCGTGCCCTACACGATGGTCACCTCCAGATCTGGGCCTGGTCATTTCGAAAAATTTACGCCGGGTCATCCAAAAACTTATCATGGCCAATGTGGAAAATTGACGTCCAATCATAAATGACTGTTTCGCTCAATTTTGGTGAGCTCCAAATTTGGCCCGGACTATTGCCAAAAATTTGACTTCGAGATTTGGGAACGGTTTCGGACTGTAATAACCAAGTTAAAACTCGGTAGTATGTGGTAGTCTACCAAACATGCACCATGGTGGCTTGTCCTTCCATTCCTGACCTTTGACCTTGACTTTTCACCTTAAATGAGTTTCATCGAGGTGGTTCTACTCTAAAGTCATCTGACGCGACGTCAACGTATGGCGCATTGAAAAACTAGCCATGCTGGCCCGATTGGCCACGGAAGGAGTCGGAACCGTCCAGCCATGCCAGTGCTATTGCTCGACCTTTCAGTATAACCGCGCTTAAACCATGCCTAACATTCTTTTCCTATAGCATTCACTCCGCGGTGTGCTAATGCACTTGCGGTGTATAGATTTTTCTTTGTAAAAAAAAAGACATTTAGGCGGCCACATTAATAGGTGGAAAGTTCGACATTGCATGCCCTTTCCTCTACCTTGGTAGTCCAATGTCCAGCACTCTTGCGCAAATATTTTGGACAAATAGTGTTTGGTACTGTTATGGAAATATTGAAGGTAATGGTCCATTCTTCCGTTTCGCAACAAAATCTCTCTTATAAAGTTTTTCTGTCGCTCGCATCGAGTGGTTAAAACTGTCATAAAAACTTCTCAGATGCTGAGTTTGTGTTACTATTTCAAACTAGTGACATTGTTTACGGAATAGTTCCGTAAAGTCATTCGCATTTTGTCCGCTTAATGTGCTCTCATCAACTTCTTCATCGCAGCACTTAAAAATTTTAAGTGTGAAATTACAGGGAAGCAGTCTTCGTTTTCTTGGCTGTTCTTTTAATGAGCAATGATGATATCTATGTGTGCACAGTTTTAAAGCAGTTTGGATTATCTCACGTGTATTATATTGTGTCGCATTTTAGACAGAATCTCGCAGAGCTGTCATAATGCCCATTCGATTACATCCTACATGGAACTTGCAGCATTAACATAAATAATTATAACATAAATAACAAAACAATTATCTTCAATTTCTAAAGAATTTTTTTTTTCCTGCTGTGATCGACAAAAATAATGATGAATAGATATTAGCATTCCCCTATCCCTGCCTGGGTCCGAAAAACTAGAGATTTGTGTGAAGGCACTTAACTATTTAATTTAAGAAGATTTCTCTAAAGTGATCCTGCTTTAATTGTTACAGTCGTCATTCACTAGCTATGTCCATTGTTTAAAACATGGTAGCACATCTGGAAATTGATATTAAGTAGTGTCCTTCTATGAAAAGGACAATAATTTTGTGTGATGGAGGTGTAATTTTGATATATAGGAGCTTTATGGGAAAGCACGGGTGCTGCAAAGGTTATTGCAGCATATTTCCTGATCGTAAAATCGTGGTTGTGCCGGTTTTCTGTTTGACTGACAGCATTTAAAACAACCCAACAAGAAGGAAAAGGGAGTGCTGCGATTTTCAATAAATTTTTAAAATGTCCGAAAATGGGAAACGGAGATTTTAATTGAAAATTTACTGTCGTAACATGCAATATTCTGCAATAATCAAGGTTTGTGAGCAATGCATTCGTATCACCCCTTGTGTATTTTGTCACTGTTCTCATGTCCAACTTTGTCAGACAGAAATTTTGAAAATTGGGAAATTGTTAGATGCTGCTAGGGAAATATTGAACGTAACGGTCCATTCTTCGGATATCTAACAAAATCTTTCTTTTAAAGCGTTTCCATCGATCGCATCGAACAGTTAAGACTGCCATAGAATACCCATGTCGAAAGCTTTCGACAATAGTAAAAACCTTAAAAGACAAAAAAAAAGTAAGGCTGTCGTCGGGTGATCTGCGGATGTATTGACTGTTATATTGAAATCTTCCATTATATGAAAAAAAATTGCGTTCATAAACGGTTTTCCGCTCAGTGTACTATTGATGATGTGTGTTGCCCTGTTTGATGTGGCTTGAAACAGATCGATTGTAGGGTCTTGTCATCGACTTCAGCAGGGCATGTCTATACTTTATATACGTCAACGAGAGATTGCCATAGTGTGTTCTCTTAGCTATGGTTCCTTTGTTTGGAGGAGCTGACTTCATATTTGTTTTCATGAATAAATGTTTATAGGAAGATATGCTACTTTGTGATTCTGTATTTCAGGCTGCTGAAGGCAAGAATCAAGTTCCTAAAACATAACCAAGACGCCAGCTCATGGAAAGCCAAAGGTAATTGTAAAAAGGTCTCTCTGTACCTGATTTCTAGTTGCTTGGTGTGTCAACCGACTCTATAGATATTGCCTGTTTATGTGCCAAAGTACTGGTGTGAATAAATATCGGAACTCTGGCTTCTTGGAGAGATGTAATAAAGCTGTGAATGAAGTTAAGTGGGATTGCTGCTGGTTTTTTTTTCAGCTGTAAAATGCAGGCTGTTGCTGGATGCAGCATTTCTCGGCCCAAGCATGTGCTCCCATGTAAATGCTGACTACATTCACAAGGCGGTAGGCATATGGCACTGGGGCCATCCCAAAGGCCAACTGAGCTTAACTAAATACTATATACAAATTGAGTAACTGCCGTCAGTCGCAGTGAAGTTAATTGCACATAAGTGCTCATCAGCGTATACTTTTAAAATGCAAACTTTCTTTGTTGTGATAAAAGTTCGGATGAGTGAAAATCTGATTCAAGATTAGTGGGAGATCTATGATAAATTGGTAACGTTAGTTTAAATGACAGAAGGTGGGGCACTGAATTTAACGAAATAGTCATGATGACCTGAATAAATATTGGTGAATTAAACGACAAAGTTTTAATTTGTGATTTTTAAGAGACCAATGGGAGCCAAGAAGAGGAAAAATAAATTTTATTTGTTCCTATTATTCTTAAATGACGATCAAGAAAAGGCAGAATAAATTTTATTTGTTCCTATCATTCATAGATGGCGATCAAGAGGCAGAAGAAATTTTATTTGTTCCTATCGTTCATAGATGGCGATAAAGAAAAGGCGGAATAAATTTTATTTGTTTGTGTCATTCATAGGTGGGTCCAAGAAAAGGCAAAATAAATTTTATTCCTATCGATCACATATGGCCTCCAAAAAAAGGCAAAGTAAATTTTATTTGTTCCTATCGTTCATAGATAGCATCCGAGAAAAGGCAGAATAAATGTTTTTCGTTCCTATCGTTCATAATGGCATCTAGAAAAGGCAGTGTAAATTTTATTTGTTCCTGTCATTCATAGATGGCGCCCAAAAAAAGGCAAAATAAATTTTATTTGTTTCTGTCGTTCATAGATGTCATACAAGAAAAGGCAGAATAAATGTTATTTGTTCCTATCGTTCATAGATGGCGTCCAAGAAAAGGCAAAATAAATTTTATTTGTTCCTATTGTTAATAGATGGCGTTCAAGAAAAGGCAGTACAAATTTTATTTGTTCCTATCGTTCATAGATGTCGTCCAAGAAAGGCAAAATAAATTTTATTTATTCCTATGCTTCATAGATGGCGTCTGTGAATAATTAGAAGCAAAGTGGCTTAGGCTTAGGCTTAGAAAAACTTTATTATATCAGATAATCAGGACGGCGGCCTCGCCATCCTGTCCTTGTCAGACGGCCGAGATTCCTTGGGACCGAGCGGCTTCGAAGTCAGAGTTTGGCCTTTCTGTGATATCGCCAGCGCACCTCGTACTTCGAGTCACGTGCACCATGCGGAAAACCAATGAAGAGCCTCGGAACTCGGGGAACAGAACAAACGGCGCAGCTGACACGTGACAGTGGTCAGCATATTTACGTTACACAGAAGCGGCCGTCGTTGACCTGCAGCTGAGTTTTCTTTCGGGGTTACTTTTCAAGTTGCTCTGCACGGCTGGCTTGTGAGCAGCTTCAATTTCTTGCTTGCCATTCTTATGTTTGTGAATTTAACATGAACTGAATAGGAGAGTGAAATAACTAGAAGAATAAGGATGGGGTGAAGTGCATTTGGCAGGTTCTCTTAAATCATGAATGTCAGTTTGCCAATATCCCTAAGGAGAAAAGTGTACAGCAGCTGTTCCTTACCGGTACTTACCTATGGGGCAGAAACGGCAATCAGTTATATGGGGCAAGCAGTCATTTACTACCAGGTGGTAAAATTTCTTTCATGAATGACTTTTCATATATCTACTGACAGAATGTGGAAGACCAAGCACGCAGTTACGCACTATCAGATTGACAGTGCTGTCGACAAAGTCCTTAACAGCAATCACACCCAGTAGTTCATCCCCTTGTCTGGCTTGAAATATGTGTGACAAAAATATCTTTGCTACCAGTAACCAGAGTATGTGATGACTAGTGTCACTAATTATGGGCTCTGAGAAAAACCTCCGCATATGCTTCCCAAATGCCGTATATGTGTTCAACGCAGTGAACCAAATGATGGGTTCTTCTGGCTTTGAGTACGTTATCAACTTGGAAGATGTTCTGCACTTGTCACACTTGTGTCTTTGCGTTAAGCAGCTCTGCCTGACATCATGGCCGCCACTTAGCCTGTGTATGCCGGTGTTGTTGCTGTAACTGCTGTTCCGCTGTGAAATGTATGTATTAAGTGCTGCTTTTAGCCTGCAGTCATTAGCCGATTTCAGTTTACCTTCAGTCACCGCAAGCAATCCCATGGGCTCTACGGTCACCAGCAGAAAAGTACAATACAATTAATTTTTCTTGTGACAAGTCACTGCCAACCCTCACTAAAACATATATATTTTTCCAGCTTCTCACATTGTAGTGAGTAAATTACTCCCCCTCTATAACTCTTGAACGCCGACTGCTGAGGTGTAGCTTGCAGCCAGATGAGAAAGAGTAGACCGGCCCAATATGACTTGTACTTACCATTATGATGAAATTAAATAAGAGAAGAATGTTACACATGAGAAAGCACGCAGCATCTCGCTGTTCCTTTGCTCCTGGCGTGCGCTAGTGCCACGAAGTCTGCTGCTGCACCCAGCACGCAGCGCATTTCAAAAGTTTGGCGTCAAGGTGAACTTGCCACCCATTTCCAAACCAGTTGCGCACAAGACAAGTTTAATAAAAAGCGTCCCTCTAATGCAGCGTCTCAGTAAACAGCCGCTAGAGTAGAAAAAATAGTTTACATGACTATGTGGGTATGGGCAATAAATTAACATGAAGGGCGAATGACTAGCTTGCTATCAGAGTCTGCGGCTCAGTCCACTTCTTCGACGGTGGGTCCCGAATGGTGTGGAGCTGCCGACACATGCTTAGGTCCCTGCTGCTGCTGGTAAAGCTTGCTCATGACAGGCATGCAAGCCTGCTGCAGCTCCTTGAGCTGGTGCTCGTACTCCCCCTTCTCGGCCAGGCTGTTGGCGTCAATCCAGGAGAAGGTGTCCCGGCACTTGAACTGCACGGACTCCCTGTCGGAGGAAGGGAGCCTGTCCACGGCTTCTTCGGCGGCCTGCTTGACCCCGTAGACGTAAGATTCGAGGGAGTTGCGAGCGGCCACCCTCTCGCGCTGTGCGTCGTCCTGCTGCTTGAACCTCTCGGCCTCGGCGAGCATCCTCACGATGTCCTCCTTGGAGATGCGGCCCTTGTCGTTGGTGATGCGGATGCTCTCCTGTTTGTCCGTGCTCGTGTCCCGGGCCGACACCTGCAGGATGCCGTTGGCGTCCAGGTCGAAGGTCACCTTGATCTGGGGCACGTCGCGGGGCGCCGGCGTGATGCCCCTGAGGTTGAACGTGCCCAGCAGGTGGTTGTCCTTGGTCAGGGCGCGCTCTCCTTCATACACCTGGATGGTGACCGCCGGCTGGTTGTCTGCGTACGTGGTGAACGTCTGCGATGTCTTGCAAGGGATACGCGAGCTGCGCTCCACGATGGGCGTCATCACTCCGCCTGCAGTCTCGATGCCCAGCGACAGCGGCGCCACGTCCACCAGCAGCGCGCCGCGGCTCCGTAGGCCACGGCCTCGTCAGGGTTGATGCCCATGGACAGCTACTTGCTGTTGAAAAAGTCTCGCAGCAGCTTCTACACCTTGGGGATGCGCGTTGAGCCGCCCACGAGCACCACGTCGTAGATCTGGGACTTGTCCATCTTGGCATCGCGCAGGGCGCGTTCCACGGGCTCGAGTGTGCTGCGGAACAGGTCCATGCAGAGCTCCTCGAAGCGGGCGCGGGTAACCTTGCTGTAGAAGTCGATGCCTTCGAACAGGGCGTCGATCTCGATGCTCGCCTCGGCCCAGCTGGACAGGGTTCGCTTGGCGCTCTCGCAGGCCGTACGCAGTCTCCTCACTGCCCTCGGGTTGACCCGCAGGTGTTTGCGGTGCTTGCTCTTAAACTCCTGCACGAAGTGCTCTACCATTCAGTTGTCGAAGTCCTCGCCCCCCAAGTGGGTGTCTCCGGCCGTTGAGCGCACTTCGAACATGGAGCCTTCGTCGATGGTCAGCATGGAGACGTCGAAGGTGCCGCCTCCAGGTCGAAGATGAGGACGTCCTCGCCGCGCAGGTTCTTGTTCAGCCCGTAGGCCAGAGCGGCGGCAGTCGGTTCGTTGAGGATGCGCAACACTTTGAGGCCGGCGATGGCTCCGGCGTCCTTGGTAGCCCGTCTCTGTGAGTCGTTGAAGTAGGCTGGCACCGTGATGACGGCGTCGCTCACTTTCTTCCCAAGGTAAGCCTCTGCCGTCTCCTTCATCTTGCTCAGAATCATGGCGCTGATCTCTTCCGGGTTGAAGTGTTTCCGCTCGCCCTTGAAATCGACGCTGATCTTGTGTTTGCCTCCGTCATTCTCCACCTTGAAGGGCCAGTGCCGGAGGTCGTCCTGGATCTTAGGGTCGTAGTAGCGGCGTCCGATCAGCCTTTTGGCATCGAACACCGTGTTCTCCGGGTTCATGGCCGCCAGTGCCTTCGCTGCATCGCCAATCAGCCGCTCCGTGTGCGTGAAGGCCACGTAGCTTGGCGTCGCCCGGTTGCCCTGGTCGTTGGCGATGATCTCGACGCTGCCGTGCTGGAAGACACCTATGCACGAGTACGTGGTGCCCAGGTCGGTGCCGATTGCCGGCACGTCTGCCATTGTTCGGCTAAGCATGGTGAATGTGTTGTTGTGAAAGTTGCGTTCCGTTCAGAACACTCGATCGCTTGATGCAGTCAGTAAAACCTGCAAACGGCTGCGCGGGGCGGCGTTTATACCATTCGCGCGCTTTTCTAGAAATGCCCAGAAATCTCGCGAGCGGCGCCAACCAATCGAAGCAAAGTGGTTCAACGACGTCACGCAAGCTGTTCTGCTACGGTGGCTAGAGGGGTAGTTCTGTGATTGGTCTGCGGGTACTGCGGTGTTAAGAAAGCTACAGAAAGGTCTCGCGTCGTCTGCTTTCGGCTTACGAAGAGCAAAAAAAAAAAATGAACTGCGATGCCCAACAAACACAAAACCTACTCAGAAACTCCAAAAAAGGATGGAATGTCCCAGTCCCAGTACAACGTTTATCAAACGTTTCCAGACCATAGAGGCACGACATAGAAACACAAGCAAAAAGGCAGTGCTCCCACTAAATGTCTAGAAACGTTTTTTTCTGGAGTGTTAAGCAGCAACAAAAGCGAGTTAATGCATTTTCGTCCCAGAAATGTAACTGGGCATAACGTTTTGGGACCAATGATTTTCAACAAGAAATAAAAATCGACTGCTCGCGCTCTCTTTTCTCTCTCCTTCGCGCCACAAGCTGCGGGGAGAGAAGGTTTTGCTCTTGCACTCGTCGTTTTGAGAGATGAAACGGCAGTTTCATTCGAACAGCCGAAGGAAGCGGTTAACCCCGCATCTCTCTCGGTGCATGCGTTTCTCGCACGTGGGCCGTTGGCTCCATTGCAGGCAGGCGGCGGCGGTCTGCATTTTCATCGCGCCGCCGGCAGCGGCGGTCAACATCTTTCCCGTCTTCTAGCGTTTTCCCAGCTTGCGCCCAACTTCAAAACTGTGTGGTGGTCCCTCCAGGCGTCTCCGACTATCGGCACTCCACGCTGCGCCGCTGTCTAGCAGAAGTGCGGTAATGGCCTCCCGTCGCTCGCCCGGCTTCCTCGCTGGACGGACGCCATTTTGCGCATGCTTATTCGCGCTGCCCCAGACGTTCGAGCACAAGCCCCAGCGCGCGGCAGTTCTTGCTCTCGTCACTGCGCCAACTGGGCTGTCGTGGACTTCGTAGCTACGGATTCATGGAAGTTTTCCCGCGCACCTCGGCGTGCCCACACCATTCCTTTTGGAACTGATGCCGCGGCTGCGCATCGCAAGTCCTTTGCGCAGCTCCACGGCCCTACTGATGCCGCTGTTCGAGGCGGCGTTCGTGGCAGCGGAGTTCGTGGCAATAGGTGACTCCTCGCACGCACCCTGCATTCCTCAGCGCCTCCGACGACTGCAGCACGTTGGTGGCGGCAGCTTGGCCGTCTACTACGGTCTGAGGCGGGAAGGACCTCCGAGACCCACCACTCTCTTTCTGCGAGTGCCCATGGATTAGCCTGCTCTACCAACTTCGCCACCGCGCAGCCATCCTGCCGCAGCGGTATAGTTTGTGCAGTGTTCGCGTGGTTATATTGACTCTCTCCCACTGGATTAATCGTGCCTTGATCTCGACTCCCACGCTGGACTGTGCCGCATGCGCGGTCTGCCGCACCATGGATGCAGCGCGCCACCGCACGTACCTGAGCACGTTCACCTTCCCGCCTGGCTCCAAGCAGTCTTATCCCCACACTTAGTCACAAGAAAATAAAACTCCCAGGATCGTTACGAGGGTGTAACGCGTAGTTTGAGCGCTCGCTGTGCTGTGAGAAGGCGCAGGACAGAAGCCTGCGTTTAATTTATGGTTTCAGCTGTTGCAGCCTTGTATTTCATCCCTGGGTTTCCGTAGGCAACGTCGTCAAGGTATGTTGGTTTATTTTAATTATTAATTTAATTTATTTATTTAAGCATACTGCAGGCCCTTTTCGCATTTTTTTTATTTTCGCCTAGTAGAACTAATACAGACTGTTGCGCAAATCAGAGAAAATCGAAAAAAAATTCTCTCGGTTTAACCGCGCGTATGTTCGGGCTCAAATTTCGCACAGAGGTTGCATTTAGTGGTCAGTTTTGTTTTATATTACATTTAGGTGGGGTACTTGCCTGATTCGGGCAGAATTATTTGGAAATCCCCATCGTCTGTGGCGACGGAGAACCAAAATCAAAAGACTTCGCAGCAATGGTACGCGTAGCGCCATCTCGCAGCCATCGGAGAAACGAGCTCCCCTTCTAGCCACCATACCACCGCCCTCCCCGGTGGAGAGCTCGTTTCTCCCATGGCTGCGAGATGGCGCTACGCGTACCATTGCTGCTACAAAAAGAAATTTAACGAAGAAGATGACACATGTGCAGTGTGTGGTAGATCTGTGGAAACAATTGAACACCTCATAATCAAATGTGATGGTATCCATCCGGATGTCGATGCAGGCACAGTCACTCTTTCTGAGGCCCTAGGGTTTAAAGATAACAATGGTCATGTAAATAAATCTGCAGTGGAAGTCAGCAAAAAGCGATTGGAGGATTGGTGGCTGAAAAGCAGAGATGTGGCATAAGGTTAGAATAGTAGGAAACCGTAGGCAAAGTTGATGGAGAATCTTAATGAGAATTGCCAACACAGTAAACAAAAAAAATAATAAATAAAGAAAAGCTGAGCATGGTGGCAATTGCCACCACCCCGTTTCAAAGGGGGCGCTCCTATCCATCCATCCATCCATCCATCCATCCATGCGAAGTCTTTTGATTTTGGTTCTCCGTCGCCACAGACGATGGGGATTTCCAAATAATTCTGCCCGAATCAGGCAAGTACCCCACCTAAATGTAATATAAAACAAAACTGACCACTAAATGCAACCTCTGTGCGAAATTTGAGCCCGAACATACGCGCGGTTAAGCCGAGAGAGAGAGAGAGAGAGAGAAAACTTTTATTGCTCTTTCAAGAGATTCGCGGAGATGAAGACTTCTGGGACGTCCTGCTTGGGCGCTGGCGACTTGAGTCTTCGAGCAAGGGTGGGCCCTCAGTCCAGGGCTCCACTGAGTCGTGCCGCTTCAACAGCGTGCTGTACCAAGGCCCTCTGGACCTCGAGCTCGCTGCTGGAGAGACAGCTCTCCCATTGCTCCTCACTCGGTGTTTGATAATTGTGGAATGCTGTTTCTTTCGCACTCCCAGGTAATGTGATAGAGTGTAGGTGTACCGCCGCACCAGGGACAGTCTGATCTGAATTGCGTTGGTGACATTTTGCTGTATATGTACAGGTTAGGAAAAGTGTTCGTCTGTAGCCTACGCCATCCTACAGCCTCTTCCCTAGTCAGTGCTCTGTGTGAGAATTTTTTTTCGATTTTCTCTGATTTGCGCAACATTCTGTATTTTTTTTTCTGTTTTGATAACACGTCGCTGAAGCTTGCTCCGAGTCTCTAAGCGTGAGGGGGGTTTCAACTTGAAGAAAATCCGTGACCTGAAACTGCGTGTCTGCAGCGTACGCCCATCTCGTCTTTTCTTTTGTCGCCGAAGTTGCTCTTTACATACGTTTGCTTTTGCGTGTGCATATCTGCTTTTGTAGCCCTTAGAATGCTCGTTTAAGGTGCATCAACTTTCAGCCTGTATTCTGTTTTACTTGCTTCATATTGCAGATTTCTCAGGGCTGGAGAAAAAAGTGGCCATCATATGCATGGCGCCGTAGTGTTATGTACACTGTGTATTAAATGGTGCATACGTTTGCGTCTGCTGTTTGTATTCATTCAGATTTGCGCCCTTGAACGTAAGTTTTTCGGCACGGACTTTCAATTCGGTCTGTATTGTTTTTCTTTGACTGAAACATGAATGCATTTTGATTGTGGTGGTGTATGGTGCGGTCGCCGGCATGGACGACAGGATGCAATTCGTGCTAAGAGCACACCTAGTAAACTGAAATTACTTCTGTATGGCGCTGCTATTTGCTCTTATATGAGCCAAATCGGGGGACTTTTTGAGTTCATATTTCCTTTGTGTGCAAAATGCTAGGACATTTCATGTAAACGGATAAGTGCAGAACGGCCGAGCCAGGACGCATTCAGACGAGTGGAAAGGTGGATTACACCACCTGTAACGTAAGTATGCACCTGAAATTTGGCACATATGTGCGCTTGGATGCCTGCAGGCTGCACGAAAAATGAGGAATAATTTTATTGAACCAGAGCCGAGAAATCGAGCATTAACCTTTTGGGGCTTTCCATGGGATGCACAACTTTTTGGACATTGCTATAGTTGTGGGGACGTTTTTTAGATGTGTTCGGGAAAAATGAGTACCTCCTGGGGAGATTCCAGATGTCCCGATGGGTCATGTTTGGGAGATTTTGAGGAGGTTTTGTGTTTGTTGGGTGCGGCGATGCTAGGCTCCGTCCGCTTTCTTCTCAGCTATATTGTGCCCTTATTGCACTGTAAAAGTCAAGAAACTACGCGGACACTAAAGTCTGTGTGCACTAAATAGCCCACTAAATATTCTTAGAATTCCTGATTTCTTGGATTTCAAGGCCTTCGCAGCCATTCGTAGCCATATCCGCCCAAGAGCACGCTTGATCATTCGAGAATTTGCGGGCTCAAAACAAGCGATCGACCTCGAGGAAGATGGCTGCGCCCACTCGAGCCATGAAGTTTCGATTGTAGTTATTTTTGTGTACTCGTCGGTTTGTCGAACAGAGATTTGGACTGCTGTTTATTGCAAGGCTCCTGAAGTCATATTTTATTTCAAAGGTATGATCGTAATGAGTACGTTTAAGTAGCCATTGCTCGATTCCAATTTGTTCCAGCTTCTCGCCTGGCGACGCGATGAGCCAAGCTCAGCAGTTGGTATTTTACCTTCCCTTGCTCCCACTCGAGCTAAACCCCTAACCCAGGGGACTTCGTGCAATGTTTTTGACCAGATCGCCTCTCTATATCTCCGGCTCCCTCTTGCAAATTCTTACCCTAATTACTCGGGTGGACCTAACCCCGATGAGGGCCACTCGTTCACATTCCAGGAGCTCGAAACGGCTGTGGCTGCTAATACTGGCTGCTCGGCTCCCGGTGAGGGCGCCATTACATGCACTGCACTTTGTAACCTTACTGACCGCGCCGAAGAATTCCTCCGTCAGACGCTGTATGAGGCCTGGGACAGCGGCTGCCTGCTGAGCTCCAACTCCTCCTCCCTCATTTCTATGATTCCAAAGCCGGGCAAATCTCCCTCCCTCTCTAACCTCCGCCCAATCTCTCGGACGTCGTGCGTTGCTAAGAACCTTGAGCGAATGGTATTCACTGGCCTCTAATTTTCTTGAGGCGAGGGAGTACTTCCGCGGTTCTCTTATATGCCTCCGATGCCGCGTCTGCGCATTGGACGTGTTTCTGACTCTCCAACACCTTTCTCTCAGCTACCCCTCCGAAATTCACGCATTTGTGACCGTCGATGATCCGCAAGGCCTTCGAAGGTGTGTGCCGCGGCCACGTCTTGTCTCAACTCGCCTCCGTGGCCTCTGGCTTCCACATGTAGTCTTTTGCCCGCAGATTGCCATCTGTCCAACCCCACCACCTCACCTGTGGCACTCCTCAACCTGATGTTCTCTCCCCTACCCTTTTCAATCTCGCTATGAGTCCTGTCGCCTCCCAGTTACCCGAAATTCCCGACCTGCACTGCATCATTTACGTCAGTGACATCACTCTCTGATATTTGTCTGGCTCTCCCTGTCATGTACAGAACACCTTGCAACGTCGAATAGACCTCACCGACTCCTTTCTCACCACCGCTGGCCTCTGCTGCTCCGTTGAAATCCAAGCTGCTCCCTCTCAACCACTCCTCATACCAGCGCTCGCATCAGTCTCTCTCCATCTTTCTGGCTCACCCATTCCTGTCGTCACGCAGTGTAGAGTTCTTGGCTTCTCTTTGCATGCGACCAAGAACGTGCCAGCCCTCCTCCACGCTTTGACCACCTGCCACTCAGTAACTCACCTCCTGCGGTGCGTGGAGGCTCATGCATGCCACGTTGCCCACGTGCTTCCCCTCAACAAGGTCTTGTACTTTGCACCCTACGTTTACTTCAATCAGACTCAACTTAACGCTCTTGAGACTGCCCTTGTGGGCCTCTGCAAGCAGCTCTCAACCTCCCTGTCACCACCTCCACTGCTGAGCTCTTTGACACAGGCCTCCTCCATCCTCTCCGTTCAATTCTCACTCTGCATCAGGACTCACGGCCTGCCCTGGTTTCTCTTACTCGTCAGAGTCAGTGATTATTGGCTCAGGCCAGTAACCACTCTGGCTATTGGCCTGAGCCAATAACCACTCTCCAGTTCCCATTCCACCCTTACCTCTCCTGTCTCCACCCCGGCTCACAGTCTTCATATTCTCTCCTTCCCGGCCAGCTTGTCCCGCACGCCAGCCGTCGCCATGCGGCACCATTTCCCTCTCTTTGATACCCAAGGTGTGGCCTACACAGATGCCTCTTTCGTGCTCCTTGAGGTTCCTGTGGCCACGCCCTGTACCATCCTCATCATCTTCCAACTGAAACCAACACCAGCGGGCCATACAGGTGCCCTCCAGACACATTGTCCCTCGATGTCCTCTCCATTGTGCACAGTCAAGGTAATAAACTGAACTGAACTGATCCCCGCAGGGGGGCGTCTGCAGCATGCAGACTTTGGTGAGTTGCGACACCACGGGGTATCCCGAGCATCCGCAGGGACATCTCCTCAGGGGGATGATGGTGAGCAGTGCGCCACCACGGACCCGAGCATCCGCGCTCAGCCGTGTGCGGCATCGCCGTGTCCGGGGAAAAGGGGATCCTGGCGGTTGAGCCAATGCCGAGCGTTCGGACCTTTAAGGCTCCTCGGCGGAGGCAGCACACCACTTTGGCCACAGCTTCCTGTAGACGGCACCTCCGGCCTGATCCGACCGGGGGAAATCGGCAGTCGCGTTTTCCTGTTCCATCTTTCACTTTCCTGTCTCCCTTCCTAGAACTCTCCTGTCGCCTCATCTTTTCTTGTTTTTTTTTTCACTTTTCCTGTCGGCTAGGGTTAACCGTGTGTGGCCAACTACCCTGAGTTGCGTCATATTTGGTTATAGTTGACGTGTACAGCTGGCGTGGGCAGAATTTGCTGGCAAGTTTCTGCCCGTCCCCTTGTTGGGCTCCATGGTGGGTGGATGGCACCGTGACCGAAAAATTAAAATCTTTTATGGCTCCCCCTCTTTCTAAACCTGACCGCTCTCTCAAGAGAGGGCGGAACGATGCAGATCATTTTTTCCAAAAAAGAAAAGTCAGTTTTCCTAAATATCACTTCATCTATAGTGAAGTACACGATAAGCAAGCAAGAATCCTGTCTTCCTTCCTAGTATCAAAGTGTTTGAGAGAAGCCTTGGGCATTGGCTACAAGGTATCAAAGATGGCCAGCGGTGACTTACTGCTCGAACTGCGTGACAACGTCCAGCACTCAAAACTCGTAAACATTGTGTCTGTTAGGGATATTCCTGTCTCTGTGAGATCACACCGATCTCTGAACACCGTCCGGGGCGTAATATCCGAAAATGATTTTATTCACATCACTGAAAAAAAGATGCTCGAAGGTCTGAGTAACCCTGACGTCACAGACGTTCGCCGAATCAAGATCCGGAAGGATAATAAGGAAATAGACACAAAACACATGATCCTCACGTTCAACATCAGCACACTCCCCTTTTATTGTAAAGCTCTCAAGAAATGAAATCAAATAAAAAAAATTCGATAGGAAGCCCGCACCCAACCAAAGGTTATCGCAGGCGAACCAATTAAAAAATTAATTAAATTAAAACGGGGCCAACGCCCAAGAGAAAATTTAAGAAAAACCAATTACAAGAGAGAAAGAAAATAGGCACAAATGATGGGCGGGCAAAAGTGATTTTTAGACGCAAGACGCCCCTGAAGGATTAAGAATTGAGAAGGATGAAGTGATATTGAAACAGGGATGGGTCCAGCGTGCCCAGATTCTTCAGACAGGCTGGCAGGCGGCCAGGAGGAGGGAAGGTGCGGGGATCTCTGTAGGAAGAGAGAAGAGACAAGGAAAGAAAGCAAAGAGAAAAAAAAAACTAACAAACAGGAGATAGTGGGCTTAAGAAAGCAGAAGGGGTACATAAAAGAGAGGGGAAATTGAAAAGAGAATCAAGTAGATGACAAAAAGGCAGGCAAAAAAAAACAGAAACAGAACGAGCGAAATGAAAAATAACCAAACAATTAAAACATGAAAAATATAACAGCTAGAGGAAAGAAAAAAAAAGGGAAAGGAAACAAATTGAAAACAAAAAATAAATAGAAATAAACATGAAAACAACGAAAACAAAACAAAGACTGCGTGTGCACGCAAGGCGACCAAATATCAAGATCCACATGCCATCCACATGCCCGTGAGGCAGAGACAGGGCCACGGCCCACCAAAATTGGCCCTATGGTGCCCCCGACCACATGAGACATGGGGAGGCGCAGAAATGGCAAGGAGGTCTACGAGACATCCGGGCGGGAATAAAGACGAGATACAAGTGAAAGAAGGGAAACGTGAATAAGCAACGCACGAGACCGAGGGGAACCTAAAAAAGAGGGGGAGGCATGAGGGGAAAGAAAGTGCGGATAGCCGGGAAGCCGTGCTGCTATGTCCGCGGTGAGAGGGCAGGCACGTAGGTAATGGACAACATCCCCCACAGCTGCCCCGCATGGACAACAAGGCGAAGGAAGGAGGGCAAAACAATGGAAGTAGGAGGGAAAATGACAATGGCCAATTTGGAGAGGGACAAGAGATCAGGGTGGAGGGAAAGAGAGCGGGAGACTAACCGGGAGAGGGGACAAAAACAGCCAGGAGGGTGTCCGAATGTTCTGCGGTCCAGGTGTCTGGCCAAAGCCTGAGTGTGGTGGTACGCATGCGGGTGCGCACTGACAAAGGTGACGGCCATGACGGCCGCAGGAGGCCGCGTGCCGACGCCATTGAGGCGGCCCAGTCAGCGAGCTCGTTGCCCCAGACACCACAATGGGCGGGGACATGACAGAGGAAGACAGGACGCTGAAGAGAAATGACTGCAAGGGTGCACTTGATGTCTCGGACGCGTAAGTTGTTGGTGGAAAGAGAGTGAGGAGCCTGAAAGAGAGAAAGGCAATCAGAGAAGACATGGAACGATAAAGGAGAGGGGGCACGCCGGGCATAACAACAAGCCTCGTGAAACGCAACAGCCTCTGCGCAGAAGGCACTAGAGGCTGTCTCGAGACGAAACGGGCCCACGTTCCGCAGCGTGCCAGAAGATGAGAATGCGACGTAAGCAGCACCCCCAGAGTGGGACGTATAAGAGCCGTCCTTGAATATCTGAAGGCCGGGAAGGGAGGAAGGAGAGGGAAAGTGAGAAGGGAGAAGACGGATGAAGGAGAATGAGGAAGCCAAAGAGGGATGGTCGCACCAGGGATCAAAGCGGGGCAAGATATCAGATGGTAGATAAGTGCGACCTCCAAAGGTGACGGGATCTACACCGTTTAAAAGGTTCTACTCCGCTCAGAGGCGATCCAATGCCAAGGGAAGAGGGGTACTCGGAGGAGTACCTGAAGCGCAGCCGTGCGCGTTGTGCGGAAAGCCCCTGTGATAGCGAGAAGGGGGACCCGCTGCACAGAAACAACCTTCTCCCGAAGGCGGGAATTTGCGTGGCGAGACCACCAAGCGGGCGCGGCGAAAGTGAGAGCGGGTTGTATTACTTGGAAATAAAGCCTATGTAGAGAACAGGGAGGGTGGGAACGGTGGAACGACAGAAATGAGACAAGACGCGAAGTGAGGATCTCTGCCTTGTTGTAGAGGAAGTGAGCATGCGGTAGAAAAATGAGGTGGCAGTCCGAGGCAACGCCTAAAATTTTGAGTTCCTGTTTGAAACTTAAGGGGCGGCCCGAAAAGCGCACGGTGGGATTACGCTTTTCCATTCCGCCCACGCCATGGGAAAACAGCATACAAAATGTTTTTGGCCATGAGATCGTCACCCGAGAATCAGAGGCCCAACAGGCTATTCTCTCAAGGACGTCGGCACACAGCTGCTCCAACTTGTGGCGCGTGCGGGACGGAACCAGCACAATGGTGTCATCGGCATACGCCTGTATTGTCATGCCAGGGGGCATTGGACACTCGAGAAGGTCTGCGATTATGTTCCACAAAAGGGGTGAAACGGGGGATCCCTGAGGGCTGCCGAGAGTGGTATTGGAAGACACCTCCTCACCAGTGCGTGCACGGTAGACTACCGTGCGCTGCGAAAGAAAGGAGCGCAAGAGGTGATACAGGTTGGAAGGGAGGCCGCGGCTGAGAAAGAAGCGAAGGACGAGGGGGTGCCAGGCGCTATCAAACGCACCCTGAAAATCATGTCTTATGAGAACTATGTGCGTGCGGGATATGCAGAAATTGTCCAGAGCCGTTCACAACGAGGCCAGGGCTTGAACTGCGCTGCGCGAATGGGTAAACCCAAACTGGTTGGGGTGGAGGTGGCCCCTGGCGTGCAAGAAATGGTAAAGACGGCGGTGAAGTAGGCGTTCTAATAGTTTACGGAGGACTGAGTTCATCACTATTGGCCGGTGGGAAGTAGGGAGGAAAGAGGGACGGTTTGCTCTAGGAAGGAAGATGATCCGCCCCCTGCGCCACACGGAGGGAAAGTGGCCGAGACTGAGGGCACTGTTGAAAAGGAAGAGAAAGAAGGACGGGTGGGCACATGCAGATCGCCAGACCAGGCATGCGTAGCCGACCTGCTGAAGTGTTCGTCGTTTGCCAATCACCCGGTGAGCGCGTTCATACCTCCTCATCTGGTGTGTTCGAAAGGGCTAGTCCGTGGCGTAGACCCACGGCTAAGCGCGTCCGAGACATTAGAAAAGCTCACTTCGGCTGGCATGATCGCCATTCACCGATGCAGTCGTGTGGTGGATGGAACAAAGGTACCGACGGAGACTGTTATTGCTACATTTGCGGGGCTGTCCTGTCCATCTGAAGTTAAGGTGTGGCCTTTGATTTTCCTTGTGGATCAATTTACATCTCGGCCCCTTCAGTGCCGTAATTGCTGGAGGTTTGGCCATAGCGCCAAGGCCTGTAAATCGAGTTTTCGCTGCTGTGGGTGCGGAGAGAGCCACGACCCCGCTGGGTGTTCTGCTCAACAAGAGAAATGCTGTTTGTGTGGCGGTGGACACTCAGCAAGCCATTCCGAATGCCCAGCGCGGGCTGAGGAAGTGCAAGTACTAGAGTTGATTGACAAGCGCAGGTGCTCAAGACGTGAGGCAGTTGCAGTCATCAAAGATAGGACATCTGGCTATGCAAGTGTGGCAGCGCGGCATGCAACCGTTGTGGATTCCTCCTTGTCGCAAGCGATTGCGGCGGCGGTGGAGAAAGCAATGGCAAGTGCCATGGATCGCATAGTTGAAAATCTGTCCGCGTGCATTTCGCAGGTCATGGCATCCCAAATGTCCACTTTATTGCAAGCTTCTATTGCCCCCCTTTGTGGCACAATCACTTCTCCATTGGTTGCACCTCCCCAACCTTCTGTGCCCGTGACTTCCAATCCTCTGAATCAGACTCAATCACAGCCTTCGTCTATCCCTACAACCAGTTATTCACATCACAGTGAGACAGAACTCTCATCTGAAGAGTGCGTTGATATGGAGACTGAGATGCGTGCTCAAAAGCGCAGTGCGTCTCCGATAAGTGGTGCTAGTCCGTCTTGCTCTCAGTCGAAGAATAAAAAGAATCACCCTAGATCTACACCCAAAGGCAGCATTTTGGATCAGGCGGTCTCCGCTGCGGCCCTTTCGGCGACATAGGGTCGTTGAAGGTGTTGCAGTGGAACTGCCGGTCTATTCTTTCTGCTTCAACAGATTTAGTTTGTTTAATCAGTAAATTAAGTCCAGATTTAATTGCTCTTCAGGAAACGTGGCTCTCTAAAGATTCTCGGTACAATTTACAAAATTATCGTTCTTTCAGGCTTGACCGGCCCTCAAGAGGTGGTGGGTTGCTATTGTTCGTATCCACAAAATTTTGCCACAGGGCAACTGTGTCATTTGAATATATGGACAGGCAGTGCGAAATTCAGGCACTTGATCTCAATATTCCTGGATATCAGCCACTCATTCTGGCTAATGTATATTTTCCAACAGGTGTGCATGACGTTCGGCCTCTTGACTCGTTTTTATCTAGTTGCAGGAAACAGGTTTTAATTGTTGGAGACTTCAACTCGCATCATGTTTCGTGGGGGTTTCGTACAGATCGCTGCGGTACGCTCTTATGGGACTGGGCTTGTGTGAATAACCTCATATGTTTAAATTCGGGTCTCCCCACATTTGTCCGTGGTCAGGCTCGCTCAGCGTTAGACTTGTCATTTTCTTCCCCCAGAATAACTGTGTCCTCTTGGGCGCCAGTTGACTGTGCCTCCAATAGTGATCACCTTCCGATCAGCTTCCAAGTTATGTGCCAGTTGACCTCTCCTAACAGCACACGGCGCACATTCATAAATTACGACAGTTTTAAAAATGCCCTCAAAGCAGACCTTCAGGAATTATCTCATTCCAACAGTGGAGATAATGCCATCCGCATTTGTTCAATTTTGGATGGAGCTCGTAAAAAATCGGAGTTCTTGGTTCAGGCACATAAGGGAACATCGCCGTGCCTTTGGTGGAACGCAGAGTGCGCTCGCGATTATAGGCGCCGAAAGGCTGCTTGGAAGAAACTTCTCCATAATCAGTGTCCCAAAAACTGGATCGATTATAAGTTCGTTGCAGCTACATTTAAGCGCACCGTATCTCGTGCAAAGGAGTTGCACGATACTGAACGCTACGAATTCCTTTCAAAATCTGGTAATAGGCGCGCTTTATTCAATTACCTAAAATCCAGGAAACTAATCTCGCCCACCATGAACGCTGTCTCCCTAGTTCAGTCACCTGCTGAACTTGCACAGTCCCTGGAAGAGATAGGCAGAGGTCTCGAGCGCCGGTTTACGGCTCTTCTTCCTTCTCCTCAGAGATTTCTTGCCACTTTGGACGATTTCGAGGAGGTCACCCTCACTGAGCTCTCGAACACTGTATCCCGCCTTCCACCCGCGGCCCCTGGCCCTGATGGTGTGACTTCTTCGATGATTAAAATTTTGTTCGAGGAATCTCCCACCGACTTACTGGCGCTTATAAATTACTATCTTAAGGGGCCATGGATTCCAAATGAGTGGCGTTTAGCAAAGATTATCCCGTTGCTTAAAAAGCAGGGAGATGGTTATGTATTAGACAATATAAGGCCAATTTCTTTAACTTCGAATCTCGTTAAGTTAATTGAGAGGGTGTTGCATGATAGAATAATGTCTGTTATTTCAGAGACTGGGTTGTTGAACCCTTGCCAGATTGGTTTCAGACCAGGATGCTCTATATGGTGTGCCCATACCGATCTGGAGAGCCGCATACAGTTAGCTCGGCGCCGAAACCAATACGCAGCGCTTGTTACTTTAGATGTATCTAAAGCCTATGGCAGCGTTGAGCACAGGACGCTCTTGCAAAGACTGCAGGCAGTAGAACTTCCGAGATACTTTGTGGCTTGGGTTGCTGAATTCCTTGCTGACAGGGAATTTTACTGCTTTCAGAACGGTGTTTCATCAAGCAAATTTCGACAAGCGAGAGGAGTGCCCCAAGGGGCGGTCCTCTCCCCTGTACTTTTTAACATCTTACTCAGCAGTATTCCCTGCAGTCCTCAGGTGTCCACTTATGTGTATGCTGATGACATCGCCTTTTTTGCTTCAGAGAACGACATTTCCTCTTTGTACCAGTCCTTACAGTCCTACCTGAATGTCCTAGACCAATGGTTAGGAGACATTAATCTGTCCCTTAATGTCAATAAATGTGCTTTATTGGTTTTTCCGCTCTCTCGTCCAGTTAATATCTCTATTGTTTACCGGAACCATGTAATTCCTCAAGTGCAAAGTGTCAAATACCTCGGAGTAATTTATGATCCTTCTCTTTCCTGGGGGGCCCATATTGAGCAGATCACTGTGAAAGGAGTCCGAGCAGTCGGTATGCTGCGCAGGCTGAGCAGTGTTCGTTCTGGCATGAGAAGGCACTCACTTCTTATGATTTATAGAATGTACGTCCGTCCAGTCTTAGAGTTCGGCTGTGTTTTATTCTCTGGTGCACCAGCGTATAAACTTCGCCCCTTGATTCTCTTGGAGCGGGAGGCGTTGCGCCTTTGTTTGGGCCTTCCGAAATTTGTGGCGAATTCCGTTTTGTACCTGGAAGCGCGTACTCCATCATTGATTTCTAGATTTCGGCTCTTAACGGTGAAAACGTTCGTAAGAATGTGCGATTCTTCGCTCCATGCCTCCAATTTGATCTTCCTTTGTCAGCCTAGGCTATTTTTCAACGAAACCTGGTCTCGTTTCCGTACCCCTCAGATATGTTTGGTGCAATCCCTCCTGGACCCCTTAAACGTCCGCATTTCGGGCATCCGTCCGGTATGCGCCAACTCATCTATTCAGGTTGTCTTCGATGACAACTTTCCAAAACATGCAAAATTAATGCCTTTTCATTTGCTCAGCGGTTTATTGCAGGATTACCTGCTGTGCTTTAAATCTCATGTGCTCATAGCGACAGACGCCTCACAGTGTGAAGAAAAGGCCGGTGTTGGCATTTTTTCCATCTCCCTTGACTGGTCATTCTCACTCCGCCTTCCCGATTACACCCCTATTTATTTGGCCGAATTTCTAGCAGTAGTCTTAGCGTTGCGCAAATTAAACAGCTCCTTGTCTTCTGTCATAATTATGACAGATTCATTATCGTTGTGTTCCTCTCTCACCGCGCCTACAACATCTCAGGCACTTCGGTTACTCAAATGCTTGGTTCCACCCCACGTGTGTTCATTACGGTTGGTCTGGGTGCCTGGGCACAGAGGAATCCATTTGAATGAGGTTGCTGATACCCTGGCGAAGGCATCTCTTCAAGGCCCAGTCGTATCTGTGCTTCCACCAAGCGCATATATTACCGCGGCCAGGCTTCGCAGGTACCTGCTCTTGAAAGAATTCGCAGCATCAGCTCTGACCTCCTCTCCCGAATTCCGGCATCTCCTTTACCCGTGGTGCAGTAAAGGATGGCGATCACGATAGCTTGAGGTTTACTTCACGCGTCTACGTTGTCGCGTGCCTCTTTTAAACTTCTACCTTTATAGATCTGGTCTGGCGGTCTCCCCATTGTGCCCGTTCTGCGGAGAACCCGAAACGATAGATCATTTCTTGTTGACCTGCCGCCGTTTCTCCTCTTTACGGAGCCGCCTGCTGGAGCTTCCGTTACGACAGCTTTGTTTAAGTCTGTCAGCTGGGGTTGCTCTGTCTCTTGGGGCTTCCTCCCTTGGGCACAGCAACTGGAATGTGCTCTCCGCCATGCAAAACTTCCTTACAGACACTAAACGGCTGCCCTCTTAAGCTGTGCTCTTTCTCATGATCATTATTTCTCTGGAATCAAAGCTTTCTGAAACGTGGAATATTTAGCCCCGTTCTCTATTTCAGTCACCGATCTCACAGCATTTGTTTAGCCTATTTCAATTACTCATCCGAGATCCTTTCATTTATTTCCTAATTGCTATTATTATCATGATTATTTTATTTTTCCCCACCATTATTTTCTTGTTTAACATTTTGTACACCTATCAGTTGCCGCCTGTGTCTTGGCCAATCCCCCGCAGTGGGTATGCGCCATTTTCTAGAGGACAACAACAACAACAGCCAGAGGCCCGTAACCAAGGTCGCAGTCAGCCCATCCAGGCCGGACGCCGTGCCAGTATCGAGTGCGTTTACGAGCAACTGAAGCTCGTTACGCGAGAACGGGTCGTCTGGCGGTACGGAAGGATGGTAAGGCGACTCGACGGATGCACTGATACACGCGTGGAATGGTGAATCTATCAAAGAATTATCAAACGCGACCTGTGTTGGGAGCAAAAGTGCCGCCGACTCGACGACAGAAGTCGCCAGAACGCCGCCTGCTGTGTCCAGAGGTTGTAAGAATACTGGGGCGCGCAGTTTGACAAATGCCTTTTGAAAGGGTGCGCCAAAAAGGTTTTTCCGAGTCGCATCGTGACAGGCCTGGCGCAACACCGAGTCGTTCGCCTCCCTGATGTTGCGACGGTAACAGGCAAGTGCGGCCTGAAACGCGGTGCGATAGAGAAGGCGCAACGATGGTTCTGAGCAACGCTGGAAGCGCTGGCGCAAAGCTCGAACGCGGCCCCAATCGATGGCGAGCTCAGGCGACCACCATGGCTTCGGTGCCGGAGCACTCACAACCGTACTCTTGTGGCACTCAATCAGCGCTATAAATCGGTCGTGGATCCGGTTGACGACGGTCTCCAATGCATCGGGAGAGCGCAGATCGGCGCCAGCAACCCGGGGAAACCATGTGTCCCTTGCGAGGCACTGAAGCAGACGAGCCCGAGATGCAACCGTTAGCCGGTGCTGTTTCGGAGAAGGAAGACGAATCGACACCTCAGTATAAGAATGCCCAGACAGATTCGGCGTCCGAGACGGTCCATGTGTATCCGGAGCTGAGCAGGGATGGAAAAGCGAGCGTGACATCAATGCACGACTCCGCGTAATAGTTGTCGTATGTGGGGGCGGAAGTAGGATCATTTAAAACTGTCAGTTGGTGAGCCAGGGCGAAGTTTGGAGCCACCCGAGTCGGAGGGTGCGGGGCCCCACAATTCATGCTTGTCGTTGAAGTCACCGGCCAGGATGATAGGGCGGCCGGCCGCCAAAGCGACCACTTCGTCCAGTTCGTCTAACGAAGAGTCAAAGAGGGCGATCGGGGGGCAGTAAACAGAGGCAAAGAGGAAGGAAGCAGACTGAGAGGTGCAGAGCACCGCCACGACGAATGTGGAGGCGTGAATAGGAAAGAACTCAAAAGGAGGATCCTGCGCAAGGACCAGCGAGCGCGGATGTGATTGCGCAGAAAAGACGGCAACCCCACTGGGAAGACCTGAAACCCCACCGCCGACCAGGTAAGGGTCCGCCACCGCTGCCAGAGAAAACGGAGAAGAGATGCAATGACTCGAGAGGGCAGCCTTGGCACTTGGGTGTGGTCAAGGTTGATCTGAAGAAAACTAAAACTAGCCATGGCGATGTAAAGCGGTATAGGAACGGGGATAACTGAAGTAGAATAGGATCACATATGGGGAACAGCTGCTTAGAGAGATTGATTTATAGATAGTGGCGGTGGTGGAAGCAGGAGGGCCGAGGAACGGATACGGAGCCAAAGGGCAGCGAGAAAAGAAGAATACGAATGAAAAATTAATGGAGGAGGCCGTAAGAACAATCACAGTCGCAACCTGGCGGTTCGCGGGAGACGTACACAGGGCAGGGCAATCGCGGCCCTAAGGGCCATAAGCGGTCCTGGCACGGACGCGAGCATCGCGCTCCTGCAAAGTTGAGCAGGAGGCATGCCCAGCTTGATGGTTAGAGGGGCGGCCAGCCGCGTCGCACGGGGCGCACTTGGCGTTAGGGTCCTGTATAGGGCGGGGCACTGTGCGAGAGGGTGCGACCCCGCGCATCGCGTGCAGCAAGCCTTATAGGGGTCTGTTGTAAGAGCGTGGCCGTATTGGGCAGAGAACGTGCACAGCGGGACGTGGAGGTCCTCCTGGACCTCGACGGAAGTCCAGCCCACGGTGACGCGACGGGCGTCACGAAGCCGGGAAAAAGCGGAAGGGTCAACCTCTAGGACGTGAACACGCAGTCCAGAGCGCTGTGTAAAGGACAATCTGAGCTTACGTTTCTGCGGATCAAGAGAGAGTGCCAGATTCCGCCGGTTGAGGGCGGTCACGAGATCCTCAGGACGGATATCAGGATCAACCCCGGACAGGCGGACGTGGGGATTGCGTCGATGAGGCATACGGACATTGATGGAAGCCCGGGTGGCCTCGATACGGGTGATGGCAGCCTGCAGGCGCTCGAGGTTCCCAGGGTTCCGGGATGTAACCACCAGGGCGCGACGGGTGGGTCGGAGTGTGGGGGCTCCTATTCCCTCAGACTCAGGGTCGATGCCCGACTCGATGAGGGTAGCAACCTCGCGACCCACGTTGTCGGAAGCCCCAACAGACGTTGAAAGCATCTGATGGGGCTTCTAGGCCGGAGGAGAGTCCCCGAGCTCGAGGGGCCCTGGGCGTGCCTGTGTCGCAGTGCCTGAATCAACTCCGACAGGTGGAAGAGGGCCGGCACCGCCGCGCAGAGCCGCCGCAAAGGTCCTAGGAACATTTGGTCCGGCCCGCAGAAGGCGAAGTTCCGCCTCGGCCTCGGAAGCCCTGACGGACACTTCGGCATTCCGGGCCCTCAGGAACTTCAGCTCACGATCCCGGGCGATAACTTGGTCCCGCAAAGCACGGGCGCGCTCTGTGTCACGGATGGCGCAGGCAAAGGAGTTATGCGCATTAGCATTCATGGCAGAGACCAGGGACACAAGGGTAGCCCGGACCCCTGCTGTGATCTTATTCTTTCCGTCATTAATGATGCACAGCAGTTCCTCGTGCGCCGCTAAAAGGGAGGTATCCGTGCCCAGCTCTAGGTTGCCGGGGGCCGGGGTCTTTGGGACAGCAGCAGGTGGCGAGGAAAGGCCCGGGACGCCGGTCACGGGGGTCAAATCTGAGCCCGAAAGAGAACGGGGTTCACCACCTGAAGCGTTACCATGGTCAGTTAGACGATGTTCATCTGGTATGATCGGTAGGTCAACGGTAGGTTCCGTGTGGACGTCAGAGGTTACCTCAAGAGATGGCGGATCCGCGCGTAGTAGAGGTGCCAGGGCCAGCCCGGCAGCAGCTGCGCGGTCAGTGATGATGGAGCCAGCAGCCTCCAGGCCCAAGCAGGCCGCAGCCTAGGTGCGAAGTGCGTGGAAAATGAAAATTAAGGTGTTGTCCACGGAGAGGGAGGACATTCAGGGGGTCCCCAAGGTGTTACAGGGCCCCTCAGAGCAGAGAACCTCTCCAAGGGGAAATAGAAATCAACAGGAGCTGAAAACAGTGCGATACACAGGATACTCGCCATGTATGTCGATACCGACCACAAGACATGGTGCGTTATCCTGCCTTACCTCATCTTCGCATCATACACCACAGTGCAGGAGACCACCCAGATGACGCCTTTTAGGCTCGTCCATAGCAGGGAGGCCACGACCACGCTAGATGCCATGCTGGCCAATATTACCGAAGAAGATAACGTCGATGTCGCCGCCTACCTTCAACACGCAGAAGAAGCGCGAAGGCTTGCCAGATTGCAGATCATAGGCCAGCAGCGGGCCGACGCCAGACGCTACAACCTACGAAGACGCAACGCGGAATACAAGCCAGGAGATCGAGTCTGGGTTTGGACGCCCATTCACCGCCGCGCATTGCGTGAAAAACTTTTGCGCCGCTATTTCTGCCCGTACAAGGTTCTTCGTCGGGTAGGTGAACTGGACTATATAATCGTCTCTGACGAAATGACTGCATCCCAGGGACGCCGCGTACGACCAGAAGTTGTCCATGCCTTCCGTCTAGAGCCCTATTATGCGCGTTAAAACACGTTGTGTTTACACTCCTGGTGTTTATTTTTACACAATCTGTTTTAGTTATTTATGGCGAATTATGTACTGAAGCATCGGGTCGATGCTCTTTTGAGAGGGGAATAATGCCGCTAATGTTTGAAGTGTTTGCTTGTTCATTCTTCAAAGCTGCCGGCACGCCGCTTTATCGCTTTGTTTGTGAGGCAAGACGCGCCTAGGTTTATCTCGATCGATCGCATCCAGGCGGAGCCGACTGTACGTTGTTCCCAACGTTACTAGATTACCTGATTTATTCACAAATGAAAATTGGGTCACTGACCAAGTCGAAAGATGAAAAATGACGTTTCGGGTCCCATACGGGGCCCTTGTTCACAATAAGGCTGTCGCAGAAGAAGGGATGGTTATATACGCTTCAGAATCTTCTGCAATCTTTTCACGTAAATATGATGTAGCGTGCCCTGATTCTTGTTTAGCGTGTTGGCCGTTGTCTGGATGATTAGGGATTCTAGATGCAGTCTTGCAGATAGGTTTCTTTCCGTTGCCAAGATTTCCACCTCATCCCGGCCTATCTCGTGGCCAGTGGACAGCACGTGCTCTGCAACTGCATTTTTTGCTGCGCGCTTGTTTCTGACGTCGCCCTGGTGCTCCTTCATGCGCCGCTGGAAGTTCCCGGTTTCCCCAATGTAGACGCAGGGGCAGTCGCTGCAAGATATCCGATAAACAACGCCAGGGAACTTGGCACGTGGTAGCGGGTCCTTCACGTTGACCACTTCGGGTCGCAGCTTGCTGGTTGGCACGTGTGCAATGTGCACTCCGTGTTTACGGAAAATCCTAGAAAGGGCCTCGCTGATCTGACGCACGGAGGGAATCGCAGCACGCTTTATCTTTTTTGTCAGCTGTTGTGCTCCTCGTGTGTAGGTGGCATTCTTGGTGACTTTGGTGGTAAAATGTCTAGGGTAGCCGTTTCGCTCAAGATCGTGCTGTATAAGCTTCATCTCATTGCCAAGGCTGACCGGGTCCGAAGAGATGTTTTTAGCACGGTTGACAAGTGACGCAACCAGTGAACGCTTGTGAGCCGTTGGATGAGCGGAATCAAAATCCAGGTATCTCCCCGTGTGCGTTGCTTTTCGGAAGACGCTGAAGGCTAACCGATGCGCATCACGTTTGACGAGCACATCCAAGAACGGGATCATGCCGTTCGCTTCCTCTTCCAAAGTGAATTTTATAGATGGCTCTACGGCATTCAGGTGTTCAAGGAAGCTGTGAATATGCTGTTTGTTTAAAATGCAAAAGCAGTCATCAACATACCTCAGAAACACCTTTGGACGACGTGTGAACGAGTTCAGGGCTTTCTGTTCAATAGACTCCATTGTCAGGTTGGCAGCCGTGACTGAAATTGACGCTCCCATTGCAGTTCCGAAGATCTGCTTGTACACTGTGCCGTTGTAAGTAAAATAGGTATTGGCTAAGCAGAAATGAAGCAATTCGCTGATCTCGCTGACGTTCAACGGCGTGCGATCGGGAAATGAGGGGTCGCTTTTTAGGAGCTCCTTGCAGGTTTCCACAGCAAGATCGACCGGGACACTTGTGAACAGGGGAACATAGATCAAAGGACACCAGCACATCGCTTTCTTCGAGGACGATATCCTTGACTTTTTCAATAAAGTCTTGCGAACTCTTGATGTGCGTCGCTGTTTGTCCCACCAACGGAGCCAACACTTTGTGCAGATAACCGGACAGACGGAAAAGAGGCGACCTGGTGAAATCCACGATTGGCCTTAGCGGAGTTCCACTTTTGTGAATTTTCGGCAAGCCATATATTGCGGGAGCGTATCCATTAGTGCAAAGAAGCCTGTAGTACAGCTTTCTTTCAGAAGGCGGAAGACCACTGAATATGTGAGACAGGATCATCTGCAAGCGGGACTGTATTTTCGACGTAGGGTCCTTAATGAGCTTACAGTAGGTTGTCGCGTCCTCGAGCATCTCTGACATTTTTGAGTGGTACGCAGACCGATCAAGCACAACAGTCACATTTCCTTTGTCTGCGGGCAGAATTGCAATATCCTCCTTCTTTCTCAGCGACTCCAGGGCCTTCCGTTCACCTTCGGAAAGAATGTGCTCACGGTGCTGTTTCCGCATTCTTTTAAGAACACTGATCGCATTCATTCTGACATCTTCTTGTACGTCTTTATCAAGAAGACTAATGGCTCTTTCCACAGCGCAAATCATCTTCCGCGTATCCGGCGGTTTCCCCTGATTGAAATTCAAGCCTCGGCTTTGCACCATTTCTTCGGTGGCACTCATGGTGTACGACGACAAGTTTTTAACCTTGGAGACTGGTCCTCTAGACTCGTTCCTTTTTTCCCCCAGCAAAGTGCATAGTTTGCTCCTTTGCGAAACTTCGTGCTTTTCTGTTGAGCGCCTCGCTTCTTGGTTGGCAGCTAGTTGTACCTCCGCGTAGATTTCTGGCATGCGGAACTCTAGTTGCCGCTTCGCAAAGAAAGCCTCCTGTTGTAGGCGTTTCAAGGTGCACTTACATTCATCGATGCGGGCTTGTACAAGCTGTCGCTCTGCCTTCGTCACGACGTGGCGTCCAAAGGCGGTGTTCACAGGTCGACGAAGCTTCAGTGATCTTGGGGTCACGTTGTTCGATTTGCACTCCAGGCTGAAGCGCAAGTGGGTGCTGAAGGCTGCTAGGCGTGCTCGAGGCTTATGAAGCGCCTTACCTGGTCAGTTTGGAAACTCCGCTGCAGCTCGGCGGCCAAACGTGGCCCCATTCGTGTCCCTCTCGCGAGGTGGCGTTATCGACGCTGTTGACCCGGTCCGGCCGGTCTCTCGTCACACGAACTCTCGCTATCAGACGAGCGCGCCGTGTTTCACGCCACTTTACTCCGGTAATTCCTGTTTAGCGAAGATATTTCCAAGATAGGGCACAAATATTATTCTGAATGTGCAGCTACAGTGGCATTAAGGCTTCGCGAACGGTCCTGGGCGGCAAAGATGCGATCGGGATGTGAGTATGAGTATGAGTATATTTCAAACAAGCATGTTTACATACATGTTTGAGGTGTATGGGAGTAAAAGCCGCTCACGAGCAGCTTGACAAAGCTCCCATTACCCTCTCTGAATCATTCTGCTGAATCATTAGCCCTTTTGATGAGACATCTGGATCTTGGTCGGGTATAGTTTTTTGTTTCATTTACTTCCCTACAAACTAAATGACTCTTTGCTTACGGCGGGCCACGAAACGGTAGATGAGTCGCATGTTGCCGAAAATATCGAAACCTATGGCCATGCACGATCGGTTTGAAGCAAGAGGGTCAATGATACATACGTGTTTTTTAAAGGGAGATGCAGCAATACCACCGTGAAACTTCGACGTTATTAACGTCATAAAACGCAAATAATGACGGTAATAGCAGAGGTCAGATTTAAAATAGTTTATTCAGTTCACATAAGAAAAAAACACAGTTACAAGAAAACTGTTTCTACTGTTTTTCAAAAAACAGTTACAAGAGACGTGCTGTTTTGTTTGCAACAGCCACCTTCTTCTTGCTCTCTAAACGGTGTTTAACATCTCTAGAGAAAAAGTGCATTCTTGTTGCAATAACAAAGTTCAGTATCTAACAAGTGAATGCCGACATGCGCTCAGCACAACCCAAGCGAGCAAGGCTGCACTTGTCTAGCTCTTCCAAAACTTTCCAGAAAATGTTTGCAGCCTTGGTGGTGGTCAGTGTGAATTGCGGTCGCATAACGTAGAACGCTTATCTTACCTTGGTTTCGGAGCAGACAGGTCGACAGCTCCGCCGCACCGACTCACGGACGCATAGCTCGGGTGCACCGACGCTGTTGCACTTCTGTGTTGAGTTGCACCCGGAGCCAACGCCGCACGAGCTACGTCGCTCGAAACGCACTTATATAAATGGTTTGGTTTATGGGGTTTAACGTCCCAAAGCGACTAAGGCTATGAGAGACGCCGTAGTGGAGGGCTCCGGAAATTTCGACCACCTGGGGTTCTTTAACGTGCACTGACATCGCACAGTACACGGGCCTCGAATTTCTCCTCCAAAGAAATTCAGCCGCCGCGGCCGGAATCGAACCCGCGTCTTTCGGGCCAGCAGCCGAGCACCATAGCCACTGAGCCACCGCGGCGGCGCACTTATATAAATGTGGCTAGGACACAGAGGAGCAGCGATCAACTTGCAGCGCAGTTTAACACCAACAAAAAACGCCTGGCAAAAAAACGCTTCGCTGTAGTGTTCGCTGACGTGGTCAGCGTGGCTACTCTGCCGAGAAGCCGGTCAAACAGCGACGAGAGCGCCCCGCTCGGCGGCAGAGGCAAGGGTGACATCCCTGGCGTCGGAGTTTTCAAACTGAAAAAGTAATCTAGTAACGTTGGTTGTTCCAGAGTGTTCTAGTAACTTTCCAAGCTTTATCTCGGAAGTTCGCTATCAGCTTTAAAAAATGGCCTGGCTTAGCTCATGGTTAAGCCTAGAATGCGAAGCATCGCCTTTTATACAATTGCGTGACGTCAGTATCTCCGAGCGGAAGGAGCGGGAGTTAGGCCACCGCTGGAGGCTGCGCGTCCACAAGCGAGCGCACGAGTTGAGCCCCAGCTTTCACAGCTGTTGTGACGTCATATCACGTGGTGCGCCGATGTAGGTCAAGTGGTAGCTACGCGGCCGCGCGCGGCGCAGCAAAGAAGAGCTCGGTTGTGCGGCTAGTATGCTTCGCATAAAAGAGCACGGCCGAGAGCGGCGGCCATTCTGTTCGACGACCGCCGCGCACGCTTGTAGCTATGCCGCCGCCGAATGATTCGGCTCTTTGCGGATGCAAGTCAGCCTGTCACGGGTTCGGCGACTAGTCGACATCATCACCGAGTCCGGACAATGAGGGGGTGGCCGTTTGATGCCCGGCGTAGCCGGTAAGCAAACGTAGTGACTGAGACCGAGGCGTGTTAAGAGGTAACAACAACAAAACAAAGTTTATACCTTCGATTGAACAATGCGGCAGCTTTCACAGACACGTAAATTACATTCTACAAAGCAATTGCGGAAAGCACATAACAGTAAACACACTGAATTAAGTTATACATTGAATATTTCTACACAGGTCAGAACACAAGTGAGAGGCCAATAAGATAAAGTCGATCAAAACTCAGGAGGTGAACAAACATACAGTAAACCGGGAAGCGCGGCTGCAGTCCATCCCAAACACGCAGTCAGTGCGGCCCCCGAAGGCGACGTCCGTCCAGGGCAGCTTGCGGTTTCGAGGATGCGGTGCGGCGGCTCGGAGACCCGGGAGTTCGCGGCGGCAGCGTTTCCACCGACGAGCGGACTGAAGTTCGTTTCCATACGGCCCCCTTTTAAAGCCCTCGGGCGCTAGCGCGCGAGCACTCGCGGCGCCACAGCGTCGGCGTAGAAAAAAACAAAACACCAAAAAGCGCGACGAGAGCACGTAGGCACCTACACTTTGACTCTGCATGGCCGCCATCTTGGAGGAGGAAAAACTTAACGCACAACTAAAAAGAAGCCCCAGGCTTCGACTCTCGATTCGGTGACCTTGGAAACGCAAAAAAGTAAAACACAACCAAAAAGCCAGTCACGTAGACCGCAACTTCTTTCCCGCTAATGGTCAGCTCCAGACCTCGGCAGTATCGGGGACGACTTTGAGCCACCTCCGCTTTCGCAATGCGAGGGGTTGTCTACATAACTGAAAAAAGCGTGCATACATTCTTGCTCTTCCCGAGACATACAAAGAAACGCGGACGCATCAGTTTTATACAAACAAAAGTAATTTACAGGCTGCCGCCACTTCTGTGACACGGCCCCCCACTTTCGGAATATTATCCGATAATATTCTAGACCCACAGAAGTCGGCGAGCAGACCTGTGCACAGATATACAGCGCGTAACAGAACCTCTTATATAAATCTAGCACACACACACAAGTCACCGTGTATACATGCACCATAACACTTGAATAAATTAATAGCGAAAATTAATAGCGCGCGACAAATCTACAGCCTGCTAAGAAAATCAGCACCGACATTGTCCTTGCCCTTTATATGCTCGACGGTAAACTGATATTCTTGGAGCAGCAAGCTCCAGCGCAGGACTCTGCTGTTTAGCTGTTTGACTCTCTGGATGTAGCTCAGTGGTTGGTGGTCTGTCTGAACTAAAAACGGGACCCCATAGAGGTAGGTGGAAAACTTCTGTATTCCCCAAACTAATGCTAAGCACTCCCTCTCGATTGTGCTGTATGCTGCTTCCCTGGGGAGCAATTTCCTGCTCGCGTATGCCACCGGGTGAAGCGTTCCGTCATGCCGCTGCATTAGTACCGCGCCAAGGCTGGTATCAGAGGCATCCGTGCGCAGCACAAATTGTTTAGAGAAGTCTGGCAGCCGTAGTATCGGAGGGCTTGAGTCCCGACGCTTGAGCTCTTCGAAGGCTTCCTGATGGGCCGGCGTCCACCTTACGACGTTGCTCTCTCCCTTTCTCGTCAGCTGGGTGAGGGGCTCGCTTATTCTTGCGTAGTCGGGTATGAAGTCGCGGTAATACCCCGACAAGCGAAGGAAAGCGCGTACCTGACGCTTTGTTCGAGGAGTTGGCGCCGCCTGTATCTTGTCGAGCGTTTTACCGAGTGGTGCCAGCTCACCTCCGCCAATGCGATGCCCGAGGAACTCGATGCTTTCCATCCCGAATTCGCATTTGCTTGGTCGTACTGTCAGGCCGGCCATCTCGATTCTCGCAAACAGCTGCCTCAGCGAAGAAAGATGCTCCTCCCACGTAGCACTGGCAACGAGGACATCATCATAGTAGTGCTGCACTCCGGGAATTCCCTCCACCACTCGTTGCATCAATCTTGAAAATACTGCCGGGGCAGTTTTTATGCCGAACGGCATAAAACGGAATTGAAAGAGACCCGATGTCGTTGAAAACGCCGTTTTGGGCTTGCACTCCTCAGTCAATGGGATTTGCCAATATCCTTTGGCAAAGTCTACCTTTGAGAAGTATTTCTTCTCTCCAGCTGCAGCGAAGACCGCGTCCGCTCTGGGCATTGGCTCCGAATCGGCAACCAGGACGTCGTTAAGGCGTCGGAAATCAATGCAAAGCCGGTTCGTGCCGTCTGGTTTCTTCACCAAGAGGACCGGTGAATTGTAGGGTGACTGGGACTTCTCGATTATTCCCAGTCGCTCCATCTGCTGCATCTCTCTTTCTACGGCTTCTCTCGTCGCAAACGGAAGTGGGTACTGTTTTATGTGGACCGGAGTGCGGTTAGTGAGCTCTAACTGGCACTCGGCCCAGTCCGTCTTGCCTGGGACGTCGGAGAAGATGCGAGAGTGCTCTGATATCACTTCTCGGAGCTGTCTCCGTTGATCCGCCGTCAAATCATTAGAAAGCTTCACATCTCGCTCGCCCTCCGACTGTTCAAGCGCCGGAACAGGAATGGCTCCCTCGCTGTCCGATTCGGTAACGCCGCAGATCGCGTGGCACACGCGTTCTATTGGCTGGCTTTCCCGCTCTTCGTACTTTTTAAGTAGGTTGGCGTGAAAAATCTTCCTCCCTCCGGCTGTCTCGATAACATAGTCGGCCTCTCCTTTCTTCTCTTTGATCTCGAAGGGCCCCTTCCACTGAAGCAGCAGCTTGTTGTTGTCCGTAGGCAGCAAAATCAGGACCTTGTCTCCCGGATCAAACATCCTCTCTTTGGTTTTCCGGTTGTACAGTTTTGCGTAGCGCGCCCCGGCCTTTTCGAGCTCCTCGTGCGCTAGCTTGCACGTGTCTTCCAGTCGATTACGGAGGTCAAAGACGTGCTGGTATGTGGTCTTCGCCTCCTCGTCGAGGTGATGGTTTGTCCAGAGCTCCTTCAAAATGGCCAGGGGTCCCCTCACATGCCGCCCATACAAAAGCTCGAAGGGCGAAAAGCCCAAACTTGCCTGTGGGACCTCCCTGTATGCGAAGAGCAACGGCGCCAGATAGCGGTCCCAGTCTCGCGGCTTTTCGGCGCACATTCTCTTCAACATTATTTTCAGGGTGTCGTTGAATTTTTCGACCATCCCGTTCGCCATGGGGTGGTACGGCGTGGTATGCAGCTGGCGTATGGAGAGAAGTCGGGCCACCTCCTTCATCAAGTCGGAAGTGAAATTGGTGCCTCGGTCGCTTAGGACTTCATTAGGGACTCCAAATCGAGAAAACATTTCGACCAGTGCCTCAGCGACCCTCTCAGTTTCCACGCTCGGCAGCGCTACGGCCTCTGGGTAACGGGTAGCATAATCCATTAAGGTCAGGATGTACCGGTTGCCATGTTTGGAAGGGGGCTGGATTGGACCCACAATGTCTATGGCCACTCTTTTGAATGGCGTTTCGATGAGTGGCGTCCTCCCCAGCGGCACCCGAGCGACCCGACCCTTCGGGATTGTCCTCTGGCAGATGTCACAGGAGGCTACAAATCGCTTCACGTCCGCGGTGATACCCGGCCAGAAAAAATCTTCCAAAATCCGGTCCTTCGTCTTTTGGGCGCCTAAATGTCCGGCCATTATTCCGTCGTGCGCAGTTTTCAGCACCGCCTCTCGATGGCACTTTGGAACGACGAGCTGGCGCACGATCCGCCCAGTTTTCTCGGTGTAGATTCGGTACAGTACTTCATTCTCTTTCTGGAATTCTATTTTTCCTTGCGAATCCCTACACGTCACTTTCTTGCCAATTTGGGAGAAGCAGTGCTTGAGCGACTGGTCCTCTGCTTGCTCCTCTGCATAACTCTTCCTGCTTGGCTCCACTGCGACGCCGGGGGTTTTAAGCGCTTGGAACTTCTTGTTTTGCTCCCTTGCTTTCGCTCTTGTTACAACCGCTGCAACTTCCTCTTCAGCGAGCTCGTTGCTGACCGGTTGTTCAACCAATTCCTCCGGGTCATCTGGAGCTCTGGCGCCTTCTATGTTTCCGAGAATTAAGTCATACAGCGGCTCCTCCATGCAGAGCACCGATATAGTCCCAGAAAAATACGGGGTGTCGATGTGAACCCGCGCCTCAGGCAGCATCTTAGCTGTTCCATCCACTAGATAAACTGGCCTCTTCTCTCCTGTGAGCTGGTCGTCGTTGATGAGCTCTCGTCTCACGATCGCCGTATTGCATCCGGTATCCCGCAGTACCGATATGCTCTTGCCTCCCAACGTTCCAGCCACCACCGGCAGTCCTTCAACGAGGAATTTCGGTCGCGTCTGCATGACCGCGTTCACAACGGGAATTTTATCCCCATTTTTGAGCTCCAGGTAGCCATCGCGAATGCTCTCCTCATTAACGTTCTTGGCGGGTGAGTAGACGCACGATGCCTGAGGCCTATCCTTTACCGCTGAGCGGCACGCATCCGCCTTGTGTCCCTTTCGCCCGCACTTGAAACAGGTGACGCTAGTACTGTTACTGGTGTGGATACGGCACTGTGAAGCCTGATGCCCAATGCGGTTGCAAAGGTAACAGCGAGGCGGTGCTCGTTGATTGATTCTCTTTCCTTCGCTTTCGGGCCTCACGGCATCGTCTCGGCTGTCTTTCTTCAATTTGGAGAGATTCAGGCTTCCTTGCGCTTCTAAAAACTGATCAGCTAGGTCCAACATCTCTCCTAGCGATTTTGCCTTCCTCTCCTTCAGGTAAAGTGCCATGTTGGAATGACAACCTTGTAGGAATCTTTCCTTAATGAGGAGCTCTCTGAGTCCCTGAAACTCTGTCTTGATGCCTGAAAGTTCGATCCAGCGGTCAAAATAGTGGCTGAGACGCGCTGAGAACTGAGCTGCAGTTTCGCCATCCGCCGGTTTTCCTGTATTGAATTTCTCTCGAAATCCTTCTGCGGTGAAACGAAATCTCTTCAAAAGGGCGGTTTTCACCTTCATATAATCCGCTGCATCACCCGGCGGCAAACGCCCATAAACACTAAGGGCTTCCCCACTCAGACAAGTAGCTAGCGCTGTCGACCACTGGCTCTCCGGCCACTTCTGGCTCTTCGCAATGCTTTCAAATCGTCTGATATACGCATCTAAATCATCCTTCCGGTCGTCAAATGGGATCAGGAGTTTACTTGTGTTTAACTTCAAATCACCTTTGTCCTGACTCCCTTCTTTCTCTCTTGTCTCTTTCTCTAGTCGCTGACTCTCTATTTTTAAACGCATAATCTCTATCTGACGTTCGTCAGCTGCCTTCGCGGCCGCGCGCTCCTGCTCCGCTCTCTCTCGGGCAAACGCCCGCTCTTCGCGCTGCTTATCTTCGACCCATTTTCTGAGCTCAGTGCCTTTCAGCCCCAACTGGCTACCCATAGCTATCAACCTTTCCAAATCCCTGCTTCTATCTCCAAGCACACTTTCAATAACACAGCTACAAGCTCAGCACAAAGCAAATCCTATTGATACACTACACCTCTATAAAGTCGGCACAGTTCAATACCTCAACAAGTCTCCCTCTCAGTTCACCACGTTCCCTTCGCATCAAACGTCCTGTCGCGGACGCCAGTTAATTGTCACGGGTTCGGCGACTAGTCGACATCATCACCGAGTCCGGACAATGAGGGGGTAGCCGTTTGATGCCCGGCGTAGCCGGTAAGCAAACGTAGTGACTGAGACCGAGGCGTGTTAAGAGGTAACAACAACAAAACAAAGTTTATACCTTCGATTGAACAATGCGGCAGCTTTCACAGACACGTAAATTACATTCTACAAAACAATTGCGGAAAGCACATAACAGTAAACACACTGAATGAAGTTATACATTGAATATTTCTACACAGGTCAGAACACAAGTGAGAGGCCAATAAGATAAAGTCGATCAAAACTCAGGAGGTGAACAAACATACAGTAAACCGGGAAGCGCGGCTGCAGTCCATCCCAAACACGCAGTCAGTGCGGCCCCCGAAGGCAACGTCCGTCCAGGGCAGCTTGCGGTTTCGAGGATGCGGTGCGGCGGCTCGGAGACCCGGGAGTTCGCGGCGGCAGCGTTTCCACCGACGAGCGGACTGAAGTTCGTTTCCATACGGCCCCCTTTTAAAGCCCTCGGGCGCTAGCGCGCGAGCACTCGCGGCGCCACAGCGTCGGCGTAGAAAAAAACAAAACACCAAAAAGCGCGACGAGAGCACGTAGGCACCTACACTTTGACTCTGCATGGCCGCCATCTTGGAGGAGGAAAAACTTAACGCACAACTAAAAAGAAGCCCCAGGCTTCGACTCTCGATTCGGTGACCTTGGAAACGCAAAAAAGTAAAACACAACCAAAAAGCCAGTCACGTAGACCGCAACTTCTTTCCCGCTAATGGTCAGCTCCAGACCTCGGCAGTATCGGGGACGACTTTGAGCCACCTCCGCTTTCGCAATGCGAGGGGTTGTCTACATAACTGAAAAAAGCGTGCATACATTCTTGCTCTTCCCGAGACATACAAAGAAACGCGGACGCATCAGTTTTATACAAACAAAAGTAATTTACAGGCTGCCGCCACTTCTGTGACACAGCCCAAATAAATATTTCCGTTTCGAAGACATTCTCGCTGTTTTCCTGTTTCCGGGACAGCAGTCACCACCACTACGTGACAATATGGGGTTTGTTATTTAGCAGTTAGTTTTTGTATGTACGTATGTACGTACAGTCTTTGTCAAAAGTAACCAGGCTGCATGGTTTGCTTTTCATTCGTATTACAGAGCCCTCACAGCTTCCCTAAAGATCAAAAAGTTGTTTGAAGATGCGAACAGGGGTTCCTCTTACCATACAGACATTTCGAGCTTGAGCGCTGGCATAATAGCTTTAATACACGAGTGGGAAAAAAAACGTGCAGCCTGGTTAGTTTTGACTAAGACTGTATGTACTTATGTATGTATGCATGTGTATGTACGTGCGTACGTACGTATGTGTGTGTGCGTGTTCGTGCGCGTGTATACGTACGCACACGTATGCTCGTACGTATGTATGTATGTATGTATGTACGTATGTACGTACGTATGTACGTACGTATGTACGTACGTATGCATGTACGTATGCATGTACGTATGCATGTATGTATGTATGTATGTACGTACGTACGTGTGTATGTATGTATGTGTGTGTGTATTTTTCTGCCATTACTTCAACCTTTTGTTTGTTTTGCAACACACTATACAACTTGTCAGCTCTCCATCGCTCTGTCAACTTCACTGGGTGCAGGCTTTGTGAAGCCCTTCTTAGGCTTTTTGCTTGCCCACTCCAACTCAAAGCTGTCAGTAGATGCGAAATGCTGTTAATAAAAGTTTGAGTTACAGTGTGACCTTGTCGCCTTGAGAATTATTTTTTAAGGCAGGAAAGCAACTACAGCAAACACGTTTCCGAGCAAGACTGGAATGCAACATTGCACCTCAAAGAGAGTACCTATGAGCTCCAACAGCTTAAAGCATCAGTTGCCGGACAGTGCGCAGTTGTGAACAGTTGCGAACAGAGTGCTTAGTCGCCAGCACGCTGATTGAAATCTTTTACTATGTGAAGGAAGAAACGATGCGCATGCAGGCATGGCTGTCTGAAAACTTGTTTATTCGCTCGTTTATTTGTTTATACAAAAATATAAATCTTTATATATATGTATGAGTATAACAACACTTTCCTAGCTTCCGTGCCGAGCAATGTTTCTCTAAAGACACACCTACACAAGTAGGTAACCGAAAAACATGTATAAAGTATTTTAGCGACTATGTCTCTCTAGCCTGTTCATGAAACATGCATTCCTGACGTTAAAAAAAACTGAACTAAGAAGCATATTTTTGTTCACAGTCCTGTGTGAGCAACTGGGTACAGGTTCTAGCAAAAGTGGAAGAATCAAGAAAAGAATCGCAGAACTGCTTGGCAGCGCTCTGTGACGGTTTCTGGTTCGAGGTATGTGGAGTTAGAAAGTGAAGGCTACGAATATGGGGTGCAGTTTCTTTTTTAGAGCTGTGTCACCTACGAAAATGTTGGCCTGTGCAGTGAATACATCCCGCAGCCCTCTTGAGATCTGTTTGAAAGACGACACACAGCGCGAATATTTTTCACCTCATAGGCCGGCCACTGAATACTCGTTCAGAAACCATTGCACAATAAGCGTGCAAAAGTTGTACCATGCTAGCCACTCGTAATATTTATGTATGCTGATAACACGGCCAGAAAGCCGTGCCCAACAGAAATGACCGTATCTCGGTAACACTGCACGCATCTCGACAAGAGGCGCGATCCGCCAGATAGCGCTTCTGCAGCGGTTTCCTTTGGTTTCTGTGGTCTCTCCATGCCTCCTCACGCCTACATCTGCTGCTTACCTACAGCGCGCATAGTGCTTTCCAACGCGTTGAGCTTATAAATGATGTTCATACTCGTCCAGAGTTACTCCCGTACCACACAAGGAAAGAGCAAGCCTTCACTGCGCTGCAGTATTTGATTAATGCTAAAGCATTTCCAGGCTATGCCGGCGAGGTCATGTTCATAGAACGTGACCGCAGTGTGACGGGCTGTGTACGGGAGGCGTATGCATGGCCCAAAAGAACTGACTCCACCGACTAGCACCTGAGCCACTGTGTCTGGCTTCAAAATTATCTCCCTGCCCCGTCAGCGAAGGCGGTTGTGTCGAATGGGGCGGGTCAACAGAAAGACGTGCAAAGTAGCCAGAGGGCTAAAGAGGAGAGGCCGCGCGAGGAGCCCAGCGCTACCACACACATCCCTGCGGCCCGTTTTGCGGTGCGTCCCCAACTTCCCTCCCTTTGGCGCAGAGACGGTGACGTTTGTGTGTGCGCGCATGCGCGCCTGCAGACGGCCTTGTTGCGAGGTACGGGCTGTGGACTCGGTCAAGGCTAGGGGTTGGGTCTTTATTAAGGCAATTTAACCCAAAAGAAAAGACGGCTCCAGGCCCTTGGAAAACGCAGACTGGCTCCCCGAGCAGCTGCTCTCTTCCGGTGCTAGAGGAGGACTCTCTTTGTCCGTTGACGGCCGAGTTTTCGAATGCCGTGGTCACGTGACCAAGCCGCGGTTCTTGGAGGAAAGCGTGCTTGGGGGTTGAGTCCAGAACGCCCCGAGTTCCGATGCCAGAGGAGAGAGGGAAACCGTGACCCTCATAAACATGTCAAGTTCGAGAGGGGTGCGTCTTCGGCTGAACATGAGCCCCGCGTTCGCGACGTGGCCGGCACCCTGCGGCGCCAAGGGTAGGCCGGAAGGCTCGCGGCACAAACAGTTTCTAGGAATTCGCGGGCCCACAGGCCAGCAGTGTCTTGCAACGCAACAGCCTTACTAACGGCGGCCCCGACAGACCGCGTAACGGCTTGAGGTGGCGGGGGAGGCCGGCGGCTAGCTCTAGGAGGGCTCCCAGCAGAGGAGGCGAGGGAACCGTTGCCCTCCGACGGACACCTGATCCCCTTCGACACATCCCCAACGGGGCCGCCGGCCTTCGCGTCGTAACGGCCGCGGCTTCGTGGAAAAATCGGCGGGCGCCCTAGGTCGACTGCATGAGCAGCGACGGCGAAAAACCTTTGGGCGACGAGGACACCGAAGGAAAGGAAGAGAGTCCTCATAGAGACGCGTTGGAGACAGAAGAGACAAAGGCGGGAACGAGCAGAGTCGGCCGAGGTGAACGGAGGAAGATCGCGCTGGTCTGTAGTCGGCGAAGCCGGACCTCAGGGGTCCGTAGCAAACTGACCGCCAGCCGAGACACCCAAGAAGCCTGAGGCCTCAACCCGTCATAGTACCACTAGCCGAGACGCCTGGGAAGGAAGATCCGACAGTGTCAAGATGGAAGCCCCAGTTAGCAGTCGCCGGGCCAATTCGCCGAAACGTGGGACCGTCACCAGGCTGAGCGCCACCCTGCCAGAGCAGCCGAAAGCGAGGCACCTGTTGGCCGGACTGCACCGACGCCTAATACAAGACAGCGGTGAGCGGAACCCCAAATTTCACTTTCAGGCAGAAAGTGAATAAATAAGGTTCACTCGCAGGCGTTGCGTTTTGGCTCAATTCTCCTCGCTTCAGCAGAGCCCGTAGATAGCAACAAATATTGTGTTGCATTGCGACTGACCCCCGACAGGCGGGAACGTCACAGCAGCAGTTGTGACGTTCTCTAAAGAGGAAGCAAGAAGCGTATGGTTGCAATCGAAAGAGGATGATGGCAGGACAGGGCGGAAAAAAATTATGTCGATAGGACGATTAGTTATTTGCAGCCATAAATGTCAAAAGAACGCCGAAAAAGCGCGGACGGCGATATAGTGAGTGGACAGGAAAGTAGCCCTGGACGGCAAAAAAGCGGGAAAATAGGCAAATGAGTGAAAACAATGTTTGTAATGAATCGAAATGCATTTTATCAGTAATAATTAATCTAACAAAAAGTTTCATTGACATAGATTAATTATCAGCAAAACCGATTGGACGGTTGAATAGGCTCGACGGGGACATAGTAAGTGGAACTGAAAGCAAGGAATCCACGGCACCAAATTTGAAAAACCAAAATGGTTGATTGAGGACAAAGAAGGTATATCAGGGTAAACGAATCGATCCTTAATTAAAGCATAAGATGATTACGCAAATTCAATAGTTAAATAAACAAATATAAAGGGAATGGCAAACAGAGGCGACGAGTGCCGAGGAGGCGTCAATGCTTTCGCATTCTACCAATGCAGGTCGCCGCAGTGATCTCCGATTTTTTTTATCTCGGTCATGACGGCCACGCAAAACGCGCTCCTTATCTGCCTTTTTTGTTAGTGGCCATAGACCTGCGTCATCTTTGCTTGTCGTTCAAGATTAACCGTGGGGAAAGCGCACGCGTATGGCGTCTCAGATCCTTGAAGTTAAAAATGCCAGACTGTGCCCTGAGAAGAGGATTGCGGCGGATGCTCTCCCCACTGTCATGCGTCTGGGATTGACCACGCGTCCTGAACCTCTTGCGCAGCGGCATGAGAGCTGGCTTGGGGTATTTGCTCGCGGTGCGTCAAGTAGTGCTTCTCGCAGTCGTCTACGTGCGAAAACGTCTGGTGGCAGTGAGGACATCAAAGCGATGGACATCAAAGAGGTGACGCCTCAGGTGGGTACTTTGGGTGAAGCACCGTCCACATTCGGGGCATTTGTACGGCTTCTCACCCGTGTGGACACGCTGGTGTTCTTTGAGACCCGAACGACTCGAGAAGCGCTTGCTGCAAACGTCGCACTCGAAAGGACGCTCGCCCGTGTGGGTCCGCTCGTGTCTGTTGACATCAGAACTGTTTGAGAAGAGATTAAAACAGGAGGGCGCGCTAAGAATGACAATGCCGCCTCAGAGGACGAAGATTGAAATAACCATTGCGTCATAAAAAAAGAACATGCGGCCGTTAGCAGTCTACAGCATGCACTGCAATGAGTCAGCATAGAGAAGCTTCGATGAGCGATTAAAACTCAAATCTTTCTGTTTGCATTAGATCTGAGACAAATAAAGACTATCAAGCCAGACCAATTGTGTTCTTCAAGCATGTGTTGGTTGTTGGATACATCAGAACTAGGCCGCGAGCATAGGTCCATTTCCTGACGCAGGACTACATAGAAACGGGAAAGGGAAACATTTGTGCTCTTGTCGTAGAATCCGCCGATTAGCTTCTATGCGCAACGAAGCTGGTGGTCCCATTCTGTGTCGCAGCTGAACCTTAGGGCGCTGCTTCCGTAACGACCTGCACCATTTACATCAAGCCGAATCGAACAAAACCCGCTTCCGTGCTCCTACGTTTCTACCGTATAAACCCATGGCAAGCAATTCTGCGTTCTCAGGGAAGACGGCAGGCATGGCTGCTCCGCCGTGGAAGGTGACGACATGCGTCCTGTTCTAACTGCGTATTTGCCTGCTTGAATGATCGGAGTACAAAGGTTATTGCACGCCGGGGCGGCCGAATTTCGATGACGGCGAAATTCTAGAGGCCCGTGTGCTGTGCGATGTCAGTGCAGGTTAAAGAACCCCAGGTAGTCGAAATTTCCGAAGCCTTTCACTACGGAATCTCTCATAGCCTGAGTTTCTTCGGGGCGTTAAACCCTAATAAACCAAACCAACCAGCTTCCTATGTTTAGAGGAACGAAATGATTGAAAATGAGTCTTTTTAGGGTGTCTACATATCTACCGCCGTCAGCACGCTTAACAGAACGCTCGATTGGGCGTCCTCCGCTGATATTATAGCCCCTGAGCGCTGGGCGCCGAGTCCGAGACAATGCTGCACGGTTTGTTTGCGGCGGTTGCAGTCAGCTTGTGCCCTGCTTAGGCGCAGCGGCCGACGCCCAGCGCCGCTAAAGTTAGTCAGTGCAAGGCACGCGCTCGAGCGTTCGCGTTAAGCATCCTGACGGCGGTATCTGTGTGACCAATGGGTGCCAAACATTTCTCGATGTTCGCTTCGGTCTAACGCTACCACTGCTGTCGACCGCTACTAAAACAATTGCGAAGCATATAGCGTGGTCAAACGTCGGGCTTACCTGTAATTGCTGGAGTACTCGCATTTGCTGCACTGGTACCTTTTCCTCTGGGGATGTTTTTTCTGAAAGTGCTCTTCAAAAAGATGTTGCGTAGTGAACTGGTCGCCGCATGTGTTGCAGGAGAAGACCGTGGGTGAAGCGGGCGATCTGTTGCTATCGTCAGTGAGCGAATCGAGCACCGATTTAACGTCTTCCTGGCTGAGAACAGGTAAGGGCCTTTCCATCGCAGCCTGCGCTGTTAACCGTCAATCATCAAAGGCTCAGGATGTACAGGACAAGAGACGCATTCGTCCGGATCGTTCCTGTTGTTATACTGTCCGGTGTAGCTTGTATCAGGTTCTACCAAAACTGGAGACGTGTGCTAGAAAAAAAAGAACAGCACATATTCGAGGTGCTCTGCCATATCTGTATAGCCTTCTGTTTGTCACTGTCGTCTTTGCCACTGACTCAAAAATCGTTGTCCGCATGAACTGTTTGCGATTATGCTATCGTGTCTAGGCGCTCCGAGGTGCAATGTAAGAAAGTGATAGAAATTCTGCAAGCACAATGCTTGATCTTTTACCTGCACATATCAGTTAAATGATGACTGTGTGAGGTGATTTAGGCGAACAAGACGGCGGGCTCTTTTGATGTGCAAGATTACCGACATACGGGCCTAGAAATGCTCAGGAATATTTGCCCTGATTTTCCAAGCAAGTCGATAACTTTAGAAGCAGTCATTGCGGTAGTAAATCTCTGCGACGTGAACACTGAGGAGCAAGCAAGCAGAATTACAAGGAGATACTATGGAAATACTCCTATGGGACCTAAAAGATCCATTGGCTCTTCAACACCTGCACACTGCGCGCTATAGGCTTTCTGCCGCTTTATGAATGCATTACGTACCTATAATTTTATGATCGCCCCTTGAGGACATAGACCAAAGAAAGAAATTAGCCACTGATCCTATATTGAGAAGCTAATGTCTGTAAAAAACGACTTATTTTCGAGATCAGTTGAATAACCACAAACAACATCACTTTAAATTTCTGTTTATTCCCCTTCTTTCGATCTTGCTAACAAGGTCGTAAGAATATTTGATCTCGATATGCAAGGAATAGTTTTGGTTTTTATCTGCAAACTCTACGCAAACATCGCCAAGGAATGAATTTAGTCCCTCAGCCTGAGTCGCTTTGGGACGTTAAACCCCGCAAACGAACAAATTTTAATAATGAATTGAGCTTTGCACGTGGCTAGGTTACCGCACAGACTGATGGCTGACAAAAGGCTGACGGAAAGCCCGAAAACTTTACTGGGCTAACCTGCGGCCGCAAACTGCAGAAACAATTGGGCGGCGGCGATAGCAGCCAGCGTGAACGGCGGACGCCGACGATAAGAATCCCGGTTGCTCTCGACAGCGTTCAGTCTAATGACAGTAGCGAACTATCGAGATCAAAGATCGGCGGTTATCTCGAATGAAAAAATGGTAAGGGCACAATATTTGATAAGGGCACAATATTTGCCGGCATATCCTGTTGGAATACTTTGCCATGTGAAATTAAAGCGTCGTTTACTGTTCACTCATTTCATCACCGCATTAAAGAGTACTTAATTAATTTCCTGTGTGGTCCACATGCCTAAACAGTAGTAATCCTTGTTTAAAGTCTCATTTTATTTGCATTATGTTTCGAAGTTGTTGCTGTATATACTTTTTGTTCCGTTTTTCACACATAACATTGTAAATTTTTTTTTGTAGATTGTTTATTTATGCTAATTGATACACTGCCTTCCATTCTTTGCAATTTTACCCCACTTGATTTGTTCTAGGAGGTCCCCCGACAGTCGTGTACTATGGGACCTCCTTCTGTACTGATTTTATTGTATTTGTATTACTATGTGCGTTTTAAATAAACTAAACTTTTAAATAAACTTCTCGCGATAAAGAGAGAACTTAAGCTAAGAAACAAAACATCCAGCGTGTGCCCACAGTATGTGGCCATGGATGTTTCAGAGCGATAGCTGTACTTGATGCAAAATCTATCTCTGGGATGTGCGTATGTTTGACCTGAGTGTGACCTTGCAAAGCCGCTTAGCAACAGCCTTTGGCCCGGACGACCGCCGAAATTTGACCTCGGCCGATTTGTACCAAAAGTGATGTCCAACCATATTTGACCGTGCCCTACACGATGGTCACCTCCAGATCTGGGCCTGGTCATTTCGAAAAATTTACGCCGGGTCATCCAAAAACTTATCATGGCCAATGTGGAAAATTGATGTCCAATCATAAATGACTGTTTCGCTCAATTTTGGTGAGCTCCAAATTTGGCCCGGACTATTGCCAAAATTTGACTTCGAGATTTGGGAACGGTTTCGGACTGTAATAACCAAGTTAAAACTCGGTAGTATGTGGTAGTCTACCAAACATGCACCATGGTGGCTTGTCCTTCCATTCCTGACCTTTGACGTTGACTTTTCACCTTAAATGAGTTTCATCGAGGTGGTTCTACTCTAAAGTCATCTGACGCGACGTCAACGTATGGCGCATTGAAAAACTATCCATGCTGGCCCGATTGGCCACGGAAGGAGTCGGAACTGTCCAGCCATGCCAGTGCTATTGCTCGACTTTTCAGTATAACCGCGCTTAAACCATGCCTAACATTCTTTTCCTATAGCATTCACTCCGCGGTGTGCTAATGCACTTGCGGTGTATAGATTTTTCTTTGAAAAAAAAAGACATTTAGGCGGCCACATTAATAGGTGGAAAGTTCGACATTGCATGCCCTTTCCTCTACCTTGGTAGTCCGATGTGCAGCACTCTTGCGCAAATATTTCGGACAAATAGTGTTTGGTACTGTTATGGAAATATTGAAGGTTATGGTCCATTTTTCCGTTTCGTAGCAAAATCTCTCATAAAGTTTTTCTGTCGCTCGCATCGAGTGGTTAAAACTGTCATAAAAACCTGTCAGATACTGAGTTTGTTTTACTATTTCAAACTGATGACATTGTTTACGGAATAGTTCCGTAAAGTCATTCGCATTTTGTCCGCTTGATGTGCTCTCATCAACTTGTTTTTCGGAGCACTTAAAAATTTTAAGTGCTGTTTTAAGTTAGTCTTTTTTTCGGGTACTTCAACTGCTGGTCTTGCAAATCGAGCTAATAAAACCTTGAAAGCAATAAATACTGGGACAGTTGATAATCACTTAAGAATTAACGTTAGTAAAACCGCAGCAGTCATGTTTCATCCACGTCACAAACACTTTCAACTACCTCTAATTGAATTAAACGATACCAGAATAGAGTTTGTGCAGTCTGTGAAAACTCTGGGCGTTTACTTTGCAGCAGATATGTCATGGAATGACCATATTAATTACGTAGTTCAGAAACTTTCCAGAACAGTTGGTATCATGCGCCGCAATTGCTTTAACTTTCCTACGTCAGTCAACATGTTACTTTACCACTCACTGTTCTCGTCTATAGCTAACTACGGATGTATGGTGTTGGCAACAACAACAGCTGAAAAAAAACTGCAAGGAACTTTAGCGGCTAAAGTGGTGAAAGGCGAAAGCTTGAGTGCTGCATTCTGCTACGCGATTGTTCACTGTACATTTTGTTGGAGCATTAATTAACTGCCACTTAATGACGCTTAAGCTTCGCCTTTAGGAGTGGAACGCGACAGCGTGTTGTAGCGCTGCCACGGAGTCCAAGGAACGCCACCACCCGTTCGGCGCGATGCGTTGCCCTTTGAACGCAACGCTTTTTGAGGAAAGGAAATGGGGCTGTAAAAAACTGTCATCTCGGTGGACACCTCAGCCGCACCGTACAGGAAGGGAGGAAGTGCGAGTGAAAGAAGAAAGAGGGGCCGTAATGAAGAAAATGAAAATTGTATTTGAGGAAAGAAAATTACGCAGTAGCTGTCTCACATATATCAGTAGACACTAGTCGGAAATTGTATTTGAGGAAAGGAAGTTGAGCAGTAACTGCCTCACATATTTCTGTGGACACCCGTCAAAATTCGCGCGCTGTGACGTCACGACAATTTGGACCAATCTGAAACGCGGACAAATACGCCTTGCTCGTCGGTAAATTGGTTTTTGAGGAAAGGAAATGTATCTGTCTCTCATATCTCGGTGGACACCTAAACCGCGCCGTAACGGGAAGGGAGGAAGATGGGAGTGAATGAAGACACCATATTCACTAGACGCACCCTTGTTCATTCCGAACCATCGAGCTGGCATGGCGGTGTGGTAGTGTGCTCGACTCGCACTCCGGAGACCGGGGTTCGATTCCCAAGTTCGACCAATTTCCTACTCGGTTTTCTTTATTTATCTGGTCTGACTAGAAAGGCTAATTAGACTATTTGGTTATGTAAGCAATTAACTAAACTCAGTCAAACTTACTTGGAGCATCACTATACGATACAATTCGCCCCGTTTGAAATTCGCGCACTTTGACGTCACGACCGTTTCGACCAACTGAAAAGCGTGACATTTCTGTCGACAGCTCCTGCTTACAACGATGAGGCATTAAAGGCTTCCGCCTTAATATTAACAAACTCGCAGTGTTACAAATACGTATTTTACGCATTGCATGTAAAGTGCCGCATTTCTTCCACACTGCGAGCGTTTTCCATCGACACAACGTCATACCAATGAAGTCCTTGTATAACTATAGGCTGTGCTATAAATATAAACTCGCCATAATGAAAAATGATGACTCCTTACTTACACTAGCGGGGCTAGAGCGAAGCAGAACTGTGCATGATACCCGCGCAGCAGAGCCTTGCAATGTTAAGAAATGCCGCACAAACTATAGCAAACAAATGTTGCAGCATACCTTACTGACACTTCTGAACCAGTTGTAGTGCCACAAGAATCATGATGTATCCAATATTTCTCTGAAAGAATGGCCCCAAATGTTCATGTTTTTTTTCTTCGTATTACCACTTTGAGTGCACCTGTCAATTTTGCTGTCATTTATTTTCTCCTCCCTGTGTTTGCCTTTATAGGCTCTTTGATCTAATGTAGTTCTTTTTTCTTTTAAAAGCACAATGTAGTGCGCATTGAACGTACATGTCTCATTCTCTGTACCGAACATACTTTACTTACATTTTGTTTGACGTCCTATTCCGCCGCCGGCAATGCTGCACTGTAACAGGAAGCCAGGACCTCTCAAGCTGACTATACAGCTTTTTCCCTGGCTGTCCCCGCAACACCCAGTTGCGGAAATAAACCTTCAACCTTCAGTATTAACATAAAGAATAATAACATAAATAACATAAAACAATTATCTTCAATTTCAAGAGAAAAAATTTTTTTCCTGCTGTGATCGACAAAAAAAAATGATTAATAGATATTAGCATTCCCCTATCCCTGCCTGGGTCCGAAAAACTAGAGATTTGTGTGAGGGCACTGAAATATTTAATTTAAGAACATTTCTCTAAAGTGATCCAGCTTTAATTGTCACAGTTGTCATTCACTAGCTATGTCCATTTTTCTAACGTGGTAGCACGTATGGAAATTGATATCAAGTAGTGTTTTTCTATAAAAAGGACAATAATTTTGTGTGATGGAGGTGTAATTTTGATATATAGTAGCTTTATGGGAAAGCACGGGTGCTACAAAGGTTATTGCAGCATATTTCCTGATCGTAAAGTCTGGTTGTGCCGGTTTTCTATTTGACTGACAGCACTCAAAACAACCCAACAAGAAGGAAAAGGGAGTGCTGCGATTTTCAATAAATATTTAAAAATGGCCTAAAATGGGAAACGGAGTTTTAATTGAAAATTTACTGTCGTAACGTGCAATATTCTGCAATAATCAAGGTTTGTAAGCAATGCATTTGTATCAACCCTTGTGTATTTTGTCACTGTTCTCATGTCCAACTTTCTCAGGCAGAAATTTTGAACATCGGGAAATTGTAAGACGCTGCTACGGAAATATTGAACGTAACGGTCCATTCTTCGGATATCTAACAAAATCTTTCTTTTAAAGTGTTTCCATCGATCGCATCGAACAGTTAAGACTGCCATAGAAAACACATGGGGAGAGCTTTCTATCATAGCAAGAACATTCAGAGAAAAAAAATGCAAGGCTGTCGTCGGGTGATCTGCGGATATATTGACTGTTGTATTGAAATCTTGCATTCTATTAAAGAAATTGCGTTCATAAACGGTTTTCCGCTCAGTGTACTGTTGATGCTGTGTGTTGCCCTGTTTGATGTGGCTCGGAAACAGATCGATTGTAGGCTCTTGTGATCGACTTCAGCAGGGCATGTTTACACTTTATATGCGTCAACGAGAGATTGCCATAGTGTCTTCTCTTAGCTATGGTTCCTTTGTTTGGAGGAGCTGACTTCATATTTGTTTTCATGAATAAATGTTTATAGGAAGACATGCTACTTTGTGTTTCTGTATTTCAGGCTGCTGAAAGCAAGAATTAAGTTCCTAAAACATAGCCAAGACACCAGCTCATGAAAAAGGCAAAGCTAATTGTAGAAAGTTTTGTCTGTAGCTGATTGCTAGTTGCTTGGTGTGTCAACCGACTCTATAGATATTTCCTGTTTATGTGCCAAAGTACTGGTGCAAATAAATATCGCAACTCTGGATTCTTGGAGACATGCATAAAGCTGTGAATGAAGTTAAGTGGGCTTGTTGCTGTTTTGTTTTAGCTGTAAAATGGAGCCTGTTGCTGGATGCAGCTGTTCTCGGCCCAAGCATGTGCTCCCATGTAAATGCTGACTACATTCACAAGGCGGTAGGCATATGGCACTGGGGCCATCCCAAAGGCCAACTGGGCTTAACTAAATACTATATACAAATTGAGTAACTGTCTTGAGTCGCCGTGAAGTTAATTGCACATCAGCGTATACCTTTAAAATGCAAACTTTTTTTGTTGTGATAAAAGTTTGGTGAATGAAAAGCTGATTCAAGATTAGTGCAAGGTCTATGACAAATTGGTAACGTTAGTTTAAATGACAGTAGGTGAGGCACAGAATTTAACGAAATAGTTATGATGGCCTGAATAAATATTGGCGAATTAAATGACAAAGTTTTAATTTCTGATTTTTAAGAAACCAGTGGGAGCCATGAAAATGAAAAATAAATTTTATTTGTTCCTGTCGTTCATAGATGGCGATCAAGAAAAGGCACAGTAAATTTTGTTCCTATCGTTCATAGATGGTGATCAAGAAAACGAATAAATTTTATTTGTTCCTGTCGTTCATAGATGGGTCCAAGAGAAGCCAAAATTAATTTCATTCCTATCGTTCATATATGGCCTCCAAGAAAAGGCAAAATAAATTTTATTTGTTCCTATCGTTCATAGATAGCATCCGAGAAAAGGCAGAATAAATGTTATTTGTTCCTATCGTTCATAGATGACATCTAGAAAAGGCAGTATAAATTTTTTTGTTCCTATCATTCATAGATGGCGTCCAAAAAAAGGCAAAATAAATTTTATTTGTTCATGTCGTTCATAGATGTCATACAAGAAAAGGCAGAATAAATGTTATTTGTTCCTATCGTTCATAGATGGCATCCTAGAAAAGGCAAAATAAATTTTATTTGTTCCTATTGTTAATAGATGGCGTTCAAGAAAAGGCAGTGCAAATTTTATTTGTTCCTATCGTTCATAGATGTCGTCCAAGAAAGGCAAAATAAATTTTATTTGTTCCTATCCTTCATAGATGGCGTCTGTGAATAATAAGAAGCAAAGTGGAAGAGTTTAGGCTTAGGCTTAGGCTTAGAAAAACTTTATTATATCAGATAATCAGGACGGCGGCCTCGCCATCCCGTCCTTGTCAGACTGCCGAGATCCCTTGGGACCGAGCGGCTTCGAAGCGAGAGTTTGGCCTTTCTGTGATATCGCCAGCGCACCTCGTACTTCGAGTCACGTGCACCATGCGGGAAACCAATGAACAGCCTCGGAACTCGGGGAACAGAGAACGAACGGCGCAGCTGACACGTGACAGTGGCTAGCATATTTACGTTCCTCAGAAGCGGCCGTCGTTGACCTGGAGCTGAGTTTTCTTTAAGCGTTACTTTTCAAGTTGCTCTGCGCGGCTGGTGGTGAGCAGCCTCAATTTCTTGCTTGCCATTCTTATGTCTGTGAATTTAACATGAACTGAATAGGAGAGTGAAATAACTAGAAGAATAAGGATGGGGTGAAGTGCATTTGGCAGGTTCTCTCAAATCATGAATGGGAATTGACCAATATCCCTCAAGAGAAAAGCATACAACAACTGTATCTTAATGGTACTCACCTATGGGGCAGAAACGTCAATCAGTTATGTGGGGCAAGCAGTCATTTACTACCAGGTGGTACAATTTCTTTCATGAATGACATTTCATATATCTACTGACAGAATGTGGAAGACCAAGCACGCAGTTACGCACTATCAGATTGACAGTGCTGTCGACAAAGTCCTTAACAGCAATCACACCCAGCAGTTCATCCCCTTGTCTGGTTTGAAATATGTGTGACAAAAATATCTTTGCTACCAGTAACCAGAGTATGTGATGACTAGTGTCACTAATTATGGGCTCTGAGAAAAACCTCCGCAAATGCTTCCCAAATGCCGTATATATGTTCAATGCAGTGAACCAAATGATGGGTTCTTCTGGCTTTGAGTACGTTATCATCTTGGAAGATGTTCCGCTCTTGTCACACTTGCGTCTTTGCGTTAAGCAGCTCTGCCTGACATCATGGCCACCACTTAGCCTGTGTATGCTGGTGTTGTTGCTGTAACTGCTGTTCCGCAGTGAAATGTATGTAAGAAGTGCTGCTTTTAGCCTGCAGTCATTAGCCGATTTCAGTTTACCTTTAGTCACCGCAAGCAATCCCACGGGCTCTACGGTCACCAGCAGAAAAGCACAATTAATTTTTCTCGTGACAAGTCACTGCCAACCCTCACTAAAACATATATATTTTTCCAGCTTCTCACATTATAGTGAGCAAATTACTCCCCCTTTATAACTCTTGAACGCCGATTGCTGAGGTGTAGCTTGCAGCCAGATGAGAAAGACTAGACCGGCCCAATATGACTTGTACTTACCAACATGATGCAATAAAATAAGAGAAGAATGTTACACATGAGAAAGCACGCAGCATCTCGCTGTCCCTTTGCTCCTGGCGTGCGCTAGTGCCACGAAGTCTGCTGCTGCACCCAGCACGAAACGCATTTCAAAAGTTTGGCCTCAAGGTGAACTTGCCACCCATTTCCAAACCAGTTGCGCACAAGACAGGTTTAATAAAAAGCGTCCCTCTAATGCAGCGTCTCAGTAAACAACCGCTAGAGTAGAAAAAATAGTTTACATGTCTATGTGGGTATGGGCAATAAATTAACATAAAGGGCGAATCAGCGAAGCTTGCTATCAGAGACTGCGGCTCAGTCCACTTCTTCACCGTGGGTCCCGAATGGTGTGCAGCTGCCTACGCGTGCTTGGGTCCCTGCTGCTGCTGGTAAAGCTTGCTCATGACAGGCATGCATGCCTGCTGCAGCTCCTTGAGCGGGTGGTCGTACTCCTCCTTCTCGGCAAGGCTGTTGGCGTCGATCCAGGGACGGTCTCCCGGCACTTGGACAGCACGGACTCCCTGTCGGAGGAAGTAAGCCTGTCCCCAGCCTCTTCGGCGACCTGCTTGACCCCGTAGACGTAAGATTCGAGGGAGTTACGAGCGGGCACCCTCTCGCGATGTGCGTCGTCCTCCTGCATGAACCTCTCGGCCTCGGCGAGCATGCGCTCGATGTCCTCCTTGGAGAGGCGGCCCTTGTTGTTGGTGACGCGGATGCTCTCCTGCTTGCCCGTAGTCTTGTCCCTGGCCGACACCTGCAGGATGCCGTTGGCGTCCAGGCCGAAGGTCACCTCGATCTGGGGCATGCCGCGGGGCTCCGGTGGGATGCCGTTGAGGTTGAACGTGCCCAGCAGGTGGTTGTACTTGGTCAGGGCGCGCTCTCCTTCGTACACCTGGATGGTCACCGTGGGCTGGTTGTCGGCGTACGTGGTGAACGTCTGCGATGTCTTGCAAGGGATGCGCGAGTTGCGCTCCAAGATGCGCGTCATCACTCCGCTTGCACTCTCGATGCCCAGCGACAGCGGCGCCACGTCCACCAGCAGCACGTCGCGGCTCCGTAGGCCACGGCCTCGTCAGGGTTGATGCCCATGGACAGCTCCTTGCCGTTGAAAAAGTCTCGCAGCAGCTTCTGCACCTTGGGAATGCGCGTTGAGCCGCCCACGAGCACCACGTCGTGGATCTGGGACTTGTCCATCTTGGCATCACGCAGGGCGCGCTCCACGGGCTCGAGGGTGTTGCGGAACAGGTACATGCAGAACTCCTCAAAGCGGGCGCGGGTAATCTTGCTGTAAAAGTCGATGCCTTCGAATAGGGCATCGATCTCGATGCTCGCCTCGGCCCAGCTGGACAGGGTTCGCTTGGCACGCTCGCAGGCCGTACGCAGTCTCCTCACTGCCCTCGGGTTCACCCGCAGGTCCTTGCGCTGCTTGCGCTTAAGCTCCTCCACGAAGTGCTCTACCATTCAGTTGTCGAAGTCCTCGCCTCCCAAGTGGGTGTCTGCCGCCGTTGAGCGCACTTCGAACATGGAGCCTTCGTCGATGGTCAGCACGGAGGCTTCGAAGGTGCCGCCTCCAGGTCGAAGATGAGGACGTTCTTCTCGCCGCGCAGGTTCTTGTCCAGCCCGTAGGCCAGAGCGGCGGCAGTCGGTTCGTTGAGGATGCGCAACACTTTGAGGCCGGCGATGGCTCCGGCGTCCTTGGTAGCCTGGCTCTGTGAGTCGTTGAAGTAGGCTGGCACCGTGATGACGGCGTCGCTGACTTTCTTCCCCAGGTAAGCCTCTGCCGTCTCCATCTTGCTCAGAATTATGGCGCTGATCTCTTCCGGGTTGAAACGTTTCCGCTCGCCCTTGAACTCGACGCTGATCTAGGGTTTGCCTCCGTCATTCTCCACCTTGAAGGGCCAGTGCCGGAGGTCGTCCTGGATCTTAGGGTCGTAGTAACGGCGTCCGATCAGCCTTTTGGCATCGAACACCGTGTTCTCCGGGTTCATGGCCGCCTGTGCCTTCGCTGCATCGCCAATCAGCCGCTCCGTGTCCTTGAAGGCTACGTAGCTTGGCGTCATCCGGTTGCCCTGGTCGTTGGCGATGATCTCGACGCGGCCGTGCTGGAAGACACCTATGCACGAGTACGTGGTGCCCAGGTTGATGCCGATTGCCGTTAAGTCTGCCATTGTTGGGGTAAGCATGGTGAATGTGTTGTTGTGAAAGGTGCGTTCCGTTCAGAACACTCGATCGCTTGATGCAGTCAGTGAAATCTGGCAAACGGCTACGCGGGGCGGCGTTTATACCATTCGCGCGCTTTTCTAGAAATGCCAAGAAATTTCGCGAGCGGCACCAACCAATCGAAGGAAAGCGGTTCAATTACGTCACGCAAGCTGTTCTGCTATGGTGGCTAGAGGGGTAGTTCTGCGATTCGTCTGCGGGTACTGCGGGGTTAAGAAAGCTACAGAAAGGTCTCGCGTCGTCTGCTTTCGGCTTACGAAGAGCAAAAAAAAAATGAACTTCGATGCGGTGATGCTAGGCTCCGTCCGCTTTCTGCTCAGCTATATTGTGCTCTTATTGCACTGTCTAAGTGAAGAAAGTACGCGGACACTAAAGTCTGTGTGCACTAAATAGCCCTCTAAATATTCTTGGAATCCCTGATTTCTTGGATTTCAAGGCCTTCGCAGCCATTCGTAGCCATATCCGGCCAAGAGCACGCTTGATCATTCGAGAACTTGCGGGCTCAAAACAAGCGACCCCGAGGAAGATGGCTGCGCCCACTCGAGCCATGAAGTTTCGATTGTAGTTATTGTTGTGCACTCGTCGGTTTGTCGAACAGAGATTTGGACTGCTGTTTATTGTAAGGCTCCTGAAGTCATATTTTATTTCAAAGGTATGATCGTAATGAGCACGTTTAAGTAGCCATTGCTCGATTCCCATTCGTTCCTGCTTCTCGCCTGGCGACGCGATGAGCCAAGCTCAGCAGATGGTATTTTACCTTCCCTTGCTCCCTATCGAGCTAAAGCCCTAACCCAGGGGACTTCGTGCAATGTTTTTGACCAGCTCGCCTCTCTCTATCTCCGGCTCCCTCTTGCGACTTCTTACTCCGCTTACTCGGGTGGACCTAACCCCGATGAGGACCACCCGTTCACATTCCGGGAGCTCGAAGCGGCTGTTGCTGCTAATTGTGGCTGCTCGGCTCCCGGTGAGGGCGCCATTACATGCACTCCACTTCGTAACCTTACTGACCGCGCCGAAGAATTCCTCCGTCAGATGCTCTATGAGGCCTGGGACAGATGCTTCGTGCCGAGCTTCTGGGCCTCCTCCCTCATTTCTATGATCCCAAAGCCGGACAGACCTCCCTCTCTCTCTAACCTCCGCCCAATCTCTCGGACATCGTGCGTTGCTAAGAACCTTGAGCGAATGGTATTCACTGGCATCTCTAATTTTCTTCAGGCGAGGGAGTACTTCCGCGGTTCTCTTATATGCCTCCGATGCCGCGTCTGTGCATTGGACGCGTTTCTGACTCTCCAATACCTTTCTCTCACCTACCCCTCCGAAATTCACGCATTTGTAACCGTCGATGATCTGCAAGGCCTTCGACGGTGTGTGCCGCGGCCACATCCTGTCTCAACTCGCCTCCGTGGGCTCTGGCTTCCACATGTAGTCTTTTGCCCGCAGATTGCCATCTGTCCAACCCCACCACCTCACCTGTGGCACTCCTCAACCTGATGTTCTCTCCCCTACCCTTTTCAATCTCGCTATGAGTCCTGTCGCCTCCCAGTTACCCGAAATTCCCGACCTGCACGGCATATTTTACGCCAGTGACATCGCTCTCTGATGTTCGTCCGGCTCTCCCTGTCACGTACAGAACACCCTGCAACGTGGAATAGACCTCACCGACTCCTTTCTCACCACCGCTGGCCTCTGCTGCTCCGTTGAAATCCAAGCTGCTCCCTCTCAACCACTCCTCATACCAGCGCTCGCATCAGTCTCTCTCCACCTTTCTGGCTCTCCCATTCCTGTCGTCACGCAGTGCAAAGTACTTGGCTTCTCTTTGCATGCGGCCAAGAACGTGCAAGCCCTCCTCCACGCTTTGACCACCTGCCACTCAGTAACTCTGCGGTGCGTGGAGGCTCATGCATGCTGGGTTGCCCACGTGCTTGCCCTGTACAAGGTGTTGTACTTTGTACCCTACATTTCCTTTACTCAGAGTCAAGCTAACGCTCTTGAGACTGCCCTTGTGGGCGTCTGCGATCAGCTCTCAACCTCCCTGTCACCACCTCCACTGCTGAGCTCTTGACACAGGCCTCCTCCGTCCTCTCCATTCACTTCTCACTCTGCATCAGGACTCACGGCTTGCCCTGGTTTCTCTTACACGTCAGTCAGTGGTTATTGGCTCAGACCAATAACTACTCTGGCTATTGGCCTGAGCCAATGACCACTCTCCTGTTCCCATTTCCATCCTTACCTCTCCTCTCTCCACCCCGGCTCACAGTCTTCGTATTCTCTCCTTCCCAGCCAACTTGTCCCACCGTCCTGCACGCCAGCCGTCGTCATGCGGCACCATTTCCCTCTCTTTGATACCCAAGGTGTGGCCTATACAGATGCCTCTTTCGTGCTCCTTGAGGTTGCTGTGGCCACGCCCTGTACCATCCTCATCTTCTTCCAACTGAAACCAACACCAGCGGGCCATACCTGTGCCCTCCGGACGCATTGTCCCTCGATGTCCTCTCCATTGAGCACAGTTAAGGTAATAAACTGAACTGAACTGATCCCCGCAAGGGGGCGTCTGCAGCATGCTGACGTTGGTGAGTGGCCACACCACGGGGTTTCCCGAGCATCCGCAGGGACATCCCCTCAGGGGGATGATGGTGAGCAGAGCGCCACCACGGACCCGAGCATCCGCGCTTAGCCGTGTGTGGCATCACCGTGTCCTGGGAAAAGGGGATCCTGGCGGTTGAGCCAATGCCGAGCGTTTGGACCTTTAAGGCTCCTCGGCGGAGGCAGCACACCAGTTTGGCCCCAGCTTCCTGTAGACGGCACCTCCGCCTGATCCCACCGGGGGAAATCGGCAGTCGCCTTTTCCTGTTCTCCCCTCCATATTTCACTTTCCTGTCTCCTTTCTTACAACTCTCCTGTCTCGTCCTCTCTTGTTTTTTTTTTCACTTTTTCTGGCGGCTAGGCTTAACCTTGTGTGGCCAACTACCCTTAGTTGCGTCATATTTGGTTATAGTTGAGGTGTACAGCTGGCGTGGGCTGGACTTGCCCGCAAGTTTCTGTCCCGTCCCCTTGTTGGGCTCCATGGTGGGTGGATGGCACCGTGACCGAAAAATAAATTTTTTTTTTGGCTCCCTCTCTTTAGAAACCTGATCGCTCTCTCAAGAGAGGGCGGAACGATGCAGATCATTTTTTCGAAAAAAGAAAAGTTAGTTTTCCTAAATATCATTTCATCTATAGTGAAGTACATGATGAGCAAACAAGAATCCTGTCTCCCTTCCTAGTATCAAGGTGTTTGACAGAAGCCTTGGGCATTGGCTACAAGGTATCAAAAATGGCTAGCGGTGACTTACTGCTCGAACTGCGTAACAACTTCCAGCACTCAAAACTCGTAAACATTGTGTCTGTTGGGGATATTCCTGTCTCTGTGACTTCAGACCGGTCTCTGAACACCGTCCGGGGCGTAATATCCGAAAATGATTTTATTGACATCACTGAAAAAGAGATGCTCGAAGGTACGAGTGACCAAGACGTCATAGACGTTCGCCGAATCAAGATCCGGAAAGATAATAAGGAAATAGACACAAAACACATGATCCTCACGTTCAACACCAGCACACTCCCATTTTATTGTAAAACTCTCAAGAAATGAAATCAAATAAAAAAAATTCGAGAGGAAGCCCGCACCCAACCAAAGGTTATCGCAGGCGAACCAATTAAAAAATTAATTAAATTAAAAAGGGGCCAACGCCCAATAGAAAATTTAAGAAAAACCAATTACAAGAGAGAAAAAAAATAGGCACAAATGATGGGCGGGCAAAAGTGATTTTTAGACGCAAGACGCCCCTGAAGGATTAAGAATTGAGAAGGATGAAGTGAAATTGAAACAGGGATGGGTCCAGCGTGCCCAGATTCTTCAGACAGGCTGGCAGGCGGCCAGGAGGAGGGAAGGTGCGGGGATCTGTAGGAAGAGAGAAGAGACAAATAAAAGAAAGCAAAGAGAAAAAAAAACTAACAAACAGGAGATAGTGGGCTTAAGAAAGCAAAAGGGGTACATAAAAGAGAGGGGAAATTGAAAAGAGAATCAAGTAGATGACAAAAAGGCAGGCAAAAAAAACAGAAACAGAACGAGCGAAATGAAAAATAACCAAACAATTAAAACATGAAAAATATAACAGCTAGAGGAAAGAAAAGAAAAAGGGAAAGGAAACAAATTGAAAACAAAAAAATAAATAGAAATAAACATGAAAAAAACGAAAACAAAACAAAGACTGCGTGTGCACGCAAGGCGACCAAATATCAAGATCCACATGCCATCCACATGCCCGTGAGGCAGAGACAGGGCCACGGCCCACCAAAATTGGCGCTATGGTGCCCCCGACCACATGAGACATGGGGAGGCGCAGAAATGGCAAGGAGGTCTACGAGACATCCGGGCGGGAATAAAGACGAGGTACAGGTGAAAGAAGGGAAACGCGAATAAGCAACGCACGAGACCGAGGGGAACCTAAAAAAGAGGGGGAGGCATGAGGGGAAAGAAAGTGCGGATTGCCGGGAAGCCGTGCTGCTATGTCCGCAGTGAGAGGGCAGGCACGTAGGTAATGGACATCCCCCACAGCTGCCCCGCATGGACAACAAGGCGAAGGAAGGAGGGCAAAACAATGGAAGTAGGAGGGAAAATGACAATGGCCAATTTGGAGAGGGACAAGAGATCAGGGTGGAGGGAAAGAGAGCGGGAGACTAACCGGGAGAGGGGACAAAAACAGCCAGGAGGGTGTCCGAATGTTCTGCGGTCCAGGTGTCTGGCCAAAGCTTGAGTGTGGTGGTACGCATGCGGGTGCGCACTGACAAAGGTGACAGCCATGACGGCCGCAGGAGGCCGCGTGCCGACGCCATTGAGCCGGCCCAGTCAGCGAGCTCGTTGCCCCAGACACCACAATGGGCGGGGACATGACAGAGGAAGACAGGACGCTGAAGAGAAATGACTGCAAGGGTGCACTTGATGTCTCGGACGCGTAAGTTGTTGGTGGAAAGAGAGTGAGGAGCCTGAAAGAGAGAAAGGCAATCAGAGAAGACATGGAACGATAAAGGAGAGGGGGCACGCCGGGCATAACAACAAGCCTCGTGAAACGCAACATCCTCTGCGCAGAAGGCACTAGAGGCTGTCTCGAGACGAAACGGGCCCACGTTCCGCAGCGTGCCAGAAGATGAGAATGCGACGTAAGCAGCACCCCCAGAGTGGGACGTATAAGAGCCGTCCTTGAATATCTGAAGGCCGGGAAGGGAGGAAGGAGAGGGAAAGTGAGAAGGGAGAAGACGGATGAAGGAGAATGAGGAAGCCAAAGAGGGATGGTCGCACCAGGGATCAAAGCGGGGCAAGATATCAGATGGTAGATAAGTGCGACCTCCAAAGGTGACGGGATCTACACCGTTTAAAAGGTTCTACTCCGCTCAGAGGCGATCCAATTCCAAGGGAAGAGGGGTACTCGGAGGAGTACCTGAAGCGCAGCCGTGCGCGTTGTGCGGAAAGCCCCTGTGATAGCGAGAAGGGGGACCCGCTGCACAGAAACAACCTTCTCCCGAAGGCGGGAATTGGCGTGGCGAGACCACCAAGCGGGCGCGGCGAAAGTGAGAGCGGGATGTATTACTTGGAAATAAAGCCTATGTAGAAAACAGGGAGGGTGGGAACGGTGGAACGACAGAAATGAGACAAGACGCGAAGTGAGGATCTCTGCCTTGTTGTAGAGGAAGTGAGCATGAGGTAGAAAAATGAGGTAGCAGTCGGAGGCAACGCCTAAAATTTTGAGTTCCTGTTTGAAACTTAAGGGGCGGCCCGAAAAGCGCACGGTGGGTTTACGCTTTTCCATTCCGCCCACGCCATCGGAAAACAGCATACAAAATGTTTTTGGCCATGAGATCGTCACCCGAGAATCAGAGGCCCAACAGGCTATTCTCTCAAGGACGTCGCCACACAGCTGCTCCAACTTGTGGCGCGTGCGGGCCGGAGCCAGCACAATGGTATCATCGGCATACGCCTGTATTGTCATGCCAGGGGGCATTGGACACTCGAGAAGGTCTGCGATTATGTTCCACAAAAGGGGTGAAACGGGGGATCCCTGAGGGCTGCCGAGAGTGGTATTGGAAGACACCTCCTCACCAGTGCGTGCACGGTAGACTACCGTGCGCTGCGAAAGAAAGGAGCGCAAGAGGTGATACAGGTTGGAAGGGAGGCCGCGGCTGAGAAAGAAGCGAAGGACGAGGGGGTGCCAGGCGCTATCAAACGCACCCTGAAAATCATGTCTTATGAGAACTATGTGCGTGCGGGATATTCAGAAATTGTCCAGAGCCGTTCACAACGAGGCCAGGGCTTGCACTGCGCTGCGCGAATGGGTAAACCCAAACTGGTTGGGGTGGAGGTGGCCCCTGGCGTGCAAGAAATGGTAAAGACGGCGGTGAAGTAGGCGTTCTAATAGTTTACGGAGGACTGAGTTCATCACTATTGGCCGGTGGGAAGCAGGGAGGAAAGAGGGACGGTTTGCTCTAGGAAGGAAGATGATCCGCCCCCTGCGCCACACGGAGGGAAAGTGGCCGAGACTGAGGGCACTGTTGAAAAGGAAGAGAAAGAAGGACGGGTGGGCACGCCAGAGGCCCGTAACCAAGGTCGCAGTCAGCCCATCCAGGCCGGACGCCGTGCCAGTATCGAGTGCGTTTACGAGCAACTGAAGCTCGTAACGCGAGAACGGGACGTCTGGCGGTACGGAAGGATGGTAAGGCGACTCGACGGATGCACTGATACACGCGTGGAATGGTGAATCTATCAAAGAATTATCAAACGCGACCTGTGTTGGGAGCAAAAGTGCCGCCGACTCGACGACAGAAGTCGTCAGAACGCCGCCTGCTGTGTCCAGAGGTTGTAAGAATACTGGGGCGCGCAGTTTGACAAATGCCTTTTGAAAGGGTGCGCCGAAAAGGTTTTTCCGAGTCGCATCGTGACAGGCCTGGCGCAACACCGAGTCGTTCGCCTCCGTGATGTTGCGACGGTAACAGGCAAGTGCGGCCTGAAACGCGGTGCGATAGAGAAGGCGCAACGATGGTTCTGAGCAACGCTGGAAGCGCTGGCGCAAAGCTCGAACGCGGCCCCAATCGATGGCGAGCTCAGGCGACCACCATGGCTTCGGTGCCGGAGCACTCACAACCGTACGCTTGTGGCACTCAATCAGCGCTATAAATCGGTCGTGGATCCGGTTGACGACGGTCTCCAATGCATCGGGAGAGCGCAGATCGGCGCCAGCAACCCGGGGAAACCATGTGTCCCTTGCGAGGCACTGAAGCAGACGAGCCCGCGACGCAACCGTTAGCCGGTGCTGTTTCGGAGAAGGAAGACGAATCGACACCTCAGTATAAGAATGCTCTGACAGATTCGGCGTCCGAGACGGTCGATGTGTATCCGGAGCTGAGCAGGGATGGAAAAGCGAGCGTGACATCAATCCACGACTCCGCGTAATAGTTGTCGTATGTGGGGGCGGAAGTAGGATCATTTAAAACTGCCAGTTGGTGAGCCAGGGCGAAGTTTGGAGCCACCCGAGTCGGAGGGTGCGGGGCCCTACAATTCATGCTTGTCGTTGAAGTCACCGGCCAGGATGATAGGGTGGCCGGCCGCCAAAGCGACCACTTCGTCCAGTTCGTCTAACGAAGAGTCAAAGAGGGCGATCGGGGGGCAGTAAACAGAGGCAAAGAGGTAAGGAAGCAGACTGAGAGGTGCAGAGCACCGCCACGACGAATGTGGAGGCGTGAATAGGAAAGAACTCAAAAGGAGGATACTGCGCAAGGACCAGCGAGCGCGGATGTGATTGCGCAGAGAAGACGGCAACCCCACTGGGAAGACCTGAAACCCCACCGCCGACCAGGTAAGGGTCCGCCACCGCTGCCAGAGAAAACGGAGAAGAGATGCAATGACTCGAGAGGGCAGCCTTGGCACTTGGGTGTGGTCAAGGTTGATCTGAAGAAAACTAAAACTAGCCATGGCGATGTAAAGCGGTATAGGAACGGGGATAACTGAAGTAGAATAGGATCACATATGGGGAACAGCTGCTTAGAGAGATTGATTTATAGATAGTGGCGGTGGTGGAAGCAGGAGGGCCGAGGACCGGATACGGAGCCAAGTGATATAGGGCAGCGAGAAAAGAAGAATACGAATGAAAAGTTAATGGAGGAGGCCGTAAGAACAATCACAGTCGCAACCTGGCGGTTCGCGGGAGATGTACACAGGGCAGGGCAATCGCGGCCCTAAGGGCCATAAGCGGTCCTGGCACGGACGCGAGCAGCGCGCTCCAGCAAAGTTGAGCAGGAGGCATGCCCAGCTTGATGGTTAGAGGGGCGGCCAGCCGCGTCGCACGGGGCGCACTAGGCGTTAGGGTCCTGTATAGGGCGGGGCACTGTGCGAGAGGGTGCGATTCCGCGCATCGTGTGCAGCAAGCCTTATAGGGGTCTGTTGTAAGTGCGTGGCCGTATTGGGCAGAGAACGTGCACAGCGGGACGTGGAGGTCCTCCTGGACCTCGACGGAAGTCCAGCCCACGGTGACGCGACCGGCGTCACGAAGCCGGGAAAAAGCGGAAGGGTCAACCTCTAGGACGTGAACACGCTGTCCAGAGCGCTGTGTAAAGGACAATCTGAGATTACATTTCTGCAGATCAAGAAAGTGTGCCAGATTCCGCCGGTTGAGGGCGGTCACGAGATCCTCAGGACGGATATCAGGATCAACCACGGACAGGGGGACGTGGGGATTGCGTCGCTCAGGCATACGGACATTGATGGAAGCCCGGGTGGCCTCGATACGGGCGATGGCAGCCTGCAGGTGCTCGAGGTTCTCAGGGTTCCGGGATGTAACCACCAGGGCGCGACGGGTGGGTCGGAGTGTGGCGGCTCCTATTCCCTCAGACTCAGGGTCGATGGCCGACTCGATGAGGGTAGCAACCTCGCGACCCACGTTGTCGGAAGCCCCAACAGACGTTGAAAGCATCTGATGGGGCTTCTAGGCCGGAGGAGAGTCCCCGAGCTCGAGGGGCCCTGGGCGTGCCTGTGTCGCAGTGCCTGAATCAACTCCGACAGGTGGAAGAGGGCCGGCACCGCCGCGCAGAGCCGCCGCAAAGGTCCTAGGAACATTTGGTCCGGCCCGCAGAAGGCGAAGTTCCGCCTCGGCCTCGGAAGCCCTGACGGACACTTCGGCACTCCGGGCCCTCAGGAACTTCAGCTCACGATCCCGGGCGATAACTTGGTCCCGCAAAGCACGGACGCGCTCTGTGTCACGGATGGCGCAGGCAAAGAAGTTATGCGCATTAGCATTCATGGCAGAGACCAGGGACACAAGGGTAGCCCGGACCCCTGCTGTTATCTTATTCTTTTCGTCATTAATGATGCACAGCAGTTCCTCGTGTGCCGCTAAAAGGGAGGTATCCGTGCCCAGCTCTAGGTTGCCGGGGGCCGGGGTGTTTGGGACAGCAGCAGGTGGCGAGGAAAGGCCCGGGACGCCGGTCACGGGGGTCAAATCTGAGCCCGAAAGAGAACGGGGTTCACCACCTGAAGCGTTACCATGGTCAGTTAGACGATGTTCATCTGGTATGATCGGTAGGTCAACGGTAGGTTCCGTGTGGACGTCAGAGGTTACCTCAAGAGATGGCGGATCCGCGCGTAGTAGAGGTGCCAGGGCCAGCCCGGCAGCAGCTGCGCGGTCAGTCATGATGGAGCCAGCAGCCTCCAGGCCTAAGCAGGCCGCAGCCTAGGTGCGAAGTGCGTGGAAAATGAAAATTAAGGTGTTGTCCACCGAGAGGGAGGACATTCAGGGGGTCCCCAAGGTGTTACAGGGCCCCTCAGAGCAGAGAACCTCTCCAAGGGGAAATAGAAATCAGCAGGAGCTGAAAACAGTGCGATCCACAGGATGCTCGCCATGTATGTCGATACCGACCACAAGACATGGTGCGTTATCCTGCCTTACCTCATCTTCGCATCATACACCACAGTGCAGGAGACCACCCAGATGACGCCTTTTAGGCTCGTCCATAGCAGGGAGGCCACGACCACGCTAGATGCCATGCTGGCCAATATTACCGAAGAAGATAACGTCGATGTCGCCGCCTACCTTCAACACGCAGAAGAAGCGCGAAGACTTGCCAGATTGCAGATCATAGGCCAGCATCGGGCCGACGCCAGACGCTACAACCTACGAAGACGCAACGCGGAATACAAGCCAGGAGATCGAGTCTGGGTTTGGACGCCCATTCACCGCCGCGCATTGCGTGAAAAACTTTTGCGCCGCTATTTCTGCCCGTACAAGGTTCTTCGTCGGGTAGGTGAACTGGACTATGAAATCGTCTCTGACGAAATGACTGCATCCCAGCGACGCCGCGTACGACCAGAAGTTGTCCATGCCTTCCGTCTAGAGCCCTATTATGCGCGTTAAAACACGTTGTGTTTACACTCCTGGTGTTTATTTTAGAGCGCAGCTCTTTGGCGTCCGTTCCTGGGTTTCGCGTCGTCGTCGGCGTCGGCCTCGTAACCAGCTCCGCCCCCAATGTCACGCTTTTCAATTGGTCGAAATGCTCGTGACGTCACAGTGCGCGAATTTCAAATGGGGCCAATTGTACTTTGGCTAGTAACCATGCAACCAATCAAAGGGATCGTATAGTGATGCTGCAACTAAGTTGGACTAAATTTAGTTAATTGCTTAATTAATCAATTAGCCTAATTAATATAGAGGAGAATGAAGAGGTCAGAAGAAAAGAAAAGACGCGCGCCGCAGCGACAACAGCGTCCGCGGAAGGAGACGCTGCTGAAAAAAAACAGATGTTTAGAAAAAATTTATTTACATACGTACACATGCCAAGGTTACAAGATACAATCACATTAACAAAAACACATGACATTAAGCATGTAAGGTGAGCCAATTAAACAGGTACCGTAAACATTTCTAAGTAACTAACAGGAATGGGCAATGTAAAATAAGAATGCACATATACCGATTGACAGAAGAGAGAAAAGTCGATAATTAGTCATTGAAAATTGAAAAGTTGAGCTTAGCGCCAGTTTGGCCTAAAAACCAAGACAAGACGGCCGTTATTAACAGAAATAAATGGGCATGACCATTGTCGGAGAAACTCTTCCTCACCCAAGAAAAAGAGTTCCTCGGACAAAAAACTAATCAGCTCCCGTCGGAGACGGCCGAGAATTGGCCACACAGCGCGGCGTCGAAAGCCACTAGCGACCGCGGCGCATCGACTGCGCCATAAACTAAAAAGACCTGCAACTATTAACAGGCGAGCAAAACGGCCGCTGGGGAAGCGGCCGCGGGAGACGAAGCACGAAATGCCCTGCCCACGAAATCCCGCATGAACCGCGCGCCAAAAGACACGCGCTACAACACAGGTGACTGTAGCGTGGCGATTAGATTCCGAGAGCGGGCAATTCGGACAGATACTGGAGCGTAACACACCCCACCGCTCTAACCGGTCACAAGTAGGGAGCACTGCCCAGCCAAGTTTCCAGGCAAAGTCACGTAGATGATCTGGGAGAGGTGTCGACGCTAAACGCGCCCACTGAACGCGGCGCATAGGTGAGCGGCGAGACGCCGGCACAACAGGTAACAATAGTGTGCCCATAATGTCCACCACACGGTCTGCAACGATGTTGACAGCAGGTGCTACTGCTCTTACATGCCTGTAAAAGGCCACTGATGAAGCGTAGAAAGCGGTAGGTTGCTCTGACTGGGGTCCATGATTAACAGGGGCCGCCGGATCCAAAAAGGGTAAAGAAGGGCCCACAAAGTACCGAGCCAGGATTCGCGCCGGAGACGCGTTTCCTAGCAGGATACGCAAAATACTCTTCAACGCTAACAGCGAGGACGTGACGGACAAATTTGGAAAGGCAAACCCTCCTCTCTCCCGTGGTTGTCCAAGAACAGCACGGGCTACAAGCTCGGTTCCGCCTGACCAAAAGAACGAAAAAACTAGTCTGCACTCGCCTTATGACACGGAGGGGTGGTTTAACAGTGTAGCAGAGGTACCAGAAGGCACCAAGTATGACGGACTGAACCAGGTAGCGCCTCTCAAGCAGAGGCAACTCGAATGTCTGCGCCCTTCGCACACGAGCTGTAATGTCTTCGACGACCGAAGACCACACACCATTCCATATTCCAGCACAGTCGTAGGTCACACCTAAAATGCGCATCTGCGCGCACCACTGCAAAGGTATTGAAGATGTAATACGAGTCTGGGAAGACCCCACAAAAAAGTAACAACTCTTCGAGTAATTAAGAGCAGCCCCAGACAAGGAGGCGTACTCACGGAAAACATTTAAAGTTTCAAGCAGGCTGCGTTCATCAGCTAAGTACAGAGTGATGTCGTCTGCATAAGCAGTGACGCGTACCGCTTCGCTGCCTGGCAAAGCCAGACCTCTAATAAAGGAGTGGCGATTGGCTGCCAAGAGGAAAGGCTCTAATGCTAAGACAAACAAAAGGGGGGAGAGCGGACAACCTTGACGGACGCCGCGGCGAACATCAAATGCGGTACTTTCCCGGCCATCGAGGAACAGAGTGCTTGAAATATCTCTGTACATCTCTTTAATGAGAAGCACGAATGAAGGTGGGAAGCCGAAAGCATCCAGCATCCCGTAAAGGTACTCGTGCTCTAAGAAGTCGAACGCCTTTTCCTGATCAAGGGAAACAAGAAGACCCTGTGCGCGCCGTCGTAAAGTATACGCTAGGATGTCTCGCGTTGCAGAAGATAAACTGTGTATTTCACGGCCTGGGATGGAGCAAACCTGGTGGCAGGAAATAAGTGACGGGAGGAGAGCTCGTAGACGACGAACGAGTAATTTTGCTAATACTTTGTAATCTGAATTTAGCAGGGTGATAGGGCGCCAATCTGCCGGGCATGTCGACATAGGAGACTTTTTAGGAATAAGGACAATGCGGCCTCTTTTGAATGATTCAGGAAATACGTGCTCAGTAAAGCATATTTTTAATACTTCCGAGAAAATAGGGCCCACAATATCCCAAAATTCTAAATAGAACTCCACAGGAAGACCGTCTGGACCAGGCGCTGAGCCTCGTTTCATGGAGTCCAACGCCTCCTTGATTTCATCTGTTGTTGGCACAGCCATAAGGCCGTCATGGAGTTCAGTTGAAACCTGCGGCAAGCCTGCTAAAAATGGGGCTGCGGAAACGACATTGCGATCAACTAGAATGACCGACTGAGCAATACCCCTGAAATGGCTAAAAAACGCACTGAAATTCCTGCCACCTGGTTGGGACGTAGCCCCGGCGGAAGATGTAAACGCAGGGGCACCTTGAGTGTACAACAGCTCTTGGCGGGCCAACCGAAGCACCTCAGGATGAGCAGTTGGACTGCGTCGACAACGCCATGCAGCCGCTGTCAAAGAGGAGGCACGTAAAAGACGCTGTAGGCGCTCCGAAAGCTCCTCTTTCCATGCGCACATAAGCGACGAAGGCGACGGGGTGCGTTGAGCAATACGTAGCTTCGCCGTCACCACACGCACCTCATCTGACACGCGAGCCCTAAGGGCTCGACCAGATGCGGCACAATGGTGACACCACTGCTCCTTCAGACGGTCCCAGTCACCAGGCACCGCCCCAACAACCGAAAAACGCAAGACCCGTGTGAGCCCCTCTTTAGTGCTGGCGTCGTGAAGTATGCGTACATCCAACCGCCATGGTCTATGGGGTGATACTGCAGGCGCCGGAACCGTGAGTGATAGAAGAAAAGGGCGGTGGTCTGATATGTGCACCGGCGAGGATGGCAGCGTCAGTACATTAGCTACACACACTGACCGCGAAAGGCTCGCCGGAACGTACGCCCTGTCTAGCCTACTCGACGATAACCCGCGACGCCAAGTCCACACAAAGACGTTGCCATAGAGGAGCTCATACGCGTCCGTGAGCATGAAATGATTCACTAAGCGGCGCAACTCACGCGCATTCCAGCCTGGCCTACCCCTACCAGGGCCTTGCACATCGGCGACCGTATCGAGCACGCAGTTGAAATCGCCCAACATCACAACATTACGCCCTCCAAGAAAATACACATCTAAATCTTTAAAGAATGCGTTTACCAAATTGGAATGCGCAGGCGCATAAATACAAAGAATTCTCAGGTGAAGTGCGTTAAACGTGCAGTCGAACGCCAACACGCGTCCAAGCGCATCGTAGGTAACATGATGATCGCGCAACAGTGAGCGGTTCAAAACAAGAACGCCAACGCCGCTAGAACGCGTGCTGGCGTACGAAACAAAGGCATCGACGCCAAACCTACGCTTGAATTTCAACACGTCACTGAGACGAAAAAAATTGGTTTCTTGCAGGCAGACGATATCGCAACCCGAGGAACGAGCGAATGCGACCACCGTTGCCTGCTTCAAAACACTGCGGAACCCCTGCGCGTTAAGAGTAATAATTTGAAGGTTAGTCATTTTGGAAATGAAAAATGAAACCTGAACAGTCGTGATGTTTAGACAATACAAAGCGCGCCGCGAACGGCGCTAAACCACCTCACTTTTTGCGGAGGGTCGGACCAGAGGAGGCACGAGGCCTCCTTGGCCGACCGGCAGAATTGTCCGAGTCCGTAGTCGACGCATGTGGACGCTTTAAGCTCGAACTTAAAGCGACCATCTCAATATCCGACGACTCTTCGCTAGAAGTGCTAGCGCTGATCCTCGATGTTGAAGAGGACGGCGATTGCACAGGGTCAGCGTCTGGAGATGATCTTGGCTCTCGTACAAGCGATGACGAAGACGACGATGGCGGCGTCGGGTCCTCCTCAGGCGTGATGGCAGTCTCGTCAATGACGAGGTTGACTGAAGAGGCCGAGGACGTCAAGCTGCTGTCGTCACCGTCGACCTCAGCTATGTCGGCGTCCCTGCTCAAAACCGCAACGCTGGCCGCGGGCTCTAGCGCGGGCTCCGAGGGTGGCACGTTCTCAGCCTCAGATTTTTCCAGGGACACAGTAGGCTCGGCCCCTGTCTCATCAGGCACGCTCGGAGAGACTGAGGCTGACGCAGCAGGAACCTTTACTGTCTGCTCGCTTGGTGCAGCACTGGACGCATCAACAGCAGACTCTGGCTCTTCCACGCAGCGACGCTGAGACGCAGTGGAAGCACCCGTAACGGCGGCGGTGTTGGATCCGCCGGTCTCCTTGATGGCTTCAACCGCTCCCTGAGCGGCCTGCGGGGGCGCAGGGCGGGCCGCAGCCTCCGAGTACGAGGGCTTGATAGCGCACGCCACAGTAGCGTGCGGATCACCACAACGACGACATGGCAGCACGCAACCCTGGCCTTGGTGCCCAAAGACCCCACAGCGGGCGCAGAAAGGAGCCGTGCACTGTGCCCTGAAGTGCGCAGTGGACCCGCAACGCCGGCAAACGCGCTGCATGCCCTTGTAGTCGCACGTCACGCGGTGGCCCGCGACCTTGATGTAGTTGGGTACGGGTGACTCTGGTTTCATTTCAATCCGCACGTAGCGGGTCCCGGTGGTGACAGTGGGACGCGATCCCATGACGCCGCGACTAATGTGCAGCACCTTGCCAAAAGGGGAGAGAGCCTTGGCAAGGGCGTCACTGGGTACACGTGCGGGCAGAAAAAGAACAGTCACCTGGGTCACCTGCGGGCTCAGGGGAACGATGGCGACGCGTTCCTTGCCGATGGTGAGGCAGGAAGCTTCAACGATTTTAGCCATGGCGGCTTCACTTTTCACAGTGACTTGGTAGTTGCGTCCACCGAAGTGCTGGACGCAGTACACTTCCTCCAATCCAACTACGGAGGCTGTCGCATCGACGACATCCTCCGGACTAGCCCCCTCAGGGACGACAACATCAAAGGCCAGAGCCTTTGTAGGTGGCTGGCTCACCATAATGAGGCGCCCGCCAGCCGAAGGACACCTTAACAAAACACGTCGAAAGGTCACACACCGGCCACCGACGCAAGCCGGCGGCCGGAACACACACCGAAGCGTCCACCAGCACAGCTACTCGGACAACGAAGCCGCGTTCCCTCCACCACCACGCACTTCCCCACTCGTAAGGCGTTGCTCGTTTCATATACGTTGTGTCGAACATCCTAGACAGTTCCAACAATTGACAGGTTAATGACAGAACACGATGGATAGAAATATAATAATATAAATATGAAATAGCCTAATTAACCTTTCTAGTTAGACCGCATAAATCAATAAAACCGAGAACAAAATTGGTCGAGTTGGGGAATCGAACCAGGGTCTCCGGAGTGCGATACGAGCACGCTAGCCACTCCGTAATGCCAGCTGAATGGTTTGGAATGAACAAAGGCGCGTCTAGCTCATACGGCGTCTTCGTTCACTCCCATCTTCCCCCTTTCCCTTACGGCGAGGTGCAGGTGTCCACCCAGATATGCGAGAGAGAGAGATACATTTCCTTTCCTCAAAAAATAAATTTACCGTCCAGCAAGGCGTACAGCCGAATTGGCGATGGCGTTCTGTGGACTCCCTGACAGCGTTGCAAGACGCTGTCGCGTTCCACTCTTACAGGCGAAGCTTAACATGTTAACCACACATCAGTAACACACGCAGACAGCCAATGGACGCGTCATTCGCTGGCAGCACTTGATTCATCATTCACAACCACATTCTTAACGTACGCTCCCTTGCCGCACATGTCAAAGACGTACACCACGATCACATTCTGCACCATTCCTCTGTACTTTGCTTTGCTGAAACCTGGATGGATCCCGAAGAGCCTCTCGAAATCTTAGATTTCCTATACTGCTGTGGTGCTCGCGGAGACCACAACAGAGCGGCGGGAGTCGCTATCTACTTGCGCACAGGTCTCTCTGCAATACCAGTCGAAATGTTTGGCACGTCACATGAAGTTGGCGAACTGTGCGCCGCAAAGTTGCCCAACGGCTTGCTGGTAGTAGCTGCCTACTTCGCCCCTACCGCACTCACGAATAACGTCGTGCACTTCCTGCAACTCGCATTAACCGTCCATCGATCCACACCGATGTTAGTAGTGGGGGACTTTAATGTTGACATAAAGACAAACAGCAATTTCCTAACACTTATGCGGGAGAACATCCTGTTCCTCTCGCTCGTAACGCGTCCCACGGCTGTGACAACCTCGCGAGGCACTTGTATAGATCTCGTCTTTGAGAATCAAGCATTGGTGTACCAAGTCGAACATATATGTCTATTTCTCCGACCACAAAGCTTCCTTCATGACTGTCAAGAACTGTTAGTGGAGTCTTTGTTAAAGGAATACGTGTGAAAAATAAAAAAAAAATTCTGTGATAGCGCATACATGTGTTGCTCGATTTCTTTGCCTCAATCTATCGAAAAGGTGGAACAGCTTATTTGCTGCGCTCAAATTTCGCATTAGGAAGTAACGTAATCGTCGGTAATTTTTTTACACAATCTGTTTTAGTTATTTATGGCGAATTATGTACTGAAGCATCGGGTCGATGCTCTTTTGAGAGGGGAATAGTGCCGCTAATGTTTGAAGTGTTTGCTTGTTCATTCTTCAAAGCTGCCGGCACGCCGCTTTATCGCTTTGTTTGTGAGGCAACACGCGCCTAGATTTATCTCGATCGATCGCATCCAGGCGGAGCCGACTGTACGTTGTTCCCAACGTTACTAGATTACCTGATTTATTCACAAATGAAAATTGGGTCACTGATCAAGTCGAAAGATGAAAAATGACGTTTCGGGTCCCATACGGGGCCCTTGTTCACAATAAGGCTGACACAGAAGAAGGGATGGTTATATACGCTTCAGAATCTTCTGCAATCTTTTCACGTAAATATGATGTAGCGTGCCCTGATTCTTGTTTAGCGTGTTGGCCGTTGTCTGGATGATTAGGGATTCTAGATGCAGTCTTGCAGATAGGTTTCTTTCCGTTGCCAAGATTTCCACCTCATCCCAGCCTATCTCGTGGCCAGTGGTCAGCACGTGCTCTGCAACTGCATTTTTTGCTGCGCGCTTGTTTCTGACGTCGCCCTGGTGCTCCTTCATGCGCCGCTGGAAGTTCCCGGTTTCCCCAATGTAGACGGAGGGGCAGTCGCTGCAAGGTATCCGATAAACAACGCCAGGGAACTTGGCACGTGGTAGCGGGTCCTTCACGTTGACCACTTCGGCTCGCAGCTTGCTGGTTGGCACGTGTGCAATGTGCACTCCGTGTTTACGGAAAATCCTAGAAAGGGCCTCGCTGATCTGACGCACGTAGGGAATCGCAGCACGCTTTATCTTTTTTGTCAGCTGTTGTGCTCCTCGTGTGTAGGTGGCTTTCTTGGTGACTTTGCTGGTAAAATGTCTAGGGTAGCCGTTTCGCTCAAGATCTTGCTGTATAAGCTTCATCTCGTTGCCAAGGCTGACCGGGTCCGAACAGATGTTTTTAGCACGGTTGACAAGTGACGCAACCACTGAACGCTTGTGAGCCGTAGGATGAGCGGAATCAAAATCCAGGTATCTCCCCGTGTGCGTTGCTTTTCGGAAGACGCTGAAGGCTAACCGATGCGCATCACGTTTGACGAGCACATCCAAGAACGGGATCATGCCGTTCGCTTCCTCTTCCAAAGTGAATTTTATGGATGGCTCTACGGCATTCAGGTGTTCAAGGAAGCTGTGAATATGCTGCTTGTTTAAAATGCAAAAGCAGTCATCAACATACCTCAGAAACACCTTTGGACGATGTGTGAACGAGTTCAGGGCTTTCTGATCAATATACTCCATTGTCAGGTTGGCAGCCGTGACTGAAATTGACGCTCCCATTGCGGTTCCGAAGATCTGCTTGTACACTGTGCCGTTGTAAGTAAAATACGTATTGGCTAAGCAGAAATGAAGCAATTCGCTGATCTCGCTGACGTTCAACGGCGTGCGATCGGGAAATGAGGGGCTCCTTGCAGGTTTCCACAGCAAGCTCGACCGGGACACTTGTGAACAGGGAACATACATCAAAGGACACCAGCACATCGCTTTCTTCGAGGACGATATCCTTGACTTTTTCAATAAAGTCTTGCGAATTCTTGATGTGCGTCGCTGTTTGTCCCACCAACGGAGCCAACACTTTGTGCAGATAACCGGACAGACGGAAAAGAGGCGACCTGGTGAAATCCACGATTGGCCTTAGCGGAGTTCCACTTTTGTGAATTTTCGGCAAGCCATATATTGCGGGAGCGTATCCATTAGTGCAAAGAAGCCTGTAGTACAGCTTTCTTTGAGAAGGCGGAAGACCACTGAATATGTGAGACAGGATCATTTGCAAGCGGGACTGTATTTTCGACGTGCTTACAGTAGGTTGTCGCGTCCTCGATCATCTCTGACATTTTTGAGTGGTACGCAGACCGATCAAGCACAACAGTCACATTTCCTTTGTCTGCGGGCAGAATTGCAACATCCTCCTTCTTTCTCAGCGACTCCAGGGCCTTCCGTCACCTTCGGAAAGAATGTGCTCACGGTGCTGTTTCCGCATTCCTTTAAGAACACCGACCGCATTCATTCTGACATCTTCTTGTACGTCTTTATCAAGGAGACTAATGGCTCTTTCCACAGCGCAAATCATCTTCCGCGTATCCGGCGGTTTCCCCTGATTGAAATTCAAGCCTCGGCTTAGCACCATTTCTTCGGTGGCACTCATGGTGTACGACGACAAGTTTTTAACCTTGAAGACTGGTCCTCTAGACTCGTTCCTTTTTTTCCCCAGCAAAGTGCATAGTTTGCTCCTTTGCGAAACTTCGTGCTTTTCTGTTGAGCGCCTCGCTTCTTGGTTGGCAGCTAGTTGTACCTCCGCGTAGATTTCTGGCATGCGGAACTCTAGTTGCCGCTTCGCAAAGAAAGCCTCCTGTTGTAGGCGCTTCAAGGTGCACTTACATTCATCGATGCGGGCTTGTACAAGCTGTCGCTCTGCCTTCGTCACGACGTGGCGTCCAAATGCGGTGTTCACAGGTCGACGAAGCTTCAGTGATCTTGGGGTCACGTTGTTCGATTTGCACTCCAGGCTGAAGCGCAAGTGGGTGCTGAAGGCTGCTAGGCGTGCAGAGAGGCTTATGAAGCGCCTTACCTGGTCAGTTTGGAAACTCCGCTGCAGCTCGGCGGCCAAACGTGGCCCCATTCGTGTCCCTCTCGCGAGGTGGCGTTATCGACGCTGTTGGCCCGGTCCGGCCGGTCTCTCGTCACACGAACTCTCGCTATCAGACGAGCGCGCCGTGTTTCACGCCACTTTACTCCGGTAATTCCTGTTTAGCGAAGATATTTCCAAGATAGGGCACAAATATTATTCTGAATGTGCAGCTACAGTGGCATTAAGGCTTCGCGAACGGTCCTGGGCGGCAAAGGTGCGATCGGGATGTGAGTATGAGTATGAGTTTATTTCAAACAAGCATGTTTACATACATGTTTGAGGTGCATGGGAGTGAAAGCCGCTCAAGAGCAGCTTGACAAAGCTCCCATTACCCTCTCTGAATCATTCTGCTGAATCATTAGCTCTTTTGATGAGACATCTGGATCTTGGTCGGGTATAGTTTTTTGTTTCATTTACTTCCTTACAAACTAAATGACTCTTTGCTTACGGCGGGCGACGAAACGGTAGATGAGTCGCATGTTGCCGAAAATATCGAAACCTATGGCCATGCACGGTCGGTTTGAAGCAAGTGGGTCAATGATACATACGTGTTTTTTAAAGGGAGATGCAGCAATACCACCGTGAAACTTCGACGTTATTAACGTCATAAAACGCGAATAATGACGGTAATAGCAGAGGTCAGATTGAAAGTAGTTTATTCAGTTCACATAAGAAAAAAACACGGTTACAAGAAAAATGTTTCTACTGTTCTTTAAAAAACAGTTACAAGAGACGTGCTGTTTTGTTTGCAACAGCCACCTTCTTCTTGCTCTCTAAACGGTGTTTAACATCTCTAGAGAAAAAGTGCATTCTTGTTGCATAACAAAGTTCAGTATCTAACAAGTGAATGCCGACATGCGCTCAGCACAACCCAAGCGAGCAAGGCTGCACTTGTCTAGCTCTTCCAAAACTTTCCAGAAAATGTTTGCAGCCTTGGTGAAGGTCAGTGTGAATTGCGGTCGCATAACGTAGAACGCTTATCTTGCCTTGGGTTCGGAGCAGACAGGTCGACAGCTCGGCCGCACCGACTCACGGATGCATAGCTCGGGTGCACGGACGCTGTTGCGCTTCTGTGTTGAGTTGCACCCGGAGCCAACGCCGCACAAGCTACGTCGCTCGAAACGCACTTATATAAATGTGGCTAGGACACAGAGGAGCAGCGATCAACTTGCAGCGCAGTTTACCACCAACAAAAAACGCCTGGCAAAAAAACGCTTCGCAGTAGTGTTCGCTGACGTGGTCAGCGTGGCTACTCTGCCGAGAAGCCGGTCAAACAGCGACGAGAGCGCCCCGCTCGGCGGCACAGGCAAGGGTGACATCCGTGGCGTCGGAGTTTTCAAACTGAAAAAGCAATCTAGTAACGTTGGTTGTTCCAGAGTGTTCTAGTAACTTTCCAAGCTTTATCTCGGAAGTTTGCTATCAGCTTTAAAAAATGGCCTGGCTTAGCTTATGGTTAAGCCTAGAATGCGAAGCGTCCCCTTTTATACAATTGCATGACGTCAGTATCCCCGAGCGGTAGGAGCGGGAGTTAGGCCCCCGGCGGAGGCTGCGCGTCCGCAAGCGAGCGCACGAGTTGAGCCCCAGCTTTCATAGCTGTTGTGACGTCAGCGCCCCTAGCGGAAGTAGCGGGAGTTAGGCCACCGGTGGAGGCTGCGCGTCCGCAAGCGAGCGCACGAGTTGAGCCCCAGCTTTCACAGCTGTTGTGACGTCATCACGTGGTGCGCCGATGTAGGTTAAGTGGTAGCTACGCGGCCGCGCGCGGCGCAGCAATGAAGAGCTCGGTTGTGCGGCTAGTATGCTTCGCATAGAAGAGCACGGCCGAGAGCGGCGGCCATTCTGTTCGACGACCGCCGAGCACGCTTGTAGCTACGCCGCTGCCGAATGATTCGGCTCTTTGCGTGTGCAATTAAGTCAGCCCGAATAAATATTTCCGTTTCGAAGACATTCTCGCTGTTTTCCTGTTTCCGGGACTGCAGTCACCACCACTACGTGACACTATGGGGTTTGTTATTTAGCAGTTAGTTTTTGTATGTACGTATGTACGTACAGTCTTTGTCAAAAGTAACCAGGCTCCATGGTTTGCTTTTCATTCGTATAACAGAGCCCTCACAGCTTCCCTAAAGATAAAAAAGTTCTTTGAAGGTGCGAACAGGGGTTATTCTTACCATACAGACATTTCGAGCTTGAGCGCTGGCATAATAGCTTTATTATACGACTGAGAAAAAAACGTGCAGCCTGGTTACTTTTGACTAAGACTGTATGTACTTATGTATGTATGCATGTGTATGTACGTGCGTACGTACGTATGTGTGTGTGTGTTCGTGCGCGTGTATACGTACGCACACGTATGCTCGTACGTATGTATGTATGCTCGTACGTATGTATGTATGTATGTATGCTCGTACGTATGTATGCTCGTACGTATGTATGCTCGTATGTACGTATGTATGTACGTATGTATGCATGTACGTATGTATGCATGTACGTATGTATGCATGTACGTATGTATGCATGTACGTATGTATGCATGTATGCATGTATGCATGCATGCATGTATGTATGTATGTATGTATGTATGTATGTATGTACGTACGTATGTGTGTATGTATGTATTTTTCTGCCATTACTTCAACCCTTTGTTTGTTTTGCAACACACTATACAACTTGTCAGCTCTCCATCGCTCTGTCAGCTTCACTGGGTGCAGGCTTTGTGAAGCCCTTCTTAGGCTTTTTGCTTGCCCACTCCAACTCAAAGCTGTCAGTAGACGCGAAATGCTATTAATAAAATTTTGAGTTACAGTGTGACCTTGTCGCCTGGAGAATTATTTTTAAGGCAGGAAAGCAACTACAGCAAACACGTTTCCGACCAAGACTGGAATGCAACATCGCACCTCAAAGAGAGTACCTATGAGCTCCAACAGCTTAAAGCATCAGTTGCCGGACAGTGCGCAGTTGTGAACAGTTGCGAACAGAGTGCTTAGTCGCCAGCACGCTGATTGAAATCTTTTACTATGTGAAGGAAGAAACGATGCGCATGCAGGCATGGCTGTCTGAAGACTTGTTTATTCGGTAGTTTATTTGTTTATACAAAAATATAAATCTTTATATATATGTATGAGTATAACAACACTTTCCTAGCTTCCGCGCCGAGCAATATTTCCCTCAAGCCACATCTACACAAGTAGGCCCCCGAAAAAAATTTATATAGTATTTTAGCGGCTATGTGGGTCTCTCTAGCCTGTTCAGGAAACATGCATTCCTGACGTTAAAAAGAACTGAACTAAGAAGCATATTTTTGTTCACAGTCCTGTGTGAGCAACTGGGTACAGGTTCTAGCAAAAGTGGAAGGATCAAGAAAAGAATCTCAGAACTGCTTGGCAGCGCTATGTGACGGTTCCTGGTTCGAGGTATGTGGAGTTAGAAAGTGAAGGCCACGAATATGTGGTGCAGTTTATTTTTTAGAGCTGTGTCACCTACGAAAATGTTGGCCTTTGCAGTGAATACATCCCGCAGCCCTCTTGAGATCTGTTTGAAAGACGACACACTGCGCGAATATTTTTCACCTCATAGGCCGGCCACGATTACTCGTTCAGAAACCATTGCACAATAAGCGTGCAAAAGTTGTACCATGCTAGCCACTCGTATATTTATGTAAGCTGATAACACGGCCAGAAAGCCGTGCCCAACAGAAATGACCGTATCTCGGTAACACTGCACGCATCTCGAGAAGAGGCGCGATCGGCCAGATAGCGCTTCTGCAGCGGTTTCCTTTGGTTTCCGTGGTCTCTCCATGCCTCCTCACGCCTACAGCTGCTGCTTACCTACAGCGCGCATAGTGCTTTCCAACGCGTTGAGCTTATAAATGATGTTCATACTCGTCCAGAGTTACTCCCGTACCACACAAGGAAAGAGCAAGCCTTCACTGCGCTGCAGTCTTTGATTAATGCTAAAGCATTTCCAGGCTATGCCGGCGAGGTCATGTCCATAGAACGTGACCGCAGTGTGACGGGCTGTGTACGGGAGGCGTAGGCATGACCCAAAAGAACTGACTCCACCGACTAGCACCTGAGCCACTGTGTCTGGCTTCGAAATTATCTCCCTGCCCCGTCAGCGAAGGCGGTTGTGTCGAATGCGGCGGGTCAACAGAAAGACGTGCAAAGTAGCCAGAGGGCTAAAGAGGAGAGGCCGCGCGAGGAGCCCAGCGCAACCACACACATCCCTGCGGCCCGTTTTGCGGTGCGTCCCCCACTTCCCTCCCTTTGGCGCAGAGACGGTCACGTTTGTGTGTGCGCGCATGCGCGCCTGCAGACGGCCTTGTTGCGAGGTACGGGCTGTGGACTCGGTGAAGGCTAGGGGTTGGGTCTGTATTAAGGGAATTAAACCCAAAAGAAAAGACGGCTCCAGGTTCTTGGAAAACGCAGACTGGCTCCCCGAGCAGCTGCTCTCTTCCGGTGCTAGAGGAGGACTCTCTTTGTCCGTTGACGGCCGAGTTTTCGAATGCCGTGGTCACGTGACCAAGCCGCGGTTCTTGGAGGAAAGCGTGCTTGGGGGTCGAGTCCAGAACGCCCCGAGTTCCGATGCCAGAGGAGAGAGGGCAACCGTGACCCTCATAAACATGTCAAGTTCGAGAGGGGTGCGTCTTCGGCTGAACATGAGCCCCGCGTACGCGACGTGGCCGGCGGAACGTTCGCGGCACAAACAGTTTCTAGGAATTCGCGGGCTTACAGGCCAGCAGTGTCTTGCAACGCAACAGCCTTACTAACGGCGGCCCCGACAGACCGCGTAACGGCTTGAGGTGGCGGGGGAGGCCGGCGGCTAGCTCTAGGAGGGCTCCCAGCAGAGGAGGCGAGGGAACCGTTGCCCTCCGACGGACACCTGATCCCCTTCGACACATCCCCAACAGGGCCGCCGGCCTTCGCGTTGTAACGGCCGCGGCTTCGTGGAAAAATCGGCGGGCGCCCTTGGTCGACTGCATGAGCTGCGACGCCGAAAAACCTTTGGGCGACGAGGACACCGAAGGAAAGGAAGAGAGTCCTGATAGAGACGCGTTGGAGACAGAAGAGACAAAGGCGGGAACGAGCAGAGTCGGGCGAGGTGAACGGAGGCAGATCGCGCTGGTCTGTAGTCGGCGAAGCCCGACCTCAGGGGTCCGTAGCAAACTGACCGCCAGCCGAGACGCCCAAGAAGCCTGAGGCCTCAACCCGTCATAGTACCACTAGCCGAGACGCCTGGGAAGGAAGATCCGACAGTGTCAAGATGGAAGCCCCAGTTAGCGGTCGCCGGGCCAATTCGCCGAAACGTGGGACCGTCACCAGGCTGAGCGCCACCCTGCCAGAGCAGCCGAAAGCGAGGCACCTGTTGGCCGGACTGCACCGACGCCTAATACAAGACGGCGGTGAGCGGAACCCCCTATTTCACTTTCAGGCAGAGAGTGAATAAATATGGTTCACTCGGAGGCGTTGTGTTTTGGCTCAATTCTCCTCGCTTCAGCAGAGCCCGTAGATAGCAACAAATATTGTGTTGCATTGCGACTGACCCCCGACAGGCGGGAACGTCACAGCAGCAGTTGTGACGTTCTCTGAAGAGGAAGCAAGAAGCGTATGGTTGCAATCGAAAGAGGATGATGGCAGGACAGGGCGGAAAAAAAATTATGTCGATAGGACGATTAGTTATTTGCAGCGATAAATGTCAAAAGAACGCCGAAAAAGCGCGGACGGCGATATAGTGAGTGGACAGGAAAGTAGCCCTGGACGGCAAAAAAGCGGGAAAATAGGCAAATAAGTGAAAACAATGTTTGTAATGAATCGAAATGCATTTTATCAGTAATAATTAATGTAACAAAAAGTTTCATTGACATAGATTAATTATCAGCAAAACCGATTGGACGGTTGAATAGGCTCGACGATGACATAGTAAGTGGAACTGAAAGCAAGGAATCCACGGCACCAAATTTGAAAAACCAAAATGGTTGATTGAGGACAAAGAAGGTATATCAGGGTAAACGAATCGATCTTTAATTAAAGCATAAGATGATTACGCAAATTCAATAGTTAAATAAATTAACAAATATAAAGGGAATGGCAAACAGAGGCGACGAGTGCCGAGGAGGCGTCAATGCTTTCGCATTCTTCCAATGCAGGTCGCCGCAGTGATCTCCGATTTTTTTTATCTCGGTCATGACGGCCACGCAAAACGCGCTCCTTATCTGCCTTTTTTGTTAGTGGCCATAGACCTGCGTCATCTTTGCTTGTCGTTCAAGATTAACCGTGGTGAAAGCGCTCGTGTATGGCGTCTCAGATCCTTGAAGTTAAAAATGCCAGACTGTGCCCTGAGAAGAGGATTGCGGCGGATGCTCTCCCCACTGTCATGCGTCTGGGATTGACCACGAGTCCTGAACCTCTTGCGCAGCGGCATGAGAGCTGGCTTGGGGTATTTGCTCGCGGTGCGTCAAGTAGTGCTTCTCGCAGTCGCCTACGTGCGAAAACGTCTGGTGGCAGTGATGACATCAAAGCGATGGACATCAAAGCGGTGACGATTCAGGCTGGAACTTTGGGTGAAGCACCGTCCACATTCGGGGCATTTGTACGGCTTCTCACCCGTGTGGACACGCTGGTGTTCTTTGAGACCCGAACGACTCGAGAAGCGCTTGCTGCAAACGTCGCACTCGAAAGGACGCTCGCCCGTGTGGGTCCGCTCGTGTCTGTTGACATCAGAACTGTTTGAGAAGAGATTAAAACAGGAGGGCGCGCTAAGAATGACAATGCCGCCTCAGAGGACGAAGATTGAAATAACCATTGCGTTATAAAAAAAGAACATGCGGCCGTTAGCAGTCTACAGCATGCACTGCAATGAGTCAGCATAGAGAAGCTTCGATGAGCGTTTAAAACTCAAATCTTTCTGTTTGCATTAGATCTGAGACAAATAAAGACTATCAAGCCAGACCAATTGTGTTCTTCATGCATGTGTTGGTTGTTGGATACATCAGAACTAGGCCGCGAGCATAGGTCCATTTCCTGACGCAGGACTACATAGAAACGGGAAAGGAAAAAATTTGTGCTCTTGTCGTAGAATCCGCCGATTAGCTTCTATGCGCAACGAAGCTGGTGGTCCCATTCTGTGTCGCAGCTGAACCTTAGGGCGCTGCTTCCGTAACGACCTGCACCATTTACATCAAGCCGAATCGAACAAAACCCGCTTCCGTGCTCCTACGTTTCTACCGTATAAACCCATGGCAAGCAATTCTGCGTTCTCAGGGAAGACGGCAGGCATGGCTGCTCCGCCGTGGAAGGTGACGACATGCGTCCTGTTCTAACTGCGTATTTGCCTGCTTGAATGATCGGAGTACAAAGGTTATTGCACGCCGGGGCGGCCGAATTTCGATGACGGCGAAATTCTAGAGACCCGTGTGCTGTGCGATGTCAGTGCAGGTTAAAGAACCCCAGGTAGTCGAAATTTCCGGAGCCTTTCACTACGGAATCTCTCATAGCCTGAGTTTCTTCGGGGCGTTAAACCCTAATAAACCAAACCAACCAGCTTCCTATGTTTAGAGGAACGAAATGATTGAAAATGAGTCTTTTTAGGGTGTCTACAGATCTACCGCCGTCAGCACGCTTAACAGAACGCTCGATTGGGCGTCCTCCGCTGATATTATAGCCCCTGAGCGCTGGGCGCCGAGTCCGAGACAATGCTGCACGGTTTGTTTGCGGCGGTTGCAGTCAGCTCGTGCCCTGCTTAGGCGCAGCGGCCGACGCCCAGCGCCGCTAAAGTTAGTCAGTGCAAGGCACGCGCTCGAGCGTTCGCGTTAAGCATCCTGACGGCGGTATCTGTGTGACCAATGGGTGCCAAACATTTCTCGATGTTCGCTTCGGTCTAACGCTACCACTGCTGTCGACCGCTACTAAAACAATTGCGAAGCATATAGCGTGGTCAAACGTCGGGCTTACCTGTAATTGCTGGAGTACTCGCATTTGCTGCACTGGTACCTTTTCCTCTGGGGATGTTTTTTCTGAAAGTGCTCTTCAAAAAGATGTTGCGTAGTGAACTGGTCGCCGCATGTGTTGCAGGAGAAGACCGTGGGTGGAGCGGGCGGTCTGTTGCTATCGTCAGTGAGCGAATCGAGCACCGATTTAACGTCTTCCTGGCTGAGAACAGGTAAGGGCCTTTCCATCGCAGCCTGCGCTGTTAACCGTCAATCATCAAAGGCTCAGGATGTACAGGACAAGAGACGCATTCGTCCGGATCGTTCCTGTTGTTATACTGTCCGGTGTAGCTTGTATCAGGTTCTACCAAAACTACAGACGTGTGCTAGAAAAAAAAGAACAGCACATATTCGAGGTGCTCTGCCATATCTGTATAGCCTTCTGTTTGTCACTGTCTTCTTTGCCACTGACTCAAAAATCGTTGTCCGCATGAACTGTTTGCGATTATGCTATCGTGTCTAGGCGCTCCGAGGTGCAATGTAAGAAAGTGATAGAAATTCTGCAAGCACAATGCTTGATCTTTTACCTGCACATATCAGTTAAATGATGACTGTGTGAGGTGATTTAGGCGAACAAGACGGCGGGCTCTTTTGATGTGCAAGATTACCGACATACGGGCCTAGAAATGCTCAGGAATATTTGCCCTGATTTTCCAAGCAAGTCGATAACTTTAGAAGCAGTCATTGCGGTAGTAAATCTCTGCGACGTGAACACTGAGGAGCAAGCAAGCAGAATTACAAGGAGATACTATGGAAATACTCCTATGGGACCTAAAAGATCCATTGGCTCTTCAACACCTGCACACTGCGCGCTAAAGGCTTTCTGCCGGTTTATGAATGCATTACGTACCTATAATTTTATCATCGCCCCTTGAGGACATAGACCAAAGAAAGAAATTAGCCACTGATCCTATATTGAGAAGCTAATGTCTGTAAAAAACGACTTATTTTCGAGATCAGTTGAATAACCACAAACAACATCACTTTAAATTTCTGTTTATTCCCCTTCTTTCGATCTTGCTAACAAGGTCGTAAGAATATTTGATCTCGATATGCAAGGAATAGTTTTGGTTTTTATCTGCAAACTCTACGCAAACATCGCCAAGGAATGAATTTAGTCCCTCAGCCTGAGTCGCTTTGGGACGTTAAACCCCGCAAACGAACAAATTTTAATAATGAATTGAGCTTTGCACGTGGCTAGTTTACCGCACAGACTGATGGCTGACAAAAGGCTGACGGAAAGCCCGAAAAATTTACTGGGCTAACCTGCGGCCGCAAACTGCAGAAACAATTGGGCGGCGGCGATAGCAGCCAGCGTGAACGGCGGACGCCGACGATAAGAATCCCGGTTGCTCTCGACAGCGTTCAGTCTAATGACAGTAGCGAACTATCGAGATCAAAGATCGGCGGTTATCTCGAATGAAAAAATGATAAGGGCACAATATTTGATAAGGGCACAATATTTGCCGGCATATCCTGTTGGAATACTTTGCCATGTGAAATTAAAGCGTCGTTTACTGTTCACTCATTTCATCACCGCATTGAAGAGTACTTAATTAATTTCCTGTGTGGTCCACATGCCTAAACAGTAGTAATCCTTGTTTAAAATATCATTTTCTTTGCATTATGTTTCGAAGTTGTTGCTGTATATACTTTTTGTTCCGTTTTTCACACATAACATTGTAAATTTTTTTTTGTAGATTGTTTATTTATGCTAATTGATACACTGCCTTCCATTCTTTGATATTTTACCCCACTTGATTTGTTCTGGGAGGTCCCCCCGACAGTCGTCTACTATGGGACCTCCTTCTGTACTGATTTTATTGTATTTGTATTACTATGTGCGTTTTAAATAAACTAAACTTTTAAATAAACTTCTCGCGATAAAGAGAGAACTTAAGCTAAGAAACAAAACATCCAGCGTGTGCCCACAGTATGTGGCCATGGATGTTTCAGAGCGATAGCTGTACTTGATGCAAAATCTATCTCTGGGATGTGCGTATGTTTGACCTGAGTGTGACCTTGCAAAGCCGCTTAGCAACAGCCTTTGGCCCGGACGACCGCCGAAATTTGACCTCGGCAGATTTTTACCAAAAGTGATGTCCAACCATATTTGACCGTGCCCTACACGATGGTCACCTCCAGATCTGGGCCTGGTCATTTCGAAAAATTTACGCCGGGTCATCCAAAAACTTATCATGGCCAATGTGGAAAATTGACGTCCAATCATAAATGACTGTTTCGCTCAATTTTGGTGAGCTCCAAATTTGGCCCGGACTATTGCCAAAAATTTGACTTCGAGATTTGGGAACGGTTTCGGACTGTAATAACCAAGTTAAAACTCGGTAGTATGTGGTAGTCTACCAAACATGCACCATGGTGGCTTGTCCTTCCATTCCTGACCTTTGACCTTGACTTTTCACCTTAAATGAGTTTCATCGAGGTGGTTCTACTCTAAAGTCATCTGACGCGACGTCAACGTATGGCGCATTGAAAAACTAGCCATGCTGGCCCGATTGGCCACGGAAGGAGTCGGAACCGTCCAGCCATGCCAGTGCTATTGCTCGACCTTTCAGTATAACCGTGCTTAAACCATGCCTAACATTCTTTTCCTATAGCATTCACTCCGCGGTGTGCTAATGCACTTGCGGTGTATAGATTTTTCTTTGAAAAAAAAAGACATTTAGGCGGCCACATTAATAGGTGGAAAGTTCGACATTGCATGCCCTTTCCTCTACCTTGGTAGTCCAATGTCCAGCACTCTTGCGCAAATATTTTGGACAAATAGTGTTTGGTACTGTTATGGAAATATTGAAGGTTATGGTCCATTTTTCCGTTTCGTAGCAAAATGTCTCTTATAAAGTTTTTCTGTCGCTCGCATCGAGTGGTTAAAACTGTCATAAAAACCTCTCAGATACTGAGTTTGATTTACTATTTCAAACTGATGACATTGTTTACGGAATAGTTCCGTAAAGTCATTCGCATTTTGTCCGCTTGATGGGCTCTCATCAACTTGTTTTTCGGAGCACTTAAAAATTTTAAGTGCTGTTTTAAGTTAGTCTTTTTTTCGGGTACTTCAACTGCTGATCTTGCAAATCGAGCTAATAAAACCTTGAAAGCAATAAATACTGGGACAGTTGATAATCACTTAAGAATTAACGTTAGTAAAACCGCAGCAGTCATGTTTCACCCACGTCACAAACACTTTGAACTACCTGTAATTGAATTAAACGATACCAGAATAGAGTTTGTGCAGTCTGTGAAAACTCTGGGCGTTTACTTTGCAGCAGATATGTCATGGAATGACCATATTAATTACGTAGTTCAGAAACTTTCCAGAACAGTTGGTATCATGCGCCGCAATTGCTTTAACTTTCCTACGTCAGTCAACATGTTACTTTACCACTCACTGTTCTCGTCTATAGCTAACTACGGATGTATGGTGTGGGCAACAACAACAGCTGAAAAAAACTACAAGGAACTTTAGCGGCTAAAGTGGTGAAAGGCGAAAGCCTGAGTGCTGCATTCTGCTACGCGATTGTTCACTGTACATTTTGTTGGAGCATTAATTAACTGCCACTTAATGACGCTTAAGCTTCGCCTTTAGGAGTGGAACGCGACAGCGTGTTGTAGCGCTGCCACGGAGTCCAAGGAACGCCACCACCCGTTCGGCGCGATGCGTTGCCCTTTGAACGCAACGCTTTTTGAGGAAAGGAAATGGGGCTGTAATTCAGTGTCATCTCGGTGGACACCTCAGCCGCACCGTACAGGAAGGGAGGAAGTGCGAGTGAAAGAAGAAAGAGGGCCGTAATGAAGAAAATGAAAATTGTACTTGAGGAAAGAAAATTACGCAGTAGTTGTCTCACATATATCAGTAGACACTAGTCGAAAATTGTATTTGAGGAGAGGAAGTTGAGCAGTAACTGCCTCAAATATTTCTGTGGACACCCGTCAAAATTCGCGCGCTGTGACGTCACGACAATTTGGACCAATCTGAAACGCGGACAAATACGCCTTGCTCGTCGGTAAATTGGTTTCTGAGGAAAGGAAATGTATCTGTCTCTCATATCTCGGTGGACACCTAAACCGCGCCGTAACGGGAAGGGAGGAAGATGGGAGTGAATGAAGACACCATATTCACTAGACGCACCCTTGTTCATTCCAACCTCCTTGTTCATTCCGAACCATCGAGCTGGCATGGCGGTGTGATAGCGTGCTCGACTCGCACTCCGGAGACCGGGGTTCGATTCCCAAGCTCGACCAATTTCCTACTCGGTTTTCTTTATTTATCTGGTCTGACTAGAAAGGCTAATTAGACTATTTGGTTATGTAAGCAATTAACTAAACTCAGTCAAACTTACTTGGAGCATCACTATACGATACAATTCGCCCCGTTTGAAATTCGCGCACTTTGACGTCACGACCGTTTCGACCAACTGAAAGGCGTCATTTCTGTCGACAGCTCCTGCTTACAACGATGAGGCATTAAAGGCTTCCGCCTTAATATTAACAAACTCGCAGTGTTACAAATACGTATTATACGCATTGCATGTAAAGTGCCGCATTTCTTCCACACTGCGAGCGTTTTCCATCGACACACCGTCATACCAATGAAGTCCTTGTATAACTATCGGCTGTGCTATAAATATAAACTCGCCATAATCAAAAATGATGACTCCTTACTTACACTAGCGGGGCTAGAGCAAAGCAGAACTGTGCATGATACCCGCGCAGCGCCTTGCAATGTTAAGAAATGCCGCACAAACTATAGCAAAGAAATGTTGCAGCATACCTTACTGACACTTCTGAACCAGTTGTAGTGCCACAAGAATCATGATGTATCCAATATTTCTCTGAAAGAATGGCCCCAAATGTTCATGTTTTAAGCATGAAATGCTTTTAGCTCCCGTTGTCGGCAGTGTGGTGACGTCACGCCAAGACCGAGAGCCATCATCCGGGCACTGAATTCCAGTCATCCGGGCTCTGAAACGAGAACATCCGGGCACCGTACGAGACTTAACGAGATTTAACGAGACTCTCTAAGCCCTCCTACGCGACCGGCATGCAAGCGCCGGTTGGTCTCCAAACGAGACAAAAAATAACTGCTGCCAGTGCCTTCTCAATGTTTATCAAGATATCAGTGGAGCTGTGGGTTTGATAATGCACGGAATTTTATTTCCCATTTCTAATAACGCGTGCAAAAAGCACATAAATGCCACGTTACACTTCGTTGTCATACGTGATCCGGGGGAGAAGCGCTGCGTTCAAAGGGCAAGGCATCGCGCCGAACGGGTGGTGGCGTTCCTCCCTTCCTTTACGGTGCGGTTCGGGTGTCCACCGAGATGACATAAGGCCCGTAAACATTTCATGCTTACTCTACTCTCGTTTACGGGAGGGGCTGAGATTTTTTTTTTCTTCGTATTACCACTTTGAGTGCACCTGTCAATTTTGCTGTCATTTATTTTCTCCCCCCTGTGTTTGCCTTTATAGGCTCTTTGATCTAATGTAGTTTTTTTTTCTTTTAAAAGCACAATGTAGTGCGCATTGAACGTACATGTCTCATTCTCTGTACCGAACATACTTTACTTACATTTTGTTTGATGTCCTATTCCGCCGCCGTCAATGCTGCACTGTAAGAGGAAGCCAGGACCTCTCAAGCTGTCTATACAGCTTTTTCCCTGGCTGTCCCCGCAACACCCAGTTGCGGAAATAAACCTTCAACCTTCAGTATTAACATAAATAATTATAACATAAATAACATAAAACAATTATCTTCAATTTCAAGAGAAAATTTTTTTTTTCCTGCTGTGATCGACAAAAAAAATGATTAATAGATATTAGCATTCCCCTATCCCTGCCTGGGTCCGAAAACTAGAGATTTGTGTGAGGGCACTGAAATATTTAATTTAAGAACATTTCTCTAAAGTGATCCAGCTTTAATTGTCACAGTTGTCATACACTAGCTATGTCCATTTTTTTAACGTGGTAGCACGTATGGAAATTGATATTAAGTAGTGTTTTTCTATAAAAAGGACAATAATTTTGTGTGATGGAGGTGTAATTTTGATATATAGTAGCTTTATGGTAAAGCACGGGTGCTACAAAGGTTATTGCAGCATATTTCCTGATCGTAAAGTCTGGTTGTGCCGGTTTTCTATTTGACTGACAGCACTCAAAACAACCCAACAAGAAGGAAAAGGGAGTGCTGCGATTTTCAATAAATATTTAAATATGGTCTAAAATGGGAAACGGAGTTTTAATTGAAAATTTACTGTCGTAACATGCAATATTCTGCAATAATCAAGGTTTGTAAGCAATGCATTCGTATCACCCCTTGTGTATTTTGTCACTGTTCTCATGTCCAACTTTTTCAGACAGAAATTTTGAAAATCGGGAAATTGTAAGATGCTGCTACAGAAGTATTGAACGTAATGGTCCATTCTTCGGATATCTAACACAATCTTTCATTTAAACCGTTTCCATCGATAGCATCGAACAGTTAAGACTGCTATAGTAAAACCCATGCGGTACGCTTTTGACAATAGCAAAAACATTAAGAGAGAAAAAAAAAATGGAACGCTGTCGTCGGGTGATCTGCGGATGTGTTGACTTTTATATTGAAATCTTCCATTATATGAAAAAAATTGCGTTCATAAATGGTTTTCTGCTTAGTGTACTGTTGATGCTGTGTGTTGCCCTGTTTGGTGTGGCTTGGAAACAGATCGATTATAGGTTCTTGTCATCGACTTCAGCAGGGCATGTTTACACTTTGTATACGTCACCGAGAGATTGCCATAATGTGTTCTCTTAGCTTTGGTTCCTTTGTTTGGAGGAGCTGAGCTCATATTTGTTTTCATGAATAAATGTTTATAGGAAGACATGCTGCTTTGTGTTTCTATATTTCAGGCTGCTGAAAGCAAGAATCAAGTTCCTAAAACATAACCAAGACGCCAGCTCATGGAAAAGGCAAAGCTAATTGTAAAAAGTTCTGTCTGTAGCTAATTTCTAGTTGCTTGGTGTGTCAACCGACTCTATAGGTATTTCCGGTTTATGTGCCAAAGTACTGGTGCAAATAAATATCGCAACTCTGGATTCTTGGAGAGATGTAATAAAGCTGTGAATGAAGTTAAGTGGGCTTGTTGCTGTTTTGTTTTAGCTGTAAAATGCAGGCTGTTGCTGGATGAAGCTTTTCTCGGACCAAGCATGTGCTCTCATGTAAATGCTGACTACAAGGCGGTAGGCATATGGCAGTGGGGCCATCCCAAAGGCCAACTGGGCTTAACTGAATACTATATACAAATTGAGTAACTGTCGTCAGTCGCAGTGAAGTTAATTGCACATCAGCGTAAACCTTTAAAATGCAAACTTTTTTCTTGTGGTAAAAGTTCGGGTGAATGAAAAGCTGATTCAAGATTAGTGCGAGATTTATGACAAATTGGTAACGTTAGTTTAAATGACAGAAGGTGTGGCACTCAATTTAACGAAATAGTCATGATGGCCTGAATAAATATTGGCGAATTAAATGACAAAGTTTTAATTTGTGATTTTGAAGAAACTAATAGGAGCCAAGAAAAGTAAAAATAAATTTTATTTGTTCCTATCATTCATAGATGGCGATCAAGAAAAGGCAGAATAAGTTTTATTTTTTCCTATCGTTCATAGATGGCGATCAAGAAAAGGCAGAATAAGTTTTATTTTTTCCTATCGTTCATAGATGGCGATCAAGAAAAGGCAGAGTAAATTTTATTTGTTCCTGTCATTCATAGATGGGTCCAAGAAAAGGCAAAATAAATTTTATTCCTATCGTTCATATATGGCCTCCAAGAAAAGGCAAAATAAATTTTATTTTGCCCTGCACAGCCGGTCCAGGGAGACAGCTGCACAGCTCGTTGGATTTCGTCACGGACCACGTCCGTTACGGCAGCGACACTGGCCTGTGGAGCTTCCAAGCGAAGTTTTGCCAATTCCTCGCGCACAATACTTCTTATAAGCTCCCGAAGCTCCTCGGCGGGCAGAGACGTAGGCGCGTACTGGGAAGCGGGTGCTACAGTAGCCTCACGTCCGTAGTGCGCGCCCCGTTCCTGCAGCGAACGCTCGATACTCGTTGCCTCCCTTGTGAAGTCTGCCACTGTTCTTGGCGGGTCACGGACCAGTCCGGCAAATAGCTGTTCTTTTACGCCGCGCATTAGGTGGCGCACCTTCTTCGCCTCTGGCATAGCAGGGTCGACCCGATTGAACAGTCGCGTCATGTCCTCGATGAACATCGCGACGCTCTCGTTTGACTGCTGGGACCTCGAGTGCAGGGCGATTTCAGCCTTTTATTTTCTTTCGCTGGTGGTAAACGTCGCTAGCAGTTCCCGTTGAAACACTTCCCAGGTGGTAAAGAAGGCTTCGTGATTTTCGAACCATGTTTTGGCTGAGTCCTGCAGCGCAAAGTAGACGTTGAGCAATTTGCGCTCGCCGTCCCTTTCGTTGAAGCCCGCCACTCGGTCAAAACTGGCCAACCAGTTTTCTACGTCCTCGAACCTGTCCCCGTGGAACGACGGCGGCGACCAAGGTGCGTGAAGGACGAATGGTGGGGCATTCCCGGAATGCTGAGTTGTCTGGCTAGCCACGGTTGATGTCATTGCTCTTACCGCTCTTACCGGTGCTGTCAGGTGGCTGAACTCCGGTTGTAGGCCTCGAAGACGGCGGCTCGCTTTGTGGACGGGTGTTGTGTCCACGCGTGGAGAACAGGTGTCGAGTGTCCTCACAATCCGAGTACATGGGACGCTACCCAACGGCTCCACCAAATATGTCACCGACAAACGGGTGAAGAAATAGCCCAGGTTCTAATTAGACGAGGTGGGTGTGCCAGCCAGCAGGCAGCTCGAGCGAGGAAGAAGACTATCTTCGAGCACCTCTAAGCGCCAAGGCTTGGCAAGTCCCAGCTTAAACAGTTCGGCCGCGGTACGGCGCCACTGATTGGTTCGGACGGTGGCAATATCTGCCAGCAACTGACAGGTGCCCTCATTGCGGCGCTGCACCGGACATTTGTGATGTGCGACACCTGTTGTGGACTTGCCCAGCGACGGCCCCTATTAGAAAACGGCTCCTCAGGGAGGTCGGCCTGTGGTGGAACCGCGACGGGGACTATGTGAAGTGGACTATGGACAATCACTTCACAAGCAGCCTATGCGAGTACCTCGCCGAAACTGGTCTACACTCCTTCTTTTAACTTTCTGTAACCTACATTCCACTCCCCCTTTTCTCAACTTATGCCTCAAGGCAGACTTCTCGAATAAAAAAAAATTTATTTGTTCCTGTTATTAATAGATGGTGATCAAGAAAAGGCAGAATAAATTTTATTTGTTCCTGTCATTCATAGATGGGTCCAAGAAAAGGCAAAATAAATTTTATTCCTACTGTTCATATATGGCCTCCAAGAAAAGGCAAAATAAATTTTATTCGTTCCTATCGTTCATAGATGGCATCCAAGAAAAGGCAAAATAAATTTTATTTGTTCCTATTGTTCATAGATAGTGTCCAAGAAAAGGCAAAATAAATTTTATTTGTTCCTATTATTCATAGATGGTGTCCAAAAAAAGGCAGTACAAATTTTAATTTGTCCTATCGTTCATAGATGGCGTCCAAGAAAGGCAAAATAAATTTTATTTGTTCCTATCCTTTATAGATGGCGTCTGTGATTAATTAGAAGCAAAGTGGAAGAGTTTGGCCTTTCTGTGATATCGCCACCACACCTCGTACTTCGAGTCACGTGCACCACGCGGAAAACCAATGAACAGCCTCGGAACTCAGGGAACAGAGAACAAATGGCGCAGCTGACACGTGACAGTGGCCAGCATATTTACTTTCCGCAGAAGCAGCCGTCATTGACCTGCTGCTGAGTTTTCTTTCAGCGTTAATTTTCAAGTTGCTCTGCACGGCTGGCTGGCGAGCAGCTTCAATTTCTTGCTTGCCATTCTTATGTTTGTGATTTTAACATGAACTGAATAGGAGAGTGAAATAACTAGAAGAATAAGGATGGGTTAAAGTGCATTTGGCAGGTTCTCTGAAATCATGAATGGGAATTTACCAATATCCCTCAAGAGAAAAGTGTACAACAGCTGTATCTTACCGGTACTCATCTATGGGGCAGAAACGTCAATCAGTTATATGGGGCAAGCAGCGAGTTACTACCAGGTTGTAAAATTTCTTTCATGAATGACTTTTAATATACCAACTGACAAAATGTGGAAGACTGAGCACGCAGTTACACAGTATCAGAATGACAATGCTGTCAACAAAGTCCTTAACAGCAATCACACCCAGCAGTTCATCCCCTTGTCTGGCTTGAAATATGTGTGACAAAAATATCTTTGCTACCAGTAACCAGAGTATGTGATGACTAGTGTCACTAATTATGGGCTCTGAGAAAAACTTCCGCAAATGCTTCCCAAATGCCGTATATGTGTTCAATGCAGTGAACCAAATGATGGGTTCTTCTGGCTTTGAGTACGTTATCATCTCGGAAGACATTCCGCTCTTGTCACACTTGTGTCCTTGCGTTAAGCAGCTCTGCCTGACATCATGGCCGCCACTTAGCCTGTGTTGCTCGAGCGTGTATTCTGGCCGCAAAATTAATTGATGACTAATTATTGGCCACTTAAGGATTCACAACAAGTTCATCACTGCCCTCGAGAGAAATGCAACCATCTAGCAATAGTACCGTTTTTCATGCAACTCAGTGCAACATATGAGGCACTGTTCGGCTGTTACGAAGCCTGATGTCATAGTAGGTCAAAATTAAAGCACTAACACAGACAGGCAACTGCAAAAGTTGCCTGTGTTAGCGCATTGGTGTACCTAGTGTTTTATGGATGTTTCCAGTAGCGAGATTACTGAAGCATACCTGCCGTTTCCCCAATCTACTGTGTAATGCTGTTCTCCAGCTCCTTAGCAAACGAAACGCTTTGTTCTCCTGTGACCTGGAAAGCTCGGATGCTTCCTCCTGCTGAGCAAGTGGATGTTAGGCTTAACTTCTGTACCGCAGTGAAATGCATGTATTAAGTGCTGCTTTTAGCCTGCAGTCATTAGCCGATTTCAGTTTACCTTCGGTCACCGCAAGCAATCCCAAGGGCACTACGGTCACCAGCAGAAAAGCACAATTCATTTTTCTTGTAACAAGTCACTGCCAACCATCACTAAAACATATATTTGTCCAGCTTCTCACATTACAGTGTGTAAATTACTCCTCCTTTATAACTCTTGAACGCCGACTGCTGAGGTGTAGCTTTCAGCCAGGTGAGAAAGACTAGACCGGCCCAATATGACTTGTACTTACCAACATGATGCAATTAAATAAGAGAAGAATGTTATGCACGAGAAAGCACACAGCATCTCGCTGTTCCTTTGCTCCTGACGTGCGCTAGTGCCACGAAGTCTGCTGCTGCACACAGCAAGGAACGCATTTTAAATGTTTGGCGTCAAGGTGAACTTGCCACCCACTGCCAAACTGGTAGCACACAAGACAGGTTAAAAAAAAGCGTCTCAGTAAACAACTGCTAGAGTAGAAAAAATAGTTTACATGACTATGTGGGTATGGGCAATAATTTATCATGAAGGGCGAATGACTAGCTATCAGAGTTAGCGGCTCAGTCCACTTCTTCGACCGTGGGTCCCGAACAGTGTGCAGCTGCCGACGCGTGCTTGGGTCCCTGCTGCTGCTGGTAAAGCTTCCTCATGACAGGCATGCAGGCCGGCTGCAGCTCCTTGAGCCGGTGCTCGTACTCCTCCTCCTCGGCCACCCAGTCAAAAAAAACCATTGGAACCAATTGGATTTCCAATGGGTTCCAATTGGTTCCAATTGGACGAGTTCAGTTTCCAATTGGTTCCAATTGGAATGGTGGTCCAATTGGACGGTGCGAATGGACTATCCAATTGGACCATTTGGGTTTCCAATTGGTGAGCCCAAATGATCTTACCCATTGCATCCAATTGGTCCGCCGAACTGCACCCAATTTATCCAATGAATGTTTGCATGTTTGACGAAAAAGGTAGAACTAATATGGTACTTACAATAAGAGCTATCAGCAGCTTAGCCTAATAAATTGTACTCATCACCTACACCACCACTGGAGCTGAAATTAAATTAAATATTTGCGCTCAGTGCGCAAGCGCCACCGGCCCCAGCATGAGAGCCTCATTAACTGGGTATATAAGTTGGAGCAGAAGTGTGTTCTCTGGATGCACATATTGAGCTAATGTATGCTACTAGTGCCTGAATGTGCAGTGTTGCTTGTGTGTGATGTATGTGTATCTGTAGGCTTTGATTTCCATAAAAGCATGTTAATTTCAATTCCGTAAGGAAATGTTGATTGGCACTACCCAGTTAAAAAAAAACCATTGGGACCAATTGGCTCAAAAGCCAACTGGAACCAATTGGTCTTTCCAATTGGTTTCTAGCCAATTGGTACCAATGGTGCCCAAAAATCAACTGGTTCCAATTGGAAATCTCAATGGTTTTTTTTGACTGGGCAGGCCGTTGGCGTCGATCCAGGAGACGGTCTCCCGGCACTTGGAAGGCACGGACTGACTGTAGGAGGAAGGGAGCCTGTCCCCGGCCTCTTCGGCGGCCTGCTCGACCCCGTAGACGTAAGATTCAAGGGAGTTGCGAGCGGCCACCCTCTCGCGCGGTGCGTCGTCCTCCTGCTTGAACCTCTCGGCCTCGGCGAGCATCCGCTCGATGTCCTCCTTGGAGAGGCGGCCCTTGTCGTTGGTGATGCGGATGCTCTCCTGCTTGTCCGTGCTCGTGCCCCGGGCCGACACCTGCAGGATGCCGTTGGGGTCAAGGTCAAAGGTCACCTCGATCTGGGGCATGCCTCGGGGCGCCGTCGGGATGCCGTTGAGGTTGAACGTGCCCAGCATGTGGTTGTCCTTGGTCAGGGCGCGCTCTCCTTCGTACACCTGGATGGTGACCGCGGGCTGGTTGTCCGCCTACGTGGTGAAGGTCTGCGATGTCTTGCAAAGGATGCGCGAGTTGCGCTCCACGATGCGCGTCATCACTCCGCCCGCAGTCTCGATGCCCAGCGACAGCGGCGCCACGTCCACCAGCAGCACGTCGCGGATCGTGTCGTTCGAGTCGCCGCTCAGCACGGCCGCCTGCACCGCAGGTCCGTAGGCCACGGCCTCGTCCGGGTTGATGCCCATGGACAGCTCCTTGCCTTTGAAAAAGTCTCGCAGCAGCTTCTGCACCTTGGGGAGCCGCGTTGAGCCGCCCACGAGCACCACGTCGTAGATCTGGCACTGGTTCATCTTGGCATCGCGCAGGGTGCGTTCCACGGGCTCGAGGGTGCTTCGGAACAGGTCCACGCAGAGCTCCTCAAAGCGGGCGCGGGTAACCTTGCTGTAAAAGTCGATGCCTTCGAATAAGGCGCTGATCTCGATGCTCGCCTCGGCCCAGCTGGAGAAGGTTCGCTTGGCGCGCTCGCAGGCCGTACACAGTCTCCTGACCGCCCTCAGGTTCACCCGCAGGTTCTTGCGGTGCTTGCGCTTAAGCTTATGCACGAAGTGCTCCACCATACGGTTGTCGAAGTCCTCGCCTCCCAAGTGGGTGTCTCCCGCCGTAGAGCGCACTTCGAACATGGAACCTTCGTCGATGGTCAGCACGGAGACTTCGAAGGTACCGCCTCCCAGGTCGAAGATGAGGACGTTCTTCTCGGCGCGCAGGTTCTTCTCCAGCCCGTAGCCCAGAGCGGCGACAGTCGGTTCGTTGATGCGCAGCACGTTGAGGCCGACGATGGCTCCAGCGTCCTTGGTAGCCTGCCTCTGCGAGTCGTTGAAGTAGGCTGGCACCGTGATGACGGCGTCGCTCACTTTCTTCCCCAGGTAAGCCTCTGCTGTCTCCTTCATCTTGCTCAGAACCATGGCGCTGATCTCTCCCGGGTTGAAACGTTTCCGCTAGCCCTTGAACTTGACGCTGATCTTGGGTTTGCCTCCGTCATTCTCCACCTTGAAGGGCCAGTGCCGGAGGTCGTCCTGGATCTCAGGGTCGCCGTAGCGGCGTCCGATCTGCCTTTTGGCGTCGAACACCGTGTTCTTCGGGTTCATGGTCGCCTGTGCCTTCGCTGCATCGCCGATCAGCCGCTCCGTGTCCGGAAAGGCCACGGCTTGGCGTCGTCCGGTTTCCCTGGCTGTCGGCGATGATCTCGAGGCGGCCGTGCTGGAAGACACCCACACAAGAGTACGTGGTGCCCAGGTCGACGCTGACTGCCGGCACGTCTGCCATTGTTCGGGCAGGCATGGTGAATGTGTTGTTGTGAAAGTTGCGTTCCATTCAAAACACTCGTTCGCTTGATTCAGCCAGTGAAATTTGCCAGAGAGAGAGAGACGACTTTATTCACACCTACATGGTCCTCGGGGCAGGGGCTCAGCCAGAGGGAGGGTCTCCCCCTTGCCGGCCCTCCTGCGCCGTGACCGCAGGGAAGTTCTTGGAGTAAGCCTCCTCCGCCAGGCGTAGGATAATCTTCTGTACATCCGCATTTGGGCTGCGGATGTAGGACTCCCAGGCAACCTGACCAAGGGGATCAGTCTGTTTAGCTCCCGGAGATTCGGGGCATTGCTAGATTAGATGATTTTGACTCAGAGGTACGTTGCAGAGATTGCAGTTGTCCGGGTCGTCTGTAAGCTCATTATGCAGAGTAACATAAGGGAAGAAGCGATTGGCGTGAATTTTTCGCCAGGCTCTACATTCTGAGGGTGTTAGGGACCTATCTGGGGATGGATAGATCCTTCGGCCTTGTCTGGGAGTCTAAGAGAGCTCCTTGTAGGTGATGAAGGGTCTTTGTCTAGGGGTAGCGGGGTTTCTACGCGCGCTTGGGTATATATATCTCGAGCGAGGCGATGGGCAGCCTCAATGCCTGGTAGACCCTCATGAGCTGGAGCCCAGATGACTTAAACCTCCCGGTTTAAAGGGTGCTTCCTTAGTAGACTGGCCGCCTGCCTGGAAATTAGGCCTTTGCGGAAGTTGCTAATAGCCACAGGGCAGGGCAGTTCCTAATAGCCGCCTTATTATTTGAGAGAATAGTTTTGGCTCCGATACCTGTACATGCTTGCGCTATCGCAGCCTCTTCAGCTATTAAAGCGTTACGCGTATTAATGGATGCAATTACCTTCTGGGAGAGGTCCCTATCTACCACAGCTATGGCTGCGGCCCCTTCGAATCCGCAGGTAGGATCGCAATATGCTAAATCCTGAGGAGGGTCTTTCATTAGTTTACTTTGAATAAATTTTGCTCTATGGCCCCTTTGTTCCTTGTCATGGATAGGGTGCATATTCTTAGGAATCGGTGCAATTTTGAATAGTTTCCGTGTTTCAAGCTCCAGGGGTTCAGCGACATAAGGTGGTACTCCTGGCGGAAGCCGTAGTTTTTGTAGTATTTTTCGGCCAGTTACAGTGAAGTTGAGCCGCCAGATCTGCACCTCCCTTTCAGCTTTGGCAGTCTCTTCCCAAGTATTATACATTCCCATAGCTAGAAGCTTCTCTGTCGAGGAGTTGGGGGGGGGGGATGCCTAAAGCCCTTTTGAATGACGTTCTGATCATTATGTCTAACTTGTCCACTTCGGCAGGATGAAGATTGAGAAAGGGGCATAAGGTATCCTGCAGATTATGAAGGCACAAACCAGCCTTATTAGGCAATGCTCTCTGAGGCCTTTGTTCCTTAAGGAGATTCGCCTGAATATCCCCGTTACTTGGTCGATATACGTCTCAAGCTTTTTAAGGATAGTGGCGTTTATCCCATTATGCTGTAGGAAATACTCCAGAATCCTAATGGTGCTGACTCTTGGTACCGTACTGCCTCCCACGTATACCTCCACTGGTTCCCAGTAAACCATAAAACGTACCATAGACATCAGCGAGATATTTACGCTGGACATTAGACACCTCTATTAGACATCCATTTTAGTACTGTTTACGAAAAATCTACGTACCTACAACATGAAAATTGGGGTCCAGTTCACGTTGTAGGTACGTACTGCAGACATCACGCTCTACATTTATCAGATATTTGTGAACATGTCCCAGTAAACCATAAAACGTACCATAGACATCAGCAAGATATTTACTCTGGACATTAGACACCTCCATTAGACATCCATATTAGTACCGTTTACGAAAAATCTACGTACCTACAACATGAAAATTGGGGTCCAGTTCACGTTGTAGGTACGTACTGCAGACATCACGCTCTACATTTATCAGATATTTGTGAACATGTAAGTACGCCCAGTCTACGTAGCCTAGACGTCTATATAAAGAGAATATGACTATACATAGATCAATATCCAGGTGAAAATTTCTAACTGGTTCCAGTCCTACTGTTTTAAGAGACACATTTCCAGACTGGAACCAGCTGCAATACGAGATGCAGCTGACACCTGTTACAATTCCAGATGGAACGGATACCTACTGCATCCCAGCCACAGACTTCCCTATGGAGTCGTCGGGACGTCCAAGCACTCCAGCTAGCTCAAATACAGTTGAGTAAGCGAGTACATGGCCATCATGGGAGCCCAAAACACTGCAGATGACTTCCTAGTGCGTTAGTATTTTATTGCGCTCGGCGCTTTCACTGAATCTTCTCGTTGAGCATAATCGTCAGGTTAACAGCTGTGGTGGCATCAATACTCTTCTGCCGAGCCCAATAGGCCAGGGTTGCTGCAAAAGAAAGCATAATTGTTCACTTTTACAGGTTACAAGAGAATGGCACAGCAACCACAACAAACAAACCCAGTAATTTACGCCACTTTTACCGACGCAAGTCTATGAAGCGTGAAAGGTTGCCCTTGCAGCACTAAAAGGCAGTCGTGCTGAGCGGAGTGTGCTTGCACACGCACTTCGGCACACCATCCGAACGCATGCCCACATTTCGGTAGTAGAGGCCAGTTGCATACGGCACCGATCCGGCTAGCGTAACTTAAAGATGGCCGCCAGTTCAGTACCAATGTTGCCAGACTGCGTGCGTCCGAAAGTGCAGACAAGTTTGACGACCACAGTGTTGCTCTCAGCGACAGCGCGGCGTCCCCCCCCACTTCATCCTCGCCCCCTTCCTCCTCATATACCGTGTTGGTGACTACGTAATGGGCGCGCCCGCTCTCTCCGTTCCCTTTTAGATACCCCGTCGGGCGCGCTAGCTCTCCCCGTCCCCTTTGAGATATCGTGTTGTACGCCACGTAATGGGCGCGCCCGACTCACGGCCATGTCCGGCTGGCGTTGCATAATTCTAGAACGCTTCCGACCGCCTTGGCAGCTCAGAATTTCGGCTCAACTGCTCTGCTACGATTGAAACATTGCCTAGAAAGGTTGTTTTGTAGGCCAGTTGGTCATACATATTTCAAGAAATGCTTCGGCGCGGGAGACAAGGACAAAATGTAGAAAACACACCACAGAGCGCCAAAGAGAACACATAAAAGAGCCTACAGTAGAAGAAATATAGCTTAGAAGAGTTTCTTGTAGGCCACTTGACAAAACGTTGAAAAACACCACGGTACGCCATATGGCGCTCTGTGGTGTTTTTTCTACGTTTTGTCCTTGTCTGCCGCGCCGAAGCATTTCTTGAAATATGTATGACCAACTGGCGTACAAAACAACCTTTATAGGCAGAGCCTCGTGGCAGAGGCTCGTGGCAGAGCAGTTGAGCCCAAAATTCTGAGCTCCCAAGGCGGTCGGAAGCGTTCTAGAATTATGCAACGCCAGCCGGACATGGCCGTGAGTCGGGCGCGCCCATTACGTAGCGTACAACACGATATCTCAAAGGGGACGGGGGGAGCTAGCGCGCCCGACGGGGTATCTAAAAGGGAACGAAGAGAGCGGGCGCGCCCATTACGTAGGGTCCAACACGGTATATGAGGAGGAAGGGGGCGAGGAGGAAGTGGAGGGGGGGACGCCGCGCGGTCGCTGACAGCAACACTGTGGTCGTCAAACTTGTCTGCACTTTCGGACGCACGCTGTCTGGCAACATTGGTACTGAACTGGCGGCCATCTTTAAGTTACGCTAGCCGGATCGATGCCGTTGCATACATCACCAGCCTTTGTTTCAATACACAGCGAGTTTGGCGAAAACAGCCAAACGAGTGAGCGTAAAAATATAACCTGCCGATAAATGCGTTAGAAATTTTTCATTACGAACGCAAAAATAGCATAAAATACACTTCAAGGAGTAAACTGAGACTGAGTACGCACCAAGAAAGGTCACGATCCCAGCCAGTGAAAACGACTTGTAGTCCTAATTCGTACTGACGGGTCCACTTCGCCGAGTAGTAAAAGCAAGCAAACTGTCTTCCTTCAGCTCCATCAAGGAAAGAACGGTTGAACAATCTCGCCAGCAATAATAAGAGGATAATTAATTCTGTGTCGAGGTTCTTCAAACACAATGTTCCCACGGAAAACGATTGAAATCGCACACGCCCTGCGCTCTACCACTGCCACCATGGCTGAACCTAGCCCCGTGCGGATGTGCGAAACTGTCACATATTTTGTGTCGTCTCTTTTTTGTACTTAGTAGCAGGCTTGGTGTGGCATGAAAAATAAGTTAATTATTTTTAAATTGTAGCATATTACTTTTTCACAGCTGCAATCGCCATGCGCAGTTTGCGCTATTATTGATAAAATACGATACGAACTACAACGCGATGGCGGCTTAGACAATTCACCGCACTTTCCCCGCCGCCGCCTGTCCGCAGCATAGAACAGGCATATGGGCAGCGCATGTAGCATGAAGGCAAGATGACCAATTATCATTAGGGTAACGGGCTGGATTCAGAGAGAATGCAAGCACAGCAGAGAGGATCAGGGCAGGTGGGCAGATGAGGTTCGGAAGTTTGCTGGGATAAGGGGGCCGCCGCTGGCACAGGGTTAACTGGAGAAATTTTTGGCCTGCACTGGACATGATTACAGTGTTGACATGATGATTAAAAGCGGGACTCAAGAAGTTTATTCTCAAGAAATATGAGGTCACACATTCAGCAACACAAATGCCTAAGCTTTCCTCAGCTCAACATTCCAATAGTTATCATTGCTAGCGCGATTAGCAGATTTAAGACATTTTTGAAAAAAAAACTCCCAAAAATTGCACTGAACCAATTCTTGTATTTTAAATAGTTGGATAAGTTGAATAAAACATGCTTAATCAGAAAAAATGGTTATTATATAGTCCTGGCTGCTAAATAACAAAAAGTTTTTTAGTGTGTCCTCACTTTTCAGTGTGGTTGAGATAGCTTGCAGGCTGTAGCACAAGGTATAAATTGAATGTAAGAATAGTAATGAAATAACAATGCGAATCCTGACCAAAGTGACTGGCATTTCAAACCAACTGCGTACAGTTGAGTCAGAAACCTGATGCGTGTGCATTCAGATTTGTCTTTACTACTTCCCTTATTTTTCATCTTTCTAGGCAGGATAATGTTGCCGTGAAGCGAGCACGAAAAAACGCAAAAACACAGGCAGCGCTGGTCATGCCTCCAATTTGTAGTCAACAGCGATTTCAAACTTTAAATGCAGTAAGGCAACACGAAATATCGAACGATTGAAAAATATGGAATTCTTAAATTATATATCTCGCTTACATACCCAGGACGTGACAAGTAATATCTACGAGAAGTCTAGGTTAAGGCAGATATGATGTCGTGGGTACGTTTGCAGCTTTTCCACGAAAAAAGGTTGGTAGATAAGACGTCTGAGAGATTTTGGTTTGGTACATAGACGTTCAGACTTAATCTGGACATCTATGGGAGGTTTGTGGTTTGCTGGGGTAAGTACGCCCAGTCTACGTAGCCTAGACGTCTATATAAAGAGAATATGACTATACATAGATCAATACCCAGGTGAAAATTTTTTAACTGGTTCCAGTCCAACTGTTTTAAGGGACACATTTCCAGTTGTTGCAACTGGAAATTTGTTCCTTAAACCAGTTGCGACTGGAACCAGCTGCAATACGAGATGCAGCTGACACCTGTTACAATTCCAGATGGAACGGAGACCTACTGCATCCCAGCCACAGACTTCCCTATGGAGTCGTCGGGACGTCCAAGCACTCCAGCTAGCTCAAATACAGTTGAGTAAGCGAGTACATGGCCATCACGGGAGCCCAAAACACTGCAGATGACTTCTGAGTGCGTCAGTATTTTATTGCGCTCGGCGCTTTCACTGAATCTTCTCGTTGAGCATAATCGTCAGGTTTACAGCTGCGGTGGCATCAATACTCTTCTGCCGAGCCCAATAAGCCAGGGTTGCTGCAAAAGAAAGCATAATTGTTCACTTTTACAGGTGACAAGAGAATGGCACAGCAACCACAACAAACAAACCCAGTAATTTACGCCACTTTTACCGACGCAATTCTATGAAGCGTCAAAGGTTGCCTTTGCAGCACTAAAAGGCAGTCGTGCTGAGCGGAGTGTGCTTGCACACTCACTTCGGCACACCATCCGAACGCATGCCCACATTTCGGTAGTAGAGGCCAGTTGCATACATCACCAGCCTTTGTTCCAATACACAGCGAGTTTGGCAAAACAGCCAAACGAGTGAGCGTAAAAATATAACGTGTCGATAAATGCGTTAGAATTTCTTCATTACGAACGCAAAAATAGCATAAAATACACTTCAGTGAGTAAACTGAGACTGAGTACGCACCAGGAAAGGTCACGATTCCAGCCGGTGAAAACGGCTTGTAGTCCTAATTCGTACTGACGGGTCCACTTCGCCGAGTAGTAAAAGCAAGCAAACTGTCTTCCTTCAGCTCCATCAAGGAAAGAACGTTTGAACAATCTCGCCAGCAATAATAAGGGAATAATTAATTATGTGTCGAGGTTCTTGAAACACAACGTTCCCACGGAACACGATGAGAAATCGCACATGCCGTGCGCTCTACCACTGCCGCCATGGCTGAACCTAGCCTCGTGCTGATGTGCGAAACTGTCACATATCTGGTATCGTCTCTTTTTTGTACTTAGTAGCAGGCTTGCTGTGACACGAAAAATAAGTTAATAATTTTTAAATTGTAGCATATTACTTTTTTCACAGCTGCAATCGTCATGCGCAGTTTGCGCTATTATTTATTAAATACGATACGAACTACAACGCGATGGCGGCGTGGACAATTCACCGCGCTTTCCCCGCCGCCGCCTGTCCGCGACATAGAACAGGCATATGGGCAGCGCATGTAGCATGAAGGCAAGATAACCAATTATCGTTAGGGTAACGGGCTGGATTCAGAGAATGCAAGCACAGCAGAGAGGATCAGGGCAGGTGTGCAGATGAGGTTCGGAAATTTGCTGGGATTAGGGGACCGCCGCTGACACAGGGTTAACTGGAGAAATTTTTGGCCTGTACTGGACATTACAGTGTTGACATGATGATAAAAAGCGGGACTCAAGAAGTTTATTCTCAAGAAATATGAGGTCACACATTCAGCTACACAAATGCCTAAGCTTTCCTCAGTTCAACATTCCAATAGTTAGTTATCATTGCTAGCGCGATTAGCAGATTTAAGACATTTTTGATAAAAAATAACTCCCAAAAATTGAACTGAACCAATTTTTGTACTTTAAATAGTTGGATAAGTTGAATAAAACATGCCTAATCAGAAAAAATGGTTATTATATAGTCCTGGCTGCTAAATAACAAAAAAAGGTTTTTAGTGTGTCCTCACTTTTCAGTGTGGTTGAGATAGCTTGCAGGCTGTAGCACAAGGTATAAATTGAATGTAAGGAATAGTAATGAAATAACAATGCGAATCCTGACCAAAGTGACTGGCATTTCAAACCAACTGCGTACAGTTGAGTCAGAAACCTGATGCGTATGCATTCAGATTTGTCTTTACTACTTCCCGTATTTTTCTTCTTTCTAGGTAGGATATGTTGCCGTGAAGTGAGGACGAAAAAACACAAAAACACAGGCAGCGCTGGTCATGCCTCCAATTTGTACTCTACAGCGATTTCCAACTTTAAATGCAGTAAGGCAACACGAAATATCGAACGATTGAAAAATATGGAATTCTTAAATTATATATCTCACTTACATACCCAGGACGTGACAAGTAATATCTACGAGGAGTCTAGGTTAAGGCAGATATAATGTCGTGGGTACATCTCCAGCTTTTCCACGAAAAAAGGTTGGTAGATAAGACGTCTGAGAGATTTTGCTTTGGTACATAGACGTTCAGACTTAATCTGGACATCTATGGGACGTTTGTGGTTTGCTGGGTTTATGTAGGTGCGGTAGGCGGAATTTTCGGGTTAGTTGTGCTTTGCTGCAAATTGAGAACAGTTCAGATTTCTGAGGAGAGCAGTATAGCCCTCTATCTCGATTGTAGTTCTCAACTATAGACGCCGCTTCTTGCAGTCCATGCGAAATATCGGCGCTGGAGCCTCCTTCGGTCCAAATTGTGATGTCATCTGCATAGATACTATGTTTGATGCCTTCTATTGTATTCAGCTGGGACGAGAGATCTTTCATTGTAAATTTGAAAAGAACGGGGGAGAGGACAGATTCCTGGGGCGTTCCTCTGCCCCCGGTACTGATGGGCTCAGATCTGAGTCGCACGAAGGTAACTTCAGTTTTCCTGCAGGTGAGGAAATATTTGACATAGTTGAAGCACTTGCTTCCCACTCCAGCCGAGTTGAGGCCTTCGAGAACCGCTCTGTGCTCAAAATTATCAAAAGCCTTAGTGAGACCAAGTCCCAGGATTGCTCCATATGATTTTTCGTCCTCGGGAGCATCCAGGATGTCGTGCTTTAATCTGAGCATGGCATCCTAGGCACTTAATCCTGGCCTGTACCCTGCCTTCTTCACTCGCCAGAGTTCCTTGGTTTCCATATGTGTAGAGATTCTCAGTTGTACCACTTTTTCCATGAGCTTTCTCAGACAAGAGGTGAGAGATATGGGTCTTATGTTGGATAGTTCAAGTTTCTTGCCCGGTTTAGGAATAAGGACCAATTTTGAGATTTTCCACTGCTGTGGGATTTCAGCCCCTTCCGAAATTTTATTCATTAGTTCGCAAAGGAATTGCAAGGAGTCATCGTCCATATCTTTAAGCATGGTGTTTGTGATATTGTCTGGTTCCAGAGCAGATCTCTTTTTGAGATCCTGCAGGGCCCCCCTAATTTCCGCCATATCAATTGGAGCATCTGTGGCCGCATTCTCGGGCCCAGTATAGCTAGGCAGAGGAGGGCCAGAATCCTGACATGTATATGTTGTCCTGATTGTATCCAGCATCTCCTCGTTTGTACTTATGCTAGATCTTAATCTGGTCTAGTCTGGTCCGTCTCTAGGGGTGATTGGGATCGATGAGGTAGTGGAGGATAGCCCAGCTCTTGGGAAGGTTCATGTTTAAGCTCATTTCATCACACATTTCGGCCCAGCTCCTTTCCGACATATTGGCTGCGTACTGCTCAATTTCCTTATTGAGCTTAGCAATCCCCCTTCTGAGATTTCTGTTCCATTTTTGATTGGTCCACTGTCCCTCCAAGTCCATCTTGGATTTAATAAGATTTAAGAAGTTGGTGTCTAATTTTGGGACTTGGAGATTCGTCACCTGCTCTTCCGTGGCCTCCTTTATATGCCGATTAAAATCTTTTTGCCACTCAGTCAGAGAAGGCCAGGACTTATTCCCCGCAGCCTCCCTGATGGACCTAAATTTATCCTAATCTATTAGTTTGACCAGTAACAGGGAGTCCCGAATATGAAATTTGAGCCGAATTTCTATGACCATATGGTCGCTACCATAGTTTTTTTCCTGTGTTGCACCATTCAACAGGGCCACATCTATGAGTTAGTGTAATACCCGTCGTGGTGTCTTTACAGACGCTGTTCCACATGCGCATATGTGTCGCCGCATCTGTTAGTAGAAAGAGCCCATTGGATGATATGGATTCAAGCAGTGTTTTCCCCTTCCGGCATTGTGTATTATATCCCCGTTCTTGGTGTTTAGCATTAAAGTCCCCGTAAACGGCTCCGCGGCGTGGCGTTTATACAATTCGCGCGATTTTCTAGAAATGCCAAGAAATTTCGCGAGCAGCGCCAGCCAATCGAAGCAAAGCGGTTCGATGACGTCACGCGAGCTGTTCTGGGATTAGTCGCCAGGGTTAAGAAAGCTCCAGAAAGGTCTCGCGTCGACTGCTTTCGGCTTACGAAAAGCAACAAAAATGAATTTCACTGCCGCGATGTTGGGCTGCGTCCGCTTTCTTCTGAGATATATTGTGCCCTTATTGCACTGTCAAAGTGAAGAGACTACGCGGACACTAAAGTCGGTGTGCACTAAATAGGTCACTAAAATTAATATTCTTGGAATTTCTGATTTCTTAGATTTCAAGGCCTTCGCAGCCATTCGTAGCCATATCCGCACAAGAGCACGCGAGATCATTCGAGAACTTGCGGTATCATAACAAGCGACCCCGAGGAAGATGGCTGCACCCACTCGAGCCGTCTCGAAGTTTCGATTGTAGTTATTGTTGTGTACTCGTCGGTTTGTCGAACAGAGATTTGGACTGCTGTTTATTGCAGGGCTCCTGAAGTCATATTTTATTGCAAAGGTATGATCGTAACGAGTACGTTTAAGTAGCCATTGCTCGATTCCCATTCGTTCCTGCTTCTCGCCTGGCGACGCGATGAGCCAAGCTCAGGACATGGTATTTTACCTTCCCTTGCTCCCACTCGAGCTAAAGCCTTAACTCAGGAGACTTCGTGCAATGTTTTTGACCAGCTCTGCTCTCTATATCTCCGGCTCCCTCTTGCAACTTCTTCCCCTGCTTACTCGGGCGGACGTAACCCCGATGAGGGCCACCCGTTCACATTCCGGGAGCTCGAAGCGGCTGTGGCTGCTAATACTGACTGCTCGGCTCCCGGTGAGGGCGCCATTACATGCACTGCACTTCGTAACCTTACTGTCCGCGCCGAAGAATTCCTCCGTCAGACGCTCTATGAGGCCTGGGAAAGCGGCTGCCTGCCGAGCTCCTGGGCATCCTCCCTCATTTCTATGATTCCAAAGCCGGACAAACCTCTCTCTCTCTCTCTCTCTCTCTCTATCCTCCGCCCAATCTCTCGGACGTCGTGCGTTGCTAAGAACCTTGAGCGAATGGTATTCACTGGCCTCTCTAATTTTCTTGAGGCGAGGGAGTACTTCCACGGCTCCCTTATATGCCTCCGATGCCGCGTCTGCGCATTGGACGTGTTTCTGACTCTCCAACACCTTTCTCTCAGCTATCCCTCTGAAATTGACGCATTTGTGACCGTCGATGATCCGCAAGGCCTTCGACGGTGTGTGCCGCGGCGACATCCTGTCTCAACTCGCCTCCGTGGCCTCTGGCTTCCACATGTAGTCTTTTGCCCGCAGACTGCCATCTGTCAACCACACCACCTCACCTGTGGCACTCCTCAAGGTGATGTTCTCTCCCCTACCCTTTTCTATCTCGCTGAGTCCTGTCGCCTCCCAGTTACCCGAAATTCCCGACCTGCATTGCATCTTTTACGCCAGTGACATCGCTCTCTGATGTTCGTACGGCTCTCCATGTCACGTACAGAACACCCTGCAACGTCGAATAGACCTCACCGACTCCTTTCTCACCACCGCTGGCCTCTCCTGCTCCGTTGAAATCCAAGTTGCTCCCTCTCAACCACTCATACCAGCGCGCTCATCAGTCTCTCTCCATCTTTCTGGCTCTTCCATTCCTGTCGTCACGCAGTGCAGAGTTCTTGGCTTCTCTTTGCATGCGGCCAAGAACGTGCAAGCCCTCCTCCACGCTTTGACCACCTGCCACTCAGTAACTCACCTCCTGCGGTGCGTGGAGGCTCATGCATGCAGGGTTGCCCACGTGCTTGCCCTGTACAAGGTATTGTACTTTGTACCCTACATTTCCTTTACTCAGTCAGGCTAACGCTCTTGAGACTGCCCTTGTGGGCCTCTGCAAGCAGCTCTCAACCTCCCTGTCACCACCTCCACTGCTGAGCTCTTTGACACAGGCCTCCTCCGTCCTCTCCGTTCACTTCTCACTCTGCATCAGGACTCACGGCTTGCCCTGATTTTTCTTACACGGCAGTCAGTGGTTATTGGCTCAGACCAATAACTACTCTGGCTACTGGCCTGAGCCAATAACCACTCTCCTGTTCCCATTTCCATCCTTACCTCTCCTGTCTCCACCCCGGCTCACAGTCTTCGTATTCTCTCCTTCCCGGCCAACTTGTCCTACCGTCCTGCACGCCAGCAGTCGTCATGCGGCGCAATTCCCCTGTCTTTGATACCCAAGGTGTGGCCTATACAGATGCCTCTTTCGTGCTCCTTGAGGTTCCTGTGGCCATGCCCTGTACCATGCTCATCTTCTTCCAACTGAAACCAACACCAGCGGGTCATACCTGTGCCCTCCGGACGCATTGTCCCTCGATGTCCTCTCCATTGCGCACACTTAAGGTAATAAACTGAACTGAATTGATCCCCGCAGGGGGGCGTCTCCCAATGGGCATTGAACGCCCCCTGGACGTCCTGGGGACGTTCAGGACGTCTTCAGGACGTCCAGAAGACGTTTAGTGCCCATTGGGCTGCAGCATGCAGACTTTGTTGAGTGGCGACACCACGGAGCTTCCCGAGCATCCGCAGGGACATCCCCGCAGGGGGATGAAGGTGAGCAGTGCCTCACCGCGGACCCGAGCATCCGCGCTTAGCCGTGCGTGGCATTGCCGTGTCCGGGGAAAAGGGGATCCTGGTGGTTGAGCCGATGCCGAGCGTTTTGTCCTTAAGGCTCCTCGGCGGAGGCAACACACCACTTTGACCCCAGCTTCCTGTTAACGGCACCTCCGGCCTGATCCGACTGAGGGAAATCGGCAGTCGCCTTTCCCTGTTCTCCTCTCCATCTTTCACTTTCCTATCTCCTTTCGTAGAACTCTCCTGTCTCCTCCGCTTTTCTTGTTTTTTTTTCCACTTTTCCTGGCGGCTAGGGTTAACCTGTGTGGCCAACTACCCTGATTTGCGTCATATTTGGTTATAGTTGAGGTGTACAGCTGGCGTGGGCAGGACTTGCTCGCAAGTTTCTGTCCCGTCCCCTTGCTGGGCTCCATGGTGGGTGGTTGGCACCGTGACCGAAAAATTTAAATTTTTATGGCTGCCCCTCTTTCCAAACCTGATCGCTCTCTCAAGACAGGGCGGAACGATGCAGATCATTTTTTCCAAAAAAGAAAAGTCAGTTTTTCTAAATATCATTTTATCTATAGTGAAGTACATGATAAGCAAGCAAGAATCCTGTCTCCCTTCCTAGTATCAAAGTGTTTGACAGAAGCCTTGGGCATTGGCTACAAAGTATCAAAAATGGCCAGCGGTGACTTACTGCTCGAACTGCGTGACAGCGTCCAGCACTGAAAACTCATAAACATTGTGTCTGTTGGGGATATTCCTGTCTCTGTGACTTCACACCGATCTCTGAACACCGTCGGGGGCGTAATATCCGAGAATGATTTTATTCACATCACTGAAAAAGAGATGCTCGAAGGTCTGAGTGACCAACACGTCATAGACGTTCGCGAATCAAGATCTGGAAGGATAATAAGGAAATAGACACAAAACACATGATCCTCACGTTCAATACCAGCACACTCCCCTTTTATTGTAAAACTCTCAAGAAAGGAAGAAATTAAAAAAAGTATTCAAGAGGAAGCCCGCACCCAACCAAAGGTTATCGCAGACGAACCAATTAAAAAATAAAAAAGGGGCCAACGCCCAAGAGAAATCTCAAGAAAAACCGATTACAAGAGAGAAAAAAAAACAGGCACAAATGATGGGCGGGCAAAAGTGTTTTTTAGACGCAAGACGCCCCTGAAGGATTGAGAATTGTGAAGGACGAAGTGAAAAGGAAACAGGGATGGTTCCAGCGTGCCCAGATTCTTCAGACAGGTTCGCAGGCGGCCAGGAGGAGGGAAGGTGCGGGGATCTGTAAGAAGGAAGAAGAGACAAGAAAAGAAAGCAAGGAGAAAAAAACGAACAAACAGGTGATAATGGGCTTAAGAAAACAGAAGGGGTACATAAAAGGGAGGGGAAAGTGAAAAGAGAATCAAGTAAGCGACAAAAAGGCAGGTAAAAAAAGAACGAAACAGAACGAGCGAAATAAAAAATAACCAAACAATTAAAACATGAAAAATATTACAGCTAGAGGAAAGAAAAGAAAAAAGGAAAGAAAACAAATCGAAAACAAAAAAAAATAAATGAAAATAAACATGAAAAAAACGAAAACAAAAGAAAGACTGCGTGTGCACGCAAGGCGAACATATATCAAGATCCACATGCCATCCACATGCCCGTGAGGCAAGGACAGGGCCACGGCCCACCAAAATTGGCCCTATGGTGCCCCCGACCACATGAGACATGGGGAGGCGCAGAAATGGCAAGGAGATCTACGAGCCATCCGGGCGGGAATAAAGACGAGATACGGGTGAAAGAAGGGAAGAAACGCGAACAGCAACGCGAATAAGCAACACACGAGACCGAGGGGAACCTAAAAAAGAGGGGAAGTCATGAGGGGAAAGAAAGTGCGGATAGCCGGAAAGCCGTACTGCTATGTCCGCGGTGAGAGGGCAGGCACGCAGGTAATGGACAACATCCCCCACAGCTGCCCGCATGGACAAGAAGGCGAAAGAAGGATAGCAAAACAATGGAAGTAGGAGTGAAAACGACCGTGGGCAGTTAGGAGGGGGACAAGAGATCGGTGTGGAGGGAAAGAGAGCGGGAGGCGTTAATAGAGGGGACAAAAAAGCCTGGAGGGTGTCCGAATGTTCCGCTGTCTAGGTGTCTGACCAAAGCCTGAGTATGGTGGTACTCATGCGGGTGCGCACTGACAAAGGTGACAGCCATGACGGCCGCAGGAGGCCGCGCGCCGAAGCCAGTGAGGGGGCCCAGTCAGCGAGCTCGTTGCCCCAGACACAACAATGGGCGGGGAAATGATAGAGGAAGACAGGACGCTGAAGAGAAATGACTACAAGGGTGCGCTTGATGTCTCGGACGCGTAAGTCGTTGGTGGAAAGAGAGTAAAGAGCCTGAAGGAGAGAAAGGCAATCAAAGTAGACATGCGAGGGTAAAGTAGATGGGGCACGCCGGGCATAACAACAAGCCTCGTGAAACGCAACAGCCTCTGCGCAGAAGGCAGTAGAGTCTGTCTGGAGACGAAACCGGCCCACGTTCCGCAGCGCGCCAGAAGATGAGAATGCGACGTAAGCAGCACCCGCAGAGTGGGAGGTATAAGAGCTGCCCGTGAATATATGAAGGCCGTGAAGGGCGGACTCAGAGGGAAAGTGAGAATAGAGAAGACTGATGAAGGAAAATGAGGAAGCCAAAGAGGGATGGTCGCAGCAGGGATCAAAGCGGGGCAAGATATCAGATGGTAGATAAGTGTGACCTCCAAAGGTGACGGGATCTACATCGTTTAGAAGGTTGTACTCCGCACAGAGGCGATCCAACATCTAAGGGAAGATGGGGTACCCGGAGGATTACCTGAAGCGCAGCCGTGCGCTTTGTGCGGAAAGCCCCTGTGATAGCGAGAAGAGGGACGCGCTGCACAGAAACAAACTTCTCCCGAAGGCGTGAATTGGCGCTGCGAGACCACCAAGCGGGTGCGGCGAAAGTGAGAGCCCCTTGTATTACTTGGAAATAAAGCCCACGTAGAGAACAGGGAGGGAGGGAACGGTGGAACGACAGAAACGAGAGAAGACGCGAAGTGAGGATCTCTGCCTTGTCGCGGAGGAAGTGAGCATGAGGTAGAAAAGTGAGGCGGCAGTCGAGGACAACGCCTAAAATCTTGAGTTCCTGTTTGAAACTTCAGGGACGGCCCGAAAAGCGCACGGTGGGATTACGCTTTTCCATTCCGCCCGCGCCATGCGAAAGCAGCATACAAAATGTTTTTGGCCATGAGATCGTCACCCGAGAATCAAAGGCCCAACAGGCTATTCTGTCAAAGACGTCGGCACACAGCTGCTCCAACTTGTGGCGCGTGCGGGCCGGAACCAGCACAATGGTATCATCGGCAAACGCCTGTATTGTGACGCCAGGGGGGCATTGGACACTCGAGAAGGTCTGCGATTATGTTCCACAAAAGGGGTGAAACGGGGGATCCCTGAGGCCTGCCGAGAGTGGCATTGGCAGACACCTCCTCACCAGTGCGTGTACGCTAGACTACCGTGCGCTGCGAAAGAAATGAGCGCAAGAGGTGATACAGGTTGGAAGGGAGGCCGCGGCTGCGAAAGAAGCGAAGGACGAGGGGGTGCCAAACGCTATCAAACGCACCCTGAAAATAAAGTGATATAAGAACTACGTACGTGCGGGATATGTGGAAATTTTCCAGGGCCGTTCGCAACGAGGCCAGGGCTTGCACTGCGCTGCGCGAATGGGTAAACCCAAATTGGTTGGGATGGAGATGGCCCCTGGCGTACTAGAAATAGTAGGAAATAGTACGCGTTCTAATAGTTTACCGAGGACTGAGTTCATCACTATTAGCCGGTTGGAAGTAGAGAGGGAAGAGCGACGGTTTGGTTTAGGAAGGAAGATGATCCGCCCCCTGCGCCACGCGGAGGGAGAGTGGCCGAAACGGAGGGCACCGTTGAAAAGGGAGAGAAAGAAGGACGGGTGGGTACGCCAGAGGCCCGTAACCAAGGGCGCAGTCAGCCCATCCAGGCCGGAAGCGGTGCCAGTATCGAGTGCGTTTACGAGCAACTGAAGCTCGTTACGCGAGAACGGGACGTCGGGCGGTACAGAAAGATGGTAAGGCGACTCGACGGATGCACGGATACACGCGTGGAATGGTGAATCTATCGAAGAATTGTCAAACGCGACCTGTATTGGGAGCAAAAGTGCCGCCGACTCGACGACAGAAGTCGTCAGAACGCCGCCTCCTGTGTCGAGAGGTGGTAAGAATACGGGGGGCGCGCAGTTTGGGAAATGGCTTCTGAAAGGGTGCGCTGAAAATGTTTTTCCGAGTCGCATCGTGACAGGCATGGCGCAACATCGAGTCCTTCGCCTCCCTGATGTTGCGACGGTAACAGGCAAGTGCGGCCTGAAACGCGGTGCGATAGAGTGGGCGCAACGATGGTTCTGAGCAACGCCTGAAGCGCTGGCGCAAAGCTCGAACGCGCCCCCGCTCGATGGCGAGCTGAGGGGACCACCATGGCTTCGGTGCCGGAGCACTCACAACTGTACGCTTGTGGCGCTCAATCAGCGTGGTAACTCGGTCGTAGAACGAGTTGACGACGGTCTCCAATGGATCGGTAGAGCGCAGATCGGCGCCAGCAACCCGAGGAAACCATGTGTCCCTTGCGAAGCACTGAAGCAGACGAGCCCGGGATGCAACCGTTAGGCGGTGCTGCTTCGGAGAAGGAGGACCGATGGACACCTCAATATAAGAATGCCCAGACAGAGATTCGGCGTCCGAGACGGTCCATGTGTTTCCGGAGCTGAGCAGGGATGGGGAAGCGAGCGTGACATCAATCCACGACTCCGCGTAATAGTTGTCGTCTGTGGGGGCGGAAGTAGGATCATTTAAAACGGTCAGTTGTGTGAGCCAGGGCGAAGTGGACGAGTTTGGAGGCACGCGAGTCGGAGGGTGCGGGGCCCCACAATTCATGCTTGGCGTTAGAGTCACCGGCCAGGATGATGGGGCCGCCGGCCGCCAAAGCGACCACTTCGTCCAGTTCGTGTAACGAAGAGTCAAAGAGGGCGCGCGGCGGGGAGTAAACAGAGACAAAGAGGAAGGAAGCAGAATGAGAGGTGCAGAGCTGTCAATCTCAGCAGCTAGAAGTATCTCTGACCAGGTTGCGCTGCCGCATCCCCCCTATAAATTTCTACCTGCACAGATCTGGTTTGGCGTTATCTCCCCTCTGTGCATTTTGCCGTGAGCCTGAATCTATCGATCATTTTTGGCTCCATTGTCGTCGTTTCACCTCTTTGAGAAGAAGACTGCTAGAGTTGCCCTTACAGCAAATTGGCCTTAGTTTGAGCAGCCCACACTTGCTATCATTTGGTGCCACCACGCCTGGGTTCAGCCAAAGGTCTTTTTGTGACGGTCCTGGCGGTCCTAGCACGGACGCGAGCAGCGCGCTCCTGCAAAGTTGAGCAGGAGGCATGCCCAGCTTGATCGTTAGAGGGGCGGCTAGCCGCGTCGCATGGGGCGCACTTGGCATTAGGGTTCTATATAGGGCGGGGCACTGTGCGAGAGGATGCGACCCCGCGCATTGTGTGCAGCCGGCCTTAGAGGGGTCCGTAGCATGTGGGCAAGCCTTAAGAGTGTGGCCGTATTGGGCACAGAACGTGCACAGCGGTACGTGGAGGTCCTCCTGGACCTCAACGGAAGTCCAGCCCACGGTGACGCGACGGGCGTCACGAAGGCGGGAAAAAGCGGGAGGGTCAACCTCTGGGACGTGAACACGCTGTCCAGAGCGCTGTGTAAAGGACAACCTGAGCTTACATTTCTGCGAATCAAGAGAGAGTGCCAGATTCCGCCGGTTGAGGGCGGTCACGAGATCCTGAGGACGGATATCAGGATCAACCCCGGACAGGCCGACGTGGGGATTGCGTCGCTGAGGCATACGGACATTGATGGAAGCCCGTGTGTCCTCGATACGGGTGATGGCAGCCTGCAGGCGCTCCAGGTTCCCAGGGTTCCGGGATGTAACTACCAGGGCGCGACGGGTGGGTCGGAGTGTGACGGCTCCTATTCCCTCCGACTCAGGGTCGATGGCCGACTTGATGAGGGTAGCAACCTCGCGACCCACGTTGTCGGAAGCCCCAACTGACGTTAAAAGCATCTGATGGGGCTTCTAGGCCGGAGGAGAGTCCCCGAGATCGACGGGCCCTGGGTGTGCCTGTGTCGCAGTGCCTGAATCAACGCCGGCAGGTGGCAGAGGGCCGGCAACGCCGCGCACAGCCGCCGCAAACGGCCTAGGAACGTTCTGTCCGGCCCGCAGAAGGCGAAGTTTCGCCTCGGCCTTGGACGCCCTGACGGACACTTCGGCATTCCGGGCCCTCAGGACCTTCAGCTCACGATCCTGGGCGCTAACTTGGTCCCACAAAGGACGGACGCGCTCTCTGCCACGGATGGCGCAGGCAAAGAAGTGATGCGCATTAGCATTCATGGCAGAGACCAGGGACACAAGGGTGGCCCGGACCCCTGCTGTGATCTTATTCTTTCCGTCATTAATGATGGACAGCAGTTCCTCGTGCGCCGCTAAAAGGGAGGTATCCGTGCCCAGTTCTAGGCTGTCGGGGGCCGGTGTCTTTGGGACAGCCGCAGGTGGCGAGGAAAGGCCCGGGACGCCGGTCACGGGGGCCAAATCTGAGCCCGAAAGAGAACGGGGTTCACCACCTGAAGCGGCACCATGGTCAGGTAGACGATGTCCACCTGGTATGATCGTGTCGTCCGGGTTTTCAACGGTAGGTTCCGTGTCGAGGTCAGAGGTTACCTCAGGAGATGGCGGATGCGCGCGTAGTCGAGGTGTCAGGGCCAGCCCGGCAGCAGCTGCGCGGTCAGTCATGACGGAGCCAGCAGCCGCCAGGCCTAACCAGGCCGCAGCCTGGGTGCGAAGTGCGGAGAAGACGAAAATTAAGGTGTTGTCCACCGAGAGGGAGGACATTCAGGGGGTCCCCAAGGTGTTACAGGGCCCCTCCGAGCAGAGAACCTCTCCAAGGGGAAATAAAAATCAGCAGGAGCTGAAAACAGTGCGATCCATAGGATGCTCGCCATGTATGTCGATACCGACCACAAGACACGATACGTTATCCTGGCTTACATCATCTTCGCACTATACACCACAGTGCAGGAGACCACCCAGATGACGCCTTTTAGGCTCGTCCATGGCAGGAATGCCACGACCACGCTAGATGCAAATGCTGGCCAATGTTACCGAAGAAGATAACGTCGATGACGCCGCCTACCTTCAACACGCAGAAGAAGCGCGAAGACTTGCCAGATTGCGGATCATAGGCCAGCAGCGGGGCGACGCCAGACGCTACAACATACGAAGAAGCAACGCGGAATACAAGCCAGGGGACCGAGTCTGGGTTTGGACGCCCATTCACCGCCGCGGATTGCGTGAAAAACTTTTGAGCCGCTATTTCGGCTCGTACAAAGTTCTTCGTCGGGTAGGTGAACCGGACTATGAAGTCGTCCCTGACGAAATGACTGCATCTCTAGCGACGCCGCGTACGACCACAAGTTGTCCATGCCGTCCGTCTACAGCCCTATTATGCACGTTAAAACACGTTGTGTTTACTCTCTTGGAGTTTGTTTTTACACAAGCCGTTTTAGTTATTTGTGGCGAATTATGTACAGGGTCCGTCAAAAGTTCCAAGGCCACAGGGTTTGCTTTTGAGCAGCATAGTCGGGCTGTCGAGATATCCTCGAAGCTCAAAATATCTTTACAGAATAGATGAAGGATCGTTCTACCATCTGAGAACCTCGACAGCTCTATCGGAATCTTAAGTGCCATGATATACCGATGAAAAGCGGACCATGTGGCCTGGGAACTATTGACGGACCCTGTACTAAAGCATCGCGTCGATGCTCTTTTGAGAGGGGAGTATTGCCGCGAATGTTTGAAGTGTTTGTTCATTCTTCAAAGCTGCCGGCACGCCGATTTATCGCTTTGTTTGTAATGCAAGACGCGCCTAGATTTATCTCGATAGATCGCATCCAGGCGGAGCCGACTGTACGTTGCTCCACAGTGTTCTAGTAACTTTGCAAGCTTTATCTCGGAAGTTCGCTATCAGCTTTAAAAAGAGCACGGCCGAGAGCGGCGGCCATTCTGTTCGACGACCGCCGAGCACAGTTGTTGCTACGCCGCCGCCGAGTGATTGACCTCTTCGCGGGTCAGCCCAAATAAAGATTTCCGTTTCGAAGACATTCTCGCTGTTTTCTTGTTTCCGGGACCGCAGTCACCACCACTACGTGACAATGTGGCGTTTGTTATTTAGCAGTTAGTTTTTGTATGTACGTATGTACATACAGTTTTATTTATTTTTTATTTATTTATTCAATACTGCATACCTTTACGGCCCAAGCAGGAGGGGCATACAAATGACATCAGCATATAGAACGAAGATAGCAAATAATAATTTCAAAACACTTGTTCTATGGGCAATAGAACATGAGCAAAACAAGGACTAAACGAACTGCAAACCGAGCTCTTCATTTGGGAAAGTGAAACATAAACAAACAGAAGTAAGCCAATGAATGAAATATGCAAAAATGAAATGTCAAACTTGCAGTAAGGCAAAAACACGATCAGTTTGGGCAACCAAAAAGCAGACAAGAAAAATATTCAAGAGCAATTCAAGGTTTCAATTGAATCAACGCTGGTTAGAAGAGGCAGAGGTAAGTTGTTCCAATCTGTTATCGTGCGAGGAAAAAAAGAATATTTAAAAACATTAGTTCTGGTGCTGTATGGCGTTAGAGAGTCATCGTGTCGATGTCGTGTTCGGCGTGCAGTAAGTGGTGTTATGTACGGATCAGGAGTTAGAGCAAGAAAGTTATTTTTAAGAAGGAACATAAATTTTAAGCGCTGAATTTTTCTTCTCAGTTCCAGTGTCGGTATTCTATGTTGTTTCATTAGTGCTGTCGGGGAATCAGTTGTACGGTACTTCGAAAAAATAAACCTGACTGCCTTACGCTGGATTCTTTCGAAAGCGTCAATGTTAGTTTTGGTATAAGGGTCCCATACTACGCATGCATATTCAAGTTTTGGTCTTATTAATGATGTATAAGCTAAAAGTTTAGTTCCTTGTCAAAAGTAACCAGGCTCCATGGTTTGCTTCTCATTCGTATACCAGAGCCCTCACATTTTCCCTAAAGATCAAAAAGTTCTTTGAAGGTGAAAACAGGGGTTCTTCTCACCATACAGAGATTTCGAGCTTCAGGGCTGGCGTAATAGCTTTAATATACGACTGAGGAGAAAAATGTGCAGCCTGGTTACTTTTGACTAAGACTGTATGTACTTGTGTGTGTGTGTGTGTGTGTGTGTGTGTGTGTGTGTGCGTGCGTGTGTGTGTGTGTGTGTGTGTGTGTGTGTGTGTGCGCGCGCGCGCGTGCGTGCGTGCGTGTGCGTGCGTGCGCGTGCGTGTGCGTGCGTGCGTGCGTGCATGCATGCATGCATGCATGCATGCATACATGCACCGCATGCATGCATGCATACATGCATACATACATGCATACATGCATGCATACATGCATGCATGCATACATGCATACATGCATGCATGCATGTATGTATGTATGTATGTGTGTACGTATGTGTGTATGTATGTATATATGTATTTTTCTGCCATTACTTCAATCTTTTGTTTGTTTTGCAACACACTACACAATTATTCACCTCTCCATCGCTCTCTCAACTTCACTGGGTGCAGGCCTTGTGAATGTCTTGCTATGGTTTTTGCTTGCCCGCTCCAACTCAAAGCTGTCAGTAGACGCGAAATGCTGTTGATAAAATTTTGAGTTACACTTTGACGTTGTCGCCTGGATAATTGTTTTTTGAGGCAGGAAAGCAACTTCAGTGTCGTGTCCGGTCGCTGTGTTGAATGCAGCGAAAGACGCACACGGTACTTTTAAGACTTTGTTTATTTAAAGCTGATGAGGGTGCGACCAGCGTCGACCGAGGTAGGAGCCGAACTGGCCGTCCGAAGAAAGGAGGGAGCGGACAAGCGTCCACGGGAGGGAGTGGCTTCACAGAACAGGAGGAGGGTGCGGGGGCGCACCATGATGGAGTGGTCGTTCGGAGGGGAATGCGAGTGGTCGTTAGGAGGGGGCGCACACACACAAAAGCAATAAGGGGACACAACACTTCCTTCCCCCTTAGAAAGTTGCCTGGTATCGTGCAGGGGGTCGGCGCTCACGCGTGGAGGCGCGCTGGCTTTGTGCGCTCGGGGGAGAAACACTTGTAGGCTGGCTGTTGTTCGCTGTGTCTCCTGGGTCTGTCCTGGGCGAAGTCTCTTCTTCCGGGAAGAGATGCCAGGCTATGTGGGAAGATGGTGCACGTGTTCTCTCCGCTGGCGGACAGCTCTCAGACGGCGTCGTAAATCTACGCAGCTGGTTGAGATGTCGGCGTGCTACTGTGCCATGTATGTTGACGAGCCAAGAGCGCAGGCCTATGCGTCTGACAATTGTAGCTTCCTCCCAGCGTGGCTTTTTCAGAAACTGTCGGGCGAGGACGCGCTGCCCCTCATTAAGCGTGCCGCAGCGCGGAATTGCTTTTTCTTCCCGGAACGTCTCTGCCTTTGGCTCGGGGAGGATGGCTGTGAGCTGGGTTCGCATTTCACGCTCGAACATCATTTTCGAGGGGGTCTCGCCTGTTGTGCTCTGAACCGTCGTGTGCTGCTTGAAGAGAAAGCGCGCAAGGCGGCGCTGCAGCGAGCCTGTCTGATCTCTTTCAAGGGCGCGTTTTAGCTCGGCTACGTAGCGCTCGGCTTGTCCGTTTGTCGCTGGGTGGTAGGGGGCCGATGTAACTGATGAGATCCCGTTGTCGCGATAAAACTTGAGGATCTCCGCAGACACAAACGGTGTTCCGTTGTCCGACACTACCTTGCGCGGCAGGCCGAACGTTGCAAATAGTGATCGGAGGTTGTCAATGACTGCTGCCGAAGTCGTCTGTCCCATTTGCCTTATCTCAAGCCACTTTGTGTAGGCATCTACGACCACAAGGAAAGTGCAGCCCTCAATTGGTCCTGCAAAATCAATGTGCAGTGTGTGCCATGGTGTGTCTGGCTTTTCCCATTCTGGGACAGGAGCTTTCGGCGGGGCGCTCCGGCTGCTCTGGCAAGGCTTGCATTCGCGCACCACTGTTTCGATGTCGTTGTCAATGCCAGGCCACCACATGTAGCTTCTGGCACACTTTTTCATTGCAACGATGCCCCGATGGCCGGCGTGGATGAGAGACATAGCTTGTGCGCGTAGTTCTCTCGGCATCACAACTCGGGACCCAAATATGATGCAGCCGCGATGGGTGCTCAACTCTGTAGCTCGCCTGCGGTAAGCGTCGAAGTTGTCCCCTTTGAGTTTATGCACGTTGCCTTGTTGAACAGCTGTGTAAACTAGCCGGAGAGCTGCGCACTTCTGCGTAGATGCTGCAACTGTGCCTGCTGTAAGCGGAGGTTCTGGCAGTGCTTCGAACATCAGAACGTCTCCTGGTGGAAATGGTTCGTCAACAGTTGCGTCTAGTGGCAGACGGCTTAGCGCATCGGCGTTTTGATGTTTACCGCATATCATCACGCCTAGTGGAGAAAACCAGTTTCTCCCTAGAAGGCTTGATCCTGTGCCCTTCACAACAAGCAGAGGTAGCGTATGGGTCTGGCCGTTGTAGTTAACCTGCACGTTGGCAGAGCCCAATAGTGGCAGGTTCTGTCCTGACCACGTTCGCAGGTGCGTGTCGTCTTGTTGCAGGGCGGGTGCGTCAGATGGCCATGAAGTTCGGAACGTGTCCTCACTGATCAGAGTACAGGCTGCGCCGGAGTCCACCTCGAACTTAATCAGCTGGTGATGTACGCTTACTTCTGTAAAAATCTTCGGTCGCGTGCCGAGATTCATGGTGTTCAGGTCGTACAACACAGATGGTGTTGCTGATGTTGTTCCATGGAGATCAGATAGCGGCGTATTCTCTGAGGCGTTGACGCTGTGATTAGGCTGGGAAGGTGACTTTATCTTGGCAAGTCTCCGTTTCGTAATGCATGCTCTTTCGATATGCCCTCGCTTGTGGCAAAAATTACACGTGGCTGACTGGAATCGACATCCCTGGGGGTTGTGTTGGTCGTCACACCGCCAGCAGCGTTGTGCCTTTTTGACCGATTTTACAACAACAGAAGGCTTGCGCACCTGGTTGCTTGTCTGGTGTACCGGCTCGGTGTTCCGGCGAATCCCTCTCTGCTGGTGACCGGCGCTCTCCGCTCGAACGGCGATGTCGTAAGCTCTGCTGAATGTGAGGTCCTTCTCAGCGAACAGGCGCTGCTGCAGTGACTCGTCACTCAGTCCGCACACAAATCTGTCGCGTAACATCACGTCCAAGGGAAGCATGGTGGTGTTAGCAGAAGAAGCTGCGTCTCCCTCCTGCCCGGTAGCTGTTGTCGACAGCGTTCCAAAATTGCAGTCGGCAGCGAGCTTCTTGAGCGCGGCTACGTAGGCGCTCACAGTTTCTCCTTCCAGTTGATCTCGTCGTTGGAAGCGAGCCCGGCTGTAGACCTCGGATGGCCTTGGGTCGTAGTGCTTTTGCAGCGCTTTTACGATGTCGTCGCAAGACACTGCAGCTGGTGTGCTTGGCTGGATAAGGGCGCAGACAGTATCGTAGGTCTGCTCCCCGCACAGCGTCAGCAGGTTGGCCCTCTTCAAGGCTGGGTCTGTGATGTTGTTAGCTTCAAAGTAGAACTGAAGGCGTCCAACCCACGATGACCACGATGAGCCGTTGAACTCTGGTATCTGATTGGGAAACCCTCGCGTAGCCATGGCTTGTCAATAGCGTTGCGTAGCGCGGGTCGAATCCACTTTCTCGTCGCCACTGTCGTGTCCGGTCGCTGTGTTGAATGCAGCGAAAGACGCACACGGTACTTTTAAGACTTTGTTTATTTAAAGCTGATGAGGGTGCGACCAGCGTCGACCGAGGTAGGAGCCGAACTGGCCGTCCGAAGAAAGGAGGGAGCGGACAAGCGTCCACGGGAGGGAGTGGCTTCACAGAACAGGAGGAGGGTGCGGGGGCGCACCATGATGGAGTGGTCGTTCGGAGGGGAATGCGAGTGGTCGTTAGGAGGGGGCGCACACACACAAAAGCAATAAGGGGACACAACATTCAGCAAACACGTTTCCGAGCAAGACTGGAATGCAACATCGCACCTCAACAGCTCCAACAGCTTAAAGCATCAGTTGCCGAGAGAGAGAGAGAGATAACTTTTGTTTTTCAGCTCAAGTCCGAGCCTTCTTAGTTGCCCGTTTGGTGGGCGCTATTTATCGGCGGTGGCAGAGTAGGACCACGTGTCCCTTGGATGCGTCGGATGTGGGCGGCGAGGAGCGGCCAGAGGGTGGGCTGCAGAGAGGTTGGTGGAGCGGTCCATCGGGCCCATGTGAGGTGAAAGGGGGGAGGTAAGGTATGCGAGGAAGGTATGGTGGGAGAGTTAGTGGCGCGGTTGCATAACCAATATGTATGAATGTTGGAGGGATGCTCTCCGCACACGAGACAGGCGAGTTTGCCCGGTTTATGAAGGATATAGTGGGAATACAGTTCGCAGGGAAGGGAGTTAGTCTGTGCCTGCCGAATTAGAGTGGCGTCAGCACGGCAAAGAAAATGGGAGGGTGACGGAAGGGTTCGTCGCATGTGCCGCAAATTGCGAAGGTGTTCGCGGCGGTCCTGTCGGTGTGTAGCGCGGTCTGCCTTGGGATTATAATGGGCTGGCCAGGCTGTTGGAGGGCCCGGTGGTATTTTTTCACGGGCCAGAGCATGAGCAAGCTCATTCTCCGGTATACCTTGATGACCAGGAATCCATTCAAGGCGGACATGGAGCGTAGGGTGGGCTGTTAGGTATTGCAGCAAAGTGTCTAGGATATGGAGAGGGAGTTTTTGAGATTCGAATGAGCGTATGGCAGCCTGAGAGTCTGCACGTATGGTGATGGTGGAGGAAAGGTGGTCGTGAAGCGTAATCGCCTCTGCTATGCCCAGAGTTTCTGCGTCGGTTGAGGAGGGCACTCTTGTGTGGAGATGTGTGGAGGTGCTTCGAGGGCCGACTACTGCAGTAACTACTTGGTGCTGGATATATGGGCATCGGTATAGTAAGTGTCGTGGCCCAGTACGGGTAAATGGTTCGCCAGTGCTTCACGCCGCCCGGGATTTACCGTTGGAGACATGTGGCGTGGAATGGGTTTTACAGTAAGACGCGGGAGGCTTTTCCACGGGGTAGCAGATGGTTGAAGCGGGGGTAGTTGGGAAATGGTGTGTCCGAAAAGGCTGAGGAGGTCTCTGCCTTGCTCGGAGGTAGAGAGACGGTGTATCTGGGCTCGGTGGTGTGCTGCTGCGCGTTCTTCGAGGGAGTTGAAAATGGCGGCGTCTGCCATCAGAGCATTTGCGGCGTAGATGGGAACTCCCATGGCTAATCGAGTGAAGCGACGCAGAGAGGCTTCCAGTTTGCTTACTTGAGAGGATGTGAGGCGTTGATAGGGGTAGGCGTACATGACCCTCGAATAAACGAGTGCTTCTATAAGTCGACTGAGTTCGTGTTCTCTGAGTCCATGCTTTTGACGAGATATACGGGACAGCATGCGGCGAATTTGGTTCAGTTGTTGCAGGAGTTGGCTAAGCCACACGTTGCACTTGCCATCTTGTTGAAAAGTGAAGCCAAGGATCTTGATGTGGCTCCGTCGGGGAATAGGGGTTGGCGCGAGAGAGAGTTGAATGAGTTCGCGGTTGGAAGAAGCGGTTTTTTGAGGAGCGTTAGAAACCACGATGTATTCCGACTTTTCGGCGGAACAACTCATACCTATGCGGCGTGCATGCTCGTGAACGACGTCGAGGCCTTTCTGCAAAGTGGATTCTAGTTCCCCGGCGTTTCCTGTGGTAGACCAGAGAGAGATATCATCCGCATATATAGCGTGGCGTAGGCCAGGGATTTCAGCGAGTTTTCGGGGCAGTTCTTTCATTGCCAAGTTGAGAAGCATAGGTGAAAGAATGGATCCCTGTGGTGTACCTGCGGTGAGGGGAAAGGGGGCGGAAGGTGTGCCGTCGGGGCCAATGATTCGGAGGGTCCTGTCTGTAAGAAAGTCTTTGATGTAGTTGAACATGCGGACCCCAGGGCGAGTGTCTGGCAGGTTGGTGAGAATTGCGGAGTGGGCGACATTATCAAAAGCTATTTGGTATCCACGCCGGTCAAAACTCGAAGCTGTGCGCTGCTTGGGAAGGCGTACAAATCCTCATAGATTTGCCGTCCAATGTCTTGTGTGCATACGTGGGCGCGGAATCCGACCATAGTGGGAGCGAGACAGCGATTGGTATGCACGTGCCATTCGAGGCGGATAAGGGCCATCTTCTCCATCAGCTTCCCTAGGCAAGAAGTCATGGATATAGGTCGGAGGTTAGTGATGAGCGCAGAGTATTTTCCTGGTTTCGGAATCATAATTACGTGTGCCTCTTTCCATGCAGCGGGAATTTTCCCGGAGCGCCAAACAGTATTAATGATCTGAATAAGTTCGTCTAGTTTTGAATCGGAGAGGTTACGGAGTATACCATAGGTAATTTTATCTGGGCCGGGTGCTGTGTTTCGCTTAAGGGAGCGTAGAGCAGCCTGAAGTTCGGCGAATGTGAAATCGGAATTCATTCCTTGCTCGTCTGCTTCTTCTTCGGTGTAAGGGTATGACGGGGAGCTGGCAGGAGAAGTAGAGGATTGGTAAAATTGATTTCGGATTTGCTCAAGCAGTTCTTGTGAGACGGAGAGGGCCAACTGTAGCTTTTGGAGTGTGTTACGAGGTTTACCCTGTCCAAGTAGGGTGCGCATAATGTGCCAGACTTTTGGAGTGTGGAGTCTCTCGACCATGTCATCGCAGAGCTGAAGCCAGTTGTTCGTGGCTAGTTGGTCAGCGTATTCTCGGGCTGCTTGCGTTGGTTCAGCAACTTTTCTTTCCAATGCGAGGCTAGATCTACAGTTGCGCCAAGCTTTTATGGCCCGGCGACGTTGTTTCCATAGCCCAAGTAGGTGTGTTTCAATGTATGGATAGTCGGGAGATCGGTGGATATGTTTGGTGTGTTGGGAGACGGTCTCCATAATGGCGCTACACCATTTTTCGGGGTCCTCGAGTGAGACTGATAAGGAGTCGAGGGCCGGCCGAGCCTTTGGCCAGTCTACGAGCATAGTGGGAGGTAGATGTGTTCCGGGTGGTCTGGAGGGTCGCTGGGACGTGAGCGTTATCTGAAGAATAAAGTGATCACTCCCCATCGTGTCACCCGTATTACTCCAAGAAGCGCGGAGATCGCTGCGAATCCATGCAAGGTCGGGGTTTGTGTCGGATTGTGCTCCACATCCTAGACGTGTAGGCATGAACGTGTCATTCAGGAGGGTGAGGTGATGAATACTGGCGAAGCGGTCGAGTATTCGTCCGGAGGCTGAAGTACGGTCGTATCCCCATGCAGGGTGTGGGCAGTTGAAGTCACCAAGAAGGACGAAAGTAGTAGGGACATTAGAGGCAGGGAGGGCCGTATGCAAAGGTGGGACGCTTGTTTTAGAGTCGGAGGGAGTCCAGTAGCAGTTTAAAATCGTGATACGGTGACCCTGATAGGTGGAGTGTGTCAGGACATGCTCTTTCGTCCCGGAGTTGAGGTGGGATGTATCTTCATGAATGGTGGGTATCGTGCGCCGTATGTATGTAACCGTGAAAATCAGCAGAGGAAGGGGCGTTTGATGTCCTTTTCTCTTCATGACTATACTTGGCTGAGTAAAATGGTCGTAACCTGGCAGAGAAAAGGCACCGTGCGTTTCCTGCAGTGCGATGACGTCTGGGTTAACGCCTGTAATCCGCATGTGTTGCAAGAGGGCATTTTTGTTGCGACGAAAACCGCGGCAGTTCCACTGCCAAATAATTAAAGGGTTTTGGGGTGGGGATGTGTGTCGCATGATATCACTCATCATGCTTGTCTTCCTCCATTGTGTCGAGGTGAGGCACTAGAGGGGCGCTTGCGCGCTTTCGAGGGGGAGCATTGGAGTCTGTGTCGGGAGAGCATGGGGCAGAGGACGCGAGGGAGAGGAGATGGTGCTCTAGTTGCTCGACGCGAGCCGTCGCTTGTTGTAAGGCCAATAGGACGGGAGCAAGGGATTGCTGTATGAGACAATAGCGTTGTCGGTAGGGAGGGGTGAAAGTGGAGTAGGTGTAGAGGGACGAGAGTAAAACCGGTGTTGGAAGGACGGGGGAGGTGGTGCGATGGATGTGGGAGATGGACCGCTCACCTGGTGACTTGGTGGAGTCTGACTGCATCACGGAAGCTTGCGGTTTAGTAGAGGAGGTGGAGGAGCTGGTTGCCGCGCCAGAAGTGGTGGACGGTGGCCGCTTGGCAGAGGGCTTGGTTCGAGATTGACTTCTTTGCGCGGTCTCGTGCCCCGGGCTGCTGCTGCTGCAGCAGGAGAGCTGAAGGGCCTCGTAGCGGTTCGAGGCAGGCAGGGGCGGCCAGATGGTCGCGTCGGCTTTAGGGGGTGGAGGGGCGGCGCGGGCGCGATGGCGTCGTTGGGCGCGGTGCCACTTTAGGACTGCAGCGTCGGCGTCTTTCCTTGCGGGGCACTCAGGATGAGACGGTGTGTGGTCGCCCTTGCAGTTCCAGCAGTGTGGTTCACATTCATGTGGGGTAGTCGTTGGGTCTTGGTCAGGAGGAAACGGTTGGCTGCAAATCGAGCACCGAACAAGGGTAGGCTTGTTAGGACAGACGTCGGCACGGTGTCCTATGGCGTGACAATGCGTCAATTGTTTGCTGTGGGGCATTTGCGGGTAGACGCGGTACACTCCGCTGTGGAAGACGGCATAGCGTGGTAGACGGGGCCCTTCGACGGTGAGCAGAAGTGTGTTGGTACGTCCGAGACGGCGGGCGCTTAGGAGTCGGATGCCGTCAACACGAAGGTTAGCGGCAAAGTCGTCTTCGGTAAAGTCCATGGTGATGCCGTGTATAACACCACGGGCGTTAAGGGGGTCGTTAGCTACGCACGAGGTGACTTCGTACTGGGTGTTGTTCAGTGAAACTTGCTTGAGTTGGAGCAGCTTGTCAGCAGCGGCTGGGCGGTGGGTATCGATGGCCAGGATGTTTTGCGAGGTGTGGAGTTTGATGTAGGTATTGTCACGTTCAGTCTTGGTTAGGCGGGCGGAATCCATGACGGACCGACAGAGCACAGGGAATAAAGTGTTGCCGAGGTTGAGGTGGTTCGCAAATTTCATGACGATCGTGGCTGCGGTGGCTTGCCGGGGCGCCGCGGGAGCACAGTGCTTGTGATTCAGCGCGTGGGCTGCTGACTGGCTAGGCGAGCTCCCCGCCGTTCCGGCTGCGAGCATGCTGGCGAGCGCGGGGGGCGTTGCCCCGGCGGTGCAGATGTAGGCTTGGCTTAGCGCGCCCGGCGTGGGCGGCCAGCCAGATGCTGATGTGCCAGAAAACGGCGCAGAACGCTTGGAATTTTGATTACCAGGCGTACAAGCGATGAAGTAGCGCTCTTGTAGACCGGTTGGTGGCGATCCGAGGTCAGGAACCTGGGCGCAGACGTGATTTTGCTGGAGCTCGGTGCGCGCACAGCCGATCACGGTGGCGCTGGTGGCGCCCTCCTCAGTTGCGAACAGAGTGCAGTTGTGAACAGTTGCGAACAGAGTGCTTAGTCGCCAACACGCTGATTCAAATCTTTTACTATGTGCAGGAAGAAACGATGCGCATGCAGGCATGGCTGTCTGAAGACTTGTTTATTCATAATAAAGGATTTTTAGCGCAACGGGGACACAACACAAGAAAGACGACAACATGGGCGCCTACTCCAACTGTTTAATCAAGCCACAGCATACGAAATATATAGCCCTCCCAGCGCATGCGCACGCGTACAAGGCACCGAGATACACCATGCATCATTCTTATCACAGTAGGCGCGACAAAAAGTTTTGCTAAGCTTGATATAGAAAAACAGAAGTGTCACTAACACAGCTCGTTTATTAGCTCGTTTTTTTTGTTTATACAAAAATATAAATCTTTATATATATATGTATGAGTATAACAAAACTTTCCTAGCTTCCGTGCCGAGCAATGTTTCTATAAAGCCACACCTACACAAGTAGGTAACCGAGAAAAATGTATAAAGTATTTTAGCGACTATGTCTCTCTAGCGTGTTCATGAAACATGCATTCCTGACGTTAAAAAAAAAACTGAACTAAGAAGCATATGTTTGTTCACAGTTCTGTGTGAGCAACTGCATACAAGTTCTAGCAAAAGTAGAAGGAAACAATAGCAAAACTGCTGGGCTGCGTCATATGACGGTTCCTGGTTCGAGCTATGTGGAGTTAGAAATTGAAGGCTACGAGTATGGAGCGCTGTTTCTTTTTCAGGGCTGTGTCACCCACGACAATGTTGGCCTGTGGAGTGAATACATCCCGCAGCCCTCTTGAGATCTGTTTGAAAGACGACACACAGCGCGAATATTTATCGCCTCATAGGCCGGCCACTGATTACTCGCTCAGAAAGCATTGCACAATAAGCGTGCAAAAGTTCTACCATTCTAGCCACTCGTAATATTTATGCATGCTGATAACACGGCCAGAAAGCCGTGCCCAACAGAAATGACCGTATCTCAGTAACACTGCACGTATCTCGACAACAGGCGCGATCCGCCAGATAGCGCTTCTAAAGCGGTTTCCGGTGGTTTTTGTGGTCTCTCCATGGTTCCTCACGCCTACAGCTCCTGCTTACCTACAGCGCGCATAGTGCTTTCCAACGCGCTGGGCTTAGAAATGATGTCAATACTCGTCCAGAGTTACTGCCGTACCAAAGAACGATATAGCAAGCCTTCAATGCGCTGCAGTCTTTGATTAATGCTGAAGCATTTCCAGGCTATGTCGGGGAGGTCGTGTCGATAAAACGTGACCGCTGCAGTTTTGACGTTCTCTGAAGAGGAAGCGACAAACGTATGGTTGCAATCGATAGGGGATGTTGCGAGGATAGACCGCAAAAAAATTGCCGATAGGACGAATACTTAATTATTTAGAGCCAAAATTTCGAAAAAACGTCGAAATCACGCGGACGTCGATGTAGTGAGTGGACGGGAAAATGGCCGTGGACAGCAAAATAGCGGGACCATAGGCAAAAAAGTAAAAATAAAGTTGGAAATACACTAAGATATATTTTATGAGTGATAATTAATCGAACAAAAAGTTTCATTGACATAAAGTAATTGGTTAATTATCAGCAAAAACCATTGGACGGTTGAATAGGCTTGACAGGGATATAGTCAGTTAGCGGAGAAGCAAAGAAACCAGGGCACCAGATTTCAAAAACCGAAATGGTTGATTGAAGAAAAACAAGGTATAATTAGAGTAAACGAATCGATATTTATTTAAAGCATAGGACAATTACGCAAATTCAGTAGGTAAATAAATTACCAAACATAAAGGAAATGATCAACAGAGACGACGAGTGCCGAGGAGGCGTCAATGCTTGCGCATTCTCCCAATGCGGGTCGCTGCAGTCATCTTTCATTTTAATATCTGGTCATGATAGCCATGCAAAAACGCACTTCTTATCTGCCTTTTTCGTTAGCGCCCATAGACCTACGTCATCGTTGCTAGTCGTTCCAAAGGAATCGTGGGGAAAGCGCACGCGTATGGCGTCTCAGATCCTTGAAGTTAAAAATGCCAGACTGTGCCCTGAGAAGAGGATATCGGCGGATGCTGTCCCCACTGTCTTGCGTCTGGGATTGACCACGCGTCCTGAACTTCTTGCGCAGCGGCATGAGAGCTGGCTTGGGGTATTTGCTCGCGGTGCGTCAAGCAGTGCTTCTCGTAGTCGTCTACGTGCGAAAACGTCTGGTGGCAGTGAGGACATCAAAGCGATGGACATCAATGAGGTGACGCCTCAGGTGGGTACTTTGGGTGAAGCACCGTCCACATTCGGGGCATTTGTACGGCTTCTCACCCGTGTGGACACGCTGGTGTTCTGTGAGACCCGAACGACTCGAGAAGCGCTTGCTGCAAACGTCACACTCGAAAGGACGCTCGCCCGTGTGGGTCCGCTCGTGTCTGGTGACCCTAGATCTGTTTGAGAATAGATGAAAAAAGGAGGGCGCTCTAAGCAAGACAATGCCGGCTCAGAGGACGAAGATTGAAATAACCATTGCGTCATAAAAAAGAACATGCGGCCGTTAGCAGTCTACAGCATGCACTGCAATGAGTCAGCATAGAGAAGCTTCGATGAGCGTTTAAAACTCAAATCTTTCTGTTTGCATTGGATCTGAGACAAATAAAGAGTATCAAGCCAGACCAATTGTATTCTTCATGCATGTGTTGGTTGTTGGATACATCAGAACTAGGCCGCGAGCATAGGTCCATTTCCTGACGCAGGACTTCATAGCAACGGGAAAGGAAAACATTTGTGCTCTTGTCGCAGAATCCGCCGATTAGCTTCTATGCTCAACGAAGCTGGTGGTCCCATTCTGTGTCGCAGCTGAACCTTAGGGCGCTGCTTCCGTAACGAACTGCACCATTTACATCACGCCGAATCGAACAAAACCCGCTTCCGTGCTCCTACGTTTCTGCCGTATAAACGCCATGGCAAGCAATTCGGCGTTCTCAGGGAAGACGGCAGGCATGGCTGCTCCGCCGTTGAGGGTGACGACATGCGTCCTGTTCTAACTGCGTATTTGCCTGCTTGAATGACCGGAGTACAAAGGTTATTGCATGCCGCGGCGGCTGAATTTCGATGACGGCGAAATTCTAGAGGCCCGTGTGCTGTGCGATGTCAGTGCACGTTGAAAAACCCCAGGTGGTCGAAATTTCCGGAGCCCTTCACTACGGAATCTCTCATAGCCTGAGTTTCTTCGGGGCGTTAAACCCTAATAAACCAAACCAACCAGCTTCCTATGTTTAGAGGAACGAAATGATTGAAAATGAGTCTTTTTAGGGTGTCTACATATGTACCGCCGTCAGCACGCTTAACAGAACGCTCGATTGCGCGTCCTCCGCTGATATTATAGCCCCTCAGCGCTGGGCGCTGAGTCCGAGACAATGCTGCACGGTGTGTTTGCGGCAATTGGAGTCAGCTCGTGCCCTGCTTAGGCGCGGCGGCCGACGCCCAGCGTCGCTAAAGTTAGTCAGTGCAATGCACGCGCTCGAGCGTTCGCGTTAAACATCCTGACGGCGGTATCTGTGTGACCAATGGGTGCCAAAAATTTCTCGATGTTCGCTTCGGTCTAACGCTACCACTGCTGTCGACCGCTACTAAAACAATTGCGAAGCATATAGCGTGGTCAAACGTCGGGCTTACCTGTCATTGCTGGAGTACTCGCATTTGCTGCACTGGTGCCTTTTCCTCTGGGGATGTTTTTTCTGAAAGTGCTCTTCAAAAAGATGTCGCGTAGTGAACTGGTCGCCGCATGTGTTGCAGGAGAAAACCGTGGGTGAAGCGGACGATCTGTTGCTATCGTCAGTAAGCGTATCGAGGACCGATTGAACGTCTTTCTGGCTGAGAACAGGTAAGGGCCATTCCATCGCAGCCTGCGCTGTTAACCGTCAGTCATCAAAGGCTCAGGATGTACAGGACAAGAGACGCATTCGTCCGGATCGTTCCTGTTCTTATACTTTCCGGTGTAGCTTGTATCAGGTTCTACCAAAACCGGAGACGTGTGCTAGAAAAAAAGAAGACCACATATTCGAGGTGCTCTGTCATATCTGTATAGTATTCTGTTTGTCACTGCCGTCTTTGCCACTGAGTCAAATATCGTTGTCCGCATGAACTGTTTCCGATTATGCTATCGTGTCTAGGCGCTCCGAGGTACAATGTAAGAAAGTGATAGAAATTCTGCTAGCACAATGCTTGATCTTTTACCTGCACATATCAGTTAAATGATGACTGTGTGAGGTGATTCAGGCGACCAAGACGGCTGGCTCTTTTGATGTGCCAGATTACCGACATACGGGCCTAGAAATGCTCAGGAATATTTGCCCTCAGTTTCCAAGCAAGTCGATAACTTTAGAAGCAGTCATTGCGGTAGTAAATCTCTGGGACGTGAACACTGTGGAGCAAGCAGGCAGAATTACAAGGAGATACTGTGGAAATACTCCTATGGGACCTAAGGGATCCATAGGCTCTTCGACACCTGCACACTGTGCGATATAGGCTTTCTGCCGCTTTATGAATGCATTACGTACCTACAATTTTATCATCGCCCCTTGAGGACATAGACCAAAGTAAGAAATTAGCCACTGATCCTATATTGCAAAGCTAATGTCTGTAAAAAACGACTGATCTTAGAGATCAGTTGAATAACCACGAACAACATCACTTTAAATTTCTGTTTATTCCCCTTCTTTCGATCTTGCTAACAAGGTCGTAGGAATATTTGATCGTGATATGCAAGGAATGGTTTTGGTTTTTTTCTGCAATCTCTACGCAAACATCGCCAAGGAATGAATTTAGTCCCTCATAGCCTGAGTCGCTTTGTGACGTTAAACCCCGCAAACGAACAAATTTTAATAATGAATTGAGCTTTGGCACGTGGCTAGGTTACCGCACAGGCTGACGGCTGACAATGGCTGACGGAAAGCCCGAAAAATTTACTGCGCTAACCAGTGGCCGGCTGCAAACTGCAGAAACAATTGGGCGGCGATGATAGCAGCCAGCGCGAACGGCGGACGCCGACGATAAGAATCCCGGTTGCTCTCGACAGCGTTCAGTTTAATGACAGTAACGAAATATCGAGATCAAAGATAGGCGCTCATCTCGAACGAAAAAATGATAAGGACACGTACTTCTCGCGATAAAGAGAGAACTTAAGCTAAGAAACAAAACATGCAGCGTGAGCCCACAGTATGTGGCCATGGACGTTTCAGGGCGATAGCTGTACTTGATACAAAAACCTATCTCTGGGATGTGCGTATGTTTGACCTAGGTGTGACCTTGCAAAGCCGCTTAGCAACAGCCTTTGGCACGGACGACCGCCGAAATTTGACCTCGGCCGATTTGTACCAAAAGCGATGTCCAACCATATTTGACCGTGCCCTACACGATGGTCACCTCCAGATATGGCCTTGGTCATTTCGAAAAATTTACGCCGGGTCACCCCCAAAATTTATCACGGCCAATGTGGAGAATTGGTGTCCAATCATTAATGTCTGTGTCGCTCAATTTTGTCGAGCTCCATATTTGGCATGGTCTGTTGCCAAAATTTGACTTCAAGATTTGGGAACGGTTTCGGACTATAATAACCAAGTTAAAACCCGATAGTACGTGGTAGTCTACCAAAGGTGCACCATGGTGGCTTGTCCTTGGAACCTTGACCTTCATCTTTCGCCTTAAATGACTTTAATCGAGGTGGCTCTACTCTCAAGTCATCTGACGCGACATCAACGTATGGCGGATTTGAAAACTAGCCATGCTTTCCTCATTAGCTACGGAAGGAGTCGGAACCGTCCAGCCATGCCAGTGCTTATTGCTCGACCTTTCAGTATAACCGTGCTTAAACCATGCCTAACATTCTTTTCCTATAGCATTCACTCCGCGGTGTGCTAATGCACCTGCGGTGTATACATTTTTCTTTGAAAAAGAAAAAAGACATTCAGGCGGCTACATTAATAGGTGGAAAGGTCGACATTGCATGGCCTTTCCTCTATCTTGGTAGTCCGATGTCCAGAACTCTTGCGCAAATATTTCGGACAAATACTGTTATGAACTGTTATGGAAATATTGAAGGTAATGGTCCATTCTTCCGTTTCGCAGCAAAATCTCTCTCCTAAAGTTTTTCTGTCGCTCGCATCGAGTGATTAAAGCGGTCATAAGAACCAATGAGGAACGTTTTTGACCATAGCACAAAGGTTAATAGCCAAAAAGTGCAGGGCTGCGAAGGGAAGGTCTGCGAATACATTGTTTTTTTTTAGTGAGCTCTTACAATGTCTCTTTCTTACAAATCTGTTTCCCGTTTGAAAATACTTCAGTCTAGATTTTGTGGGCATGCTTGCCGCGGTGTGAAGGTTCTAAGCGTGCTGGAGATTGTTTTTTGCGGTACGGTATACAGCACTCGTACAAAAAAAAATGTCTACACCTTCATCGCAGAATCTCTATATATATGCGAGTGGTGTACATAGTGTCTCTTTTAGGCTTCTATATGCCTGAAAAGGCAGTTTTATGTGGTTTTTAGTTATTTTCATAATATTGTTTCGGGAAAGAATATATTTACAGATATTTACAGATAGAAAAGAGTAGCTGCGTGCGGCACCGAGAAAACAGTCAGAAGTTCGTTGTCGTCTTCGTCTCCTCCCACTCGTTCCATCACTCACTGCCGTCGTCTTCTATCCGCTTCAGGATCCCCGGCTGCTGAAACACTGTCTCGGCGTTAGCGTGGCGGCGTATGAGCGCCGTGATAAGGTTTAAGGCGGCAGACGTGGACGAGGTGGGTGGTGGGGCCAGAGGAGGATGGCGAGGACGCAAGGGGAACAATCTCATAGTTTACGTCGGTGCCAAGGCGCACCACACGGTAAGGGCCACGGTAGTGAGAAAGAAGCTTCTCGGAGAGACCGACGCTGCGAGATGGCGTCCAGAGAAGGATGATTGATCCTCGGTTATATTCGACTGCCCGGTGCCGGCGGTCGTAGACGGACTTTTAGGAAGCTTGAGTGGCACAGAGCCGGCTACCGGCTATTTGGCGCGCCAGCGTGGCCTGGTTGATGGCGTCCCGAGTGTAAGCAGTCGTGGGGACTGAAGAAGGCGGCATTAGTGTGTTCAAAGGCATGGTGGGATGCCTAGCAAACAAAAGGTAGAAAGGAAAATAGCCTGTTCTGTCATGAAGTGAAGAGATATATGCAAACGTCACATAAGTCAAGACTGCGTCCCAATCTCGGTCATCTGGCGATACGTACTATCGGGGACAAAAGTGGTATACTCCACGCGGCGGGAGCCGGAGCAACGAAAAACTGCATTGCAACGCCGTCTACAGGCAGCATCTCGAACCCAGATAGCCAATCTGTGGCCTATATTATCAGCAGGGATGTCGTTTGGCTCGTTTCACTGTTGCCTGCTTTCGCTCGCCAAAATGCCGAGCGGCGCCGCAGCAGTAGCAATCTGGTGGCGCTCTTTTCTTTTTGTGTCTTCTTTTTTTCCACGCGCGTTCCAGATAACGCTTGAGAGCCGGCGCGCGCACCGTCATGATGCGATGAAATGCCCCCGCGCGCGTGGCTAACTTGTAGTGGAAGCAGCGTATATTTAGAACGATATTCGCAACGGACGACAATGAGTGTTACGATTACTATCTCGCCGCGAACGTAATTACCACTGTACGAAATTAACATTTATAACCACGCAGAAGCCTCTCTGCTGTGTTCGCTTTCGCACTCGGTTAAAATGGCACCCATGGTACCAGTGAACCACAGATGGATGATTGTGGAGCTCAGTAAAGAAGGTATGTCACAACCAACAATTTGTCGTCTGACTGGAAGAAGTCGTAAAGCTGTCGGCCGAATTGTAAGGGCATACAGGGACGAAGAAGGAAGATTGCATGATGCCGAGCGTACCCGACGGCCAAGATCGAGCAACGTCAAGACGGATCGCCTGATTGTCGCGGCTGCGGTGGCAGATCCATTCATCAATGCGAGAGAAATACGCGGCGAGCTAAATCTGAAAATCTCCAGCCGTAGAATTCGACGAAGGGTGAGAGAGGCAGGACTCAGCAGCTGCGTGGCTGCGCAGAAGCCACGTTTGACAGACTCGCAAAGGCGCCAACGATTAGAGTTTGCGCGTGATGTGCACGACTGGGCCTTGGAGGACTGGAATAAAGCCGTGTTCACAGTGAGTGCACTTTTTCTACCAGATTGGACCAGAAGCCACGTGTGTGGCGCCCCGTAAGCTGCAGGTATCCAACGAATTTTTTGTCATTTTTTTAACTGCGGGATGACGCAAGATGTGATCAAAAGCTAACAAAATCTCATTATTGTTCAGCATTTTTAATCATTTGCGGCGTAGGTCATATCTGCCGTCTGAATGTCAGATTTTGATCATTTGAGAGTATTTTAATGAATTACAAACCTATATAGGCTGACTTTTTTGCAGAGAGAGGTCCATTATTTCAAGCGAGTTTGCCATATTTTTGTGTAAATTCGTATTAAAATGCTCTGGCGTTCTTCGCAAGCGCCTCGCACGCTAATATTTTACGGCACATCGGCAGAACATGTCCATTCGAGAGGTGCTCATTCTCCGCAAACATATGAGACAACGAAAAACATGAAAAGATGATGTATAATGGACCTATACAGTGAAGTATCACTTTGAGAAATTGTCGTGTCCGGTCGCTGTGTTCAATGCAGCGAAAGACGCACACGGTACTTTTAAGACTTTGTTTATTTAAAGCTGATGAGGGTGCGACCAGCGTCGACCGAGGCAGGAGCCGAACTGGCCGCCCGAAGAAGGAGGGAGCGGAGAAGCGTCCACAGGAGGGAGTGGCTTCCCAAAACAGGAGGAGGATGCGGGGGCGCACCATGGGGGGAATCTGGCGACAGCGTGCGACGAGGGGCAAGGGGTCGTTAGGACGGAGCACTGCAGGGGTAACACACACAAAAGCAATAAGGGGACACAACACTTCCTTCCCCCTTAGAAAGTTGCCTGGTATCGTGCAGGGGGTCGGCGCTCACGCGTGGAGGCGCGCTGGCTTTGTGCGCTCGGGGGAGAAACACTTGTAGGCTGGCTGTTGTTCGCTGTGTCTCCTACGTCTGTCCTGGGCGAAGTCTCTTCTTCCGGGGAGAGGTGCCAGGCTATGTGGGAAGATGGTGCACGTGTTCTCTCCGCTGGCGGACAGCTCTCAGACGGCGTCGTAAATCTACGCAGCTGGTTGAGATGTTGGCGTGCTACTGTGCCATGTATGTTGACGAGTCAAGAGCGCAGGCCTATGCGTCTGACAATTGTAGCTTCCTCCCAGCGTGGCTTTTTCAGAAACTGTCGGGCGAGGACGCGCTGCCCCTCATTAAGCGTGCCGCAGCGCGGAATTGCTTTTTCTTCCCGGAACGTCTCTGCCTTTGGCTCGGGGAGGATGGCTGTGAGCTGGGTTCGCATTTCACGCTCGAACATCATTTTCGAGGGGGTCTCGCCTCTTGTGCTCTGAACCGTCGTGTGCTGCTTGAATAGAAAGCGCTCAAGGCGGCGCTGCAGCGAGCCTGTCTGATCTCTTTCAAGGGCGCGTTTTAGCTCGGCTACGTAGCGCTCGGCTTGTCCGTTTGTCGCTGGGTGGTAGGGGGCCGATGTAACTGAGGAGATCCCGTTGTCGCGATAAAACTTGAGAATCTCCGCAGACACAAACGGTGTTCCATTGTCCGATACTACCTTGCGTGGCAGGCCGAACGTTGCAAATAGTGATCGGAGGTTGTCAATGACTGCTGCCGAAGTCGTCTGTCCCATTTGCCTTATCTCAAGCCACTTTGTGTAGGCGTCTACGACCACAAGGAAAGTGCAGCCCTCAATTGGTCCTGCAAAATCAATGTGCAATGTATGCCAGGGTGTGTCTGGCTTTTCCCATTCTGGGACAGGAGCTTTCGGCGGGGCGCTCCGGCTGCTCTGGCAAGGCTTGCATTCTCGCACCACTGTTTCGATGTCGTTGTCAATGCCAGGCCACCACATGTACCTTCTGGCACACTTTTTCATTGCAACGATGCCCCGATGTCCGGCGTGGATGAGAGACATAGCTTGTGCGCGTAGTTCTCTCGGAATCACAACTCGGGACCCAAATATGATACAGCCGCGATGGGTGCTCAACTCTGTAGCTCGCCTGCGGTAAGCGTCGAAGTTGTCCCCTTTGAGTTTGTGCACGTTGCCTTGTTGAATAGCTGTGTAAACTAGCCGGAGGGCTGCGCACTTCTGCGTAGATGCTGCAACTGTGCCTGCTGTAAGCGGAGGTTCTGGCAGTGCTTCGAACATCAGAACGTCTCCTGGTGGAAATGGTTCGTCAACAGTTGCGTCTAGTGGCAGACGGCTTAGCGCATCGGCGTTTTGATGTTTACTCCCATTGCGGTAGACCAGAGCGTAGTCGTACGCTGAGAGTTTGATGCACCAACGTGTCATTCGCGGAGACAAAGTTGGTGGCATAGGCCTTTGTGGTCCCAGAATGCCCAATAGCGGTCGGTGATCGGTTATAAAGGTCACCTTTCGGCCGGCAATGTACTGGTGAAAATGTGTCGCCGCGTAGACGATGGCTAGCCCTTCTTTGTCAAGTTGCGCGTAGTTGCGTTCTGCTTGCGACAACGTACGTGAGGCGATGGCGATGGGAGCTTCCCTTCCTTGCTCGTCAGTTTGCGATAGAACCGCGCCGACTCCGTACGGTGATGCGTCGCAAGCCAAAAGCAGAGGCTTCCTTTCGTCGTAGTGGCGGAGGACTGTACATCTTCGAATGAGGTCTTTCAGGGCATCGAATGACTGCTGATGGCGTGGCGACCATGTCCATGTCACATCTTTCCGAAGGAGTTGGTATAAGTCGTTGGCCACGGTAGCTCTTTGTTTCAAGAACCGGTCGTAGAACGTCAAGAGTCCGAGAAAAGCCTGTAGCTCCTGCTTGTTTGTTGGAGCTCGTGCTTCTGTGATCGCTCGCACTTTGTCCTCGGTAGGGTGAATGCCTTCTGCATCAATTCTGTGTCCCAGAAATTGCACCTCTGGCACCGCAAAACAGCATTTCGCTTTGCTTATGCGCAAATTTGCGTTTGCTAGCCTTTCGAGAACGAGCTCTAGGCGCACTGCATGCTCTTCAGTGGAAGTGCCACTGATGATGACATCATCAAGGTAGACACAAACTCCTGGGAGGCCCTGAAGCACTGTCTCCATGAATTTTTGAAATATGGCCGGGGCTGCAGCTACGCCAAAAGGCAGTCGCTTGACTTTGTACAAGCCTTTCAGTGTATTAATTGCCAATAATTCAGCAGTTGATTCGCTCACCTTCAGCTGCTGATACGCCTGGGTGAGGTCCAATGTGCTGAAGACTCTTGCGCCACGCAGTACGCTGAATACTTCTTCAGGTGTCGGTAGCGGGTAAGAGGACGCTTTAGTCGCAAGATTGACGGTGCTCCGGTAGTCTCCGCAGAGGCGTATGGTTCCGTTCTTCTTGCGAACTACGACAAGTGGTGTGGCCCATTCTGAATGCTGCGTCGGCTCGATGACACCTTGCTGCTCCAGTTTGTCCAACTCTTTTTCAACTGAATCGCGGAGAGCAAACGGCACCGGCCTGGCCTTCAGAAATTTGGGTTGCGCGTTGTCCAACAACTCCAGTGTGACCGGGGGCCTTTCGTTTCCTGGAATCTCTTCCGAGAATACTCTTTCGTATTTCTCCTGCAGTTGCTCAACCATGTTCTGGCTCGGCGTCTGGTGTATGCCGCATATCATCACGCCTAGTGGAGAAAACCAATTTCTCCCTAGAAGGCTTGATCCTGTGCCCTTCACAACAAGCAGAGGTAGCGTATGGGTCTGGCCGTTGTAGTTTACCTGCACGTTGGCAGAGCCCAATAGTGGCAGATTCTGTCCTGACCACGTTCGCAGGTGCGTGTCGTCTTGTTGCAGGGCTGGTGCGTCAGATGGCCATGAAGTTCGGAACGTGTCCTCACTGATCAGAGTACAGGCTGCGCCGGAGTCCACCTCGAACTTAATCAGCTGGTGATGTACGCTTACTTCTGTAAAAATCTTCGGTCGCGTGCCGAGATTCATGGTGTTCAGGTCGTACAACACAGATGGTGTTGCTGATGTTGTTCCATGGAGATCAGATAGCGGCGTATTCTCTGAGGCGTTGACGCTGTGATTAGGCTGGGAAGGTGACTTTATCTTGGCAAGTATCCGTTTCGTAATGCATGCTCTTTCGATATGCCCTCGCTTGTGGCAAAAAATACACGTGGCTGACTGGAATCGACATCCCTGGGGGTTGTGTTGGTCGTCACACCGCCAGCAGCGTTGTGCCTTTTTGACCGATTTTACAACAACAGAAGGCTTGCGCACCTGGTTGCTTGTCTGGTGTACCGGCTCGGTGTTCCGGCGAATCCCTCTCTGCTGGTGACCGGCGCTTTCCGCTCGAACGGCGATGTCGTAAGCTTTGCTGAATGTGAGGTCCTTCTCAGCGAACAGGCGCTGCTGCAGTGACTCGTCACTCAGTCCGCACACAAATCTGTCGCGTAACATCACGTCCAAGGGAAGCATGGTGGTGTTAGCAGAAGAAGCTGCGTCCATTTCCTGCCCGGTAGCTGTTGTTGACAGCGTTCCAAAATTGCAGTCGGCAGCGAGCTTCTTGAGCGCTGCTACGTAGGCGCTCACTGTTTCTCCTTCCAGTTGATCTCGTCGTTGGAAGCGAGCCCGGCTGTAGACCTCGGATGGCCTTGGGTCGTAGTGCTTTTGCAGCGCTTTTACGATGTCGTCGTAAGACACTGCCGCTGGTGTGCTTGGCTGAATAAAGGCGCAGACAGTGTCGTAGGTCTGCTCCCCGCACAGCGTCAGCAGGTTGGCCCTCTTCAAGGCTGGGTCTGTGATGTTGGTAGCTTCAAAGTAGAACTGAAGGCGTCCAACCCACGATGACCATGATGAGCCGTTGAATCCTGGTATCTGATTGGAAAACCCTCGCGTAGCCATGGCTTGTCAATAGCGTTGCGTAGCGCGGGTCGAATCCACTTTCTCGTCGCCACTGTCGTGTCCGGTCACTGTGTTCAATGCAGCGAAAGACGCACACGGTACTTTTAAGACTTTGTTTATTTAAAGCTGATGAGGGTGCGACCAGCGTCGACCGAGGCAGGAGCCGAACTGGCCGCCCGAAGAAGGAGGGAGCGGAGAAGCGTCCACAGGAGGGAGTGGCTTCCCAAAACAGGAGGAGGATGCGGGGGCGCACCATGGGGGGCATCTGGCGACAGCGTGCGACGAGGGGCAAGTGGTCGTTAGGACGGAGCACTGCAGGGGTAACACACACACAAAAGCAATAAGGGGACACAACAGAAATCAACTGCCAAAATTCGCACAGCTAATGATAGCTTAGCCATTAATGCTTTGAACTCCTGTAATGTCTTCATTGGTTCGCTTTCTGGAATTCTCGATGTATTTTCTCGGAAGACATGTTTCTCCTCAATATCATGATTTGATTAATAAGTGTGTTAACTGCGCAAGCCGATATTTTCATCTACTGTTCAGGGAAGCACAAAACTCCGCAGCCATACTATAATAAGGAGGAGACCTTGAACCCGGACATTTTGAAAGATAATGTATGGCACAACTAAATTTTGTTAACTGCCTAGTTTCAGAATTGCAGCGCGTCTCGTTTCACGCCAGACAGTACCTGCATGCTTGCTGAAATGACGCATTCTTAAACGCAAGTAGCACGCTAAAGCTTCTGAAAATGTTCGCTGAGGTGATAGTTACACCGCAGGGAAATTCATTCAGCTGAGACACTCTTTCTTCGTTTAAAACTCCGTTCGGCATGCGGTTCCAAAAGCTTCAGGAATCCGTTATGTTACTCACCATACAATTTTAAAAAAGTACTATCATTCTTTGTTTTTCATTTTTTAGCAGGTATTTACCACCGTGGATACGCGACGTCCTCTCAAGCGGGCGCTGCGCAGTCAGCGTGTGGGGCGCAATAACAAAAAACAGATTGGGCCTACTCGTGAGGATTGAGGGACGCTTTGTGGCTGAAACGCACTGCACGATACTGCGTGATACGCTTCTCCCATATATGCTGGAAGGACCATTTGAAGATGGTTGCTTTTTGCTGCAGCATGACAGGAGAGCGCGCTCAGTTACCAAACTGCTCGAGGAATTGTGCATTAGGACGCAGGAATGGCCGCCTGTGGGTGCCGACCTTAACCCAATTGAGAACGTTCGGGGCATCATGAAGACTCGTTTGGCGGCACGCCACCTCGGAAACTCAAGCGCCGATGACCTGTGGAACGTTATCAGGAGAGAGTGGGAGGAACTGCGGGCCCGAACAAACCTTGTCCCCGCCCTCTACGGGTCAATGCCGACACGTGCATCAAGAGTCATCCAAGTTGAAGTAAATTTTTCAAAGTATTAATATTCGCTTTGACAGGAACAAAGGTTGTAAATTATGAAGATTTATTTTTCAGTGTGAAAAAATTCATTCACTCTCATTATTAAATAAGAGTTTGGGAAATCAACGAGCCTCTTTATTGAGCACGGAAATTATTTCCTCCATTTACGCCAGGCGGCTAGAACCAAGTTGCTTCTGTCTGAAAGTGTGTTCTGTCATGAATAATGAGAAAAATACGCAACTAACATCGAAGGAAGTATATGAGTGCCGTTATCAAAATTCATTTTAGTGGAACTGTATTTTAGACTTCTGTAAACAGAAGTGTAAAATCAAAAGGGACGACGTTGGAAGCATTTCTGCGACAAGTTGGGTACGCGCGCACGACCATATTGGCGGCGATATTTAGGTTAGCACACTGCTGACTCTGTCGACTGCCTTGCGATTTCGTCCAGTGAGATGACAAACGATCCGTTGTGACATTCCATGTTTACTAAGCTCGACAATCATCCATCTGTGGTTCACTGGTACCATGGGTGCCATTTTAAACGAGTGCGAAAGCGAACACAGCAGAGAGGCTTCTGCGTGGTTATAAATGTTAATTTCGTCCAGTGGTAAGTTCGCGGCGAGATGGTAATCGTAACACTCATTGTCGTCCGTTGCGAATATCGTTCTAAAAATACGCTGCTTCCACTACAAGTTAGCCACGCGCGCGGGGGCATTTCATCGCATCATGACGGTGCGCGCGCCAGCTCTCAAGCCTTATCTGGAACGCGCGTGGAAAAAAAGAAGACACAAAAAGAAAAGAGCGCCACCAGATTGCTACTGCTGCGGCGCCGCTCGGCATTTTGGCGAGCGAAAGCAGGCAACAGTGAAACGAGCCAAACGACATCCCTGCTGATAATATAGGCCACAGATTGGCTGTCTGGGTCCGAGATACCGCCTGTAGACGGCGTTGCAATGCAGTTTTTCGTTGCTCCGGCTCCGGCCGCGTGGAGTATACCACTTTTGTCCCCCATAGTACATGGCTAACATGTCGGTGAGCGTGCGGTTGAACCTTTCCGTAAGCCCATTGGTGTGTGGGTGGTAAGCTGTCGCGAGCTGGTGCTGCATGTCACACGAACGAAGAATGTCATGAACTACTCTGGATAGAAAATAACGACCGCGGTCGTTGAGCAGTTGACGAGGGGCGCCATGGTGAAAGATGACGTTTTGTAGAAGAAAAATAGACCACATCGGTAGCGCAGCTGGTAGGCAAGGCACGCGTGATGGCGTACCGAGTCGTATGATTCGTATAATCAGTTGCGACAGCCATCCACTTGTTGTCGGAGAGGGGCGTCGGAAAAGGGCCAAGAAGGTCGAGTCCAAGACGGTGAAAAGGTTCCGGAGGTATGTCGATGGGTTGTAGAAGACCGAGAGACAAAGTGGAGGGCCTTTTCCGACGTTGACACAGGTCGCAAGCGGCCACGTAACGCTTGACGGAACAATACAGACCAGGCCAAAAGAAGCGGTGCCGCACCCGAGCGTACGTGCGGGACACGCCAAGGTGGCCGGCTGTCGGCAGATCGTGCAATTCTTCATGGACAGAAGAGCGTAGACGTTCGGGTATGACGAGCAGCAGCCGAGGACCATCGGAGCGTAGGTTGAGGCAGTACAAAATGCCATTCTGGAGCACATAGAGTTTCAGAGACGGAGATCGGTTTGCAGAACGGATGCCATAAAATATAGGTCGTAAAAATGAGTCGTGGCGCTGTTCCTTAGCAATATCGTTGAGATCTGAGATAGCTAAGAGGCATGGCAAGGTCTCAGCGTCTTCGAGGCCTGGTGGCTCCAAAGGGTATCGGGATGAACAGTCAGAGGCGTGGTGATGACGCCCTGTCTTGTACACGACGGAGTATGAATATTCTTGGAGGCGCAAAGCCCAGCTACCAAGGTGACCGGTGGGATCTTTTAGTGAAGACAGCCAACACAGAGCATGGTGATCAGTGACAACAGCGAATGAACGGCCGAACAGGTAGGGTCTGAATTTAGCTACTGCCCAGACAAGAGCGAAACACTCACGCTCAGTAATAGAGTAATTATGCTCTGCGGCGGAAAGTAGGCGGCTGGCATAAGCGATGACTCGATCTTGATCCTGTTTATGTTGGGCTAACACGGCGCCGATCCCATATCCGGAGGCGTCGGTGCGAACCTCTATGGGAGACGATGGGTCTAAATGGCCTAAGGTGGGCGGAGTGGTCAGAAAATGAACGAGGGATGAAAATGAGTTCTCTTGAGCAGGGCGCCAGATAAAGGGAGTGTCGCTCTTAAGATCGGTGAGAGGAGGAGCGATGCCGGCGAAATCTGATAAAACGGCGAAAATACGATCACAAGCCGATAAAGCTGCGCACATCTTTCGGCGACCTTGGAAGAGGTAAGTCCTTCAGGGCTTGAATTTTGACGGTATCTGGGAGTACACCAGAAGCGTCAACAAGGTGTCCAAGAATGGTGAGTTGTCGGCGACCGAACTTTCATTTCGATGAGTTCAGCTGGAGTCCAGCGTTGCGAAACACTGTCAGAATACTAGAGAGGCGTTCGAGGTGCGTGGCGAGAAAACCACAACATCGTCTAGGTAACAGAAGCAGGTAGACTACTTAAAGCCGGGAAGAAGGGAGTCCATTATTCGTTCACAGGTATAGTCGGCGCGTTACTGAGTCCGAACGGCATGACTTTAAACTGGTATAAGCCAGCAGGGGTCACGAAGGCGGTCTTTTCGTGGCCCTTTTCGTCAACGGCGATTTGCCAGCAGCCCGATCGAAGATCAATTGAAGAGAAATATTTGGCGCCGTGGAGGCAATCTAGTGCATCATCGATCCTCGGGAGAGAATATACGTCTTTTTTTGTGATGCGGTTGAGGTGCCGATAATCAACGCAGAAGCGCCAGCTGCCGTCCTTCTTTTTCACCAGGACGGCTGGTGAAGCCCAAGCGCTTGACGAGGGCTCGATGATGCCTTTTGCCAGCATCTCGTCCACCTTTTGATTAATGACGGTGCGTTCGGCGCTGGACACTCGGTACGGACTTCTGTGGAGAGGAGCGGCATCACCGGTGTTTATGCGATGCGTCACCACAGAGTTACGAGCCTAAACACGGGAATCAAAGTTGAAGATGTCGCGAAAAGATGTTAAGAGGCACGTAAGATCGTGAGCTTGCATCGGCGGTAGGTTTAGAAGCGATAATGTCGCTGTAGTCGTCCGTTGGTTGCTCTGTTGATGTTACCGCAGGCAACCGGCATTGATGAGTGGAAGGTAAGCAGCTGTCCACCACTCATATGACACATTCGGCAGCAGGGCACAGCATAGTGAGTGGGATGCCTTGCGAGAGCGGTTGGATGGACGAGCCAGAGCTCAGGACCGGAAGGTACGCTCGGTTTGCCGACATTGTAATGACAATGAGTGCAAGCGCAATGCTTCTAGTGAGGGTGACGTCAAGTCCCGGAGTGGCTACGTAGTGACCATCACGGACAGGGGGTAAAGATGAGAAAGAAATATAAGTTGCAGCTTGAGGCGGTAGGCGGACAAAGTCGACAGTATAAAGACGAGGGGTAACTGGGGACGGCGACTCAGCGGAAAGAGGAAGGTCAAGCTGAACAACAATAGTGGCGCAGTTGATGAGGGCGGAATGCTCACGGGAAGTGGAGGCCAAGGATGACTTCACGAAGGCACTGGTCCAGAACAGAGAATAGAACGGATGTATGGCGGCCGGAGGCGTGCGCGCAGGGCTCTCACAGGAAGTCCATCGACATGAATGGTGAGCAAATTATGGTGTGCGGGAAGGGCTAAGCGAGGATTTTGGGACTGGGGCTGTACTGCAGCATCACCTCCAGGCACTGTAGGGATTAGTTTTACGCTTGCGAGCGTCCGTAGGGGCCAGGAGAGGAGCGACGGCGTTGGGGTGAACGCGGCTGTAGATGTAGGGGGTCTGGCGGCTGCCGCGGGAAATCTGGCCGTCGACTGTAACCCTGTGCTGGAGGGGGCGTGAAGTGGCTGGGCTGTTCGTCGTCGCGGTGAGAGCTTAGAGGACTGTATGTGCTACGACGGGACCAATATTTGCGACAGTGACGGAAGATGTGGCCAATGCGTTGGCAGAGGAAAGAAATGGGTGTGTCGTCGGTTGTCCGCCAGTCGTTAGGATTTCGTCGACGTGGAGGGAAGTACGAAGGTCGTCCAGGAGCAATCGCAGTGATTTCGGGTGGTGGTGAAGGCCGTGCGGGGCTGACGGGCTGGAGACCAAGGTTTGCAAGCTCTTGACGGACGACGGCTTGTACCAGAGAGATGGTGGGTAAGCGGTTGCCGCCATCACGTATATGGAGGGGTGCAGGGAACATAGCTTCGATTCCGCGTCGGATGATGCGAGTCACATTTTCTAGGGGCCCTGGAGTTTCCCGGTGTCGCAGGTCTTCACATGAGTAAGTAGGAGCTGTGTTGGGGAGGCTTGGGTACGGCTGGCTAATACGCCTGCTTTTGGCTTTTTCAAAGCGTCGACATTCCTTTTAACAATTCCGTCGACCGTAGTGCAGTTCTTGTATACGAGCAAGTTGAAGGCATCGTCGGCGATTCCCTTCAACACGTGGCCCACTTTGTCAGTTTCGGGCATGTTGATGTCAACTTTGTGGCAGAGGGCCAACACATCCTGAATGTATGAAACATAGGACTCTGTAGAAGTTTGAGATCGGAAGGCAAGGTCCTTCTTAGCGGCAAGCGTTCGGCCGAGTGGCCGTCGAAACAGCGCAGTTTCTGCTTGCACACGTCCCTGCTGGTCAGATCGTCTTCGTGTGTTTCATACTACTCGTATACCAGGGCAGTGTCTTTTAGATAGAAGATGGCATCTGCTAGCGTAGAGGCGGATCCTAGCGGTTGTAGGTACTCACGCGTTCGTACATGTGGACCCATTCGTCGATGTCAGCGTTGTCGGTGCCAGAAAATGTGCCGGGATCACGAGGGGGGGAGAAAGAACGAGTTATGGCAAGGCCGGTGCCGATGTTTCCTGAGAGGCGTCTTCGGGCATGATTAGCAAAGGCAACTGGCGGCCGCTGCGGAGGTCCGTCTTCAGTAGGCGTAGGGGAAATCCGCACCTCCACCAAATATGTTGCGGGGAAAAAATTTTCAAATAATTACAAATAGAAAGGAACAGCTGCGAGCGGCACCGAGAACATGGCCTGAACTTCGTTGTCGTCTTCGTCTTCTGCCACTCTTCATCGCTCATTGTCGTGGTCGTCTGCCCGCTTCAATACTGACAATAAAAGGCCTTGAAATATTAAATACTGCTCTCCTTTCTTTTCAGTGTGTCAAACAGCACTATAAAAAACTAATTATTTATTATATATCTCAAGCGTGTTACATGATTTAGAATGGCTCTTCTAATTTCAAGTCGGATTTCGTTTGTTTAGAGGCTGACTGTGGCAGACGTCCTGAATGCACCGCACGAGAGGAGCAGGCCTGAGTTATGTACTAGATCTCATTTTTTTGCAGTTACGACGGTCTTGCCGAGCCAGGCACAACACATCCATAATATGAGGAACGCACCTAAGAGCGATAAGTGTGCAGAAGGCATAGTATGCCAGACCCCATGTGTTTACTTGAGAGCTCTTTAAGTGCATTTAGATATTGAGATAACCGGCTTTTTACTAACGTCCCTGGATATATTCATGACATAAAGAAAAACCGAGAAGCAACTCGTACAATTTAATGGCGCATTTAACAACGTACATCCAAACCATTGTTTCACGCCCACCTTCTTTATCAATAAAATTAACTTACTCCCTAATTTCAGTAGAAGAGGGCAGCCAAAAAAAAAAAACGTCCACATGAACCGACTGACAGGCAGCAGTACCTCCATTTCAATAGTTGTCACCGAGTCAGTGCAAAATTTCAACTAGACATGCCCAGGTCTGCAAACTTAAACGCATCTGCTTCCGCTCCAAAAGTTTTGATGGAAATGATAATTGCAAGCGTGATATTTTGAGAAACAAATTTCACACCGCCCTCAATTATGCATGATGCCATTGCAAATGGAGAAGTGACAAACTGTAGCGAAATATTTCAGGAACCGCAGACGAATCACAAATGAACGAATTTCAATAAAATATTAACGAAACAGTGGAACATCAATGAATACTGACACAAACTTTCCAAAATTATCAAAATGGTCCTTCGTGTAACCTACAGACGACCAAGATATACTAAAGTGCGCAGTCCAGTCTACAGGCAGTAACTCAACGCCTGAAGGTTACGCGCATTGCGGAAAAAGCTGACAAAAGGCCTGCAAGCACATACAAATGGCAACACTGCCTCAAGGCACACATTCTAATTTCAAACATTTCATTCGAAAAAACATAACCTGTGACTCCAAAAACCTATTGCACATACTCCACTGTGGCCAGTGTGAAATGCTATGCATATCACAGACCGACAATTACATCACAATTGGATTCAAAAACTACTGCCCGCATTCCGTACCTTTCTCGGAACACAGTCGCCAAAGACATCATCAGTCTCAGAAACTAATTTTGACAGTACAACAAAACGCCTTCCCTAGCCCTACTGAATAAGAAAATGATAGTGTTATTTTATTTTAAATTTAATTCTTAGCATGCTGGCATAAAGAATCCCAAAAATCTTTCCCCACCTCAGAGGTCAGAGACTGGTTAAACTGCTTCCTCTAAACCTTCGCTTCCCTCTCAGCCGCTCGCAAAGGGACGATGGGTGCCCTAGGAAAAGAAAAAATGAAATGTCCTCCTGGAGCATGCAAGCCGTCGGACAACATGGAATGATGTTAGCACTGGGTACATAAATATCTTTTTGCACAAGTTCCGATTACAAAAGCACTCGCAACTGTAGGAGATAGTGGTTATGATTACAGTTTTGTTTACTAAATGTTAGTTTTCGCCCACAGCTAAATACGAGGCATTGTTCCACACCTTTGTGCACTTGCTGGCAAAGATATTCTTAGTATAATATCTAAATCAATATTGCCGGGAGCATGCAGTGGTAATAGTGATTTCAAGGAGTAACAAGCGAGAGAGTGGTACATGGTCAACGAACGGAATCGTGCACAGTCGCTCTGTCGCTGTTGTCGTTGGTCTTGGGCTGATACGTTGCGGTCACATACGAGGTGTCATCAGAACCAGAAGTCAGGGCAGACGAAGAGGAGACAGCTCCGGGGGGCAGTAGCAAACGAAATCACTAGCGCCTGCGGCCGTAGGGTAGGGAATGAATCTTGAACCTGCAGCGGATAGTCATCCCCTCGTTCCTGTTGGCAGACAGTTCGGCTGCGTTTGCAGTACATCATCTTGCACCACACGAGGCAGCATATCACTACCACGCCACTGACGGTTAAGACCACCAACTTCACCGTCCCAACGCCCTCTGTGTGCTCGTCGAGGTTCCTCATGGCAGTCACTGTTTTCATGCCCTACTTCATGAATCGGGTTGCCAAAATCACCAAAACGGAGACAGGGGCGACATAGGAAGTCACTGAAAACGGATCATGGGACAATGCAGTAGTATGACTCGCACCTGTCGACTTCCTCCAGCGTCGGAAACAGTCTCATGGTCGACGGGCCACGGCCGTAGAAGCCGAACTGGTAGTTTACCCCGCAAACACAGTAGGCGGTGAAGAACGCATTGTGAACGGGAGCTGAATGCATCCGTGCTCAATCTTGAACGGTCTGTCGAACTATGCGAAGCGCCGCAAATAGAACCACTTTCCACTGCTAGGACGAACTCTGAATTTGGAAATTACGAACAGTACGTTACACGTGTATGTCCTTTCGCACACGACCCTGAACCTGGAGTTGTATCAATCGTAGTCACCTCTACTGTTGTAATCGTCTAAAGTGCACGTGTACAACGCTACCGGGCCGGTCACTCGCACTGCAACGTAGCCTTGAATTTCAGGACAACCTTGGAGCCAAAGAGCAGCGTTTTCATCCGGTAGCAAGCTGAAGTGGCCTCTATAAGCCGGTCATACAATATGATCGCGAGGAGCTAGGCTCCTCGTTTTTGAATACTTGTGCTTCGTGTATCGCGAATCCGCTGACGCCCACATTCATCAACTTCTGATGTCGTCTACACTCTTGCAGCAACAGCCATTCTGAACAGTTAAAATTAGCAGTAAATACGTAGGAAAACATCGATTTCTGCTTCGCAAAGCCCTAAATCGCGCTTACCTTTTCGCCCTGCGAAGTGATTCTCTTCGGGGACAATTCATCCGACCAATGCGGTATGCAACAGACGACGCCCAGCAGACGACTGGTACATCAGGATGAACTTAATGGTTGGTGCCGCGGCAGGGTACCATGACACCGAGTCTGGTGCTCATACCACACGCATGACAATAGCGATACTAGAGTGAAGGCTCTGTGACGGCGGCTCCAAGAGACTCGGTATCTTCTCCTTCTCTATGATTCTGCTACTGCCACTGGAGGCTCCGAGCAGTTTCCTTCGAGAGACAACAAGACACGGTGGGACGCCACACCGCGGCTCAATTGCACGACAATCATTATCTCGGACACGTATAGACCATATTCCCACTTAAGAGAGAACACATCGCAACGGTAAAACCGTATCAGCAACGCGTAACCGACATACAGAGCAATCCTGCTTACTTTTTTTCTAAGCGGAAACTTCACGGCACTGGGTAAAGCCAGTTTTGCCATGGCCGCAAGTTTGACTTGATATGACTTTCATAACCAATGCCCCTGCCACGTTGCCAACAGATGAGGCAAAAGAAAGGAAAGATGCCTAACTAGCCCCCGGGGCAGCGGACAGCTTAGTCGCGCTTTAAGCTACAATACCTAAGAAGAGCAGTAGCTTCGAAAGCAAAGGTAGGGCGCATAACGGGCTCTCTGGGACAGTGGACACTTCAGTAGCACTTTAAGCTACGACACCTTGAACCGCGGGAGCTTCGAAAGCAAAGGAATTGCGCATAACTGCTCTCTTGGTATAGTGCATACCTCGGTCGTGCTTTAAGCTACGTGACGCAAGTGATAGATGTTCGCTGCATGCGTTGGCATTGTTGGCATTAGCGCGGCACCGAAGCCATAGGCCGTCGGCGTTCATTTTTTTCATTGCCGTTGGCAACGTTTTAGGCTCCGATAATATTAAGGAAATGAACTTGCATAACAGGCTTCTGGGGTAAGTGGACGTCTGAATCGTGCTATGAGGTGGCCAGTCCCTCAGTCCCCAGTGGCTGCGGAGCAGCTGACCCGGGCGGCAGTCAGACCTGTGACGTAGCGGGTGGTGCTTAGAATCATTGGCTCCGGACAGGCCACCATTGGAAACTGAACCTAGCCACGTTTAACGCAAGAACCTTATCCAGTGAGGCTAGTTTAGCAGTGCTGTTAGAGGAATTAGCGGGTATTGATTGGGATGTCATAGGGCTTAGTGAGGTTAGGATGACAGATGATGCGTATACAGTACCAAAGGGCGGGCACGTATTGTGCTATCGTGGATTAGCAGAAAGACGAGAACTAGGCGTGGGATTCCTTATCAATCAGGATATAGCGGGTAACATCGAGGAATTTTATAGTATCAACGAGGGGGTGGCAGCTATTGTAATTAGGCTTAATAAGAGATATAAGCTGAAGGTGATGCAGGCCTACGCGCCTACATCAAGCCATGATGACCAAATCGTTGAAACCTTCTATGAAGACGTGAAATCGCCGATGACGAAAGAAAAATCACAGTACACTATATTGATGGGCGACCTGTATTGATGGGCGCCGATGAAATCGCCGATGACGAAAGTAAAATCACAGTACACTGTATTGATGGGCGACCTCAATGCGAAGCTAGGCAAGAAGGAAGCTGGAGACCATGTGGTAGGTGACTACGGCATAGGTTCTAGGAATAACAGGGGAGAGTTATTAGTATAGTTCGCAGATAGAAATAATTGACGGATCATGAATACCTTCTTCCGCAAACGAGCCAGCAGGAAGTGTACGTGGAAGAGCCATAATGGCTAGACTAAAAATGAAATAGACTTTATACTGTGCGCTCACCCTTGCATCTTAGTTGATGTGGAGGTCCTCGGAAAGGCTCGTTGTAGCGACCACAGAATGGTAAGGTCTCGTATTAGCTTAGATTTGAAAAGGGAACGGAGGAAATTAATGAAGCGGAAGTCTATTAACAACTTGGCATTAAGAGGGAAAGTAGAGGAATTTAGGATTTTGCTGCCGAACAGATTCAGCGCTTTAACTGAAGATGACGGCCGGAATTTTTGAAACAATGAACTATCGTCTCACAGATTTAAGGCGGAAGCCTTTAATGTCTCATCGTTGTAAGCAGCAGTTGTCGACAGAAATGTCACGCTTTTCAATTGGTCGAAACGGTCGTGACGTCACAGTGCGCGAATTTCAAACGGGGCCAATTGTAGTTTGGCTAGTAACCATCAGAGCTGTGCTGACGTGTCTCGCATGGGCTCCCGCCTCGAAGCCACTTTTCGGCAGAAAGAGTCAGCCTTCGGGCTCGAATATTTTGGACGACATCCGGGCCATTGTCCAGTGCCTGCTGAAGCCGGATTTTGCCAATCTACGGACACCTAGGCATATTGCCGGCTGACTGCCGGCCTAGCCATCGAGCTCGACCTAGCTCGCCACCTCTCCGCCGGGAACTGAGCGCCCAGGGACCCGCACAGATGGAGTACGCCGTGGAAGGCGAGAAAATTTCAGCGTCGGAGCTCGAGGACGGAAAATGGGAAACCATTCTTCGGTACCGCGACCGACAACGAGGCCTGAAGAATAAAGGGCCCGCATCAACCGACGACGAGCCTGCGCAGGGGCACGGCCAAGGCAAGTCTAATTCCAATTTTCCATCGCGAAAGAACGGGAAAAAGCTACTTGCACTCAGCAAGAAAGCCCTTCTCCCGCGCTTACCGACCGATGACTACAAAATCGTCTGCCGACCACAAGGTTGGAATCTGAGGGACTTTGCGCCCGGACTACTACTCTTCTGCGCCTGCGAGGTGGCCAGGCTGCCGTATGATACGGTGAAGAATGAAGACATTATCAGAGTCAATACGACCAACAACACCTTCACGCTATGCACGCCCGATCGTCAACGGGCGACTGCATACGCCAAGATTGAAAAACTGAACCTCCAAGGTCAAACCTACAACGTAACGTCGTACGTGGCGGCGCCCGAAGACTCGGTAAAAGGGGTCATTTACAACGCCTACGCGGGAGACTCGCCCGAAGCGGTTCGCCAAGGCTTCGGAAATAGAAACGAAGGAATAGAAGTTGTGGATGCCCGAAGGATCGGGCAATCCAGAACAATACAAATCACCTTTTTTGGAAAGAAGCTACCCAGCCAAGTAATCTATCAGTGTGGCGTCTTTCGGGTCCACCCCTTCAGGGAGCAACATGAAGTATGCTACAACTGCAGGAGGGTAGGACACCGGGCCGATGTCTGCTACAAACCTACAACGAACCTTTGCCGCCGCTGCGGAGAAAATCACTCGCCTCCACCTGAGGGAGAACAGCCAACCTGTCAACCCGTATGCATCGTCTGCAACGGGGGCCACAACACAGGCAGCCGGAACTGCAAGTTCCGGCTGATCAACAAGAACAAACAAGGAACGCCCCATGGCAACCAGACACCCAAGCAAGGGGACAACGACTCATCGCTACACGGACACCAGTCTAGGCCCAGGAAGAAGGAACACGGTGCTACCGGAAATGGAGGAAGCCACAGCCGGAACAACTCCAGCTCCTTCCCGCCCCTGGGGAACCCTGCCGGGAACGACAAGAGAAGCTCGAGCCGCGGACGCAGCGATAGCCGCTCCAATAAAAAGGTGAGCTGGCCAGCAGAGGCCTCCCAATCTATTGACGCTCGAGAGAAGGAGTTTCAGATCCAACTACAATCCCGAGACAGAGAGATTGCCAGCCTTAAAAAAGAGTTGGCTGACATTAAACGCCTGTTACAAGCGCATCAGGTACAGAATGCCACTGCGGCTAGAATGCCACCCACCGCGTCCCAGGCTTCGACCAATAACGCATGGAAACAGACGCTATTTGCCACACTCCCTCCACCGCGTCCCAGTCTTCGGCCCATAACGCGACGGACCCAGACGCCAGAATAGCCACTAAAAGACCGCTTCCTACAAAAGAAGGCGAGGAATCCAAAAGAAAGGCCGAGGCTTCGGAAGCCGACACCCCGCAGCCGTCGAAAGCGCCTACCAAACTCAGGGCAGACATCAATACTCTGTCAGAGAGAACTAGCGCTATATCAACAGAACAAGCAACCTTCCAAGGCCTCGTTACTACCAAATTTGCAGAGATAGATATTCGCTTTGCAACACTAGAGGGACAGGTATCCCAAATAGCCACCTGCATGCAGCAAATAATGGATAGGCTTACAACTATTGAGGCCCGCCTACCCCCCATCTTGGATCTGTCCACGACGCCACAACCATCAATAACCCAACATGGCACCACGCCAAAAATTTGAAATTTGGCAATGGAACTGCAGAGGCTTCCGCCGCAAGCGGGCCCACTTGCAGCTTCGCATCCAACAAGCACCGTCTGTTCCAACCCCAGACGTGATTGCATTGCAAGAAGCTAGCGGCAGGGCTACACTGCCAGGCTATAAAGCATATCTGCCACCTCATTATGATACTAGTAGCGCAGCTGGCTCCTTCACAGCCACTCTGGTGCATAGAAATATCACCGCAATTCAACATTTTATAAATGATTCGGAAGAAGATTACACCCTACTTGAAATAGTACCAAGGCAAAAAGGAGACTCAAATCTCTTCATCCTTAATGTATACAACCCGCCCAGAAACAAAGGCAATGGACTCCCACACTTGTTGATAAACACAGTAAAGCTGGCTGCTGGGGCTCAAGTAATAATTGTGGGAGACTTCAACGCTCAACACCCAGCATGGGGATATACCAAAGCAACTCCGAAAGGGAACCTGCTCTGGCAAATCATACAGTCACTAGGGCTCACAACGCTAAACAACCCGAGCGACCACACACGCATGGGTAACAGTGTATGTGCAGACACATCTCCAGACTTATCCCTCTCTAAAAACGTCAAGGACGCAAAGTGGGTCAACACCGGGCAAAACCTTGGTAGTGATCACTTCATCCTTAGCATCACCTTCCCCACGACAAAACTTAAAAACAAAGCAAAAGAAATACGAACCACGGATTGGGACAAGTTCAGGCAACTTCGCGACAAAACAGCTCCAAAGGAGATCTCTAACCTTAGCGACTGGGTTATCTCCCTGAATGAGGATGTCAGCTCCACTAGCGTTGTGGTGCCAGTTGAGGAGGAGCAGATTGCAGACTCAAAGCTGTTACACCTGTGGCAGGCACAAAAAGGCCTCCAAAAGCGCTGGAAGAAGCAAAAACACAACAAGCGACTACGCAAAAAGATCGCTGAAATCGAGAGGCGAATCGAGGAACATACACTTACTCTCCAAACACAACAATGGAACCAAATATGTGAAAGCGTCAATGGACAGCTCGGAAATAAGAAGACATGGCATCTTCTAAGACACCTGCTCGACCCAGAACAAACACGTCCCGTGCAACAAAGTCAACTGTACAGACTCATACATAAATATGAGGGTACAATTGAAGACCTAATCAAAGAGCTAGCAGAACGTTATCTAAACACGGATGATGGTACCACACAACCAGACTACCGGGGGACTCCTAATCCAAATTTAGACGCAGACATCACAGACGCAGAGGTCTGGTACGCAATTGGAAAACTGCGGACAACATCTGCGGCAGGACCAGACAAAGTAACAAATAAGACTCTCAGGAACTTAGACGCAACGTCGATCGCGGCGGTTACAGACCTTATGAACAAATACTGGCATGCAGGCAACATACCACCAGAGTGGAAACACGCGAAAATCACTTTTATTCCTAAAGCGGGTAAGAAACTCAGCACTGAGAATCTACGCCCAATTTCATTAACATCATGCCTAGGCAAACTCATGGAGCATGTCATCCTCAATAGGCTCCAAAACTATGCGGAGGACATGAACCTCCTACCTGAAACAATGTTAGGATTCAGGGCCCAACTATCTACCCAGGACATACTCTTGCAGCTTAACAAGGACATAATTGAAGCTGACGAGGGAACAGGAACGAAAGCAATATTGGGTTTAGACCTTGTTAAAGCTTTCGACAACGTCACCCACAAAGCCATTTTGACAAACTTGTCAGAAATCAACCCCGGAGAAAGGACGTACAACTACATCCGATCCTTCCTCACTAACAGAACAGCAGTGATAACGGTCGGAACAATAGAGTCTGCCCCAATCACACTAGGAAGTAAAGGAACGCCACAGGGCTCCGTCCTGTCCCCTTTCCTTTTTAACCTCTCCCTCATCAAAATTCCCCCCAAACTGACACAAATACCAGACCTACATCACACGTTCTATGCAGATGACATCACACTTTGGGTAACCAAAGGATGCGAAGGCTACATAGAAGACACACTCCAAGCAGCAGTGGACATCATTGAGGCATGCGCATGGGAATCCGGCCTCACTTGTTCTGAGCAAAAATCTGAACTCTTCGTGATCCGTCGTAAACAAAGAGGTAGGCGTACCACGACATCCCCCCCGCAAATAAACGTCTATGTTAATGGACGATCTGTCAAAGAGGTACAGACCATGAGAATACTGGGGTTGTATTTACAAACAAATGGAAAGAATACTGACACACTCACTAAGCTAAAACGCACGGTAGAAGCGACGGCGCGATTAATCCGCCGCATAGCTAACCGCAGACAAGGGGTGAGGGAAAGAGATTTATGCCGCCTAGTGCAGGCCTTTGCGCTAAGCAGGATACTCTATGCCACCCCTTATCTCAAATTTTCGAAAGCAGAAAAGGACAAATTGGACAGCATGATACGGCAGGCCTATAAGGCTGTGTTAGGACTCCCACTAAATGCCTCAACCGAAAGGCTTATGAGGTTGGGAATACATAACACCTACAATGAACTGAAAGAAGCCCATTTAATGGCTCAAACAGCGCGATTAGCCAATTCCAGAACTGGCAGGAGTATTCTTACCAGGCTCGGAATTAACTTTCAACCTACGAATAACGATGCTAAAGTAGACTTACCCCGCGACTATAGGACGGCCCTACTAATCAAACCACTCCCCAAAAACATGCACCCCTTACACCATGAGGGTAGAAGACAAGCACGAGCCAAAGCCTTACATAAGAAATACAGACAGTGCGCTGCAACACTTTATGTAGATGCTGCAGAATACAAAAATACCAATGCCTTTGCAATTGTGGTTGTGAACGAGAATGGTGACCACATCGTCTCGGCGACAATCAAAACGAAATCCTCTGAAACGGCAGAAGAGGCGGCTATAGCCCTCGCCCTAGCACATACCCAAGGGAGCATCATCCTCAGCGATTCCAAAATGGGTATCAATAATTTCGCTAAAGGGCGAATTACAAACACCTCCCTTAGAATCCTTAACGCAACCAAATTCTCACCAAATTATTCCGAATTGATATGGGTCCCAGCCCATTCGGGGAATCCGGGGAACGAGGCAGCCCACAATAAAGCCCGAGGTTTCGTCGACCGGGCAGTGGATGAGTCTGGCTCCCTGAATTTCACGAAGGACTCAATGATCACATATCATGATCTCACCAATCATTTTAAATTAGAGAGGAGAAGTTTCCCCCCTCCAGACAAAAGACTTACTAAAGAACAAGAGGTTACGTGGCGTCGTCTACAGACGAGATCGATACGCACCCCATCACTCCTCGCGCACATTTATCCAGATCTTTACAACCCAAACTGCAAACACTGTGGCCAACGTGCTACCTACGATCACATCCTGTGGGACTGCAAAATAGAGCCACCTCCGGGTGATCTAGTTACAGCTCCTTCTCTCGAGCGGTGGGAGACCGTGCTGGCTAGCTCTGACCCCAGAACGCAAGTTTTGGCGGTGGAGTGGGCTGACAAAGTCGTCGAGGGCTATGTACTCTCGACCACTTAACGCGACCTCTTGCCAAGCTCTTCCCGGCGAATAAAATGTTTTACAATCAATAGTAACCATCAAACACTTAGAACAGGAAAACAGTAAACTAAAAGCACCCGCCAAATCTAAGGACCCTCCTCCAAAACCACTTGCCATGCAGGAAGTTACAGAAATGGAAACTACTGTGTCCGCAACAGTCGAAACCGCAGTAAGCGTAGTAAGAAAAGAAGAAACACCTCGCAAAAAACGAGCAGTAGCTGATGTTAGAAATCCCTCATTGGAGGATAGAGTCCCAAAACTCGAACAAAAAGGGGAAGAGCACAGTCAGAAACTCGATAACGTAACACAAACAGTTGAAAATTTATCACAAAGACTCGAACGACACATACAGGATGTAAATCACAAGTTCGGGGTAATCGACACCATTTTATAGGAAATTTTACGTCGGCTTCCCCCGTCAGCTCAAGGGGCGCCAATCGATCTATCCCAGCAAAATGGCCAATCCTAAAACCATAACAATTTGGCAGTGGAACTGCAGATCTATGCGCAACAAAAAAAAACAGATCTGCAGTTACATATTTAATCGCAATCCGAAAAATCTGACGTAATAGCGATCCAAGAACCCAGAATATCTCGACTAAAACTGCCAGGGTACCGGGCAGTTCTGCCATGTCACATCACAGAACAACCTTTAACCACTACGATGGTACATAGAAACCTTACCGTGGTTAACCACGAAATTGAAAACGTAGAGCTCGACTGTATATTAATCGAAATTTTACCCAGCAAAAGAAACTCCTCTTCTCTGTTCATACTGAACGCATACAGCCACCCCAGGGCGAAGGCTGGACCAGCGAAAGCCACTATACGGAAAGCCCTACAAATTGCAGGCCAAAACCCAACCCTAATTGTGGGCGACTTCAACGCTCAACACGTGCAATGGGGACACGCAACTATATCTAAGAAAGGCACGGCCCTAATTGATTTTATCCAGCAAAGAGGGCTAAGCCAATACACGGATCCCATGCAACCTACCAAGATAGGTAACAGCGTGACCAGGGACACGTGCCCGGACCTTACGATAGGCAAAAATCTCCCAGACTTAAGCTGGAGCAACACCAGACAAAATCTGGGAAGTGAGCATTATATCATAGCATCTAAAATCGCCATTGCCAATCTCAAACCCCAACCCAGAAAAAACAAGATCACCGACTGGGACAAACTTAGGACGATCCGCGACCAAAATCAGGAACCGATCACAGACCTAGAACAGTGGACACAAACCCTCCTATTAGATGTGGGAAAGGCCACTAAAGAACTAGTACAAGACCTAGACGTAATTGCGATTGACAGCAGACTTACACACATGTGGGAGGCAAGGCAAAGCCTAGAAAAAAGATGGCTTAAACAAAAATACAACAAAAAGCTTAGAAACAAGATACTCACACTCACAGAAAAAATTCAACACCACTCCGCAGAAATCGCAAGGCAGCAATGGGACCATATCTGCGAAAATGTAAATGGCAATCTAGGCACGAGAGAGACGTGGAATCTTCTGCGGCATCTCCTTGATCCGGAATCAAATAAAGCTACGACTGAAAGGGAAATCACCAAAATTTTAAACATGGACCCAGGCACGGATGAAGACATTATCAACACGCTACAGCAGAAATACTTCTGCACAACCCGAGAGACGCAGTCACTACCAGATTATAAAGGACAACCTAACCCCCTCCTGGACGCTGACATAACAATAGCGGAAATAAGAGCAGCCCTCCATAAGATACGCACGACATCTGCCCCGGGAGAAGACGGCATTAACAATAAAACACTCAGAAACCTAGACGATGCTTCCATCACAGCCCTCACGCATTTTGCGAACGAGTGTTGGAGGGAGGGAAAACTCCCAGCGGCTTGGAAACATGCCATCGTTAAATTCATCCCAAAACCGGGCAAAAAGCTCGCACTCGAAAACCTCAGACCTAATTCGCTTACATCTTGCATAGAAAAACTGATAGAGCACGTCATACTAGACAGACTCCAGTCTCACATGCAAAAAGAGAATTTATATCCACACACTATGATTGGCTTTAGAACACATTTATCAACACAGGACACGATGCTCAGGCTAGCAAACGAAGTCCTATCTCAGGAGCACCAGGGCAATCCTCGCTCTAGATTTAACAAAAGCGTTTGATAACGTCAAACACAAAGCAATCCTAGAATCTCTTTCACCGTTGAATGTGGGCGAAAGAGCGTTTAACTACATCAAGGACTTTCTCTGCGATAGAACGGCTAAAATTCAAATTGGCGCAATCAAATCCGACACGTTCAGTTTAGGAGACAGAGGAACGCCGCAAGGATCGGTCCTCTCCCCCTTCTTATTCAATATAACCCTCATCAAAATGGCACACGCACTCGCAAAAATCCCAGACCTAGAACACTCCTTGTACGCGGACGATATCACCCTTTGGACCACCAAGGGGAGTATCGCCACTATACAAGATACGCTACAACAAGCGGCAGATGTAGTAGTAGAGGAGGCACAAGCCGCAGGACTCGCGTGTTCCCCCCAAAAATCTGAAGTCCTCATCCTACACCCAAAACGTCAAAGGAAAAATAAAGCGCCTGAGATCAAAATCTACTCGGAAGGGGCAGCCATCCCAGAAGTGGACACACTAAGAATCTTAGGAATGCTGATACAGTCAAACCAAAAAAACGACACGTTATTTAAGAAACTGAGAAACACTGTCAACCAAATCTCCTTCCTCATCAGACGCATCGCGAATGGGCGAGGAGGAGTTAAAGAAGCCGAGACCAGGAGACTAATACAAGCCTTCGTTCTTAGCAGGGTCAACTACACTACACCATACGTCACCCTCACAGTAAGAGAAAGAGACGACCTGGATTCTATAATTAGACAGTCTTACAAAATTGCGCTGAACCTCCCTCGTCATACTCCAAATGAAAAACTATTGCAGTTAGGAATTCATAATACCTTAGCGGAAATGATAGAAGCACACCTCACCGCACAATATGAAAGACTATCAGGCACTGAAACGGGACGTTTCATCCTAAAGAAAGCAGGAATACAATATGAAGGAATCCGTACACCCACCTTGCCAATTCCAAGACACGTGCACGAACATTTAACAGTCCCTCTTCTGCCCAAAAACATGCATCCACACTACAATACGGACAGAAGAAAGGCTAGGGCACGAAAACTTCACGAAAGATTTTCAGTTCAGAAAGACACGGCGCACGTGGACGTGGCAGAACATGCGGACAGAGACGCCTTTTCTCTGGCAGTTGTCGATCATCGAGGTTCCCCCTTGCATCGGCGACAATAGATAAAACAAAATTTCCGGAGGAGGCCGAAGAAGCTGCTATAGCTTTAGCCATTACCTCCACCACTGCCAAATACATCATAAGTGACTCCACAACAGCAATTAGAAATTTTGCAAAAGGAAGGGCCCACTCAGCAGCCATCAAAATCTTACAAAAAATCTTTAATACCCGCCAGATAACATTGATCTGGGTCCCCGCCCATTCGGACCATCCTGGAAACGAGGCGGCGCACCAATTTGCCCGAGGATTCGTTGTTACCCGGGAGGTGCGCTACCCCGAACTCAGGTCGGCCAAGGAGCGAATGACAACCTACAAAGAAATTACTACCCACTTCAAGAAAGAAAGACAGATCTTCCCAGAACCACATAAATCCCTCAGTAAAACACAACAAGTCAGTTGGCGGCAGCTCCGAACAGATACTTTCTTTAATCCGTACATGTACTCCATATGGTTCCCCGAGCAGTACAGCCCCGTCTGTTCTCTCTGTGGGCACCAAAAGGCAGACACACCGCACATCCTATACTCATGTACTCAAGACAAGCCATCGCACAGTCTGCAGCTCTCTACCCAATCTCGGTGGGAGGCCGCGCTGCTCAGCTCGGACCCGGAGGTTCAACTTCGAGCCACAAAGCGAGCCGAAGAGGTCGCCGAACGACATCGTCGGTCGGCCACCTGGCGTCCGGCCTAGAAGAGGAGCCCACCGCGGGGAGGGGAACATGACCCCAATCCGCGCCTAAGACCTCTTCTTTAATAAAGTTTTACCTCCTCCTCCTAGTAACCATGCAACCAATTCAAGGGATCGTACAGTGATGCTCCAAGTAAGTGGGACTGATCTTAGTTAATTGCTTAATTACACAATTACCCTAATTAACTTTTCTAGTCAGGCCATATGAATAAATAAAACCGAGTTGGAAATTGGTCGAGCTCGGGAATCGATCCTCGGTCTGCGGCGTGCGAGACGAGTACGCTATCCACTCCGCCATGCCATCTCGATGGTTTGGAATGAACTAAGGCACGTTTAGTGAATACGGTGTCTTCGCTCACTCTCATCCTCCTCCCTTCCCTTCCTGCGAGGTTTAGGTGTCCACCGAGATATGAGAGATAGATACATTTCCTTTCCTCAAAAACCAATTTACCGACGAGAGAGGGGTAGAACCGAATGGGCGATGACGTTCTATGGACTCCCTGGCAGCGTTGCAAAACGCTGTCGCGTTCCACTCTTAGAAGCGAAAAACCACACATTACCGGCGCCTTACCGATACCTTCAGAAGAGGAATTACTAAACTGGACGGAAACATATCCCTAACAAATCAACATCATTCAAGCGAGGCCTTTCGGCACCAAGGAGGCATGTCTATACACCTTTGAAGGCAAAGCAGTGCCACGGTTTGTCTACCTCAGCGGCATCGAATACAGGTGCAAACCATTCCGACCAGTGATGCAGGTTTGCGGATGCTGCCTGAAAATAGGGCACCGTGCTGACATTTGTCCCACTCCGCAGGAGAAAAGATGCTTCAATTGCGGAGTACGCAATCCTCCACAAGGACATGTCGATTGCAAAAAGTACTGCATCGTCTGCGACACATCGAACCACTCCACCATTGACACGAACTGCCCGGCAAGACAGAAGAACTACACCACAAGAGGGAAAAAGACAAGCAAAGCTGATGAAGCCGTAATCCGACGTCATCATTATAAAGACATTGCTGCACAGAGCCAAATGCAGAAGAAACAAAAGCCTGAGCAGAAGCAAACGAATGCGCAGAAGAACAAGACTGAGCAGGAGCACAAGACTGAGCATCGGCCCAAATTTAACCAAACCCAAGCCGACCGGCCGGGAGAACTTCAAGTATATAGCAACAGCACAACACTTCCCACGAAAGGGAATCAGAAAAACGGTCCAAGCAAGGCACTCGCCATCCATCCAAAGAAAGCTTGGAACCAAAGCACAGAACAATGGCCACCCCTCCCACCACTGAGGAAGGAAACCCCAGTGGCCACCACGGGTGCCCAGACACCTTTGGAGCAGACCATGGAGACCGAGACCTCAGAACCATCGGACAACCAAGATAGCAAAGACCACACGGAAAAGCGCAGTGTGGACACCGTGAACGCCGGATATAAAACTTCACAACGCCATTTCGCACAACTTCAACCCCTTCGGGTGCCCAGTGGTACCGAGACAGACGCCACCGAGCCGCGGGCCTGTACCTCGAAAGCCAGTGATTGCGCATCCCACATCCAGGAGACCCAGGAGACGCAGTCACTCCGGAACGCTACACCCGAGAAAGAAGCCGGCTCTGCTAAAAGCGGTGAGTTGTCCGTCCAAGCAGCCTCCACTCCCACCTCTTTTCGAAACCCTGACTCCCCTATTACACCTCAAGAGGCGGTTAAACAGTACATACGTTCCGCTGGATTTCGCTCAGAAATCACTACCATAATAAATACTATAGTTTATTTATTTATTTATTTATTTATTTATTTATTTATTATACCCTCAGAGTACAAATGTACATTATAGAGGGAAGGGGCGGATGCAGAGGCATACACAATTTACACAAAAACGTTATTAGTAAAAAATACACACAATCTCTGTAAAACCAGTACAAAAACGAAAGTAAGCATACAAAAAGAATGAAAAAGAACAAAGGTGCAAAGAGTAAACTACGGCATCAGTAACGGTGTTAATAAATACAGAAAAATATGGCAAGGAAAACAAATAATAAACAAGGAATGCAGTTCCTAATAAACAAACAGTCGTATTGGGAATATGAACACCATCTATGAACGCCATGATGATGATATGAGCACTAGCTATGAAAAGAAACTGTGTAATGCTGATTTAAAGTTCTCAATTTCAGATATACTTGTTAGTGATGCTGGTAGGTTATTCCAGTCATTGCTTGTCCGAGGAATAAACGAGTACGAATATGCAAGCGTATTTCAGTGTGGAATATGTACCTTTTTGCTGTGGTCACGGCGAGTTGAAATGTATGACGGTGGTTGAACCCAAAGATAGCGCAAGGTTGTGTTATGATGGCATATTTTATGAAAGAGAGACAGGCGAGATAGCTTTCTTCGTGTCGATAAAAGTGGTAGTTGTAAGTAGGTTTTCATATTAGTAACACTAGCGGTCCTTTGGTAGTTGTTTAAGATAAACCGGGCTGAGCGATTTTGTATTGCCTCAAGAGAATGTATGAGTGTTACGTGACCGGGATCCCAGACAGATGATGCGTATTCAAGTTGTGGACGAATGTAAGTTGTGTACAATAGTAATTTTAATGATGATGGTGCAAGGCGGAAATTACGGCGTATATATCCAAGGGTGCTACTGGCTTTAGAAGTGATATAATTGACATGCGATTTCCAAGATAGATTATTGGTAATGAGAACTCCCAGATACCGGTATGATGTCACCGATTCTAATGAGACGTTATTAAGCCTATAAATGGGACTTATGTGGTTAGTGCGAGACACCCTCATTGATTTGCATTTGTTAATATTTAATTCCATGCACCATGTATTACACCATTCCACAATATTATTGAGGTCATTCTGAATTAATAAAGCATCTGTAGCATCAGTTAGTTTACGGCATAACACACAGTCGTCTGCAAAAAGACAAATTTTGGAAGAAACGTGAGAAGGTAAGTCATTTATATAAATCAGGAATAAGAGAGGACCTAGAACCGACCCTTGCGGAACGCCGGATTGAACTGGGGCCGAGGGTGAGTTCACTTCATTAGTGGTTACAAACTGAACGCAGGATGCGAGGAAAGCATTAATCCAGTCAATTATTGCAGGGTCTATGTTTAGGAAGCTTAGTTTAAGAAGAAGTGTATGGTTAACTTTGTCAAAAGCTTTGGAGAAATCGAGGAATATGCAATCAATTGAAAAACCACAGTCTAGATAGGCATGCAAATCATTAGTGAAAGAGACTAGCTGAGTTTCACAGGAGAAATTTTTACGGAATCCATGCTGCACACTGGAAAAAAAGTTGTTTTCTTCAAGAAAGTTAACTAGATGCGTGTATATAATGTGTTCCATAATTTTACATGGTACGGATGTAAGGGAAATGGGCCTGTAGTTGAGCGGATTATGTGTTGGACCTGACTTGTGGATGGGGATTACTTTTCCAGTTTTCCAATCATGAGGTATACTGCCAGAGTTATACGACTGAGAAAAAATGCACTGTAGTATGATTGAACAGTATTCCACGGTATGTTGCAAAAATTTAACATTGATCTCGTCGACTCCACAAGATAATTTGGGTTTTAATTTGTTTATTATGGCTTTGATGCCAGTTGCTTCAAATATTATGGGTTCCATGAGGTGATAATTGGTAGTATTTATAGCTGGCATCTGATTGGTAAGCACAGGGGATGAAAATGACTGAACGATTGTGTCGTTAAGTACTTTGGAACAAAGGTGAGGCGGTACTGATTCCCCGGAACTTGTGAGTAGTGATAAGCCGTCCTTATTAGTACTTCCTCGTATAACATTCGAAAAACGTTTTGGATTAGTCTTTAATAATTGTGGAAGAGTAGTGTTCAAAAATGAAAATTTAGCTGACCTTTGCCGCATTTTTGTACGCTAGCCAAGCTGTCGGTTTTGAAGAATGTTTAGCTGAACGGAATAAACGCTTTTTTTTGTTGGATAACCTGTTTAAGTATGTGTTATACCAAGGGGCTTTACTGTTGGTGTAGGCGGTTAGAAGGGGGACGTGTCGGCTGATTAATTCTGAAATTTTTGCTTTGAACATGCGCCAGTTAGTTTCTATGGGCCGATCCTGAAAGAGCGGCAAAAAAACATCTAAAAATGAGCAGAGTTCACTGTTGATGGTGGTGTAATCAGCTTTGTTATAATCACGAAATTTTCTTTTCTGTCGGCTAATTTTTGTTTGAGTCACAGTTAGCGTGAAGTGTAATATATCATGATCGCTCAGCCAAGGCAGGTGTGAAACCGCGGATAAGTTATCCGCCGATGACGTAAGAATGAGGTCAAGCAGTGATGATGTGTTTTGCGTTACACGTGTGGGAAGACTAACAATTTGTGATAGGCTGAAGTCTGAACAAATGGAAAGAAACAAGTTGGATTCAGCGGACAAAGGGATAGAAAAGGGATTGTTATGTGACCAGACAATATTCGGAAAATTGAAGTCGCCTAAGAGCAAGATTTCAGCTGCAGGGAAACGGGTGATAATCTGATTTAAGGAATCGTGTAGGTTATCGCAAAATGATGTGTCCGTCGAGGGGGATCGGTAACATGCACCTAGGATTACATTTTTAAAATTAAGATTTATGCAGCACCAGATTAGCTCTAAATTAGTAGCAATAGGTACTAGAAAGCAGTCAATACACTCATTAATAGCAATTAGGACACCGCCACCAACTCTGCCTGTTCGGTCACTCCGGAAGACAACATACCGCTTTTCACATTTAAACAATTCATTATTAGTTATTTTGCTATTTAGCCAAGTTTCTGTTAATACAATGATATCAGCGTTGCAGTCATCGATCATAGCGCATAACTCATCCTTTTTGGGATAAAGACTACGAATGTTCGAGTATAGGAGAGAGTAGTCGAAGCTTTTCGAAGCGCCTCCCCTCTCGTGGTCCTATTTTTTCGATCGTGCGCGACCACAGCGGAGATGTCGGCCATGAGCCTCGCTTGAGTTTTCAGTAGCGTTTTCGATTGTGCCTTCAGTTCTGTCTTCAGAGGAATTACCGATTTCACGGATAGTACCCCGATTCTCGTCATATGTGTAGCACTTTCCACCCAGAAAAAGTTTTTTATACCCAAGTTTGAAAGATGTGCTGCCCTTGGATTTACCATACTCTATTAATTTTTTTTGATATTGCGCGTGGCTTGGCAGAAGTCTCCACTCATTCCTTTTCTTGTATTCTTCAACAGATCACGTTTTGAAAAGACTAGTTCTTTTGTTTTGTAGTTTTGAAAACTTGCTACAAGCGGACGGGTTTTCCCTGTTACGAAACGCCCAATTCTATGCGCGCGGGAAATGTCTGACTGACTGATATCAGTGTTCATGGTATTGTTTATTAAATCTAGAAGTTGTTCCTCCGACTCAGACCACGTTTCTTCTGCGCTGTCAGATATACCATAGAAAACCAGATTGTTCCACCGAGATCGGTCTTCTCCGTCATCAAGACGGGATCGAAGTGCAATATTGTCATACTCGAGGCGCTCTACTGTGGCACGCAAAGCGTTCATGTCCTGCTGCCAGTGCTCGAAAACTGATGTCTGATTTTCCACTTTTTGCAATCTTCCTTTTATATCTGACATCGCTTCTGAAACGGATTGCTGCTGTAGCTTGAGCTCCGACATACTTTCCAACATAGTGTTTTGCGCTACTTCCACTCTTTTGGAACGTTCGTTCATTTCCTTCATGGTTCGCAAAATCTGCGCAAGATCATCAGGACCAGGATTACTCTCGACGTCCCCACTCAGAAGGAGTAACAATGAGCACAAGGGCAAGAACACTGCTTCTGGGCAGGGAAGCACGATGACAGAGCGGTCGTCTGACTTCAAGCAGGGAAAGGGTAATTTGGAAAGATAACTAACCTGCAGGACGAAGAAAGGTGTGCATAAGTTTTTCATTCTTTCCTTCATCGCGCCTCCGTGCCCACTGACGAGTGAATGCTCGATGCCCGGTTTTATCCGTTCTGAAGGTCATGACGTCGATGTTGCGGCTGCGCAGTGTCGGAGGTCCAGGGGGCGTGTGGTGGATTCGGACTGAGCCGCGAAATCATTTGGCAGCAATGGCGGTTCTGGAGCACAGGCGGCGTCGCAGGATCCGTCCGCCAGTGAAGCATTTTCAACCTGGTGGCCAGCCGCTGGTGTCCCAGCCACAAAAACCACGAGGAACTGCAGGACGAAGAAAGGTGTGCATAAGTTTTTCATTCTTTCCTTCATCGCGCCTCCGTGCCCACTGACGAGTGAATGCTCGATGCCCGGTTTTATCCGTTCTGAGGATGATGACGTCGATGTTGCGGCTGCGCAGTGTCGGAGGTCCAGGGGGCGTGTGGTGGATTCGGACTGAGCCGCGAAATCATTTGGCAGCAATGGCGGTTCTGGAGCACAGGCGGCGTCGCAGGATCCGTCCGCCAGTGAAGCATTTTCAACCTGGTGGCCAGCCGCTGGTGTCCCAGCCACAAAAACCACGAGGAACTGCAGGACGAAGAAAGGTGTGCATAAGTTTTTCATTCTTTCCTTCATCGCGCCTCCGTGCCCACTGACGAGTGAATGTTCGATGCCCGGTTTTATCCGTTCTGAGGGTGATGACGTCGATGTTGCGGCTGCGCAGTGTCGGAGGTCCAGGGGGCGTGTGGTGGATTCGGACTGAGCCGCGAAATCATTTGGCAGCAATGGCGATTCTGGAGCACAGGCGGCGTCGCAGGATCCGTCCGCCAGTGAAGCATTTTCAACCTGGTGGCCAGCCGCTGGTCTCCCAGCCACAAAAACCACGAGGAACTGCAGGATGAAGAAAGGTGTGCATAAGTTTTTCATTCTTTCCTTCATCGCGCCTCCGTGCTGAACAACTCGGAGCGATGCAGCAACAGCTCATACTAGCCCAGGCACAGTCCATGGCTGATACAGTCACAGTCAGGCACAGTGATACAGTCCATGGCTAACAGGATAGAAGCTACGATTAACACACGCTTGGAAAAACATGAAGCCCGCATCAACAAGCTTTTCGAACTTGTACCGCATCAAGAATTGCCTCGCAAGCAGCGCGCAGTTCAACCCGCTGCCTGTCCTCATCCACTCTATCCAGACCAGCAGCATGGCGCAGAACAATAACACGCGAAAACGTTGGCGGCGACACCAGTCCAACACACCAGCAGAAACAATTATATGGCAATGGAACTGTCGCAGCATACGCCAAAACAAGCACAACTAGCCGCATATATAGCAAACTCCCCTAATCCCCCCCATGTCATCGCTCTGCAAGAGACGGAAACAAATCGCATTCATATCCGCGGTTATCACACGGCAGCCCTTACACCACGTACGGCAATCCCGACATTCGCATCCATGCCGGTACTAGACCGCACACCGACAAAGACGCCCGACAGCAAGGGCACTCAATATACCGCGATAGAGCTAAGCTCGCCAGGACACACATATGGCCTCACTATTATTAACATATACAGCAATCCTAAAGATACAGGCAGAGTTATTCCGGGTATCCTGGGCTCCTTCCGTTCCTCAAACCTTCTTGTGGTAGGTGATTTTAATTCACGTTACACGCACTGGGGATACAACTCGGATACCCCCAAAGGTAACCTGATTTCTACCGCAATGGCTGATTACAACCTTAGCCTGATCACAAACCCCACCGTACCCACTCGCATTGGCACAAGCGTCACCCGCGACACCACACCCGATCTCACATGGGCCACACCGAACACAATCGTTAAATCTCACACGGTGCTCCAGGATAGCCTTGGAAGTGACTACTTTCCAGTCTCCGCTATTATATCTTATGATTCCAAGATTTTCAACCCTCGTTCGCAGCTTCTCACTGACTGGGATAAATTGCGCTCATATTTGGTAACTGATTCTACAGAACCCCGTACTGTCACTGACTGGACAGACCGTCTGGTGAAGGCCATCCAGGCGAACAGCAAAAAGCATTAAAAAGGCACCGCAGGTTGATCCGCATCTGGCTCATCTATGGCAGGCCCGACAGGGACTTCTCAAGCGCTGGCGTCACCAGCGACACAATCGTAAATTGAGACTCCTCATAGCCGCTCTCACTCGCGAGGCAGAAGAATACGCGAACACGCTAGCCCGCGCAAACTGGGCAACCTTTTGTAACGACCTCAATGGTACATTAAGCACTAAACGCACGTGGTCCCTCCTACGCGCTCACTTGGATCCAACAACCACTAAATCTCAGACACAAGTAAACACACAACGTCTAATACAACTAGAGCTCCAAAAGGGCACCGACGTAATCGGCCAACTACGGGACACTTATATACCCACATCTCTTCAATCGGCAGATCCACCCAATCTACCTCCACCTAATCCAGAACTTGATGCCGACATCACCTTAAACGAAGTCCGCCGAGCACTCTTTAGTATTCGCCGCTCTACAGCGCCGGGGCCGGATGGCATAACGTACAAGGCACTACTCAATCTGGACGATGTCTCCCTCCAGGAACTCACTGAGCTCTTTAATAACCACTGGCAAGCTGGGACGCTCCCATCAGCCTGGACCCATGCCAGCATGCGATTTATACCCAAACCGGGCAAAGCCCTCACTCTTGAAAATTTGTGCCCCATCTCCTTAACGAGCTGTGTCGGCAAGCTCTTCCAGCATGTCATTCTCAATCGCCTGCAACCATTCATAGAAACAACAGGCTTTCTCTCAAACGTTCAATTCGGCTTCCGCCCAAGCATCTCGGCGCAAGACGTACTTCTCGCGCTTAAAGAGTCCCTCTTTTGCACTAAGCGTCGTACAGCCTCTACGCGAGCCATACTGGCCCTGGATATCCATAAGGCTTTCGACACAATAAGCCATGACCATATCCTCACAACATTAGCCACAAAGGGGTGTGGCACCCGCATATGGCAATATATTCGGGCCATCCTTCAGGGGCGCACGGCAGACCTCCACCTTAGGGATATTGCCTCCCAGCCTTTCCCCCTGCCTAACCGGGGAACCACACAAGGGGCGGTTCTATCACCTTTACTCTTTAACATTGCCCTAGCGCCACTGGCAAAGGCCCTTGCTGCTGTCCGAGGGCTCCACACAATACGCAGATGATATAACCCTCTGGACAACGGGAGGATCCATTGGAACAGCCCAGGATATCCTGCAATCTGCCATAGACATCACCGCCACTCATTTAGCAAACACAGGCCTCCGTTGCTCTCCAAATAAATCGGAACTCCTGCAGCTGAAATCCCTCCCCAGTGACCCCCCGATTTAACTACACATGTACGGGAATCCAGTGCCCATTGTGTCTCAGGTGAAGATTCTCGGCCTTCTAATTAACAACACACTCGATGCAACCGCCACCCTTCAGCTCTTGCAGAGACAGACCAAACAGGTCGCTGCACTTATCAGGCGGGTGGCAGCACGCAATCATGGGCTGTCTGAACGCGAGACCCTCAATATGACAAATGCACTAATCATTAGCCGCATTACATACCACCTTACCACCTTCCATACCACATACTTACTCAGCGGCAAAGACAACAGGCAGACATCCTAATACCCACGGCTGTCACCTCTGACTTACGTCTTCCACGGACGGTTAGCACGAAACGTCTCCTGGCCACTGGTACCCACAATACAGTGATCGAATTAATAGAAGCTCAACGCACCAACCAATTAGTCCGCCTGAGTCGCACGGAAACAGGACAATGACTACTGCGACAGCTACGTCTCAATCTACCAATTCCCACCCAAACAAGTCCTACACATTACATGATTTCTCTGCGCACGCAGGATCACATATATCAGAAGCCCCTACCGCGCAATACGAGTGCTAGTCTCCATCACGGTAGGCGGCAGGCACGAGCGAGCTATTACACCAAAACATACAGCAACCGCTCCGATATCCTTTATGTCGACGCGGCACAAAATTCTAAACCAGGATATTTCACGGCAGTCGCAGCCTATGAAGACGGCACAGTGGGGGCCACCGCCACTATTCGAACTAATTCGCCTGCAGAGGCGGAAGGAGCCGCCATCGCACTTTCCCTGGCCCACTCCATCATTGACAAAAACATAACCGATATTTGCACAGATTCACAGGCCGCGTACCGCCACTACCTAAAGGGCGTGGCGACTCCGGCAACACACCGTGTTCTTACTACGGCCACCTCTCTCGACCGAACGGTTACTCTGTCGTGGGTCCCTGGCCATTCCTCGATCCCCGGTAATGAGCGCGTTCATGCGCTGGCCCGAGAACTCTCCTCCCGGACCCCGGAGGATCAGGCACCCAACCCTGCACAAGAAGCCCCTTCGGTCCTCTCTACATATCCCCAAATTATCACATTTTACAAATTCAGCCGCATGACACTGCCACCACCCCACAGTATCTTGTCGCCCTTATCCAGTGTCACATGGCGGCAATTACAGACACCCCACCGCCTCTCATTTCACCCCACCGCCTCTCATGCTTTCATCCCTTCTTTCCTCCTGATTGTAACACCTGTGGCGTGCAAAAATCCACACTTTTCCATTACCTTTGGGAATGTCCTTCCCCAAAGGCAGTATCCCCCATCCCCAATCCCACTCATTCTTCCTGGGAGGCTGCTTTACGGACCGCTCAGCCCGCCAGCCAGAAATGGCTAGTGGATCGGGCTTTACGTGAAGCACAAGCCCGTGAACTCCTGGACCAGTAGGGGACCACCCTGGAAGATTTTTTTTGTGTGTAAAAATTCAGGGGGCACTTTGACTGTCTAAAGTGGGTAGAGGCGGAAGCGTTTTCCGCACCACCTTCGCTGTTTCTGTGGCACTGTTGGCGTCACATATAATTGAGTACTAATTACTAAGTGATGGCAAATCGCTAATGAATTGTTAATTACTGATTAATGCCTGAATACTAATTAACTGCTAATTAATGACGCTTAAGCTTCGCCTTTAGGAGTGGAACGCGACAGCGCGTTGTAGCGCTGCCAGGGAGTCCACGGAACGCCACCACCCGTTCGGCGCGATGCCTTGCCCTTTGAACGCAACGCTTTTTGAGGAAAGGAAATGGCGCAGTAATTCTCTGTCATCTCGGTGGACATCTGAACCGCATCGTAGAGGAAGGGAGGTGGGAGTGAAAGAAGATAGATAAAGAGGAGCCGTAATGAAGAAAATGAAAATTGTATTTGAGGAAATGAAATTACGCAGTAACTGTCTCACATATCTCGGTGGACACCCGTCAAAATTCAGGGGGGCACTTTTTTGACCTAAAGTGTGGTCACTGATGTGTGGTTAAGATGTTAAGCTTCGCCCCTAAGAGTGGAACGCGACAGCGTCTTGCAACGCTGCCAGGGAGTCCATAGAACGCCATCGCCCATTCGGTTCTACCAATACCTGTTCTACGCCTCGCTCGTCGGTAAATTGGTTTTTGAGGAAAGGAAATGTATCTGTCTCTCATTTGTCGGTGGACACCTAAACCTCGCCGGAAGGGAATGGAGGAGGATGAGTGTGAGTGAAGACACCGTATTCACTAGACGCGCCTTTGTTCATTCCAAACCATCGAGCTGGCATGGCGGAGTGGATAGCATGCTCGTCTCTCACGCCGAAGACCGGGGTTCCATTCCTGAGCTCGACCAATTTCTTAATCGGTTTTATTTATTTATATGGCCTGACTAGTAAAGCTAATTAGGCTAATTGGGTAATTAAGCAATTAACTAAGCTCAGTCCCACTTACTTGGAGCATCACTATACGATCGCTTCAATTGGTTGCATGGTTACTAGCCAAAGTGCAATTGGCCCCGTTTGAAATTCGCGCACTGTGACGTCACGACCGTTTCCACCAACTGAAAAGCGTGACATTTTCTGTCGACAACTGCTGCTTACAACGATGAGACATTAAAGGCTTCCGCCTTAAAAATGTTGTTTCCATCCATCCATCCAGTGACCACACTTTAGGTCAAAAAAATGCCCCCCTGAATTTTGACGCGTGTCCACCGAGAGATGTGAGACAGTTACTGCGTAATTTTCTTTCCTCAAATACAATTTTCATTTTCTTCATTACGGGCCTTCTTTGTCTTCTTTCACTCCCACTTCCTCCCTTCCTCTATGGTGCGGTTCAGGTGTCCACCGAGATAGATTGTAAAACATTTTATTCGCCGGGAAGAGCTTGGCAAGAGGTCGCGTTAAGTGGTCGAGAGTACATAGCCCTCGACGACTGAATTACTGCGCCATTTCTTTTCCTCAAAAAGCTTTGCGTTCAAACGGCAACGCATCGCGCCGAACGGGTGATGGCGTTCCGTGGACTCCCTGGCAGCGCTACACCACGCTGTCGCGTTCCACTCCTAAAGGCAAAGCTTAAGCGTCATTAATTAGCAGTTAATTAGTATTCAGGCATTAATCAGTAATTAACCATTCATTAGTGATTTGTCATTGCTTAGTAATTAGTACTTAATTATATGTGACGCTACCAGTGCCACAGAAGCAGCGAAAGTGGTGCGGAAAACGCTTTCGCCTTTACGCACTTTAGACAGTCAAAGTGCCCCCTGAATTTTTACAGAGTGCGCCATAGAAATAGGCGGTACGATAGTTCGACAGGATACCGGGAAGCTATCTCAGGAGGCTAAAGATCTGGTTAAGAAACGGCAAAGCATGAGAACGTCTAATTCCATAGACAGAATAGAACTAGTATAGCTGTCGAAGTTAATAAATAAGCGCAAGGTAGCCGACATCAGAAAGTTTAACATGGAGAAAATCGAGCATGCTCTCAAGAGCGGAGGTAGCCTAAAAGCCGTGAAGAGAAAACTAGGGATGGGTAAAAACAAGATGTATGCGATAAGAGACAGAGAGGGCAATATCATTACCAATATTAATAAGATAGCTAAAGTAGCCGAAGACTTTTTCACAAATCTATACAGTAGCAATTGCAATCACAATGTTACTGAGAGGGGCAGTAGAGCACAGCAATGGGACATCCCGACAGTAACGAAGGAGGAAGCAAAGAAAGCCTTCGGAACAATGCAAAGGGGGAAAGCAGCTGGTGAGGAGCAAATAACACCAGATTTGTTGAAGGACGATGGAGAGATTGTGCTCGAAAAACTAGCCACCCTGTATACGCAATGCCTTGTGACCTCGAGAGTACCTAGAGCTTGGAAAAACGGTAACATTATCTTAATTCATAAGAAAGGAGACGTCAAGGACTTGAAGAATTGCAGACGGATCAACTTATTGTCTGTTGCCTACAAGTTATTTACTGAGGAAATCACTAATAGTGTCAGGACCACCTTTGACTTCAGTCAACCAAATGCTCAGGCAGGTTTTCGTAAAGGATACTCGACAATAGACCACATTCACACTATCAATCAGGTGATAGCGAAATGCGCAGAATATAACCAGCATCTATATATAGCGTTCATTGATCACGAGAAAGCATTCGACTCAGTAAAAAGTTCATTCTAGAACAGCGCAAAAAAGACACGGACAAGAGGAAGAGACGTAAAAACAGACGTACAAACGTCTCTCCTTCTTGTCGGTGTATGTTTTGCGCTGTTTTAGAATGAACAACCACCAACTCACCTAAGCGTCTACCTCAGTAGAAACATCAGCAGTCATGCAGTCATTGCGGAATCAGGGTGTAGGAGATTCTTATGTGAAAATATTGGAAGATATTTATAACGATTGCACAGCTGCCGTAGTTCTCCATAAAGTCAGCAATAAAATTCCAATAAGGAAAGGTGTCAGGCAGGGAGACAAGACCTCGCCTATGCTATTCACTGCCTGTTTACAGGAGGTATTCCGGGGCCTGAAATGGTAACAGTTGAGGAGAAGAGTTAATGGTGAATACTAAGTAATCTGCGATTCGCTGATGACGTTGGCTTGCTTGGTCACTCAGGACATGAAATGCAAAGCATGATCAGTGAATTAGACAGGCAGAGCAGAACGGTGGGGCTAAAAATTAACATGCAGGAAACCAAAGCAATGTTCAACAGCCTAGCAAGGGAACAGCAGTTCGCAGTTGGTGGAGCGGTGCTAGAAGGAATATGTCTGTTTAGGGCAGGTAGTGACAGCTGATCCGGATCATGAGGGGGAAATAACTAGGAGAATAAGAATGGGGTGGAGCGCATGTGGCAGGCTCTCTCAGATCATGAATGACAGTTTACCAATATCTCTCAAGAGAAAAGTATACAACAGCTTTATCTTACCTGTCCTCACCTATGGGGCAGAAACGTGTAATCTAACAAAGAAGGTTCAGCTTAAGTTAAGGACAACGCAGCGAGCTATGGAAAGCAAAATGATCTGTGTAACGTTAACAGATCGAAAGCGGGCGGAGTGGGTGAGAGAATAAACGAGGGTTAATGACATCCTAGTTGAAATCATGAGGAAGAAGCGGGCTTGGGCAGGGCATGTAATGCGAAGGCAAGATAACCGCTGGTCCTTAATGGTAACAGAGAGGAAACCAAGAGAAGGCAAGCGGAGCAAGGGGTGGCAGAAAGTTAGGTGGGCGGATGAGATTAAGAAATTTGAGGGAATATGGTGGCCGCAACTGGCGAAGGACAGGGCTAATTGGAGAGACATGGGAGAGGCATTTTTGCTCTGCAGTGGGTGTAGTCAGCCTGATGATGATAATTTTAAGGAAACGAAGTGGGCATACCTGGCTACCGGGGTCAGTTGACGCCTGAATCACGCTTTGAGGTATACGTGGGCTGGGCGTGATTAAGGCTGGACGCAGAGGCGCCCGTGTGCTTTGCGATCTCAGCGCACGTCTAGGATCCCCTGCTGACCAAAATTATTCCGGGGACCGCCGCCGCGGTGGCTCAGTAGTTATGGTGCTCGGCTGCTGACCCGAAAGGCGCGGGTTCGATCCCGGCCGCGGCGGTTGAATTTCTTTGGAGGAGAAATTCTAGAGGCCCGTGTACTCTGCGATGTCAGTGCACGTAAAAGAACCCCAGGTGGTCGAAATTTCCGGAGCCCTCCACTACGGCGTCTCTCATAGCCTTAGTCGCTTTGGGACGTTAAACCCCATAAACCAAACTAAACCAAACCTTATTCCGGCGACCTCCACTACGGAACCTCTTTCTCTATTTCTTCTTTCACTCCCACCTTCCCCTCTTCTTTTACGGCACGGTTCAGGCGTCCGCCAAGGTATGTGAGAAAGATACTGCGGCATTTCTTTCCTCAAAAACCAATCTACTAATTTTACGCGGGGTAGTGAGAGAGAGAGATGGATGTGGGGTATATCTGTTACCGCTGAGAACATTGTGGCTGACACGCGGCACTGCAGCAGTAGGTCGCGGCGTTTGTTGCGTGAACAAGCTCTAGCAATCAGCCATTAACTGCCCTGCAGAGCGGGCGCGCTGAGTATGCAGTGTCCGGAATGCACTCAACGTTACAGACGCCATGCCGTGTATAGCTTTCGCTCTATAACCAGGTTCAAGAGCTGTTGAACCACACATAATTTTTTGTTATTGTTGCGAACAGCGAATCTTTCTCGTCGAACCAATCCGCCCCCTTTCCCCTTTTTGTGTTTTTGTCGATGGCTCGAGCGATAGCCGTTGCTGCCGTTCTCTTTCTCTCCCCACCCCCCCTTGCCACTTATGCTACATACTGGCTTGGGCTGCCATAATGAGCGCTCATTCTCCGCCAGCTGTGTCTGCGTCTGCTTGTCCATGGCTGAGTAGCTGGCGATGTAGCAACTTTTTAGTGCGAGCGAGTGGTTTTGCACCGATTTGTGCGAGGTCCCCTGTCACATTCCGCGTTGTTCTGTGGACTTGTCCGCGTGTGGTGGCGGTGAAATGTTTTCATTGCCCCTGCCGCTTGTCCAGGGCATGTCCCTTGGAGAGGAGCGATGCAGCTTTGGCAACGCTGATGAGAACGCGAAAGGCGCTGTTGCGGATGCGAGCAATGACTATTCTCGCCATCAGCAGACGGAGGAGTGGTGTTGTTCGCCTGAATATGTCTGCGCGAAAAACATTCATTTCACAGAATAAATCGAGGTTCGTTGGGTGGGAGGTCGCTCCAGGAGCCCGTTGGCTTTCTGTGCCGCTCTTGTCCTGTTCACCTGCCAAAGCCGGCCTTCCGATGTGAGCTGACCAGCACCGACTCCATCTCACATGCACAACGCATTGCAAGACTGCACAACGCACAACGCACTGCACAACGCATTGCAAAATATAGACGCGCTACAGACAGTTCTTGCAGCTCTACATTAGAAGACACCATGGCACCCCCGGAACTATCTTTTCCGAAGAAAGTCAAGCAAGCTTTTATTTTTCATTGGAATGCCCGCGGGCTCCAGTCCCGGATTTCAGATATTAGACACTATGTTTATCACAACTGCTTTCCCATTCTGGTTATCTGTCAACAGAATCTGCCCAACATTTTACGATTATCCGGCCATGAAGCATTTACTTCTCCCACGCGCAACAGAACCAGCTAAGTCATCGTCTACATTCGACGTGAACTTACATATGTGCTCCATTGATTTCCCCCACACAACGACAACCAGTCTGGGAGCAGACTGGGAGGTGCAGAGCACCGCCACGAGGAATGTGGAGGCGTAAATAGGGAACAACTCAAAAAGGAGGATCCCGCGCAAGGACCAGCGAGCGCGGATGTGATTGCGCAGAGAAGACGGCAACCCCACTGGGAAGACCTGAAACCCCACCACCGACCAAGTAAGGGTCCGCCATGGCTGCCAGGGAAAACGGAGAGGAGATGAAATGACTCGAGAGGGCAGCCGTGGCACGCCGGGTATGGTCAAGGTTGATCTGCAGAAAACTAAAACTAGCCATGGCGATATAAAGAGGTACAGGAACGGGGACGAAATCCAAGGTTTGACGAAATCTCGTCTGGTCGGGTGAATACATCTTAAAAATAGAGGCACCGACCAAAAAGGTGTAGTCAATATGACAGACGTTTCGGCTTCCACACGGAATCTTTGTTCACTGAAGGAAAAAATTTCGAACATAGAGCTTAAGTACGCTACACTAATCGCCGCAGGCATCTAGCATACGCGGGCGGCAGATTACCGATGTTACGATTCAGCGTGTGATCGGTTGTCTGTATAAACAAGGACTCCAGATATTGGCGTGACGTCCAGCTTTTCTCACTGCCGATAACTGCGGCCTCTTCCCAAGCGATACTGTGCTTCGCGCTTTCGGCATGGTCAGCAAGTGCGTTGGAAGCTACCTTCTTGTTTCTGACGTCATTCTTGTGATCTTTCAGCCGTCTCTCGAAGTTTCCGCTTTCCGCTGTGTAGGAATAATCGCAGTCTGAGCAGGGGATTTTATAAATTACGCCGGGAAATGTTTCCTTCTTCATCTTGCCTTTTACGGCCCCCACATCATGCGAAGCATGCACGCAGGAACGGGGGCTATATGACATCATATATGCGAAAAGTGCGAGCCAATGACTCACTTACGCCTGGCACGTAAGGGATGGCAGCTCGTGCACGGCAAGGAATGCGAGCGTGCTGAGATGGCCTGGCTGTTTGGCATATAACAGCATCCACAAAGTGGTTTGGGTAGCCACATTCGTTGAGCTCGTGGCGTACTTAGCATAGGTCAGAGGCTTTATCCTGAGGCTCCGAGCATATTCTTTGCGCGCGTCGGACGAGGGTAGAAACGACGGAGCGCTTGTGGCAAGTAAGGTGGACCGAGTTAAAATGAAGATACCGGCCTGTGTGCGTGTCTTTTCTGTGCACCTTGAATGACATTCGGTCATTGCAGCGCTCAATCATAACATCCAGAAAAGGAAGACGTCCAGAAATCTCCTCCTCGACAGTAAACTGAATGGAATCTTCCATGCTGTTCAAATGGTTCGTGAAAGCAGCCAAGGCATCCTTTTTGATTATGCAAAAGCATTCGTCAACGTAACGAAAAAAGGCCTTCGGGCGTGGCTGGAACGAAGCCAGAGCTCGGCCTTCGAATGCTTCCATTGTAAGGTTTGCTGTTGTGACCGAGATTGACGCTCCCATGGTAGTGCCGTGAACTTGTTTGTAGTCACTACCCCGAAAGACAAAGTATGTGTTTTCGAGGCAGAACTGCAGCAGCCTCAACTGGTCCGGTAGCTCGATAGGTGTTCTGGCACTCAGTCCGTCGTCGTTCTGAAGAACTGATCGGCACACATCCACAGCAAGATGCACGGGAACACTCGTGAACAGTGATATGACGTCAAACGACACCATGACCTCGTCGCTGTCGATCGTGACCTCACGTACCTTTTCAATAAAATCGAAAGAGTTCCGTACGGAAGTCGTACCCTTTCCGACGAGTGGCGAAAAAACCTTGTGCAAGTAGCCTGAAAGCCGGAAGTAGCCTTCAGTGAACAAGGTTTCCGTGTGGAAGCCGAAACGTCTCTTATATTGACTACACCTTTTTGGTCGGTGCCTCTTTATTTTTAACATGTATTCACCCTACCAGACGAGAGTTCGTCAAACCGTGGATTTCATCATGCTACTACGGTCGTATGGCCAGAATTTCATCGCTCAAGTGCGCCAGTACGTCTCCCTAATCGCCCGGATTTCTGCGTTCAACGCTCATCTGCAGTTTAAGCTCGTGTGCAAAGCCAGGAACCTTACTCCGAGATCCCTCTGCTCTTCAACCGGTCGATACTTCCTTCGGTCATAGTGTTGTGTCCACAGCAGAACGACAGTTGCTTCAAGCCAGAATCCTGGATTGCAAGGACTCAATCAGGTACCTGCAGAATCAAGCCTTTTTTGCCCGTCGCCGCCTTGAACATCAGTCCCCGAAAGAGTTCGCCAGCATCCAGTTGCACGCCAACTTCGTTGCGAGTCTACAGTCCCGCCAACGTGAGCGCACGCACCAAGAGAAGCTAACCAGACTGCTGCCTAGCCATAAAAGGAGTGCGACCAACAGACCTACTTCCGCCGTCCACAATCTGTCATCGTATAGGCGTACCCGAACAGAGCTCGCCGTGCTGGAGCTCGGTTTGAACTTCAACACGAAAGCGGCACCTGACACAAGAAAAATCATTTGTGCTGTTGAACAGGCTATAGGTCTTGTGGAAAACAGTCGCCGAGAGGAGGCTCGCACCCGTGCGATCAGCATACTCGCGAAGCTGCCACGTCGGCTTCAAACCCCGCTCCCTCCTGAGGAGCGTGATGCAGTCAAGAGCCCCCAGAGCAACGCGGATATTGTTATCCTCCATGCTGACAAAGGCAACGCCACTGTCAACCTTAACAACTGCGACTACGTAGAAAAAGTGACGACGCTTCTGAAGGATGAAGGCACGTACGTGCGGCTCAAGCGGGACCCCACACTTAAGGTAGAGCGAGAGCTACGAAGGCTTTTGGCTGATGTCTTTCGGTTTGTTCTACCTCAGCACAAGTCCTTGTACTTCAGACTCCTTTGTCACAACGGGTCTGCACCTGCATTATATGGTCTCCCAAAGAACCGCAAGCTGAACGTTCCAATTCGGCCAATAGGGGATTTTACCCGCTCTCCCTTGTACAGGCTTTCAGGCTACTTGCACAAGGTTTTTTTCGCCACACGTCGGCAAGGGTCCGACTTCCGTACGGAACTCTTTCGATTTTATTGAAAAGGTACGTGAGGTCACGATCGACAGCGACGAGGTCATGGTGTCGTTTGACGTCATATCACTGTTCACGAGTGTTCCCGTGCATCTGGCTGTGGATGTGTGCCGATCAGTTCTTCAGAACGACGACGGACTGAGTGCCAGAACACCTATCGAGCTACCGGACCTGTTGAGGCTGCTGCAGTTCTGCCTCGAAAACACATACTTTGTCTTTCGGGATACTGACTACAAACAAGTTCACGGCACTACCATGGGAGCGTCAATCTCGGTCACAACAGCAAACCTTACAATGGAAGCATTGGAAGGCCGAGCTCTGGCTTCGTTCCAGCCACGCCCGAAGGCCTTTTTTCGTTACGTTGACGAATGCTTTTGCATAATCAAAAAGGATGCCTTGGCTGCTTTCACGAACCATTTGAACAGCATGGAAGATTCCATTCAGTTTACTGTCGAGGAGGAGATTTCTGGACGTCTTCCTTTTCTGGATGTTATGATTGAGCGCTGCAATGACCGAATGTCATTCAAGGTGCACAGGAAAGACAGGCACACAGGCCGGTATCTTCATTTTAACTCGGTCCACCCTACTTGCCACAAGCGCTCCGTCGTTTCTACCCTCGTCCGACGCGCGCAAAGAATATGCTCGGAGCCTCAGGATAACGCCTCTGACTTATGCCAAGTACGCCACGAGCTCAGCGAATGTGGCTACCCAACCCACTTTGTGGATGCTGTTATACGCCAAACAGCCAGGCCATCTCAGCACGCTCGCATTCCTTGCCGTGCACGAGCTGCCATCCCTTATGTTCCAGGCGTGAGTGATTCATTGGCTCGCACTTTTCGCACATATGATGTGCATATAGCCCACGTTCCTGCGTGCAAGCATCGTCATGATGTGGTGGCCGTAACAGAAAAGATGAAGAAGGTAAGATTTCCCGGCGTAATTTATAAAATCCCCTGCTCAGACTGCGATTATTCCTACACAGCGGAAAGCGGAAACTTCGAGAGACGGCTGAAAGATCACAAGAATGACGTCAGAAAAATGAAGGTAGCTTCGAACGCATTTGCTGACCATGCCGAAAGCGCGAAGCACAGTATCGCTTGGGAAGAGGCCGCAGTTATCGGCCGTGAGAAAAACTGGACGTCACGCCAATATGTAGGGTCATTGTTTATACAGACAACAGATAACACGCTGAATCGTAACATCGGTAATCTGCCGCCCGCGTACGCTAGATGCCTGCGGCGATTTGTGCAGCGTACTTAAGCTCTGTGTTGGAAATGTTTTACTTCAGTGAACAAGGCTTTCGTGTGGAAGCCGAAACGTCTGTCATATTGACTACACCTTTTTGGTCGGTGCATCTTTATTTTTTTAACAGGAGCGGGGATAACTGAAGTAGAATAGGATCACATATTGGCGACAGCTGCTTGAGAGAATGATTTATAGATAGTGGCGGTGGTGGAAGCAGGAGGGCCGAGGACCGGATAAGGAGCCAAGTGATAAAGGGCAGCGAGAAAAGAAGAATACGAATAAAAAATTAATGGAAAATGCAGTAAGAACAATCACAGTCGCAACCTGGCGGTTCGCGGGAGAGGTACACAGGACAGGGCAATCGCGGCCCTAAGGGCCATAAGCGGTCCTGGCACGGACGCGAGCAGCGCTCTGCTGCAAAGTTGAGCAGGAGGCATGCCCAGCTTGATGGTTAGAGGGGCGGCCAGCCGCGTCGCATGGGGCGGACTTGGCGTTAGGGTCCTGTATAGAGCGGGGCACTGTGCGAGAGGGTGCGACCCCGCGCATCGTGTGCAGGAAGCCTTAGAGGGGTCCATAGCATGCGGGCACGCCTTAAGAGCGTGGCCGTATTGGGCACAGAACGTGCAGAGCGGGACGTGGAGGTCCTCCTGGACCTCAACGGAAGTCCAGCCCACGGGGACGCGACGGGCCTCACGAAGCCGGGAATTAGCGGGAGGGTCAACCTCTAGGAAGTGAACACGCTGTCCAGAGCGCTGTGTAAAGGACAATCTGAGCTGACATTTCTGAGGATCAAGAAAGAGTGGAAGATTCCGCCGGTTGAGGGTGGTCACGAGATCCACAGGATAGATATCAGGATCAACCCCGGACAGGCGGACGTGGGGATTGCGTCGCTGAGGCGTACGGACATTGATGGAAGCCCGGGTGGCCTCGGTACGGGTGATGGCAGCCTGCAAGCGCTCGAGGTTCCCTGGGTTCCGGGATGTAACCACCAGGGCGCGACGGGTGGGTCGGAGAGTGACGGCTCCTATTCCCTCAGACTCTGGATCGATGGCCGACTTGATGAGGGTAGCAACCTCGCGACCCACGTTGTCGGAAGCCCCAACAGACGTTGAAAGCATCTGATGGGGCTTCTAGGCCGGAGTAGAGTCCCCGAGCTCGACGGGCCCTGGGTGTTCCTGTGTCGCAGTGCCTGAATCAACGCCGACATTGAATAGGTTGGGGCAACCGAAAAGGAAATAAAAATAATAGGCCCCTGCCTGCACCGTTTACACACAACAGGCTTAACCCAATTGAAAAATAAAAGAGGAGGCCCGTAGGCAAGTTGTAATTTGACCACCCGTGGGTGGAAAAATAAAATAATAGGGAAAATGCTACATTAGCGACCCACAGCCGAGAGAGCGGGCCCGGGGAGGCTCCCCTGACCTCCCCTAAGAAGTAGCGGAAAGGGAAATGGGACGTGGGAAGGGAATGGGGACAGCGAGTTTTTTGCTCTGATCCTTCAATTATCTCTACTCCATCACTGGCCCGCCTGGCCAGGGCAGGGAGAGCATCGAGATTGCCCAATGGTGCGGCCCCACTCACGGGATGCCCGACCACCCACCATACGCAACGGGCTCCGACCGTCGAAGACAGGAAAACCTAACACGGGGTCAGTAGCTACCTGGGGCTCCTCATCGCTCACTAGAAGGCTTTTCCCACCTGCCGGCTACTAGCCGTCGAAGGTTTTTCGCAGTTTTTCGGACACCGGAAGTATGTGTGATAGTCCCGGCCAGTGGAGGTCCAGAACGTCAACGGCCTCGCGGCCTCAGAACTGGTCGCTCCGGGGGGTCCATCTGTGCTTCCTCCAACCATCCATGCACTTATACAGGTGGAAGAGGGCCGGCACCGCCGCGCAGAGCCGCCGCAAAGGTCCTAGGAACATTCGGTCCGACACGCAGAAGGCGAAGTTCCGCCTCGGCCTCGGAAGTCCTGACGGACACTTCGGCATTCCGGGCCCTCAGGAACTTCAGCTCACGATCCCGGGCGATAACTTGGTCCCGCAAAGCACGGACGCGCTCTGTGTCACGGATGGCGCAGGCAAAGAAGTTATGCGCATTAGCATTCATGGCAGAGACCAGGGACACAAGGGTAGCCCGGACCCCTGCTTTGATCTTATTCTTTCCGTCATTAATGATGGACAGCAGTTCCTCGTGCGCCGCTAAAAGGGAAGTATCCGTGCCCAGCTCTAGGCTGTCGGGGGCCGGGGTCTTTGGGACAGCAGCAGGTGGCGAGGAAAGTCCAGGGACGCCGGTCACGGGGGTCAAATCTGAGCCCGAAAGAGAACGGGGTTCACCACCTGAAGCGGCGCCATGGTCAGTTAGACGATGTTCATCTGGTATGATCGGTAGGTCAACGGTAGGCTCCGTGTGGACGTCAGAGGTTACCTCAAGAGATGGCGGATCCGCGCGTAGTAGAGGTGCCAGGGCCAGCCCGGCAGCAGCTGCGCGGTCAGTCATGATGGAGCCAGCAGCCTCCAGGCCTAAGCAGGCCGCAGCCTAGGTGCGAAGTGCGGAGAAAATGAAAATTGAGGTGTTGTCCACCGAGAGGGTGGACATTCAGGGGGTCCCCAAGGTGTTACAGGGCCCCTCAGAGCAGAGAACCTCTCCAAGGGGAAATAGAAATCAGCAGGAGCTGAAAACAGTGCGATCCACAGGATACTCGCCATGTATGTCGATACCGACCACAAGACATGGTGCGTTATCCTGCCTTACATCATCTTCGCCTCATACACCACAGTGCAGGAGACCACCCAGATGACGCCTTTTAGGCTCGTCCATAGCAGGGAGGGCACGACCACGCTAGGTGCCATGCTGGCCAATATTACCGAAGAAGATAACGTCGATGTCGCCGCCTAACTTCAACATGCCGAAGAAGCGCGAAGACTTGCTAGATTGCAGATCATAGGCCAGTAGCGGGCCGACGCCAGACGCTACAACCTACGAACACGCAACGCGGAATACAAGCCAGGGGCCCGATTCTCGACATTGGCCAATCCGCCATGAGCGGGGCGTACCCGTGACGTGTGAATCGGAGGGGTGCGAAAATGCGTAACAGCAGAATAGAATGACGACAATGAAGAATAAAGAAAAAAGTATGACAAAAAAATAAGCTGTCGTCTGCTACTTGGCGCCACGTACAAAAAACACCGCCGAGTTGCGGCGCGAAGGTGAATTAGCAAAGTTGCGCCGTAGAGATGGACGGTGAAATGCGTTGCGGCGGCGGTCTCGGCGTACTCGCCGCACAGTGATGGTGCTGAATGCGACGCTAAAGACCCTCTGGCCGGTGGTCACGGAAATAAGAGTTTAGCGGTAATTGTGCTGCATGAAGCGAACGCTTATTGCCCGAAGCCATCGCGTAGCGTGTCGCGTCTCCGTACTTGTGAGATGCGATCAGCGTCACGGGGAGAGGAATTGGCGGAGAAACGGCTGGCTCTCCATCGTAACCTCAACGCGTCAGTGGCGTTGGAAAGCTTTACCTCACCGTGTCACTTCTTCAGGTGCATAGAACTTAACACTACCCTTGGTTACGTTTGCAAGCGGCCGCGCACGAAACGCGACTGCGAATCGCGTCAAGTGCAACGCTATGAGCGCGTACGTCTTATTATCAAAAGCGTCAAATGCGAAAGTAAAATAGGGAGATATTGTTTCCCGCCAGTACTTAAAGAAAAACAGACAAAGCTCAAAGTCCACTGTCAACAGAAGCATGTATTTCACAGTGTTGGCGTTTCACTTAATCTCAATAGGAAATGGCACTCATCTTTTGCTTTGTGAACATTAACTAAGCCTGCCTGCAAGCAGACTTCACGGACTTTATGTAAAAGCACCTCACGAATGCATGGCGTAGAGTTGCAGATACATTATTTTATTCAAATAAAGAAAGGCTCCCAATAATGCTATTTAATTTCAATGTTTGAAAAGGCCGTCAATCTCGTTAATTCTCTCTAACAATGAGCACACAGCACCTACCAAGGGCATATAGGCAGGTACACCACTCGTGTGATGCAAGTACGCACCAAAATGTGAGAGGTGAAACAAAATTTGTCATGCCCATCCCTACAATTCCTTTGCTGTAGGACAACAGTAATGCATCCACAGCAGCACCAGGCAGCTCCTTTCAATGCAGCAAGATTCCTTGTAAGAGGGCAATGTGTGATGTCAAGAGAGGTGAAGTCGGCTGGAAATAGATATTGTTGCGGGAAAGAATATATTTACAAATATTTACAAATAGGAAAGAACAGCTGCGAGTGGCACTGAGAACACAGTCCGAACTTCGTTGACGTCTTCTACTCTTCCCACGCTCTTGGTCGTCGTCGTCGTCTACCCGCTTCAGGACCCCCGGCTGCTGAAACGCCGTCTCGGCGTTAGGGCGGCGACGTATGAGCGTCGTGATAAGGTTTAAGGCGACAGACGTGGACGATGTCGGTGGTGGCACGAGAAGACGATGGCGAGGTTTCAAGGGGAACAATTTCATAGTTCACGTCGGTAACACGGCGCACGACACGGTAAGGGCCACGGTAGTGCAAAAGGAGCTTCTCGGAGAGACCGACGCTGCGAGAGGGCGTCCAGAGAAGGACGAGTGATCCTGGGGTAAATTCGACGGCCTGGTGACGGCGGTCGTAGGCTGACTTCTGGGAAACTTGAGAGGCTTGGAGCCTACTACGTGCTATTTGGCGCGCCAGTGTGGCCTGGGAGATGGCGTCCCGAGCGTAAGCAGTGGTGGGGGCTGAAGAAGGCGGCAAGAGTGTGTCCAAAGGCAAGGTGGGATGCCTACCAAACAAAAGGTAGAAAGGAGAATAGCCTGTTCTGTCATGAAGGGAAGAGTTATATGCAAATGTCACATAAGGCAAGGCTGCGTCCCAATCTCGGTGGTCTGGCGATACGTACATGGCTAACATGTCGGTGAGCGTGCGGTTGAACCTTTCCGTAAGCCCATTGGTTTGTGGGTGGTAAGCTGTCGCGAGCTGGTGCTGCGTGTCACACGAACGAAGAATGTCGTGAACTACTCTGGATAGAAAATAACGACCGCGGTCGGTGAGCAGTTGACGAGGGGCGCCGTGGTGAAGGATGACGTCTTGCAGAAGAAAATCGGCGACATCGGTAGCGCAGCTGGACGGCAAAGCACGCGTGATGGCGTACCGAGTCGTATAATCAGTTGCGACAGCGATCCACTTGTTGCCGGAGAGGGACGTCGGAAAAGGGCCAAGAAGGTCGACGCCAACACGGTGAAAAGGTTCCGGAGGTATGTCGATGGGTTGCAGAAGACCGGCAGGCAAAGTGGAGGGCCTTTTCCGACGTTGACACAGGTCGCAAGCGGCCACGTAACGCTTGACGGAACGATAGAGACCATGCCAAAAGAAGCGATGCCGCACCCGAGCGTACGTGCGGGACACGCCAAGGTGACCGGCTGTCGGCAGATCGTGCAGTTCTTCAAGGACAGAAGAGCGTAGACGTTGGGGTATCGCGAGCAGGAGCGGAGGGCCATCGGAGCGTAGGTTTCGGCGATACAAAATGCCGTTCTGGAGCACATAAAGGTTCAGAGACGGAGATCGGTTTGCAGAACGGATGCTATCAAAGATAGGTCGTAAAGATGAGTCGTGGCGCTGTTCGTTGGCAATATCGGCGAGATCAGAGATAGCTAAGAGGCAGGGCAGGGTCTCAGCGTCCTCTAGGTCAGGTGGTTCCACAGGGTATCGGGATAAACAGTCAGCGTCCTGGTGATGGCGCCCTGACTTGTACACGACGGAGTATGAGTATTCTTGGAGGCGCAATGCCCAGCGACCAAGGCGACAGGTGGGATCTTTTAGTGAAGACAGCCAACAGAGAGCGTGGTGATCAGTGACAACAGCGAATGAACGGCCGAACAAGTAGGGTCTGAATTTAGCTACTGCCCAGACAAGGGCAAGACACTCGCGCTCAGTAATGGTGTAATTTTGCTCTGCGGCTGAAAGTAGGCGGCTGGCATAAGCGATGACTCGATCTTGACCCTGTTGACGTTGGGCTAGGACGGCGCCGATGCCATATCCGGAGGCGTCCGTGCGAACCTCTGTGGGAGACGACGGGTCAAAATGTGCTAAGATGGGCGGAGTGGTCAGCAAATGGACGAGGGATGAAAATGAGTTCTCTTGAGCAGGGCCCCAGGTAAAGGGAGTGTCGTTCTTCAGAAGATCGGTGAGGGGACGAGCGATGCCGGCGAAATCTTTGATAAAACGGCGAAAATACGAGCACAAGCCGACAAAGCTGCGCACATCTTTCGACGACCTTGGAAGAGGAAAGTCCTTCACTGCTTGAATTTTGATGGGATCTGGGCGTACACCAGAAGCGTCAACGAGGTGTCCGAGAATAGTGAGTTGGCGACGACAGAACTTGCATTTCGATGAGTTCAGCTGAAGTCCGGCGTTACGAAACACTGTCAGAATATTGGAGAGGCGCTCGAGGTGCGTGGCAAAAGTAGGCGAGAAAACCACAACATCGTCTAGGTAACAGAGGCAGGTGGTCCATTTAAAGCCACGAAGAAGGGAGTCCATCATTCGTTCGAAGGTAGCCGGGGCGTTACAGAGGCCGAACGGCATGACTTTAAACTGGTATAAGCCATCAGGCGTCACGAAGGCGGTCTTCTCACGGTCCTTTTCATCAACGGCAATTTGCCAGTACCCCGATCGAAGATCAATTGAAGAGAAATATTTGGCGCCGTGGAGGCAATCTAAGACATCATCGATCCTTGGGAGTGGATATACGTCTTTTTTGTGATGCGGTTGAGGTGCCGATAATCAACGGAGAAGCGCCAGCTGCCGTCCTTCTTTTTCACCAGGACGACTGGTGAAGCCCAAGGACTTGACGAGGGCTCGATGATGTCTTTTGCGAGCATCTTGTCCACCTCTTGATTTATGACGGTGCGTTCGGCGCTGGACACTCGGTACGGACGTATGCGGAGAGGAGCGGAATCACCGGTGTTTATGTGATGCGCCACCACAGAGGTCCGAGCCAAAACACGGCTATCAAAGTCGAAGATGCCGCGGAAAGATGATAAGAGGCACCTAAGATCGCGAGCTTGCATCGGCGGTAGGTCAGAAGCGATCATGTCGGCGTAGTCGTCCGTTGGGTTCACTGTTGATGGGGCCGCAGGCAGCCGGCATTGTTGAGTGGAAGGTAAGCAGCTGTCCACCACTGATATCACACATTCGGCAGCAAGGCACAGCGTGGCGACTGAGATGCCTTGCGGGAGCGGTTGGATAGATGAACCAAAGTTCAGAACCGGAAGGTACGCTCGGTTGGGCGACATTGTAAATACAATGTGTGGAAGCGCAATGCTGCGCGTCAGGGCGACGTCATGTTCCGGAGTGACTACGTAGTGACCATCAGGTACAGGGGGAACAGATGAGAAAGAAATGAAAGTGGCGGCTTGAGGCGGTAGACGGACAAAGTCGACAGCACAAAGACGGTGTATAACTGGGGACGGCGACTCAGCAGAAAGAGGAAGGTCAAGCTGAACAACATTAGTGGCGCAGTCAATGAGGGCTGAATGCTCAGACAGGAAGTCGAGGCCAAGAATGACTTCATGAGGGCACTGGTCCAGAACAGAGAACATAACGGATGTATGGCGGCCGGATATGGTCACACGGGCTGTGCATAGTCCAACAACATGAGGCGTTCCGCCGTCGGCAACGCGGAGAACGGCTTTGGGTGCAGGGGTCAGTACTTTTCGGAGGCGGCGTCGTAGGGCTGAACTCATGACTGATACGTGCGCGCCTGTATCGATCAGGGCTCTCACAGGCACTCCATCGACATGAATGGCGAGCAAATTATGGTGCGCGCGAAGGGCTAATCGAGGATTTTGGGACTGGGGCTGTACTGCAGCATCACCTCCAGACACTGCAGCGTCTAGTTTTCCGCTTGCGAGCGTCCGTAGGGGCCAGGAGAGGAGCGACGGCGTTGGGGCGAACGAGACTGTCGACGCGGGGGGACGGGGAGCGGCTGGAGCGGGGAATCTGGCCGTCGACTGTAGCACTGTGCTGGGCTGGAGGGGGCGTGTAGTGGCTGGGCTGTTCGTCGTCGCGGTGGGACCTGAGAGGACGGTATGTGCTGCGACAGGACCAATAATTTCTACAGTGGCGGGAGATGTGGCCAATGCGGTGGCAATGGAAACAAATGGGCCTGTCGTCGGTTGTCCGCCAGTCGTTAGGGTTTCGCCGACGTGGAGTGAAGTACGAAGGTCGTCCAGGAGCAATCGCAGTGATTTCGGGTGGTGGTGAAGACCGTACAGGGCTGACGGGCTGGAAACCAAAGTTTGAAAGCTCTTGGCGGACGACAGCTTGTGCCAGAGAGATGGTAGGCAAGCGATTGTCGCCATCATGTAGATGCAGGGGGGCAGGGGACATAGCTTCGAGCTCGCGTCGGATGATGCGGGTCACATTTTCTGGGGGCGCTGGAGTTTCCCGGTCTCGCAGGTCTTCACATGAAGAAGTCGCAGCCGTGTTGGGGAGGCGTGTGTACGGCTGGCTAATACGCCTGCTTTTGGCTTCCTCGAAGCGTCGACATTCCTTAATAATTCCGTCGACTGTAGTGCAGTTCTTGTATACGAGCAAGTTGAAGGCATCGTCGGCGATTCCCTTCAACACGTGGCCGACTTTGTCAGACTCGGGCATGTTGGCGTCAACTTTGTGACAGAGGGCCAGCACATCTTGAATGTACGACACATTGGACTCCGTAGATGTTTGAGCTCGGGAGGCGAGGTCCTTCTTAGCGGCAAGTGTTCGGCCGAGCGGCCGTCCAAACAATTCGCGGAGTTTCTCTTTGCACACGTCCCAGCTGGTTAGATGGTCTTCGTTGGTCTCATACCAGACCCGGGCAGTGTCTTTTAGGTAGAATATTACATTTGCGAGCATAAGGGTCGGATCCCAGCGGTTGTAGGTACTCACTCGCTCGTACATGTTGATCCAGTCGTCGAGATCAGTGTTGTCGGTACCAGAAAATGTCCCAGGGTCACGAGGGGGAGAAAGAACGAGTGATGTCATGGCCGGGGCTGAGGTTTGCTGGGAGGCGTCTTGGGTCATGATGAGGGAAGGCAACTGGCGGCCGCTGCGGAGCTCCGTCGTCGGTAGACGCAGGGGAAAGCCGCACCTCCACCAAATATGTTGCGGGAAAGAATATATTTACAAATATTTACAAATAGGAAAGAACAGCTGCGAGTGGCACCGAGAACACAGTCCGAACTTCGTTGACGTCTTCTACTCTTCCCACGCTCTTGGTCGTCGTCGTCGTCTACCCGCTTCAATATCTTCACATATGCTACTCAACATTGGGGGACGGGATGGATATAGAGGGGAATAATGAAGGTGGAGGGTGATGCCACATCACAAACAGCTAATGCAGTGTGCAAGACACTTGCTTTATTTGCTTCATGCAAGTTATCGATTTGGTTTATTGGGGTTTAACGTCCCAAAGCGACTCAGGCTATGAGAGACGCCGTTGTGAAGGGCTCCGGAAATTTCGACCACCTGGGGTTCTTTAACGTGCATGCAGGTTATTATCATATCATGCACATACACGCGTATTATCTAGTGCACATGTCATATTAAGTCTGAACATGGCTCGGGGTCAGGTCAAGGAGCTGAAGGATAATAAAAACAACGGTGAGTTAAGAAGGAAGAACAGCAACACAACAAGAAAAGCACAAGCATGCACAGCAGCAAGATAACACACAAATGGGGCAAGAAATGCAAGGCTAACATGATCCACAGTATTTGAGGGAGGCAGCATTACAGACAAGCAGTGGTATTCTAGCAAAAGGTCTATTAATGCAGCATGATAACACTGGATGATGTGGATTGGTTTGGCAAGCCCTGTGCACTCCACGAGCAATCTACAAGAGGCCTCATTCATGTTTCTAGCCTGATGTGCAAGTGCATGACTTTCCCTGTGTGCACACTCCTAACCACATACATATCAGGGCCATTGTTGGTTTTCTTTGAGGGGTGGATCACAATGCCGTTAGGCAACATTTACACCATACACGGATGCAATAAAGACCCTGTGATGCCACTATTGCGCACTGCAGGAGAGTAATGCTCAATGAAATGCGTTCACTCTCAAAGTACCTTCCTTAATACTGTGAACTAAAATAGACAACCCTCTATGTACACTCAAAATATGACATCTACAGTTCAGTGAAGGGCACCATACCAGATGTAGGTGCTGAAATGTCGAAAAATGTCTGAAAGGACACTGAGGACTAATCGAAGTTGCTCTGCAACAGTAGATTACCACATTCCAATAACAAAGGGCCTACCTGTACTGAGAACAAAGCTTGTGTACAGCTCAGAGATTATTTGTTCAAAGAAGCAGTTCAAAATTACCATGGTGAAGTGTGTTGGCAGGAAGGCTATTACAGCCCTTGGTTGGTAATAACTTTATTAGTCCCACTTCAGTGGATCAGGTGAGGGTTAGTGAAGGGGTGTTGAAGAGGTTGGCGACGGTCCTCAGGCCACTTTAGGTGACCAGGCACTGTTTGGCTGCAGCGACCTTCAAGGCCCAGGCCATGATGCAAAGCTGAAGCTCTGCCTGTGAGCTGCGCAGAGAAGCCTCCCATCGCTCCTGTGATTCCACCCCTTGGAAAGGAGGTTTCGGTTTGTTTGGGCAAGCCTGATATGTGCGTTTAAAATCCGCTCTGGTGCTCGAGCATAAGTGACAGGTTGGAGATTTCTCCCCTCTATGTATGTATTACACTCCACTGCATAGAAAAAAACAGAACACTTAAAATGCCTAGTGGTGTGTGCACATGGAGGGTAAATTGTTTTTTTGAGCATGATTAAGGCAGCTTGAAAAATGGTAAGCAAGTCTGACTCAGAGTTTCTACGAGGAGAGTGTTAAATTAATGAACAGAAGCTATTCACCACCAATATAATGATAGAACAGGTTGCAAAATGTTGATGAAATTGGAGTTATTGCAAGTGCCTGTGCATAAAATTTAAGCTCCCTGAAAAATTACCGTCTTGTACAGCTTTGCTAGCTAATTTCTCTTAAAGTTCTAGCAGAAGTATGAAACCAAACCAAGTCAGGTGGAAACAGGCTGCTATTCTTTTTTCACACTATAAGAATAATTTTTTTTCTCACTACCACCAAGTAATATTATTAGTGCTGTATTGTATGTGATGGCATCGCAATTAGTGCTAAGAAGTTATTGGGTGCCATGTGCAACCAGAAAAGAAAGGTACGGAAAGCCTGCACACACCACTGTCACGGAGAGAGGCCGCGATTCAGCAGAAAACCCAGTGTTATCCAGCCGGCATTGCGTCAAAAGACAAGCTTCCCGCGTGGATGTCCGCAGTGAAAGTCACTGAAAAGAGGATTTGTAATCTGAATCAAACGTCAGCACACGTCTGAAACTACTTCACTTTATAAAATAATAGATTTTACGTACAGAAAATTGATAAATTTCTGCCTTGAAACCCATGACCCCTGGATCGCCAGCCAGTCACGCTACCAACTTTGGGGAGCGAGACAAGTTGCATTGCCTTAGGTGTGCAATTTGCTTAAAAAAAGTGAGGTGTCTTTTACATGCAGAGTGAAAAGTTTGTGGAAGCCATTATTGGCAAATTAATTTATTTCCATCACTGAACTCCATACATCCTAGAATTCATTATGCAGCCTAACTGCGAATCATTACCTAGTGCAACAATACACATTGAAGAATATGTCTCGTCTACAAAGATAATAAATTTTTTGGGACAGACTCATCTTTCATAACCGTTTGACAGTGGTGTACATGCACATCAGTGTTGCCTAGTTTGCAAACTTAAGTAGCCAGCAGTCGCCTTTGCTAAACAGAAAAATGGCAGCACGTACACTGGTATGGTCCAGTCACACTAAGGGTTCAGGGGGTGAGCAGGTCGTCTAGGATTTTTCATAAAATGACCAAACAGCATCCCCAATTTGCATGAAGTAAAACGCAAGGGAACATGTCAATGAAAATGGGATCTAACAGAGTTTCACTGGGAGGACAGGTGGACAGTGATCTTCCAATGCATGCATTCAAGGTTGATGGCCCAGCACAGAAAAAGAACACAGACTGCAAATCCTGGAAAGAGAAAAAGATCCCAAACCTGGGAAGACCGCCTGAGTAACCCAGAAAGATCAACAAAGTTTACTACTACTACTACGACTATTATGATCCATTTCCAGTTGAATTATTGAACCGGATCATGCCCTTCCAGCTACGAAATGCCATTTGGAGCTTTATTATTGAAACACAAATTACGTCCAGCTGCATAATTTATGCCTCCATTTACCTTCAACTGAATTAATGTACAATTTCTAGGTTTTCGTCATGGGTACAAATTTGAGCTAGAAGATGGGAATGGGTACACGTGTCACAGCGCTGGCCAGGCCTTGCATTTTCATCTGGGAAAATGACCATTAAACAATTACGTGACTTTTCCTTCAGGAAAAATAGTTCACTGCTGTATAACTACAAGCAGCATGTGAAAGAGGCAGTCGAAAGCAAGCACACAGAGGCAACCAGATGCCAGGAGACAAAGCATGTTGTGATCTTATCACACAAACAGTACCACACAAGGCATGTTGCACCCTGAAGAACAGATGTTGTAAATGACTAGAGACACAGCGACCATGCTGTATGTTGAGGATGTTGTGGACTGCTGGCTCTCAACAAACACCAAAGCAAACAGAAAAGCACTGGTGAACGCATGTGCAGTGAACACCCTGGTGCTAGAAGGAAAACATTTTGGTGGCTTCCTGTCTTTCACTGAACTTAAGCACCAAATAAAATGTGCGTTGTGTACAAGCAGAACACATAGGGAGGCACCACATGAAGGAAAGCACTTCTTCACAATCACCAAAGCATGTGTTGAAGCACGCACTCAGGAAGTTGGCAGACGGTAGGTTGAAAACACTTGGGACACTTCCTGACTCACAAAAAACTGCAGCACCAGACAAAACTGATTTCTACTGTCATGCATACCACCAATATGGTCCAGTTTAATGAAGAACACCAAAATGATGAAGACTTCACCGGCTTCCTAGCAGTATGCCATCAAACTTGAAGCAGAGCAAATGTACACTGATTACTTGTGGCATAGCTACACGTGGAAACCGTGGCAGTGAGTACAATTCCCGCACGCAGCTGCTGATCATGCACTTCCGGTCTGTCAGGTAGAATCCAAATGGTGCTGTGTCCTCCTCCTTGTTGTAGATGTTGGTGCTCCTGCTATTACCACCACTTGCCAGTGATGTCATGGTCCTGCAGCTGAGTGTGGATGAATATGTTGGGTTGCACAATGCAAGCTGTGGTGACCTTCGCAGAGGACTCTTGATCATGCTGCACCATGGCCTTTGCAGACACCTCAGGAGCCCGGTATGGCCACCCAGCTGGGTAACCAGACCAGCTGGGAGGTGACCAAACATGAATCTGGTATCCTGGCTCCAGAGCACATGAGACCCCATGGTGAGGGTGGTCTGCCACATCTGCATAAGATGCACACCATCACTTGCACACTAATCGATGCTGTGCACTGAAATCTCCCAACGAGCTAGACATTGTGTTAAAAAATAGTCTAGTTTTACGTACAAATGTAAAATACGCTCACTGCAAAACCAATAATTAGTATCAAAACAAACTGTTTCTATATAGCTAAAGGTACTTGATGGCAGATTTCCCAAACTGATGCACAGAAATAATTACTACAGTCTTTTTATGCTCAAGAAAACCGCTACAGAATGCACTGCAAGGAAGGGCACAAGTTTAACTGTTTATGACTACCTTGAGTTTTTTAGTATATGCATGCTTTCGCATTTTGCACCAATCGAAATGGGGCTACCTTGACATTGTGGTCACTGAGAGAAATTCAAAACCACAGAATAACACTGCATGTCACGCACACCTATCTCCGCTGTCACTTGAAAAGTACAGACATGATTAATTTACATTATTTTCATACGTGGTTCTATTTACACTGTTCTTGCTTGCTGAATAAACTATATATAAATGCAATCAGATATCATTAGCCGTACGCAATCTTACTAAAGGCAAACATGTTATTCCTTAATGCTTTCCACTACACGCACACTCAGCGCGTGCTCACCAGTTTGACGATTTCCATGCGGGCAGCACATGAAGAGAGATTGCACACAAACGGGTCATGGATGGATCCCGCACAGACTTCGTGTGAGCTGGAACCTTCACCGGCAGGAACAACACGCCTGTAAATAAAATGTACAAGAGTCATACATGTTTGTTTTTCGCGCGCCCTAAGAAAGATGATTTTTTTCACCCTCCTACGTTCATTTCCACGTGACTGCTGTGTAACTGATGATGTAACGCTGTTATGAAAATTTTACCTTGAATAGCAAAATCACTTTTGTGTGCTTCACCAATAATGCTTAAGCCAGGGTATAGTATTCTTTTAGAGTTTCACGCATTTTTTTTCCACACTTAAGGAAACGACGCCTTCCAGCTGATTTCACCTATGCTGCCAACGTCATCAACACCAAAAACAACGAAATCGACCAAAGTACTAGCATGCTAGAATTTGTTTTCTCAACTTGAGCCGTGTGCAAAAACTGAAAACAGTATGACGAAAAAAGGAACGCGAAATGCCGAATAAAAATTTCCGATTCGCAGCATGCATGCAAAAGGAATGAGAATGACGCTACACACACACACACACGGATGTCTCGTCGAGAAGCCCGACACATTCCTGGAGTTTGTTGCTCGGCCGCGCGAACACCTGTCGTGTCATCCGCTCATCACGCACGTAAAGCCCATCCGTTCTGCGACGTTTCACAGCTGGCGATCGCCCCTCAGAGCTCGAAAGTTCGGCACTGCTTCTCGCCGCAATGCATCCATGCAAAGCCACCACACCATATGCCTCGTCAGGTGATTGCACAGACGAGCTGTCTAGTCAGAGACAACTCGAAAGCATCGCGGTGACCTCGAAAGTCGCTCACCTTTCCCACTTCTAGGGTTTAACAAGCGACGAATGAATGCAAGGAGCAGCAAATCGCAGCGCCGGCACCGCCATTCGAGCAATTTTCGCGCTTCACTAACCGCAAGTCCGCAAGGACGAATGATTTCTCACTGCGAGCGAAGGGTTTGCAACGGGAGAGCAGTTAGCGACCCTATGCGGCTGTGCGCTTAAGCCTTCACTATTAATGCTCTCAAGGGTTGCTTATTTCAGATGTGCTCTTATAACGCCTGTGGGGTTACTGGCACGGTTCGGACCCTGAACTCAGAGTCAACGCCACTCCGCTAGCTCGACCACACCTGTGGCCGCGATGAACACACCTCCGAGGAATAAGCCCGCAGGCAAGAGCTTTAATTGGGATCTCCCAATGGCATCCCTCGGTAGCGCGCAAGGAGCACGGCAGGCAACAGGCACAGGACACAGGCACAGGGGACAGGCACAGAGCAGTTCGGGTCACCTGGGCCGCCGCTGGTGTCGCGTCCGCTCTCTCTCAAGGCTCGCTGTCAACTCTCTATCAGACTGTCCCGTGCGCGCGGCGGCGCGGCCCGCGCGGCCGCCGAAGCCGAGAGGGGTGGGTAAGGAGGGCTGCCCACGTGACGACGCGTAGTCGCGGGCGCCTCCCCTCCGCTCCCTCCGCTGCTGCGCCTAGTCGGGGGCCGCGAGAGGAAGAGCCGCGGTAGGCCACGAGAGAGAGAAGGGTGCATCCGGCGGGCGAGGGGCAACATGAATCCCCACACGCCATACCATTACATTGTGCAATCAAAACAAGACTTTTGTAAGCTTAGTTTTGTCTTGAAATAAATACCCGTTAAAGTGCGGCTACCTAATGCCGTACAGATCAACATTTCACTAACTCATTTGCATGATTCGGGTACCTTTCGCCGGGCGAAATGATGGCGGCGAATTTCAGCCATTTTTTGCAATGGCGGCACAACGTAAACGTGATGAAACGTCATTCTGACATCACTTCAACATGTGTGCCTATCACGTGATTTGCGTGATATTGTTCCAACCAATCAGATTTTAGGAAGTTGCCAATTCCGGTGTGCAGCTATTTTATCCAAATTGGCAATTCGAGCGCAAGTGCTCTCGCGCGGACCACTTGTAGCTTCTTTTCCCTTCACAATCACATATATATACCAGCCGGGCACCAAGAATAGCGCTACGAAAATGCATTTTCAGTGCCACGTCAAATCGACGTCACTGCGAAAAGTGCTCGTGTAACCGACCCTGATTGACACGCCCATTGACGGTGATTGACACTTCTGACAGCCACTCAGAGAGGCAAAATGGCGCCGACAGGCGAATGTGAATATCGAGAATCGGGCCCCGGAGATCGAGTCTGGGTTTGGACGCCCATTCACCGCCGCGCATTGCGTGAAAAACTTTTGCGCCGCTATTTCTGCCCGTACAAGGTTCTTCGTCGGGTAGGTGAACTGGACTATGAAATCCTCTCTGACGAAATGACTGCATCCCAGCGACGCCGCGTACGACCAGAAGTTGTCCATGCCTTCCGTCTAGAGCCCTATTATGCGCGTTAAAACACGTTGTGTTTACACTCCTGGTGTTTATTTTTACACAATCTGTTTTAGTTGTTTGTGGCGAATTATGTACTGAAGTATCGGGTCGATGCTCTTTTGAGAGGGGAATAATGCCGCTAATGTTTGAAGTGTTTGTTTGTTCATTCTTCAAAGCTGCCGGCACGCCGCTTTATCGCTTTGTTTGTGAGGCAAGACGCGCCTAGATTTATCTCGATCGATCGCATCCAGGCGGAGCCGACTGTACGTTGTTCCCAACGTTACTAGATTACCTGATTTATTCACAAATGAAAATTGGGTAACTGACCAAGTCGAAAGATGAAAAATGACGTTTCGGGTCCCATACGGGGCCCTTGTTCACAATGAGGCTGTCACAGAAGAAGGAATGGTTATATACGCTTCAGAATCTTCTGCAATATTTTCGCGTAAATATGATGTAGCGTGCCCTGATTCTTGTTTAGCGTGTTGGCCGTTGTCTGGATGATTAGGGATTCTAGATGCAGTCTTGCAGATAGGTTTCTTTTCGTTGCCAAGATTTCCACCTCATCCCAGCCTATCTCGTGGCCAGTGGACAGCACGTGCTCTACAACTGCATTTTTTTGCTGCGCGCTTGTTTCTGACGTCGCCCTGGTGCTCCTTCATGCGCCGCTGGAAGTTCCCGGCTTCCCCAATGTAGACGGAGGGGCAGTCGCTGCAAGGTATCCGATAAACAACGCCAGGGAGCTTGGCACGTGGTAGCGGGTCCTTCACGTTGACCACTGCGGCTCGCAGCTTGCTGGTTGGCACGTGTGCAATGTGCACTCCGTGTTTACGGAAAATCCTAGAAAGGGCCTCGCTGATCTGACGCACGTAGGGAATCGCAGCACGCTTTATCTTTTTTGTCAGCTGTTGTGCTCCTCGTGTGTAGGTGGCTTTCTTGGAGACATTGCTGGTAAAATGTCTAGGGTAGCCGTTTCGCTCAAGATCGTGCTGTATAAGCTTCATCTCGTTGCCAAGGCTGACCGGGTCCGAACAGATGTTTTTAGCACGGTTGACAAGTGACGGAACCACTGAACGCTTGTGAGCCGTAGGATGAGCGGAATCAAAATCAGGTATCTCCCCGTGTGCGTTGCTTTTCGGAAGACGCTGAAGGCTAACCGATGCGCATCACGTTTGACGAGCACATCCAAGAACGGGATCATGCCGTTCGATCGCTTCCTCTTCCAAAGTGAATTTTATGGATGGCTCTACGGCATTCAGGTGTTCAAGGAAGCTGTGAATATGCTGCTTGTTTAAAATGCAAAAGCAGTCATCAACATACCTCAGAAACACCTTTGGACGATGTGTGAACGAGTTGAGGGCTTTCTGTTCTATAGACTCCATTGTCAGGTTGGCAGCCGTGACTGAAATTGACGCTCCCATTGCGGTTCCGAAGATCTGCTTGTACACTGTGCCGTTGTAAGTAAAATACGTATTGGCTAAGCAGAAATGAAGCAATTCGCTGATCTCGCTGACGTTCAACGGCGTGCGATCGGGAAATGAGGGGTCGCTTTTTAGGAGCTCCTTGCAGGTTTCCACAGCAAGATCGACCGGGACACTTGTGAACAGGGAACATACATCAAAGGACACCAGCACATCGCTTTCTTCGAGGACGATATCCTTGACTTTTTCAATAAAGTCTTGCGAATTCTTGATGTGCGTCGCTGTTTGTCCCACCAACGGAGCCAACACTTTGTGCAGATAAGCGGACAGACGGAAAAGAGGCGACCTGGTGAAATCCACGATTGGGCTTAGCGGAGTTCCACTTTTGTGAATTTTCGGCAAGCCATATATTGCGGGAGCGGATCCATTAGTGCAAAGAAGCCTGTAGTACAGCTTTCTTTGAGAAGGCGGAAGACCACTGAATATGTGAGACAGGATCATCTGCAAGCGGGACTGTATTTTCGACGTAGGGTCCTTAATGAGCTTACAGTAGGTTGTCGCGTCCTCGAGCATCTCTGACATTTTTGAGTGGTACGCAGACCGATCAAGCACAACAGTCACATTTCCTTTGTCTGCGGGCAGAATTGCAATATCCTCCTTCTTTCTCAGCGACTCCAGGGCCTTCCGTTCACCTTCGGAAAGAATGTGCTCACGGTGCTGTTTCCGCATTCTTTTAAGAACACTGATCGCATTCATTCTGACATCTTCTTGTACGTCTTTATCAAGAAGACTAATGGCTCTTTCCACAGCGCAAATCATCTTCCGCGTATCCGGCGGTTTCCCCTGATTGAAATTCAAGCCTCGGCTTTGCACCATTTCTTCGGTGGCACTCATGGTGTACGACGACAAGTTTTTAACCTTGGAGACTGGTCCTCTAGACTCGTTCCTTTTTTCCCCCAGCAAAGTGCATAGTTTGCTCCTTTGCAAAACTTCGTGCTTTTCTGTTGAGCGCCTCGCTTCTTGGTTGGCAGCTAGTTGTACCTCCGCGTAGATTTCTGGCATGCGGAACTCTAGTTGCCGCTTCGCAAAGAAAGCCTCCTGTTGTAGGCGTTTCAAGGTGCACTTACATTCATCGATGCGGGCTTGTACAAGCTGTCGCTCTGCCTTCGTCACGACGTGGCGTCCAAAGGCGGTGTTCACAGGTCGACGAAGCTTCAGTGATCTTGGGGTCACGTTGTTCGATTTGCACTCCAGGCTGAAGCGCAAGTGGGTGCTGAAGGCTGCTAGGCGTGCAGAGAGGCTTATGAAGCGCCTTACCTGGTCAGTTTGGAAACTCCGCTGCAGCTCGGCGGCCAAACGTGGCCCCATTCGTGTCCCTCTCGCGAGGTGGCGTTATCGACGCTGTTGACCCGGTACGGCCGGTCTCTCGTCACACGAACTCTCGCTATCAGACGAGCGCGCCGTGTTTCACGCTACTTTACTCCGGTAATTCCTGTTTAGCGAAGATATTTCCAAGATAGGGCACAAATATTATTCTGAATGTGCAGCTACAGTGGCATTAAGGCTTCGCGAACGGTCCTGGGCGGCAAAGGTGCGATCGGGATGTGAGTATGAGTATGAGTATATTTCAAACAAGCATGTTTACATACATGTTTGAGGTGTATGGGAGTAAAAGCCGCTCAAGAGCAGCTTGACAAAGCTCCCATTACCCTCTCTGAATCATTCTGCTGAATCATTAGCCCTTTTGATGAGACATCTGGATCTTGGTCGGGTATAGTTTTTTGTTTCATTTACTTCCCTACAAACTAAATGACTCTTTGCTTACGGCGGGCCACGAAACGGTAGATGAGTCGCATGTTGCCGAAAATATCGAAACCTATGGCCATGCACGATCGGTTTGAAGCAAGAGGGTCAATGATACATACGTGTTTTTTAAAGGGAGATGCAGCAATACCACCGTGAAACTTCGACGTTATTAACGTCATAAAACGCAAATAATGACGGTAATAGCAGAGGTCAGATTTAAAATAGTTTATTCAGTTCACATAAGAAAAAAACACAGTTACAAGAAAACTGTTTCTACTGTTTTTCAAAAAACAGTTACAAGAGACGTGCTGTTTTGTTTGCAACAGCCACCTTCTTCATGCTCTCTAAACGGTGTTTAACATCTCTAGAGAAAAAGTGCATTCTTGTTGCAATAACAAAGTTCAGTATCTAACAAGTGAATGCCGACATGCGCTCAGCACAACCCAAGCGAGCAAGGCTGCACTTGTCTAGCTCTTCCAAAACTTTCCAGAAAATGTTTGCAGCCTTGGTGGTGGTCAGTGTGAATTGCGGTCGCATAACGTAGAACGCTTATCTTGCCTTGGTTTCGGAGCAGACAGGTCGACAGCTCCGCCGCACCGACTGACGGACGCATAGCTCGGGTGCACCGACGCTGTTGCGCTTCTGGGTTGAGTTGCACCCGGAGCCAACGCCGCACGAGCTACGTCGCTCGAAACGCACTTATATAAATGTGGCTAGGACACAGAGGAGCAGCGATCAACTTGCAGCGCAGTTTAACACCAACCAAAAACGCCTGGCAAAAAAACGCTTCGCTGTAGTGTTCGCTCACGTGGTCAGCGTGGCTACTCTGCCGAGAAGCCGGTCAAACAGCGACGAGAGCGCCCCGCTCGGCGGCAGAGGCAAGGGTGACATCCGTGGCGTCGGAGTTTTCAAACTGAAAAAGTAATGTAGTAACGTTGGTTGTTCCAGAGTGTTCTAGTAACTTTCCAAGCTTTATCTCGGAAGTTCGCTATCAGCTTTAAAAAATGGCCTGGCTTAGCTCATGGTTAAGCCTAGAATGCGAAGCATCGCCTTTTATACAATTGCGTGACGTCAGTATCTCCGAGCGGAAGGAGCGGGAGTTAGGCCACCGCTGGAGGCTGCGCGTCCGCAAGCGAGCGCACGATTTGAGCCCCAGCTTTCACAGCTGTTGTGACGTCATATCACGTGGTGCGCCGATGTAGGTCAAGTGTTAGCTACGCGGCCGCGCGCGGCGCAGCAAAGAAGAGCTCGGTTGTGCGGCTAGTATGCTTCGCATAAAAGAGCACGGCCGAGAGCGGTGCCCATTCTGTTCGGCGACCGCCGAGCACGCTTGTAGCTATGCCGCCGCCGAATGATTCGGCTCTTTGCGCACGCTTGTAGCTATGCCGCCGCCGAATGATTCGGCTCTTTGCGGGTGCAAGTCAGCCCAAACAAATATTTCCGTTTCGAAGACATTCTCGCTGTTTTCCTGTTTCCGGGACAGCAGTCACCACCACTACGTGACAATATGGGGTTTGTTATTTAGCAGTTAGTTTTTGTATGTACGTATGTACGTACAGTCTTTGTCAAATGTAACCAGGCTGCATGGTGCTTTTCATTCGTATAACAGAGCCCTCACAGCTTCTCTAAAGATCAAAAAATTATTTGAAGGTGCGAACAGGGGTTCCTCTTACCATACAGACATTTCGAGCTTGAGCGCTGGCATAATAGCTTTAATATACGACTGGGAAAAAAATACGTGCAGCCTGGTTAGTTTTGACTAAGACTGTATGTACTTATGTATATATGCATGTGTATGTACGTGCGTACGTACGTATGTGTGTGTGTGTGTGTTCGTGCGCGTGTATACGTACGCACACGTATGCTCGTACGTACGTATGTATGTATGTATGTATGTATGTATGTATGTATGTATGTATGTATGTATGTATGTATGTATGTATGTATGTATGTATGTATGTATGTATGTATGTATGTATGTATGTATGCATGTATGCATGTATGTATGTATGTATGTATGTATGTATGTATGTATGTATGTATGTATGTATGTATGTATGTATGTACGTAAGTATGTGCGTACGTATGTATGTACGTATGCATGTACGTATGCATGTATGTACGTACGTACGTACGTACGTACGTACGTATGTATGTACGTGTGTGTGTAATTTTCTTCCATTACTTCAACCTTTTGTTTGTTTTGCAACACACTATACAACTTGTCAGCTCTCCATCGCTCTGTCAGCTTCACTGGGTGCAGGCTTTGTGAAGCCCTTCTCAGGCTTCTTGCTTGCCCACTCCAACTCAAAGCTGTCAGTAGACGCGAAATGCTGTTAATAAAGTTTTGAGTTACAGTGTGACCTTGTCGCCTGGAGAATTATTTTTTAGGCACGAAAGCAACTACAGCAAACACGTTTCCGAGCAAGACTGGAATGCAACATTGCACCTCAAAGAGAGTACCTATGAGCTCCAACAGCTTAAAGCATCAGTTGCCGGACAGCGCGCAGTTGTGAACAGTTGCGAACAGAGTGCTTAGTCGCCAGCACGCTGATTGAAATCTTTTACTATGTGCAGGAAGAAACGATGCGCATGCAGGCATGGCTGTCTGAAAACTTGTTTATTCGCTCGTTTATTTGTTTATACAAAAATATAAATCTTTATATATATGTATGAGTATAACAACACTTTCCTAGCTTCCGTGCCGAGCAATGTTTCTCTAAAGCCACACCTACACAAGTAGGTAACCGAAAAAAATGTATAAAGTATTTTAGCGACTATGTCTCTCTAGCCTGTTCATGAAACATGCATTCCTGACGTTAAAAAAAACTGAACTAAGAAGCATATTTTTGTTCACAGTCGTGTGTGAGCAACTGGGTACAGGTTCTAGCAAAAGTGGAAGGATCAAGAAAAGAATCGCAGAACTGCTTGGCAGCGCTCTGTGACGGTTTCTGGTTCGAGGTATGTGGAGTTAGAAAGTGAAGGCTACGAATATGGGGTGCAGTTTATTTTTTAGAGCTGTGTCACCTACGAAAATGTTGGCCTCTGCAGTGAATACATCCCGCAGCCCTCTTGAGATCTGTTTGAAAGACGACACACAGCGCGAATATTTTTCACCTCATAGGCCGGCCACTGATTACTCGTTCAGAAACCATTACACAATAAGCGTGCAAAAGTTGTACCATGCTAGCCACTCGTAGTATTTATGTATGCTGATAACCCGGCCAGAAAGCCGTGCCCAACAGAAATGACCGTATCTCGGTAACACTGCACGCATCTCGACAAGAGACGCGATCCGCCAGATAGCGCTTCTGCAGCGGTTTCCTTTGGTTTCTGTGGTCTCTCCATGCCTCCTCACGCCTAGAGCTGCTGTTTACCTACAGTGCGCATAGTGCTTTCCAACGCGTTGAGCTTATAAATGATGTTCATACTCGTCCAGAGTTACTCCCGTACCACACAAGGAAAGAGCAAGCCTTCACTGCGCTGCAGTCTTTGATTAATGCTAAAGCATTTCCAGGCTATGCCGGCGAGGTCATGTCCATAGAACGTGACCGCAGTGTGACGGGCTGTGTACGGGAGGCGTAGGCATGGCCCAAAAGAACTGACTCCACCGACTAGCACCTGAGCCACTGTGTCTGGCTTCGTAATTATCTCCCTGCCCCGTCAGCGAAGGCGGTTGTGTCGAATGCGGCGGGTCAACAGAAAGACGTGCAAAGTAGCCAGAGGGCTAAAGAGGAGAGGCCGCGCGAGGAGCCCAGCGCAACCCCACACATCCCTGCGGGCCGTTTTGCGGTGCGTCCCCAGCTTCCTTCCCTTTGGCGCAGAGACGGTCACGTTTGTGTGTGCGCGCATGCGCGCCTGCAGACGGCCTTGTTGCGAGGTGCGGGCTGTGGACTCGGTCAAGGCTAGGGGTTGGGTCTGTATTAAAGGAATTTAACCCAAAAGAAAAGACGGCTCCAGGCTCTTGGAAAACGCAGACTGGCTCCCCGAGCAGCTGCTCTCTTCCAGTGCTAGAGGAGGACTCTCTTTGTCCGTTGACGGCCGAGTTTTCGAATGCCGTGGTCACGTGACCAAGCCGCGGTTCTTGGAGGAAAGCGTGCTTGGGGGTTGAGTCCAGAACGCCCCGAGTTCCGATGCCAGAGGAGCGAGGGAAACCGTGACCCTCATAAACATGTCATGTTCGAGAGGGGTGCTTCTTCGGCTGAACATGAGCCCCGCGTTCGCGACGTGGCCGGCACCCTGCGGCGCCAAGGGTAGGCCGGAACGCTCGCGGCACAAACAGTTTCTAGGAATTCGCGGGCCCACAGGCCAGCAGTGTCTTGCAACGCAACAGCCTTACTAACGGCGGCCCCGAGAGACCGCGTAACGGCTTAAGGTGGCGGGGGAGGCCGGCGGCTAGCTCTAGGAGGGCTCCCAGCAGAGGAGGCGAGGGAACCGTTGCCCTCCGACGGACACCTGATCCCCTTCGACACATCCCCAACGGGGCCGCCGGCCTTCGCGTCGTAACGGCCCCGGCTTCGTGGAAAAATCGGCGGGCGCCCTAGGTCGACTGCATGAGCAGCGACGGCGAAAAACCTTTGGGCGACGAGGACACCGAAGGAAAGGAAGAGAGTCCTCATAGAGACGCGTTGGAGACAGAAGAGACAAAGGCGGGAACGAGCAGAGTCGGCCGAGGTGAACGGAGGAAGATCGCGCTGGTCTGTAGTCGGCGAATCCGGACCTCAGGGGTCCGTAGCAAACTGACCGCCAGCCGAGACGCCCAAGAAGCCTGAGGCCTCAACCCGTCATAGTACCACTAGCCGAGACGCCTGGGAAGGAAGATCCGACAGTGTCAAGATGGAAGCCCCAGTTAGCGGTCGCCGGGCCAATTCGCCGAAACGTGGGACCGTCACCAGGCTGAGCGCCACCCTGCCAGAGCAGCCGAAAGCGAGGCACCTGTTGGCCGGACTGCACCGACGCCTAATACAAGACAGCGGTGAGCGGAACCCCCTATTTCACTTTCAGGCAGAGAGTGAATAAATAAGGTTCACTCGCAGGCGTTGCGTTTTGGCTCAATTCTCCTCGCTTCAGCAGAGCCCGTAGATAGCAACAAATATTGTGTTGCATTGTGACTGACCCCCGACAGGCGGCAACGTCACAGCAGCAGTTGTGACGTTCTCTGAAGAGGAAGCAAGAAGCGTATGGTTGCAATCGAAAGAGGATGATGGCAGGACAGGGCGGAAAAAAATTATGTCGATAGGACGATTAGTTATTTGCAGCCATAAATGTCAAAAGAACGCCGAAAAAGCGCGGACGGCGATATAGTGAGTGGACAGGAGAGTAGCCCTGGACGGCAAAAAAGCGGGAAAATAGGCAAAGGAGTGAAAACAATGTTTGTAATGAATCGAAATGCATTTTATCAGTAATAATTAATCTAACAAAAAGTTTCATTGACAGATTAATTATCAGCAAAACCGATTGGACGGTTGAATAGGCTCGACGGGGACATAGTAAGTGGAACTGAAACCAAGGAATCCACGGCACCAAAGTTGAAAAACCAAAATGGTTGACTGAGGACAAAGAAGGTATATCAGGGTAAACGAATCGATCTTTAATTAAAGCATAAGATGATTACGCAAATTCAATAGTTAAATAAATTAACAAATATAAAGGGAATGACAAACAGAGGCGACGAGTGCCGAGGAGGCGTCAATGCTTTCGCATTCTTCCAATGCAGGTCGCCGCAGTGATCTCCGATTTTTTTCATCTCGGTCATGACGGCCACGCAAAACGCGCTCCTTATCTGCCTTTTTTGTTAGTGGCCATAGACCTGCGTCATCTTTGCTTGTCGTTCAAGATTAACCGTGGTGAAAGCGCTCGTGTATGGCGTCTCAGATCCTTGAAGTTAAAAATGCCAGACTGTGCCCTGAGAAGAGGATGCCAGCGGATGCTCTCACCACTGTCATGCGTCTGGGATTGACCTCGCGTCCTGAACCTCTTGCGCAGCGGCATGAGAGCTGGCTTGGGGTATTTGCTCGCTGTGCGTCAAGTAGTGCTTCTCGCAGTCGTCTACGTGCGAAAACGTCTGGTGGCAGTGAGGACATCAAAGCGGTGGACACCTGCTGCCACGAATTCCCCGGCCTCGGCGGTGACGCCACAGGCCGGAACTTTGGCTGAAGCACCGTCCACAGTAGCGGCAGTTGTACGGCTTCTCACCCGTGTGGACACGCTTGTGTTCTTTGAGATCGGAACGTTGCGAGAAGCGCTTGCTGCAATCGTCGCACTCGAAGGGACGCTCGCCCGTGTGGGTCCGCTCGTGTCTGGTGACCATAGATCTGTTTGAGAATAGATGAAAAAAGGAGGGCACGCTAAGCAAGACAATGCCGGCTCAGAGGACGAAGATTGAAATAACCATTGCGTCATAAAAGAAGAACATGCGGCCGTTAGCAGTCTACAGCTGTCACAAAATTCGGCGCATTTTTGAAGCAAACAAAGAAAAACAGCGCCGCGCGGACGCGTCTCGCCGGCACGAGACGAACGGGAGAGGAGCAAACCCCCGCTGGGCGCCTAGCCTGTGTGCGTGTGCACTCTCTCCCCTCCACCACCGCTCACCGACGCGGCGTGCGCCGAGAGAATGAATCATCCATGCGGAAGATTTCTCTAGAACATCCGAGTCGTTTCTACCGTTAACCGGGGGAAAACGGGGAAACCTTGCGTGCGCTAAGACATGTCCCCCTCCTCTGCACTCGGACGTCGGCGACGGCGCCACGCTAGAACACACTGGAACCTTCGCGAAACGACTCCTGACTTTAACCAATGAGGACGCGCGGCCGGCGAGAGAAAGGAAGGGAAACTACACGGGAGATACTGCGTGTATGTGCGCGCCTACTTTGGCGCGTACAAAAAACAGACGGGAGAGCGAGCCTATAAAAGAAGGCGTCGACCGCTGTCAATTAGTCCGGACCGCCGTTTAAGCTTCGGAGAAGCGCGCCCGTTCGACTCCCGGGGAAAACACCACTCGGCTAGCATCGGACCAACGAGGCAACGTTCGCCAGTCTGCGGGACGGCATCGTCGTGGAGCTCTGGTCGTCGGACTGCCGCAGTGCCCGGTGAACAAATTGTGTTTTGTTTTTTTACCTCTCTCTCTTGTGTTAGAGCACTTTAGGTGCAATATTGCCTTGGTATTGCATTCTCTCTCGAGTTTAACTTTGCAGGCGTTGCATTCTTTTGTTAATCACTTTGTATGTGTTTGTACCAGTGATTGTGAAATCCTCTGTATCGTCTCTTTGCTGTATAAACTTTGTTTTGTTTGTGAACCTTTGGCTCTGACCCATTCTCTGGCTTGCGACCAGCGAAAGCTGGGCACCGAACGCCCAAAAACCTCTTGTCACTTGGTTGCTGGTCTCCGCTGTGTTTGCCACGCTGAGTCGAGGGCATCTCCTTTGATTTCGAGACCGCTACCCCCACACGCTCTAATGGTGTCTGGGAGCTTCACGCGTAAACGTGCGCGAAGTGTGGGTGACAATATATTCTGGCGCCCGCGACAGGACGTTTGGTGTTTGTAAGCACAGAGAACGGAGAAAGAGTCTGAAGGACTTTACGAAGATGTCGTAAACGAGTGTTATCAGCAGAGCGATATCGTGAGGTGCCGCGCTGAAGCGGTTAGTGAGGTTCACCGTGGAGAGGTATTAGGTGCCTTGAATGTAGAGTTCGGTCTCCAAAGATGAGCTTCAAGGAGCTGAAGGAGCTAATAGAGGTCGGTCTCCAGATGGGGATGACCGGAGCCGAACTGCGAGAATGGGTGGACCAGGAAAGAGAGAGGGCTCGAGAAGAGAGAGAGAGGGAAAGACAGCGCGCTAGAGAAGCCGCTGAGAAAGAGAGGCAAAGGAAACGTGAAGAAGAAGAGAGAGAACGGAAAAGGCGCGAAGAAGCGGCCGAAAGAGCTTTTGATATAGAAATGGCAATCCTTCAGAGGAAGCTTGCAGAAATGCGGCGTTTGAGGAACGTCAGAGATCCAGTGGAGCCTAACCCCGGAGAGGCCGGGTGGAAGACTAACGAGTCTAATTTGTTGACAACCACGGAAGAGGTTGTAACTATAGCTCCACTGGTGAGAGTGTGGTTGTGGAACTGCCTGTTCCTGCAGCTGTAACCACAGAGAGTGAAGAACCGACCGGAGTGTCGCTTCCTCAGGAAACTGAAAGTGTAGCAACTGCTGAGGTAGTAAGCACTGAGGACAAGGCCATTCTGACGCTTCATTCAGAGTGCACCTTAAAGAAGTCGCCTGAAGACGACGGAAGAAGTTCGAGCTCTAGCGACAAATCACTGAGCTGCACTCCTGAGGGTGGCAGTAGGGACCGTGAGGAAGAGCGGTCAAATGTCGTAGAGAACGAAGGCTCCAACGGAGTAATAGCTGAAGAGAGGTCACTCAGAGAAAACGCGGAAACCGTTCCTAGAGAACCCTCGAGCAGCGAGGAAACCCTTGCCTATGAGAAGGGCGGGGAAATTTGTGCCTATGAAAAGTGCGAGGAAATTTTCGCCTATGAGGAAGGAGTGGGTGCAGCAGAAGGAAAGCCTTTTTACGGCTGCACACTAAGTGACCAACTGACGGAAAGAATTAAGGAAGGAGAACTGAGCAGTGAAGAGAATAATTCTCCAATGACTCCTGAGCCGAGCTCTGAGCATTGCGCTCGAAGAGTAGGCAGAAAGAAGAAAAAGGTTTGGTTTGGTTTATAGGGTTTAACGTCCCAAAGCGACTAAGGCTATGAGAGACGCCGTAGTGGAGGGCTCCGGAAATTTCGGCCACCTGGGGTTCTTTAACGTGCACTGACATCGCACAGTACACGGGCCTCTAGAATTTCTCCTCCAAAGAAATTCTAGCCGCCGCAGCCGGGATCGAACCCGCGTCTTTTGGGTCAGCAGCCGAGCACCATAACCGCTGAGCCACCGCGGCGGCCGAAAGAAAGAAGAAAAAGAAAAAGGACTTGGAAGAAGAAAGCTCAGTGCTCGAAGAACAAGAGAAAGCTGAACGAGTGCCTTCATCACGAGATAACAACTCGGATGACGGCATTGTCAGTGAACCGGGCTTGACCAAAAGGAAAATTTGGAAGAAAGTAAAAAGAAAGAGCAGCGAATCGAGCACCGCCGATGCAGGTGGAATCAAACAGCTGAAACCCTGGAGGAAATTCAGGAACCGAATGAGACGAAACCGAACCAAGCTCAAGACAGCCGAGTCGAATGCAAACAAGCTGCCCGAACATCGCAGCAAAATCAGAAAGAAGCTCAGAGGAACGAGCCCAGCCTACAGCAAGGACTCAGTTTGGAGGCGCAAACGGAATCAGAAGAGCGCACACGGAAAAGAGAGCAAACACCTGAAGCGGAGCCGTCATATGCGAACTGGCGTTAAATTCGTTCGTAGCCGGCGCGCTAACCACAGGAAAAGAGGAGGAGCTCGAGGTCTGGGCGCAGAACCAGACAGGAGTACGAATAGGAAGCGGAGCCAAAACCGCGTTCGGAAGAGAAGCCTCAACACAAGGCGAAAGAAGAGCAGAGCTCGCGACAGACAGAAAATTCAGAGTCGCGTGCGTAAGAGAACTAAAAGCGCGACTGAAACCTTGAGCGAAACAATCCTGTTCCGAGCCGGCTGTGTAGGCCAAACGTGAAAGTACCGGCGAAAGTATGCCTTGTCTTTGTGTTCTCCATGTTTGTAGCCTTGTGTTAACGTTCTGCCCAATCGCGGCGTGTTTTTATCTGGATTGTGAACATTGCATTGAGTTAAGTATGTGGAAACATCATTGCATTGATGTATGTATCTTGGCATTCGCCATTGAAGTTGTGAGCGCATGCATGTGCGCGTGAATTAAACCGCCGAACTGCGGCGCGTTTTGAAGTGCAGTCTGCCCATTGCACTGTGTTATGTATGTGAAAACATCAAGGTATTGATGTATGTATTTTGGCATTCGCCACTGACTTTGTGAGCGCATGCATGTGCGCGCGAATTTTGTGATTTGTGAATATTGTTACACAATATTCTTAAAGCAAGGGGCAGTGTCACAAAATTCGGCGCATTTTTGAAGCAAACAAAGAAAAACAGCGCCGCGCGGAAGCGTCTCGCCGGCACGAGACGAACGGGAGAGGAGGAAACCCCCGCTGGGCGCCTAGCCTGTGTGCGTGTGCACTCTCTCCCCTCCACCACCGCTCACCGACGCGGCGTGCGCCGAGAGAATGAGTCATCCATGCTGAAGATTTCTCTAGAACATCCGAGTCGTTTCTACCGTTAACCGGGGGAAGAGGGGGAAACCTTGCGTGCGCTAAGACACGCACCCCTCCTCTGCACTCGGACGTCGGCGGCGGCGCTACGCTAGAACACGCTGGAACCTTCGCGAAACGACTCCTGACTTTAACCAATGAGGACGCGCGGCCGGCGAGAGAAAGGAAGGGAAACTACACGGGAGATACTGCGTATATGTGCGCGCCTACTTTGGCGCGTACAACAAACAGACGGGAGAGCGAGCCTATAAAAGAAGGCGTCGACCGCTGTCAATTAGTCCGGACCGCCGTTTAAGCTTCGGAGAAGCGCGCCCGTTCGACTCCCGGGGAAAACACCACTAGGCCAGCATCGGACCAACGAGGCAACGTTCGCCAGTCTGCGGGACGGCATCGTCGTGGAGCTCTGGTCGTCGGACTGCCGCAGTGCCTGGTGAACAAATTGTGTTTTTTTACCTCTCTCTCTTGTGTTAGAGCACTTTAGGTGCAATATTGCCTTTGTATTGCATTCTCTCTCGAGTTTAACTTTGCAAGCGTTGCATTCTTTTGTTAATCACTTTGTATGTGTTTGTACCAGTGATTGTGAAATCCTCTGTATCATCTCTTTGCTGTATAAACTCTGTTTTGTTTGTGAACCTTTGGCTCCGACCCATTCTCTGGCTTGCGACAAGCGAAAGCTGGGCACCGAACGCCCAAAAACCTCTTGTCACTTGGTAGCTTGTTTCCGCTGAGTTTGCCACGCCGAGTCGAGGGCATCTCCTTTGAGTCCGAGACCGCTACCCCCACACGCTCTAAGGGTGTCTGGGAGCTTCCCACGTAAAAGTGTGGCGAAGTGTGGGTGACAACAGCATGCACTGCAATGAGTCAGCATAGAGAAGCTTCGATGAGCGTTTAAAACTCAAATCTTTCTGTTTGCATTAGATCTGAGACAAATAAAGACTATCAAACCAGACCAATTGTGTTCTTCATGCATGTGTTGGTTGTTGGATACATCAGAACTAGGCCGCGAGCATAGTTCCATTTCCTGACGCAGGACTTCATAGCAACGGGAAAGGAAAACATTTGTGCTCTTGTCGCAGAATCCGCCGATTAGCTTCTATGCGCAACGAAGCTGGTGGTCCCATTCTGTGTCGCAGCTGAACCTTAGGGCGCTGCTTCCGTAACGAACTGCACCATTTACATCACGCCGAATCGAACAAAATCCGCTTCCGTGCTCCTACGTTTCTGCCGTATAAACGCCATGGCAAGCAATTCTGCGTTCTCAGGGAAGACGGCAGGCATGGCTGCTCCGCCGTGGAAGGTGACGACATGCGTCCTGTTCTAACTGCGTCTTTGCCTCATTGAATTACCGGAGTACAAAGTTTATTGCATGCCGCGGCGGCTGAATTTCGATGACGACGAAATTCTAGAGGCCTGTGTGCTGTGCGATGTCAGTGCACGTTAAAGAACCCCAGGTGGTCGAAATTTCCGGAGCCCTTCACTACGGAATCTCTCATAGCCTGAGTTTCTTCGGGGCGTTAAACCCTAATAAATCAAACCAACCAGCTTCCTATGCTTAGAGGAACGAAATGATTGAAAATGAGTCTTTTTAGGGTGTCTACATATGTACCGCCGTCAGCACGCTTAACAGAACGCTCGATTGGGCGTCCTCCGCTGATATTATAGCCCCTGAGCGCTGGGCGCCGAGTCCGAGACAATGCTGCACGGTGTGTTTGCGGCGGTTGCAGTCAGCTCGTGCCCTGCTTAGGCGCGGCGGCCGACGCCCACCGCCGCTAAAGTTAGTCAGTGCAAGGCACGCGCTCGAGCGTTCGCGTTAAGTATCCTGACGGCGGTATCTGTGTGACCAATGGGTGCCAAACATTTCTCGATGTTCGCTTCGGTCTAACGCTACCACTGCTGTCGACCGCTACGAAAACAATTGCGAAGCATATAGCGTGGTCAAACGTCGGGCTTACCTGTAATTGCTGGAGTACTCGCATTTGCTGCACTGGTACCTTTTCCTCTGGGGATGTTTTTTCTGAAAGTGCTCTTCAAAAAGATGTCGCGTAGTGAACTGGTCGCCGCATGTGTTGCAAGAGAAGACCGTGGGTGAAGCGGGCGATCTGTTGGTATCGTCAGTGAGCGAATCGAGCACCGATTGAACGTCTTCCTGGCTGAGAACAGGTAAGGGCCTTTCCATCGCAGCCTGCGCTGTTAACCGTCAATCATCAAAGGCTCAGGATGTACAGGACAAGAGACGCATTCGTCCGGATCGTTCCTGTTGTTATACTGTCCGGTGTAGCTTGTATCAGGTTCTACCAAAACTGGAGACGTGTGCTAGAAAAAAAAGAACAGCACATATTCGAGGTGCTCTGCCATATCTGTATAGCCTTCTGTTTGTCACTGTCGTCTTTGCCACTGAGTGAAAAAATGTTGTCCGCATGAACTGTTTGCGATTATGCTATGGTGTCTAGGCGCTCTGAGGTGCAATGTAAGACAGTTATAGAAATTCTGCAGGAACAATGCTTGATATTTTATCTGCACATGTCTGTTAAATGATGACTGTGTGAAGTGATTTAGGGGAACAAGGCGGCTGGCTCTTTTGATGTGCCAGATTACCGACATACGGGCCTAGAAATGCTCAGGAATATTTGCCCTGATTTTCCAAGCAAGTCGATAACTTTAGAAGCAGCCATTGCGGTAGTAAATCTCGGCGACGTGAACACTGAGGAGCAAGCAAGCAGAATTACAAGGAGATACTATGTAAATACTCCTATGGGACCTAAAAGATCCATTGGCTCTTCAACACCTGCACACTGCGCGCTATAGGCTTTCTGCCGCTTTATGAATGCATTACGTACCTATAATTTTATCATCGTGCCTTGAGGACATAGACCAAAGAAAGAAATTAGCCACTGATCCTATACTGAGAAGCTAATGTCTGTAAAAAACGACTTATTTTCGAGATCAGTTGAATAACCACAAACAACATCACTTTAAATTTCTGTTTATTCCCCTTATTTCGGTCTTGCTAACAAGGTCGTAAGAATATTTGATGTCGATATGCAAGGAATAGTTTTGGTTTTTGTCTGCAAACTCTACGCAAACATCGCCAAGGAATGAATTTAGTCCCTCAGCCTGAGTCGCTTTGGGTCGTTTAACTCCGCAAACAAACAAATTTTAATAATGAATTGAGCTTTGGCACGTGGCTAGGTTACCGCACAGACTGATGGCTGACAGAAGGCTGACGAAAAGCCCGAAAAATTTACTTGGCTAACCTGCGGCCGCAAACTGCAGAAACAATTGGGTGGCGACGATAGCAGCCAGCGTGAACGGCGGACGCCGACGATAAGAATCCCGGTTGCTCTCGACATCGTTCAGTCTAATGACAGTAGCGAACTATCGAGATCAAAGATCGGCGGTTATCTCGAACGAAAAAATGATAAGGGCACGTACTTCTCGCGATAAAGAGAGAACTTAAGCTAAGAAACAAAACATCCAGCGTGTGCCCACAGTATGTGGCCATGGATGTTTCAGAGCGATAGCTGTACTTGATGCAAAATTTATCTCTGGGATGTGCGTATGTTTGACCTGAGTGTGACCTTGCAAAGCCGCTTAGCAACAGCCTTTGGCCCGGACGACCGCCGAAATTTGACCTCGGCCGATTTTTACCAAAAGTGATGTCCAACCATATTTGACCGTGCCCTACACGATGGTCACCTCCAGATCTGGGCCTGGTCATTTCGAAAAATTTACGCCGGGTCATCCAAAAACTTATCATGGCCAATGTGGAAAATTGATGTCCAATCATAAATGACTGTTTCGCTCAATTTTGGTGAGCTCCAAATTTGGCCCGGACTATTGCCAAAATTTGACTTCGAGATTTGGGAACGGTTTCGGACTGTAATAACCAAGTTAAAACTCGGTAGTATGTGGTAGTCTACCAAACATGCACCATGGTGGCTTGTCCTTCCATTCCTGACCTTTGACCTTGACTTTTCACCTTAAATGAGTTTCATCGAGGTGGTTCTACTCTAAAGTCATCTGACGCGACGTCAACGTATGGCGCATTGAAAAACTAGCCATGCTGGCCCGATTGGCCACGGAAGGAGTCGGAGCCGTCCAGCCATGCCAGTGCTATTGCTCGACCTTTCAGTATAACCGCGCTTAAACCATGCCTAACATTCTTTTCCTATAGCATTCACTCGGCGGTGTGCTAATGCACTTGCGGTGTATACATTTTTCTTTGAAAAAAAAAAGACATTTAGGCGGCCACATTATTAGGTGGAAAGTTCGACATTGCATGCCCTTTCCTCTACCTTGGTAGTCCGATGTCCAGCACTCTTGCGCAAATATTTCGGACAAATAGTGTTTGGTACTGTTATGGAAATATTGAAGGCTATGGTCCATTTTTCCGTTTCGTAGCAAAATCTCTCTTATAAAGTTTTTCTGTCGCTCGCATCGAGTGGTTAAAGCTGTCATAAAAAGCTCTCAGATACTGAGTTTGTTTTACTATTTCAAACTGATGACATTGTTTACGGAATAGTTCCGTAAAGTCATTCGCATTTTGTTCGCTTGATGTGCTCTCATCAACTTGTTTTTCGGAGCACTTAAAAATTTTAAGTGCTGTTTTAAGTTAGTCTTTTTTTCGGGTACTTCAACTGCTGATCTTGCAAATCGAGCTAATAAAACCTTGAAAGCAATAAATACTGAGACAGTTGATAATCACTTAAGAATTAACGTTAGTAAAACCGCAGCAGTCATGTTTCACAGGTAGTTAAGAAGAACTTCTTGTTGGGCGAGTTGGTGCATACTGTTGTAGGTACGAATTGCGCACAAAAGACACACACAGGAAAACACACGAGAGAGACTGAAAGAGCGCAAACTATCAACTGGTGTTTATTAGATTCAGTGCCGCTTTATAGGCAGTGTGCACACGTGCCTACAAAGAGGGGAAGGAGAGGATAAGGAGGCAAATCAAACCCTGCTCGACAAACCATCAGAAACGCTCCAAAAAATTCCTTTCCGCGTTGTACAGTGAAACGGATGTGTCACTCACACAGTTATCACCTCTTGCCTTTATATGATATGCCTCTAGAAGTTCACGGGAAACTTTGTCCTTGCTCCTGCCCAGAATTCTGATACTTTTTAGCAGTGGCTCACAACCGTTGCATGCAATGCAATGAGCAGGCAAATTAGCTCCTTCTTTGTTCCTAATTGAACGCTGATGCTCCCCTGCGCGTTCATTCACGCAGCGTCCTGTCTGGCCCACATACACGCGACCACACTTGAGCGGGATGAGATACACAACGCCCGTGGCGCATTTCACAAATTGTGCCGCATGCTTTATCTCGCATGCTCTTCGTCGAGCGCCTTCCGCGCTGATCCTTGGGCACAACCCGGCGAGCTTGCGTGGCGCCGAAAACACCACAGGGACGCCATGCCTATTCGCCACTTTTTTATGTTGTGGGCCACCTTGTGTATATACGGGACGACCGTAGTCTTTCTTCGTGGTAATCGCTCCTCGTTGTTGGCGCCGTTTCCTTTTTTTACCTTCCGAAGAAGGTTCTCGGCCACAGCTGAGATGACCTCGCAGGGGAAGCCGGCTGAAAGCAGCCTTTTTATCTGATTATGGAAGCTAGTGTGCATTGCATGCGGGCATGACTTTGTCAGAGAAGATCCCAGGCACGAACTAACAATAGCTCTCTTGACTATCTCTGAATGGGTAGAGTCATAGGGAAGAAGCCCTTTCTGCGCTCGCGGTGCGGTGCTAAAAAACACCAGTTGATAGTTTGCGCTCTTTCAGTCTCTCTCGTGTGTTTTCCTGTGTGTGTCTTTCGCGCGCAATTCGTACCTACAACATCATGTTTCACCCACGTCACAAACACTTTGAACTACCTCTAATTGAATTAAACGATACCAGAATAGAGTTTGTGCAGTCTGTGAAAACTCTGGGCGTTTACTTTGCAGCAGATATGTCATGAAATGACCATATTAATTACGTAGTTCAGAAACTTTCCAGAACAGTTGGTATCATGCGCCGCAATTGCTTTAACTTTCCTACGTCAGTCAACATGTTACTTTACCACTCACTGTTCTCGTCTATAGCTAACTACGGATGTAGGGTGTGGGCAACAACAACAGCTGAAAAAAACTACAAGGAACTTTAGCGGCTAAAGTGGTGAAAGGCGAAAGCCTGAGTGCTGCATTCTGCTACGCGATTGTTCACTGTAAATTTTGTTTCGACCGTTTCGACCAACTGAAAAGCGTGACATTTCTGTCGACAGCTCCTGCTTACAACGATGAGGCATTAAAGGTTTTCGCCTTAATATTAACAAACTCGCAGTGTTACAAATACGTATTATACGCATTGCATGTAAAGTGCCGCATTTCTTCCACACTGCGAGCGTTTTCCATCGACACAACGTCATACCAATGAAGTCCTTGTATAACTATAGGCTGTGCTATAAATATAAACTCGCCATAATGAAAAATGATGACTCCTTACTTACACTAGCGGGGCTAGAGCAAAGCAGAACTGTGCATGATACCCGCGCAGCAGAGCCTTGCAATGTTAAGAAATGCCGCACAAACTATGGCAAACAAATGTTGCAGCATACCTTACTGACACTTCTGAACCAGTTGTAATGCCACAAGAATCATGATGTATCCAATATTTCTCTGAAAGAATGGCCCCAAATGTTCATGTTTTTTTTCTTCGTATTACCACTTTGAGTGCACCTGTCAATTTTGCTGTCATTTATTTTCTCCCCCCTGTGTTTGCCTTTATAGGCTCTTTGATCTAATGTAGTTCTTTTTTCTTTTAAAAGCACAATGTAGTGCGTATTGAACGTACATGTCTCTTTCTCTGTACCGAACGTATTTTACTTACATTTTGTTTGATGTCCTATTCCGCCGCCGGCAATGCTGCACTGTAAGAGGAAGCCAGGACCTCTCAAGCTGTCTATACAGCTTTTTCCCTGGCTGTCCCCGCAACACCCAGTTGCGGAAATAAACCTTCAACCTTAAGTATTAACATAAATAATTATAACATAAGTAACATAAAACAATTATCTTCAATTTGAAGAGAAAAATTTTTTTTCCTGCTCTGATCGACAAAAAAATGATTAATAGATATTAGCATTCCCCTATCCCTGCCTGGGTCCGAAAAGCTAGAGATTTGTGTGAGGGCACTGAAATATTTAATTTAAGAACATTTCTCTAAATTGATCCAACTTTAATTGTCGCAGTTGTCATTCACTAGCTATGTCCATTTTTTAACGTGGTAGCACGTATGGAAATTGATATTAAGTAGTGTTTTTCTATAAAAAGGACAATAATTTTGTGTGATGGAGGTGTAATTTTGATATATAGTAGCTTTATGGGAAAGCACGGGTGCTACAATGGTTACTGCAGCATATTTCCGGATCGTAAAGTCTGGTTGTGCCGGTTTTCTATTTGACTGACAGCACTCAAAACAACCAAACAAGAAGGAAAAGGAAGTGCTGCGATTTTCAATAAATATTTAAAAATGGCCTAAAATGGGAAACGGAGTTTTAATTGAAAATTTACTGTCGTAACATGCAATATTCTGCAATAATCAAGGTTTGTAAGCAATGCATTTGTATCAACCCTTGTGTATTTTGTCACTGTTCTCATGTCTAACTTTCTCAGGCAGAAATTTTGAAAATCGGGAAATTGTAAGATGCTGCTACGGAAATATTGAACGTAACGGTCCATTCTTCGGATATCTAACAAAATCTTTATTTTAAAGTGTTTCCATCGATCGCATCGAACAGTTAAGGCTGCCATAGAAAACCCATGGGGAGAGCTTTTGATCATAGCAAGAACATTAAGAGAAAAAAAATGCAAGGCTGTCGTCGGGTGATCTGCGGATATATTTACTGTTGTATTGAAATCTTGCATTCTATTAAAAAAATTGCGTTCATAAACGGTTTTCCGCTCAGTGTACTGTTGATGCTGTGTGTTGCCCTGTTTGATGTGGCTCGGAAACAGATCGATTGTAGGCTCTTGTCATCGACTTCAGCAGGGCATGTTTACACTTTATATGCGTCAACGAGAGATTGCCATAGTGTGTTCTCTTACCTATGGTTCCTTTGTTTGGAGGAGCTGACCTCATATTTGTTTTCATGAATAAATGTTTATAGGAAGACATGCTGCTTTGTGTTTCTATATTTCAGGCTGCTGAAACCAAGAATCAAGTTCCTAAAACGTAACCAAGACGCCAGCTCATGGAAAAGGCAAAGCTAATTGTAAAAAGTTCTGTCTGTAGCTGATTTCTAGTTGCTTGGTGTGTCAACCGACTCTATAGATATTGCCTGTTTATGTGCCAAAGTACTGGTGCAAATAAATATCGCAACTCTGGATTCTTGGAGAGATGTAATAAAGCTGTGAATGGAGTTAAGTGGGCTTGTTACTGTTTTGTTTTAGCTGTAAAATGCAGCCTGTTGCTGGATGCAGCTGTTCTCGGTCCAAGCATGTGCTCCAATGTAATTGCTGATTACATTCACAAGGCGGTAGGCATATGGTACTGGGGCCATCCCAAAGGCCAACTGAGCTTAACTAAATACTATATACAAATTGAGTAACTGTCTTCAGTCGCCGTGAAGTTAATTGCACATCAGCGTATACCTTTAAAATGTAAACTTTTTTGTTGTGATAAAAGTTTGGGTGAATGAAAAGCTGATTCAAGATTAGTGCAAGGTCTATGACAAATTGGTAACGTTAGTTTAAATGACAGCAGGTGAGGCACAGAATTTAACGAAATAGTTATGATGGCCTGAATAAATATTGGCGAATTAAATGACAAAGTTTTAATTTGTGATTTTTAAGAAACCAATGGGAGCCAAGAAAAGGAAAAATAAATTTTATTTGTTCCTATCGTTCATAGATGGCGATCAAGAAAAGGCACAGTAAATTTTGTTCCTATCGGCGATCAAGAAAAAGAATAAATTTTATTTGTTCCTGTCATTCATAGATGGGTCCAAGAGAAGCCAAAATTTCATTCCTATCGTTCATATATGGCCTCCAAGAAAAGGCAAAGTAAATTTTATTTGTTCCTATCGTTCATAGATAGCATCCGAGAAAAGGCAGAATAAATGTTATTTGTTCCTATGGTTCATAGATGACATCCAGAAAAGGCAGTATAAATTTTTTTGTTCCTATCATTCATAGATGGCGTCCAAAAAAAGGCAAAATAAATTTTATTTGTTCCTGTCGTTCATAGATGTCATACAAGAAAAGGCAGAATAAATGTTATTTGTTCCTATCGTTCATAGATGGCGTCCAAGAAAAGGCAAAATAAATTTTCTTTGTTCCTATTGTTAATAGATGGCGTTCAAGAAAAAGCAGTACAAATTTTATTTGTTCCTATCGTTCATAGATGTCGTCCAAGAAAGGCAAATTAAATTTTATTTGTTCCTATCCTTCATAGATGGCGTCTGTGAATAATAAGAAGCAAAGTGGAAGAGTTTAGGCTTAGGCTTAGGCTTAGAAAAACTTTATTATATCAGATAATCAGGACGGCGGCGTCGCCATCCCGTCCTTGTCAGACTGCCGAGATCCCTTGGGACCGAGCGGCTTCGAAGCCAGAGTTTGGCCTTTCTGTGATATCGCCAGCGCACCTCGTACTTCGAGTCACGTGCACCATGCGGGAAACAAATGAACAGCCTCGGAACTCGGGGAACAGAGAACGAACGGCGCAGCTGACACGTGACAGTGGCCAGCATATTTACGTTCCGCAGAAGCGGCCGTCGTTGACCTGCTGCGGAGTTTTCTTTCAGCGTTACTTTTCAAGTTGCTGTGCACAGCTGGCTGGTGAGCAGCTTAAATTTCTTGCTTGCCATTCTTATGTTTGTGAATTTAACATGAACTGAATAGGAGAGTGAAATAACAAGAAGAATAAGGATGGGGTGAAGTGCATTTGGCAGGTTCTCTCAAATCAATGAACAGGAATTTACCAATATAGTAAGGCTGAGATCTGGGCGAGTTGGTATGCATTCATACTGGTGAACAGCGCAAAAAAGGCGGGACAACAACAAGACAACATCCCTCAAGACAACAACAATATCCCTCAAGAGAAAAGCATACAAGAACTGTATCTTACTGGTACTCACCTATGGGGCAGAAACGTCAATCAGTTATGTGGGGCAAGCAGTCATTTACTACCAGGTGGTAAAATTTCTTTCATGAATGACTTTTCATATATCTACTGACAGAATGTGGAAGGCCAAGCACGCAGTTACGCACTATCAGATTGACAGTGCTGTCGACAAAGTCCTTAACAGCAATCACACCCAGCAGTTCATCCCCTTGTCTGGCTTGAAATATGTGTGACAAAAATATCTTTGCTACCAGTAACCAGAGTAGGTGATGACTAGTGCCACTAATTATGGGCTCTGAGAAAAACCTCCGCAAATGCTTCCCAAATGCCGTATATGTGTTCAATGCAGTGAACCAAATGATGGGTTCTTCTGGCTTTGAGTACGTTATCATCTTGGAAGATATTCCGCTCTTGTCACACTTGCGTCTTTGCGTTAAGCAGCTCTGCCTGACATCATGGCCGCCACTTAGCCTGTGTATGCCGGTGTTGTTGCTGTAACTGCTGTTCCGCAGTGAAATGTATGTAAGAAGTGCTGCTTTTAGCCTGCAGTCATTAGCCGATTTCAGTTTACCTTTAGTCACCGCAAGCAATCCTACGGGCTCTACGGTCACCAGCAGAAAAGCACAATTAATTTTTCTCGTGACAAGTCACTGCCAACCCTCACTAAAACATATATATTTTTCCAGCTTCTCACATTATAGTGAGTAAATTACTCCCCCTTTATAACTCTTGAACGCCGATTGCTGAGGTGTAGCTTGCAGCCAGATGAGAAAGAGTAGACCGGCCCAATATGACTTGTACTTACCAAAATGATGAAATTAAATAAGAGAAGAATGTTACACATGAGAAAGCACGCAGCATCTCGCTGTTCTTTTGCTCCTGGCGTGCGCTAGTGCCACGAAGTCTGCTGCTGCACCCGGCACGCAACGCATTTCAAAAGTTTGGCGTCAAGGTGAACTTGCCACCCATTGCCAAACCAGTTGCGCACAAGACAGGTTTAATAAAAAGCGTCCCTCTAATGCAGCGTCTCAGTAAACAGCCGCTAGAGTAGAAAAAATAGTTTGCATGACTATGTGGGTATGGGAAATAAATTAATATGAAGGGCGAATCAGCGAAGCTTGCTATCAGAGTCTGCGGCTCAGTCCACCTCTTCACCGTGGGTCCCGAATGGTGTGCAGCTGCCTACGCGTGCTTGGGTCCCTGCTGCTGCTGGTAAAGCTTGCTCATGACAGGCATGCATGCCTGCTGCAGCTCCTTGAGCGGGTGGTCGTACTCCTTCTTCTCGGCAAGGCTGTTGGCGTCGATCCAGGGACGGTCTCCCGGCACTTGGACAGCACGGACTCCCTGTCGGAGGAAGTAAGCCTGTCCCCAGACTCTTCGGCGGCCTGCTTGACCCCGTAGACGTAAGATTCGAGGGAGTTACGAGCGGGCACCCTCTCTCGATGTGCGTCGTCCTCCTGCATGAATCTCTCGGCCTCGGCGAGCATGCGCTCGATGTCCTCCTTGGAGAGGCGGCCCTTGTTGTTGGTGACGCGGATGCTCTCCTGCTTGCCCGTAGTCTTGTCCCTGGCCGACACCTGCAGGATGCCGTTGGCGTCCAGGTCGAAGGTCACCTCGATCTGGGGCATGCCGCGGGGCTCCGGTGGGATGCCGTTGAGGTTGAACGTGCCCAGCAGGTGGTTGTCCTTGGTCAGGGCTCGCTCTCCTTCGTACACCTGGTTGATGACCGCGGGCTGGTTGTCCGTGTAAGGGGTGAACGTCTGCGATGTCTTGCAAGGGATACGCGAGCTGCGCTCCACGAGGCGCGTTATCACTCCGCCCGCAGTCTGGATGCCCAGCGGCAGCGGCGCCAAGTCCACCAGCAGCACGTCGCGGCTCCGTAGGCCACGGCCTCGTCCGGGTTGATGCCCGTGGACAGCTCCTTGCCGTTGAAAAAGTCTCGCAGCAGCTTCTGCACCTTGGGGATGCGCGTTGAGCCGCCCACGAACACCACGTCGTGGATCTGGGACTTGTCCATCTTGGCATCGCGCAGGGCGCGCTCCACGGGCTCGAGGGTGCTGCGGAACAGGTGCATGCAGAACTCCTCAAAGCGGGCGCGGGTAATCTTGCTGCAAAAGTCGATGCCTTCGAACAGGGCGTCGATCTCGATGCTCGCCTCGGCCGAGCTGCACAGGGTTCGCTTGGCGCGCTCGCAGGCGTACGCAGTCTCCTCACCGCCCTCGGGTACACCCGCAGGTCCTTGCGGTGCTTGCGCTTAAACTCCTGCAAAAAGTGCTCTACCATTCAGTAGTCGAGGTCCTCGCCTCCCAAGTGGGTGTCTCCGGCCGTTGAGCGCACTTTGAACATGGAGCTTTCGTCGATGGTCAGCACGGAGACGTCGAAGGTGCCGCCTCCCAGGTCGAAGATGAGGACGTTCTTCTCGCCGCGCAGGTTCTTGTCCAGCCCGTAGGCCAGAGCTGCGGCATTCGGCTCGTTGATGATGCGCAACACGTTGAGGTCGGCGATGGCTCCGGCGTCCCTGGTGGCCTGCCTCTGTGAGTCGTTGAAGTAGGCTGGCACCGTGATGACGGCGTCGCTTACCTTTTTCCTCAGGTAAGCCTCTGGCGTCTCCTTCATCTTGCTCAGAAGCATGGCGCTGATCTCTTCCGGGTTGAAACGTTTCCTCTCGCCCTTGAACTTGACGCTGATCTAGGGTTTGCCTCCGTCATTCTCCACCTTGAAGGGCCAGTGGCGCAGGTCGTCCTGGATCTTATGGTCGTCATAGCGGCGTCCGATCAGCCTTTTGGCTTCGAACACTGTGGTGTTCGGGTTCATGGCCGCCTTTGCCTTCGCTGCATCGCCGATCAGCCCCTCTGTGTCTGTAAATGCCACGTAGCTCGGCGTCGTCCGGTTGCCCTGGTCGTTGGCGATGATCTCGACGCGGCCGTGCTGGAAGACACCAACGCAAGAGTACTGTCGACAGATTGGGTCGGTTCGGGCTCGTTGCTAGCTCGCTGCTGCTGCTACTCGCTGCTTGACGGAACCATGGTGAAGCTGACGCCCGATCCCACCACCACCAGGACAGGAGTGCCGCTGAGCGAAGAGGTTGGGTGATGGGAGGAAGATTACAAGAGGGTTTATTGACATTTTTACATCATGGTTAGAAGTGAGACTGAAGTGAAGCTCAAGTGAGGCTCAAGTGAGGCTGTCCTGCCGCATTCGTTGTCGACTTTTACACTGTTCTCCTTCCCTAAATTCCCTAGGTTGAGGACGCCCACGCCTGGGTGGGAGGGGCCCAGATCACAAACAACACAAACTTGTGCGCACAAACACACCACCGCACTTAGGGTCACGGCCCCGTCACATGTTGAGTCTGTGGGAAAGAAGGTTTCCGTCGAAGCAGCGTCGACTGCGGTAGGTGGTGGTTTCCGGCCAGCCCGCGGGTCACCGACATCTATTGTTCATCAAATGACACCCGCCGCTCGGGGCCGGAACGCGATGTCACGAAAAGGCCGCAAAGTGGTCCCTCGTCCTTGGAGATGTTCGAACGATGCCCACGAGCTCGTCGCGGTGCTTGGCACGCCTAAAGAGCCACAGGAAACGAAGGCCTTTGTTCCCCGGCACGGTCACGGCTCTTGGGGAAGATAACGTCCTCCCCGCGGCGGCGGCGGCGGCGTTCGACACGTGCAGGCGCTTCGGAAAGGGGGTCTGGTTTTGCTTAAACTCAGCCCCTTCGTTTTAGTCCTGCACTCCGACCGGCCAAACTCCGTAATTAGAATCAGCTGTCACTGGGTCCTCTCCGGGCGGTCCATGGCGGCATGCCCGAAAGTAATCACACTGAAGTTGCTGGCAGCCATATGTAGTAGAAACAGGTGTGCTGGCTGGTTCCAAACGAGACCCGCGGACGTCGATCTTAATAGTACGTGGTGCCCAGGTCGACGCTGAATGGCGGCACATCTGCCATTGTTCGGCCAGACATGGTGAATGTGTTGTTGTGAAAATTGCGTTCCATTCAAAACACTCGTTCGCTTGATTCAGTCAGTGAAATCTGCCAGAGAGAGAGAGACGACTTTATTCACACCTACATGGGCCTCGGGGCAAGGGCTCAGCCAGAGGGAGGGTCTCCCCCTTGGCGGCCCTCCTGCGCCGTGACCGCAGAGAAGGTCTTGGAGTAAGCCTCCTCCGCCAGGCATAGGACAATCTTCTGTACATCCGCATTTGGGCTGCGGATGTAGGAATCCCAGGCAACTTGATCAAAGGGATCAGTCTGTTTTGCTCCCGGAGATTCGGGGCATTGCAAGATTAGATGATTTTGACTCAGAGGTACGTTGCAGAGATTTCAAGCGTCCGGGTCGCCTGTAAGCTCATTATGCAGAGTTACATAAGGCAAGAAGCGGTTGGCCTGAAGTTTTCGCCAAGCCCTACATTCTGAGAGTGTTAGGGACCTATCTGGTGATGGGTAGATCCTTCGGCCTAGTCTGGGAGTCTCAGAGAGCTCCTTGTGGGTGATGAGGGGTCTTTGTCTCGGGGTAGTGGGGTTTCTACGCCGCAGCTCGGGTATATATATATCGAGCGAGGTGATGGGCACCCTCATTGCCTGGTAGACCCTCATGAGCTGGAACCCAGATGACTGAAACCTCCTGGTTTAACGGGTGCTTCCTCAGTAGACTGGCCGCCTGCCTGGAAATTAGGCCTTTGCCGAAGTTCCTAATAGCCGCCTTATTATCTGAGAGAATAGTTTTGGCCCGATACCTGTACATGCTTGCGCTATCGCAGCCTCTTCAGCTATTAAAGCGTTACGCGTATTAATGGATGCAATTACCCTCTGGGAGTGGTTCCTATCTACCACAGCTATGACTGCGGCCCCTTCGAATGCGCAGGCAGCATCGCAATAGGCTAAATCCTGAGGAGGGTCTTTCATTAGTTTACTTTAAATAAATTTTGCTCTATGGCCCCTTCGTTCCCTGTCATCGATAGGGTGCATATTCTTAGGAATCGGTGCAATTTTAAATACTTTCCGTGTTTCAAGCTCCAGGGGTTCAGCGACATAAGGTGGTACTCCTGGCGGAAGCCGTAGTTTTTGTAGTATTTTTCGGCCAGTTACATTGGAGTTCAGCCGCCAGATCTGCATCTCCCTGGCAGCTTTGGTAATCTCTTCCCAGGTATTATGCATTCCCATAGCTAGAAGCTTCTCTGTCGAGGAGTTGGGGGGGGGGTGCCTAAAGCCCTTTTGAATAACGTTCTGATCATTATGTCTAACTTCTCCGCTTCGGCAGGATGAAGATTGAGAAAGGGAGTGGCATAAGGTATCCTGCTGATTATGAAGGCACCAACGAGCCTTATTAGGCAATGCTCCCTGAGGCCTTTGCTCCTTAAGGAGATTCGCTTGAATATCCCCGTTACTTGGTCGATATACGTCTGAAGCTTTTTAAGGATAATGGTGTTTTTCCCATTCTGCTGTAGGAAATACTTCCGAGTCCTAATGGTGCTGACTCTTGGTACCGTAATCCCTTCCACGTATACCTCCACTGGTTTAGGTAGGTGCAGTAGGCGGAATTTTCGGGTTAGCTGTGCTTTGCTGCACATGGAGAACAGTTCAGATTTTTGAGGAGAGCAATACAGCCCTCTATTTCGGGCGTAGTTCTCAACTATAGACGCCGCTTCTTGCCGTCTATTCGAAGTATCGGCGCTGGAGCTTCCTTCGGTCCCAATTGTGATGTCATCTGCATAGATACTATGTTTGATGCCTTCTGTTGTATTCAGCTGGGACGAGAGATCTTTCATTGCAAAATTGAAAAGAACGGGGGAGGGGACAGATTCCTGGGGCGTCTCTCTGCCCCCGGTACTGATGGGCTCAGAACTGAGTCTCACGAAGGTAACTTCAGTTTTCCTGAGGGTGAGGAAATCTTTGACATAGTTGAAGCACTTGCTTCCCACTCCAGCCGAGTTGAGGCCTTCGAGAACCGCTCTGTGCTCAAAATTACCAAAAGCCTTAGTGAGATAAAGTCCCAGGATTGCTCTATATGATTTGTCGTCCTCGGGAGCATGCAGGATGTCGTGCTTTAATCTGAGCATGGCATCCTGGACGCTTAATCCTGGCCTGCACCCTACCATCTCCACTGTCCAGAGTTCCTTGGTTTCCATATGTCTAGAGATTCTCAGTTGTACCACTTTTTCCATGAGCTTTCCCAGACAAGAGGTGAGAGATATGGGCCTCATGTTGGACAGTTCAAGTTTCTTGCGCGGTTTAGGAATAAGGACCAATTTTGAGATTTTCCACTCCTGTGGAATTTCCGCCCCTTCCCAAATTTTATTCATTAGTTCGCAAAGGAATTGCAAGGAGTCATCATCAATATTTTTAAGCACGGTGTTTGTGATATTGTCTGGTTCTGGAGCAGATCTCTTTTTGAGATCCTGCAGGGCCCCCCTAATTTCCGCCATTTCAATTGGAGCATCTGTGGCCTGATTCTCGGGCCCAGTATAGCTAGGTAGAGGAGGGCCGGAATCCTGACATGTATATGTTGTCCTGATTGTATCCAGCATCTCCTCGTTTCCTCCTTTGGACATATGCTTGATCTTAATCTGGTCGAGTCTGGTCCGTCTCTAGGTGTGATTGGGATCGATGAGGTAGCGGAGGATAGCCCAGGTCTTGGGAAGGTTCATGTTTAAGCTCATTTCATCAGACATTTCGGCCAAGCTCCTTTCGGACAGATTGACTGCATACTGCTCCATTTCCTTATTGAGCTTGTGGGGACGCCTTCGTCCCCTGCGTTCGCTTTCCCTCAACGCACTACTTCCCTGTAGTTAGCTCCCGCGAAACGCACTCTTCTTAGTTTGGTTACTTTAACTAACAGGGGTGGGCGCTCGCGTCGCAGCGACACCAGCGCCACGGATGGCGTTTTGCCGCGCGCTCGCAGGGAGCGACGGGCTCTCTTCTTCTTGGGACCGGGAAGCTCGCGGACGTTTCGCGAGCCGCTCCGCTCTTCGCCGGCGGCGACCTCGTGTGGAAACATGTTCTCCTCAGCTCGTCCCGTCTGCCCTCGGAGTTTTTCCCCCTGCCATACCGTGGTCGAACGTTCGCTCGTAACCGTGGTGGTGTCGGACATCCTCGGTTCCTCAGTGTATGTTGTTGCTAGCTGGCGTTATTGTTGTTACAGCAATAAATGGCTTGTTTGTGTCAGCCAGTGTGTCGTTCCTTTGTTCCGCAGAGCAAGGCCCGCCGTGGTCGCCGTGCGCTCTGTAGCGTACGCGACCACGAGGTGGGGTCCGCGCGGCTTTGAACTGTGTCAGCCGCTGTTAAGCGGGGAGAACGTATTTATCTCCCAATTTAAGCCCCACAAGCTTAGCAATCCCCCTTCTGAGATTTCTTTTCCATTTTTGAGTTGTCCACTTTCCCTCCAAGTTCCTCTTGGATTTAATAAGATTTAAGAGGTTGGTGTCTAATTTTAGGACTTGGATATTCGTCGCCTGTTCTTTCGTGGCCTCCTTTATATGCCGATTAAATTCTTTTTGCCACTCAGTCAAAGAAGGCCAAGACTTACTCCCCGCAGCCTCCCTGATGGACCTAAATTTATCACAATCTATTATTTTGACTAGTGACAGGGAGTCCCGAAGATGAAGTTTGAGCCGAATTTCTATGACCGTTGGACGCTACCATAGTTTTTTCCTGTGTTGCACCATTCAACAGGGCCACATCTGTGAGTTAGTGTAATATCCGTCGTGGTGTATTTACAGACGCTGTTCCCCATGCGTGTGGGTGTCGCCGCATCTGTTAGTTGAGAGAGCCCATTGGATGATATGGATTCAAGCAGTGTTTTCCCCTTCCGACATTGTGTATTATATCCCCGTTCTTGGTGTTTAGCATAAAGTCCCCGCAAACGGCTGCGCGGCGTGGCGTTTATACAATTCGTGCGCTTTTCTAGAAATGCCAAGAAATTTCGCGAGGAGCGCTAGCCAATCGAAGCAAAGCGGTTTGATGACGTCACGGGAGCTGTTCTGGGATTGGTCGCCAGGGTTAAGAAAGCTCCCGAATGGTCTCGCGTCGTCTGCTTTACGCTTACGAAAAGCAACAAAAATGAATTTCAATGCCGCGATGTTGGGCTGCGTCCGCTTTCTTCTGAGCTATATTGTGCCCTTATTGCACTGTAAAAGTCAAGAAACTACGCGGACACTAAAGTCTGTGTGCACTAAATAGGCCACTAAATATTCTTGGAATTCCTGATTTCTTGGATTTCAAGGCTTTCGCAGCCATTCGTAGCCATATCCGCACGAGAGCACGCGAGATCATTCGAGAACTTGCGGGATCATAACAAGCGACCCCCAGGAAGATGGCTGCGCCCACTCGAGCCATCTCGAAGTTTCGATTGTAGTTATTGTTGTGTAGTCGTCGGTTTGTCGAACAGAGATTTGGACTGCTGTTTATTGCAAGGCTCCTGAAGTCATATATTATTGCAAAGGTATGATCGTAATGAGTAGATTTAAGTAGGAATTGCCCGATTCCCATTCGTTCCTGCTTCTCGCCTGGCGACGCGAAGAGCCAAGCTCAGGACGTGGTATTTTACCTTCCCTTGCTCCCACTCGAGCTAAAGCCCTAACCCAGGGGACTTCGTGCAATGGTTTTGACCAGCTCGCCTCTCTATATCTCCGGCTCCCTCTTGCAACTTCTTACCCTGCCTACTTGGCCGGACCTAACCCCAATGAGGGCCACCCGTTCACATTCCGGGAGCTCGAAGCGGCTGTGGCTGCTAATACTGGCTGCTCGGCTCCCGGTGAGGGCGCCATTACATGCACTGCACTTCGTAACCTTACTGACCGCGCCGAAGAATTCCTCCTTCAAGCCTACAATGAGTTCTGGGACAGCGGCTGTCTGCCGAGCTCCTGGGCCTCCTCCCTCATTTCTATGATTCCAAAGCCGGGCAAACCTCCCTCCCTCTCTAACCTCCGCCCAATCTCTCGGACGTCGTGCGTTGCTAAGAACTTTGAGCGAATGGTATTCACTGGCCTCTCTAATTTTCTTGAGGGGAGGGAGTACTTCCGCGGTTATTTTATATGCCGCGTCCGTGCATTGGACGTGTTTCTGACTCTCCAACACCTTTCGCTCAGCTACCCCTCCGAAATTCACGCACTTGTGACCGTCGATGATCCGCAAGGCCTTCGACGGTGTGTGCCGAGGCCTCATCCTGTCTCAACTCGCCTCCGTGGCCTCTGGCTTCCACATGTAGTCTTTTGCCCGCAGACCGCCATCTGTCCAGCCCCACCACCTCACCTGTGGCACTCCTCAAGGTGATGTTCTCTCCCCTGTGCGCCACCACGAAGCAGTGCGCCACCACGGACCCGAGCCCCCGTGCTTAGCTGTGTGTGGCATTTCCGTGTCCGGGGAAAAGGGGATCCTGGCGGTTGAGCCAATGCCGAGCGTTTGGACCTTTAAGGCTCCTCGGCGGAGGCAGCACACCACTTTGGCCCCAGCTTCCTGTAGACGGCACCTTCGGCCTGACCCGACCGGGGGAAATCGGCAGTCGCCTTTTCCTATTCTCCTTTCCATCTTTCACTTTCCTATCTCCTTTCCTACAACTCTCCTGTCTCCTCCTCTTTTCTTAGTTTTTTTTTTCACTTTTCCTGGCGGCTAGAGCTAACCTTGTGTGGCCAACTACCCAGAGTTGCGTCATATTTGGTTATAGTTGAGGTGTACAGGTGGCGTGGGCAGACTTGCTCGCAAGTTTCTCTCCCGCCCTCTTGTTGGGCTCCATGGTGGGTGGATGGCATAGTGGCCGAAAAATTAAAATTTTTTATGGCTTCCCCTCTTTCCAAACCTGATCGCTCTCTCAAGAGAAGGCGGAACGATGCAGATCATTTCTTCCAAAAAAGAAAAGTCAGTTTTCCTCAATATCATTTCATCTATAGTGAAGTACATGATAAGCAAGCAAGAATCCTGTCTTCCTAACTAGTATCAAAGTGTTTGACAGAAGCCTTGGGCATTGGCTACAAGGTATCAAAGATGGCCAGCGGTGACTTAATGCTCGAACTGCGTGACAACGTGCAGCACTCAAAATTTGTAAACATTGTGTCTGTTGGGGATATTCCTTTCTCTGTGACTTCACACCGATCTCTGAACACCGTCCGGGGCGTAATATCCGAAAATGATTTTATTCACATCACTGAAAAAGAGGTGCTCGAAGGTCTGAGTGAACAAGACGTCATAGACGTTCACGAAATCAAGATCCGGAAGGATAATAAGGAAATAGACACAGAACACATGATCATCACGTTCAACCCCAGCACACTCCCCTTTTATTGTAAAACGCTCAAGGAAGGAAATAAAATAAAAAAAAAAATTCAAGAGGAAGCCCGCACCCAAGCAAAGGTTATCATAGACGAACCAACTAAAAAATAAAAAAGGGGCGAACGCCCAAGAGAAATCTTAAGAAAAACGAATTACAAGACAAAAGAAAAAACAGGCACAAATGATGGGCGGGCAAAAGTGATTTTTAGACGCAAGACGCCCCTGAAGGGTTGAAAATTGGGAAGGACGAAGTGAAAATGAAACAGGGATGGGTCCAGCGTGCTTAGATTCTTCAGACAGGCTGCAGGTGGCCAGTAGGAGGGAAGGTGCGGGGATCTGTAAGAAGGAAGAAGAGACAGGAAAAGAAAGCGAGGAGAAAAAAAACTAACAAACAGGTTATAATGGGCTTAAGAAAGCAGAAGGGGTATATAAAAGAGAGGGGAAATTGAAAAGAGAATCAAGTAAATGACAAAAAGGCAGGTAAAAAAACAAAAAATAGAACGAGCGAAATGAAAACTAATCAAACAATTAAAACATGAAAAATATAACAGCTAGAGGAAAGAAAACAAATTGAAAATAAAAATAAGTAAAAATAAACATGAAAAAACCACAAACAAAACAAAGACTGCGTGTGCACGCAAGGCGAACAAATATCAAGATCCACATACCATCCACATCCCATCCACATGCCCGTGAGGCAGAGACAGGGCCACGGCCCACCGGAATTGGCCCTATGGTGCCCCCGACCATATGAGACATGAGGAGGCGCAGAAATGGCAAGGAGGTCTACGAGTCATCCGGGCGGGAATAAAGACGAGAGACAGGTGAAAGAAGGGAAGAAACGCGAACAGCAACGCGAATAAGCAACGCACGAGGCCGAGGGGAACCTAACAAAGAGGGGAAGTCATAGAGGGGAAAGAAAGTGCGGATAGCCGGGGAGCCGTGCTGCTATGTCCGCAGTGAGAGGGCAGACACGCAGGTAATGGACAACGTCCCCCACAGCTTCCCCGCATGGACAGAAAGGCGAAGGAAGGAGGGCAAAACGATGGAAATAGGATGGAAAACGACCATGTCAAGTCAGGAGGGGGACAAGAGATCGGGGTGGAGGGAAAGAGAGCGGGAGACGGTTAATAGAGGGGACAAAAGCAGCCTGGAGGGTGTCCGAATGTTCCGCGGTCCAGGTGTCTGAACAAAGCCTGAGCATGGTGGTACGCATGCGGGTGCGCACTGATAATGGTGACAGCCATGACGGCCGCAGGAGGCCGCGTGCCGACGCGATTGAGGCGGCCCAGTGAGCGAGCTCGTTGTCCCAGACACCACAATGGGCGGCGTCATGATAGATGAAGACAGGACGCTGAAGAGAAATGACTGCAAAGGTGCGCTTGATGTCTCGGACCTGGGACGCGTAAGCCGGTGGTGTAAAGAGAGTGATGAGCCTGAAGGAGAGAAAGGCAATTAGAGTAGACATGCAAGGGTAAAGGAGAAGGGGCATGCCGGGCATAACAACAAGCCTCGTGAAACGCGACAGCCTCTGCGCAGAAGGCACTAGAGGTTGTCTCCATACGAAACCGGGCCACGTTGCGCAGCGCGCCACAAGGGAATGCGACGTAAGCAGCACCCGCAGAGTGGGACGTATAAGAGCCGTCCGTGAATATATGAAGGCCGGGAAGGGAGGACTGAGAGGGAAAGTGAGAAGGGAGAAGACGGATGAAGGAGAATGAGGAAGCCACAGAGGGATGGTCGCACCAGGGATCAAAGCGGGGCAAGATATCAGATGGTAGATAAGTGTGACCTCCAAAGGTGACGGGATCTACACCGTTTAAAATGATGTACTCCGCACAGAGGCGATCCAATTCCAAGGGAAGATGGTGTACCCGGAGGAGTACCTGAAGCGCAGCCGTGCGTGTTGTGCGGAAAGCCCCTGTGATAGCGAGAAGAGGAACCCGCTGCACAGAAACAACCTTCTCCCGAAGGCGGGAATTGGCGTTGCGAGACCACCAAGCGGGCGTGGCGAAAGTGAGAGCGGGTTGTATTACTTGGAAATAAAGCCTATGTAGAGAACAGGGAGGGAGGGAACGGTGGAACGACAGAAATGCGACCAGACGTGAACTGAGGATCTCTGCCTTGTCGCGGAGGAAGTAAGCATGAGGTAGAAAAGTGAGGTGGCGGTCGAAGAAAACGCCTAAAATTTTGAGTTCCTGTTTGAAACTTAAGGGGCGGCCCGAAAAGCGCACGGTGCGATTACGCTTTTCCATTCCGCCCACGCCATCGCAAAACAGCATACAAAATGTTTTTGGCCATGAGATCGTCACCCGAGAATCAGAGGCCCAACAGGCTATTCTGTCAAGGACGTCGGCACACAGCTGCTCCAACTTGTGGCGCGTGCGGCGCCTGTGGCGCCTGTATTGTCATGCCAGGGGCCATTGGACACTCGAGAAGGTCTGCGATTATGTTCCGCAAAAGGGGTGAAACGGGGGGATCACTGAGGGCTCCCGAGAGTGGCATTGGCAGAAACCTCCTCACCAGTGCGTGACTACCGTGTGCAGCGAAAGAAAGGAGCGCAAGAGTTGATACAGGTTGGAAGGGAGACCGCGCCTGCGAAGGACGAGGGGGTGCCAAACGCTATCAAACGCACCCTGAAAATCAAGTGATATAAGAACCACGGGCGTGCGGGATATGCGGAAATTTTCCAGGGCCGTTCGCAGCGAGGCCAGGGCTTGCACTGCGCTGCGCGAATGGGTAAACCCAAATTGGTTGGGATGGGGATGGCCCCTGGCGTGCAAGAAATAGTAAAGACGGCGGTGAAGTAGGCGCTATAATAGTTTACCGAGGACTGAGTTCATCATTATTGGCCGGTAGGAAGTAGGGAGGGAAGAGGGACGGTTTGGTTTAGGAAGGAAAATGATCCGCCCCCTGCGCCACGCGGATTGAAAGTGGCCGAGACTGAGGGCACTGTTGAAAAGGAAGAGAAAGAAGGACGGGTGGGCACGCCAGAGGCCCGTAACCAAGGGTGCAGTCAGCCCATCCAGGCCGGAAGCCGTGCCAGTATCGAGTGCGTTTACGAGCAACTGAAGCTCGTTACGCGAAAACGGGACGTCCGGCGGTACAGAAGGATGGTAAGGCGTCTCGACGGATGCGCGGATACACGCGTGGAATGGTGAGTCTATAAAAGAATTGTCAAACGCGACCTGTGTTCGGAGCAAAAGTGCTGCCGAATAGACAACAGAAGTCGTCAGAACGCCGCCTCCTGTGTCCAAAGGTGGTAAGAATACGGCGGCGCGCCGTTTAGCAAATGCCTTTTGAAAGGGTGCGCCGAAAAGGTTTTTCCGAGCCGCATCATGACAGGCCTGGCGCAACACCGAGTCCTTCGCCTCCCTGATGTTGCGATGGTAACACGCAAGTGCGGCCTGAAACGCGGTGTGATAGACAGGGCGCATCGATGGTTCTGAGCAACGCTGGAAGCGCTGGCGCAAAGCTCGAACGCGGCCCCGCTCGATGCCGAGCTCAGGGGACCACCACGGCTTCAGTGCCGGAGCACTCACAACTGTACGCTTGTGGCGCTCAATCAGCGTGGTAACTCGGCCGTGGAACCGGTTGACGATGGTCTCCAACCCATCGGGAGAGCGCAGATCGGCGCCAGCAACCCGGGGAAACCATGTGTCCCTTGCGAGGCACTGAAGCAGGCGAGCCCGGGATGAAACCGTTAGGCGGTGCTGCTTCGGAGAAGGAGGACCATTCGACACCTCAATATAAGAATGCCCAGACAGAGATTCGGCGTCCGAGACAGTCCATGTGTATCCGGAGCTGAGCAGGGATGGGAAATCGAGCGTGACATCAATCCACGACTCCGCGTAATAGTTGTCGTATGTGGGGGTGGAAGTAGGATCATTTAAAACTGTCAGTTGGTGAGCCAGGGCGAAGTTTGGAGCCACCCGAGTCGGAGGGTGAGGGGCCCCACAATTCATGCTTGTCGTTGAAGTCACCGGCCAGGATGATAGGGCGGCCGGCCGCCAAAGCGACCACTTCTTCTAACGAAGAGTCAAAGAGGGCGCGCGGCGGGCAGTAAACAGAGACAAAGAGGAAGGAAGCAGACAGGGAGGTGCAGAGCACCGCCACGACGAATGTGGAGGCGTAAATAGGAAACAACTCAATAGGAGGATCCTGCGCAAAGATCAGCGAGCGCGGATGTGATTGCGCAGAGAAGACGGCAACCCCACTGGGAAGACCTGAAACCCCACCACCGACCAGGTAAGGGTCCGCCACCGCTGCCAGAGAAAACGGAGAAGGGACGAAATGACTCGAGAGGGCAGCCGTCGCACCCCGCGCATCGTGTGCAGGAGGCCTTAGAGGGGTCCGTAGCATGCTGGCACGCCTTATGAGCGTGGCCGTATTGGGCACAGAACGTGCACAACGGGACGTGGAGGTCCTCCTGGACCTCAACCGAAGTCCAGCCTATGGTGCAGCGACGGGCGTCACGAAGCCGGGAAAAAGCGGGAGGGTCAACCTATAGGACGCGAACACGCTGTCCAGAGCGCTGTGTAAAGGACAATCTGAGATTACATTTCTGCAGATCAAGAAAGTGTGCCAGATTCCGCCGGTTGAGGGCGGTCACGAGATCCTCAGGACGGATATCAGGATCAACCCCGGACAGGGGGACGTGGGGATTGCGTCGCTCAGGCATACGGACATTGATGGAAGCCCGGGTGGCCTCGATACGGGCGATGGCAGCCTGCAGGTGCTCGAGGTTCCCAGGGTTCCGGGATGTAACCACCAGGGCGCGACGGGTGGGTCGGAGTGTGGCGGCTCCTATTCCCTCAGACTCAGGGTCGATGGCCGACTCGATGAGGGTAGCAACCTCGCGACCCACGTTGTCGGAAGCCCCAACAGACGTTGAAAGCATCTGATGGGGCTTCTAGGCCGGAGGAGAGTCCCCGAGCTCGAGGGGCCCTGTACGTGCCTGTGTCGCAGTGCCTGAATCAACTCCGACAGGTGGGAGAGGGCCGGCACCGCCGCGCAGAGCCGCCGCAAAGGTCCTAGGAACATTTGGTCCGGCCCGCAGAAGGCGAAGTTCCGCCTCGGCCTCGGAAGCCCTGACGGACACTTCGGCATTCCGGGCCCTCAGGAACTTCAGCTCACGATCCCGGGCGATAACTTGGTCCCGCAAAGCACGGACGCGCTCTGTGTCACGGATGGCGCAGGCAAAGAGGTTATGCGCATTAGCATTCATGGCTGAGACCAGGGACATAAGGGTTACCCGGACCCCTGCTCTGATCTTATTCTTTCCGTCATTAATGATGGACAGCAGCTCCTCGTGCGCCGCTAAAGGGAGGTATCCGTGCCCAGCTCTAGGTTGTCGGTGGCGGGGGTCTTTGGGACAGCAGCAGGTGGGGAGGAAACTCCAGGGACGCCGGTCACGGGGGTCAAATCTGTGCCCGAAAGAGAACGGGGTTCACCACCTGAAGCGGCACCATGGTCAGTTAGACGATGTTCATCTGGTATGATCGGTAGGTCAACGGTAGATTCCGTGTGGACGTCAGAGGTTACCTCAGGAGATGGCGGATCCGCACGTAGTAGAGGTGCCAGGGCCAGCCCGGCAGCAGCTGCGCAGTCAGTCATGATGGAGCCAGCAGCCTCCAGGCCTAAGCAGGCCGCAGCCTAGGTGCGAAGTGCGGAGAAAATGAAAATTAAGGTGTTGTCCACCGAGAGGGAGGACATTCAGGGGGTCCCCAAGGTGTTACAGGGCCCCTCAGAGCAGAGAACCTCTCTAAGGGGAAATAGGAATCAGCAGGAGCTGAAAACAGTGCGATCCACAGGATGCTAGCCATGTATGTCGATACCGACCACAAGACATGGTGCGTTATCCTGCCTTACATCATCTTCGCATCATACACCACAGTGCAGCAGACCACCCAAATGACGCCTCTTAGGCTCGTCCATGGCAGGGAGGCCACGACCACGCTAGATGCCATGCTGGCCAATATTACCGAAGAAGATAACGTCGATGTCGCCGCCTACCTTCAACACGCAGAAGAAGCGCGAAGACTTGCCAGATTGCAGATCATAGGCCAGCAGCGGGCCGACGCCAGACGCTACAACCTACGAAGACGCAACGCGGAATACAAGCCAGGAGATCGAGTCTGGGTTTGGACGCCCATTCACCGCCGCGCATTGCGTGAAAAACTTTTGCGCCGCTATTTCTGCCCGTACAAGGTTCTTCGTCGGGTAGGTGAACTGGACTATGAAATCGTCTCTGACGAAATGACTGCATCCAAGCGATGCTGCGTACGACCAGAAAATGTCCATGCCTTCCGTCTAGAGCCCTATTATGCGCGTTAAAACACGTTGTGTTTACACTCCTGGTGTTTATTTTTACACAATCCGTTTTAGTTATTTGTGGCGAATTATATGCTGAAGCATCGGGTCGATGGTCTTCTGAAAGGGGAATAATGCCGCTAATGTTTGAAGTGTTTGTTGATCTTCAAAGCTGCCGGCACGCCGCTTTATCGCTTTGTTTGTGAGTCAAGACGCGCATTGATTTATCTCGATCGATCGCACCCAGGCGGAGCCGACTGTACGTTGTTCCCAACGTTACTAGATTACCTGGTCAGTTTGGAAACTCCGCTGCAGCTCGGCGGCCAAACGTGGCCCCATTCGTGTCCCTCTCGCGATGTGGCGTTATCGACGCTGTTGTCCCGGTCCGGCCGGTCTCTCGTCACACGAACTCTCGCTATCAGACGAGCGCGCCGTGTTTCACGCCACTGTACTCCGGTAATTCCTGTTTAGCGAAAATATTTCCAAGATAGGGCACAAATATTATTCTGAATGTGCAACTACAGTGGCATTAAGGCTTCGCGAACGGTCCTGGGCGGCAAAGGTGCGATCGGGATGTGAGTATGAGTATGAGTATATTTCAAACAAGCATGTTTACATACATGTTTGAGGTGTATGGGAGTAAAAGCCGCTCAAGAGCAGCTTGACAACGCTCCCATTACCCTCTCTGAATCATTCTGCTGAATCATTAACTCTTTTGATGAGACATCTGGATCTTGGTCGGGTTTAGTTTTTTGTTTCATTCACTTCCCTACAAACTAAATGACTCTTTGCTTACGGCGGGCCACGAAACGGTAGATGAGTCGCATGTTGCCGAAAATATCGAAACCTATGGCCATGTACGATCGGTTTGAAGCAAGAGGGTCAATGATACACACGTGTTTTTTAAAGGGAGATGCAGCAATACCACCGTGAAACTTCGACGTTATTAACGTCATCAAACGCGAATAATGACTGTAATAGCAGAGGTCAGATTGAAAGTAGTTTATTCAGTTCACATAAGAAAAAGCACAGTTACAAGAAAACTGTTTCTACTGTTTTTCAAAAAACCGTTACAAGAGGCGTGCTGTTTTGTTTGCAACAGCCACCTTCTTCTTGCTCTCCAAACGGTGTTTAACATCTCTAGAGAAAAAGTGCATTCTTGTTGCAGTAACAAAGTTCAGTATCTACCAAGTGAATGTCGACATGCGCTCAGCACAACCCAAGCGAGCAAGGCTGCACTTGTCTAGCTCTTCCAAAACTTTCCAGAAAATGTTTGCAGCCTTGGTGATGGTCAGTGTGAATTGCGGTCGCACAACGTAGAACGCTTATCTTGCCTTGGTTTCGGAGCAGACAGGTCGACAGCTCGGCCGCACCGACTCAAGGACGCATAGCTCGGGTGCACCGACGCTGTTGCGCTTCTGTGTTGAGTTGCACCCGGAGCCAACGCCGCTCGAGCTACCTCGCTCGAAACGCACTTATATAAATGTGGCTAGGACACAGAGGAGCAGCGATCAACTTGCAGCGCAGTTTAACACCAACAAAAAAACGCCTGGCAAAAAAACGCTTCGCTGTAGAGTTCGCTGACGTGGTCAGCATGGCTACTCTGCCGAGAAGCCGGTCAAACAGCGACGAGAGCGCCCCGCTCGGCGGCACAGGCAAGGGTGACATCCGTGGCGTCGGAGTTTTCAAACTGAAAAAGTAATCTAGTAACGTTGGTTCTTCCAGAGTGTTCTAGTAACTTTCCAAGCATTATCTCGGAAGTTCGCTATCAGCTTTAAAAAATGGCCTGGCTTAGCTTATGGTTAAGCCTAGAATGCGAAGCATCGCCTTTTATACAATTGCGTGACGTCAGTATCTCCGAGCGGTAGGAGCGGGATTTAGGCCGTCGGCGGAGGCTGCGCGTCCGCAAGCGAGCGCACGAGTTGAGCCCCAGCTTACACAGCTGTTGTGACGTCAGCGCCCCTAGCGGAAGGAGCGGGAGTTAGGCCGCCGGTGGAGGCTGCGCGTCTGCAACCGAGCGCACGAGTTGAGCCCCAGCTTTCGCAGCTGTTGTTGCGTCATATAACTTGGTTCGCCGATGGAGGTGAAGTGGTTGCTACGCTGCCGCGCGCGGCGCAGCAAAGAAGAGCTCGGTTGTGCGGCTAGTATGCTTCGCATAAAAGAGCACGGCGGAGAGCGGCGGGCATTCTGTTCGACGACCGCCGAGCACGCTTGTAGCTACGCCGCCGCCGAATGATTCGGCTCTTTGCGGGTGCAAGTCAGCCGAAATAAATATTTCCGTTTCGAAGACGTTCTCGCTGTTTTCCTGTTTCCGGGACTGCAGTCACCACCACTACGTGACAATATGGGGTTTGTTATTTAGCAGTTAGTTTTTGTATGTACGTATGTACGTACAGTCTTTGTCAAAAGTAACCAGGCTCCATGGTTTGCTTTTCATTCGTATAACAGAGCCCTCACAGCTTCCCTAAAGATCAAAAAGTTCTTTGAAGGTGCGAACAGGGGTTCTTCTTACCATACAGACATTTCGAGCTTGAGCGCTGGCATAATAGCTTTAATATACGACTGAGAAAAAAAAAACGTGCAGCCTCGTTACTTTTGACTAAGACTGTATGTACTTGTGAATGTATGCATGTGTATGTACGTGCGTATGTACGTATGTGTGTGTGTGTGTTCGTGCGCGTGTATAAGTACGCACACGCATGTTCGTACGTACTTATGCATGTATGTATGTATGCATGTATATATGTATGCATGCATGTATGTATGTATGTATATGTATGTGTGCATGTATGCATGTATTTTTCTGCCATTACTTCAACCTTTTGTTTATTTTCCAACACACTATACAACTTGTCAGCTCTCCATCGCTCTGTCAACTTCACTGGGTGCAGGCCTTGTGAAGCCCTTCTTAGGCTTTTTGCTTGCCCACTCCAACTCAAAGCTGTCAGTAGACTCGAAATGCTGTTGATAAAATTTTGAGTTACACTTTGACGTTGTCGCCTAGAGAATTATTTTTTTTAGGCAGGAAAGCAACTACAGCAAACACGTTTCCGAGCAAGACTGGAATGCAACATTGCACCTCAAAGAGTGTACCTATGAGCTCCAAGAGCTTAAAGCCTCAGTTGCCGAACAGAGTGCAGTTAGTTGAGAACACAGTGCTTAGTCGCCAGCAGGCTGATTCAAATCCTTTACTATGTCAAGGAAGAAATGATGCGCATGCAGGCATGGCTGTCTGAAGACTTGTTTATTCATAATAAAGGATTTTCAGCGCAACGGGGACGCAACACAACGGGGACACAACGCAAGAAAGACGACAACATGGGCGCCTACTGCAACTGTTTAATCAAGCCACAGCATACGAAATATATAGCCCTCCCAGCGCATGCGCACGCGTACAAGGCAGCGAGATACACCATGCATCATTCTTATCACAGTAGGCGCGACAAAAAGTTTTGCTAAGCTTGATATAGAAAAACAGAAGTGTCACTAACACAGTTCTTGTATTAGCTCGTTTCTTTGTTTATACAAAAATATAAATTTTTATATGTATGTATGAGTATAACAACACTTTCCTAGCTTCCGTGCCGAGCAATGTTTCTCCAAAGCCACACCTACACAAGTAGGTAACCGAAAAAAATGTATAAAGTATTGTAGCGACTATGTTTGTCTCTCTACCCTGTTCATGAAACATGCATTCCTGACGTTAAAAAAAACTGAACTAAGAAGCATATGTTTGTACACAGTCGTGTGTGAGCAACTGCGTACAGGTTCTAGCAAAAGTGGAAGGATCAAGAAAACAATCGCAGAACTGCTTGGCAGCGCTATGTGACGGTTCCTGGTTCGAGGTATGTGGAGTTAGAAAGTGAAGGCTACGAGTATGGGGTGCAGTTTCTTTTTCAGAGCTGTGTCACCTACGAAAATGCTGGCCTGTGCAGTGAATACATCCCGCAGCCCTCTTTAGCTGCGTTTGCAAGACGACACACAGCGCGAATATTTTTCGCCTCATAGGCCGGCCACTGATTACTCGCTCAGAAAGCATTGCACAATAAGCGTGCAAAAGTTGCACCATTCTAGCCACTCGTAATATTTATGTATGCTGATAACACGGCCAGAAAGCCGTGCCCAACGGAAATGACCGTATCTCGGTAACACTGCACGTATCTCGACAACAGGCACGATCCGCCAGATAGGGCTTCTGCAGCGGTTTCCTTTGGTTTCCAAGGTCTCTCCATGCCTCCTCACGCCTACAGCTGCTGCTTACCTACAGCGCGCATAGTGCTTTCCAAAGCGTTGGGCTTAGAAATGATGTCCATACTCGTCCAGAGCTACTCCCGTACCACAGAAGGAAATAGCAAGCCTTCACTGCGCTGCAGGTCTTAATTAATTGCGAAAGCATTTCCAGGCTATGTCGGCGAGGTCGTGTCCATAGAACGTGACTGCAGCAGTTATGACGTTCTGTGAAGAGGAAGCGACAAAGGTATAGTTGCAATCGAAAGGGGATGATGCGAGGATAGAGCGCAAAAAATTTGCCGACAGGACGAATAGTTAATTATTTAGAGCCAAAATTTTGAAAAAACGTCGAAATCACACGGACGTCGATGTAGTGAGTGGACGGGAAAATGGCCGTGGACAGCAAAATAGCGGGACCATAGGCAAAAAAGTAAAAATAAAGTTTGAAATACACTAAGATATATTTTATGAGTGATAATTAATCGAACAAAAAGTTTCATTCACATAAATTAATTGGTTAATTATCAGCAAAAACCATTGGACGGTTGAATAGGCTTGACAGGGATATAGTCAGTCAGCGGAAAAGCAAAGAAACCAGGGCACCAAATTTGAAAAACCAAAATGGTTGATTGAGGACAAAGAAGGTATATCAGAGTAAACGAATCGATCTTTAATTAAAGCATAAGATGATTACGCAAATTCAATAGTTAAATAAATTAACAAATATAAAGGGAATGACAAACAGAGGCGACGAGTGCCGAGGAGGCGTCAATGCTTTCGCATTCTTCCAATGCAGGTCGCCGCAGTGATCTCCGATTTTTTTTATGTCGGTCATGACGGCCACGCAAAACGCGCTCCTTATCTGCCTTTTTTGTTAGTGGCCATAGACCTGCGTCATCTTTGCTTGTCGTTCAAGATTAACCGTGGTGAAAGCGCTCGTGTATGGCGTCTCAGATCCTTGAAGTTAAAAATGCCAGACTGTGCCCTGAGAAGAGGATGCCAGCGGATGCTCTCACCACTGTCATGCGTCTGGGATTGACCTCGCGTCCTGAACCTCTTGCGCAGCGGCATGAGAGCTGGCTTGGGGTATTTGCTCGCGGTGCGTCAAGTAGTGCTTCTCGCAGTCGTCTACGTGAGAAAACGTCTGGTGGCAGTGAGGACATCAATGCGATGGACATCAAAGCGGTGACTCCTCAGGTTGGTACTTTGGGTGAAGCACCGTCCACATTCGGGGCATTTGTACGGCTTCTCACCCGTGTGGACACGCTGGTGTTCTTTGAGACCCGAACGACTCGAGAAGCGCTTGCTGCAAACGTCACACTCGAAAGGACGCTCGCCCGTGTGGGTCCGCTCGTGTCTGGTGACATGAAATCTGTTTCACAAGAGATGAAAACAGGTAGGCGCGCTAAGCAAGACAATGCCGGCTCAGAGGACGAAGATTGAATTAACGATTGCGTCATAAAAGAACATGCGGCCGTTAGCAGTCTACAGCATCCACTGCAATGAGTTAGCATAGAGAAGCTTCGATGAGCGTTTAAAACTCAAATCTTTCTGTTTGCATTAGATCTGAGACAAATAAAGACTATCAAGCCAGACCAATTGTGTTCTTCATGCATGTGTTGGTTGTTGGATACATCAGAACTAGGCCGCGAGCATAGGTCCATTTCCTGACGCAGGACTTCATAGCAACGGGAAAGGAAAACATTTGTGCTCTTGTCGCAGAATCCGCCGATTAGCTTCTATGCTCAACGAAGCTGGTGGTCCCATTCTGTGTCGCAGCTGAACCTTAGGGCGCTGCTTCCGTAACGAACTGCACCATTTACATCAAGCCGAATCGAACAAAACCCGCTTCCGTGCTCCTACGTTTCTACCGTATAGGCAAGCAATTCTGCGTTCTCAGGGAAGACGGCAGGCATGGCTGCTCCGCCGTTGAAGGTGACGACATGCGTCCTGTTCTAACTGCGTATTTGCCTGCTTGAATGACCGGAGTACAAAGGTTATTGCATGCCGCGGCGGCTGAATTTCGATGACGGCGAAATTCTAGAGGCCCGTGTGCTGTGCGATGTGAGTGCAGGTTAAAGAACCCCAGGTGGTCGAAATTTCCGGAGCCTTTCACTACGGAATCTCTCATAGCCTGAGTTTCTTCGGGGCGTTAAACCCTAATAAACCAAACCAACCAGCTTCCTATGTTTAGAGGAACGAAATGATTGAAAATGAGTCTTTTTAGGGTGTCTACATATCTACCGCCGTCAGCACGGTTAACAGAACGCTCGATTGGGCGTCCTCCGCTGATATTATAGCCCCTGAGCGCTGGGCGCAGAGTCCGAGACAATGCTGCACGGTGTGCTTGCGGCGGTTGCAGTCAGCTCGTGCCCTGCTTAGGCGCAGCGGCCGACGCCCAGCGCCGCTAAAGTTATATAGTCAGTGCAAGGCACGCGCTCGAGCGTTCGCGTTAAGCATCCTTACGGTGGTATCTGTGTGACCAATGCGTGCCAAACATTTCTCGATGTTCGCTTCGGTCTAACGCTACCACTGCTGTCAACCGCTATTAAAACAATTGCGAAGCATATAGCTTGGTCAAACGTCGGGCTTGCCTGTAATTGCTGGAGTACTCGCATTTGCTGCACTGGTACCTTTTCCTCTGGGGATGTTTTTTCTGAAAGTGCTCTTCAAAAAGATGTCGCGTAGTGAACTGGTCGCCGCATGTGTTGCAGGAGAAGACCGTGGGTGAAGCGGGCGATCTGTTGCTATCGTCAGTGAGCGAATCGAGCACCGATTGAACGTCTTCCTGGCTGAGAACAGGTAAGGGCCTTTCCATCGCAGCCTGCGCTGTTAACCGTCAATCATCAAAGGCTCAGGATGTACAGGACAAGAGACGCATTCGTCCGGATCGTTCCTGTTGTTATACTGTCCGGTGTAGCTTGTATCAGGTTCTACCAAAACTGGAGACGTGTGCTAGAAAAAAAAGAACAGCACATATTCGAGGTGCTCTGCCATATCTGTATAGCCTTCTGTTTGTCACTGTCGTCTTTGCCACTGACTCAAAAATCGTTGTCCGCATGAACTGTTTGCGATTATGCTATCGTGTCTAGGCGCTCCGAGGTGCAATGTAAGAAAGTTATAAAATTCTGCAAGCACAATGCTTGATCTTTTACCTGCACATATCAGTTAAATGATGACTGTGTGAGGTGATTTAGGCGAACAAGACGGCTGGCTCTTTTGATGTGCCAGATTAACGACATACGGGCCTAGAAATGCTCAGGAATATTTGCCCTGATTTTTCAAGCAAGTCGATAACTTTAGAAGCAGTCATTGCGGTAGTAAATCTCTGCGACGTGAACACTGAGGAGCAAGCAAGAAGAATTACAAGGAGATACTATGGAAGTACTCCTATGGGACCTAAAAGATCCATTGGCTCTTCAACACCTGCACACTGCGCGCTATAGGCTTTCTGCCGCTTTATGAATGCATTACGTACCTATAATTTTATCATCGCCCGTTGAGGACATAGACCAAAGAAAGAAATTAGCCACTGATCCTATATTGAGAAGCTAATGTCTGTAAAAAACGACTTATTTTCGAGATCAGTTGAATAACCACGAACAACATCACTTTAAATTGCTGTTTATTCCCCTTCTTTCGATCTTGCTAACAAGGTCGTAGGAATATTTGATCGTGATATGCAAGGAATGGTTTTGGTTTTTTTCTGCAAACTCTACGCAAACATCGCCAAGGAATGAATTTAGTTCCTCATAGCCTGAGTCGCTTTGTGACGTTAAACCCCGCAAACGAACAAATTTTAATAATGAATTGAGCTTTGGCACGTGGCTAGGTTACCGCACAGGCTGACGGCTGACAAAGGCTGACGAAAAGCCCGAAAAATTTACTGGGGCTAACCAGTGGCCGGCTGCAAACTGCAGAAACAATTGGGCGGCGATGATAGCAGCCTGCGCGAACGGCGGACGCCGACGATAAGAATCCCGGTTGCTCTCGACAGCGTTCAGTTTAATGACAGTAACGAAATATCGAGATCAAAGATAGGCGCTCATCTCGAACGAAAAAATGATAAGGACACGTACTTCTCGCGATAAAGAGAGAACTTAAGCTAAGAAACAAAACATGCAGCGTGAGCCCACAGTATGTGGCCATGGACGTTTCAGAGCGATAGCTGTAGTTGATACAAAAACCTATCTCTGGGATGTGCGTATGTTTGACCTAGGTGTGACCTTGCAAAGCCGCTTAGCAACAGCCTTTGGCACGGACGACCGCCGAAATTTGACCTCGGCCGATTTGTACCAAAAGCTATGTCCAACCATATTTGACCGTGCCCTACACGATGGTCACCTCCAGATCTGGCCCTGGTCATTTGGAAAAATTTACGCCGGGTCGCCCCAAAATTTATCATGGCCAATGTGGAAAATTGATGTCTAATCATAAATGACTGTGTCGCTCAATTTCGGTGCGCTCCAAATTTGGCCCGGTCTATTGCCAAAATTTTACTTCGAGGTTTGGGAACGGTTTCGGACTGTAATAACCAAGTTAAAACCCGATAGTATGTGGTAGTCTTCCAAAGGTGCACCATGGTGGCTAGTCCTTGGAACCTTGACCTTGATCTTTCGCCTTAAATGACTTTCATCGAGGTGGCTCTACTCTCAAGCCATCTGACGCGACATCAACGTATGGCGCATTTAAAAACTAGCCATGCTTTTCTCATTAGCTACGCTGCTTAAATTCTAACGAATGAAAATGCATAACTAACTAGCCCCGCAACGTGTTTTACTATGCTGCGGAAGGAGTCTGAACCATCTAGCCGTTCCAGTGCTATTGCTCGACCTTTGAGTATAAGCGTACTTGAACCATGCCTAACATTCTTTTCCTATAGCATTCACTCCGCGGTGTGCTAATGCACTTGCGGTGTAGACATTTTTCTTTGAAAAAAAAAATGACATTCAGGCGGCTACATTAATAGGTGGAAAGGTCGACATTGCATGGCCTTTCCTCTATCTTGGTAGTCCGATGTTCAGAACTCTTGCGCAAATATTTCGGACAAATACTGTTATGAACTGTTATGGAAATATTGAAGGTAATGGTCCATTCTTCCGTTTCGCAGCAAAATCTCTCTCATAAAGTTTTTCTGTCGCTCGCATCGAGTGGTTAAAACCGTCATAAAAACCTCTCAGATGCTGAGCTTGTGTTACTATTTCAAACTGATGACATTGTTTACGGAATAGTTCCATAAAGTCATTCTCATTTTGTCCGCTTAATGTGCTCTCATCAACTTGTTCATCGCAGCACTTAAAAATTTTAAGTGTGAAATTACAGGGAAGCAGTCTTCGCTTTCTTGGCTGTCCTTTTAATGAGCAATGATGATATCTGACTGGGCACAGTTTTAAAGCAGTTTGGAATATCTCACATGTACTATTATGTGTCGCATTTTAGAAAGAATCTCGCAGAACTGTCATCATCCCCATTCGATTACATCCTACATGGAACTTGCAGTATTAACATAAATAATTATAACATAAATACCATAAAACAATTATCTTCAATTTCAAGAGAAATTTTTTTTCCATCTGTAATCGACAAAAAATGATTAATAGATATTAGCATTCCCCTATCCCTGCCTGGGTCCGAAAAACTAGAGATTTGTGTTAAGGCACCGAGGTATTTAATTTACGAACATTTCTCTAAAGTTATCCTGCTTTAATTGTCACAGTCGTCATTCACTAGCTATGTCCATTTTTTTAACATGGTAGCACGTATGGGACTTGATATTAAATAGTGTCGTTCTATAAAAAAGACAATAATTTTGTGTGATGGAGGTGTAATTTTGATATATAGTAGCTTTATGGGAAAGCACGGGTGCTACAAAGGTTACTACAGCATATTTCCTGATCGTAAGGTCGTGGTTGTGCCGGTTTTCTGTTTGACTCACAGCACTCAAAACAACCCAACAAGAAGGAAAAGGGAGTGCTGCGATCTTCAATAAATATTTAAAAATGGCCGAAAATGAGAAACGGAGATTTTAAGTGAACATTTACTGTCGGAACATGCAATATTCTGCAATAATCAAGGTTTGTAAGCAATGAATTCGTATCATCCCTTGTGTATTTTGTCACTGTTCTCATGTCCAACTTTCTCAGACAGAAATTTTGAAAATCGGGAAATTGTAAGATTCTGCCACGGAAATATTCAACGTAATGGTCCATTCTTCGGATATCTAACACAATCTTTCATTTAAACCGTTTCCATTGATCGCATCGAACAGTTAAGACTGCCATAGAAAGCCAATGGGGAACGCTTTTGATGATAGCAAGAACATTAAGAGAAAAAAAAAATGTAAGGCTGTCGTCGGGTGATCTGCGGATGTATTGACTGTTATATTGAAATCTTCCATTATATGAAAAAAATTGCGTTCATAAACGGTTTTCCGCTCAGTGTACTGTTGATGCTGTGTGTTGCCCTGTTTGATGTGGCTTGGAAACAGATCGATTGTAGGTTCTTGTCATCGACTTCAGCAGGGCATGTTTACACTTTATATGCGTCAACGAGAGATTGCCATAGTGTGTTCTCTTACCTATGGTTCCTTTGTTTGGAGGAGCTGACCTCATATTTGTTTTCATGAATAAATGTTTATAGGAAGACATGCTGCTTTGTGTTTCTATATTTCAGGCTGCTGAAAGCAAGAATCAAGTTCCTAAAACGTAACCAAGACGCCAGCTCATGGAAAAGGCAAAGCTAATTGTAAAAAGTTCTGCCTGTAGCTGATTTCTAGTTGCTTGGTGTGTCAACCGACTCTATAGATATTGCCTGTTTATGTGCCAAAGTACTGGTGCAAATAAATATCGCAACTCTGGATTCTTGGAGAGATGTAATAAAGCTGTGAATGGAGTTAAGTGGGCTTGTTGCTGTTTTGTTTTAGCTGTAAAATGCAGCCTGTTGCTGGATGCAGCTGTTCTCGGTCCAAGCATGTGCTCCAATGTAATTGCTGATTACATTCACAAGGCGGTAGGCATATGGTACTGGGGCCATCCCAAAGGCCAACTGACCTTAACTAAATACTATATACAAATTGAGTAACTGTCTTCAGTCGCCGTGAAGTTAATTGCACATCAGCGTATACCTTTAAAATGTAAACTTTTTTTGTTGTGATAAAAGTTTGGGGGAATGAAAAGCTGATTCAAGATTAGTGCAAGGTCTATGACAAATTGGTAACGTTAGTTTAAATGACAGCAGGTGAAGCACAGAATTTAACGAAATAGTTATGATGGCCTGAATAAATATTGGCGAATTAAATGACAAAGTTTTAATTTGTGATTTTTAAGAAACCAATGGGAGCCAAGAAAAGGAAAAATAAATTTTATTTGTTCCTATCGTTCATAGATGGCGATCAAGAAAAGGCACAGTAAATTTTGTTCCTATCGTTCATAAATGGCGATCAAGAAAAAGAATAAATTTTATTTGTTCCTGTCATTCATAGATGGGTCCAAGAGAAGCCAAAATTAATTTCATTCCTATCGTTCATATATGGCCTCCAAGAAAAGGCAAAGTAAATTTTATTTGTTCCTATCGTTCATAGATAGCATCCGAGAAAAGGCAGAATAAATGTTATTTGTTCCTATGGTTCATAGATGACATCCAGAAAAGGCAGTATAAATTTTTTTGTTCCTATCATTCATAGATGGCGTCCAAAAAAAGGCAAAATAAATTTTATTTGTTCCTGTCGTTCATAGATGTCATACAAGAAAAGGCAGAATAAATGTTATTTGTTCCTATCGTTCATAGATGGCGTCCAAGAAAAGGCAAAAGAAATTTTCTTTGTTCCTATTGTTAATAGATGGGGTTCAAGAAAAGGCAGTACAAATTTTATTTGTTCCTATCGTTCATAGATGTCGTCCAAGAAAGGCAAAATAAATTTTATTTGTTCCTATCCTTCATAGATGGCGTCTGTGAATAATAAGAAGCAAAGTGGAAGAGTTTAGGCTTATGCTTAGGCTTAGAAAAACTTTATTATATCAGATAATCAGGACGGCGGCCTCGCCATCCCGTCCTTGTCAGACTGCCGAGATCCCTTGGGACCGAGCGGCTTCGAAGCCAGAGTTTGGCATTTCTGTGATATCGCCAGCGCACCTCGTACTTCGAGTCACGTGCACCATGCGGGAAACAAATGAACAGCCTCGGAACTCGGGGAACAGAGAACGAACGGCGCAGCTGACACGTGACAGTGGCCAGCATATTTACGTTCCGCAGAAGCGGCCGTCGTTGACCTGCTGCGGAGTTTTCTTTCAGCGTTACTTTTCAAGTTGCTGTGCACGGCTGGCTGGTGAGCAGCTTAAATTTCTTGCTTGCCATTCTTATGTTTGTGAATTTAACATGAACTGAATAGGAGAGTGAAATAACTAGAAGAATAAGGATGGGGTGAAGTGCATTTGGCAGGTTCTCTCAAATCATGAACAGGAATTTACCAATATCCCTCAAGAGAAAAGCATACAAGAACTGTATCTTACTGGTACTCACCTATGGGGCAGAAACGTCAATCAGTTATGTGGGGCAAGCAGTTATTTACTACCAGGTGGTAAAATTTCTTTCATGAATGACTTTTCATATATCTACTGACAGAATGTGGAAGGCCAAGCACGCAGTTACGCACTATCAGATTGACAGTGCTGTCGACAAAGTCCTTAACAGCAATCACACCCAGCAGTTCATCCCCTTGTCTGGCTTGAAATATGTGTGACAAAAATATCTTTGCTACCAGTAACCAGAGTATGTGATGACTAGTGTCACTAATTATCGGCTTTGAGAAGAACCTCCGCAAATGCTTCCCAAATGCCGTATATGTGTTCAATGCAGTGAACCAAATGATGGGTTCTTCTGGCTTTGAGTACGTTATCATCTTGGAAGATATTCCGCTCTTGTCACACTTGCGTCTTTGCGTTAAGCAGCTCTGCCTGACATCATGGCCGCCACTTAGCCTGTGTATGCCGGTGTTGTTACTGTAACTGCTGTTCCGCAGTGAAATGTATGTAAGAAGTGCTGCTTTTAGCCTGCAGTCATTAGCCGATTTCAGTTTACCTTTAGTCACCGCAAGCAATCCCACGGGCTCTACGGTCACCAGCAGAAAAGCACAATTAATTTTTCTCGTGACAAGTCACTGCCAACCCTCACTAAAACATATATATTTTTCCAGCTTCTCACATTATAGTGAGTAAATTACTCCCCCTTTATAACTCTTGAATGCCGATTGCTGAGGTGTAGCTTGCAGCCAGATGAGAAAGAGTAGACCGGCCCAATATGACTTGTACTTACCAACATGATGAAATTAAATAAGAGAAGAATGTTACACATGAGAAAGCACGCAGCATCTCGCTGTTCTTTTGCTCCTGGCGTGCGCTAGTGCCACGAAGTCTGCTGCTGCACCCGGCACGCAACGCATTTCAAAAGTTTGACGTCAAGGTGAACTTGCCACCCATTGCCAAACCAGTTGCGCACAAGACAGGTTTAATAAAAAGCGTCCCTCTAATGCAGCGTCTCAGTAAACAGCCGCTAGAGTAGAAAAAATAGTTTACATGACTATGTGGGTATGGGCAATAAATTAATATGAAGGGCGAATCAGCGAAGCTTGCTATCAGAGTCTGCGGCTCAGTCCACTTCTTCACCGTGGGTCCCGAATGGTGTGCAGCTGCCTACGCGTGCTTGGGTCCCTGCTGCTGCTGGTAAAGCTTGCTCATGACAGGCATGCATGCCTGCTGCAGCTCCTTGAGCGGGTGGTCGTACTCCTTCTTCTCGGCAAGGCTGTTGGCGTCGATCCAGGGACGGTCTCCCGGCACTTGGACAGCACGGACTCCCCGTCGGAGGAAGTAAGCCTGTCCCCAGCCTCTTCGGCGGCCTGCTTGACCCCGTAGACGTAAGATTCGAGGGAGTTACGAGCGGGCACCCTCTCGCGATGTGCGTCGTCCTCCTGCATGAATCTCTCGGCCTCGGCGAGCATGCGCTCGATGTCCTCCTTGGAGAGGCGGCCCTTGTTGTTGGTGACGCGGATGCTCTCCTGCTTGCCCGTAGTCTTGTCCCTGGCCGACACCTGCAGGATGCCGTTGGCGTCCAGGTCGAAGGTCACCTCGATCTGGGGCATGCCGCGGGGCTCCGGTGGGATGCCGTTGAGGTTGAACGTGCCCAGCAGGTGGTTGTCCTTGGTCAGGGCGCGCTCTCCTTCGTACACCTGGATGGTGACCGCGGGCTGGTTGTCCGTGTAAGGGGTGAACGTCTGCGATGTCTTGCAAGGGATACGCGAGCTGCGCTCCACGATGCGCGTCATCACTCCGCCCGCAGTCTCGATGCCCAGCGGCAGCGGCGCCACGTCCACCAGCAGCACGTCGCGGCTCCGTAGGCCACGGCCTCGTCCGGGTTGATGCCCGTGGACAGCTCCTTGCCGTTGAAAAAGTCTCGCAGCAGCTTCTGCACCTTGGGGATGCGCGTTGAGCCGCCCACGAACACCACGTCGTGGATCTGGGACTTGTCCATCTTGGCATCACGCAGGGCGCGCTCCACGGGCTCGAGGGTGCTGCGGGACAGGTACATGCAGAACTCCTCAAAGCGGGCGCGGGTAATCTTGCTGCAAAAGTCGATGCCTTCGAACAGGGCGTCGATCTCGATGCTCGCCTCGGCCGAGCTGCACAGGGTTCGCTTGGCGCGCTCGCAGGCCGTACGCAGTCTCCTCACCGCCCTCGGGTACACCCGCAGGTCCTTGCGGTGCTTGCGCTTAAACTCCTGCACAAAGTGCTCTACCATTCAGTAGTCCAGGTCCTCGCCTCCCAAGTGGGCGTCTCCGGCCGTTGAGCGCACTTCGAACATGGAGCCTTCGTCGATGGTCAGCACGGAGACATCGAAGGTGCCGCCTCCCAGGTCGAAGATGAGGACGTTCTTCTCGCCGCGCAGGTTCTTGTCCAGCCCGTAGGCCAGAGCTGCGGCATTCGGCTCGTTGATGATGCGCCACACGTTGAGGTCGGCGATGGCTCCGGCGTCCCTGGTGGCCTGCCTCTCTGAGTCGTTGAAGTAGGCTTGGACCGTGATGACGGCGTCGCTTACTTTCTTCCTCAGGTAAGCCTCTGCCGTCTCCTTCATCTTGCTCAGAAGCATGGCGCTGATCTCTTCCGGGTTGAAACGTTTCCGCTCGCCCTTGAACTCGACGCTGATCTAGGGTTTGCCTCCGTCATTCTCCACCTTGAAGGGCCAGTGCCGCAGGTCGTCCTGGATCTTATGGTCGTCATAGCGGCGTCCGATCAGCCTTTTGGCTTCGAACACTGTGGTGTGCGGGTTCATGGCCGCCTTTTCCTTCGCTGCATCGCCGATCAGCCGCTCTGTGTCTGTAAATGCCACGTAGCTCGGCGTCGTCCGGTTGCCCTGGTCGTTGGCGATGATCTCGACGCGGCCGTGCTGGAAGACACCAACGCAAGAGTACTGTCGACAGATTGGGTCGGTTCGGGGTCGTTGCTAGCTCGCTGCTGCTGCTACTCGCTGCTTGACGGAACCATGGTGAAGCTGACGCCCGATCCCACCACCACCAGGACAGGAGTGCCGCTGAGCGAAGAGGTTGGGTGAAGGGAGGAAGATTACAAGAGGGTTTATTGACATTTTTACATCATGGTTAGAAGTGATACTGAAGTGAAGCTCAAGTGAGGCTCAAGTGAGGCTGTCCTGCCGCATTCGTTGTCGACTTTTACACTGTTCTCCTTCCCTAAATTCCCTAGGTTGAGGACGCCCACGCCTAGGTGGGAGGGGCCCAGATCACAAACAACACAAACTTGTGCGCACAAACACACCACCGCACTTAGGGTCACGGCCCCGTCACATGTTGAGTCTGTGGGAAAGAAGGTTTCCGTCGAAGCAGCGTCGACTGCGGTAGGTGGTGGTTTCCGGCCAGCCCGCGGGTCACCGACATCTATTGTTCATCAAATGACACCCGCCGCTCGGGGCCGGAACGCGATGTCACGAAAAGGCCGCAAAGTGGTCCCTCGTCCTTGGAGATGTTCGAACGATGCCCACGAGCTCGTCGCGGTGCTTGGCACGCCTAAAGAGCCACAGGAAACGAAGGCCTTTGTTCCCCGGCACGGTCACGGCTCTTGGGGAAGATAACGTCCTCCCCGCGGCGGCGGCGGCGGCGTTCGACACGTGCAGGCGCTTCGGAAAGGGGGTCTGGTTTTGCTTAAACTCAGCCCCTTCGTTTTAGTCCTGCACTCCGACCGGCCAAACTCCGTAATTAGAATCAGCTGTCACTGGGTCCTCTCCGGGCGGTCCATGGCGGCATGCCCGAAAGTAATCACACTGAAGTTGCTGGCAGCCATATGTAGTAGAAACAGGTGTGCTGGCTGGTTCCAAACGAGACCCGCTGACGTCGATCTTAATAGTACGTGGTGCCCAGGTCGACGCTGAATGCCAGCACATCTGCCATTGTTCGGCCAGACATGGTGAATGTGTTGTTGTGAAAATTGCGTTCCATTCAAACACTCGTTCGCTTGATTGAGTCAGTGAAATCTGCCAGAGAGAGAGACGACTTTATTCACACCTACATGGGCCTCGGGGCAGGGGCTCAGCCAGAGGGAGGGTCTCCCCCTTGGCGGCCCTCCTGCGCCGTGACCGCAGAGAAGGTCTTGGAGTAAGCCTCCTCAGCCAGGCGTAGGACAATCTTCTGTACATCCGCATTTGGGCTGCGGATGTAGGAATCCCAGGCAACTTGATCAAAGGGATCAGTCTGGTTTGCTCCCGGAGATTCGGAGCATTGCAAGATTAGATGATTTTGACTCAGAGGTACGTTGCAGAGATTTCAAGCGTCCGGGTCGCCTGTAAGCTTATTATGCAGAGTTACATAAAGGAAGAAGCGGTTGGCCTGAAGTTTTCGCCAAGCCATACATTCTGAGAGTGTTAGGGACCTATCTGGTGATGGGTAGATCCTTTGGCCTAGTCTGGGAGTCTCAGAGAGCTCCTTGTAGGTGATGAGGGGTCTTTGTCTCGGGGTAGCGGGGTTTCTACGCCGCAAATCGGGTATATATATATCGAGCGTGGTGATGGGCAGCCTCATTGCCTGGTAGACCCTCATGAGCTGGAACCCAGATGACTGAAACCTCCCGGTTTAACGGGTGCTTCCTCAGTAGACTGGCCGCCTGCCTGGAAATTAGGCCTTTGCCGAAGTTCCTAATAGCCGCCTTATTATCTGAGAGAATAGTTTTGGCCCGATACGTGTACATGCTTGCGCTATCGCAGCCTCTTCAGCTATTAAAGCGTTACGCGTATTAATGGATGCAATTACCTTCTGGGAGTGGTTCCTATCTACCACAGCTATGACTGCGGCCCCTTCGAATGCGCAGGCAGCATCGCAATAGGCTAAATCCTTAGGAGGGTCTTTCATTAGTTTACTTTAAATAAATTTTGCTCTATGGCCCCTTCGTTCCCTGTCATCGATAGGGTGCATATTCTTAGGAATCGGTGCAATTTTAAATACTTTCCGTGTTTCAAGCTCCAGGGGTTCAGCGACATAAGGTGGTACTCCTGGCGGAAGCCGTAGTTTTTGTAGTATTTTTCGGCCAGTTACATTGGAGTTGAGCCGCCAGATCTGCATCTCCCTGGCAGCTTTGGTAATCTCTTCCCAGGTATTATGCATTCCCATAGCTAGAAGCTTCTCTGTCGAGGAGTTGGGGGGGGGGTGCCTAAAGCCCTTTTGAATAACGTTCTGATCATTATGTCTAACTTCTCCGCTTCGGCAGGATGAAGATTGAGAAAGGGAGTGGCATAAGGTATCCTGCTGATTATGAAGGCACGAACGAGCCTTATTAGGCAATGCTCCCTGAGGCCTTTGCTCCTTAAGGAGATTCGCTTGAATATCCCCGTTACTTGGTCGATATACGTCTGAAGCTTTTTAAGGATAATGGTGTTTTTCCCATTCTGCTGTAGGAAATACTCCCGAATCCTAATGGTGCTGACTCTTGGTACCGTAATCCCTTCCACGTATACCTCCACTGGTTTATGTAGGTGCAGTAGGCGGAATTTGCGGGTTAGCTGTGCTTTGCTGCACATGGAGAACAGTTCAGATTTCTGAGGAGAGCAATATAGCCCTCTATTTCGGGCGTAGTTCTCAACTATAGACGCCGCTTCTTGCCGTCTATTCGAAATATCGGCGCTGGAGCCTCCTTCGGTCCAAATTGTGATTAATCTGCATAGATACTATGTTTGATGCCTTCTGTTGTATTCAGCTGGGACGGGAGATCTTTCATTGCAAAATTGAAAAGAACGGAGGAGGGGACAGATTCCTGGGGCGTCTCTCTGCCCCCGGTACTGATGGGCTCAGAACTGAGTCTCACGAAAGTAACTTCATTTTTCCTGAGGGTGAGGAAATCTTTGACATAGTTGAAGCACTTGCTTCCCACTCCAGCCGAGTTGAGGCCTTCGAGAACCGCTCTGTGCTGAAAATTATCAAAAGCCTTAGTGAGATAAAGTCCCAGGATTGCTCTATATGATTTGTCGTCCTCGGGAGCATCCAGGATGTCGTGCTTTAATCTGAGCATGGCATCCTGGACGCTTAATCCTGGCCTGCACCCTCCCATCTCCACTGTCCAGAGTTCCTTGGTTTCCATATGTCTAGAGATTCTCAGTTGTACCACTTTTTCCATGAGCTTTCCCAGACAAGAGGTGAGAGATATGGGCCTCATGTTGGATAGTTCAAGTTTCTTGCGCGGTTTAGGAATAAGGACCAATTTTGAGATTTTCCACTCCTGTGGAATTTCAGCCCCTTCCCAAATTTTATTCATTAGTTCGCAAAGGAATTGCAAGGAGTCATCATCAATATTTTTAAGCACGGTGTTTGTGATATTGTCAGGTTCTGGAGCAGATCTCTTTTTGAGATCCTGCAGGGCCCCCCTAATTTCCGCCATTTCAATTGGAGCATCTGTGGCCTGATTCTCGGGCCCAGTATAGCTAGGTAGAGGAGGGCCGGAATCCTGACATGTATATGTTGTCCTGATTGTATCCAGCATCTCCTCGTTTCCTCCTTTGGACTTATGCTTGATCTTAATCTGGTCTAGTCTGGTCCATCTCTAGGTGTGATTGGGATCGATGCGGTAGCGGAGGATAGCCCAGGTCTTGGGAAGGTTCATGTTTAAGCTCATTTCATCACACATTTCGGCCAAGCTCCTTTCGGACAGATTGACTGCATACTGCTCCATTTCCTTATTGAGCTTGTGGAGACGCCTTCGTCTCCTGCGTTCGCTTTCCCTCAACGCACTACTTCCCTGTAGTTAGCTCCCCCGAAACGCACTCTTCTTAGTTTGGTTACTTTAACTAACAGGGGTGGGCGCTCGCGTCGCAGCGACACCAGCGCCACGGATGGCGTTTTGCCGCGCGCTCGCGGGGAGCGACGGGCTCTCTTCTCCTTGGGACCGGGAAGCTCGCGGACGTTTCGCGAGCCGCTCCGCTATTCGCCGGCGGCGACCTCGTGTTGAAACATGTTCTCCTCAGCTCGTCCCGTCTGCCCTCGGAGTTTTCCCCCTGCCCTACCGTGGTCGAACGTTCACTCGTAACCGTGGTGGTGAGTAGGCCATCCTCGATTCATCAGTGTATGTTGTTGCTAGCTGGCGTTATTGTTGTTATAGCAATAAATGCCTTGTTTGTGTCAGCCAGTGTGTCGTTCCTTTGTTCCGCAGAGCAAGGCCCGCCGTGGTCGCCGTGCGCTCTGTAGCGTACGCGACCACGAGGTGGGGTCCGCGCGGCTTTGAACTGTGTCAGCCGCGGTTAAGCGGGGAGAACGTATTTATCTCCCAATTTAAGCCCCACAAGCTTAGCAATCCCCCTTCTGAGATTTCTTTCCCATTTTTGAGTTGTCCACTTTCCCTCCAAGTTCCTCTTGGATTTAATAAGATTTAAGAGGTTGGTGTCTAATTTTAGGACTTGGATATTCGTCGCCTGTTCTTTCGTGGCCTCCTTTATATGCCGATTAAATTCTTTTTGCCACTCAGTCAAAGAAGGCCAAGACTTATTCCCCGCAGCCTCCCTGATGGACCTAAATTTATCACAATCTATTATTTTTACTAGTAACAGGGAGTCCCGAAGATGAAGTTTGAGCCGAACTTCTATGACCGTTGGACGCTACCATAGTTTTTTCCTGTGTTGCACCATTCAACAGGGCCACATCTGTGAGTTAGTGTAATATCCGTCGTGGTGTCTTTACAGACGCTGTTCCCCATACGCGTGGGTGTCGCCGCATCTGTTAGTAGAGAGAGCCCATTGGATGATATGGATTCAAGCAGTGTTTTCACCTTCCGACATTGTGTATTATATCCCCGTTCTTGGTGTTTAGCATAATGTTCCCGCAAACGGCTGCGCGGCGTGGCGTTCATACAATTCGTGCGCTTTTCTAAAAATGCCAAGAAATTTCGCGAGCAGCGCCAGCCAATCAAAGCAAAGCGGTTTGATGACATCACGGGAGCTGTTGTGGGATTGGTCGCCAGGGTTAAGAAAGCTCCCGAAAGGTCTCGCGTCGTCTGCTTTAGGCTTACGAAAAGCAACAAAAATGAATTTCAATGCCGCAATGTTGGGCTGCGTCCGCTTTCTTCTGAGCTATATTGTGCCCTTATTGCACTGTAAAAGTCAAGAAACTACGCGCACACTAAAGTCTGTGTGCACTAAATAGGCCACTAAATATTCTTGGAATTCCTGATTTCTTGGATTTCAAGGCTTTCGCAGCCATTCGTAGCCATATCCGCACGAGAGCACGCGAGATCATTCGAGAACTTGCAGGATCATAACAAGCGACCCCGAGGAAGATGGCTGCGCCCACTCAAGCCATCTCGAAGTTTCGATTGTAGTTATTGTTGTGTACTCGTCGCTTTGTCGAACAGAGATTTGGACTGCGGTTTATTGCAAGGCTCCTGAAGTCATATATTATTGCAAAGGTATGATCGTAATGAGTAGATTTAAGTAGGCATTGTCCGATTCCCATTCGTTCCTGCTTCTCGCCTGGCGACGCGATGAGCCATGCTCAGGACGTGGTATTTTACCTTCCCTTGCTCCCACTCGAGCTAAAGCCCTAACCCAGGGGACTTCGTGCAATGTTTTTGACCAGCTCGCCTCTCTATATCTCCGGCTCCCTCTGGCAACTTCTTACCCTGCTTACTTGGCCGGACATAACCCCAATGAGGGCCACCCGTTCACATTCCGGGAGCTCGAAGTGGCTGTGGCTGCTAATACTCCTGCTCCTGGGCCTCCTCCCTCATTTCTATGATTCCAAAGCCGATCAAACCTCCCTCCCTCTCTAACCTCCGCCCAATCTCTCGGACGTCGTGCGTTGCCAAGAACTTTGAGCGAATGGTATTCACTGGCCTCTCTAATTTTCTTGAGGCGAGGGAGTACTTCCGCGGTTATTTTATATGCCTCCGATGCCGCGTCCGTGCATTGGACGTGTTTCTGACTCTCCAACACCTTTCGCTCAGCTACCCCTCCGAAATTCACGCACTTGTGACCGTCGATGATCTGCAAGGCCTTCGACGGTGTGTGCCGAGGCTACATCCTGTCTCAACTCGCCTCCGTGGCCTCTTGCTTCCACATGTAGTCTTTTGCCCGCAGACTGCCATCTGTGCAGCCCCACCACCTCACCTGTGGCACTCCTTAAGGTGATGTTCTCTCCCCTGTGCGCCACCACGAAGCAGTGCGCCACCACGGACCCGAGCCCCCGTGCTTAGCTGTGTGTGGCATTTCCGTGTCCGGGGAAAAGGGGATCCTGGCGGTTGAGCCAATGCCGAGCGTTTGGACCTTTAAGGCTGCTCGGCGGAGGCAGCACACCACTTTGGCCCCAGCTTCCTGTAGACGGCACCTTCGGCCTGACCCGACCGGGGGAAATCGGCAGTCGCCTTTTCCTCTTCTCCTTTCCATCTTTCACTTTCCGATCTCCTTTCCTACAACTCTCCTGTCTCCTCCTCTTTTCTTAGTTTTTTTTTTCACTTTTCCTGGCGGCTAGAGTTAACCTTGTGTGGCCAACTACCCTGAGTTGCGTCATATTTGGTTATAGTTGAGGTGTACAGGTGGCGTGGGCAGACCTGCTCGCAAGTTTCTCTCCCGTCCCTTTGTTGGGATCCATGGTGGGTGGATGGCACAGTGGCCGAAAAATTAAAATTTTTTATGGCTTCCCCTTTTTCCAAACCTGATCGCTCTCTCAAGAGAGGGCGGAACGATGCAGATCATTTCTTCCAAAAAAGAAAAGTCAGTTTTCCTCAATATCATTTCATCTATGGTGAAGTACATGATAAGCAAGCAAGAATCCTGTCTTCCTTCCTAGTATCAAAGTGTGTGACAGAAGCTTTGGGCATTGGCTACAAGGTATCAAAGATGGCCATCGGTGACTTACTGCTCGAACTGCGTGACAACGTGCAGCACTCAAAATTTGTAAACATTGTGTCTGTTGGGGATATTCCTTTCTCTGTGACTTCACACCGATCTCTGAACACCGTCCGGGGCGTAATATCCGAAAATGATTTTATTCACATCACTGAAAAAGAGGTGCTCGAAGGTCTGAGTGACCAAGACGTCATAGACGTTCACGAAATCAAGATCCGGAAGGATAATAAGGAAATAGACACAGAACACATGATCATCACGTTCAACCCCAGCACACTCCCCTTTTATTGTAAAACGCTCAAGAAAGGAAATAAAATTTAAAAAAAAAGTCAAGAGGAAGCCCGCACCCAAGCAAAGGTTATCAGAGACGAACCAACTAAAAAATAAAAAAGGGGCGAACGCCCAAGAGAAATCTTAAAAAAAAACGAATTACAAGACAAGAAAAAACAGGCACCAATGATGGGCGGGCAAAAGTGATTTTTAGACGAAAGACGCCCCTGAAGGGTTGAGAATTGGGAAGGACGAAGTGAAAATGAAACAGGGATGGGTCCAGCGTGCTTAGATTTTTCAGACAGGCTCGCAGGCGGCCAGGAGGAGGGAAGGTGCGGGGATCTGTAAGAATGAAGAAGAGACAGGAAAAGAAAGCGAGGAGAAAAAAAACGAACAAACAGGTGATAATGGGCTTAAGAAAGCAGAAGGGGTATATAAAAGAGAGGGGAAATTGAAAAGAGAATCAAGTAAATGACAAAAAGGCAGGTAAAAAAACAAAAAAACAGAACGAGCGAAATGAAAACTAACCAAACAATTAAAACATGAAAAATATAACAGCTAGAGGAAAGAAAACAAATTGAAAACAAAAATAAGTAAAAATAAACATGAAAAAAAAACGAAAACAAAACAAAGACTGCGTGTGCACGCAAGGCGAACAAATATCAAGATCCACATACCATCCACATCCCATCCACATGCCCGTGAGGCAGAGACAGGGCCACGGCCCACCAAAATTGGCCCTATGTGCCCCCGACCACATGAGACATGTGGAGACGCAGAAATGGCAAGGAGGTCTACGAGCCATCCGGGCGGGAATAAAGACGAGATACAGGTGAATGAAGGGAAGAAACGCGAATAGCAACGCGAATAAGCAAGGCACGAGACAGAGGGGAACCTAACAAAGAGGGGAAGTCATAGAGGGGGAAGAAAGTACGGATAGCCAGGAAGCCGTGCTGCTATGTCCGCAGTGAGAGGGCAGACACGCAGGTAATGGACAACGTCCCCCACAGCTGCCCCGCATGGACAGAAAGGCGTAGGAAGGAGGGCAAAACGATGGAAATAGGATGGAAAACGACCATGGCAAGTCAGGAGGGGGACAAGAGATCAGGGTGGAGGGAAAGAGAGCGGGAGACTAACCGGGAGAGGGGACAAAAGCAGCCAGGAGGGTGTCCGAATGTTCCGCGGTCCAGGTGTCTGAACAAAGCCTGAGTATGGTGGTACGCATGCGGGTGCGCACTGATAAGGGTGACAGCCATGACGGCCGCAGGAGGCCGCGTGCCGACGCGATTGAGGCGGCCCAGTGAGCGAGCTCGTTGCCCCAGACACCACAATGGGCGGGGTCATGATAGATGAAGACAGGACGCTGAAGAGAAATGACTGCAAAGGTGCGCTTGATGTCTCGGACCTGGGACGCGTAAGCCGGTGGTGTAAAGAGAGTGAAGAGCCTGAAGGAGAGAAAGGCAATCAGAGTAGACATGCAAGGGTAAAGGAGAAGGGGCATGCCGGGCATAACAACAAGCCTCGTGAAACGCGACAGCCTCTGCGCAGAAGGCACTAGAGGCTGTCTCCATACGAAACCGGGCCACGTTGCGCAGCGCGCCAGAAGGGAATGCGACGTAAGCAGCACCCGCAGAGTGGGACGGATAAGAGCCGTCCGTGAATATATGAAGGCCGGGAAGGGAGGAAGGAGAGGGAAAGTGAGAAGGGAGAAGACGGATGAAGGAGAATGAGGAAGCCACAGAGGGATGGTCGCACCAGGGATCAAAGCGGGGCAAGATATCAGATGGTAGATAAGTGTGACCTCCAAAGGTGACGGGATCTACACCGTTTAAAATGATGTACTCCGCACAGAGGCGATCCAATTCCAAGGGAAGAGGGGGTACCCGGAGGAGTACCTGAAGCGCAGCCGTGCGTGTTGTGCGGAAAGCCCCTGTGATAGCGAGAAGAGGAACCCGCTGCACAGAAACAACCTTCTCCCGAAGGCGGGAATTGGCGTCGCGAGACCACCAAGCGGGCGCGGCGAAAGTGAGAGCGGGTTGTAGTACTTGGAAATAAAGCCTACGTAGAGAACAGGGAGGGAGGGAACGGTGGAACGACAGAAATGAGACCAGACGCGAACTGAGGATCTCTGGCTTGTCGCGGAGGAAGTAAGCATGAGGTAGAAAAGTGAGGTGGCGGTCGAAGAAAACGCCTAAAATTTTGAGTTCCTGTTTGAATCTTAAGGGGCGGCCCGAAAAGCGCACGGTGCGATTACGCTTTTCCATTCCGCCCACGCCATCGGAAAACAGCATACAAAATGTTTTTGGCCATGAGATCGTCACCCGAGAATCAGAGGCCCAACAGGCTATTCTGTCAAGGACGTCGGCACACAGCTGCTCCAACTTGTGGCGCGTGCGGGCCGGAACCAGCACAATGGTATCATCGGCATACGCCTGTATTGTCATGCCAGGGGGCATTGGACACTCGAGAAGGTCTGCGATTATGTTCCACAAAAGGGGTGAAACGGGGGGATCACTGAGGGCTCCCGAGAGTGGCATTGGCAGAAACCTCCTCACCAGTGCGTGACTACCGTGTGCAGCGAAAGAAAGAAGCGCAAGAGTTGATACAGGTTGGAAGGGAGACCGCGCCTGCGAAAGAAGCGAAGGACGAGAGGGTGCCAAACGCTATCAAACGCACCCTGAAAATCAAGTGATATAAGAACCACGGGCGTGCGGGATATGCGGAAATTTTGCAGGGTCGTTCGCAACGAGGCCAGGGCTTGCACTGCGCTGCGCGAATGGGTAAACCCAAATTGGTTGGGATGGAGATGGCCCCTGACGTGCAAGAAATAGTAAAGACGGCGGTGAAGTAGGCGCTATAATAGTTTACCGAGGACTGAGTTCATCACTATTGGACGGTAGGAAGTAGGGAGGGAAGAGGGACGGTTTGGTTTAGGAAGGAAAATGATCCGCCTCTTGCGCCACGCGGATTGAAAGTGGCCGACACGGAGGGCACCGTTGAAAAGGAAGAGAAAGAAGGAGGGGTGGGCACGCCAGAGGCCCGTAACCAAGGGCGCAGTCAGCCCATCCAGGCCGGAAGCCGTGCCAGTATCGAGTGCGTTTACGAGCAACTGAAGCTCGTTACGCGAGAACGGGACGTCCGGCGGTACAGAAGGATGGTAAGGCGTCTCGACGGATGCACGGATACACGCGTGGAATGGTGAGTCTATCAAAGAATTGTCAAACGCGACCTGTGTTCGGAGCAAAAGTGCTGCCGAATCGACAGCAGAAGTCGGCAGAACGCCGCCTCCTGTGTCCAAATGTGGTAAGAATACGGGGGCGCGCCGTTTAGCAAATGCCTTTTGAAAGGGTGCGCCGGAAAGGTTTTTCCGAGCCGCATCATGACAGGCCTGGCGCAACACCGAGTCCTTCGCCTCCCTGATGTTGCGATGGTAACACGCAAGTGCGGCCTGAAACGCGGTGTGATAGACAGGGCGCATCGATGGTTCTGAGCAACGCTGGAAGCGCTGGCGCAAAGCTCGAACGCGGCCCCGCTCGATGCCGAGCTCAGGGGACCACCACGGCTTCAGTGCCGGAGCACTCACAACTGTACGCTTGTGGCGCTCAATCAGCGTGGTAACTCGGCCGTGGAACCGGTTGACGATGGTCTCCAATGCATCGGGAGAGCGCAAATCGGCGCCAGCAACCCGGGGAAACCATGTGTCCCTTACGAGGCACTGAAGCAGACGAGCCCGGGATGAAACCGTTAGGCGGTGCTGCTTCGGAGAAGGAGGACCATTCGACACCTCAATATAAGAATGCCCAGACAGAGATTCGGCGCCCGAGACAGTCCATGTGTATCCGGAGCTGAGCAGGGATGGGAAAGCGAGCGTGACATCAATCCACGACTCCGCGTAATAGTTGTCGTATGTGGGGGCGGAAGTAGGATCATTTAAAACTGTCAGTTGGTGAGCCAGGGCGAAGTTTGGAGCCACCCGAGTCGGAGGGTGAAGGGCCCCACAATTCATGCTTGTCGTTGAAGTCACCGGCCAGGATGATAGGGCGGCCGGCCGCCAAAGCGACCACTTCTTCTAACGAAGAGTCAAAGAGGGCGCGCAGAGGGCAGTAAACAGAGACAAAGAGGAAGGAAGCAGACTGGGAGGTGCAGAGCACCGCCACGACGAATGTGGAGGCGTAAATAGGAAACAACTCAATAGGAGGATCCTGCGCAAAGATGAGCGAGCGCGGATGTGATTGCGCAGAGAAGACGGCAACCCCACTGGGAAGACCTGAAACCCCACCACCGACCAGGTAAGGGTCCGCCACCGCTGCCAGAGAAAACGGAGAAGGGACCAAATGACTCGAGAGGGCAGCCGTCGCACCCCGCGCATCGTGTGCAGCAGGCATTAGAGGGGTCCGTAGCATGCGGGCACGCCTTATGAGCGTGGCCGTATTGGGCACAGAACGTGCACAACGGGACGTGGAGGTCCTCCTGGACCTCAACCGAAGTCCAGCCCACGGTGCAGCGACGGGCGTCACGAAGCCGGGAAAAAGCGGGAGGGTCAACCTCTAGGACGCGAACACGCTCTCCAGAGCGCTGACTAAAGGATAATCTGAGATTACATTTCTGCAGATCAAGAAAGTGTGCCAGATTCCGCCGGTTGAGGGCGGTCACGAGATCCTCACGACGGATATCAGGATCAACCCCGGACAGGGGGACGTGGGGATTGCGTCGCTCAGGCATACGGACATTGATGGAAGCCCGGGTGGCCTCGATACGGGTGATGGCAGCCTGCAGGTGCTCGAGGTTCCCAGGGTTCCGGGATGGAACCACCAGGGCGCGACGGGTGGATTGGAGTGTGACGGCTCCTATTCCCTCATGCTCTGGGTCGATGGCCGACTTGATGAGGGTAGCAACCTCGCGACCCACGTTGTCGGAAGCCCCAACAGACGTTAAAAGCATCTGATGGGGCTCCTCGGCCGGTGGAGAGTCCCCGAGCTCGAGGGGTCCTGGGCGTGCCTGTGTCGTAGTGCCTGAATGAGCGCCGACATTGAATAGGTTGGGGCAACCGAAAAGGAAATAAAAATAATAATCCCCTGCCTGCACCGTTTACACACAACAGGCTTAACCCAATTGAAAAATAAAAGAGGAGGCCCGTAGGCAAGTTGTAATTTGACCAGCCGTGGGTGGCAAAATAAAATAATAGGGAAAATGCTACATTAGCGACCCACAGCCGAGAGAGCGGGCCCGGGGAGGCTCCCCTGACCTCCCCTGGGAAGTAGCGGAAAGGGAAATGGGACGTGGGAAGGGAATGGGGACAGCGAGATTTTTGCTCTGATCCTTCAATTATCTCGACTCCATTACTGGCCCGCCTGGCCAGGGCAGGGAGAGCATCGAGATTGCCCAATGGTGCGGCCCCACTCACGGGATGCCCGACCACCCACGATACGCAACGGGCTCCGACCGTCGGAGACAGGAAAACCTAAGAGGGGTCAGTAGCTACCTGGGGCTCCTCATCGCTCACTAGAAGGCTTTTCCCACCTGCCGGCTACTAGCCGTCGAAGGTTTTTCGCGGTTTTTCGGACACCGGAAGTATGTGTGATAGTCCCGGCCAGTGGAGGTCCAGAACGTCAACGGCCTCGCGGCCTCAGAACTGGTCGCTCCGGGGGGTCCATCTGTGCTTCCTCCAACCATCCATGCACTTATTTCCTCTCCTAGATTACTCTTCTCCTACTGAGGAGAGAGTGTTCAAGGCTGGGCGACCGTGCCACTAACCAAGAACGTGGCTTAGGATGAGATGACCCGGGCCTACTCCACCGGTACTCCACACATCTTCGGTTTTCGCCAGACTCTTACGAGGCAGTACTAAGCCCTCATCCCCCGGCATCCCGCAGGCGGTTAAGCCTGCGGCCGGCCGTAAGGCCGCTTCCCCGAGGCGGCGGTCCTCAGAGCCTGGCCACTATGAACCCCCGCGCGGACCTGGTTTCTCCGTAACCAGAAACCGACGCGTCGGTAGCCAGACTTGCACGCCCCCGCGCGCAGAGGAAGGAAGGTAGCATGTATTTGAAAACCTTTTGGCGTTTTGACATGCCTTCCGGGCCGGATTTCGTGGGTGCAACCTGAGTATAAACCCAGGCCTGCCTCCGCTCAGGCATCAGACCTCACGTGCACGACTGGCCCCCACAGTCGTCTAGGAGTCGCTGCCACTCCCATTGGGGGTTTGCATCCCCAGAGGATGGGTCCCGGCCATCCCATCCCCACTGCTGGCATTGCACCGAAACAAAGCCTAGTAGCCGAAACTACACCGGCCCGTATTCGGTGGCGGGGGGGCCACAAGCAGGCTGCACAGTCAGATTTCCCCCCCAATCAACGCCGACAGGTGGAAGAGGGCCGGCACCGCGCGCAGAGCCGCCGCAAAGGTCCTAGGAACATTCGGTCCGGCCCGCAGAAGGCGAAGTTCCGCCTCGGCCTCGGAAGCCCTGACGGACACGTCGGCATTCCAGGCCCTCAGGACCTTCAGCTCACGATCCCGGGCGATAACTTGGTCCCGCAAAGCACGGACGCGCTCTCTGTCACGGATGGCGCAGGCGAAGAAATGATGCGCATTAGCATTCATGGCTGAGACCAGGGACATAAGGGTGACTCAGACCCCTGCTTTGATCTTATTCTTTCCGTCATTAATGATGGACAGCAGTTGCTCGTGCGCCGCTAAAGGGGGGTATCCGTGCCCAGCTCTAGGTTGTCGGTGGCGGGGGTCTTTGGGACAGCAGCAGGTGGGGAGGAAAGTCCAGGGACGCCGGTCACGGGGGTCAAATCTGTGCCCGAAAGAGAACGGGGTTCACCACCTGAAGCGGCACCATGGTCAGTTAGACGATGTTCATCTGGTATGATCGGTAGGTCAACGGTAGGTTCCGTGTGGACGTCAGAGGTTACCTCAGGATATGGCGGATCCGCACGTAGTAGAGGTGCCAGGGCCAGCCCGGCAGCAGCTGCGCAGTCAGTCATGAGGGAGCCAGCAGCCTCCAGGCCTAAGCAGGCCGCAGCCTAGGTGCGAAGTGCGGAGAAAATGAAAATTAAGGCGTTGTCCACCGAGAGGGAGGACATTCAGGGGGTCCCCAAGGTGTTACAGGGCCCCTCAGAGCAGAGAACCTCTCTAAGGGGAAATAGAAATCAGCAGGAGCTGAAAACAGTGCGATCCAGAGGATGCTAGCCATGCATGTCGATACCGACCACAAGACATGGTGCGTTATCCTGCCTTACATCATCTTGGCATCATACACCACAGTGCAGGAGACCACCCAAATGACGCCTCTTAGGCTCGTCCATGGCAGGGAGGCCACGTCCGCGCTAGATGCCATGCTGGCCAATATTACCGAAGAAGATAACGTCGATGTCGCCGCCTACCTTCAACACGCAGAAGAAGCGCGAAGACTTGCCAGATTGCAGATCATAGGCCAGCAGCGGGCCGACGCCAGACGCTACAACCTACGAAGACGCAACGCGGAATACAAGCCAGGAGATCGAGTCTGGGTTTGGACGCCCATTCACCGCCGCGCATTGCGTGAAAAACTTTTGCGCCGCTATTTCTGCCCGTACAAGGTTCTTCGTCGGGTAGGTGAACTGGACTATGAAATCGTCTCTGACGAAATGACTGCATCCCAGCGATGCTGCGTACGACCAGAAATTGTCCATGCCTTCCGTCTAGAGCCCTATTATGCGCGTTAAAACGCGTTGTGTTTACACTCCTGGTGTTTATTTTTACATAATCCGTTTTAGTTATTTGTGGCGAATTATGTGCTGAAGCATCGGGTCGATGGTCTTTTGAAAGGGGAATAGTGCCGCTAATGTTTGAAGTGTTTGTTTGTTGATTCTTCAAAGCTGCCGGCACGCCGCTTTATCGCTTTGTTTGAGTCAAGACGCGCATTGATTTATCTCGATCGATCGCATCCAGGCGGAGCCGACTGTACGTTGTTCCCAACGTTACTAGATTACCTGGTCAGTTTGGAAACTCCGCTGCAGCTCGGCGGCCAAACGTGGCCCCATTCGTGTCCCTCTCGCGATGTGGCGTTATCGACGCTGTTGGCCCGGTCCGGCCGGTCTCTCGTCACACGAACTCTCGCTATCAGACGAGTGCGCCGTGTTTCACGCCACTTTACTCCGGTAATTCCTGTTTAGCGAAAATATTTCCAAGATAGGGCACAAATATTATTCTGAATGTGCAACTACAGTGGCATTAAGGCTTCGCGAACGGTCCTGGGCGGCAAAGGTGCGATGGGGATGTGAGTATGAGTATATTTCAAACAAGCATGTTTACATACATGTTTGAGGTGTACGGGAGTAAAAGCCGCTCAAGAGCAGCTTGACAACGCTCCCATTACCCTCTCTGAATCATTCTGCTGAATCATTAACTATTTTGATGAGACATCTGGATCTTGGTCGGGTTTAGTTTTTTGTTTCATTCACTTCCCTACAAACTAAATGACTCTTTGCTTACGGCGGGCCACGAAACGGTAGATGAGTCGCATGTTGCCGAAAATATCGAAACCTATGGCCATGTACGATCGGTTTGAAGCAAGAGGGTCAGTGATACACACGTGTTTTTTAAAGGGAGATGCAGCAATACCACCGTGAAACTTCGACGTTATTAACGTCATAAAACGCGAATAATGACGGTAATGGCAGAGGTCAGATTGAAAGTAGTTTATTCAGTTCACATAAGAAAAAAACACGGTTACAAGAAAAATGTTTCTACTGTTTTTCAAAAAACAGTTACAAGAGACGTGCTGTTTTGTTTGCAACAGCCACCTTCTTCTTGCTCTCTAAACGGTGTTTAACATCTCTAGAGAAAAAGTGCATTCTTGTTGCAATAACAAAGTTCAGTATCTAACAAGTGAACGCCGACATGCGCTCAGCACAACCCAAGCGAGCAAGGCTGCACTTGTCTAGCTCTTCCAAAACTTTCCAGAAAATGTTTGCAGCCTTGGTGGTGGTCAGTGTGAATTGCGGTCGCATAACGTAGAACGCTTATCTTGCCTTGGTTTCGGAGCAGACAGGTCGACAGCTCCGCCGCACCGACTCACGGACGCATAGCTCGGGTGCACCGACGCTGTTGCGCTTCTGTGTTGAGTTGCACCCGGAGCCAACGCCGCACGAGCTACGTCGCTCGAAACGCACTTATATAAATGTGGCTAGGACACAGAGGAGCAGCGATCAACTTGCAGCGCAGTTTACCACCAACAAAAAGTGCCTGGCAAAAAAACGCTTCGCTGTAGTGTTCGCTGACGTAGTCAGCGTGGCTACTCTGCCGAGAAGCCGGTCAAACAGCGACGAGAGCGCCCCGCTCGGCGGCACAGGCAAGGGTGACATCCGTGGCGTCGGAGTTTTCAAACTGAAAAAGTAATCTAGTAACGTTGGTTGTTCCAGAGTGTTCTAGTAACTTTCCAAGCTTTATCTCGGAAGTTTGCTATCAGCTTTAAAAAATGGCCTGGCTTAGCTTATGGTTAAGCCTAGAATGCGAAGCGTCCCCTTTTATACAATTGCGTGACGTCAGTATTCCCGAGCGGTAGGAGCGGGAGTTAGGCCGCCGGCGGAGGCTGCGCGTCCGCAAGCGAGCGCACGAGTTGAGCCCCAGCTTTCATAGCTGTTGTGACGTCAGCGCCCCTAGCGGAAGTAGCGGGAGTTAGGCCACCGGTGGAGCTGCGCGTCCACAAGTGAGCGCACGAGTTGAGCCCCAGCTTTCACAGCTGTTGTGACGTCATATCACGTGGTGCGCCGATGTAGGTCAAGTGGTAGCTACGGGGCCGCGCGCGGCGCAGCAAAGAAGAGCTCGGTTGTGCGGCTAGTATGCTTCGCATAGAAGAGCACGGCCGAGAGCGGCGGGCATTCTGTTCGACGACCGCCGAGCACGCTTGTAGCTACGCCGCCACCGAATGATTCGGCTCTTTGCGTGTGCAATTAAGTCAGCCCAAATAAATATTTCCGTTTCGAAGACATTCTCGCTGTTTTCCTGTTTCCGGGACTGCAGCCACCACCAATACGTGACACTATGGGGTTTGTTATTTAGCAGTTAGTTTTTGTATGTACGTATGTACGTACAGTCTTTGTCAAAAGTAACCAGGCTCCATGGTTTGCTTTTCATCCGTATAACAGAGCCCTCACAGCTTCCCTAAAGATAAAAAAGTTCTTTGAAGGTGCGAACAGGGGTTCTTCTTACCATACAGACATTTCGAGCTTGAGCGCTGGCATAATAGCTTTATTATACGACTGAGAAAAAAAACGTGCAGCCTGGTTACTTTTGACTAAGACTGTATGTACTTATGTATGTATGCATGTGTATGTACGTGCGTACGTCCGTATGTGTGTGTGTGTTCGTGCGCGTGTATACGTACGCACACGTATGCTCGTACGTATGTATGTATGTATGTATGTATGTATGTATGTATGTATGTATGTATGTATGTATGTATGTTTGTATGTATGTATGTATGTATGTATGTATGTATGTATGTATGTATGTATGTATGTATGTATGTATGTATGTATCTATGTATGTATGTATCTATGTATGTATCTATGTATGTATCTATGTATGTATGCTCGTACGTATGTATGTATGCTTGTACGTATGTATGCATGCTCGTACGTATGTATGTATGCTCGTACGTATGTATGTATGCTCGTACGTATGTATGTATGCTCGTACGTACGTATGTATGCTCGTACGTACGTATGTATGCTCGTACGTACGTATGTATGCTCGTATGTACGTATGTATGCTCGTACGTACGTATGTATGCTCGTACGTACGTATGTATGCTCGTATGTACGTATGTACGAGGGGGTACCCAAAAGAAACCGGACTTATTTTTGTTTGAACTTATTTGTTCACATTTTAAGCACAAACCTTCATTCTCCTTCAATGTATTCCCCACTTGCAATGATACGCTTGTCGAATCTTTCATTCCATTTTTCAAAACATTGTTTAAATTCATCTTTTGTGATGCTTGACAGTGCCTCCGTCGTTTTTTTCTTCACCTCAGCAACATCAGCGAAACGCTTTCCATTCACCTATTTTTTCATTCTAGGAAACAAAGACAGTAGCACGGGCCAAGGTCGGGAGAGTATGAGGGTTGAGGAATAGGGGTCATGCCATTTTTGGTCCAAAATTGTCGTAGAGACAGGGCTGTGTGAGCAGGGGCATTGCCATGATGCAAAAACCAGTCACCCGACCGCCACAAATCTGCCCGCTTCCACCGCACACTGTTGCCCAATCTTTTCAAAACATCCAAGTAGAAAGCCTGGCTAACTGTCTGACCCTGCGGAACAAATTCTCAATGGACGACTCCTCTCACGTCGAACAAACAAATAAGCATTCTTTTGAGGTTTGGTTTCACCTGACGAGCTTTCTTGAGGCGAGGTGAATTTGAAGTTTTCCATTGGCATGATTGTTGCTTTGATTCAGGATTCGATTCAGCAACACTTGAGTTGTCCCCATAGCATCGTCCTTGTACGTCTTTCTTAATATTTCAAGAGTTTCCATTCAACTGTTTCCGAGCAAAAATCAGAACTTCACCGGCGCACGCTGTTCACGAAAATCAGTCATTGCAAAAACGACATTCACACAAAACAGTCGTCACTCTAAAACTCTGCCTAAACTAGTCTGACCTCCTTCAACGACGGCACTCGGCTTACTGACTCTGGAATGTTCGTTCGATGCGTTCCTAGTGGCAAAACGCGGTACCACAGCAGCTTTGCCGACCAAAAAATTTAGTCCGGTTTCTTTTGGGTACCCCCTCGTACGCATGTACGTACGTACGCATGTACGTACGTATGTACGTAAGTATGTATGCATGTACGTACGTATGTACGTACGCATGTATGCATGTATGTATGCATGTACGTACGTATGTACGTACGCATGTACGTACGCATGTACGTACGCATGTACGTACGCATGTACGAGGGGGTACCCAAAAGAAACCGGACTAAATTTTTTGGTCGGCAAAGCTTCTGTGGTACCGCGTTTTGCCACTAGGAGCGCATAGAACGAACATTCCAGAGTCAGTAAGCCGAGTGCCGTCGTTGAAGGAGCTCAGACTAGTTTAGGCAGAGATTTAGAGTGACGACTGTTTTGTGTGAATGTCGTTTTTGCAATGGCTGATTTTCGTGAACAGCGTGCGCCGGTGAAATTCTGATTTTTGCGCGGAAAAAGTTGAATGGAAAACTCTTGAAATATTAAGAAAGACGTACAAGGACGATGCTATGGGGACAACTCAATTGTTCCTGAATCGAATCCTGAATCAAAGCAACGATCATGCCAATGGAAAACTTCAAATTCACCTCGCCTCAAGAAAGCTCGTCAGGTGAAACCAAACCTCAAAACAATGCTGATTTGTTTTTCGACGTGAGAGGAGTTGTCCATTGAGAATTTGTTCCGCAGGGTCAGACAGGTAACCAGGCTTTCTACACTCTTAGAACTAAAGGAGTGCAGAGGAGGGCCCAGAACTCACTTTGAAGGAGTATTCGCTTGTCCCATATTCCACTCCTTTTTCCAGAATAAAATTACTCCCTCTGGACAAAGAGTGATCCAACACCTACTCAAGGAGTACTGTACTACTCCTGCAATAGAGTACAGGCACTCCTCCGAGGGAGTAAAGCTACCACATTGAAACAGCATCCTACTACTCTTTCAGGTAGAGTTCCAGGACTCCGTTTGTTAGAGTGACTATACTCCTTCAAGGAGTATCAGCCCAGATCTTATTTTACTCCTTCAAAAGGAGTTTCACGTGTTTTCAATGTATCGTACTAATTTTCTTATTTCACATATTCTTCAGAGCAAGTTGGTCATATGTTTTGCAGGATCCACTTGCGCTACATCTACAAAAGAGTAATGAGCAAAAGGGATTATAATCTTTGAGTAGAATAATTTTTGCTCATACAACTACTTTATGGCTACACTACAGTTTGCACATTAGTATGGTGCTCTGTCTGCGTTGGGAATAACAATGGTTCAAGAAATAATGACACAAATGTACAACACTGATAACTTTTATTTCTCAAGTCATTGCTGTGATTGCTGTGGCTGCCCAAAACACGCTCGGGAGGCGCTCGCTAGGATCAAGCCCCATTAGTGTCTCAAGCAGCAGACAAGCCCGCTTTGTTTTTGGGGTGTACTTGACATTAAATGCCAAGAGCACTGCCAAAAGCAAAGTAAACCCATCTACCAAATCCACCGCAGTGAGCTGTAAGCGCTCAAAAGAAACTAAGATGCTGGATGATGCCGTAGCTTGCTCGGCTGAGTGAAGGAGCTTTGGCTATGAGTGCATTTCACCGGGTGCCTGCAAACATGAATGAAAATAATGCAAGTAAGAGTCAATTCCAATGCCCTTTTCATACTATCCTGCATATAACCCCATGAAAAAAAAGAAAGAATACAACTAGAATGTACTGATCGTGTGTGTCATGTCGCCACTAGTGTGTACCTATATTGTCACCAAGTGCAGACACCTTTCATTGCAAACCTTCATTCAGAGCTACAATTTTATGAAGCCCAATACAATTATCACTATGCTAGTCCTTTCAAAAGCTGTGTGCATGTAAAACAAGCACATATTTACCAAATGAAAATTTTAACATGAGCAAGCTCTTCTGCAAGTATCATGATCAGCCTGACTACGCCCACTGCAAGGCAAAGGCCTCTCCCATGTTCTCCAATTAACCCTGTCCTTCGCCAGCTATGTCCACCGTGTTCCTGCAAACCTTCGCCCATGGAACATTTTTCTGCTTCCTGCTACGCCTGCCTTCTCTTGGAATCCACTCCGTTACCCTCAAGGACCAGCGATTATCTTGCCTTCGTCTTACATGCCCTGCCCAAGCACCCTTCTTTCTCCTGATTTCGACTAGGATGTCTTCAACCCGCGTTTGTTCCCTCACCCACTCCGCCCGCTTCCGATCTCTTAACGTTACACCTATCATTTCTATTTCCATAGCTCGTTGCGTTGTCCTTAACTTAAGCTGAACCCTCTTCGTTAGCCTCCATGATTCTGCCCCATAGGTGAATACCGGTAGGATACAGCTGTTGTATACTTTTCTCTTGAGGGGTATTGAAAAACTGCCATTCATGATCTGAGAGAACCTGCCATATGCACTCCACCCCATTCATATTCCTGTAGTTATTACTCTTCATGATCCGGATCAGCGGTCACTACCTGCTCTAAGTAAATGTATTCCCTTATCACTTCCAGTCATTTCTAAAACCACACCTATTGTGCTTGACGGTTCTTGTCACATAATACATTGTGCAGTTTAAAATATAGGGTAACCTTGAATCGGGAAAACACTTAAACCAATGACAGTTTTCTTGCTGAAGAGAAATGGCTGTTGCAATTCTTGTTTCTCAGATACCATTAACTGAATTTCATGCTCTAAAATAGTGAAGGAAAAATTCAAAATTTTTCATCTCAAAGAGGCAGACAACAAATTTCAGTTTGGTTTGGGTTGGTTTATAGGGTTTAACGTCCCAAAGCGACCCAGGCTATGAGAGACGCCGTAGTGAAGGGCTCCGGAAATTTCGACCACCTGGGGTTCTTTAACGTGCACTGACATCGCACAGTACACGGGCCTCTAGAATTTCTCCTCCAAAGAAATTCCAGCCGCCGCGGCCGGGATCGAACCCGCGTCTTTTGGGTCAGCAGCCGAGCAAATTTCAGTTGCACATTTTTTTTTTGTTTTTAATGATGCATAAGGCATTACTATGCACGGATAACCACACAGTATTCGCCTATGACTGCTAAATAATTTGTAATTAAATATCTTCTCTCTCCTGCTTCACTTTTAAAAACTGAGCAATGGCAATGGCATCAAAGGTCAGTATAAGCCAGGGGAGGCATGAGGAAAACTGCAATATAATTGCGGCTTCGTCATTCATTGTGATTCCGACTCTTAAGGCAGGCTGGCTTTAGCATCGTAACTAATTAAAACGATGAAGTAGCGATATCGTAGCTTTTTTGTGCCTTCCATAACCTATACTGAACATTGATGTCATAGCAATTGCTATGCTATTGAAACAGGGAAGAAAAGAAATCTGGTTGTAATTATTTAGCGATTGGAGACGAATACTATGCAACAATTCTATGTATACGAATGCCCAGCACGTCACTACAAAGAACACACATAACCAAAAATTTGGTGTTTATACTCATTTAAGGTAATACTACTTCCCACGCAAGAACACGACAGCCATGTGTAAACTTTTTGCTTTCATAGTAATAAAATCTATCCAACGACAAGTTAGGCGCAGCATGCCTGCTCTTTATAAATATGCAATACTGACAATGTTTGACACTAGCATTTGGCATGAACGAGATAACTGTGATTACTTCGCACATTACGTGCCAGTCCATACTATTATGCACAATTTAGATTTGCAAATGTAATGTGTAATTCTCTATGACTGCCACGTTAGTGCACTGCAAACCAATGAAGTTGTCTTGCATTTGCAATGTTGTCACTACTTTTATGCAACACTGATCACTTCAGTATATCTGCATCGTTCTGTTAGACGGCCACGGGATAGCTAGAATTAAGGCTATTTTATGTGATGGAAACCATTCACTAGACAACAAAGAAGAAAAGCCTCAACTACTGTCCTGGTGCTGGGACGTCTAATAAGAGCTCAGAAAGACTCGGTTTCAATACGCCAAACCCTCCGCATAACATTACCCTGTGCGAAAATACCCCACCCCACCCTAGCTTAATTTCTGTCCACATGCACCAAGGCTCACTGCACCTGTTATAAATATTGCCCTAAATATTGCAATCAAGCTGCCCGTGTATGCATAGGATATCTGTGCATCGAGAAAGAAAGAAGTTGTTAGGAATGTTTCACACCAAAAACAGAAAAAAAGGCAGCCTGTTTCTCAGAAACAGCTCAGAGCATGAAATGGTGTGTCCAAAAAGATTAGGCTGCTTTGTACTTATTTATGACAACGAGAACTGTCAGAGCTGCGCTTTCAAAAATTCAGGAGCTTTGTGCACAAACGTAGCTTCCGTATGCACGTCTTGCAGCACCAACGCTTCCGAATTGAAACGACCGATGAATATGCACAGGAAAAAGCAAATAGAGAGCGCTTGAATTTAAAAGAAAAGCTACCTTGCACAATCAGAAATTTCACGACAGAACCTTCCAAACAGTGACGTGTACTGGTTGCGGTATACCGAATATATACCTAGCAAATAAGTGTGCGCTTTGTTAATGAGCGGGATTCTGTGGCGGCAATGCTACAGCTCCAATTCCGAAAACCTAATGCTGCAAAAATTGAGTTTTCAAAATACGTGCGAATGTACGATACACTTTTGCACGCATTTAGAACTTTCAGTTGTGAAACACAGACAACGAATCTTGTGTATGCGTCTTCCTTGGCTGGTAAAAAAATTCTATAAGTCTCCAGTTTGCCTGTGTACTCCACAAATTCTAGGATCCCTGTCCACTACATGTCAAATTTCACTGAAGCGAAAGTAATACAACCGACAGCTGATGATCTGCTAGGGCAACAGGATTTCAAAAGTTTGAGAAGGGCAGTGGGAGTCCAATCCAGGTGGAGTAGTGAAATTTGACTAGTAACAGACAGGGATCCTCCAATCTGTGGAGGACACCGGCAAATTGGAGACTTACGGGGGAATTTTTTTACCCGCCAAGGAACACGCACACACAAGAGAGAACCACAGAGGACTACGGCTTTTACCAGCCCTTGTCCTGTGCGGTTCTCTCTTGTGTATGCGTCTTTTTTGGTAAAAAAAAAATTCTTCCATAAGTCTCCAATTTACCTGTGTACTCAACAAACCGCAGGATCCCTGTCCACTACTAGTCAAATATTTCAACTCCACCTGGCTTGGACTCCCACCGCCCTTCTCTGTGGAGAAAGGGTGACAGCAGCTGGCAAAGGACAAGGTTAACTGCAGATCAACTGGGGAAGCATTATCCTGCACTGATTTTGACGGCAGGTTCACAAGACAAACAAAATCAACTCGAGGAGCGGGGTACACATCATGCGACTGAATGTCAATGGCCAGTGAAAATGCCACCAGCACTGTGGAATGCACATGCAGAAAACGAGACGCATTTTTTTGTCAACTTTGAGTAGCAGTCTACTGCAATTTTAAAGAGCAAAGCTCTCAAGTATGGCAACACTGGCACTTTTTGTTTTACTGGGGTGAGGGTCGTCGTGAGGGTTGAAGTCCATATTTCTTTTCCATCCACTGTGTTAATTGCGAGCTATGTTTACCTAATAGGGGCTGGGCATCTAACATCACCGTTATTTCTTTGCAGCAGTTAAAACAATACAGCATACATTTTATAACATGCTTAACGAATTTTTGGGAGCAGCATGCTTTTACCCTTCTACTATTTGTTGCTACTGAATCAGTTTGGCGTTGACAAAAGATCTGTAATAAGGAGTAATTACTCATTGACATCCACTCGAGCACAGCCAAATGGCTACAAAGGAAAGCTATACAGCTTTCACAGAAACTTCGTAGTTAAAGAAAGATTCGTCCTGGTCCGGTGTTCGAACTCAGAACCACCACTTCACTGGAGCAGTCGCTCTATCAATTTGTCCAACCTGGACGGCAAGCTTATGGTAGGGCGAGAGCGAAGTGATCAATAACTCGAGTGGGAACTGTGTTGGTCCAATGTTTTAGGACCCCTAAAACATTGGACAAACTCAGTTCCCGCTTCATGTTACCTCTAAAACATTGGACAAACTGAGTTCCCGCTTCATGTTACAATACTGAGTGACATTTTGGTCTATACACCAGAAATACCGGTAAAGCATCATGATAGAACACAATGTTTTTTAAAGGGATAAAGGAATATGTTCGCCCTTTCAGAGGGCACATATGCATAAGAGGCAACATGTGTGCAATAGTCTCTGCACCTGAAGCAGTGTAAATTTCATTGTGTTAACAGCAGCAGTCAAAAGCTTCATGAGCGACTATTTCATACAGATCATGTAATTACATTCATGTAATTCAGGATCAGATTCATGTGATTATACAGGGAGGTACTGCTGCTAAGTGCACGTAGAGCTCTGCATGCATTTCTAAACCCGGCTGTGAGCCTATGTCTACGAAATTTTTCTAAATAGGCAGGTAAGGTATGCATCACTGGAAAACAATACCTACCACAAACAGCTAAGGAGAGATAGCACAGCCAAAAGCTGGAAGCACGAATGGCCCAGTAGATACTGGCAGCTGGCAACTGCAAATAAATATGTCAGAGCAACTGCTGTCAGTGGCCGTAACAATGTCATGAATGACAAGAGAAGAAATTGTCTACTGCTTCATAAATTAGAATAAGGTAGTAACATAGGAACACAAAAAGCAATGAGAGGGTCCATGACAAAAGAAATGAACAGATTGTATGTGATGCACCGATATACATTTTTTCAGTAGATTTACATGACTGTCACACCCGCATAGAAAGATTAGCAGGCTGGAATACCACTATTTTTATGCATGATGAAAAGAGCGTAACTATTCGAATATAGCATGCACAGGATTTTATTACTACTAGGGTGCTTTGCAGCAGCACCGAAGGTATTTTTAAATTGAACGTAGCGACCAGTAGACCCGTCTGCTTTGCACAAATGATGAGAGGATGGAAAAGGCATGCATTCATTAGCAAGAAGCACGATATCTCACATCACAGCATGAAACGAAAATTGGTATTGCATTTAACAAATCTGCACAGGAATAAAAACTGCCTAGTGGCAATGCAAGTAAGAGCAAGGGAAAAAAATACCGAAGAAAACTGCTGAGTGTGGTGCAGGGAGGTCTGTGGGTAGGGTCTCGTGCCTGGGAATAGTTCCGAGCGCGGAGAATCGCCGGCAGCACAGCTGGTGGCAGTCAACCAATAATAAATGAGAAAGTGAAAATCAATAACAAACCATCACCGATATAGCGAACGACTTGAAAGCGGGCCGCACAAACGAGGGATATAGCAAAAAGCTTGAAATCCTAAATAAGTGCGCAGTTGCATCCCAAACAGTTCTCAAAATCTGAAGGCGAGGAAGCATCGACACCTACACCTCAGGGCAGACGCAAGAGCGATCTAACTTTGACATAATACTGTGTCAAATTCTGTTCCATGGGGAAGCACAGATAAAAATTTACAAATGACTAGGCAAGGGATATGCCCCAGCCTTTTACACGCGATCATTGTCCCCGAAAAAATTGTATGACAAATATTAAGGCGTAAGCACTAATCCCACGAGTACACACACTGAGCACTGTCTGTTGGCAGCTGGCCTAGCGCGAGTGCTCTGTCGCGCGGCACTGCCGCTCATCGTCATCTTCTAAGTAGCACAAATCAATCCGACGGGCACCAGCCGCGAGGCAACTCGACCGTTGTCAGTTCCCTTGTCTGTCCGCAGCTGGCCTAGCAAGAGCGCTCTCTAACGTGGCACTGCACGCTCATCATCCTCTCCTATGTAGCACAAATCTATGCTATTGGAATGTAGTAAACATTGCCTGTTGTTTTTCGCAGCGCTAGCAAGCGACCGCATAACTCTGTTGTGATAACTGGTGGCATTTTTATTTACCGCGGCACCCGAGTACTAAACGCAGATAGAGACTATGGAGCAACAGTTGCCATGCGGCCTATACGCCCGTTCTTTTCTGGTAAAGGCCGATTCACACGATTTTCCGTTCGCCCGCTGCCGCGGCCGACAGCGCGCCTCTCAATGTGGTGACGCATGAATACGTAGTGCGCGGGCCGCGGGCGAACGGACCGTCGTGTGAATCGGCGTTAACGCATTATAGCTGAGGCAACCGCACGCAGACTGCCTGCACTGCCATCCCTATATAGGCGCACACTAATAACGCGTGCGAATAGAGATCAGAAGTAAAGAAACGTACACGGGACTCACCGTTCAAACGGCTCATCAAGGCTTAGCAAAACCGCACATTCTTCTTCGTTGCCTCTCCAGATGACAAGAAGTCGTAGCGCTACCTTTCTTCAGGGCTTTACCCGTTCAAAATCACCAGTGTTGACAGGGCGTAATTCTCGTCGTTGGTTTCCAAAACACACTTGTGTTCTTCATACACGTCCACCGCACGAGCACTCAAACAATGCTACGAAAACCCGAATAACACAAAACGTGACGACGGCTGCAGTTTTGCTTCGTTGAAAAAACCTACAAATGCGCTTTTTTTATTACTAATATTTGAATTGTGTTCGCAACAAAAACAAATTATATTTTTTCATTTTATTTCTTTATTAAATGCGAATACCAAAGCGCTTTTAGATACTTTTGCTGACATGTCGTTTGTAGAAGCTGCGATCCTGTGATCCCATCCCCGGGTGTCCTAGCAGACGACGGCGCAGACGACGCTGTTGACGGAATGCAATTTCGATTGACGGCAGCGAAAATCCCTTAAATGCGACAAAAAAGGCAAAGAAACGCACCGTATCGCAAACTGGTCCATATCAAGGATATGTTCGACGCGAGCGGTAGGACAAAGAGCAGCTGCGATGCATTACTCTACGCGACACTGGCATGGTCGACGGAGATCTACATGAAACAGAGCTTAAATGTGACCCGTACAAGCGGATTACTGTGATATCAACTGCGTTACGGAACTACGACGATACTTGCTTCACACTTTAGCTTATATGCAACAGCGGCCCGCACTCGCCGCATCCTGTTCGAGTGTACTTTCACTAGCAAGAGCCCACATGCATGGAAGCCGACAGAAGCAACTGTCTTTTCGAGTTCAGATTGCTCCGAGAAATACGAGCAGCTTACTTTAGCACGTACTCGAATTCAAGTTCTTAGCCTGTGTGTCACGTACGGTGACGATGACGTCGAGGACGAGCTTAAGAATCGCCTTAACGTGGCCGCAACGCAGCCGGTATCCCAAGCATTCGTGCGCTAATTGTTGTTCACCTGTACTGCGAACGTGCGCTCAGTCGCAGGCCAGCCGCTAGCTGCTCGATTTGCCAGCCTTGCGAGTACAATTCGCAAGTTTCTGAGCCAATCTTTGAGCGAGCCGAGCTTTCAGCTATGACGCTGCTCGCGAGCGCGCCGCGCGACGAGCTTCGGCCTGCTCCCTGGCTGCCGTATTCGTAGCTAAGCCTAGGAGGTTTCACTTCGATGCCAGAGCTGAGAGCGCTTTGAAACTGGCTAGCGCTGAGGTGCTACTCTTTGCATTGTAAGTACGTTTTATTGTGAACTATGTCTCGTAGTGAAATAAAGATATGTTCGGGTCCACCCGAACGGTGATGATGGCGTCGAGGACGAGCTTAAGAATCGCCTCAACGCCGCCGATATTCCATGCATACATGTGTGCTAAATTTGTTCACCTGTGCTGCAAACGTGGGCATAAAGGCTCGCTCAATCGCAGGCCAGTCGCTACTCGATTTTCCAGCCTTGCGTGCGCGATTCGCAAGCTACGGAGCGAATCATTGAGCGAGCCGAGCTTTCGGCAACGACGGCGCCCGCGATCGCGCCGGGCGACGAACTGTGCGCTGCTCGCTCGCTGCCCTTGTCGTCGCTAAACCTAGCCGATTTCACATAGATGCTGTAGCTGAATGCGCTTCGAAACTGGCCAGCACTTAGGTGCTACCCTCGGCACCGTTTTGCTCTGAACCCCGCGTCATAGGGAAATAAATATATGCTCGGTTTCCGCGACCCCTTCAGGAGCGGAGCTATAGCAGAGGCCAGGCGAACTCCAGAGCAGCAGCAAAGCGGCTATGGGAGGAAATTTGTATGGCTGTTATCGCTTCTACCAACAACTCGACATTGGCTAATGATACTCTATCCCAGAGCTTTGGTCGTGAACAAACAATACCAGTGCATTTTTCTGACGCCGGCATCCAGGCTGGCAGGCCGGCCCCGAGAAGCTAGCGCGCCCTTACGATTGTATGGCCGTAAGGGCGGAGGAGTAAAACAAGCACTGAACTCCCTTGGGGTATGCAGGAGTGGAAATGCCATTTTACTCTTTTGTCAAGAAGAGTGAACAGTACCTTTCACTCTTTCTCGTTTGTAGAGAGAGTAGATTGAGACCTGCAGGAGTAGCGAGGCTCTTTTACTCTTAATGCAGGAGTATCAGTTCTTAGAGTGTACTTGGATGTTTTGAAGAGATTGGGCAACAGTGTGCGGTGGAAGCGGCGAGATTTGTGGCGGTCGGGTGACTGGTTTTTCCATCATGGCAATGCCCCTGCTCACACAGCCCTGTCTCTACGACAATTTTGGACCAAAAATGGCATGACCCCTATTCCTCAACCCTCATACTCTCCCGCCCTTGCCCTGTGCTACTTTCTTTGTTTCCTAGAATGAAAAAATAGGTGAATGGAAAGCGTTTCGCTGATGTTGCTTAGGTGAAGAAAAAAACGACGGAGGCACTGTCAAGCATCACAAAAGATGAATTTAAACAATGTTCTGAAAAAGCGAATAAAATATTCGACAAGCGTATCATTGCAAGTGGGGAATACTTTGAAGGAGATTGAACGTCTGTGCTTAAAATGTGAACAAATAAGTGCAAACAAAAATAAGTCCGGTTTCTTTTGGGTACCCCCTCGTACGTACGCATGTATGCATGCAGTGCGTGCGTGCGTGCGTGCGTGCGTGCGCGTGTGTGTTTGTGTGCGCGTACGTACGCGCACGCGTACGTACGCGCGTACGTACGTACGTACGTACGCGTGTGCGTGTGCGTGTGCGTGCGTGTGTGTGTGTGTGTGTGTGTGTGTGTGTGTGTGTGTGTGTGTGTGTGTGTGTGTGTGTGTGTGTGTGTGTGTGTGTGTGTGTGTGTGTGTGTGTGTGTGTGTGTGTGTGTGTGTGTGTGTGTGTGTGTGTGTGTGTGTGTGTGTGTGTGTGTGTGTGTGTGTGTGTGTGTGTGTGTGTGTGTGTGTGTGTGTGTGTGTGTGTGTGTGTGTGTGTGTGTGTGTGTGTGTGTGTGTGTGTGTGTGTGTGTGTGTGTGTGTGTGTGTGTGTGTGTGTGTGTGTGTGTGTGTGTGTGTGTGTGTGTGTGTGTGTGTGTGTGTGTGTGTGTGTGTGTGTGTGTGTGTGTGTGTGTGTGTGTGTGTGTGTGTGTGTGTGTGTGTGTGTGTGTGTGTGTGTGTGTGTGTGTGTGTGTGTGTGTGTGTGTGTGTGTGTGTGTGTGTGTGTGTGTGTGTGTGTGTGTGTGTGTGTGTGTGTGTGTGTGTGTGTGTGTGTGTGTGTGTGTGTGTGTGTGTGTGTGTGTGTGTGTGTGTGTGTGTGTGTGTGTGTGTGTGTGTGTGTGTGTGTGTGTGTGTGTGTGTGTGTGTGTGTGTGTGTGTGTGTGTGTGTGTGTGTGTGTGTGTGTGTGTGTGTGTGTGTGTGTGTGTGTGTGTGTGTGTGTGTGTGTGTGTGTGTGTGTGTGTGTGTGTGTGTGTGTGTGTGTGTGTGTGTGTGTGTGTGTGTGTGTGTGTGTGTGTGTGTGTGTGTGTGTGTGTGTGTGTGTGTGTGTGTGTGTGTGTGTGTGTGTGTGTGTGTGTGTGTGTGTGTGTGTGTGTGTGTGTGTGTGTGTGTGTGTGTGTGTGTGTGTGTGTGTGTGTGTGTGTGTGTGTGTGTGTGTGTGTGTGTGTGTGTGTGTGTGTGTGTGTGTGTGTGTGTGTGTGTGTGTGTGTGTGTGTGTGTGTGTGTGTGTGTGTGTGTGTGTGTGTGTGTGTGTGTGCGTGTGCGTGTGCGTGTGCGTGTGCGTGTGCGTGTGCGTGTGCGTGTGCGTGTGCGTGTGCGTGTGTGTGTTTTTCTGCCATTACTTCAACCTTTTGTTTGTTTTGCAACACACTATACAACTTGTCAGCTCTCCATCGCTCTGTCAGCTTCACTGGGTGCAGGCTTTGTGAAGCCCTTCTTAGGCTTTTTGCTTGCCCACTCCAACTCAAAGCTGTCAGTAGACGCGAAATGCTATTAATAAAATTTCGAGTTACAGTGTGACCTTGTCGCCTGGAGAATTATTTTTAAGGCAGGAAAGCAACTTCAGCAAACACGTTTCCGACCAAGACTGGAATGCAACATCGCACCTCAAAGAGAGTACCTATGAGATCCAACAGCTTAAAGCATCAGTTGCCGGACAGTGCGCAGTTGTGAAGAGTTGCGAACAGAGTGCTTAGTCGCCAGCACGCTGATTGAAATATTTTACTATGTGAAGGAAGAAACGATGCGCATGCAGGCATGGCTGTCTGAAGACTTGCTTATTCGCTCGTTTATTTGTTTATACAAAAATATAAATCTTTATATATATGTATGAGTATAACAACACTTTCCTAGCTTCCGCGCCGAGCAATATTTTCCTCAAGCCACATCTACACAAGTAGGCCCCCGAAAAAAATTTATATAGTATTTTAGCAGCTATGTGGGTCTCTCTAGCCTGTTCAGGAAACATGCATTCCTGACGTTAAAAAGAACTGAACTAAGAAGCATATTTTTGTTCACAGTCCTGTGTGAGCAACTGGGTACAGGTTCTAGCAAAAGTTGAAGGATCAAGAAAAGAATCGCAGAACTGCTTGGCAGCGCTATGTGACGGTTCCTGGTTCGAGGTATGTGGAGTTAGAAAGTGAAGGCCACGAATATGTGGTGCAGTTTATTTTTTAGAGCTGTGTCACCTACGAAAATGTTGGCCTGTGCAGTGAATACATCCCGCAGCCCTCTTGAGATCTGTTTGAAAGACGACACACAGCGCGAATATTTTTCACCTCATAGGCCGGCCACGATTACTCGTTCAGAAACCATTGCACAATAAGCGTGCAAAAGTTGTACCATGCTAGCCACTCGTATATTTATGTATGCTGATAACACGGCCAGAAAGCCGTGCCCAACAGAAATGACCGTATCTCGGTAACACTGCACGCATCTCGAGAAGAGGCGCGATCCGCCAGATAGCGCTTCTGCAGCGGTTTCCTTTGGTGTCCGTGGTCTCTCCATGCCTCCTCACGCCTACAGCTGCTGCTTACCTACAGCGCGCATAGTGCTTTCCAACGCGTTGAGCTTATAAATGATGTTCATACTCGTCCAGAGTTACTCCCGTACCACACAAGGAAAGAGCAAGCCTTCACTGCGCTGCAGTCTTTGATTAATGCTAAAGCATTTCCAGGCTATGCCGGCGAGGTCATGTCCATAGAACGTGACCGCAGTGTGACGGGCTGTGTACGGGAGGCGTAGGCATGGCCCAAAAGAACTGACTCCACCGACTAGCACCTGAGCCACTGTGTCTGGCTTCGAAATTATCTCCCTGCCCCGTCAGCGAAGGCGGTTGATTCGAATGCGGCGGGTCAACAGAAAGACGTGCAAAGTAGCCAGAGGGCTAAAGAGGAGAGGCCGCGCGAGGAGCCCAGCGCAACCACACACATCCGTGCGGCCCGTTTTGCGGTGCGTCCCCAACTTCCCTCCCTTTGGCGCAGAGACGGTCACGTTTGTGTGTGCGCGCATGCGCGCCTGCAGACGGCCTTGTTGCGAGGTACGGGCTGTGGACTCGGTCAAGGCTAGGGGTTGGGTCTGTATTAAGGGAATTAAACCCAAAAGAAAAGACGGCTCCAGGTTCTTGGAAAACGCAGACTGGCTCCCCGAGCAGCTGCTCTCTTCCGGTGCTAGAGGAGGACTCTCTTTGTCCGTTGACGGCCGAGTTTTCGAATGCCGTGGTCACGTGACCAAGCCGCGGTTCTTGGAGGAAAGCGTGCTTGGGGGTCGAGTCCAGAACGCCCCGAGTTCCGATGCCAGAGGAGAGAGGGCAACCGTGACCCTCATAAACATGTCAATTTCGAGAGGGGTGTGTCTTCGGCTGAACATGAGCCCCGCGTACGCGACGTGGCCGGCACCCTGCGGCACCAAGGGTAGGCCGGAACGTTCGCGGCACAAACAGTTTCTAGGAATTCGCGGGCTCACAGGCCAGCAGTGTCTTGCAACGCAACAGCCTTACTAACGGCGGCCCCGACAGACCGCGTAACGGCTTGAGGTGGCGGGGGAGGCCGGCGGCTAGCTCTAGGAGGGCTCCCAGCAGAGGAGGCGATGGAACCGTTGCCCTCCGACGGACACCTGATCCCCTTCGACACATCCCCAACGGGGCCGCCGGCCTTCGCGTCGTAACGGCCGCGGCTTCGTGGAAAAATCGGCGGGCGCCCTTGGTCGACTGCATGAGCTGCGACGCCGAAAAACCTTTGGGCGACGAGGACACCGAAGGAAAGGAAGAGAGTCCTGATACAGACGCGTTGGAGACAGAAGAGACAAAGGCGGGAACGAGCAGAGTCGGGCGAGGTGAATGGAGGCAGATCGCGCTGGTCTGTAGTCGGCGAAGCCGGACCTCAGGGGTCCGTAGCAAACTGACCGCCAGCCGAGACGCCCAAGAAGCCTGAGGCCTCAACCCGTCATAGTACCACTAGCCGAGACGCCTGGGAAGGAAGATCCGACAGTGTCAAGATGGAAGCCCCAGTTAGCGGTCGCCGGGCCAATTCGCCGAAACGTGGGACCGTCACTAGGCTGAGCGCCACCCTGCCAGAGCAGCCGAAAGCGAGGCACCTGTTGGCCGGACTGCACCGACGCCTAATACAAGACAGCGGTGAGCGGAACCCCAAATTTCACTTTCAAGCAGAAAGTGAATAAATAAAGTTCACTCGCAGGCGTTGCGTTTTGGCTCAATTCTCCTCGCTTCAGCAGAGCCCGTAGATAGCAACAAATATTGTGTTGCATTGTGACTGACCCCCGACAGGCGGCAACGTCACAGCAGCAGTTGTGACATTGTGACTGACCCCCGACAGGCGGCAACGTCACAGCAGCAGTTGTGACGTTCTCTAAAGAGGAAGCAAGAAGCGTATGGTTGCAATCGAAAGAGGATGATGGCAGGACAGGGCGGAAAAAAATTATGTCGATAGGACGATTAGTTATTTGCAGCCATAAATGTCAAAAGAACGCCGAAAAAGCGCGGACGGCGATATAGTGAGTGGACAGGAAAGTAGCCCTGGACGGCAAAAAAGCGGGAAAATAGGCAAATGAGTGAAAACAATGTTTGTAATGAATCGAAATGCATTTTATCAGTAATAATTAATCTAACAAAAAGTTTCATTGACATAGATTAATTATCAGCAAAACCGATTGGACGGTTGAATAGGCTCGACGGGGACATAGTAAGTGGAACTGAAAGCAAGGAATCCACGGCACCAAATTTGAAAAACCAAAATGGTTGATTGAGGACAAAGAAGGTATATCAGGGTAAACGAATCGATCTTTAATTCAAGCATAAGATGATTACGCAAATTCAATAGTTAAATAAATTAACAAATATAAAGGGAATGGCAAACAGAGGCGACGAGTGCCGAGGAGGCGTCAATGCTTTCGCATTCTTCCAATGCAGGTCGCCGCAGTGATCTCCGATTTTTTTTATCTCGGTCATGACGGCCACGCAAAACGCGCTCCTTATCTGCCTTTTTTGTTAGTGGCCATAGACCTGCGTCATCTTTTCTTGTCGTTCAAGATTAACCGTGGTGAAAGCGCTCGTGTATGGCGTCTCAGATCCTTGAAGTTAAAAATGCCAGACTGTGCCCTGAGAAGAGGATGCCAGCGGATGCTCTCCCCACTGCCATGCGTCTGGGATTGACCTCGCGTCCTGAACCTCTTGCGCAGCGGCATGAGAGCTGGCTTGGGGTATTTGCTCGCGGTGCGTCAAGTAGTACTTCTCGCAGTCGTCTACGTGCGAAAACGTCTGGTGGCAGTGAGGACATCAAAGCGGTGGACACCTGCAGCCACGAATTCCCCGGCCTCTGCGGTGACGCCACAGGCTGGAATTTTGGCTGAAGCACCGTCCACAGTAGGGGCAGTTGTACGGCTTCTCACCCGTGTGGACACGCTGGTGTTGTTTGAGATCGCAACGTCTCGAGAAGCGCTTGCTGCAAACGTCGCACTCAAAGGGCCGCTCGCCCGTGTGGGTCCGCTCGTGTCTGGTGACAGTACATCTGTTTGAGAAGGGATGAAAACAGGTAGGCGCGCTAAGCAAGACAATGCCGGCTCAGAGGACGAAGATTGAATTAACCATTGCGTCATAAAAGAACATGCGGCCGTTAGCAGTCTACAGCATCCACTGCAATGAGTTAGCATAGAGAAGCTTCGATGAGCGTTTAAAACTGAAATCTTTCTGTTTGCATTAGATCTGAGACAAATAAAGACTATCAAGCCAGACCAATTGTGTTCTTCATGCATGTGTTGGTTGTTGGATACATCAGAACTAGGCCGCGAGCATAGGTCCATTTCCTGACGCAGGACATCATAGCAACGGGAAAGGAAAACATTTGTGCTCTTGTCGCAGAATCCGCCGATTAGCTTCTATGCTCAACGAAGCTGGTGGTCCCATTCTGTGTCGCAGCTGAACCTTAGGGCGCTGCTTCCGTAACGAACTGCACCATTTACATCAAGCCGAATCGAACAAAACCCGCTTCCGTGCTCCTACGTTTCTACCGTATAGGCAAGCAATTCTGCGTTCTCAGGGAAGACGGCAGGCATGGCTGCTCCGCCGTTGAAGGTGACGACATGCGTCCTGTTCTAACTGCGTATTTGCCTGCTTGAATGACCGGAGTACAAAGGTTATTGCATGCCGCGGCGGCTGAATTTCGATGACGGCGAAATTCTAGAGGCCCGTGTGCTGTGCGATGTCAGTGCAGGTTAAAGAACCCCAGGTGGTCGAAATTTCCGGAGCCTTTCACTACGGAATCTCTCATAGCCTGAGTTTCTTCGGGGCGTTAAACCCTAATAAACCAAACCAACCAGCTTCCTATGTTTAGAGGAACGAAATGATTGAAAATGAGTCTTTTTAGGGTGTCTACATATCTACCGCCGTCAGCACGCTTAACAGAACGCTCGATTGGGCGTCCTCCGCTGATATTATAGCCCCTGAGCGCTGGGCGCAGAGTCCGAGACAGTGCTGCACGGTGTGTTTGCGGCGGTTGCAGTCAGCTCGTGCCCTGCTTAGGCGCAGCGGCCGACGCCCTTGCGCCGCTAAAGTTATATAGTCAGTGCAAGGCACGCGCTCGAGCGTTCGCGTTAAGCATCCTTACGGCGGTATCTGTGTGACCAATGGGTGCCAAACATTTCTCGATGTTCGCTTCGGTCTAACGCTACCACTGCTGTCAACCGCTACTAAAACAATTGCGAAGCATATAGCGTGGTCAAACGTCGTGCTTACCTGTAATTGCTGGAGTACTCGCATTTGCTGCACTGGTACCTTTTCCTCTGGGGATGTTTTTTCTGAAAGTGCTCTTCAAAAAGATGTCGCGTAGTGAACTGGTCGCCGCATGTGTTGCAGGAGAAGACCGTGGGTGAAGCGGGCGATCTGTTGCTATCGTCAGTGAGCGAATCGAGCACCGATTGAACGTCTTCCTGGCTGAGAACAGGTAAGGGCCTTTCCATCGCAGCCTGCGCTGTTAACCGTCAATCATCAAAGGCTCAGGATGTACAGGACAAGAGACGCATTCGTCCGGATCGTTCCTGTTGTTATACTGTCCGGTGTAGCTTGTATCAGGTTCTACCAAAACTGGAGACGTGTGCTAGAAAAAAAAGAACAGCACATATTCGAGGTGCTCTGCCATATCTGTATAGCCTTCTGTTTGTCACTGTCGTCTTTGCCACTGACTCAAAAATCGTTGTCTGCATGAACTGTTTGCGATTATGCTATCGTGTCTAGGCGCTCCGAGGTGCAATGTAAGAAAGTTATAGAAATTCTGCAAGCACAATGCTTGATCTTTTACCTGCACATATCAGTTAAATGATGACTGTGTGAGGTGATTTAGGCGAACAAGACGGCTGGCTCTTTTGATGTGCCAGATTACCGACATACGGGCCTAGAAATGCTCAGGAATATTTGCCCTGATTTTTCAAGCAAGTCGATAACTTTAGAAGCAGTCATTGCGGTAGTAAATCTCTGCGACGTGAACACTGAGGAGCAAGCAAGCAGAATTACAAGGAGATACTATGAAAATACTCCTATGGGACCTAAAAGATCCATTGGCTCTTCAACACCTGCACACTGCGCGCTATAGGCTTTCTGCCGCTTTATGAATGCATTACGTACCTATAATTTTATCATCGCCCCTTGAGGACATAGACCAAAGAAAGAAATTAGCCACTGATCCTATATTGAGAAGCTAATGTCTGTAAAAAACGACTTATTTTCGAGATCAGTTGAATAACCACGAACAACATCACTTTAAATTGCTGTTTATTCCCCTTCTTTCGATCTTGCTAACAAGGTCGTAGGAATATTTGACCGTGATATGCAAGGAATGGTTTTGGTTTTTTTCTGCAAACTCTACGCAAACATCGCCAAGGAATGAATTTAGTCCCTCATAGCCTGAGTCGCTTTGTGACGTTAAACCCCGCAAACGAACAAATTTTAATAATGAATTGAGCTTTGGCACGTGGCTAGGTTACCGCACAGGCTGACGGCTGACAAAGTCTGACGGAAAGCCCGAAAAATTTACTGGGGCTAACCAGTGGCCGGCTGCAAACTGCAGAAACAATTGGGCGGCGATGATAGCAGCCAGCGCGAACGGCGGACGCCGACGATAAGAATCCCGGTTGCTCTCGACAGCGTTCAGTTTAATGACAGTAACGAAATATCGAGATCAAAGATAGGCGCTCATCTCGAACGAAAAAATGATAAGGACACGTACTTCTCGCGATAAAGAGAGAACTTAAGCTAAGAAACAAAACATGCAGCGTGAGCCCACAGTATGTGGCCATGGACGTTTCAGAGCGATAGCTGTACTTGATACAAAAACCTATCTCTGGGATGTGCGTATGTTTGACCTAGGTGTGACCTTGCAAAGCCGCTTAGCAACAGCCTTTGGCACGGACGACCGCCGAAATTTGACCTCGGCCGATTTGTACCAAAAGCTATGTCCAACCATATTTGACCGTGCCCTACACGATGGTCACCTCCAGATCTGGCCCTGGTCATTTGGAAAAAATTTACGCCGGGTCACCCCAAAATTTATCATGGCCAATGTGGAAAATTGATGTCTAATCATAAATGACTGTGTCGCTCAATTTCGGTGCGCTCCAAATTTGGCCCGGTCTATTGCCAAAATTTTACTTCGAGGTTTGGGAACGGTTTCGGACTGTAATAACCAAGTTAAAACCCGATAGTATGTGGTAGTCTTCCAAAGGTGCACCATGGTGGCTAGTCCTTGGAACCTTGACCTTGATCTTTCGCCTTAAATGACTTTCATCGAGGTGGCTCTACTCTCAAGCCATCTGACGCGACATCAACGTATGGCGGATTTGAAAACTAGCCATGCTTTTCTCATTAGCTACGCTGCTTAAATTCTAACGAATGAAAATGCATAACCAACTAGCCCCGCAACGTGTTTTACTATGCTGCGGAAGGAGTCGGAACCATCTAGCCATGCCAGTGCTTATTGCTCGACCTTTGAGTATAAGCGTACTTGAACCATGCCTAACATTCTTTTCCTATAGCATTCACTCCGCGGTGTGCTAATGCACTTGCGGTGTAGACATTTTTCTTTGAAAAAAAAATGACATTCAGGCGGCTACATTAATAGGTGGAAAGGTCGACATTGCATGGCCTTTCCTCTATCTTGGTAGTCCGATGTCCAGAACTCTTGCGCAAATATTTCGGACAAATACTGTTATGAACTGTTATGGAAATATTGAAGGTAATGGTCCATTCTTCCGTTTCGCAGCAAAATCTCTCTTATAAAGTTTTTCTGTCGCTCGCATCGAGTGGTTAAAACCGTCATAAAAACCTCTCAGATGCTGAGCTTGTGTTACTATTTCAAACTGATGACATTGTTTACGGAATAGTTCTATAAAGTCATTCTCATTTTGTCCGCTTAATGTGCTCTCATCAACTTGTTCATCGCAGCACTTAATAATTTTAAGTGTGAAATTACAGGCAAGCAGTCTTCGTTTTCTTGGCTGTCCTTTTAATGAGCAATGATGATATCTGACTGGGCACAGTTTTAAAGCAGTTTGGAATATCTCACATGTACTATTATGTGTCGCATTTTAGAAAGAATCTCGCAGAACTGTCATCATCCCCATTCGATTACATCCTACATGGAACTTGCAATATCAACATAAATAATTATAACATAAATACCATAAAACAATTATCTTCAATTTCAAGAGAAATTTTTTTTCCATCTGTAATCGACAAAAAAATGACTAATAGATATTAGCATTCCCCTATCCCTGCCTGGGTCCGAAAAACTAGAGATTTGTGTTAAGGCACCGAGGTATTTAATTTACGAACATTTCTCTAAAGTGATCCTGCTTTAATTCTCACAGTCGTCATTCACTAGCTATGTCCATTTTTTTAACATGGTAGCACGTATGGGAATTGATATTAAATAGTGTCGTTCTATAAAAAAGACAATAATTTTGTGTGATGGAGGTGTAATTTTGATATATAGTAGCTTTATGGGAAAGCACGGGTGCTACAAAGGTTACTACAGCATATTTCCTGATCGTAAGGTCGTGGTTGTGCCGGTTTTCTGTTTGACTCACAGCACTCAAAACAACCCAACAAGAAGGAAAAGGGAGTGCTGCGATTTTCAATAAATATTTAAAAATGGCCGAAAATGAGAAACGGAGATTTTAAGTGAACATTTACTGTCGTAACATGCAATATTCTGCAATAATCAAGGTTTGTAAGCAATGAATTCGTATCATCCCTTGTGTATTTTGTCACTGTTCTCATGTCCAACTTTCTCAGACAGAAATTTTGAAAATCTGGAAATTGTAAGATGCTGCCACGGAAATATTGAACGTAATGGTCCATTCTTCGGATATCTAACACAATCTTTCATTTAAACCGTTTCCATCGATCGCATCGAACAGTTAAGACTGCCATAGAAAGCCAATGGGGAACGCTTTTGATGATAGCAAGAACATTAAGAGAAAAAAAAAATGTAAGGCTGTCGTCGGGTGATCTGCGGATGTATTGACTGTTATATTGAAATCTTCCATTATATGAAAGAAATTGCGTTCATAAACGGTTTTCCGCTCAGTGTACTGTTGATGCTGTGTGTTGCCCTGTTTGATGTGGCTTGGAAACAGATCGATTATAGGTTCTTGTCATCGACTTCAGCAGGGCATGTCTATACTTTATATACGTCAACGAGAGATTGCCTTAGTGTCTTCTCTTAGCTATGGTTCCTTCGTTTGGAGGAGCTGACTTCATATTTGTTTTCATGATTAAATGTTTATAGAAGACATGCTGCTTTGTGTTTCCATATTTCAGGCTGCTGAAAGCAAGAATCAAGTTCCTAAAACATAAACAAGACGCCAGCTCATGGAAAGCCAAAGGTAATTGTAAAAAGGTCTCTCTGTACCTGATTTCTAGTTGCTTGGTGTGTCAACCGACTCTATAGATATTGCCTGTTTATGTGCCAAAGTACTGGTGTGAATAAATATCGGAACTCTGGCTTCTTGGAGAGATGTAATAAAGCTGTGAATGAAGTTAAGTGGGATTGCTGCTGTTTTTTTTTCAGCTGTAAAATGGAGCCTGTTGCTGGATGCAGCTGTTCTCGGCCCAAGCATGTGCTCCCATGTAAATGCTGACTACATTCACAAGGCGGTAGGCATATGACACTGGGCCATCCCAAAGGCCAACCGGGCTTAACTGAATACTATATACAAATTGAGTAACTGTCGTCAGTCGCAGTGAAGTTAATTGCACATAAGTGCTCATCAGCGTATACTTTTAAAATGCAAACTTTTTTGTTGTGATAAAAGTTCGGATGAATGAAAATCTGATTCAAGATTAGTACAAGATCTATGATAAATTGGTAACGTTAGTTTAAATGACAGAAGGTGGGGCACTGAATTTAACGAAATAGTCATGATGACCTAAATAAATATTGGTGAATTAAATGACAAAGTTTTAATTTGTGATTTTTAAGAAACCAATGGGAGCCAAGAAGAGGAAAAATAAATTTTATTTGTTCCTATTATTCTTATATGACGATCAAGAAAAGGCAGAATAAATTTTATTTGTTGCTATCGTTCATAGATGGCGATCAAGAAACGGCAGAATAAGTTTTATTTGTTCCTATCGTTCATAGATGGCGGTCAAGAAAAGTCGGAAGAAGTTTTATTTGCTCCTATCGTTCATAGATAGCGATCAAGAAAAGGCAGAATAAATTTTATTTGTTCCTGTCATTCATAGATGGGTTCAAAAAAAGGCAAACTGATTTTTATTCCTATCGTTCATATATGGCCTCGAAAAAAAGGCAAAATAAATTTGATTTGTTCCTATCGTTCCACGTATCATTGTAGTGTTTGTTCGTTCACGCTCAAGGCTGCAGGAAAGGGTCGTTATCACTTTTGTTCGTGACGCGAGAAGCGACCAGACTAATCTCGATTGATCGCAGCCATGAAAGGTTGCATCTAGGTTTTTCCAGAACACTGTAGATGATCTTGACCTGTTATCTGGAAGTTTCTTGGCCGGTTTTAAATTGAGCGACGCCGCGAGCGGCGAACATTCGTAGTTCGACAACCGACGAGCACGTTCGTTGCTTACGCCACCTGTTTTTAACCCACCTGGAAGCGCGCACTAGTTTACCCGAAGTGTTTAAAAATATGCTCTTGTGTGTCGGCATGTTCGTTTTGTGGCGGCAGCGTGGAGTGGCATCCTTAAATGGGCGTCCGCAAAGAACAATGTTCCCAATGTTGCAGCGCTTGCGCACGCGCCTCTTTGAACAAGCATGCATGGACGCTCTGTCAATGAGCGAGGCCGAGTTCTTGCGCAAATGGTCGACATACTTTATCGTCCTGCGCGGCGGTCGAGTATCGGCATTTTTACTGCATTACTGACGTGCTCAGTGCTGCGTCACTGCGCATGTGCTTGACTGATCAGAGAATTAAGTTCATCTGTTTTGTTTTTGTATTTTCTATGTTAAAACAGAAAAAATAAACTTCTCTTTCTACGCCACCGCTCCCGGAACCGCTTACGGAATTCGCTCCCGCTACTGTGCCTTTCGTGACACTCCCAGACGGCACCCAAAGCAAAACCACCGCCGATATCTGCACGATCTTCGCAAGCCACTTCTCGGACCTGTTCTCTACGGACAGTTGGCTACATCTTCAAGATGGTTATGACGGGCTTCTACAAAGTTTTTATGGAAACTTGCCACGAGCAGCTGAAGAGTTGCATGAAAACCTTTGCGCACCAGCCACAAGTCAAGAGCTGCACGCCATCCTGCAGAGTATGAATGCAGCCTCTGCCCCCGGTCCAGACGGCATTCCAACAAGTTTTTATTCAAACTTTTTTTACGAGATCCAAGGAGCGCTCCTGAAGATGGTCAACGGCTTCCTCGCGGATGGGTTACGTCCAAACTCTTTCCGCGAATGTCGCATCATACTCATTCCGAAAGCGGGCGGTGATCCCTCCGACCCGCAAGCATGGCGGCCCATAAGCCTCTTAAACGCAGATTACAAAATAGTCACATCTTTACTGAACACAAGAATGCGGACGATCCTACCTCACCTAATCCACCGGGCTCAAACCAGCAGCGTCCCTGACCGCTCTGTGTTTGATGCATTGTCACTCACTAGAGACCTGTTCACATTTGCCAGCAGGACGGGCTTCAGCGGGTGCTTTGTTTCACTAGACCAGGCGAAAGCATTCGATCGGGTGGAACACTCGTATCTGTTCGGAGTCCTTGAAGCCTTCGGATTCCCTCCGCAAATTGTCAGCAGGCTGCGCTTACTTTACGCAGACCTGAATGCTCGTCTCTCCGTAAACGGCCACCAGAGCGCTCCCTTCTCAGTCACCAGGGGCATAAGGCAAGGATGCCCTCTCTCCCCAACATTCTTCGTGTTGTGCCTGGATCCACTCATCCGGCGCATTAACGACAGCCCATCCATACGCGGCTTCCCTCTGCCTGGCCAGGGCCAAATCAAGGTATCGGCCTACGCCGATGACGTGTCGCTTTTCCTCAAGGACGAGGATAGCTACGCCGCTTTTTCGCGGCTGTTTCTCGAGTACAGCGAGATATCTGGGGCCCTATTGAACAGGAGAAAAAGCAAGGCACTAAGGTTGGGCACCTTCACACCGAACCTTGCGGGCGAGGTGGACTGGGTGCAGGGAGTGAAAGTCCTGGGAGTAGTATTCCTCGCCAGCGGAGAAGTAGCCCGCGAAACCTGGACTAACCTCCGCACGAACGCTGAGAAACGCCTCTCGGTGGCGTCACCTTTCCGCCTTTCAATGGCAGAGCGCTGCTATATAGTTAAGTCCACAATCCTAGCCGCATGTTTTTTTGTCGCCCGCGTCGCAAACCCACCGCGCACGTTTGCGCGCAGGCTAACCTCGGCCTGTGGCTCTTTCGTTTGGGCGGGCAAAACCGAACTTGTGTCACGAATGTTCATGCGCCTTCCATCGTACATGGGTGGGTTTGGTATACCTTGTATCCGCACCATGTGCAATGTGCTCGCCTTGCGAGGAGTACGAGATCTTGTACGCAACCCAGACTATCCCGGGAGAACACTCCTCACATATTTTCTGGGTACAGCGCGTAACGTGTTTTTTTCACAACACGTGGTTGGCCCTACAGCCGAGCAGCCGCCGGCATTTTTAGTTAATGTGCGTCGCACACTGACGTCGTTGACTGCCAGCGTGCCCGATCTGGATGTTGATGAAACCCCGCCCTCTATGATGTGTGAAGCACTAACGGTCGCTGCGCTGACCCGCGAACAACTCCAGAAAACGAGACGGGCACGCTGGCGCCAACTGACCTCAGCTACGCTTCCTGCAGATGTCAGGGACTTCGGCTGGCTGCGAGGCTGGCGGGTCCTGCCCATAAGAGACCGCCTTGCGGCGTGGGGCGTGGCGCCCTCCGCCCGATGCCCGCAGTGCGGTCTGCTTGAAACTTTGCAGCACGCAATGTTTGAGTGTGTAGTTGCGCGCACATTTTGGACATTAGTGTCACGCATGTTTTTAACCCGCCTGGAAGCGCGCACTAGTTCTCCCGAAGTGTTTCAAAATATGCTCTTGTGTGTCGGCATGTTCTTTTTGTGGCGGCAGCGTGGAGTGGCATCCTTAAATGGGCGTCCGCAAAGAACAATGTTCCCAATGTTGCAGCGCCTGCGCACACGCCTCTTTGAACAAGCATGCATGGACGCTCTGTCAATGAGCGAGGCTGAGTTCTTGCGCAAATGGTCGACATACTTTATCGTCCTGCGCGGCGGTCGAGTATCGGCATTTTTACTGCATTACTGACGTGCTCAGTGCTGCGTCAATGAGCATGTGCTTGACTGATCAGAGCATTAAGTTCATCTGTTTTGTTTTGTATTTTCTATGTTAAAAAAAGAAAAAATAAACTTCTCTTTCTACGCCGCCGCCGAGTGATTCAGTTCTTTTGCGGGCGCAAGTCAGCCCAAATAAAGAGCTTCGTTTCAAAGACTGGTTGGTGTCTTCCTGACCGCTGGACTGCCGTCACTACGACGTGACATCTGGTGGAGGTGCTGGGTAGCTTTTCATGTTCCGGACACCCCCTACAAGTCGTGAGGCCAGCCCTCTGAGTCATCTATCGCAAGACCTGAGTCCAGTGCACCGCGCGAGCTGACGCCTGCAAGGGGACGCACCTGAGCGCGGGATTCTGCCGGACCCTACCCGGAAGCGAAAGCCAGCAGCAACGTCTACCATGAGCTTGCCCCAGACGATGACTCCAATCATTCTTCAGGACCCCGGGTGCCACCAACCTTCGACGCTTCGCCTTGCGCCGACCCCGAAGAATGGCTGGAGCAGTTCGACCGTGTGGCTATCTTCAACAACTGGGACGATGCCAGGAAACTTACGTACGTCTTCTTCGCCTTGGAGGGACCAGCAAGAATCTGGTTTGAAAATGAGGAAGCTAGCCTCACGAACTGGGAAACCATCAAGGAGCAGCTTCTAAAGGCCTTCACGAACGTCGTGCGAAAGGAGACAGCCTAGCAGCTGCTACAGTCTCGCATACAACATCCAAACGAGACCGTTGCAATGTAGACTGAGGAGATGAAGCGTCTCTTCCGGCGTGCCGACGCAAACTTGAAGGAAGAAGAAAAAGTAAAGCTGCTTATGCGAGGAGTTAAAGAGCAATTCTTTGCCGGCCTCGTACGGAACCCACCGAAAACCGTCGCGGAATTCGTCGAAGAGGCATCCACCATGGAAAAAATTCTTGATGCCAGAGCCCACCAGTATGACCAGCGGCGCCACGGCAGCGGCGCCACGTCCACCAGCAGCACGTCGCGGATCGTGTCGCTCGAGGCGCCGCTCAGCACAGCCGCCTGCACCGCGGCTCCGTAGGCCACGGCCTCGTCCGGGTTGATGCCCATGGACAGCTCCTTGCCGTCGAAAAAGTCTCGCAGCAGCTTCTGCACCTTGGAGATGCGCGTTGAGCCGCCCACGAGCCCCACGTCGTGGATCTGGGATTTGTCCATCTTGGCATCGCGCAGGGCGCGTTCCACGGGCTCGAGGGTGCTGCGGAACAGGTACATGCAGAACTCCTCGAAGCGGGAGCGGGTAACCTTGCTGTAAAAGTCGATGCCTTCGAACAGGGCGCTGATCTCGATACTCGCCTAGGCCTAGCTGGACAGGGTTCGCTTGGCGCGCTCGCAGGCCGTACCCAGTCTCCTCACTGCCCTTGGGTTAACCCGCAAGTCTTTGCGGTGCTTGCGCTTAAACTCCTGCACGAAGTGCTCCACCATTCGTTTGTCGAAGTCCTCGCCTCCCAAGTGGGTGTCTCCCGCCGTTGAATGCACTTCGAACATGGAGCCTTCGTCGATGGTCAGCACGGAGACGTCGCAGGTGCCGCTTCCCAGGTCGAAGATGAGGACCTTCTTCTCGCCGCGCAGGTTCTTGTCCAGCCCGTAGGCCAGAGCGGCAGCAGTCGGTTCGTTGATGATGCGCAGCACGTTGAGGCCGGCGATGGCTCCGGCATCCTTGGGAGCGTGCCTCTGCGAGTCGTTGAAGTAGGCTGGCTCCGTGATGACGGCGTCGCTCAGTTTCTTCCCCAGGTAAGCCTCTGCCGTCTCCTTAATCTTGCTCAGAAACATGGCGCTGATGTCTTCCGGGTTGAAGCGTTTGCGCTCGCCCTTGAACTCGACGCTGATCTTGGATTTGCCTCCGTCATTCTCCACCTGAAAGGGCCAGTGAGGGATGCCGTCCTGGTCTTAGGGTCGTCGTAGGGGCGTCTGATCAGCCTTTTCGCATCGAACACCGTGTTCTCCGGGTTCATGGCCGCCTGTGCCTTCGCTGCATCGCCGATCAGCCGCTCTGTGTCCGTGAGGCCACGTAGCTTGGCGTCGTCCGGTTGCCCTGGTCGTTGGGGATGATCTCGACGCGGCCGTGCTGGAAGACACCCACGCACGAGTACGTGGTGCCCAGGTCGATGCCGATTGCCGGCACGTCTGCCTTTGTTCGGCTAGGCATGGTGAATGTGTTGTTATGAAAGTTGCGTTCCGTTCAGAACACTCGAGCGCTTGATGCAGTCAGAGAAATCTGCCAAACGGCTGCGCGGCGCAGCGTTTATACCATTCTCGCGCTTTTCTAGAAATGCCCAGAAATTTCGCCAGCGGCGCCAACCAATCTAAGCAAAGTGGTTCAATGACGTCACGCAAGCTGTTCTGCGATTGGTCGCCAAAGTTGAGAAAGCTCCGGAAAGGTCTTGGGTTGTCTGCTTTCGGCTTACGAAGTGCAAAAAAAAATGAATTTCGATGCGGCGACGCTAGGCTCCATCCGCTTTCTTCTGAGCTATAGACGCTTTACAGCGGCGTATCATGGGGGCTGCCATCTTTGATCACGTGATCACTCCGCAATTACTCGCCTCCTGACCGCTCGGCGCGCGTATGGCGCGCGCCTCGTGGTGACGACGGCTGCGTCTGACGTTTCGGTTCCGACAGGCAGTGTTTCGGCTGATACGGTTGTAGAGGAGTGGGAAGACGACACTGTGGTTGGTACGAAGCTTCGAAGGACATGTGAAAACCCTGCTTTGATCACTTTAGGCGTGAAAACGTGATCGGGCTTCATGTCGCGAAGAGCCGCTGAGCTCTCCGCCTGTTCGAGGCAACGGGTGGATCGCCTGAATGCCGCTGAAGTCTTTGCTTAATATTTTTTATTGTTATTATCTAAAACAGCAAGGTTTAATGACCCTGCGGCTGCGCAGGTAGTTGTCGTATTGTGTGCATGCGTGCCGAGACTGCTCTAAAACGCTCACATGCACATCGTACTCATTTGTTTACAACCTGTTAAAGGTGCTTAGGAAGCCTAAAATATTTTCTGTTGGTTTGCTAAACAAAGGAAGGCGACAAAAATAAATAAACAAACAAATGTTACCCAATCATGTAAGCAGTACCATGCATCAAGCAGCCTTCACAAGCATGCATGCAATCGTTCACAAGGATTCCGCGATATAATTGTTATAACGCGCGCATGGCAGAGCGTTCACTACTAGAAGTTCGCAATTATGACAGCCTCACATAGTATAAAATTGTGGTACGCTCCATGCTCGATATGCGGACATGAAAATGCTCGAGGACTCGTTGGTTGTAAGTAATCAGCCGGAGTCACTTCTAGTGACTGTCTCGCATGGATCGCGAGGAAGTGACAACCGCAGAGCACAGCAGCCGTATGCTTTATTCCGATTGTGGTCCACGAAAACTGCGCTACTTGGAGCGAAGTTGAACACTAGCACCAAGACGATGTGCAATACACGAACTGACGGTAAGCGTTGTCCGCTCGCACGGCTATGATGCACAATATGCAGTAGCGGTATAGGAGCGTAAGTAGTTTTTTTTTGTGACGTTTCGGTGGCGGGACAGCTTGTTCATGCGGCTATGTTGAGCACTAACCCTCGCAGATTTTCTAAGATCGAGACCTTTCCTTCTATATTCGCTGTATAGCGCTCGCGAACATGTGTGCTGCGTTCGCCCGTTCGGAAAGGGTGGATGTACCCAACGGACGCGAACAGGGGCAGTACGTCCTTGTGCAGTTCGGTTACGCGAAGCTTGCAACGATCGCATCACGTACCTTTAACTGTTTGTCGCAATTCTTGCAATCCACAACAGAGCATCTATTTTCTCTTTCCCCATTTCCACTGATGTGTCGAGGCATACACGCCGGCGACTTACGAGGCAAGTAATGACGCCGTGCTCTGAGCGCACCTGTGGCGCCATCCGGTCTCAAACGGAAGAACTGCGCGCTGCAAACGGTCTGTATTGTGCATAGAGTTAATATAACCAACTCTAGAGAAAAAGCTGCCCATTGAGCCTATGCATTCCAGTGGGTAACGCATGAACGCAGCCATCACACAACGGTTTGCGTGTGTTGCGAGCTGTTTTTATGTCACTTTCTAAATCTGGGCAAAGAACGGAGTTGGAACCTGGCAACGTAGTCCGTGGGAAGATGGCGGTATGCAGAGTAGCTCTCGACTGCTCTAAACTGCTGAAACAACGGCAAATTCGTCGCGTTTGGATCGTTTTCAATGGTATGCAGTGTCGCATACCGACTGTAATTTCATATAGATGGCTTGTGACTTCTGAATTGTTTTTTGAAGGCTAGTACCGCGATTGTGACACGCTGGAGTGTATTTCGTCTGTAGAGCGCACGGGATTTTGCATGTCCTCTGTTGTCGAGTGCAAATACAAATACACGTCGGAAATTTGCTTTGGCCCCAAAAGCGCGAACACAATTCGCAAAGGAAACGAATGCCCAAGGTAAATGGAGCAACTGCTCTGCCTGGTTTGTTTCGAATGTTCAGCGTTTTGTTATATTAAATGTCGAAGGTTTTTGTTAGAGTACCGCGGGCCTCTCGCGTTTTTTTATCTTTCTCCTTCGCCGAGGACGGCGGTGCCGTGTTAGTCCTGGCGCGGCACGAGCTCATAATGGGATTTTTCGTACGCAGCAACGCTCAGAGCTTCATCAGGAACGAGTGAAACAAGGTGGAGGCAGAAATGCATGAAACGCCATGTACCGGTCGAGAAACCTTCGTTTCATGTCCAGCATTGTGCGCATTAAATTGTGGGTGCTTGGTTGGTTGTTGTGGTGGGTTTTTGTTATTATTTTTGTGTTTTTTTTTAGGTTTATGACTGCTTTTGGTTCTAATGTGTAGACACTGCTTTTTTGCTGATATATGTTTTATTCCTCTGTTTGGTTTCAAAACCCATTTATGAGAATCTAGTGCCGCAAGTACTTTATACGCATGGGATAAGAAGGGTCCTGCGATTACATGTATGCTGTCTTGTTTACATGCCGATTTCCTGCCACTGGCTGTGTTCGGAGCAACAATGTGCTGTCAGATGCTTGAGCTGAGGATTATAAGTGTGCCTCTTTTCCGCAAAATAAACAGTTGGTTGACTGCGCATGTCCTTCTTGTGCCGTTGTCGTTGCGCGGCCGTTCATTTCAACAGTGTTACCTTAATTACCGCATGTATTAGTGATGAAAATCGTAATAAAACGCATTTGAGCAAGAACACCTGCATGCTTTATAAGTATCGCCAATGTGTTCTCTGTCAAGCAGATTGAGGCAATGGCGTTAAGAAAGTCGAATGCCGTGAAAAAGTAAACGGCTGCACGGTTCATTCGCTTGGTGTGATCCGCCTTTAATTAAAGAGAGTTCCAAGAGCGGGAGATTTTCATTCCCACGCTTTACAGTACACAGTTGTCGTGAAATGTGCATATGTATCTCTTCCCAAGTTTACTCACGAATGATGCAAAGTGCCCGATCCTTTTGGAGCTTTTTCCATGCATCAACGCACGAAGGTGGCATCGCGGTGAACGAGAGCGCGAGTGACTCCTTGTCGTATGCAGCTCCTTGAATAAAGTGCCTTGAAATCAGGTTCGAAAGCAGAAGTTTAAAACCGAAACTCCGAGAGCGTGTATTCAGTTCACTCGTGAACATGTTCGCAATCGTCCGATATTAAAAGAAATGACTACAATCAGTATGCTAAAGTTTTCCGAATTCAAACTCAAACTTCACCCATCCTTGACTTTGCGAGAAAAAACTGTGCTGGCCACAATAGTGTGTTGTAAGATGGCGTTCAAGATGGCGACTTACATGCGTGGACCGCTTTGCGAGCTCAGCTTTACCCCCCTGATATTGTGCCCTTATTGCACTGTCAAAGTGAAGAAACTACGCGGACACTAAAGTCTGTATGCACTAATTAGCCCACAAAATATTCTTAGAATTCCTTATTTCTTGGATTTCAAGGCCTTCGCAGCCATTCGTAGCCATATCCGCACGAGAGCACGCGAGATCATTCGAGAACTTGCGGGATCATAACAAGCGACCCCGAGGAAGATGGCTGCGCCCACTCGAGCCATCTCGAAGTTTCGATTGTAGTTATTAGTGTGTACTCGTCGGTTTGTCGAACAGAGATTTGGACTGCTGTTTATTGCAAGGCTCCTGAAGTCATATTGCCACGCGCCTAACGCGCCGCGCGGCCTCCGCGCTGAGTCGAAGACGACGACGAAGCGGCGGTGGGCTCTCGAGGCGCGCTTGTTCTGTTCGGTGTCCTGGAACCTGGCGCTGTAATTAAAAGAAGGCTCCCAGTCTTGGCTTCTTCCCGACGCCTATCTCCACGGCCTCTCTGGTCGTGACACTGGTGGAGGTGCGGCCGATGCTCCCTACTCCTGAGGACGACTCGACACGCCCGCCTCTTGTGACCACCCCTGTCCATCGTGCCAGCCGGAGGATCCGAGGCTTGTCTCCAGAGGCCCTTCCTTGGCTTCTTCCCGACGCCTATCTCCACGGCCTCTCTGGTCGTGACAATATTTTATTTCAAAGGTATGATCGTAATGAGTACGTTTAAGTAGCCATTTCTCGATTCCCATTCGTTCCTGCTTCTCGCCTGGCGACGCGATGAGCCAAGCTCAGGACATGGTACTTTACCTTCCCTTGTTCCCACTCGAGCTAAAGCCCTAACCCCAGGGGACTTCGTGCAATGTTTTTGACCAGCTCGCCTCTCTATATCTCCGGCTCCCTCTTGCAACTTCTTACCCTGCTTACTCGGGCGGACCTAACCCCAATGAGGGCCACCCGTTCACATTCCGGGAGCTCGAAACGGCTGTGGCTGCTAATACTGGCTGCTTGGCTCCCGGTGAGGGCGCCATTACATGCACTGCACTTCGCAACCTTACTGACCGCGCCGAAGAATTCCTCCGTCAGACGCTGTATGAGGCCTGGGACAGCGGCTGCCTGCCGAGCTCCTGGGCCTCCTCCCTCATTTCTATGATTCCAAAGCCGGGCAAACCTCCCTCTTTCTCTAACCTCCGCCCAATCTCTCGGACGCCGTCCGTTGCTAAGAGCCTTGAGCGAATGGTATTCACTGGCCTCTAATTTTATTGAGGGGAGGAAGTACTTCCGCGGTTCTCTTATATGCCTCCGATGCCGCGTCCGTGCATTGGACGTGTTTCTGACTCTCCAACACCTATCTCTCACCTACCCCTCTGAAATTCACGCACTTGTGACCGTCTATGATCCTCAAGGCCTTCGACGGTGTGTGCCGGGGCCACATCCTGTCTCAACTCGCCTCCGTGGCCTCTGGCTTCCACATGTAGTCTTTTGCCCGCAGACTGCCATCTGTCCAACCCCACCACCTCACCTGTGGCACTCCTCAAGGTGCTGTTCTCTCCCCTACCCTTTTCAATCTCGCTATGAGTCCTGTCGCCTCCCAGTTACCCGAAATTACCGACCTGCACTGCATATTTTACATCAGTGACATCACTCTCTGATGCTCGTCTGGCTCTCCCTGTCAACGTCGAATAGACCTCACCGACTCCTTTATGACCACCGCTGGCCTCTCCTCCTCCGTTGAAATCCAAGCTGCTCTGATATGTTTTGCCGTGCTAGTAGCGTGTCCCACCAGGCATCTGGTCCAGGAGCACCGCCGCAGTGCCGAAGGAGGAAGGGACGTGGTCCGGAGACGGGGAGTAGGGGAAATGAAGGAAAAACTGTATTTACATATTTACATGATTATTTACAAAAATGACAAACAAGGTAAAAACTGAGAAGTCTCAGGGAAACGTTGAGCGTATCGCTCAGGGAGTCGCTCCGGGAATGTCTTCTCGATGAACGGCTCGAGCGCTTTAAATAGACCCTCCCGAGATCTTCCCGCCTTTTTCAACCAATCGTAGGGACTTCGTCCGGGTGCTCCAAGGTCGTTCACCGCTTCGTCGTCTTCCTCGGCTGAGGCCCCTGGGTATTCAGAAGTGGCCCGTCAGGCCAGGTGGATTCCATATCTTGTTTCCAGTAAACGTCAAGGGCGAACACCTACAGCGTCGTCACCTCGCTTCATCCGCTGAGGCCCTTGGATACTCGGAAATGTCCAGAAGAGCGTGTTGACTGGCTAGTCGTTTCCGGCCAGGTGGATTCCATATCTTGTTCCAAGGAAATGCCCCAAAGGCGAACACCTGCCGCGGCGTCACCCCGCGGTTGACAAAAGAGCGAGGACCGGTTGAATGGCAGGCGCTTGGCAGACGCTCGTCTCTGCAGGTGGCAGCTGGCGTTTGAGTCATTGTTACCCTGACAGATGCACACACAAAGTCGCGGGGTCAATACTTGGGTGCCTTGGGTGACGTTTAAGGGGAACTCCGGAAGACACCTGTTGTGAGGTTGCATGGGAGCGCGTTCATGAAGACCACTTTCGCAGAACGACGCACTGCCTCTGGGCATGGCCTAAGTGGACACAGGTGTGACGGGAACACACAAAGAGAGTTAGGGGGGGGGGGGGGGTGTAGAAACACAACAGCACGTCCGCCGCCCGAAGAGGTCTCGCAGTGGTTGCAGCCAACGCTGCTGCGCGCAGACACCTGGAGTGGTGTCCGTTCGGCTTTTGGTCACAGCTGGGCCGAAAGGTTCTTTTTGCTTCGTTGACAACTGTAACGGTCTCAACCAGCAAGGTACAAAGCCCAACAAGCAGAAAGCGCCAAACCAACTTTAAAACCTGCCAAGCTGTCTGCGGTCAACAAAACCTCCTTTGAGTAAATGAGCTGTCGCGTGAAATCTATGTCCTCCTCCGAAAGTTTCCAAGTTTGACCAAACCAGAATACAGAGAGCTTGTTTAGCCAAAAGGGAGGAAACATTTTCTAAAATTTGGAAGGGTGCCGTAGCATTGTTTATGTCACAGAAAGCCACCTCCCGTGAGAGCATAAAGGAAAGGTGGAGCTGCTGAACACACACACAAAACAGACAAAAAAAATGATTCCCGCTAAAGCAAAAAAAAATACAAATTTGCATAGCGGAATAACGTATGGGGAGTCAGGAAAGGGCATTACACGGGAAAGCTTCGGCTGAGGTCATCAGCGTTGCCATTATCTAGTCCCTTTTTGTAACGCACGTCAAATGAGTGCTCCTGTAACGCCAGGCTCCAACGAAGGGGTCTACCGTTTTTAGCTGACAAGTTCCGAAGGCAGGTCAAAGGGCAGTGGTCGGTTTCCACAGTAAACCGAGATCCTGCCAGGTAACACTGTAACTTCTGGATTGCCCATACGAGACAGGCGCATTCCTTCTCCGACACACTGTACGCCTGCTCGCGTAGCGTTAGCTTCCTGCTAACAAATACTACGGGGTGTTCCTCTCCGTTTTCGGCCTGTTGACTGAGGACGGCGCCCATACCGCGGTCGCTGGCATCGCACTGCAGAACAAACGACCTTTCGTAGTCAGGGGCTCGTAAAACGGGCTGGCTAGTCAAGGCTGCCTTAAGGTCAAGAAATGAGGGTTCCTTGGAGAGGTCCCACACGACTTTCACAGGTTCGCTCTTTCGCAAGCTGTCTGTGAGGGGGCTCGCGAGCTCGGAAAAGTTTCGTATATAATGTTGGTAGTATCCGGTTAGCCCGAGGAAAGAACGAATGTCTGTTTTGGTGCCTGGCCTGGGATATTCAGATATCGCCGCTACTTTTAGTTCTAGCGGACGCCGGTAACCGCGTCCTACGACATAGCCCAAATAGGTAACTTCCGCTCTCCCCAGTTGACATTCCGTAGCCCTGACGGTCAAGCCGGCCTCTCGCAACCGTGTCAACACTTCTTTGAGATGGTACAAGTGTTCGTCCCAGCTCTTTGAGTAGACAGCTATGTCATCGAAATACGGAAGTGCGCAATCATGCATGCCCTGCAGGACCCGGTCCATAAGCCGGGAAAAACAAAACGGCGCGTTTTTGAGGCCAAAGGTAAGGACAAGAGGGCGAAACGTTCCCAAGGGGGAAATAAAGGTGGCAAATCGGCTCGCCTGCTCAGTCAGAGGCACCTGCCAGTACCCTCTAGTGAGATCTAGCGTAGAGACATACTGAGTGCTAGTTATGGTCTGGACCCTCTCCTCCAGGTTTGGAATCGGGTAGCTCTCATCTCGAGTGATTTCATTCAGACGACGATAGTCGATACAGGGCTGGGGATCTTTATCGGGCGCTTCAACTAATATGATCGGAGATGTGTACTCACTCTCCGACGGCACTATCAGTCCTGAGTCTAGCATCCGCTGTATCTCTGTTGCCAGTATCTCTTTCTGCCTAGGCGAGACACGGTAGGGTCTGCACTGAACGGGCTCGTTAGAAGTTAACTGTATGTCATGTTCCATCAAGCTCGTTCTCCCGGGATGGTCTACAAAACGGTCGCCGAACTCTCGCAGAATAGCTACCAGGTCCCTTCGCTGATTATCGTCTAGCGTGGGATCACTGCTAACTTTCTCACAAAGCCCTTCGAGTGCGGAATCTAACGTGGACTCCGGAAAAAAATCTCAGTCTCCACTTCCTCAGGCACGTTCAGAGCCAGGTGTACAACAGCTTCTCTCTCTCGGTACGGCTTCATTAAATTAGTGTGATAGATGCGTACCTCTTTGCGTCTGCCAGGAATTCTAACAGCATAGTTAGTGTCGGAAAGCTTCTGTATCACTTCCGCGGGGCCATCCCACAGCACCTCTAGTTTGTTCTTCCGTGAGGCACTAAGCAAAAGAACTTTGTCTCCAACGGCGAAGTTCTTTTTCTGGCGTTCCGGTCGTAATAAAGTTTTGCTCGTCCCTGAGCGGATTTCAGGTTGGCCTCTACCAGCTCGCGACATGACTGAAGGCGTTCTAACAGCTGCAAGACGTACTCGACGACAGTGGGATCCTCTCCGCGCCCTTCCCATGCCTCGCGGAGCATCTGTAGCGGGGACCGCAGGGATCGGCCATAAACCAACTCTGCTGGGCTGAAACCGGTGGCTTCGTGAGGCACTGACCTCAATGCAAACGTTGTAGCAGGCAAACAAGCCTCCTAGTCTCTTTTGTGTTCATTACACAAAGCCCTCAGCACTCTCTTTAGCACAGAATGCCATGCCTCCACACTGTTGCTTTGCGGGTGCCGCACCGAACTATGAACAATGCGAATGCCGCACCTCTCGAGGAAAGTAGTCGTCAGAGCACTGGTGAAAACACTGCCCTGATCACTCTGTAGTTCGGCCGGAAATCCGACCCGGGCAAACACCGAAAGCAGTGCCTCCACTACCTCAACCGAGTTGATTTGTTTCAGTGGTACAGCTTCCGGGAACTTGGTAGCCGGGCAAATTATGGTGAGAATGTACTTGTAACCAGACGTAGTCACCGGCAAGGGCCCCACCGCATCAACAACAACACGACGGAAAGGCTCGGTGATTATGGGAACCAGTTTCATTGATGCTTTTCTGATCTCATGTGACTTCCCAATCTTTGACAAGTGTTGCAAGTCTGGACAAACGTTTCCGCGTCTTTGAAGCATCCGGGCCAATAAAATTCTCTCAACAATCTTTCTTTAGTCTTTTTAATTCCCAAATGACAGGCCCAACCTCTTCCGTGAGAGAGGCCGAGAATTTGAGCTCGATACTTAGACGGGACAACAAACTGGTCGTGTTGGATACCTTTCCTATCCTTATACTGGCGGTATAGCAGGCCAGAACGGCGCTGGAAAGTTAGGTTCTTCCGTGACACACCCATGTCACTTTGGTGACTCAAGTTTTGTAGAGTTTGGTCTTTCTCTTGCTCAGCGGCGAACGTTTCTCTGTCCACACGAAAGAGTTCGAGAAAGCCATCCGAGTGGGGCAACACTAGATTCGTCTTCAACCCCTCTCCTAGCCCCAGCTCATCACTTGCGCCTGCTTCGGAAGACTCACTATAGCCTGCACTACTGTCGGTACTCTTTACCCCTGTGCTACAAATGAGTAAGTCCTGGGCTGGCTCGTCATTAGGTAACGCGGAGCCATCACGGTTTAAGTCGCCGGTGTTCGTCTCATCGTCAGTTTGTAACAAAACCTGCTCTAGCTCCTCACCGTGAGAATTTATCAGGCTTAGAGGTTCAGGTTTACCCTCTTCAACTACGTGCTCTGCTGGCGCTGCGACCTCACGAGCCTTCGAAATGGTAAGGACCTGCGCAGCGTTATCTGCAAAACAAAGGCCTTTTTCTTTGGGCAGCATATCCAAGCGATTTGAGAAAATCGAGGGATGCTGCTTAGGCAGGTTTTGGGAGACGGCTGCCTCGGTCAGACGCACCCCGAGCGGGCTCTCGAGCGCGACGCGGGCAATAGGCAAAGACAAGCTGTATTCATTCTCGATTTTAATTTCTTTTCGCGCCGAAACCTCCTGATTTAGTGTTGAATTCCTCTCGGCGCGCTTTTCCTCTAAAATTTGTTGCAACTCCAAACGCTTTAGAGCAATTTCTTTTTCTAACCTGTCAGCCTCCGTCTTAGCGGCTTCCTTGCGGTAAAGACGTTCTTTTTCAACCCTGACGGCCTCCTCCTTGCGTTCTTTTTCAATCCTGTCAGCCTCCTTCTTAGCGGCTTCCTTGCGGTAAAGGCGTTCTTTTTCTATCCTGACGGCCTCCTCCTTGCGTTCCTTTTCAACCCTGTCGGCCTCCTCCTTAGCGTTCCTGATTCCCTCCTGAATGACCTCCCAGGTCTCCAAAATTTTGTCTCCCTCCTCCTTAGCACCACATTACTTAATAGCCTCAATCAGCTGCGGCTTTCTGTGACTTTTCCTGGCCTCAATACCCAGCTTTTCACACAGCAACATCAACTCTGGCTTCTTTAGTTTGCTCAAATCCATGGCAACTTCCGAACGAGGACTTTCAAAATAAGCTGCTACGTGAAATGCTTAAGCGAGCACGTGCAGAAAAACAATCTACAGGTAGTGATAGATTTCCAGAGTTATCAGCTTGGCACATTCTCAAAGAAAGTCAAGCGCTCACCACTGCTGAAGCCAGGACCAAGCGTGGAAGACCCCACCGCTGCCACCAGTTGATGTTTTGCCGCGCTAGTAGCGTGTCCCACCAGGCATCGGGTCCAGGAGCACCGCCGCAGTGCCGAAGGAGGAAGGGACGTGGGCCGGAGACGGGGAGTAGGGGAAATGAAGGAAAAACTGTATTTACATATTTACATGATTATTTACAAAAATGACAAACAAGGTAAAAACAGAAGTCTCAGGGAAACGTTGAGCCTATCGCTCAGGGAGTCGCTCCGGGAATGGCTTCTCGATGAACGGCTCGAGCGCTTTAAATAGACCCTCCCGAGATCTTCCCGCCTTTTTCAACCAATCGTAGAGACTTCGTCCGGGTGCTCCAAGGTCGTTCACCGCTTCGTCGTCTTCCTCGGCTGAGGCCCCTGGGTACTCGGAAGTGGCCCGTCAGGCCAGGTGGATTCCATATCTTGTTTCGAGGAAACGTCAAGGGTGAACACCTACAGCGTCGTCACCACGCTTCATCCGCTGAGGCCCTTGGATACTCGGAAATGTCTAGAATAGCGTGTTGACGGGCTAGTCGTTTCCGGCCAGGTGGATTCCATACCTTTGTTCCAAGGAAATGCCCCAAAGGGAACACCTGCCGCGGCGTCACCCCGCGGTTGACAAAAGAGCGAGGACCGGTTGAACGGCAGGCGCTTGGCAGACGCTCGTCTCCGCAGGTGGCAGCTGGAGTTTGAGTCATTGTTACCCTGACAGATGCACACACAAACTCGCGGGGTCAATACTTGGGAGCCTTGGGTGACGTTTAAGGGGAACTCCGGAAGACACCTGTTATGAGGTTGCATGGGAGCGCGTGCATGAAGACCACTTTCGCAGAACGACGCACTGCCTCTGGGCATGGCCTAAGTGGACACAGGTGTGACGGGAACACACAAACAGAGTTGGGGGGGGGGGGGGGGTGTAGAAACACAACAGCTCCCTCTCAACCACTCCTCATACCAGCGCTCGTTTCAGTCTCTCTCCACCTTTCTGGCTCTCCCATTCCTGTCGTCACGCAGTGCAAAGTACTTGGCTTCTCTTTGCATGCAGCCAAGAATGTGCAAGCCGTGCTCCACGCTTTGACCACCTGCCACTCAGTAACTCACCTCCTGCGGTGCGTGGAGGCTCATGCATGCTGGGTTGCCCACGTGCTTGCCCTGTACAAGGTGTTGTACTTTGTACCCTACATTTCCTTTACTCAGAGTCAAGCTAACGCTCTCTAGAATGCCCTCGTGGGCCTCTGCAAGCGGCTCTCAACCTCCCTGTCACCACCTCCAGTGCTCAGCTCTTTGACACAGGCCTCCTACGTCCTCTCCGTTCACTTCTCACTCTGCATCAGGACTCACGGCCTGCCCTGGTTTCTCTTACTCGTCAGAGTCAGTGGTTATTGGCTCAGGCCAGTAACCACTCTGGCTATTGGCCTGAGCCAATAACCACTCTCCAGTTCCCATTCCACCCTTACCTCTCCTGTCTCCACCCCGGCTGACAGCCTTCGTATTCTCTCCTTCCCGGCCAACTTGTCCTACCGTCCTGCACGCCAGCCGTCGTCATGCGGCACCATTCCCCTCTCTGTGATACCCAAGGTGTCGCCTCTACAGATGCCTCTTTCGTGCTCCTTGAGGTTCCTGTGGCCACGCCCTGTACCATCCTCATCTTCTTCCAACTGAAACCAACACCAGCGGGCCATACCTGTGCCCTCCGGACGCATTGTCCCTCGATGTCCTCTACATTGTGCACAGTTAAGGTAATAAGCTGAACTGAGCTGATCCTCGCAGGGGGGCGTCTGCAGCATGCAGACTTTGGCGATTGGGGACACCACGGGGTTTCCCGAGCATCCGCAGGGACACCTCCTCAGGGGGATGATGGTGAGCAGTGCGCCACCACGGACCCGAGCATCCGCGTTTAGCCGTGTATGGCATCGCCATGTCCGGGGAAAAGGGGATCCTAGCGGTTGAGCCAATACCGAGCGTTCGGACCTCTAAGGCTCCTCGGCGGAGGCAGCACACCACTTTGGCCACAGCTTCCTGTAAACGGCACCTCCGGCCTGATCTGACCGGGGGAAATCGGCAGTCGCCTTTTCCTGTTCTCCTCTCCATCTTTCACTGTCATATCTCCTTTCCTACAACTCTCCTCTCTCCTCCTCTTGATTTTTTTTCACTTTTCCTGGCGGCTAGGGTTAACCTTGTGTGGCCAACTACCCTGAGTTTCGTCATATTTGGTTATAGTTGAGGTGAACAGCTGGCGTGGGCAGGACTTGCTCGCAAGTTTCTGTCCCGTCCCGTTGTTGAGCTCCATGGTGGGTGGATGGCACCGTGACCGAAAAACTAAAAATTTTTATGGCTCCCTTTCCAAACCTGATCGCTCTCTCAAGAGAGGGCGGAACGATGCAGATCATTTTTTCCAAAAAAGAAAAGTCAGTTTTCCTAAATATCATTTCATCTAGAGTGAAGTACATGATAGGCAAGCAAGAATCCTGTCTCCCTTCCTAGTATCAAAATGTTTGACCGAAGCCTTGGGCATTGGCTACAAGGTATAAAAAATGGCCAGCGGTGACTTACTGCACGAACTGCGTGACAACGTGCAGCACTCAAAACTCGTAAACATTGTGTCTGTTGGGGTTATTCCTGTCTCTGTGACTTCGCACCGATCTCTGAACACCGTCCGGGGCGAAATATCCGAAAATGATTTTATTCACATCACTGAAAAAGAGGTGCTCGAAGGTCTGACTGACCAAGACGTCATAGACGTTCGCCGAATGAAGATCCGGAAGGATAATAAGGGAATAGACACAAAACACATGATCCTCATGTTCAACACCAGCACACTCCCCTTTTATTGCAAAATGCTGAAGAAATGAAATCAAATATAAAAAAAAATTCAACAGGAAGGCCGTCCCCAATCAAAGGTTATCGCAGGTGAACCAATTAAAAATTAAAAAGGGGCCAACGATTAAGAGAAAATTTAAGAAAAACCAATTACAAGAGAGAAAAAAAACAGACAGAAATGATGGGCGGGCAAAAGTGATTTTTAGACGCAAGACGCTCCTGAAGGATTGAGAATTGGGAAGGACGAAGTGAATATGAAACAGGGATGGTTCCAGCGTGCCCAAATTCTCTAGACAGGCTCGCAGGCGGCCAGGGGGAGGGAAGGTGCGGGGATCTGTAAGAAGGAAGAAGAGACAGGACAAGAAAGCAAGGAGAAAAAAAACGAACAAACAGGAGATAATGGGCTTAAGAAAGCAGAAAGGGTACATAAAAGAGAGGGGAAATTGATAAGAGAATCAAGTAGATGACAAAAAGGCACGTAAAAAACAACGAAACAGAACGAGCGAAATGAATAACCAAACAATTAAAACATGAAAAATATAACAGCTAGAATAAAGAAAAGAAAAAGGAAAGAAAACAAATTGAAAACAAAAATAAATAGAAATGAACATGAAAAAACGAAAACAAAACAAAAACTGCGTGTGCACGCAAGGCGAACAAATATCAAGATCCACATGCCATCCACATGCCCGTGAGGCAAGGACAGGGCCACGGCCCACCAAAATTGGCCCTATGGTGCCCCAGACCACATGAGACATGGGGAGGCGCAGAAATGGCAGGGAGGTCTACGAGCCATCCGGGCTGGAATAAAGACGAGATACAGGTGAAAGAAGGGAAGAAACGCGAACAGCAACGCGAATAAGCAACGCATGAGACCGAGGGGAACCTAACAAAGAGGGGAAGTCATGAGGGGAAAGAAAGTGCGGATAGCCGGGAATCCGTGCTGCTATGTCCGTGATGAGAGGGCAGGCACGCAGGTAATGGACAGCATCCCCCACAGCTGCCCCGCATGGACTAGAAGGCGAAGGAAGGAGGGAAAAACGATGGAAGTAGAAGGGAAAACGACCATGGCCAGTTAGGAGAGGGACAAGAGATCGGGGTGGAGGGAAAGAGAGCGGGAGGCGGTTAATAGAGGGGACAAAAACAGCCAGGAGGGTGTCCGAATGTTCCGCGGTCCAGGTGTCTGACCAAAGCCTGAGTATGGCGGTACGCATGCGGGTGCGCACTGACAAAGGTGACAGCCATGACGGCCGCAGGAGGCCGCGCGCCGACGCCAGTGAGGCGGCCCAGTCAGCGAGCTCGTTCTCGTTGCCGCAGACACCACAATGGGCGGGGACGTGATAGAGCAAGACAGGACGCTGAAGAGAAATGACTGCAAGGGTGCGCTTGATGCCTCAGACGCGTAAGTCATTGGAGGACAGTGAAGAGCTGAAGGAGAGAAAGGCAGTCAGAGTATACATGCAAGGGTAAAGGAGAGGGGGCATGCCGGGCATAACAACAAGCCTCGTGAAACGCAACAGCCTCTGCGCAGAAGCAGTGTTCTAGGCGTTACCGAAAAAAGATAACTAAATATGTTACTCGTTACACACAAAAAAAGGAACGTGTTACCGCCCTACGTTACCTACAAAAAAATGTAACGCGTTACCGTTACCGAACGAAAGTATCGCACGTTACTTTGCCGTTACTCCATGGCCACAAATTATATTCAGTGCGTCTTCGCTCTAAGAACTCAAGATAACAATTTTATAAAGCTCATAATTCATATAATTCTAACTTCACAAAGAAAACATAGCTGAACTCGACAAATTTACAGTAATTCTGGTGTGCTTGTGGTTACGAAATTACGCGGAAATTGTGTAGGAATAAAGAAATGCTTAAATATCATAGTTCCGGAAAAATATATTTGACCACATAAACAATTTTTTTTTTACTTGAATTTCCATAATTATCGCAAAAATGCGAGTGTTTACGTCAAGGTATTCAAGGTCAGCTTCGCTCACTTAGGAACTCAATAACCAGAGACGTAGCCGCAGTTGCATATAGAAAAAGCCGGTTGACTGCAATCCCCTTTGCTGTGCTGTACCATTGTACTCTTTCGACGCCTCTCTTGGGGCCATCGCCGCCGCGGTGGCTCAGTGGCTATGGTGCTCGGCTGCTGACCCGAAAGACGCGGGTTCGATCCCGGCCGCGGCGGTTGAATTTCTTTGGAAGAGAAATTCTAGAGGCCTGTGTACTGTGCGATGTCAGCGCACGCTAAAGAACCCCAGGTGGTCGAAATTTCCGGAGACCTCCATTACGACGTCTCTCATAGCCTGAGTCGCTTTGGGACGTTAACCCCCGTAAACCAAACCATCTCTTGGGGCCATCGTGAGGTAAACTGGCGACATTCCTGGGTTTACTCAGAAGAGGGAACTGCTTTCACAAAGAATGTGAGAGTGTCGCCTGGGAACGAGACCTTTTGGTTGGAAAACAAGCTTACGCAGAAACTGACCTATACATTTCTGCAAATGGCCCATTTGTGGCTCGGCATGCGCCCATTGGTTTGGGGGTGAAGACGAGTGTGTGACTGCGCGTTGGTGGTTTTTTTTTAGTTGAGTGCGTCACCAAGGGCAGGTGTTTTTTGGGCATGCATGCGAGCCGCAACAAGGGTCGTCGAGAACACCGGTAGATTTTGTTTTTTTTTGCAACATCATTTTCGGCATTTTTTTGTTGAAAAAGACGCGGAGGGGGACAACTGAAATAAAAAGTAACTAGTAACGTGACACCTCACGTTACCGAAAAATGTTAACGTAAGTACGTTACCCGTTACAGTTCCGAATTGGTAACGAGTACGTTACTAAGTTACCGAAAATGTAACGCGTTACCGGTAACGCCGTTACTTGTAACGCGTTACCGACAACACTGCGCAGAAGGGAGTAGAGGCTGTCTCGAGACAAAACCGGCCCACGTTCCGCAGCGCGCCAGAAGATGAGAATGCGATGTAAGCAGCACCCGCAGAGTGGGACGTATAAGAGCCGTCCGTGAATACATGAAGGCCGGGAAGGGAGGACTGAGAGGGAAAGTGAGAAGGGAGAAGGCGGATGAAGGAGAATGAGGAAGCCAAAGAGGGATGTTCGCACCAGGGATCAAAGCGGGGCAAGATATCAGATGGTAGATAAGTGTGGCCTCCAAAGGTGACGGGATCTACACCGTTTAAAAGGTTCTACTCCGCACAGAGGCGGTCCAGTTCCAAGGGAAGAGGGGGTACTCGGAGGAGTACCTAAAGCGCAGCCGTGCGCGTTGTGCGGAAAGCCCCTGTGATAGGGAGAAGAGGGACCCGCTGCACAGAAACAACCTTCTCCCGAAGGCGGGAATTGGCGTTGCGAGACCACCAAGCGGGTGCGGCGAAAGTGAGAGCGGGTTGTATTACTTGGAAATAAAGCCCACGTAGAGAACATGGAGGGAGGGAACGGTGGAACGACAGAAATGAGACAAGACGCGAATTGAGGATCTCTGCCTTGTTGTAGAGGAAGTGAGCATGAGGTAGAAAAGTGAGGCGGCAGTCGAAGACAATGCCTAAAATTTTGAGTTCCTGTTTGAAACTTAAGGGGCGGCCCGAAAAGCGCACGGTGGGACTACGCTTTCTCATTCTGCTCACGCCATGGGAAAACAGCATACAAAATGTTTTTGGCCATGAGATCGTCACCCGAGAATCAGAGGACCAACAGGCTATTCTGTCAAGGACGTCTGCACACAGCTGCTCCAACTTGTGGCGCGTGCGGGCCGGAACCAGCACAATGGTATCATCGGCATACGCCAGTACCGTCACGCCAGGGGGCATTGGACACTCGAGAAGGTCTGCGATTATGTTCCACAAGAGGGGTGAAACGGGTAATCCCTGAGGGCTGCCGAGAGTGGCATTGGCAGACACCTCCTCACCAGTGCGTGTGCGGTAGACTACCGTGCGCTGCGAAAGAAAGGAACGCAAGAGGTGATATAAGTTGGAAGGGAGTTCTAGAAGTGTGTGATGAGAGGCTAGTTGGTAAGGCATTCTGGAGACATGAAACTACGCAGGAGACAGGACACAGAAAAGATGCAGACAGGACGAGCGTAGTCCTGTCTGTCTACGGTCGTCCTGTCTGCACCTTTTCTGTGTCCTGTCTCCTGCGTAGTTTTATTTCTTGAGATTGGAACGGAGGCCGCGGCTGCGAAAGAATCGAAGGACGAGGGGGTGCCAAACGGTATCAAACGCACCCTGAAAATCAAGGGATGTAAGAACTACGGGCGTGCGGGATATGCGGAAATTTTCCAGGGCCGTTCGCAACGAGACCAGGGCTTCCACTGCGCTGCCGAATGGGTAAACCCAAATTGGTTGGGATAGAGATGACCCCTGGTGTGCAAGAAATAGTAAAGATGGCCGTGAAGTAGGCGTTCTAATTGTTTACCGAGGACTGAGTTCATCACTATTGGCCGGTAGGAAGTAGGGAGGGGGGATGGTTTGGTTTAGGAAGGAAGATGATCCGCCCCCTGCGCCAAGCGGAGAGAAAGACACCGAGACGGAGGGCACCGTTGAAAAAGAAGAGAAAGAAGGACGGGTTGGCACGCCAGAGGCCCGTAACCAAGGTCGCAGTCAGCCCATCCAGGCTTGAAGCCGCACCAGTACCGTGTGCGTTTACGAGCAACTAAAGCTCGTTACGCGAGAACGGGACGTCCGGCGGTACAGAAGGATGGTAAGGCGACTCGACGGAAGCACGGATACACGCGAGGAATAGTGAATCTATCAAAGAATTGTCAAACGCGACCTGTGTTGGGAGCAAAAGTGCCGCCGACTCGACGACAGAAGTCGTCAGAACGCCGCCTTCTGTGTCCAGAGGTGGTAAGAATACGGGGGCGCGCAGTTTGGCAAATGCCTTTTTAAAGGGTGCGCCGAAAAGGTTTTTCCGAGTCGCATCGTGACAGGCCTGGCGCAACATCGAGTCCTTTGCCTCCCTGATGTTGCGATGGTAACAGGCAAGTGCGGCCTGAAACGCGGTGCGATAGACAGGGCGCAACGATGGTTCTGAGCAACGCTGGAAGCGCTGGCGCACAGCTCGAACGCGTCCCCGCTCGATGGCGAGCTGAGGGGACCACCATGGCTTCGGTGCCGGAGCACTCACAACTGTACGCTTGTGGCGCTCAATCAGCGTGGTAACTCGGCCGTGGAACCGGTTGACGACGGTCTCCAATGGATCGGTAGAGCGCAGATCGGCGCCAGCAACCCGAGGAAACCATGCGTCCCTTGCGAAGCACTGAAGCAGACGAGCCCGGGATGCAACCGTTAGGCGGTGCTGCTTCGGAGAAGGAGGACCGATGGACACCTCAATATAAGAATGCCCAGACAGAGATTCGGCGTCCGAGACGGTCCATGTGTTTCCGGAGCTGAGCAGGGATGGGGAAGCGAGCGTGACATCAATCCACGACTCCGCGTAATAGTTGTCTTCTGTGGGGGCGGAAGTAGGATCATTTAAAACGGTCAGTTGTGTGAGCCAGGGCGAAGTGGACGAGTTTGGAGCCACGCGAGTCGGAGGGTGCGGGGCCCCACAATTCATGCTTGGCTTTGAAGTCACCGGCCAGGATGACAGGGCGGCCGGCCGCCAAAGCGACCACTTCGTCCAGTTCGTCTAACGAAGAGTCAAAGAGGGCGCGCGGCGGGGAGTAAACAGAGACAAAGAAGAAGGAAGCACAATGAGAGGTGCAGAGCTGTCAATATCGGCAGCTAGAAGTATCTCTGATGAGGTTGCGCTGCCGTATTCCCCCATAAATTTCTATCTGCACAGATCTGGTTTGGCGTTATCTCCCCTCTGTGCATTTTGCCGTGAGCCTCAATCTATCGATTATTTTTGGCTCCGTTGTCGTCGTTTCACCTCTTTGAGAAGACTGCTGGAATTGCCCTTACAGCAACTTGGCCTTAGTTTGAGCAGCCCACACTTGCTATGATTTGGTGCCACCACGCCTGGGTTCAGCCACAGGTCTGTTTGTGACGCTGCTTAAAATTTCTTGCTGGAATCTCATCGACTGCCTTGCTAAAGCTTTCAGTATTTTCTTTTTTATGCTTCATTATTTTTCGAATTAATCTGTCTCTTTTTGCTCTCTCACTTTCTCTCCTATCCAAACTCCTATATATATATATGATTATTATTATTATTTTTTTTCATCCCCTCCCTGCCTTTCTTGTGGTGAACTCCCCCGGTGTTCCTCTCCCGTGTGCTTTTCTTTTTGCCTTTACTATGTACAGGTGATTACCAACCTTTACCTCCCGATTCTTGGCCGATCCCCCAGTGTGGGTATGTGCCATTATGTCAAGGGCTACGACAACAAAAACACGACGAATGTGGACGCGTAAATAGGGAACAACTCAAAGGGAGGATCCCGCGCAAGGACCAGTGAGCGCGGATGTGATTGCGCAGAGAAGACGGCAACCCCACTGGGAAGACCTGAAACCCCGCCACCGACCAGGTAAGGGTCCGCCACCACTGCCAGAGAAAACGGAGAAGAGATGAAATGACTCGAGAGGGCAGCCGTGGCACGCCGGGTATGGTCAAGGTTGATCTGCAGAAAACTAAAACTAGCCATGGCGATATAAAGAGGTAAAGGAGCTTAAGAGATTGATTAATAGATAGTGGCGATGGTGGAAGCAGGAGGGCCGAGGACCGGATACGGAGCCAAGTAATAAAGGGCAGCGAGAAAAGAAGAATACGAATGAAAAATTAATGGAGGAGGCCGTAAGAACAATCACAGTCGCAACCTGGCGGTTCGCGGGAGAGGTACACAGGGCAGGGCAATCGCGGCCCTAAGGGCCATAAGTGGTCCTTGCACGGACGCGAGCAGCGCGCTCCTGCAAAGTTGAGCAGGAGGCATGCCCAGCTTGATGGTTAAAGGGGCGGCCAGCCGCGTCGCACGGGGCGCACTTGGCGTTAGGGTCCTGCATAGGGCGGGGCACTGTGCGAGAGGGTGCGACCCCGCGCATCGTGTGCAGCAAGCCTTAGAGGGTTCCGTAGCATGCGGGCACGCCTTAAGAGCGTGGCCGTATTGGGCACAGAACGTGCAGAGCGGGACGTGGAGGTCCTCCTGGACCTCAACGGAAGTCCAGCCCACGGTGACGCGACGGGCGTCACGAAGCCGAGAAAAAGCGGGAGGGTCAACCTCTAGGACGTGACACACTGTTCAGAGCGCTGTGTAAAGGACAATCTGAGCTTAAATTTCTGCGGATCAAGAGAGAGTGCCAGGCTCCGCCGGTTGAGGGCGGTCACGAGATCCTCAGGATGGATATCAGGATCAACCCCGGACAGGCGGACGTGGGGATGGCGTCGCTGAGGCATACGGACATTGATGGAAGCCCGGGTAGCCTCGATACGGGTGATGGCAGCCTGCAGGCGCTCGAGGTTCCCAGGATTCCGGGATGTAACCACCAGGGCGCGACGGGTGGGTCGGAGTGTGACGGCTCCTATTCCCTCAGACTCAGGGTCGATGGCCGACTTGATGAGGGTAGCAACCTCGCGACCCACGTTGTCGGAAGCCCCAACAGACGTCGAAAGCATCTGATGGGGCTCCTAGGCCGGAGGAGAGTCCCCGAGCTCGACGGGCCCTGGGTGTGCCTGTGTCGCAGTGCCTGAATCAACGCCGACAGGTGGAAGAGGGCCGGCACCGCCGCGCAGAGCCGCCGCAAAGGTCCTAGGAACATTCGGTCCGGCCCGCAGAAGGCGAAGTTCCGCCTCGGCCTCGGAAGCCCTGACGGACACTTCGGCATTCCGGGCCCTTAGGACCTTCAGCTCACGATCCCGGGCGATAACTTGGTCCCGCAAAGCACGGACGCGCTCTCTGTCACGGATGGCGCAGGCGAAGAAGTGATGCGCATTAGCATTCATGGCTGAGACCGGGGACCCCTGCTGTGATCTTATTCTTTCCGTCATTAATGATTTACAGCAGTTCCTCGTGCGCCGCTAAAAGGGAGGTATCCGTGCCCAGCTCTAGGTTGTCGGGGGGCGGGGTATTTGGGACAGGAGCAGGTGGCGAGGAAAGGCCCGGGACGCCGGTCACGGGGGCAAATCTGAGCCGGAAAGAGAACGGGGTTCACCACCTGAAGCGGCACCATGGTCAGGTAGACGATGTCCATCTGGTATGATCGTGTCGTCCGGGTTTTCAACGGTAGGTTCCGTGTCGAGGTCAGAGGTTACCTCAGGAGATGGCGGATGCGCGCGTAGTCGAGGTGTCAGGGCCAGCCCGGCAGCAGCTGCGCGGTCAGTCATGACGGAGCCAGCAGCCGCCAGGCCTAACCAGGCCGCAGCCTGGGTGCGAAGTGCGGAGAAGACGAAAATTAAGGTGTTGTCCACCTAGAGCTAGGACACTCAGGGGGTCCCCAAGGTGTTACAGGGCCCCTCAGAGCAGAGAACCTCTCCAAGGGGAAATAAAAATCAGCAGGAGCTGAAAACAGTGCGATCCATAGGATGCTCGCCATGTATGTCGATACCGACCACAAGACATGGTACGTTATCCTGGCTTACATCATCTTCGCACTATACACCACAGTGCAGGAGACCACCCAGGTGACGCCTTTTAGGCTCGTCCATGGCAGGGATGCCACGACCACGCTAGATGCAAATGCTGGCCAATGTTACCGAAGAAGATAACGTCGATGACGCCGCCTACCTTCAACACGCAGAAGAAGCGCGAAGACTTGCCAGATTGCGGATCATAGGCCAGCAGCGGGGCGACGCCAGACGCTACAACATACGAAGAAGCAACGCGGAATACAAGCCAGGAGACCGAGTCTGGGTTTGGACGCCCATTCACCGCCGCGGATTGCGTGAAAAACTTTTGAGCCGCTATTTCGGCTCGTACAAAGTTCTTAGTCGGGTAGGTGAACCGGACTATGAAGTCGTCCCTGACGAAATGACTGCATCCCTAGCGACGCCGCGTACGACCACAAGTTGTCCATGCCGTCCGTCTAATAATAGGGCTTATTATGCACGTTAAAACACGTTGTGTTTACTCTCTTGGAGTTTATTTTTACACAAGCCGTTTTAGTTATTTGTGGCGAATTATGTACTAAAGCATCGCGTCGATGCTCTTTTGAGAGGGGAGTATTGCCGCGAATGTTTGAAGTGTTTGTTCATTCTTCAAAGCTGCCAGCACGCCGATTTATCGCTTTGTTTGTAATGCAAGACGCGCCTAGATTTATCTCGATAGATCGCATCCAGGCGGAGCCGACTGTACGTTGATCCACAGTGTTCTAGTAACTTTGCAAGCTTTATCTCGGAAGTTCGCTATCAGCTTTAAAAAGAGCACGGCCGAGAGCGGCGGCCATTCTGTTCGACGACCGCCGAGCACAGTTGTTGCTACGCCGCCGCCGAGTGATTGACCTCTTCGCGGGTCAGTCCAAATAAAGATTTCCGTTTCGAAGACATTCTCGCTGTTTTCTTGTTTCCGGGACCGCAGTCACCACCACTACGTGACAATGTGGCGTTTGTTATTTAGCAGCTAGTTTTTGTATGTACGTATGTACATACAGTTTTATTTATTATTTATTTATTTATTCAATACTGCAAACCTTTACGGCCCAAGCAGGAGGGGCATACAAATGACATCAGCGTATAGAACGAAGATAGCAAAAATTCAGGGGGCACTTTGACTGTCTAAAGTGGGTAGAGGCGGAAGCGTTTTCCGCACCACCTTCGCTGTTTCTGTGGCACCGGTGGCGTCACATATAATTGAGTACTAATTACTAAGTGATGACAAATCACTAATTAATGGTTAATTACTGATTAATGCCTGAATACTAATTAACTGCTAATTAATGAGGCTTAAGCTTCGCCTTTAGGAGTCGAACGCGACAGCGCGTTGTAGCGCTGCCAGGAGTCCACGGAACACCACCCGTTCAGCGCGATGCCTTGCCCTTCGAACGCAACGCTTTTTGAGGAAAGGAAATGGCGCAGTAATTCTCTGTCATCTCGGTGGACACCTGAACCGCACCGTAGAGGAAGGGAGGAAGTGGGAGTGAAAGAAGATAGATAAAGAGGAGCCGTAATGAAGAAAATGAAAATTGTATTTGAGGAAAGGAAATTACGCAGTAACTGTCTCACAAAATTCAGGGGGGCACTTTTTTGACCTAAAGTGTGGTCACTGATGCCCCTAACAGTGGAACGCGACAGCGTCTTGCAACGCTGCCAAGGAGTCCATAGAACGTCATCGCCCATTCGGTTCTACGCCTCGCTCGTCAGTAAATTGGTTTTTGAGGAAAGGAAATGTATCTATCTCTCATTTGTCGGTGGACACCTAAACCTCGCGGGAAGGGAATGGAGGAGGATGAGAGTGATTGAAGACACCGTATTCACTAGACGCGCCTTTGTTCATTCCAAACCATCGAGCAGGCATGGCGGAGCCATGCACCGCCATGCAGCGGAGCTTCCCAAGTGCGCAGTTCGCCTCCCTGAATTTTGATGTTTGGATAGAGATGCAGTGTTGAGGTAGGGCTATGGCGGGCTCCTATTAAGCAGCCCGGTAACTTGTGACTCGAACCAGTCTGACTGAAGTTTTCCTCCTTTCTATGGAAGTTCTTCCATGCAATAAAGAAAAAAAAAGAGCAGGCATGGCGGAGTGGGTAGCATGCTCGTCTCTCACGCCGAAGACCGGGGTTCAATTCCTGAGCTCGACCAATTTCTTAATCGGTTTTATTTATTTATATGGCCTGACTAGTAAAGCTAATTAGGCTAATTTGGTAATTAAGCAATTAACTAAGCTCAGTCCCACTTACTTGGAGCATCACTATACGATCCCTTCAATTGGTTGCATGGTTACTAGCCAAAGTACAATTGGCCCGGTTTGAAATTCGCGCACTGTGACGTCACGACCGTTTCCACCAATTGAAAAGCGTGACATTTTCTGTCGACAACTGCTGCTTACAACGATGAGACATTAAAGGCTTCCGCCTTAATAATAATTTCAAAACACTTGTTCTATGGGCAATAGAACATGAGCAAAACAAGCACTAAACGAACTGCAAACCGAGCTCTTCATTTGGGAAAGTGAAACATAAACAAACAGAAGTAAGCCAATGAATGAAATATGCAAAAATGAAATGTCAAACTTGCAGTAAGGCAAAAACACGATCAGTTTGGGCAACCAAAAAGGAGACAAGAAAAATATTCAAGAGCAATTCAAGGTTTCAATTGAATCAACGCTGGTTAGAAGAGGCAGAGGTAAGTTGTTCCAATCTGTTATCGTGCGAGGAAAAAAAGAATATTTAAAAACATTAGTTCTGGTGCTGCATGGCGTTAGAGAGTCATCGTGTCGATGTCGTGTTCGGCGTGCAGTAAGTGGTGTTATGTACGGATCAGGAGTTAGAGCAAGAAAGTTATTTTTAAGAAGGAACATAAATTTTAAGCGCTGAATTTTTCTTCTCAGTTCCAGTGTCGGTATTCAATGTTGTTTCATTAGTGCTGTCGGGGAATCAGTTGTACGGTACTTCGAAAATATAAACCTGACTGCCTTACGCTGGATTCTTTCGATAGCGTCAATGTTAGTTTTGGTATAAGGGTCCCATACTAAGCATGCATATTCAAGTTTTGGTCTTATTAATGATGTATAAGCTAAAAGTTTAGTTCCTTGTCAAAAGTAACCAGGCTCCATGGTTTGCTTCTCATTCGTATAACAGAGCCCTCACATTTTCCCTAAAGATCAAAAAGTTCTTTGAAGGTGAGAACAGGGGTTCTTCCCACCATACAGAGATTTCGAGCTTCAGGGCTGGTGTAATAGCTTTAACATACGACTGAGGAGAAAAATGTGCAGCCTGGTTACTTTTGACTAAGACTGTATGTACTTATGTATGTATGCATGTGTATGTACGTGCGTACGTACGTATGTGTGTGTGTGTTCGTGCGCGTGTATACGTACGTACTCGTATGTTCGTACGTAGGTATGTACGTACGTATGTATGTATGTATGTATGCATGCGTATGTACGTGCGTACGTACGTATGTGTGGGTGTGTTCGTGCGCGTGTATACGTACGTACACGTATGTTCGTACGTATGTATGTATGTATGTATGTATGTATGTACGTATGTATGTACGTATGTACGTATGTACGTATGTACGTATGTACGTATGTATGTACGTATGTACGTATGTATGTACGTATGTACGTATGTATGTACGTATGTATGTACGTATGTATCTATGTATGTATGTATTATGTATGTATGTATGTACGTATGTATGTACGTATGTACGTATGTATGTACGTATGTATGTATGTATGTATGTATGTATGTATGTATGTATGTATGTATGTATGTATGTATGTATGTATGTATGTATGTATGTATGTATGTATGTATGTATGTATGTATGTATGTATGTATGTATGTATGTATGTATGAATGTATGTATGTATGTGTGTACGTATGTGTGTATGTATGTATATATGTATTTTTCTGCCATTACTTCAACCTTTTGTTTGTTTTGCAACACACTACACAATTTGTCACCTCTCCATCGCTCTCTCAACTTCACTGGGTGCAGGCCTTGTGAATGTCTTGCTATGGTTTTTGCTTGCCCGCTCCAACTAAAAGCTGTCAGTAGACGCGAAATGCTGTTGATAAAATTTTGAGTTACACTTTGACGTTGTCGCCTGGATAATTATTTTTTGAGGCAGGAAAGCAACTACAGCAAACACGTTTCCGAGCAAGACTGGAATGCAACATCGCACCTCAACAGCTCCAACAGCTTAAAGCATCAGTTGCCGAGAGAGAGAGAGAGATAACTTTTATTTTTCAGCTCAAGTCCGAGCCTTCTTAGTTGCCCGTTTGGTGGGCGCTATTTATCGGCGGTGGCAGAAGGACCACGTGTCCCTTGGATGCGTCGGATGTGGGCGGCGAGGAGCGGCCAGAGGGTGGGCTGCAGAGAGGTTGGTGGAGCGGTCCATCGGGCCCACGTGAGGTGAAAGGGGGGAGGCAAGGTATGCGAGGAAGGTATGGTGGGAGAGTTAGTGGCGCGGGGGCATAACCAATATGTATGAATGTTGGAGGGATGCTCTCCGCACACGAGACAGGCGAGTTTGCCCGGTTTATGAAGGATATAGTGGGAATACAGTTCGCAGGGAAGAGAGTTAGTCTGTGCCTGTCGAATTAGAGTGGCGTCAGCACGGCAAAGGAAATGGGAGGGTGACGGAAGGGTTCGTCGCATGTGCCGCAAATTGCGAAGGTGTTCGCGGCGGTCCTGTCGGTGTGTAGCGCGGTCTGCCTTGTGATTATAATGGGCTGGCCAGGCAGTTGGAGGGCCCGGTGGTATTTTTTCACGGGCCAGAGCATGAGCAAGCTCATTCTCCGGTATACCTTGATGACCAGGAATCCATTCAAGGCGGACATGGAGCGTAGGGTGGGCTGTTAGGTATTGCAGCAAAGTGTCTAGGATATGGAGAGGGAGTTTTTGAGATTCGAATGAGCGTATGGCAGCCTGAGAGTCTGCACGTATGGTGATGGTGGAGGAAAGGTGGTCGTGAAGCGTAATCGCCTCTGCTATGCCCAGAGTTTCTGCGTCGGTTGAGGAGGGCACTCCTGTGTGGAGATGTGTGGAGGTGCTTCGAGGGCCGACTACTGCAGTAACTACTTGGTGCTGGATATATGGGCATCGGTATAGTAAGTGTCGTGACCCAGTACGGGTAAATGGTTCGCCAGTGCTTCACGCCGCCCGGGATTTACCGTTGGAGACATGTGGCGTGGAATGGGTTTTACAGTAAGACGCGGGAGGCTTTTCCACGGGGGAGCAGATGGTTGAAGCGGGGGTAGTTGGGAAATGGTGTGTCCGAAAAGGCTGAGGAGGTCTCTGCCTTGCTCGGAGGTAGAGAGACGGTGTATCTGGGCTCGGTGGTGTGCTGCTGCGCGTTCTTCGAGGGAGTTGAAAATGGCGGCGTCTGCCATCAGAGCATTTGCGGCGTAGATGGGAACTCCCATGGCTAATCGAGTGAAGCGACGCAGAGAGGCTTCCAGTTTGCTTACTTGAGAGGATGTGAGGCGTTGATAGGGGTAGGCGTACATGACCCTCGAATAAACGAGTGCTTCTATAACTCGACTGAGTTCGTGTTCTCTGAGTCCATGCTTTTGACGAGATATACGGGACAGCATGTGGCGAATTTGGTTCAGTTGTTGCAGGAGTTGGCTAAGCCACACGTTGCACTTGCCATCTTGTTGAAAAGTGAAGCCAAGGATCTTGATGTGGCTCCGTCGGGGAATAGGAGTTGGCGCGAGAGAGAGTTGAATGAGTTCGCGGTAGGAAGAAGCGGTTTTTTGAGGAGCGTTAGAAACCACGATGTATTCCGACTTTTCGGCGGAACAACTCATACCTATGCGGCGTGCATGCTCCTGAACGACGTCGAGGCCTTTCTGCAAAGTGGATTCTAGTTCCCCGGCGTTTCCTGTGGTAGACCAGAGAGAGATATCATCCGCATATATAGCGTGGCGTAGGCCAGGGATTTCAGCGAGTTTTCGGGGCAGTTCTTTCATTGCCAAGTTGAGAAGCATAGGTGAAAGAATGGATCCCTGTGGTGTACCTGCGGTGAGGGGAAAGGGGGCGGAAGGTGTGCCGTCGGGGCCAATGATTCTGAGGGTCCTGTCTGTAAGAAAGTCTTTGATGTAGTTGAACATGCGGACCCCAGGGCGAGTGTCTGGCAGGTTGGTGAGAATTGCGGAGTGGGCGACATTATCAAAAGCCTTTTTGATATCCACGCCGGTCAAAACTCGAAGCTGTGCGCTGCTTGGGAAGGCGTACAAATCCTCATAGATTTGCCGTCCAATGTCTTGTGTGCATACGTGGGCGCGGAATCCGACCATAGTGGGAGCGAGACAGCGATTGGTATGCACGTGCCATTTGAGGCGGGTAAGGGCCATCTTCTCCATCAGCTTCCCTAGGCAAGAAGTCATGGATATAGGTCGGAGGTTAGTGATGAGCGCAGAGTATTTTGCTGGTTTCGGAATCATAATTACGTGTGCCTCTTTCTATGCAGCGGGAATTTTCCCGGAGCGCCAAACAGTATTAATGATCTGAATAAGTTCGTCTAGTTTTGAATAAGGGAGGTTACGGAGTATACCATAGGTAATTTTATCTGGGCCGGGTGCTGTGTTTCGCTTAAGGGAGCGTAGAGCAGCCTGAAGTTCGGCGAATGTGAAATCGGAATTCATTCCTTGCTCGTCTGCTTCTTCTTCGGTGTAAGGGTATGACGGGGAGCTGGCAGGAGAAGTAGAGGATTGGTAAAATTGATTTCGGATTTGCTCAACCAGTTCTTCTTGTGAGACGGAGAGGGCCAACTGTAGCTTTTGGAGTGTGCTACGAGGTTTACTCTGTCCAAGTAGGGTGCGCATAATGTGCCAGACTTTTGGAGTGTGGAGTCTCTCGACCATGTCATCGCAGAGCTGAAGCCAGTTGTTCGTGGCTAGTTGGTCAGCGTATTCTCGGGCTGCTTGCGTTAGTTCAGCAACTTTTCTTTTCAATGCGAGGCTAGATCTACAGTTGCGCCAAGCTTTTATGGCCCGGCGACGCTGTTTCCATAGCCCAAGTAGGTGTGTGTCAATGTATGGATAGTCGGGAGATCGGTGGATATGTTTGGTGTGTTGGGAGACGGTCTCCATAATGGCGCTACACCATTTTTCGGGGTCCTCGAGTGAGACTGATAAGGAGTCGAGGGCCGGCCGAGCCTTTGGCCAGTCTACGAGCATAGTGGGAGGTAGATGTGTTCCGGGTGGTCTGGAGGGTCGCTGGGCCGTGAGCGTTATCTGAAGAATAAAGTGATCACTCCCCATCGTGTCACCCGTATTACTCCAAGAAGCGCGGAGATCGCTGCGAATCCATGCAAGGTCGGGGTTTGTGTCGGATTGTGCTCCACACCCTAGACGTGTAGGCATGAACGTGTCATTCAGGAGGGTGAGGTGATGAATACTGGCGAAGCGGTCGAGTTTTCGTCCGGAGGCTGAAGTACGGTCGTATCCCCATGCAGGGTGTGGGCAGTTGAAGTCACCAAGAAGGACGAAAGTAGTAGGGACATTAGAGGCAGGGAGGGCCGTATGCAAAGGTGGGATGCTTGTTTTAGAGTCGGAGGGAGTCCAGTAGCAGTTTAAAATCGTGATACGGTGACCCTGATAGGTGGAGTGTGTCAGGACATGCTCTTTCGTCCCGGTGTTGAGGTGGGATGTATCTTCATGAATGGTGGGTATCGTGCGCCGTATGTATGTAACCGTGAAAATCAGCGGAAGAAGGGGCGTTTGATGTCCTTTTCTCTTCATGACTATACTTGGCTGAGTAAAATGGTCGTAACCTGGCAGAGAAAAGGCACCGTGCGTTTCCTGCAGTGCGATGACGTCTGGGTTAACGCCTGTAATCCGCATGTGTTGCAAGAGGGCATTTTTGTTGCGACGAAAACCGCGGCAGTTCCACTGCCAAATAATTAAAGGGTTTTGGGGTGGGGATGTGTGTCGCATGATATCACTCATCATGCGGGTCTTCCTCCATTGTGTCGAGGTGAGGCACTAGAGGGGCGCTTGCGCGCTTTCGAGGGGGAGCATTGGAGTCTGTGTCGGGAGAGCATGTGGCAGAGGACGCGAGGGAGAGGAGATGGTGCTCTAGTTGCTCGACGCGAGCCGTCGCTTGTTGTAAGGCCAATAGGACGGGAGTAAGTGATTGCTGTATGAGAGCAATAGCGTTGTCGGTAGGGAGGGGTGAAAGTGGGTGGAGTAGGTGTAGAGGGACGTGAGTAAAACCGGTGTTGGAAGGACGGAGGAGGTGGTGCGATGGATGTGGGAGATGGACCGCTCACCTGGTGACTTGGTGGAGTCTGTGACTGCATCACGGAAGCTTGCGGTTTAGTAGAGGAGGTGGAGGTGCTGGTTGCCGCACCAGAAGTGGTGGACGGTGGCCGCTTGGCAGAGGGCTTGGTTCGAGATTGACTTCTTTGCGCGGTCTCGTGCCCCGGGCTGCTGCTGCTGCAGCAGGAGAGCTGAAGGGCCTCGTAGCGGTTCGAGGCAGGCAGGGGCGGCCAGATGGTCGCTTCGGCTTTAGGGGGTGGAGGGGCGGCGCGGGCGCGATGGCGTCGTAGGGCGCGGTGCCACTTTAGGACTGCAGCGTCGGCGTCTTTCCTTGCGGGGCACTCAGGATGAGACGGTGTGTGGTCGCCCTTGCAGTTCCAGCAGTGTGGTTCACATTCATGTGGGGTAGTCGTTGGGTCTTGGTCAGGAGGAAACGGTTGGCTGCAAATCGAGCACCGAACAAGGGTAGGCTTGTTAGGACAGACGTCGGCACGGTGTCCTATGGCGTGACAATGCGTCAATTGTTTGCTGTGGGGCTTTTGCGGGTAGACGCGGTACACTCTGCTGTAGAAGACGGCATAGCGTGGTAGACGGGGCCCTTCGACGGTGAGCAGAAGTGTGTTGGTACGTCCGAGACGGCGGGCGCTGAGGAGTCGGGTGCCGTCAACACGAAGGTTAGCGGCAAAGTCGTCTTCGGTAAAGTCCGTGGTGATGCCGTGTATAACACCACGGGCGTTAAGGGGGTCGTTAGCTACGCACGAGGTGACTTCGTACTGGGTGTTGTTCAGTGAAACTTGCTTGAGTTGGAGCAGCTTGTCAGCAGCGGCTGGGCGGTGGGTATCGATGGCCAGGATGTTTTGCGAGGTGCGGAGTTTGATGTAAGTATTGTCACGTTCAGTCTTGGTTAGGCGGGCGGAATCAATGACGGACCGACAGAGCACAGGGAATAAAGTGTTGCCGAGGTTGAGGTGGTTCGCAAATTTCATGACGATCGTGGCTGCGGTGGCTTGCTGGGGCGCCGCGGGAGCACAGTGCTTGTGATTCAGCGCGTGGGCTGCTGACTGGCTAGGCGAGCTCCCCGCCGTTCCGGCTGCGAGCATGCTGGCGAGCGCAGGGGGCGTTGCCCCGGCGGTGCAGATGTAGGCTTCGCTTAGCGCGCCCGGCGTGGGCGGCCAGCCAGATGCTGATGTGCCAGAAAACGGCGCAGAACGCTTGGAATTTTGATTACCAGGCGTACAAGCGATGAAGTAGCGCTCCTGTAGACCGGTTGGTGGCGATCCGAGGTCAGGAACCTGGGCGCAGACGTGATTTTGCTGGAGCTCGGTGCGCGCACAGCCGATCACGGTGGCGCTGGTGGCGCCCTCCTCAGTTGCCGAACAGAGTGCAGTTGTGAACAGTTGCGAACAGAGTGCTTAGTCGCCAACACGCTGATTCAAATCTTTTACTATGTGCAGGAAGAAACGATGCGCATGCAGGCATGGCTGTCTGAAGACTTGTTTATTCATAATAAAGGATTTTTAGCGCAACGGGGACACAAAACAAGAAAGACGACAACATGGGCGCCTACTCCAACTGTTTAATCAAGCCACAGCATACGAAATATATAGCCCTCCTAGCGCATGCGCACGCGTACAAGGCACCGAGATACACCATGCATCATTCTTATCGCAGTAGGCGCGACAAAAAGTTTTGCTAAGCTTGATATAGAAAAACAGAAGTGTCACTAACACAGCTCGTTTATTAGCTCGTTTTTTTTTGTTTATACGAAAATATAAATCTTTATATATATGTATGAGTATAACAAAACTTTCCTAGCTTCCGTGCCGAGCAATGTTTCTATAAAGCCACACCTACACAAGTAGGTAACCGTAAAAAATGTACAAAGTATTTTAGCGACTATGTCTCTCTAGCCTGTTCATGAAACATGCATTCCTGACGTTAAAAAAAACTGAACTAAGAAGCATATGTTTGTTCACAGTTCTGTGTGAGCAACTGCATACAAGTTCTAGCAAAAGTAGAAGGAAACAATAGCAAAACTGCTGGGCTGCGTCATGTGACGGTTCCTGGTTCGAGCTATGTGGAGTTAGAAATTGAAGGCTACGAGTATGGGGTGCTGTTTCTTTTTCAGAGCTGTGTCACCCACGAAAATGTTGGCCTGTGCAGTGAATACATCCCGCAGCCCTCTTGAGCTCTGTTTCCAAGACGACACACAGCGCGAATATTTATCGCCTCATAGGCCGGCCACTGATTACTCGCTCAGAAAGCATTGCACAATAAGCGTGCAAAAGTTCTACCATTCTAGCCACTCGTAATATTTATGTATGCTGATAACACGGCCAGAAAGCCGTGCCCAACAGAAATGACCGTATCTCAGTAACACTGCACGTATCTCGACAACAGGCGCGATCCGCCAGATAGCGCTTCTAAAGTGGTTTCCGGTGGTTTCTGTGCTCTCTCCATGGTTCCTCACGCCTACAGCTCCTGCTTACCTACAGCGCGCATAGTGCTTTCCAACGCGCTGGGCTTAGAAATGATGTCCATACTCGTCCAGAGTTACTGCCGTACCAAAGAACGATATAGTAGCCTTCAATGCGCTGCAGTCTTTGATTAATGCTGAAGCATTTCCAGGCTATGTCGGGGAGGTCGTGTCGATAAAACGTGACCGCTGCAGTTTTGACGTTCTCTGAAGTGGAAGCGACAAACGTATGGTTGAAATCGATAGGGGATGTTGCGAGGATAGACCGCAAAAAAATTGCCGATAGGACGAATACTTAATTATTTAGAGCCAAAATTTCGAAAAAACGTCGAAATCACGCGGACGTCGATGTAGTCAGTGGACGGGAAAATGGCCGTGGACAGCAAAATAGCGGGACCATAGGCAAAAAAGTAAAAATAAAGTTTGAAATACACTAAGATATATTTTATGAGTGATAATTAATCGAACAAAAAGTTTCATTGACATAAATTAATTGGTTAATTATAAGCAAAAACCATTGGACGGTTGAATAGACTTGACAGGGATATAGTCAGTTAGCGGAAAAGCAAAGAAACCAGGGCACCAGATTTCAAAAACCGAAATGGTTGATTGAAGAAAAACAAGGTATAATTAGAGTAAACGAATCGATATTTATTTAAAGCATAGGACAATTACGCAAATTCAGTAGGTAAATAAATTACCAAACATAAAGGAAATGATCAACAGAGACGACGAATGCCGAGGAGGCGTCAATGCTTGCGCATTCTCCCAATGCGGGTCGCTGCAGTCATCTTTCATTTTAATATCTGGTCATGATGGCCATGCTAAAACGCACTTCTTATCTGCCTTTTTCATTAGCGCCCATAGACCTGCGTCATCGTTGCTAGTCGTTCCAAAGGAATCGTGGGGAAAGCGCACGCGTATGGCGTCTCAGATCCTTGAAGTTAAAAATGCCAGACTGTGCCCTGAGAAGAGGATTGCGGCGGATGCTCTCCCCACTGTCATGCGTCTGGGATTGACCACGCGTCCTGAACCTCTTGCGCAGCGGCATGAGAGCTGGCTTGGGGTATTTGCTCGCGGTGCGTCAAGTAGTGCTTCTCGTAGTCGTCTACGTGCGAAAACGTCTGGTGGCAGTGAGGACATCAAAGCGATGGACATCAAAGAGGTGACTCCTCAGGTTGGTACTTTGGGTGAAGCACCGTCCACATTCGGGGCATTTGTACGGCTTCTCACCCGTGTGGACACGCTGGTGTTCTTTGAGACCCGAACGACTCGAGAAGCGCTTGCTGCAAACGTCACACTCGAAAGGACGCTCGCCCGTGTGGGTCCGCTCGTGTCTGGTGACATGAAATCTTTTTGAGAAGAGATGAAAACAGGTAGGCGCGCTAAGCAAGACAATGCCGGCTCAGAGGACGAAGATTGAATTAACCATTGCGTCATAAAAGAACATGCGGCCGTTAGCAGTCTACAGCATCCACTGCAATGAGTTAGCATAGAGAAGCTCCGATGAGCGTTTAAAACTCAAATCTTTCTGTTTGCATTAGATCTGAGACAAATAAAGACTTCAAGCCAGACCAATTGTGTTCTTCATGCATGTGTTGGTTGTTGGATACATCAGAACTAGGCCGCGAGCATAGGTCCATTTCCTGACGCAGGACTTCATAGCAACGGGAAAGGAAAACATTTGTGCTCTTGTCGCAGAATCCGCCGATTAGCTTCTATGCTCAACGAAGCTGGTGGTCCCATTCTATGTCGCAGCTGAACCTTAGGGCGCTGCTTCCGTAACGAACTGCACCATTTACATCACGCCGAATCGAACAAAACCCGCTTCCGTGCTCCTACGTTTCTAACGTATAGGCAAGCAATTCTGCGTTCTCAGGGAAGACGGCAGGCATGGCTGCTCCGCCGTTGAAGGTGACGACATGCGTCCTGTTCTAACTGCGTATTTGCCTGCTTGAATGACCGGAGTACAAAGGTTATTGCATGCCGCGGCGGCTGAATTTCGATGACGGCGAAATTCTAGAGGCCCGTGTGCTGTGCGATGTCAGTGCAGGTTAAAGAACCCCAGGTGGTCGAAATTTCCGGAGCCTTTCACTACGGAATCTCTCATAGCCTGAGTTTCTTCGGGGCGTTAAACCCTAATAAACCAAACCAACCAGCTTCCTATGTTTAGAGGAACGAAATGATTGAAAATGAGTCTTTTTAGGGTGTCTACATATCTACCGCCGTCAGCACGCTTAACAGAACGCTCGATTGGGCGTCCTCCGCTGATATTATAGCCCCTGAGCGCTGGGCGCCGAGTCCGAGACAATGCTGCGCGGTGTGTTTGCGGCGGTTGCAGTCAGCTCGTGCCCTGCTTAGGCGCAGCGGCCGACGCCCAGCGCCGCTAAAGTTATATAGTCAGTGCAAGGCACGCGCTCGAGCGTTCGCGTTAAGCATCCTTACGGCGGTATCTGTGTGACCAATGGGTCCCAAACATTTCTCGATGTTCGCTTCGGTCTAACGCTACCACTGCTGTCAACCGCTACTAAAACAATTGCGAAGCATATAGCGTGGTCAAACGTCGGGCTTACCTGTAATTGCTGGAGTACTCGCATTTGCTGCACTGGTACCTTTTCCTCTGGGGATGTTTTTTCTGAAAGTGCTCTTCAAAAAGATGTCGCGTAGTGAACTGGTCGCCGCATGTGTTGCAGGAGAAGACCGTGGGTGAAGCGGGCGATCTGTTGCTATCGTCAGTGAGCGAATCGAGCACCGATTGAACGTCTTCCTGGCTGAGAAGAGGTAAGGGCCTTTCCATCGCAGCCTGCGCTGTTAACCGTCAATCATCAAAGGCTCAGGATGTACAGGACAAGAGACGCATTCGTCCGGATCGTTCCTGTTGTTATACTGTCCGGTGTAGCTTGTATCAGATTCTACCAAAACTGGAGACGTGTGCTAGAAAAAAAAGAACAGCACATATTCGAGGTGCTCTGCCATATCTGTATAGCCTTCTGTTTGTCACTGTCGTCTTTGCCACTGACTAAAAAATCGTTGTCCGCATGAACTGTTTGCGATTATGCTATCGTGTCTAGGCGCTCCGAGGTGCAATGTAAGAAAGTTATAGAAATTCTGCAAGCACAATGCTTGATCTTTTACCTGCACATATCAGTTAAATGATGACTGTGTGAGGTGATTTAGGCGAACAAGACGGCTGGCTCTTTTGATGTGCCAGATTACCGACATACGGGCCTAGAAATGCTCACGAATATTTGCCCTGATTTTCCAAGCAAGTCGATAACTTTAGAAGCAGTCATTGCGGTAGTAAATCTCTGCGACGTGAACACTGAGGAGCAAGCAAGCAGAATTACAAGGAGATACTATGGAAATACTCCTATGGGACCTAAAAGATCCATTGGCTCTTCAACACCTGCACACTGCGCGCTATAGGCTTTCTGCCGCTTTATGAATGCATTACGTACCTATAATTTTATCATCGCCCCTTGAGGACATAGACCAAAGAAAGAAATTAGCCACTGATCCTATATTGAGAAGCTAATGTCTGTAAAAAACGACTTATTTTCTAGATCAGTTGAATAACCACGAACAACATCACTTTAAATTGCTGTTTATTCCCCTTCTTTCGATCTTGCTAACAAGGTCGTAGGATTATTTGATCGTGATATGCAAGGAATGGTTTTGGTTTTTTTCTGCAAACTCTACGCAAACATCGCCAAGGAATGAATTTAGTCCCTCATAGCCTGAGTCGCTTTGTGACGTTAAACCCCGCAAACGAACAAATTTTAATAATGAATTGAGCTTTGGCACGTGGCTAGGTTACCGCACAGGCTGACGGCTGACAAAGGCTGACGGAAAGCCCGAAAAATTTACTGGGGCTAACCAGTGGCCGGCTGCAAACTGCAGAAACAATTGGGCGGCGATGATAGCAGCCAGCGCGAACGGCGGACGCCGACGATAAGAATCCCGGTTGCTCTCGACAGCGTTCAGTTTAATGACAGTAACGAAATATCGAGATCAAAGATAGGCGCTCATCTCGAACGAAAAAATGATAAGGACACGTACTTCTCGCGATAAAGAGAGAACTTAAGCTAAGAAACAAAACATGCAGCGTGAGCCCACAGTATGTGGCCATGGACGTTTCAGAGCGATAGCTGTACTTGATACAAAAACCTATCTCTGGGATGTGCGTATGTTTGACCTAGGTGTGACCTTGCAAAGCCGCTTAGCAACAGCCTTTGGCACGGACGACCGCCGAAATTTGACCTCGGCCGATTTGTACCAAAAGCTATGTCCAACCATATTTGACCGTGCCCTACACGATGGTCACCTCCAGATCTGGCCCTGGTCATTTGGAAAAATTTACGCCGGGTCACCCCAAAATTTATCATGGCCAATGTGGAAAATTGATGTCTAATCATAAATGACTGTGTCGCTCAATTTCGGTGCGCTCCAAATTTGGCCCGGTCTATTGCCAAAATTTTACTTCGAGGTTTGGGAACGGTTTCGGACTGTAATAACCAAGTTAAAACCCGATAGTATGTGGTAGTCTTCCAAAGGTGCACCATGGTGGCTAGTCCTTGGAACCTTGACCTTGATCTTTCGCCTTAAATGACTTTCATTGAGGTGGCTCTACTCTCAAGCCATCTGACGCGACATCAACGTATGGCACATTTAAAAACTAGCCATGCTTTTCTCATTAGCTACGCAGCTTAAATTCTAACGAATGAAAATGCATAACCAACTAGCCCCGCAACGTGTTTTACTATGCTGCGGAAGGAGTCGGAACCATCTAGCCATGCCAGTGCTTATTGCTCGACCTTTGAGTATAAGCGTACTTGAACCATGCCTAACATTCGTTTCCTATAGCATTCACTCCGCGGTGTGCTAATGCACTTGCGGTGTAGACATTTTTCTTTGAAAAAAAAAATGACATTCAGGCGGCTACATTAATAGGTGGAAAGGTCGACATTGCATGGCCTTTCCTCTATCTTGGCAGTCCGATGTCCAGAACTCTTGCGCAAATATTTCGGACAAATACTGTTATGAACTGTTATGGAAATATTGAAGGTAATGGTCCATTCTTCCGTTTCGCAGCAAAATCTCTCTTATAAAGTTCTTCTGTCGCTCGCATCGAGTGGTTAAAACCGTCATAAAAACCTCTCAGATGCTGAGCTTGTGTTACTATTTCAAACTGATGACATTGTTTACGGAATAGTTCCATAAAGTCATTCTCATTTTGTCCGCTTAATGTGCTCTCATCAACTTGTTCATTGCAGCACTTAAAAATTTTAAGTGTGAAATTACAGGGAAGCAGTCTTCGTTTTCTTGGCTGTCCTTTTAATGAGCAATGATGATATCTGACTGGGCACAGTTTTAAAGCAGTTTGGAATATCTCACATGTACTATTATGTGTCGCATTTTAGAAAGAATCTCGCAGAACTGTCATCATCCCCATTCGATTACATCCTACATGGAACTTGCAGTATTAACATAAATAATTATAACATAAATACCATAAAACAATTATCTTCAATTTCAAGAGAAATTTTTTTCCATCTGTAATCGACAAAAAAATGATTAATAGATATTAGCATTCCCCTATCCCTGCCTGGGTCCGAAAAACTAGAGATTTGTGTTAAGGCACCGAGGTATTTAATTTACGAACATTTCTCTAAAGTGATCCTGCTTTAATTGTCACACTCGTCATTCACTAGCTATGTCCATTTTTTTTAACATGGTAGCACGTATGGGACTTGATATTAAATAGTGTCGTTCTATAAAAAAGACAATAATTTTGTGTGATGGAGGTGTAATTTTGATATATAGTAGCTTTATGGGAAAGCACGGGTGCTACAAAGGTTACTACAGCATATTTCCTGATCGTAAGGTCGTGGATGTGCCGGTTTTCTGTTTGACTCACAGCACTCAAAACAACCCAACAAGAAGGAAAAGGGAGTGCTGCGATTTTCAATAAATATTTAAAAACGGCCGAAAATGAGAAACGGAGATTTTATAGAAACATTTACTGTCGTAACATGCAATATTCTGCAATAATCAAGGTTTGTAAGCAATGAATTCGTATCATCCCTTGTGTATTTTGTCACTGTTCTCATGTCCAACTTTCTCAGACAGAAATTTTGAAAATCGGGAAATTGTAAGATGCTGCCACGGAAATATTGAACGTAATGGTCCATTCTTCGGATATCTAACACAATCTTTCATTTAAACCGTTTCCATCGATCGCATCGAACAGTTAAGACTGCCATAGAAAGCCAATGGGGAACGCTTTTGATGATAGCAAGAACATTAAGAGAAAAAAAAAAATGTAAGGCTGTCGTCAGGTGATCTGCGGATGTATTGACTGTTATATTGAAATCTTCCATTATATGAATGAAATTGCGTTCATAAACGGTTTTCCGCTCAGTGTACTGTTGATGCTGTGTGTTGCCCTGTTTGATGTGGCTTGGAAACAGATCGATTGTAGGTTCTTGTCATCGACTTCAGCAGGGCATGTTTACACTTTATATGCGTCAACGAGAGATTGCCATAGTGTGTTCTCTTACCTATGGTTCCTTTGTTTGGAGGAGCTGACCTCATATTTGTTTTCATGAATAAATGTTTATAGGAAGACATGCTGCTTTGTGTTTCTATATTTCAGGCTGCTGAAAGCAAGAATCAAGTTCCTAAAACGTAACCAAGACGCCAGCTCATGGAAAAGGCAAAGCTAATAGTAAAAAGTTCTGTCTGTAGCTGATTTCTAGTTGCTTGGTGTGTCAACCGACTCTATAGATATTGCCTGTTTATGTGCCAAAGTACTGGTGCAAATAAATATCGCAACTCTGGATTCTTGGAGAGATGTAATAAAGCTGTGAATGGAGTTAGGTGGGCTTGTTGCTGTTTTGTTTTAGCTGTAAAATGCAGCCTGTTGCTGGATGCAGCTGTTCTCGGTCCAAGCATGTGCTCCAATGTAATTGCTGATTACATTCACAAGGCGGTAGGCATATGGTACTGGGGCCATCCCAAAGGCCAACTGAGCTTAACTAAATACTATATACAAATTGAGTAACTGTCTTCAGTCGCCGTGAAGTTAATTGCACATCAGCGTATACCTTTAAAATGTAAACTTTTTTTGTTGTGATAAAAGTTTGGGTGAATGAAAAGCTGATTCAAGATTAGTGCAAGGCCTATGACAAATTGCTAACGTTAGTTTAAATGACAGCAGGTGAGGCACAGAATTTAACGAAATAGTTATGATGGCCTGAATAAATATTGGCGAATTAAATGACAAAGTTTTAATTTGTGATTTTTAAGAAACCAATGGGAGCCAAGAAAAGGAAAAATAAATTTTATTTGTTCCTATCATTCATAGATGGCGATCAAGAAAAGGCACAGTAAATTTTGTTCCTATCGTTCATAAATGGCGATCAAGAAAAAGAATAAATTTTATTTGTTCCTGTCATTCACAGATGGGTCCAAAAGAAGCCAAAATTAATTTCATTCCTATCGTTCATATATGGCCTCCAAGAAAAGGCAAAGTAAATTTTATTTGTTCCTATCGTTCATACATAGCATCCGAGAAAAGGCAGAATAAATGTTATTTGTTCCTATGGTTCATAGATGACATCCAGAAAAGGCAGTATAAATTTTTTTGTTCCTATCATTCATAGATGGCGTCCAAAAAAAGGCAAAATAAATTTTATTTGTTCCTGTCGTTCATAGATGTCATACAAGAAAAGGCAGAATAAATGTTATTTGTTCCTATCGTTCATAGATGGCGTCCAAGAAAAGGCAAAATAAATTTTCTTTGTTCCTATTGTTAATAGATGGCGTTCAAGAAAAGGCAGTACAAATTTTATTTGTTCCTATCGTTCATAGATGTCGTCCAAGAAAGGCAAAATAAATTTTATTTGTTCCTATCCTTCATAGATGGCGTCTGTGAATAATAAGAAGCAAAGTGGAAGAGTTTAGGCTTAGTCTTAGGCTTAGAAAAACTTTATTATATCAGGTAATCAGGACGGCGGCCTCGCCATCCCGTCCTTGTCAGACTGCCGAGATCCCTTGGGACCGAGCGGCTTCGAAGCCAGAGTTTGGCCTTTCTGTGATATCGCCAGCGCACCTCGTACTTCGAGTCACGTGCACCATGCGGGAAAAAAATGAACAGCCTCGGAACTCGGGGAACAGAGAACGAACGGCGCAACTGACACGTGACAGTGGCCAGCATATTTACGTTCCGCAGAAGCGGCCGTCGTTGACCTGCTGCGGAGTTTTCTTTCAGCGTTACTTTTCAAGTTGCTATGCACGGCTGGCTGGTGAGCAGCTTAAATTTCTTGCTTGCCATTCTTATGTTTGTGAATTTAACATGAACTGAATAGGAGAGTGAAATAACTAGAAGAATAAGGATGGGGTGAAGTGCATTTGGCAGGTTCTCTCAAATCATGAACAGGAATTTACCAATATCCCTCAAGAGAAAAGCATACAAGAACTGTATCTTACTGGTACTCACCTATGGGGCAGAAACGCCAATCAGTTATGTGGGGCAAGCAGTTATTTACTACCAGGTGGTAAAATTTCTTTCATGAATGACTTTTCATATATCTACTGACAGAATGTGGAAGACCAAGCACGCAGTTACGCACTATCAGATTGACAGTGCTGTCGACAAAGTCCTTAACAGCAATCACACCCAGCAGTTCATCCCCTTGTCTGGCTTGAAATATGTGTGACAAAAATATCTTTGCTACCAGTAACCAGAGTATGTGATGACTAGTGTCACTAATTATCGGCTCTGAGAAGAACCTCCGCAAATGCTTCCCAAATGCCGTATATGTGTTCAATGCAGTGAACCAAATGATGGGTTCTTCTGGCTTTGAGTACGTTATCATCTTGGAAGATATTCCGCTCTTGTCACACTTGCGTCTTTGCGTTAAGCAGCTCTGCCTGACATCATGGCCGCCACTTAGCCTGCGTATGCCGGTGTTGTTGCTGTAACTGCTGTTCCGCAGTGAAATGTATGTAAGAAGTGCTGCTTTTAGCCTGCAGTCATTAGCCGATTTAGGTTTACCTTTAGTCACCGCAAGCAATCCCAAGGGCACTACGGTCACCAGCAGAAAAGCACAATTAATTTTTCTCGTGACAAGTCACTGCCAACCCTCACTAAAACATATATATTTTTCCAGCTTCTCACATTATAGTGAGTAAATTACTCCCCCTTTATAACTCTTGAACGCCGATTGCTGAGGTGTAGCTTGCAGCCAGATGAGAAAGAGTAGACCGGCCCAATATGACTTGTACTTACCAACATGATGAAATTAAATAAGAGAAGAATGTTACACATGAGAAAGCACGCAGCATCTCGCTGTTCCTTTGCTCCTGGCGTGCGCTAGTGCCACGAAGTCTGCTGCTGCACCCAGCACGCAACGCATTTCAAAAGTTTGGCGTCAAGGTGAACTTGCCACCCATTGCCAAACCAGTTGCGCACAAGACAGGTTTAATAAAAAGCGTCCCTCTAATGCAGCGTCTCAGTAAACAGCCGCTAGAGTAGAAAAAATAGTTTACATGACTATGTGGGTATGGGCAATAAATTAACATGAAGGGCGAATGACTAGCTTGCTATCAGAGTCTGCGGCTCAGTCCACTTCTTCGACGGTGGGTCCCGAATGGTGTGGAGCTGCCGACACATGCTTGGGTCCCTGCTGCTGCTGGTAAAGCTTGCTCATGACAGGCATGCAGGCCTGCTGCAGCTCCTTGAGCTGGTGCCGTACTCCTCCTTCTCGGCCAGGCTGTTGGCGTCAATCCAGGAGAAGGTGTCCCGGCACTTGAACAGCACGGACTCCCTGTCGGAGGAAGGGAGCCTGTCCACGGCTTCTTCGGCGGCCTGCTTGACCCCGTAGACGTAAGATTCGAGGGAGTTGCGAGCGGCCACCCTCTGGCGCTGTGCGTCGTCCTCCTGCTTGAACCTCTCGGCCTCGGCGAGCATCCTCCTGATGTCTTGCTTGGAAATGCGGCCCTTGTCGTTGGTGATGCGGATGCTCTCCTGTTTGCCCGTGCTCGTGTCCCGGGCCGACGCCTGCAGGATGCCGTTGGCGTCCAGGTCGAAGGTCACCTCGATCTGGGGCACGCCGCGGGGCGCCGGCGTGATGCCTTTGAGGTTGAACGTGCCCAGCAGGTGGTTGTCCTTGGTCAGGGCGCGCTCTCCTTCGTACACCTGGATGGTGACCGCGGGCTGGTTGCCTGCGTACGTGGTGAACGTCTGCGATGTCTTGCAAGGGATGCGCGAGTTGCGCTCCACGATGCGCGTCATCATTCCGCCCGCAGTCTCGATGCCCAGCGGCAGCGGCGCCACGTCCACCAGCAGCACGTCGCGGCTCCGTAGGCCACGGCCTCGTCAGGGTTGATGCCCGTGGACAGCTCCTTGCCGTTGAAAAAGTCTCGCAGCAGCTTCTGCACCTTGGGAATGCGCGTTGAGCCGCCCACGAGCACCACGTAGTAGATCTGGGACTTGTCCATCTTGGCATCGCGCAGGGCGCGTTCCACGGGCTCGAGTGTGCTGCGGAACAGGTCCATGCAGAGCTCCTCGAAGCGGGCGCGGGTAATCTTGCTGTAGAAGTCGATGCCTTCGAACAGGGCGTCGATCTCGATGCTCGCCTCGGCCCAGCTGGACAGGGTTCGCTTGGCACGCTCGCAGGCCGTACGCAGTCTCCTCACTGCCCTCGGGTTGACCCGCAGGTGTTTGCGGTGCTTGCTCTTAAACTCCTGCACGAAGTGCTCTACCATTCAGTTGTCGAAGTCCTCGCCTCCCAAGTGGGTGTCTCCGGCCGTTGAGCGCACTTCGAACATGGAGCCTTCGTCGATGGTCAGCATGGAGACGTCGAAGGTGCCGCCTCCAGGTCGAAGATGAGGACGTCCTCGCCGCGCAGGTTCTTGTTCAGCCCGTAGGCCAGAGCGGCGGCAGTCGGTTCGTTGAGGATGCGCAACACTTTGAGACCGGCGATGGCTCCGGCGTCCTTGGTAGCCCGGCTCTGTGAGTCGTTGAAGTAGGCTGGCACCGTGATGACGGCGTCGCTCACTTTCTTCCCAAGGGAAGCCTCTGCCGTCTACTTCATCTTGCTCAGAATCATGCCGCTGATCTCTTCCGGGTTGAAGTGTTTCCGCTCGCCCTTGAAATCGACGCTGATCTTGTGTTTGCCTCCGTCATTCTCCACCTTGAAGGGCCAGTGCCGGAGGTCGTCCTGGATCTTAGGGTCGTAGTAGCGGCGTCCGATCAGCCTTTTGGCATCGAACACCGTGTTCTCCGGGTTCATGGCCGCCAGTGCCTTCGCTGCATCGCCAATCAGCCGCACCGTGTGCGTGAAGGCCACGTAGCTTGGCGTCGCCCGGTTGCCCTGGTCGTTGGCGATGATCTCGACGCTGCCGTGCTGGAAGACACCTATGCACGAGTACGTGGTGCCCAGGTCGGTGCCGATTGCCGGCACGTCTGCCTTTGTTCGGCTAGGCATGGTGAATGTGTTGTTGTGAAAGTTGCGTTCCGTTCAGAACACTCGATCGCTTTATGCAGTCAGTAAAATCTGGCAAACGGCTGCGCGGGGCGGCGTTTATACCATTCGCGCGCTTTTCTAGAAATGCCCAGAAATTTCGCGAGCGGCGCCAACCAATCGAAGCAAAGTGGTTCAATGACGTCACGCAAGCTGTTCTGCTACGGTGGCTAGAGGGGTAGTTCTGTGATTGGTCTGCGGGTACTGCGGTGTTAAGAAAGCTACAGAAAGGTCTCGCGTCGTCTGCTTTCGGCTTACGAAGAGCAAAAAAAAATGAACTGCGATGCGGCGATGCTAGGCTCCGTCCGCTTTCTTCTCAGCTATATTGTGCCCTTATTGCACTGTCAAAGTGAAGAAACTACGCGGACACTAAAGTCTGTGTGCACTAAATAGCCCACTAAATATTCTTGGAATTCCTGATTTCTTGGATTTCAAGGCCTTCACAGCCATTCGTAGCCATATCCGCCCAAGAGCACGCTTGATCATTCGAGAATTTGCGGGCTCAAAACAAGCGACCTCGAGGAAGATGGCTGCGCCCACTCGAGCCATGAAGTTTCGATTGTAGTTATTTTTGTGTACTCGTCGGTTTGTCGAACAGAGATTTGGACTGCTGTTTATTGCAAGGCTCCTGAAGTCATATTTTATTTCAAAGGTATGATCGTAATGAGTACGTTTAAGTACAGAAGAGCAAGTTGCTGGGCTAGTTGGTGCTGTTGCATCGTGGTGGAGCAGCGCAAAGGACGGGACACAAGAAACAAGGAAGGACGTACACAGTTGATAGTCAGCGCCTGTGTACGTCCTTCCTTGTTTCTTGTGTCCCGTCCTTTGCGCTGCTCCACCACGACGTTTAAGTAGCCATTGCTCGATACCAATTTGTTCCAGCTTCTCGCCTGGCGACGCGATGAGCCAAGCTCAGCAGTTAGTATTTTACCTTTCCTTGCTCCCACTCGAGCTAAAGCCCTAACCCAGGGGACTTCGTGCAATGTTTTTGACCAGATCGCCTCTCTATATCTCCGGCTCCCTCTTGCAAATTCTTACCCTAATTACTCGGGCGGACCTAACCCCGATGAGGGCCACCCGTTCACATTCCAGGAGCTCGAAACGGCTGTGGCTGCTAATACTGGCTGCTCGGCTCCCGGTGAGGGCGCCATTACATGCACTGCACTTTGTAACCTTACTGACCGCGCCGAAGAATTCCTCCGTCAGACGCTGTATGAGGCCTGGGACAGCGGCTGCCTGCCGAGCTCCTGGGCCTCCTCCCTCATTTCTATGATTCCAAAGCCGGGCAAACCTCCCTCCCTCTCTAACCTCCGCCCAATCTCTCGGACGTCGTGCGTTGCTAAGAACCTTGAGCGAATGGTATTCACTGGCCTCTAATTTTCTTGAGGCGAGGGAGTACTTCCGCGGTTCTCTTATATGCCTCCGATGCCGCGTCTGCGCATTGGACGTGTTTCTGACTCTCCAACACCTTTCTCTCAGCTACCCCTCCGAAATTCACGCATTTGTGACCGTCGATGATCCGCAAGGCCTTCGCGGGTGTGTGCCGCGGCCACGTCTTGTCTCAACTCGCCTCCGTGGCCTCTGGCTTCCACATGTAGTCTTTTGCCCGCAGACTGCCATCTGTCCAGCCCCACCACCTCACCTGTGGCACTCCTCAAGGTGATGTTCTCTCCCCTACCCTTTTCAATCTCGCTATGAGTCCTGTCGCCTCCCAGTTACCCGAAATTCCCGACCTGCACTGCATCATTTACGTCAGTGACATCACTCTCTGATATTCGTCTGGCTCTCCCTGTCACGTACAGAACACCTTGCAACGTCGAATAGACCTCACCGACTCCTTTCTCACCAACGCTGGCCTCTCCTGCTCCGTTGAAATCCAAGCTGCTCCCTCTCAACCACTCCTCATACCAGCGCTCGCATCAGTCTCTCTCCATCTTTCTGGTTCGCCCATTCCTGTCGTCACGGAGTGTAGAGTTCTTGGCTTCTCTTTGCATGCGACCAAGAACGTGCAAGCCCTCCTCCACGCTTTGACCACCTGCCATTCTGTAACTTACCTCCTGCGGTGCGTGGAGGCTCATGCATGCCGCGTTGCCCACGTGCTTGCCCTCAACAAGGTCTTGTACTTTGCACCCTACGTTTACTTCAATCAGACTCAACTTAACGCTCTTGAGACTGCCCTTGTGGGCCTCTGCAAGCAGCTCTCAACCTCCCTGTCACCACCTCCACTGCTGAGCTCTTTGACACAGGCCTCCTCTGTCCTCTCCGTTCACTTCTCACTCTGCATCAGGACTCACGGCCTGCCCTGGTTTCTCTTACTCGTCAGAGTCAGTGGTTATTGGCTCAGGCCAGTAACCACTCTGGCTATTGGCCTGAGCCAATAACCACTCTCTTGTTCCAATTTCCACCCTTACCTCTCCTGTCTCCACCCCGGCTCACAGTCTTCGTATTCTCTCCTTCCCGGCCAACTTGTCCCGCACGCCAGCCGTCGCCATGCGGCACCATTTCCCTCTCTTTGATACCCAAGATGGGGCCTACACAGATGCCTCTTTCGTGCTACTTGAGGTTCCTGTGGCCACGCCCTGTACCATCCTCATCTTCTTCCAACTGAAACCAACACCAGCGGGCCATACAGGTGCCCTCCAGACACATTGTCCCTCGATGTCCTCTCCATTGTGCACAGTCAAGGTAATAAACGGAAGTGAACTGATCCTCGCAGGGGGGCGTCTGCAGCATGCAGACTTTGGTGAGTTGCGACACCACGGGGTATCCCGAGCATCCGCAGGGACATCTCCTCAGGGGGATGATGGTGAGCAGTGCGCCACCACGGACCCGAGCATCCGCGCTCAGCCGTGTGCGGCATCGCCGTGTCCGGGGAAAAGGGGATCCTGGCGGTTGAGCCAATGCCGAGCGTTCGGACCTTTAAGGCTCCTCGGCGGAGGCAGCACACCACTTTGGCCACAGCTTCCTGTAGACGGCACCTCCGGCCTGATCCGACCGGGGGAAATCGGCAGTCGCGTTTTCCTGTTCCATCTTTCACTTTCCTGTCTCCCTTCCTAGAACTCTCCTGTCGCCTCATCTTTTCTTGTTTTTTTTTTCACTTTTCCTGTCGGCTAGGGTTAACCGTGTGTGGCCAACTACCCTGAGTTGCGGCATATTTGGTTATAGTTGACGTGTAGAGCTGGCGTGGGCAGAATTTGCTGGCAAGTTTCTGCCCGTCCCCTTGTTGGGCTCCATGGTGGGTGGATGGCACCGTGACCGAAAAATTAAAATCTTTTATGGCTCCCCCTCTTTCCAAACCTGACCGCTCTCTCAAGAGAGGGCGGAACGATGCAGATCATTTTTTCCAAAAAAGAAAAGTCAGTTTTCCTCAATATCATTTCATCTATAGTGAAGTACATGATAAGCAAGCAAGAATCCTGTCTTTCTTCCTAGTATCAAAGTGTTTGAGAGAAGCCTTGGGCATTGGCTACAAGGTATCAAAGATGGCCAGCGGTGACTTACTGCTCGAACTGCGTCACAACGTCCAGCACTCAAAACTCGTAAACATTGTGTCTGTTAGGGATATTCCTGTCTCTGTGAGATCACACCGATCTCTGAACACCGTCCAGGGCGTAATATCCGAAAATAATTTTATTGACATCACTGAAAAAAAGATGCTCGAAGGTCTGAGTAACCCTGACGTCACAGACGTTCGCCGAATCAAGATCCGGAAGGATAATAAGGAAATAGACACAAAACACATGATCCTCACGTTCAACATCAGCACACTCCCCTTTTATTGTAAAGCTCTCAAGAAATGAAATCAAATAAAAAAAATTCGAGAGGAAGCCCGCACCCAACCAAAGGTTATCGCAGGCGAACCAATTAAAAAATTAATTAAATTAAAAAGGGGCCAACGCCCAAGAGAAAATTTAAGAAAACCAATTACAAGAGAGAAAAAAAATAGGCACAAATGATGGGCGGGCAAAACTGATTTTTAGGCGCAAGACGCCCCTGAAGGATTAAGAATTGAGAAGGATGAAGTGAAATTGAAACAGGGATGGGTCCAGCGTGCTCAGATTCTTCAGACAGGCTGGCAGGCGGCCAGGAGGAGGGAAGGTGCGGGGATCTGTAGGAAGAGAGAAGAGACAAGGAAAGAAAGCAAAGAGAAAAAAAAACTAACAAACAGGAGATAGTGGGCTTAAGAAAGCAGAAGGGGTACATAAAAGAGAGGGGAAATTGAAAAGAGAATCAAGTAGATGACAGAAAGGCAGGCAAAAAAACAGAAACAGAACGAGCGAAATGAAAAATAACCAAACAATTAAAACATGAAAAATATAACAGCTAGAGGAAAGAAAAGAAAAAGGGAAAGGAAACAAATTGAAAACAAAAAATAAATAGAAATAAACATGAAAAAAACGAAAACAAAACAAAGACTGCGTATGCACGCAAGGCGACCAAATATCAAGATCCACATGCCATCCACATGCCCGTGAGGCAGAGACAGGGCCACGGCCCACCAAAATTGGCCCTATGGTGCCCCCGACCACATGAGACATGGGGAGGCGCAGAAATGGCAAGGAGGTCTACGAGACATCCGGGCGGGAATAAAGACGAGATACAGGTGAAAGAAGGGAAACGCGAATAAGCAACGCACGAGACCGAGGGGAACCTAAAAAAGAGGGGGAGGCATGAGGGGAAAGAAAGTGCGGATTGCCGGGAAGCCGTGCTGCTATGTCCGCAGTGAGAGGGCAGGCACGTAGGTAATGGACAACATCCCCCACAGCTGCCCCGCATGGACAACAAGGCGAAGGAAGGAGGGCAAAACAATGGAAGTAGGAGGGAAAATGACAATGGCCAATTTGGAGAGGGACAAGAGATCAGGGTGGAGGGAAAGAGCGGGAGACTAACCGGGAGAGGGGACAAAAACAGCCAGGAGGGTGTCCGAATGTTCTGCGGTCCAGGTGTCTGGCCAAAGCCTGAGTGTGGTGGTACGCATGCGGGTGCGCACTGACAAAGGTGACAGCCATGACGGCCGCAGGAGGCCGCGTGCCGACGCCATTGAGGCGGCCCAGTCAGCGAGATCGTTGCCCCAGACACCACAATGGGCGGGGACATGACAGAGGAAGACAGGACGCTGAAGAGAAATGACTGCAAGGGTGCACTTGATGTCTCGGACGCGTAAGTTGTTGGTGGAAAGAGAGTGAGGAGCCTGAAAGAGAGAAAGGCAATCAGAGAAGACATGGAACAATAAAGGAGAGGGGGCACGCCGGGCATAACAACAAGCCTCGTGAAACGCAACAGCCTCTGCGCAGAAGGCACTAGAGGCTGTCTCGAGACGAAACGGGCCCACGTTCCGCAGCGTGCCAGAAGATGAGAATGCGACGTAAGCAGCACCCCCAGAGTGGGACGTATAAGAGCCGTCCTTGAATATCTGAAGGCCGGGAAGGGAGGAAGGAGAGGGAAAGTGAGAAGGGAGAAGACGGATGAAGGAGAATGAGGAAGCCAAAGAGGGATGGTCGCACCAGGGATCAAAGCGGGGCAAGATATCAGATGGTAGATAAGTGCGACCTCCAAAGGTGACGGGATCTACACCGTTTAAAAGGTTCTACTCCGCTCAGAGGCGATCCAATGCCAAGGGAAGAGGGGTACTCGGAGGAGTACCTGAAGCGCAGCCGTGCGCGTTGTGCGGAAAGCCCCTGTGATAGCGAGAAGGGGGACCCGCTGCACAGAAACAACCTTCTCCCGAAGGCGGGAATTGGCGTGGCGAGACCACCAAGCGGGCGCGGCGAAAGTGAGAGCGGGTTGTATTACTTGGAAATAAAGCCTATGTAGAGAACAGGGAGGGTGGGAACGGTGGAACGACAGAAATGAGACAAGACGCGAAGTGAGGATCTCTGCCTTGTTGTAGAGGAAGTGAGCATGAGGTAGAAAAATGAGGTGGCAGTCGGAGGCAACGCCTAAAATTTTGAGTTCCTGTTTGAAACTTAAGGGGCGGCCCGAAAAGCGCACGGTGGGATTACGCTTTTCCATTCCGCCCACGCCATGGGAAAACAGCATACAAAATGTTTTTGGCCATGAGATCGTCACCCGAGAATCAGAGGCCCAACAGGCTATTCTCTCAAGGACGTCGGCACACAGCTGCTCCAACTTGTGGCGCGTGCGGGCCGGAACCAGCACAATGGTATCATCGGCATACGCCTGTATTGTCATGCCAGGGGGCATTGGACACTCGAGAAGGTCTGCGATTATGTTCCACAAAAGGGGTGAAACGGGGGATCCCTGAGGGCTGCCGAGAGTGGTATTGGAAGACACCTCCTCACCAGTGCGTGCACGGTAGACTACCGTGCGCTGCGAAAGAAAGGAGCGCAAGAGGTGATACAGGTTGGAAGGGAGGCCGCGGCTGAGAAAGAAGCGAAGGACGACGGGGTGCCAGGCGCTATCAAAGGCACCCTGAAAATCATGTCTTATGAGAACTATGTGCGTGCGGGATATGCAGAAATTGTCCAGAGCCGTTCACAACGAGGCCAGGGCTTGCACTGCGCTGCGCGAATGGGTAAACCCAAACTGGTTGGGGTGGAGGTGGCCCCTGGCGTGCAAGAAATGGTAAAGACGGCGGTGAAGTAGGCGTTCTAATAGTTTACGGAGGACTGAGTTCATCACTATTGGCCGGTGGGAAGTAGGGAGGAAAGAGGGACGGTTTGCTCTAGGAAGGAAGATGATCCGCCCCCTGCGCCACACTGAGGGAAAGTGGCCGAGGCTGAGGGCACTGTTGAAAAGGAAGAGAAAGAAGGACGGGTGGGCACGCCAGAGGCCCGTAACCAAGGTCGCAGTCAGCCCATCCAGGCCGGACGCCGTGCCAGTATCGAGTGCGTTTACGAGCAACTGAAGCTCGTTACGCGAGAACGGGACGTCTGGCGGTACGGAAGGATGGTAAGGCGACTCGACGGATGCACTGATACACGCGTGGAATGGTGAATCTATCAAAGAATTATCAAACGCGACCTGTGTTGGGAGCAAAAGTGCCGCCGACTCGACGACAGAAGTCGTCAGAACGCCGCCTTCTGTGTCCAGAGGTGGTAAGAATACTGGGGCGCGCAGTTTGACAAATGCCTTTTGAAAGGGTGCGCAGAAAAGGTTTTTCCGAGTCGCATCGTGACAGGCCTGGCGCAACACCGAGTCGTTCGCCTCCCTGATGTTGCGACGGTAACAGGCAAGTGCGGCCTGGAACGCGGTGCGATAGAGAAGGCGCAACGATGGTTCTGAGCAACGCTGGAAGCGCTGGCGCAAAGCTCGAACGCGGCCCCAATCGATGGCGAGCTCAGGCGACCACCATGGCTTCGGTGCCGGAGCACTCACAACCGTACGCTTGTGGCACTCAATCAGCGCTATAAATCGGTCGTGCATCCGGTTGACGACGGTCTCCAATGCATCGGGAGAGCGCAGATCGGCGCCAGCAACCCGGGGAAACCATGTGTCCCTTGCGAGGCACTGAAGCAGACGAGCCCGAGATGCAACCGTTAGCCGGTGCTGTTTCGGAGAAGGAAGACGAATCGACACCTCAGTGTAAGAATGCCCAGACAGATTCGGCGTCCGAGACGGTCCATGTGTATCCGGAGCTGAGCAGGGATGGAAAAACGAGCGTGACATCAATCCACGACTCCGCGTAATAGTTGTCGTATGTGGGGGCGGAAGTAGGATCATTTAAAACTGTCAGTTGGTGAGCCAGGGCGAAGTTTGGAGCCACCCGAGTCGGAGGGTGCGGGGCCCCACAATTCATGCTTGTCGTTGAAGTCACCGGCCAGGATGATAGGGCGGCCGGCCGCCAAAGCGACCACTTCGTCCAGTTCGTCTAAAGAAGAGTCAAAGAGGGCGCGCGGCGGGCAGTAAACAGAGACAAAGAGGAAGGAAGCAGACTGGGAGGTGCAGAGCACCGCCACGACGAATGTGGAGGCGTAAATATGAAACAACTCAATAGGAGGATCCTGCGCAAAGATCAGCGAGCGCGGATGTGATTGCGCAGAGAAGACGGCAACCCCACTGGGAAGACCTGAAACCCCACCGCCGACCAGGTAAGGGTCCGCCACCGCTGCCAGAGAAAACGGAGAAGAGATGCAATGACTCGAGAGGGCAGCCTTGGCACTTGGGTGTGGTCAAGGTTGATCTGAAGAAAACTAAAACTAGCCATGGCGATGTAAAGCGGTATAGGAACGGGGATAACTGAAGTAGAATAGGATCACATATGGGGAACAGCTGCTTAGAGAGATTGATCTATAGATAGTGGCGGTGGTGGAAGCAGGAGGGCCGAGGACCGGATACGGAGCCAAGTGATAAAGGGCAGCGAGAAAAGAAGAATACGAATGAAAAATTAATGGAGGAGGCCGTAAGAACAATCACAGTCGCAACCTGGCGGTTCGCGGGAGATGTACACAGGGCAGGGCAATCGCGGCCCTAAGGGCCATAAGCGGTCCTGGCACGGACGCGACCATCGCGCTCCTGCAAAGTTGAGCAGGATACATGCCCAGCTTGATGGTTAGAGGGGCGGCCAGCCGCGTCGCACGGGGCGCACTTGGCGTTAGGGTCCTGTATAGGGCGGGGCACTGTGCGAGAGGGTGCGACCCCGCGCATTGCGTGCAGCAAGCCTTATAGGGGTCTGTTGTAAGAGCGTGGCCGTATTGGGCAGAGAACGTGCACAGCGGGACGTGGAGGTCCTCCTGGACCTCGACGGAAGTCCAGCCCACGGTGACGCGACGGGCGTCACGAAGCCGGGAAAAAGCGGAAGGGTCAACCTCTAGGACGTGAACACGCAGTCCAGAGCGCTGTGCAAAGGACAATCTGAGCTTACGTTTCTGCGGATCAAGAGAGAGTGCCAGATTCCGCCGGTTGAAGGTGGTCACGAGATCCTCAGGACGGATATCAGGATCAACCCCGGACAGGCGGACGTGGGGATTGCGTCGATGAGGCATACGGACATTGATGGAAGCCCGGGTGGCCTCGATACGGGTGATGGCAGCCTGCAGGCGCTCGAGGTTCCCAGGGTTCTGGGATGTAACCACCAGGGCGCGACGGGTGGGTCGGAGTGTGGCGGCTCCTATTCCCTCAGACTCAGGGTCGATGGCCGACTCGATGAGGGTAGCAACCTCGCCACCCACGTTGTCGGAAGCCCCAACAGACGTTGAAAGCATCTGATGGGGCTTCTAGGCCGGAGGAGAGTCCCCGAGCTCGAGGGGCCCTGGTCGTGCCTGTGTCGCAGTGCCTGAATCAACTCCGACAGGTGGAAGAGGGCCGGCACCGCCGCGCAGAGCCGCCGCAAAGGTCCTAGGAACATTTGGTCCGGCCCGCAGAAGGCGAAGTTCCGCCTCGGCCTCGGAAGCCCTGACGGACACTTCGGCATTCCGGGCCCTCAGGAACTTCAGCTCACGATCCCGGGCGATAACTTGGTCCCGCAAAGCACGGACGCGCTCTGTGTCACGGATGGCGCAGGCAAAGAAGTTATGCGCATTACCATTCATGGCAGAGACCAGGGACACAAGGGTAGCCCGGACCCCTGCTGTGATCTTATTCTTTCCGTCATTAACTATGCACAGCAGTTCCTCGTGTGCCGCTAAAAGGGAGGTATCCGTGCCCAGCTCTAGGTTGCCGGGGGCCGGGGTCTTTGGGACAGCAGCAGGTGGCGAGGAAAGGCCCGGGACGCCGGTCACGGGGGTCAAATCTGAGCCCGAAAGAGAACGGGGTTCACCACCTGAAGCGTTACCATGGTCAGTTAAACGATGTTCATCTGGTATGATCGGTAGGTCAACGGTAGGTTCCGTGTGGACGTCAGAGGTTACCTCAAGAGATGGCGGATCCGCGCGTAGTAGAGGTGCCAGGGCCAGCCCGGCAGCAGCTGCGCGGTCAGTCATGATGGAGCCAGCAGCCTCCAGGCCTAAGCAGGCCGCAGCCTAGGTGCGAAGTGCGTGGAAAATGAAAATTAAGGTGTTGTCCACCGAGAGGGAGGACATTCAGGGGGTCTCCAAGGTGTTACAGGGCCCCTCAGAGCAGAGAACCTCTCCAAGGGGAAATAGAAATCAGCAGGAGCTGAAAACAGTGCGATCCACAGGATACTCGCCATGTATGTCGATACCGACCACAAGACATGGTGCGTTATCCTGCCTTACATCATCTTCGCATCATACACCACAGTGCAGGAGACCACCCAAATGACGCCTCTTAGGCTCGTCCATGGCAGGGAGGCCACGACCACGCTGGATGACATGCTGGCCAATATTACCGAAGAAGATAACGTCGATGTCGCCGCCTACCTTCAACACGCAGAAGAAGCGCGAAGACTTGCCAGATTGCAGATCATAGGCCAGCAGCGGGCCGACGCCAGACGCTACAACCTACGAAGACGCAACGCGGAATACAAGCCAGGAGATCGAGTCTGGGTTTGGACGCCCATTCCCCGCCGCGCATTGCGTGAAAAACTTTTGCGCCGCTATTTCTGCCCGTACAAGGTTCTTCGTCGGGTAGGTGAACTGGACTATGAAGTCGTCTCTGACGAAATGACTGCATCCCAGCGATGCTGCGTACGACCAGAAATTGTTCATGCCTTCCGTCTAGAGCCCTATTATGCGCGTTAAAACACGTTGTGTTTACACTCCTGGTGTTTATTTTTACACAATCCGTTTTAGTTATTTGTGGCGAATTATATGCTGAAGCATCGGGTCGATGGTCTTCTGAAAGGGGAATAATGCCGCTAATGTTTGAAGTGTTTGTTTGTTGATTCTTCAAAGCTGCCGGCACGCCGCTTTATCGCTTTGTTTGTGAGTCAAGACGCGCATTGATTTATCTCGATCGATCGCATCCAGGCGGAGCCGACTGTACGTTGTTCCCAACGTTACTAGATTACCTGGTCAGTTTGGAAACTCCGCTGCAGCTCGGCGGCCAAACGTGGCCCCATTCGTGTCCCTCTCGCGATGTGGCGTTATCGACGCTGTTGGCCCGGTCCGGCCGGTCTCTCGTCACACGAACTCTCGCTATCAGACGAGCGCGCCGTGTTTCACGCCACTTTACTCCGGTAATTCCTGTTTAGCGAAAATATTTCCAACATAGGGCACAAATATTATTCTGAATGTGCAACTACAGTGGCATTAAGGCTTCGCGAACGGTCCTGGGCGGCAAAGGTGCGATCGGGATGTGAGTATGAGTATGAGTATATTTCAAACAAGCATGCTTACTTACATGTTTGAGGTGTATGGGAGTAAAAGCCGCTCAAGAGCAGCTTGACAACGCTCCCATTACCCTCTCTGAATCATTCTGCTGAATCATTAACTCTTTTGATGAGACATCTGGATCTTGGTCGGGTTTAGTTTTTTGTTTCATTCACTTCCCTACAAACTAAATGACTCTTTGCTTAGGGCGGGCCACGGAACGGTAGATGAGTCGCATGTTGCCGAAAATATCGAAACCTATGGCCATGTACGATCGGCTTGAAGCAAGAGGGTCAATGATAGACACGTGTTTTTTAAAGGGAGATGCAGCAATACCACCGTGAAACTTCGACGTTATTAACGTCATAAAACGCGAATAATGACGGTAATAGCAGAGGTCAGATTGAAAGTAGTTTATTCAGTTCACATAAGAAAAAAACACAGTTACACGAAAACTGTTTCTACTGTTTTTCAAAAAACAGTTACAAGAGACGTGCTGTTTTGTTTGCAACAGCCACCTTCTTCTTGCTCTCCAAACGGTGTTTAACATCTCTAGAGAAAAAGTGCATTCTTGTTGCAGTAACAAATTTCAGTATCTACCAAGTGAAGGCCGACATGCGCTCAGCACAACCCAAGCGAGCAAGGCTGCACTTGTCTAGCTCTTCCAAAACTTTCCAGAAAATGTTTGCAGCCTTGGTGATGGTCAGTGTGAATTGCGGTCGCACTACGTAGAACGCTTATCTTGCCTTGGTTTCGGAGCAGACAGGTCGACAGCTCGGCCGCACCGACTCACGGACGCATAGCTCGGGTGCACGGACGCTGTTGCGCTTCTGTGTTGAGTTGCACCCGGAGCCAACGCCGCACGAGCTACCTCGCTCGAAACGCGCTTATATAAATGTGGCTAGGACACAGAGGAGCAGTGATTAACTTGCAGCGCAGTTTAACACCAACAAAAAAAACGCCTGGCAAAAAAACGCTTCGCTGTAGAGTTCGCTGACGTGGTCAGCGTGGCTACTCTGCCGAGAAGCCGGTCAAACAGCGACGAGAGCGCCCCGCTCGGCCGCAGAGGCAAGGGTGACATCCGCGGCGTCGGAGTTTTCAAACTGAAAAAGTAATCTAGTAACGTTGGTTGTTCCAGAGTGTTCTAGTTACTTTCCAAGCTTTATCTCGGAAGTTCGCTATCAGCTTTAAAAAATGGCCTGGCTTAGCTCATGGTTAAGCCTAGAATGCGAAGCATCGCCTTTTATACAATTGCGTGATGTCAGTATCTCCGAGCGGAAGGAGCGGGAGTTAGGCCACCGCTGGAGGCTGCGCGTCCGCAAGCGAGCGCACGAGTTGAGCCCCAGCTTTCACAGCTGTTGTGACGTCATATCACGTGGTGCGCCGATGTAGGTCAAGTGGTAGCTACGCGGCCGCGCGCGGCGCAGCAAAGAAGAGCTCGGTTGTGCGGCTAGTATGCTTCGCATAAAAGAGCACGGCCGAGAGCGGCGGCCATTCTGTTCGACGACCGCCGAGCACGCTTGTAGCTATGCCGCCGCCGAATGATTCGGCTCTTTGCGGTTGCAAGTCAGCCCAAATAAATATTTCCGTTTCGAAGACATTCTCGCTGTTTTCCTGTTTCCGGGACAGCAGTCACCACCACTACGTGACAATATGGGGTTTGTTATTTAGCAGTTAGTTTTTGTATGTACGTCTGTACGTACAGTCTTTGTCAAAAGTAACCAGGCTGCATGGTTTGCTTTTCATTCGTATAACAGAGCCCTCACAGCTTCCCTAAAGATCAAGAAGTTCTTTGAAGGTGCGAACAGGTCTTACCATACAGACATTTCGAGCTTGAGCGCTGGCATAATAGGTTTAATATACGACTGGAAAAAAAAACGTGCAGCCTGGTTAGTTTTGACTAGGACTGTATGTACTTATGTATGTATGCATGTGTATGTATGTGCGTACGTACGTATGTGTGTGTGTGTTCGTGCGCGTGTATACGTACGCGCACGTATGCTCGTACGTATGTATGTATGTATGTATGTACGTATGTACGTACGTATGTACGTACGCATGTATGTATGTACGTACGTACGCATGTATGTATGTACGTACGTACGCATGTATGTATGTATGTATGTATGTATGTATGTATGTATGTATGTATGTATGTATGTACGTACGTACGTACGTACGTACGTACGTACGTATGTATGTATGTATGTATGTATGTATGTATGTATGTATGTATGTATGTATGTATGTGTGTGTGTGTATTTTTCTGCCATTACTCAACCTTTTGTTTGTTTTGCAACACACTATACAACTTGTCAGCTCTCCATCGCTCTGTCAGCTTCACTGGGTGCAGGCTTTGTGAAGCCCTTCTTAGGCTTTTTGCTTGCCCACTCCAACTCAAAGCTGTCAGTAGACGCGAAATGCTATTAATAAAGTTTTGAGTTACAGTGTGACCTTGTCGCCTGGAGAATTATTTTTTTGGGCACGAAAGCAACAACAGCAAACACGTTTCCGAGCAAGACTGGAATGCAACATTGCACCTCAAAGAGAGTACCTATGAGCTCCAACAGCTTAAAGGATCAGTTGCCGGACAGTGCGCAGTTGTGAACAGTTGCGAACAGAGTGCTTAGTCGCCAGCCCGCTGATTGAAATCTTTTACTATGTGCAGGAAGAAACGATGCGCATGCAGGCATGGCTGTCTGAAAACTTGTTTATTAGCTCGTTTATTTGTTTATACAAAAATATAAATCTTTATATATATGTACGAGTATAACAACACTTTCCTAGCTTCCGTGCCGGGCAATGTTTCTCTAAAGCCACACCTACACAAGTAGGTAACCGAAAAAAATGTATAAAGTATTTTAGCGACTATGTGTCTCTAGCCTTTTCATGAAACATGCATTCCTGACGTTAAAAAAAATTGAACTAAGAAGCATATTTTTGTTCACAGTCCTATGTGAGCAACTGGGTACAGGTTCTAGCAAAAGTGGAAGGATCAAGAAAAGAATCGCAGAACTGCTTGGCAGCGCTCTGTGACGGTTTCTGGTTCGAGGTATGTGGAGTTAGAAAGTGAAGGCTACGAATATGGGGTGCAGTTTCTTTTTTAGAGCTGTGTCACCTACGAAAATGTTGGCCTGTGCAGTGAATACATCCCGCAGCCCTCTTGAGATCTGTTTGAAAGACGACACACAGCGCGAATATTTTTCACCTCATAGGCCGGCCACTGATTACTCGTTCAGAAACCATTGCACAATAAGCGTGCAAAAGTTGTAGCATGCTAGCCACTCGTAATATTTATGTATGCTGATAACACGGCCAGAAAGCCGTGCCCAACAGAAATGACCGTATCTCGGTAACACTGCACGCATCTCGACAAGAGGCGCGATCCGCCAGATAGCGCTTCTGCAGCGGTTTCCTTTGGTTTCTGTGGTCTCTCCATGCCTCCTCACGCCTACAGCTGCTGCTTACCTACAGCGCGCATAGTGCTTTCCAACGCGCTGAGCTTATAAATGATGTTCATACTCGTCCAGAGTTACTCCCGTACCACACAAGGAAAGAGCAAGCCTTCACTGCGCTGCAGTATTTGATTAATGCTAAAGCATTTCCAGGCTATGCCGGCGAGGTCATGTCCATAGAACGTGACCGCAGTGTGACGGACTGTGTACGGGAGGCGTAGGCATGGCCCAAAAGAACTCACTCCACCGACTAGCACCTGAGCCACTGTGTCTGGCTTCAAAATTATCTCCCTGCCCCGTCAGCGAAGGCGGTTGTGTCGAATGGGGCGGGTCAACAGAAAGTCGTGCAAAGTAGCCAGAGGGCTAAAGAGGAGAGGCCGCGCGAGGAGCCCAGCGCTACCACACACATCCCTGCGGCCCGTTTTGCGGTGCGTCCCCAACTTCCCTCCCTTTGGCGCAGAGACGGTCACGTTTGTGTGTGCGCGCATGCGCACCTGCAGACGGCCTTGTTGCGAGGTACGGGCTGTGGACTCGGTCAAGGCTAGGGGTTGGGTCTTTATTAAGGGAATTTAACCCAAAAGAAAAGACGGCTCCAGGCCCTTGGAAAACGCAGACTGGCTCCCCGAGCAGCTGCTCTCTTCCGGTGCTAGAGGAGGACTCTCTTTGTCCGTTGACGGCAGAATTTTCGAATGCCGTGGTTACGTGACCAAGCCGCGGTTCTTGGAGGAAAGCGTGCTTGGGGGTTGAGTCCAGAACGCCCCGAGTTCCGATGCCAGAGGAGAGAGGGCAACCGTGACCCTCATAAACATGTCAAGTTCGAGAAGGGTGCGTCTTCGGCTGAACATGAGCCCCGCGTTCGCGACGTGGCCGGCACCCTGCGGCGCCAAGGGTAGGCCGGAAGGCTCGCGGCACAAACAGTTTCTAGGAATTCGCGGGCCCACAGGCCAGCAGTGTCTTGCAACGCAACAGCCTTACTAACGGCGGCCCCGACAGACCGCGTAACGGCTTGAGGTGGCGGGGGAGGCCGGCGGCTAGCTCTAGGAGGGCTCCCAGCAGAGGAGGCGAGGGAACCGTTGGCCTCCGACGGACACCTGATCCCCTTCGACACATCCCCAACGGGGCCGCCGGCCTTCGCGTCGTAACGGCCGCGGCTTCGTGGAAAAATCGGCGGGCGCCCTAGGTCGACTGCATGAGCAGCGACGGCGAAAAACCTTTGGGCGACGAGGACACCGAAGGAAAGGAAGACAGTCCTCATAGAGACGCGTTGGAGACAGAAGAGACAAAGGCGGGAACGAGCAGAGTCGGCCGAGGTGAACGGAGGAAGATCGCGCTGGTCTGTAGTCGGCGAAGCCGGACCTCAGGGGTCCGTAGCAAACTGACCGCCAGCCGAGACGCCCAAGAAGCCTGAGGCCTCAACCCGTCATAGTACCACTAGCCGAGACGCCTGGGAAGGAAGATCCGACAGTGTCAAGATGAAAGCCCCAGTTAGCGGTCGCCGGGCCAATTCGCCGAAACGTGGGACCGTCACCAGGCTGAGCGCCACCCTGCCAGAGCAGCCGAAAGCGAGGCACCTGTTGGCCGGACTGCACCGACGCCTAATACAAGACAGCGGTGAGCGGAACCCCCTATTTCACTTTCAGGCAGAGAGTGAATAAATAAGGTTCACTCGGAGGCGTTGTGTTTTGGCTCAATTCTCCTCACTTCAGCAGAGCCCGTAGATAGCAACAAATATTGTGTTGCATTGCGACTGACCCCCGACAGGCGGCAACGTCACAGCAGCAGTTGTGACATTGTGACTGACCCCCGACAGGCGGCAACGTCACAGCAGCAGTTGTGACGTTCTCTAAAGAGGAAGCAAGAAGCGTATGGTTGCAATCGAAAGAGGATGATGGCAGGACAGGGCGGAAAAAAATTATGTCGATAGGACGATTAGTTATTTGCAGCCATAAATGTCAAAAGAACGCCGAAAAAGCGCGGACGGCGATATAGTGAGTGGACAGGAAAGTAGCCCTGGACGGCAAAAAAGCGGGAAAATAGGCAAATGAGTGAAAACAATGTTTGTAATGAATCGAAATGCATTTTATCAGTAATAATTAATCTAACAAAAAGTTTCATTGACATAGATTAATTATCAGCAAAACCGATTGGACGGTTGAATAGGCTCGACGGGGACATAGTAAGTGGAACTGAAAGCAAGGAATCCACGGCACCAAATTTGAAAAACCAAAATGGTTGATTGAGGACAAAGAAGGTATATCAGGGTAAACGAATCGATCTTTAATTAAAGCATAAGATGATTACGCAAATTCAATAGTTAAATAAATTAACAAATATAAAGGGAATGGCAAACAGAGGCGACGAGTGCCGAGGAGGCGTCAATGCTTTCGCATTCTTCCAATGCAGGTCGCCGCAGTGATCTCCGATTTTTTTTATCTCGGTCATGACGGCCACGCAAAACGCGCTCCTTATCTGCCTTTTTTGTTAGTGGCCATAGACCTGCGTCATCTTTGCTTGTCGTTCAAGATTAACCGTGGTGAAAGCGCTCGTGTATGGCGTCTCAGATCTTTGAAGTTTAAAATGCCAGACTGTGCCCTGAGAAGAGGATTGCGGCGGATGCTCTCCCCACTGTCTTGCGTCTGGGATTGACCACGCGTCCTGAACCTCTTGAGCAGCGGCATGAGAGCTGGCTTGGGGTATTTGCTCGCGGTGCGTCAAGTAGTGCTTCTCGTAGTCGTCTACGTGCGAAAACGTCTGGTGGCAGTGAGGACATCAATGCGATGGACATCAAAGAGGTGACGCCTCAGGTGTGTACTTTGGGTGAAGCACCGTCCACATTCGGGGCATTTGTACGGCTTCTCACCCGTGTGGACACGCTGGTGTTCTTTGAGACCCGAACGACTCGAGAAGCGCTTGCTGCAAACGTCACACTCGAAAGGACGCTCGCCCGTGTGGGTCCGCTCGTGTCTGGTGACATCAGAACTGTTTGAGAAGAGATTAAAACAGGAGGGCGCGCTAAGAATGACAATGCCGCCTCAGAGGACGAAGATTGAAATAACCATTGCGTCATAAAAAAAGAACATGCGGCCGTTAGCAGTCTACAGCATGCACTGCAATGAGTCAGCCTAGAGAAGCTTCGATGAGCGTTTAAAACTCAAATCTTTCTGTTTGCATTAGATCTGAGACAAATAAAGACAAAACAAGCCAGACCAATTGTGTTCTTCATGCATGTGTTGGTTGTTGGATACATCAGAACTAGGCCGCGAGCATAGGTCCATTTCCTGACGCAGGACTACATAGAAACGGGAAAGGGAAACATTTGTACTCTTGTCGTAGAATCCGCCGATTAGCTTCTATGCGCAACGAAGCTGGTGGTCCCATTCTGTGTCGCAGCTGAACCTTAGGGCGCTGCTTCCGTAACGACCTGCACCATTTACATCAAGCCGAATCGAACAAAACCCGCTTCCGTGCTCCTACGTTTCTACCGTATAAACCCATGGCAAGCAATTCTGCGTTCTCAGGGAAGACGGCAGGCATGGCTGCTCCGCCGTTGAGGGTGACGACATGCGTCCTGTTCTAACTGCGTATTTGCCTGCTTGAATGATCGGAGTACAAAGGTTATTGCACGCCGGGGCGGCCGAATTTCGATGACGGCGAAATTCTAGAGGCCCGTGTGCTGTGCGATGTCAGTGCAGGTTAAAGAACCCCAGGTAGTCGAAATTTCCGGAGGCTTTCACTACGGAATCTCTCATAGCCTGAGTTTCTTCGGGGCGTTAAACCCTAATAAACCAAACCAACCAGCTTCCTATGTTTAGAGGAACGAAATGATTGAAAATGAGTCTTTTTAGGGTGTCTACATATCTACCGCCGTCAGCACGCTTAACAGAACGCTCGATTGGGCGTCCTCCGCTGATATTATAGCCCCTGAGCGCTGGGCACCGAGTCCGAGACAATGCTGCACGGTTTGTTTGCGGCGGTTGCAGTCAGCTCGTGCCCTGCTTAGGCGCAGCGGCCGACGCCCAGCGCCGCTAAAGTTAGTCAGTGCAAGGCACGCGCTCGAGCGTTCGCGTTAAGCATCCTGACGGCGGTATCTGTGTGACCAATGGGTGCCAAACATTTCTCGATGTTCGCTTCGGTATAACGCTACCACTGCTGTCGACCGCTACTAAAACAATTGCGAAGCATATAGCGTGGTCAAACGTCGGGCTTACCTGTAATTGCTGGAGTACTCGCATTTGCTGCACTGGTACCTTTTCCTCTGGGGATGTTTTTTCTGAAAGTGCTCTTCAAAAAGATGTTGCGTAGTGAACTGGTCGCCGCATGTGTTGCAGGAGAAGACCGTGGGTGAAGCGGGCGATCTGTTGCTATCGTCAGTGAGCGAATCGAGCACCGATTTAACGTCTTCCTGGCTGAGAACAGGTAAGGGCCTTTCCATCGCAGCCTGCGCTGTTAACCGTCAATCATCAAAGGCTCAGGATGTACAGGACAAGAGACGCATTCGTCCGGATCGTTCCTGTTATACTGTCCGGTGTAGCTTGTATCAGGTTCTACCAAAACTGGAGACGTGTGCTAGAAAAAAAAGAACAGCACATATTCGAGGTGCTCTGCCATATCTGTATAGCCTTCTGTTTGTCACTGTCGTCTTTGCCACTGACTCAAAAATCGTTGTCCGCATGAACTGTTTGCGATTATGCTATCGTGTCTAGGCGCTCCGAGGTGCAATGTAAGAAAGTGATAGAAATTCTGCAAGCACAATGCTTGATCTTTGACCTGCACATATCAGTTAAATGATGACTGTGTGAGGTGATTTAGGCGAACAAGACGGCGGGCTCTTTTGATGTGCAAGATTACCGACATACGGGTCTAGAAATGCTCAGGAATATTTGCCCTGATTTTCCAAGCAAGTCGATAACTTTAGAAGCAGTCATTGCGGTAGTAAATCTCTGCGACGTGAACACTGAGGAGCAAGCAAGCAGAATTACAAAGAGATACTATGGAAATACTCCTATGGGACCTAAAAGATCCATTGGCTCTTCAACACCTGCACACTGCGCGCTATAGGCTTTCTGCCGCTTTATGAATGCATTACGTACCTATAATTTTATGATCGCCCCTTGAGGACATAGACCAAAGAAAGAAATTAGCCACTGATCCTATATTGAGAAGCTAATGTCTGTAAAAAACGACTTATTTTCGAGATCAGTTGAATAACCACAAACAACATCACTTTAAATTTCTGTTTATTCCCCTTCTTTCGATCTTGCTAACAAGGTCGTAAGAATATTTGATCTCGATATGCAAGGAATAGTTTTGGTTTTTATCTGCAAACTCTACGCAAACATCGCCAAGGAATGAATTTAGTCCCTCAGCCTGAGTCGCTTTGGGACGTTAAACCCCGCAAACGAACAAATTTTAATAATGAATTGAGCTTTGCACGTGGCTAGGTTACCGCAGAGACTGATGGCTGACAAAAGGCTGACGGAAAGCCCGAAAAATTTACTGGGCTAACCTGCGGCCGCAAACTGCAGAAACAATTGGGCGGCGGCGATAGCAGCCAGCGTGAACGGCGGACGCCGACGATAAGAATCCCGGTTGCTCTCGACAGCGTTCAGTCTAATGACAGTAGCGAACTATCGAGATCAAAGATCGGCGGTTATCTCGAATGAAAAAATGATAAGGGCACAATATTTGATAAGGGCACAATATTTTCCGGCATATCCTGTTGGAATACCTTGCCATGTGAAATTAAAGCGTCGTTTACTGTTCACTCATTTCATCACCGCATTAAGGAGTACTTAATTAATATCCTGTGTGGTCCACATGCCTAAACAGTAGTAATCCTTGTTTAAAGTCTCATTTTCTTTGCATTATGTTTCGAAGTTGTTGCTGTATATACTTTTTGTTCCGTTTTTCACACACAACATTGTAAATTTTTTTTGTAGATTGTTTATTTATGCTAATTGATACACTGCCTTCCATTCTTTGCAATTTTACCCCACTTGATTTGTTCTAGGAGGTCCCCCCGACAGTCGTGTACTATGGGACCTCCTTCTGTACTGATTTTATTGTATTTGTATTACTATGTGCGTTTTAAATAAACTAAACTTTTAAATAAACTTCTCGCGATAAAGAGAGAACTTAAGCTAAGAAACAAAACATCCAGCGTGTGCCCACAGTATGTGGCCATGGATGTTTCAGAGCGATAGCTGTACTTGATGCAAAATCTATCTCTGGGATGTGCGTATGTTTGACCTGAGTGTGACCTTTCAAAGCCGCTTAGCAACAGCCTTTGGCCCGGACGACCGCCGAAATTTGACCTCGGCCGATTTGTACCAAAAGTGATGTCCAACCATATTTGACCGTGCCCTACACGATGGTCACCTCCAGATCTGGGCCTGGTCATTTCGAAAAATTTACGCCGGGTCATCCAAAAACTTATCATGGCCAATGTGGAAAATTGACGTCCAATCATAAATGACTGTTTCGCTCAATTTGGTGAGCTCCAAATTTGGCCCGGACTATTGCCAAAATTTGACTTCGAGATTTGGGAACGGTTTCGGACTGTAATAACCAAGTTAAAACTCGGTAGTATGTGGTAGTCTACCAAACATGCACCATGGTGGCTTGTCCTTCCTTTCCTGACCTTTGACCTTGACTTTTCACCTTAAATGAGTTTCATCGAGGTGGTTCTACTCTAAAGTCATCTGACGCGACTTCAACGTATGGCGCATTGAAAAACTAGCCATGCTGGCCCGATTGGCCACGGAAGGAGTCGGAACCGTCCAGCCATGCCAGTGCTATTGCTCGACCTTTCAGTATAACCGCGCTTAAACCATGCCTAACATTCTTTTCCTATAGCATTCACTCCGCGGTGTGCTAATGCACTTGCGGTGTATAGATTTTTCTTTAAAAAAAAGACATTTAGGCGGCCACATTAATAGGTGGAAAGTTCGACATTGCATACCCTTTCCTCTACCTTGGTAGTCCGATGTCCAGCACTCTTGCGCAAATATTTTGGACAAATAGTGTTTGGTACTGTTATGGAAATATTGAAGGTTATGGTCCATTTTTCCGTTTCGTAGCAAAATCTCTCTTATAAAGTTTTTCTGTCGCTCGCATCGAGTGGTTAAAACTGTCATAAAAACCTCTCAGATACTGAGTTTGATTTACTATTTCAAACTGATGACATTGTTTACGGAATAGTTCCGTAAAGTCATTCGCATTTTGTCCGCTTGATGGGCTCTCATCAACTTGTTTTTCGGAGCACTTAAAAATTTTAAGTGCTGTTTTAAGTTAGTCTTTTTTTCGGGTACTTCAACTGCTGATCTTGCAAATCGAGCTAATAAAACCTTGAAAGCAATAAATACTGGGACAGTTGATAATCACTTAAGAATTAACGTTAGTAAAACCGCAGCAGTCATGTTTCACCCACGTCACAAACACTTTCAACTGCCTCTAATTGAATTAAACGATACCAGAATAGAGTTTGTGCAGTCTGTGAAAACTCTGGGCATTTACTTTGCAGCAGATATGTCATGGAATGACCATATTAATTACGTAGTTCAGAAACTTTCCAGAACAGTTGGTATCATGCACCGCAATTGCTTTAACTTTCCTACGTCAGTCAACATGTTACTTTACCACTCACTGTTCTCGTCTATAGCTAACTACGGATGTATGGTGTGGGCAACAACAACAGCTGAAAAAAACTGCAAGGAACTTTAGCGGCTAAAGTGGTGAAAGGCGAAAGCTTGAGTGCTGCATTCTGCTACGCGATTGTTCACTGTACATTTTGTTGGAGCATTAATTAACTGCCACTTAATGACGCTTAAGCTTCGCCTTTAGGAGTGGAACGCGACAGCGTGTTGTAGCGCTGCCACGGAGTCCAAGGAACGCCACCACCCGTTCGGCGCGATGCGTTGCCCTTTGAACGCAACGCTTTTTGAGGAAAGGAAATGGGGCTGTAAAAAACTGTCATCTCGGTGGACACCTCAGCCGCACCGTACAGGAAGGGAGGAAGTGCGAGTGAAAGAAGAAAGAGGGGCCGTAATGAAGAAAATGAAAATTGTATTTGAGGAAAGAAAATTACGCAGTAGCTGTCTCACATATATCAGTAGACACTAGTCGGAAATTGTATTTGAGGAAAGGAAGTTGAGCAGTAACTGCCTCACATATTTCTGTGGACACCCGTCAAAATTCGCGCGCTGTGACGTCACGACAATTTGGACCAATCTGAAACGCGGACAAATACGCCTTGCTCGTCGGTAAATTGGTTTTTGAGGAAAGGAAATGTATCTGTCTCTCATATCTCGGTGGACACCTAAACCGCGCCGTAACGGGAAGGGAGGAAGATGGGAGTGAATGAAGACACCATATTCACTAGACGCACCCTTGTTCATTCCGAACCAAAATACCATGAAAGAAAGAAAAAAAAAAGAGCTGGCATGGCGGTGTGGTAGTGTGCTCGACTCGCACTCCGGAGACCGGGGTTCGATTCCCAAGCTCGACCAATTTCCTACTCGGTTTTCTTTTTTTTATCTGGTCTGACTAGAAAGGCTAATTAGACTATTTGGTTATGTAAGCAATTAACAAAACTCAGTCAAACTTACTTGGAGCATCACTATACGATACAATTCGCCCCGTTTGAAATTCGCGCACTTTGACGTCACGACCGTTTCGACCAACTGAAAAGCGTGACATTTCTGTCGACAGCTCCTGCTTACAACGATGAGGCATTAAAGGCTTCCGCCTTAATATTAACAAACTCGCAGTGTTACAAATACGTTTTATACGCATTGCATGTAAAGTGCCGCATTTCTTCCACACTGCGAGCGTTTTCCATCGACACAACGTCATACCAATGAAGTCCTTGTATAACTATAGGCTGTGCTATAAATATAAACTCGCCATAATGAAAAATGATGACTCCTTACTTACACTAGCGGGGCTAGAGCAAAGCAGAACTGTGCATGATACCCGCGCAGCAGAGCCTTGCAATGTTAAGAAATGCCGCACAAACTATAGCAAACAAATGTTGCAGCATACCTTACTGACACTTCTGAACCAGTTGTAGTGCCACAAGAATCATGATGTATCCAATATTTCTCTGAAAGAATGGCCCCAAATGTTCATGTTTTTTTTCTTCGTATTACCACTTTGAGTGCACCTGTCAATTTTGCTGTCATTTATTTTCTCCTCCCTGTGTTTGCCTTTATAGGCTCTTTGATCTAATGTAGTTCTTTTTTCTTTTAAAAGCACAATGTAGTGCGCATTGAACGTATATGTCTCATTCTCTGTACCGAACATACTTTACTTACGTTTTGTTTGATGTCCTATTCCGCCGCCGGCAATGCTGCACTGTAACAGGAAGCCAGGACCTCTCAAGCTGACTATACAGCTTTTTCCCTGGCTGTCCCCGCAACACCCAGTTGCGGAAATAAACCTTCAACCTTCAGTATTAACATAAAGAATTATAACATAAATAACATAAAACAATTATCTTCAATTTCAAGAGAAAAATGTTTTTCCCGCTGTGATCGACAAAAAAAATGATTAATAGATATTAGCATTCCCCTATCCCTGCCTGGGTCCGAAAAACTAGAGATTTGTGTGAGGGCACTGAAATATTTAATTTAGGAACATTTCTCTAAAGTGATCCAGCTTTAATTGTCACAGTTGTCATTCACTAGCTATGTCCATTTTTCTAACGTGGTAGCACGTATGGAAATTGATATCAAGTAGTGTTTTTCTATAAAAAGGACAATAATTTTGTGTGATGGAGGTGTAATTTTGATATATATTAGCTTTATGGGAAAGCACGGGTGCTACAAAGGTTATTGCAGCATATTTCCTGATCGTAAAGTCTGGTTGTGCCGGTTTTCTATTTGACTGACAGCACTCAAAACAATCCAACAAGAAGGAAAAGGGAGTGCTGCGATTTTCAATAAATATTTAAAAATGGTCTAAAATGGGAAACGGAGTTTTAATTGAAAATTTACTGTCGTAACGTGCAATATTCTGCAATAATCAAGGTTTGTAAGCAATGCATTTGTATCAACCCTTGTGTATTTTGTCACTGTTCTCATGTCCAACTTTCTCAGGCAGAAATTTTGAACATCGGGAAATTGTAAGATGCTGCTACGGAAATATTGGACGTAACGGTCCATTCTTCGGATATCTAACAAAATCTTTCTTTTAAAGTGTTTCCATCGATCGCATCGAACAGTTAAGACTGCCATAGAAAACCCATGGGGAGAGCTTTCTATCATAGCAAGAACATTAAGAGAAAAAAAATGCAAGGCTGTCGTCGGGTGATCTGCGGATATATTGACTGTTGTATTGAAATCTTGCATTCTATTAAAAAAATTGCGTTCATAAACGGTTTTCCGCTCAGTGTACTGTTGATGCTGTGTGTTGCCCTGTTTGATGTGGCTCGGAAACAGATCGATTGTAGGTTCTTGTCATCGACTTCAGCAGGGCATGTTTACACTTTATATGCGTCAACGAGAGATTGCCATAGTGTCTTCTCTTAGCTATGGTTCCTTTGTTTGGAGGAGCTGACTTCATATTTGTTTTCATGAATAAATGTTTATAGGAAGACATGCTACTTTGTGTTTCTGTATTTCAGGCTGCTGAAAGCAAGAATTAAGTTCCTAAAACATAGCCAAGACACCAGCTCATGAAAAAGGCAAAGCTAATTGTAGAAAGTTTTGTCTGTAGCTGATTGCTAGTTGCTTGGTGTTTCAACCGACTCTATAGATATTTCCTGTTTATGTGCCAAAGTACTGGTGCAAATAAATATCGCAACTCTGGATTCTTGGAGAGATGTAAGAAAGCTGTGAATGAAGTTAAGTGGGCATGTTGCTGTTTTGTTTTAGCTGTAAAATGCAGCCTGTTGCTGGATGCAGCTGTTCTCGGCCCAAGCATGTGCTCCCATGTAAATGCTGACTACATTCACAAGGCGGTAGGCATATGGCACTGGGGCCATCCCAAAGGCCAACTGGGCTTAACTAAATTCTATATACAAATTGAGTAACTGTCTTGAGTCGCCGTGAAGTTAATTGCACATCAGCGTATACCTTTAAAATGCAAACTTTTTTTGTTGTGATAAAAGTTTGGGTGAATGAAAAGCTGAATCAAGATTGGTGCAAGGTCTATGACAAATTGGTAACGTTAGTTTAAATGACAGCAGGTGAGGCACAGAATTTAACGAAATAGTTATGATGGCCTGAACAAATATTGGCGAATTAAATGACAAAGTTTTAATTTGTGATTTTTAAGAAGCCAATGGGAGCCAAGAAAAGGAAAAATAAATTTTATTTGTTCCTATCGTTCATAGATGGCGATCAAGAAAAGGCACAGTAAATTTTGTTCCTATCGTTCATAAATGGCGATCAAGAAAAAGAATAAATTTTATTTGTTCCTGTCATTCATAGATGGGTCCAAGAGAAGCCAAAATTAATTTCATTCCTATCGTTCATATATGGCCTCCAAGAAAAGGCAAATAAATTTTCTTTGTTCCTGTCGTTCATAGATGTCATACAAGAAAAGGCAGAATAAATGTTATTTGTTCCTATCGTTCATAGATGGCGTCCAAGAAAAGGCAAAATAAATTTTCTTTGTTCCTATTGTTAATAGATGGCGTTCAAGAAAAGGCAGTACAAATTTTATTTGTTCCTATCGTTCATAGATGTCGTCCAAGAAAGGCAAAATAAATTTTATTTGTTCCTATCCTTCATAGATGGCGTCTGTGAATAATAAGAAGCAAAGTGGAAGAGTTTAGGCTTAGGCTTAGGCTTAGAAAAACTTTATTATATCAGATAATCAGGACGGCGGCCTCGCCATCCCGTCCTTGTCAGACTGCCGAGATCGCTTGGGACCGAGCGGCTTCGAAGCCAGAGTTTGGCCTTTCTGTGATATCGCCAGCGCACCTCGTACTTCGAGTCACGTGCACCATGCGGGAAACCAATGAACAGCCTCGGAACTCGGGGAACAGAGAACGAACGGCGCAGCTAACACGTGACAGTGGCCAGCATATTTACGTTCCGCAGAAGCGGCCGTCGTTGACCTGGAGCTGAGTTTTCTTTCAGCGTTACTTTTCAAGTTGCTCTACGCGGCTGGCTGGTGAGCAGCTTCAATTTCTTTCTTGCCATTCTTATGTTTGTGAATTTAACATGAACTGAATAGGAGAGTGAAATAACTAGAAGAATAAGGATGGGGTGAAGTGCATTTGGCAGGTTCTCTCAAATCATGAATGGGAATTGACCAATATCCCTCAAGAGAAAAGCATACAAGAACTGTATCTTACTGGTACTCACCTATGGGGCAGAAACGTCAATCAGTTATGTGGGGCAAGCAGTCATTTACTACCAGGTGGTAAAATTTCTTTCATGAATGACTTTTCATATATCTACTGACAGAATGTGGAAGACCAAGCACGCAGTTACGCACTATCAGATTGACAGTGCTGTCGACAAAGTCCTTAACAGCAATCACACCCAGCAGTTCATCCCCTTGTCTGGCTTGAAATATGTGTGACAAAAATATCTTTGCTACCAGTAACCAGAGTATGTGATGACTCCTATTTTGTTGTTTCATATTTCATTCATTTTGTACTTGCTGTGTCATGCCTTGTTGTATTGCTTTTTTTTTTCTTCCTCTTTTTTTTCCGGCCTAATCTTCTGTTATGTATCCTCATCCCCCCTGCAATAATGCCTTCGGGCGCTGCAGGTATTTCCAATAAATAAATAAATAAATAGTGTCACTAATTATGGGCTCTGAGAAAAACCTCCGCAAATGCTTCCCAAATGCCGTATATGTGTTCAATGCAGTGAACCAAATGATGGGTTCTTCTGGCTTTGAGTACGTTATCATCTTGGAAGATGTTCCGCTCTTGTCACACTTGCGTCTTTGCGTTAAGCAGCTCTGCCTGACATCATGGCCGCCACTTAGCCTGTGTATGCCGGTGTTGTTGCTGTAACTGCTGTTCCGCAGTGAAATGTGTGTAAGAAGTGCTGCTTTTAGCCTGCAATCATTAGCCGATTTCAGTTTACCTTTAGTCACCGCAAGCAATCCCACGGGCTCTACGGTCACCAGCAGAAAAGCACAATTAATTTTTCTCGTGACAAGTCACTGCCAACCCTCACTAAAACATATATATTTTTCCAGCTTCTCACATTATAGTGAGTAAATTACTCCCCCTTTATAACTCTTGAACGCCGATTGCTGAGGTGTAGCTTGCAGCCAGATGAAAAAGAGTAGACCGGCCCAATATGACTTGTACTTACCAGCATGATGAAATTAAATAAGAGAAGAATGTTACACATGAGAAAGCACGCAGCATCTCGCTGTTCCTTTGCTCCTGGCGTGCGCTAGTGCCACGAAGTCTGCTGCTGCACCCAGCACGCAACGCATTTCAAAAGTTTGGCGTCAAGGTGAACTTGCCACCCATTGCCAAACCAGTTGCGCACAAGACAGGTTTAATAAAAAGCGTCCCTCTAATGCAGCGTCTCAGTAAACAACCGCTAGAGTAGAAAAAATAGTTTACATGACTATGTGGGTATGGGCAATAAATTAATATGAAGGGCGAATCAGCGAATCTTGCTATCAGAGTCTGCGGCTCAGTCGACTTCTTCACCGTGGGTCCCGAATGGTGTGCAGCTGCCTACGCGTGCTTGGGTCCCTGCTGCTGCTGGTAAAGCTTGCTCATGACAGGCATGCATGCCTGCTGCAGCTCCTTGAGCGGGTGGTGTACTCCTTCTTCTCGGCAAGGCTGTTGGCGTCGATCCAGGGACGGTCTCCCGGCACTTGGACAGCACGGACTCGCTGTCGGAGGAAGTAAGCCTGTCCCCAGCCTCTTCGGCGGCCTGCTTGACCCCATAGACGTATGAAGACGTATGATTCGAGGGAGTTACGAGCGGGCACCCTCTCGCGATGTGCGTCGTCCTCCTGCATGAACCTCTCGGCCTCGGCGAGCATGCGCTCGATGTCCTCCTTGGAGAGGCGGCCCTTGTTGTTGGTGACGCGGATGCTCTCCTGCTTGCCCGTAGTCTTGTCCCTGGCCGACACCTGCAGGATGCCGTTGGCATCCAGGTCGAAGGTCACCTCGATCTGGGGCATGCCGCGGGGCTCCGGCGGGATGCCGTTGAGGTTGAACGTGCCCAGCAGGTGGTTGTCCTTGGTCAGGGCGCGCTCTCCTTCGTACACCTGGATGGTGACCGCGGGCTGGTTGTCCGTGTAAGTGGTGAACGTCTGCGATGTCTTGCAAGGGATACGCGAGCTGCGCTCCACGATGCGCGTCATCACTCCGCCCGCAGTCTCGATGCCCAGCGGCAGCGGCGCCACGTCCACCAGCAGCACGTCGCGGATCCGTAGGCCACGGCCTCGTCCGGGTTGATGCCCATGGACAGCTCCTTGCCGTTGAAAAAGTCTCGCAGCAGCTTCTGCACCTTGGGAATGCGCGTTGAGCCGCCGACGAACACCACGTCGTGGATCTGGGACTTGTCCATCTTGGCATCACGCAGGGCACGCTCCACGGGCTCGAGGGTGCTGCGGAACAGGTACATGCAGAACTCCTCAAAGCGGGCGCGGGTAATCTTGCTGCAAAAGTCGATGCCTTCGAATAGGGCATCGATCTCGATGCTCGCCTCGGCCGAGCTGCACAGGGTTCGCTTGGCGCGCTCGCATGCCGTACGCAGTCTCCTCACCGCCCTCGGGTACACCCGCAGGTCCTTGCGGTGCTTGCGCTTAAATTCCTGCACAAAGTGCTCTACCATTCAGTAGTCGAGGTCCTGGCCTCCCAAGTGGGTGTCTCCGGCCGTTGAGCGCACTTCGAACATGGAGCCTTCGTCGATGGTCAGCAGGGAGACGTCGAAGGTGCCGCCTCCCAGGTCGAAGATGAGGACGTTCTTCTCGCCGCGCAGGTTCTTCTCCAGCCCGTAGGCCAGAGCTGCGGCATTCGGCTCGTTGATGATGCGCAACACGTTGAGGTCGGCGATGGCTCCGGCGTCCCTGGTGGCCTGCCTCTGTGAGTCGTTGAAGTATGCTGGCACCGTGATGACGGCGTCGCTTACCTTCTTCCTCAGGTAAGCCTCTGCCGTCTCCTTCATCTTGCTCAGAAGCATGGCGCTGATCTCTTCCGGGTTGAAATGTTTCCGCTCGCCCTTGAACTCGACGCTGATCTAGGGTTTGCCTCCGTCATTCTCCACCTTGAAGGGCCAGTGCCGCAGGTCGTCCTGGATCTTATGGTCGTCATAGCGGCGTCCTATCAGCCTTTTGGCTTCGAACACTGTGGTCTTCGGGTTCATGGCCGCCTTTGCCTTCGCTGCATCGCCGATCAGCCGCTCTGTGTCTGTAAATGCCACGTAGCTCGTCGGCGTCGTCCGGTTGCCCTGGTCGTTGGCGATGATCTCGACGCGGCCGTGCTGGAAGACACCAACGCAAGAGTACTGTTGACAGATTGGGTCGGTTCGGGGTCGTTGCTAGCTCGCTGCTGCTGCTACTCGCTGCTTGACGGAACCATGGTGAAGCTGACGCCCGATCCCACCACCACCAGGACAGGAGTGCTGCTGAGCGAAGAGGTTGGGTGATGGGAGGAAGATTACAAGAGAGTTTATTGACATTTTTACATCATGGTTAGAAGTGAGACTGAAGTGAAGTTCAAGTGAGGCTCAAGTGAGGCTGTCTTGCCGCATTCGTTGTCGACTTTTACACTGTTCTCCTTCCCTAAATTCCCTAGGTTGAGGACGCCCACGCCTGGGTGGGAGGGGCCCAGATCACAAACAACACAAACTTGTGCGCACAAACACACCACCGCACTTAGGGTCACGGCCCCGTCACATGTTGAGTCTGTGGGAAAGAAGGTTTCCGTCGAAGCAGCGTCGACTGCGGTAGGTGGTGGTTTCCGGCCAGCCCGCGGGTCACCGACATCTATTGTTCATCAAATGACACCCGCCGCTCGGGGCCGGAACGCGATGTCACGAAAAGGCCGCAAAGTGGTCCCTCGTCCTTGGAGATGTTCGAACGATGCCCACGAGCTCGTCGCGGTGCTTGGCACGCCTAAAGAGCCCCAGGAAACGAAGGCCTTTGTTCCCCGGCACGGTCACGGCTCTTGGGGAAGATAACGTCCTCCCCGCGGCGGCGGCGGCGGCGTTCGACACGTGCAGGCGCTTCGGAAAGGGGGTCTGGTTTTGCTTAAACTCAGCCCCTTCGTTTTAGTCCTGCACTCCGACCGGCCAAACTCCGTAATTAGAATCAGCTGTCACTGGGTCCTCTCCGGGCGGTCCATGGCGGCATGCCCGAAAGTAATCACACTGAAGTTGCTGGCAGCCATATGTAGTAGAAACAGGTGTGCTGGCTGGTTCCAAACGAGACCCGCTGACGTCGATCTTAATAGTACGTGGTGGCCAGGTCGACGCTGAATGCCGGCACATCTGCCATTGTTCGGCCAGACATGGTGAATGTCTGGCCGAACAAGCTATGTTGTTGTGAAAATTGCGTTCCATTCAAAACACTCGTTCGCTTGATTCAGTCAGTGAAATCTGCCAGAGAGAGAGAGACGACTTTATTCACACCTACATGGGCCTCGGGGCAGGGGCTCAGCCAGAGGGAGGGTCTCCCCCTTGGCAGCCCTCCTGCGCCGTGACCGCAGAGAAGGTCTTGGAGTAAGCCTCCTCCGCCAGGCGTAGGACAATCTTCTGTACATCCGCATTTGGGCTGCGGATGTAGGAATCCCAGGCAACTTGATCAAAGGGATCAGTCTGTTTTGCTCCCGGAGATTCGGGGCATTGCAAGATTAGATGATTTTGACTCAGAGGTACGTTGCAGAGATTTCAAGCGTCCGGGTCGCCTGTAAGCTCATTATGCAGAGTTACATAAGGGAAGAAGCGGTTTGCCTGAAGTTTTCGCCAAGCCTTACATTCTGAGAGTGTTAGGGACCTATCTGGTGATGGGTAGATCCTTCGGCCTAGTCTGGGAGTCTCAGAGAGCTCCTTGTAGGTGATGAGGGGTCTTTGTCTCGGGGTAGCGGGGTTTCTACGCCGCAGCTCGGGTATATATATATCGAGCGAGGGGATGGGCAGCCTCATTGCCTGGTAGACCCTCATGAGCTGGAACCCAGATGACTGAAACCTCCCGGTTTAACGGGTGCTTCCTCAGTAGACTGGCCGCCTGCCTGGAAATTAGGCCTTTGCCGAAGTTCCTAATAGCCACCTTATTATCTGAGAGAATAGTTTTGGCCCGATACCTGTACATGCTTGCGCTATCGCAGCCTCTTCAGCTATTAAAGCGTTACGCGTATTAATGGATGCAATTACCTTCTGGGAGTGGTTCCTATCTACCACAGCTATGACTGCGGCCCCTTCGAATGCGCAGGCAGCATCGCAATAGGCTAAATCCTGAGGAGGGTCTTTCATTAGTTTACTTTAAATAAATTTTGCTCTATGGCCCCTTCGTTCCCTGTCATCGATAGGGTGCATATTCTTAGGAATCGGTGCAATTTTAAATACTTTCCGTGTTTCAAGCTCCAGGGGTTCAGCGACATAAGGTGGTACTCCTGGCGGAAGCCGTAGTTTTTGTAGTATTTTTCGGCCAGTTACATTGGAGTTGAGCCGCCAGATCTGCATCTCCCTGGCAGCTTTGGTAATCTCTTCCCAGGCATTATGCATTCCCATAGCTAGAAGCTTCTCTGTCGAGGAGTTGGGGGGGGAGGTGCCTAAAACCCTTTTGAATAACGTTCTGATCATTATGTCTAACTTCTCCGCTTCGGCAGGATGAAGATTGAGAAAGGGAGTGGCATAAGGTATCCTGCTGATTATGAAGGCACGAACGAGCCTTATTAGGCAATGCTCCCTGAGGCCTTTGCTCCTTAAGGAGATTCGCTTGAATATCCCCGTTACTTGGTCGATATACGTCTGAAGCTTTTTAAGGATAATGGTGTTTTTCCCATTCTGCTGTAGGAAATACTGCCGAATCCTAATGGTGCTGACTCTTGGTACCGTAATCCCTTCCACGTATACCTCCACTGGTTTATGTAGGTGCAGTAGGCGGAATTTTCGGGTTAGCTGTGCTGTGCTGCACATGGAGAACAGTTCAGATTTCTGAGGAGAGCAATATAGCCCTCTATTTCGGGCGTAGTTCTCAACTATAGACGCCGCTTCTTGCCGTCTATTCGAAATATCGGCGCTGGAGCCTCCTTCGGTCCAAATTGTGATGTCATCTGCATAGATACTATGTTTGATGCCTTCTGTTGTATTCAGCTGGGACGAGAGATCTTTCATTGCAAAATTGAAAAGAACGGGGGAGGGGACAGATTCCTGGGGCGTCTCTCTGCCCCCGGTACTGATGGGCTCAGAACTGATTCTCACGAAGGTAACTTCAGTTTTCCTGAGGGTGAGGAAATCTTTGACATAGTTGAAGCACTTGCTTCCCACTCCAGCCAAGTTGAGGCCTTCGAGAACCGCTCTGTGCTCAAAATTATCAAAAGCCTTAGTGAGATAAAGACCCAGGATTGCTCTATATGATTTGTCGTCCTCGGGAGCATCCAGGATGTCGTGCTTTAATCTGAGCATGGCATCCTGGACGCTTAATCCTGGCCTGCACCCTCCCATCTCCACTGTCCAGAGTTCCTTGGTTTCCATATGTCTAGAGATTCTCAGTTGTACCACTTTTTCCATGAGCTTTCCCAGACAAGAGGTGAGAGATATGGACCTCATGTTGGATAGTTCAAGTTTCTTGCGTGGTTTAGGAATAAGGACCAATTTTGAGATTTTCCACTCCTGTGGAATTTCAGCCCCTTCCCAAATTTTATTCATTAGTTCGCAAAGGAATTGCAAGGAGTCATCATCAATATTTTTAAGCACGGTGTTTGTGATATTGTCTGGTTCTGGAGCAGATCTCTTTTTGAGATCCTGCAGGGCCCCCCTAATTTCCGCCATTTCAATTGGAGCATCTGTGGCCTGATTCTCGGGCCCAGTATAGCTAGGTAGAGGAGGGCCGGAATCCTGACATGTATATGTTGTCCTGATTGTATCCAGCATCTCCTCGTTTCCTCCTTTGGACTTATGCTTGATCTTAATCTGGTCTAGTCTGGTCCGTCTCTAGGTGTGATTGGGATCGATGAGGTAGCGGAGGATAGCCCAGGTCTTGGGAAGGTTCATGTTTAAGCTCATTTCATCACACATTTCGGCCAAGCTCCTTTCGGACAGATTGACTGCATACTGCTCCATTTCCTTATTGAGCTTGTGGGGACGCCTTCGTCCCCTGCGTTCGCTTTCCCTCAACGCACTACTTCCCTGTAGTTAGCTCCCCCGAAACGCACTCTTCTTAGTTTGGTTACTTTAACTAACAGGGGTGGGCGCTCGCGTCGCAGCGACACCAGCGCCACGGATGGCGTTTTGCCGCGCGCTCGCGGGGAGCAACGGGCTCTCTTCTCCTCGGGACCGGGAAGCTCGCGGATGTTTCGCGAGCCCCTCCGCTCTTCGCCGGCGGCGATCTCGTGTGGAAACATGTTCTCCTCAGCTCGTCCCGTCTGCCCTCGGAGTTTTTCCCCCTGCCCTACCGTGGTCGAACGTTCGCTCGTAACCGTGGTGGTGAGTCGGACATCCTCGATTCCTCAGTGTATGTTGTTGCTGGCTGGCGTTATTGTTGTTATAGCAATAAATGCCTTGTTTGTGTCAGCCAGTGTGTCGTTCCTTTGTTCCGCAGAGCAAGGCCCGCCGTGGTCGCCGTGCGCTCTGTAGCGTACGCGACCACGAGGTGGAGTCCGCGCGGCTTTGAACTGTGTCAGCCGCGGTTAAGCGGGGAGAACGTATTTATCGCCCAATTTAAGCCCCACAAGCTTAGCAATCCCCCTTCTGAGATTTCTTTTCCATTTTTGAGTTGTCCACTTTCCCTCCAAGTTCCTCTTGGATTTAATAAGATTTAAGAGGTTGGTGTCTAATTTTAGGACTTGGATATTCGTCGCCTGTTCTTTCGTGGCCTCCTTACTATGCCGATTAAATTCTTTTTGCCACTCAGTCAAAGAAGGCCAAGACTTATTCCCCGCAGCCTCCTTGATGGACCTAAATTTATCACAATCTATTATTTTGACTAGTAACAGGGAGTCCCGAAGATGAAGTTTGAGCCGAATTTCTATGACCGTTGGACGCTACCATAGTTTTTTCCTGTGTTGCACCATTCAACAGGGCCACATCTGTGAGTTAGTGTAATATCCGTCGTGGTGTCTTTACAGACGCTGTTCCCCATGCGCGTGGGTGTCGCCGCATCTGTTAGTAGAGAGAGCCCATTGGATGATATGGATTCAAGCAGTGTTTTCCCCTTCCGACATTGTGTATTATATCCCCGTTCTTGGTGTTTAGCATAAAGTCCCCGCAAACGGCTGCGCGGCGTGGCGTTTATACAATTCGTCCGCTTTTCTAGAAATGCCAAGAAATTTCGCGAGCAGCGCCAGCCAATCAAAGCAAAGCGGTTTGATGACATCACGGGAGCTGTTCTGGGATTGGTCGCCAGGGTTAAGAAAGCTCCCGAAAGGTCTCGCGTCGTCTGCTTTAGGCTTACGAAAAGCAACAAAAATGAATTTCATTGCGTGATGTTGGGCTGCGTCCGCTTTCTTCTGAGCTATATTGTGCCCTTATTGCACTGTAAAAGTCAAGAAACTACGCGCACACTAAAGTCTGTGTGCACTAAATAGGCCACTAAATATTCTTGGAATTCCTGATTTCTTGGATTTCAAGGCTTTCGCAGCCATTCGTAGCCATATCCGCACGAGAGCACGCGAGATCATTCGAGAACTTGCGGGATCATAACAAGCGACCCCGAGGAAGATGGCTGCGCCCACTCGAGCCATCTCGAAGTTTCGATTGTAGTTATTGTTGTGTACTCGTCGGTTTGTCGAACAGAGATTTGGACTGCTGTTTATTGCAAGGCTCCTGAAGTCATATATTATTGCAAAGGTATGATCGTAATGAGTAGATTTAAGTAGGCATTGTCCGATTCCCATTCGTTCCTGCTTCTCGCCTGGCGACGCGATGAGCCATGCTCAGGACGTGGTATTTTACCTTCCCTTGCTCCCACTCGAGCTAAAGCCCTAACCCAGGGGACTTCGTGCAATATTTTTGACCAGCTCGCCTGTCTATATCTCCGGCTTCCTCTTGCAACTTCTTACTCTGCTTACTTGGCCGGACATAACCCCAATGAGGGCCACCCGTTCACATTCCGGGAGCTCGAAGCGGCTGTGGCTGCTAATAATGGCTGCTCGGCTCCCGGTGAGGGCGCCATTACATGCACTGCACTTCGTAACCTTACTGACCGCGCCGAAGAATTCCTCCTTCAAGCCTACAATGAGTCCTGGGACAGCGGCTGTCTGCCGAGCTCCTGCGCCTCCTCCCTCATTTCTATGATTCCAAAGCCGGGCAAACCTCCCTCCCTCTCTAACCTCCGCCCAATGTCTCGGACGTCGTGCGTTGCCAAGAACTTTGAGCGAATGGTATTCACTGGCCTCTGTAATTTTCTTGAGGCGAGGGAGTACTTCCGCGGTTATTTTATATGCCTCCGATGCCGCGTCCGTGCATTGGACGTGTTTCTGACTCTCCAACACCTTTCGCTCAGCTACCCCTCCGAAATTCACGCACTTGTGACCGTCGATGATCTGCAAGGGCTTCGGCGGTGTGTGCCGAGGCCACATCCTGTCTCAACTCGCCTGTAGTCTTTTGCCCGCAGACTGCCATCTGTCCAGCCCCACCACCTCACCTGTGGCACTCCTTAAGGTGATGTTCTCTCCCCTGTGCGCCACCACGAAGCAGTGCGCCACCACGGACCCGAGCCCCCGTGCTTAGCTGTGTGTGGCATTTCCGTGTCCGGGGAAAAGGGGATCCTGGCGGTTGAGCCAATGCCGAGCGTTTGGACCTTTAAGGCTCCTCGGCGGAGGCAGCACACCACTTTGGCCCCAGCTTCCTGTAGACGGCACCTTCGGCCTGACCCGACCGGGGGAAATCGGCAGTCGCCTTTTCCTGTCCTTCTTTCCATCTTTCACTTTCCTATCTCCTTTCCTACAACTCTCCTGTCTCCTCCTCTTTTCTTAGTTTTTTTCACTTTTCCTGGCAGCTAGACTTAACCTTGTGTGGCCAACTACCCGGAGTTGCGTCATATTTGGTTATAGTTTAGGTGTACAGGTGGCGTGGGCAGACCTGCTCGCAAGTTTCTCTCCCGTCCCTTTGTTGAGCTCCATGGTGGGTGGATGGCACAGTGGCCGAAAAATTAAAATTTTTTATGGCTTCCCCTCTTTCCAAACCTGATCGCTCTCTCAAGAGAGGGCGGAACGATGCAGATCATTTCTTCCAAAAAAGAAAAGTCAGTTTTCCTCAATATCATTTCATCTATAGTGAAGTACATGATAAGCAAGCAAGAATCCTGTCTTCCTAACTAGTATCAAAGTGTTTGACAGAAGCCTTGGGCATTGGATACAAGGTATCAAAGATGGCCAGCGGTGACTTACTGCTCGAACTGCGTGACAACGTGCAGCACTCAAAATTTGTAAACATTGTGTCTGTTGGGGATATTCCTTTCTGTGTGACTTCACACCGATCTCTGAACACCGTCCGGGGCGTAATATCCGAAAATGATTTTATTCACATCACTGAAAAAGAGGTGCTCGAAGGTCTGAGTGACCAAGACGTCATAGACGTTCACGAAATCAAGATCCGGAAGGATAATAAGGAAATAGACACAGAACACATGATCATCACGTTCAACCCCAGCACACTCCCCTTTTATTGTAAAACGCTCAAGGAAGGAAATAAAATAAAAAAAATTCAAGAGGAAGCCCGCACCCAAGCAAAGGTTATCACAGACGAACCAACTAAAAAATAAAAAAGGGGCGAACGCCCAAGAGAAATCTTAAGAAAAATGAATTACAAGACAAAAGAAAAAACAGGCACAAATGATGGGCGGGCAAAAGTGATTTTTAGACGCAAGACGCCCCTGAAGGGTTGAAAATTGGGAAGGACGAAGTGAAAATGAAACAGGGATGGGTCCAGCGTGCTTAGATTCTTCAGACAGGCTGCAGGTGGCCAGGAGGAGGGAAGGTGCGGGGATCTGTAAGAAGGAAGAAGAGACAGGAAAAGAAAGCGAGGAGAAAAAAAACGAACAAACAGGTGATAATGGGCTTAAGAAAGCAGAAGGGGTATATAAGAGAGAGGGGAAATTGAAAAGGGAATCAAGTAAATGACAAAAAGGCAGGTAAAAAAACAAAAAAATAGAACCAGCGAAATGAAAACTAATCAAACAATTAAAACATGAAAAATATAACAGCTAGAGGAAAGAAAACAAATTGAAAATAAAAATAAGTAAAAATAAACGTGAAAAAAACTCAAACAAAACAAAGACTGCGTGTGCACGCAAGGCGAACAAATATCAAGATCCACATACCATCCACATCCCATCCACATGCCCGTGAGGCAGAGACAGGGCCACGGCCCACCGGAATTGGCCCTATGGTTCCCCCGACCATATGAGACATGAGGAGGCGCAGAAATGGCAAGGAGGTCTACGAGCCATCCGGGCGGGAATAAAGACGAGATACAGGTGAATGAAGGGAAGAAACGCGAACAGCAACGCGAATAAGCAACGCACGAGGACGAGGGGAACCTAACAAAGAGGGGAAGTCATAGAGGGGGAAGAAAGTGCGGATAGCCGGGAAGCCGTGCTGCTATGTCCGCAGTGAGAGGGCAGACACGCAGGTAATGGACAACGTCCCCCACAGCTGCCCCGCATGGACAGAAAGGCGAAGGAAGGAGGGCAAAACGATGGAAATAGGATGGAAAACGACCATGGCAAGTCAGGAGGGGGACCAGAGATCGGGGTGGAGGGAAAGAGAGCGGGAGACGGTTAATAGAGGGGACAAAATCAGCCAGGAGGGTGTCCGAATGTTCCGCGGTCCAGGTGTCTGAACAATGCCTGAGTATGGTGGTACGCATGCGGGTGCGCACTGATAAGGGTGACAGCCATGACGGCCGCAGGAGGCCGCGTGCCGACGCGATTGAGGCGGCCCAGTGAGCGAGCTCGTTGCCCCAGACACCACAATGGGCGGGGTCATGATAGATGAAGACAGGACGCTGAAGAGAAATGACTGCAAAGGTGCGCTTGATGTCTCGGACCTGGGACGCGTAAGCCGGTGGTGTAAAGAGAGTGAAGAGCCTGAAGGAGAGAAAGGCAATCAGAGTAGACATGCAAGGGTAAAGGAGAAGGGGCATGCCGGGCATAACAACAAGCCTCGTGAAACGCGACAGCCTCTGCGCAGAAGGCACTAGAGGCTGTCTCCATACGAAACCGGGCCACGTTGCGCAGCGCGCCAGAAGGGAATGCGACGTAAGCAGCACCCGCAGAGTGGGACGTATAAGAGCCGTCCGTGAATATATGAAGGCCGGGAAGGGAGGACTGAGAGGGAAAGTGAGAAGGGAGAAGACGGATGAAGGAGAATGAGGAAGCCACAGAGGGATGGTCGCACCAGGGATCAAAGCGGGGCAAGATATCATGGTAGATAAGTGCGACCTCCAAAGGTGACGGGATCTACACCGTTTAAAATGATGCACTCCGCACAGAGGCGATCCAATTCCAAGGGAAGAGGGGGTACCCGGAGGAGTACCTGAAGCGCAGCCGTGCGTGTTGTGCGGAAAGCCCCTGTGATAGCGAGAAGAGGAATCCGCTGCACAGAAACAACCTTCTCCCGAAGGCGGGAATTCGCGTTGCGAGACCACCAAGCGGGCGCGGCGAAAGTGAGAGCGGGTTGTATTACTTGGAAATAAAGCCTACGTAGAGAACAGGGAGGGAGGGAACGGTGGAACGACAGAAATGAGACCAGACGTGAACTGAGGATCTCTGCCTTGTCGCGGAGGAAGTAAGCATGAGGTAGAAAAGTGAGGTGGCGGTCGAAGAAAACGCCTAAAATTTTGAGTTCCTGTTTGAAACTTAAGGGGAGGCCCGAAAAGCTCACGGTGCGATTACGCTTTTCCATTCCGCCCACGCCATCGGAAAACAGCATAAAAAATGTTTTTGGCCATGAGATCGTCACCCGAGAATCAGAGGCCCAACAGGCTATTCTGTCAAGGACGTCGGCACACAGCTGCTCCAACTTGTGGCGCGTGCGGGCCGGAACCAGCACAATGGTATCATCGGCATACGCCTGTATTGTCATGCCAGGGGGCATTGGACACTCGAGAAGGTCTGCGATTATGTTCCACAAAAGGGGTGAAACGGGGGGATCACTCAGGGCTCCCGAGAGTGGCATTGGCAGAAACCTCCTCACCAGTGCGTGACTACCGTGTGCAGCGAAAGAAAGGAGCGCAAGAGTTGATACAGGTTGGAAGGGAGACCGCGCCTGCGAGAGAAGCGAAGAACGAGGGGGTGCCAAACGCTATCAAACGCACCCTGAAAATCAAGTGATATAAGAACCACGGGCGTGCGGGATATGCGGAAATTTTCCAGGGCCGTTCGCAAGGAGGCCAGGGCTTGCACTGCGCTGCGCGAATGGGTAAACCCAAATTGGTTGGGATGGGGATGGCCCCTGGCGTGCAAGAAATAGTAAAGACGGCGGTGAAGTAGGCGTTCTAATAGTTTACGGAGGACTGAGTTCATCACTATTGGCCGGTGGGAAGTAGGGAGGAAAGAGGGACGGTTTGCTCTAGGAAGGAAGATGATCCGCCCCCTGCGCCACACGGAGGGAAAGTGGCCGAGACTGAGGGCACCGTTGAAAAGGAAGAGAAAGAAGGACGGGTGGGCACGCCAGAAGCCCGTAACCAAGGTCGCAGTCAGCCCATCCAGGCCGGACGCCGTGCCAGTATCGAGTGCGTTTACGAGCAACTGAAGCTCGTTACGCGAGAACGTGACGTCCGGCGGTACAGAAGGATGGTAAGGCGTCTCGACGGATGCACGGATACACGCGTGGAATGGTGAGTCTATCAAAGAATTGTCAAACGCGACCTGTGTTCGGAGCAAAAGTGCTGCCGAATCGACAGCAGAAGTCGTCAGAACGCCGCCTCCTGTGTCCAAAGGTGGTAAGAATACGGGGGCGCGCCGTTTAGCAAATGCATTTTGAAAGGGTGCGCCGGAAAGGTTTTTCCGAGCCTCATCATGACAGGCCTGGCGCAACACCGAGTCCTTCGCCTCCCTGATGTTGCGATGGTAACACGCAAGTGCGGCCTGAAACGCGGTGTGATAGACAGGGCGCATCGATGGTTCTGAGCAACGCTGGAAGCGCTGGCGCAAAGCTCGAACGCGGCCCCGCTCGATGCCGGGCTCAGGGGACCACCACGGCTTCAGTGCCGGAGCACTCACAACTGTACGCTTGTGGCGCTCAATCAGCGTGGTAACTCGGCCGTGGAACCGGTTGACGATGGTCTCCAACCCATCGGGAGAGCGCAGATCAGCGCCAGCAACCCGGGGAAACCATGTGTCCCTTGCGAGGCACTGAAGCAGACGAGCCCGGGATGAAACCGTTAGGCGGTGCTGCTTCGGAGAAGGAGGACCATTCGACACCTCAATATAAGAATGCCCAGACAGAGATTCGGCGTCCGAGACAGTCCATGTGTATCCGGAGCTGAGCAGGGATGGGAAAGCGAGCGTGACATCAATCCACGACTCCGCGTAATAGTTGTCGTATGTGGGGGCGGAAGTAGGATCATTTAAAACTGTCAGTTGGTGAGCCAGGTTGAAGTTTAGAGCCACCCGAGTCGGAGGGTGAGGGGCCCCACAATTCATGCTTGTCGTTGAAGTCACCGGCAAGGATGATAGGGCGGCCGGCCGCCAAAGCGACCACTTCTTCTAACGAAGAGTCAAAGAGGGCGCGCGGCGGGCAGTAAACAGAGACAAAGAGGAAGGAAGCAGACTGGGAGGTGCAGAGCACCGCCACGACGAATGTGGAGGCGTAAATATGAAACAACTCAATAGGAGGATCCTGCGCAAAGATCAGCGAGCGCGGATGTGATTGCGCAGAGGAGACGGCAACCCCACTGGGAAGACCTGAAACCTCACCACCGACCAGGTAAGGGTCCGCCACCGCTGCCAGACAAAACGGAGAAGGGACGAAATGACTCGAGAGGGCAGCCGTCGCACCCCGCGCATCGTGTGCAGCAGTCCTTTGAGGGGTCCGTAGCATGCGGGCACGCCTTATGAGCGTGGCCGTATTGGGCACAGAACGTGCAGAACGGGACGTGGAGGTCCTCCTTGACCTCAACCGAAGTCCAGCCCACGGTGCAGCGACGGGCGTCACGAAGCCGGGAAAAAGCGGGAGGGTCAACCTCTAGGACGCGAACACGCTGTCCAGAGCGCTGTGTAAAGGACAATCTGAGATTACATTTCTGCAGATCAAGAAAGTGTGCCAGATTCCGCCGGTTGAGGGCGGTCACGAGATCCTGAGGACGGATATCAGGATCAACCCCGGACAGGGGGACGTGGGGATTGCGTCGCTCAGGCATACGGACATTGATGGAAGCCCGGGTGGCCTCGATACGGGTGATGGCAGCCTGCAGGTGCTCGAGGTTCTCAGGGTTCCGGGATGGAACCACCAGGGCGCGACGGGTGGGTTGTAGTGTGACGGCTCCTATTCCCTCAGGCTCTGGGTCGATGGCCGACTTGATGAGGGTAGCAACCTCGCGACCCACTTGTCGGAAGCCCCAACAGACGCTAAAAGCATCTGAAGGGCTCCTCGGCCGGAGGAGAGTCCCCGAGCTCGAGGGGCCCTGGGCGTGCCTGTGTCGTAGTGCCTGAATCAACGCCGACAGGTGGAAGAGGGCCGGCACCGCCGCGCAGAGCCGCCGCAAAGGTCCTAGGAACTTTCGGTCCGGCCCGCAGAAGGCGAAGTTCCGCCTCGGCCTCGGAAGCCCTGACGGACACGTCGGCATTCCAGGCCCTCAGGACCTTCAGCTCACGATCCCGGGCGATAACTTGGTCCCGCAAAGCACGGACGCGCTCTCTGTCACGGATGGCGCAGGCGAAGAAGTGATGCGCATTAGCATTCATGGCTGAGACCAGGGACATAAGGGTGACCCGGACCCCTGCTTTGATCTTATTCGTTCCGTCATTAATCATGGACAGCAGTTCCTCCTGCGCCGCTAATCGGAGGTATCCGTGCCCAGCTCTAGGTTGTCGGTGGCGGGGGTCATTGGGACAGCAGCAGGTGGGGAGGAATGTCCAAGGACGCCGGTCACTGGGGTCAAATCTGAGCCCGAAAGAGAACGGGGTTCACCACCTGAAGCGGCGCCATGGTCAGTTAGACGATGTTCATCTGGTATGATCGGTAGGTCAACGGTAGGCTCCGTGTGGACGTCAGAGGTTACCTCAAGAGATGGCGGATCCGCGCGTAGTAGAGGTGCCAGGGTCAGCCCGGCAGCAGCTACGCGGTCAGTCATGATGGAGCCAGCAGCCTCTAGGCCTAAGCAGGCCGCAGCCTAGGTGCGAAGTGCGGAGAAAATGAAAATTAAGGTGTTGTCCACCGAGAGGGAGGACATTCAGGGGGTCCCCAAGGTATTACAGGGCCCCTCAGAGCAGAGAACCTCTCTAAGGGGAAATTGAAATCAGCAGGAGCTGAAAACAGTGCGATCCACAGGATGCTAGCCATGTATGTCGATACCAACCACAAGACATGGTGCGTTATCCTGCCTTACATCATCTTCGCATCATACACCACAGTGCAGGAGACCACCCAGATGACGCCTCTTAGGCTCGTCCATGGCAGGGAGGCCACGACCACGCTAGATGCCATGCTGGCCAATGTTACCGAAGAAGATAACGTCGATGTCGCCGCCTACCTTCAACACGCAGAAGAAGCGCGAAGACCTGCCAGATTGCAGATCATAGGCCAGCAGCGGGCCGACGCCAGACGCTACAACCTACGAAGACGCAACGCGGAATACAAGCCAGGAGATTGAGGCTGGGTTTGGACGCCCATTCACCGCCGTGCATTGCGTGAAAAACTTTTGCGCCGCTATTTCTGCCCGTACAAGGTTCTTCGTCGGGTAGGTGAACTGGACTATGAAATCGTCTCTGACGAAATGACTGCATCCCAGCGATGCTGCGTACGACCAGAACTTGTCCATGCCTTCCGTCTAGAGCCCTATTATGCGCGTTAAAACACGTTGCGTTTACACTCCTGGTGTTTATTTTTACACAATCCGTTTTAGTTATCTGTGGCGAATTATGTGCTGAAGCATCGGGTCGATAGTCTTTTGAAAAGGCCGCCGCGGTGGCTCAGCGGCTATGGTGCTCGGCTGCTGACCCAAAAGACGCGGGTTCGATCCCGGCCGCGGCGGCTAGAATTTCTTTGGAGGAGAAATTCTAGAGGCCCGTGTACTGTGCGATGTCAGTGCACGTTAAAGAACCCCAGGTGGTCGAAATTTCCGGAGCCCTTCACTACGGCGTCTCTCATAGCCTTAGTCGCTTTGGGACGTTAAACCCCATAAACCAAACCAACCAAACCAGTCTTTTGAAAGGGGAATAATGCCGCTAATTTTTGAAGTGTTTGTTTGTTGATTCTTCAAAGATGCCGGCACGCCGCTTTATCGCTTTGTTTGTGAGTCAAGACGCGCATTGATTTATCTCGATCGATCGCATCCAGGCGGAGCCGACTGTACGTTGTTCCCAACGTTACTAGATTACCTGGTCAGTTTGGAAACTCCGCTGCAGCTCGGCGGCCAAACGTGGCCCCATTCGTGTCCCTCTCGCGATGTGGCGTTATCGACGCTGTTGGCCCGGTCCGGCCGGTCTCTCGTCACACGAACTCTCGCTATCAGACGAGCGCGCCGTGTTTCACGCTACTTTACTCCGGTAATTCCTGTTTAGCGAAAATATCTCTAAGATAGGGCACAAATATTATTCTGAATGTGCAACTACAGTGGCATTAAGGCTTCGCGAACGGTCCTGGGCGGCAAAGGTGCGATCGGGATGTGAGTATGAGTATGAGTATATTTCAAACAAGCATGTTTACATACATGTTTGAGGTGTATGGGAGTAAAAGCCGCTCAAGAGCAGCTTGACAACGCTCCCATTACCCTCTCTGAATCATTCTGCTGAATCATTAACTCTTTTGATGAGACATCTGGATCTTGGTCGGGTATAGTTTTTTGTTTCATTCACTTCCCTACAAACTAAATGACTCTTTGCTTACGGCGGGCCACGAAACGGTAGATGAGTCGCATGTTGCCGAAAATATCGAAACCTATGGCCATGTACGATCGGTTTTAAGCAAGACAGTCAATGATACACACGTGTTTTTTAAAGGGAGATGCAGCAATACCACCGTGAAACTTCGACGTTATTAACGTGATAAAACGCGAATAATGACGGTAATAGCAGAGGTCAGATTGAAAGTAGTTTATTCAGTTCACATAAGAAAAAAACACAGTTACAAGAAAGCTGTTTCTACTGTTTTTCAAAAAACAGTTACAAGAGACGTGCTGTTTTGTTTGCAACAGCCACCTTCTTCTTGCTCTCCAAACGGTGTTTAACATCTCTAGAGAAAAAGTGCATTCTTGTTGCAGTAACAAAGTTCAGTATCTAACAAGTGAATGCCGACATGCGCTCAGCGCAACCCAAGCGAGCAAGGCTGCACTTGTCTAGCTCTTCCAAAACTTTCCAGAAAATGTTTGCAGCCTTGGTGATGGTCAGTGTGAATTGCGGTCGCACAACGTAGAACGCTTATCTTGCCTTGGTTTCGGAGCAGACAGGTCGACAGCTCGGCCGCACCGACTCACGGACGCATAGCTCGGGTCATAGCCTCCTTTATACTTTCTGTGCCTGTCAACTCCGCGCTCCGCGGCCGTCGTCGCCGCTCCTCCTCCCTTGAGAAGTTACGCCGCTGGCTGCCGAGAGATGGCGATAGCGACGTTGGGGCACCCTCGCGAGGCGAGTGCCGGGTGCGGTGTGTTGAGAGCAGCCCGGATACCCACGCGCTGTTGATCTGTCGTTGTTATGTGGGCTGTTTTGCAGTGTTTGCAGTATTAGAGTGCTTTTTTAAGCTTTGATTATTGCCACGTCTTGAACAGTTTTGCAGCGCTTTTTTTAAGCTTTGATTATTGCCACGTCTTGAAAAACATCCATTCTCAGTTCCTTGCACGCGACCTTGGAAAGAAGGGAGAGGTTTCGTCATCTCACTTGAAGAAACTCTACGAGATGTAAGAAAGATAGGATTGTAAAACCTGTGAGGAGTCTAACCAGAAAACATGTTTTTCCGAACAATATTGAAAAAATGAACGTCTAACGAGCTGTCCAAGTTTTTTCTCCAGACGTTATCATCTGCTCTGGAGTTTTTGAAAGAGCACGCAGGACAGAGCTGCCATACATCATTTGCCTATGCGGAACCAACAACTACTGCACGACACCAGGAACAAGTGCCAACATATCGAGCAAAATTTCCCTGACGTCAGGCACTTTGACGACAAAAAATGATTCCAGGCTGTAATGGCTGGAAGTTACATTTCCGCTGTATATCGACCAACTAAAGAAACATGCAACTTATCCTCGTGCCTTTTTCCCAGCCGAGACGTACGAGGCTCTTATGCTCACAACTTACTCGACTGCTTGCTGCATTCGCTATCTGGTAGCTGAGGAGAAGTTCTGTTTTGTACTAACGCGGAAATTCAGCAGGGACCCAATTGAAGCGCTGTTTGGAACCCAGAGGCGGTCACTGGGATGCAACTTCAAACTTGACGTGCGACCGGTACTCTCAGGACTAGAAAAAGTCTTGAAGACGGGAATTGCCGCGATATCTGAACACAGCAACGTACTATATCATGAGAGTCACCACAGCACTGGACTTAGGACTGCAGGGCTATGTGCACTTGGGAGGAGCGATGGGCTTCCAGAGGCTGCTTTGGAAGTCTTGGGACGCTTAGACGTGCAGCATGTCCCTGCTTCTCTACCTACATCGCAGCTGTCGGCCACGTTCTGTGTAGGCGGCTACATCGCTCATGTGATAAGTGACATATGGAATGTGAGCAGTGCTGTTTAGTCACAACCAAACCACCTACTATACCCATTCGAGCAGTTCACCCGAGAACAGGACCGTGGTGGGCTGCTTTACCCATCTGACGAATTACTCTATGTCTTAGGCTGGGGCTTTTTGTGGAGACAGCTTAAAAGAGAACCCACGACTTCAAAATCCATTGAAAAACCTGACCGATGCAGCTGTTACAGCCATCTGTAAATCAAGGTTGCTGACGTGCCCGGTCAGTGACAGCAGTCACCGTGAACATTTTTCTCTACTTGTGGCAACTAGATTCATCAGACCACTGCTGGTGAACTACGCCTCTTCGATAACAGACAAGACTTATTTGTATAAGCCACTGTTTCGGCAGAAGCCACTCTCACGAAAAGTCATGAACTGTAAAAGTAGTTACTCTTGTAGCACAACTGTTGTTGCGAAATGCGTAAGTAAATGGTGGTGCCTTTCTTCTTAAATTTTGTTTTAGCGCAGCGTAGACTATCATTGTAACTGTTCTATTACCATTGACGCTAGCGGAGCAGTCATGCAGTTTTTCGAGCCATGCCCACATATCTTGAAACTGCATCACATAACATGTCATAGCGTTGGTGTTACTGGCTAACAACTAACGTGATCACTTGTTATCCTTAGAGGACGTCGGCCTCACAAGTAAATATAACGAATATGTACGATTCATGCTTAGTAGCAGTTATCCCGCGAGGGAATAACAGCGCTCCCATCCTCGCGCCGGACTAGAAAAAGTCTTGAAGACGGGAATTGCCGCGATATCTGAACACAGCAACGTACTATATCATGAGAGTCACCACGGCACTGGACTTAACACTGCAGGGCTATGCGCACTTGGGAGGAGCGATGAGCTCATTGGTGGCTGAAAAGCAGAGATGTGGCATAAGGTTAGAATAGTAGGAAACCGTAGGCAAAGGTGATGGAGAATCTTAATGAGAATTGCCAACACAGTAAACAAAAAAATAATAAATAAAGAAAAGCTGAGCATGGTGGCAATTGCCACCACCCCGTTTCAAAGGGGGCGCTCCTATCCATCCATCCATCCATCCATCCATCCATCCATCCATCCATCCATCCATCCATCCATCCATCCATCCATCCATCCATCCATCCATCCATCCATCCATCCATCCATCCATCCATCCATCCATCCATCCATCCATCCATCCATCCATCCATCCATCCATCCATCCATCCATCCATCCATCCATCCATCCATCCATCCATCCATCCATCCATCCATCCATCCATCCATCCATCCATCCATCCATCCATCCATCCATCCATCCATCCATCCATCCATCCATCCATCCATCCATCCATCCATCCATCCATCCATCCATCCATCCATCCATCCATCCATCCATCCATCCATCCATCCATCCATCCATCCATCCATCCATCCATCCATCCATCCATCCATCCATCCATCCATCCATCCATCCATCCATCCATCCATCCATCCATCCATCCATCCATCCATCCATCCATCCATCCATCCATCCATCCATCCATCCATCCATCCATCCATCCATCCATCCATCCATCCATCCATCCATCCATCCATCCATCCATCCATCCATCCATCCATCCATCCATCCATCCATCCATCCATCCATCCATCCATCCATCCATCCATCCATCCATCCATCCATCCATCCATCCATCCATCCATCCATCCATCCATCCATCCATCCATCCATCCATCCATCCATCCATCCATCCATCCATCCATCCATCCATCCATCCATCCATCCATCCATCCATCCATCCATCCATCCATCCATCCATCCATCCATCCATCCATCCATCCATCCATCCATCCATCCATCCATCCATCCATCCATCCATCCATCCATCCATCCATCCATCCATCCATCCATCCATCCATCCATCCATCCATCCATCCATCCATCCATCCATCCATCCATCCATCCATCCATCCATCCATCCATCCATCCATCCATCCATCCATCCATCCATCCATCCATCCATCCATCCATCCATCCATCCATCCATCCATCCATCCATCCATCCATCCATCCATCCATCCATCCATCCATCCATCCATCCATCCATCCATCCATCCATCCATCCATCCATCCATCCATCCATCCATCCATCCATCCATCCATCCATCCATCCATCCATCCATCCATCCATCCATCCATCCATCCATCCATCCATCCATCCATCCATCCATCCATCCATCCATCCATCCATCCATCCATCCATCCATCCATCCATCCATCCATCCATCCATCCATCCATCCATCCATCCATCCATCCATCCATCCATCCATCCATCCATCCATCCATCCATCCATCCATCCATCCATCCATCCATCCATCCATCCATCCATCCATCCATCCATCCATCCATCCATCCATCCATCCATCCATCCATCCATCCATCCATCCATCCATCCATCCATCCATCCATCCATCCATCCATCCATCCATCCATCCATCCATCCATCCATCCATCCATCCATCCATCCATCCATCCATCCATCCATCCATCCATCCATCCATCCATCCATCCATCCATCCATCCATCCATCCATCCATCCATCCATCCATCCATCCATCCATCCATCCATCCATCCATCCATCCATCCATCCATCCATCCATCCATCCATCCATCCATCCATCCATCCATCCATCCATCCATCCATCCATCCATCCATCCATCCATCCATCCATCCATCCATCCATCCATCCATCCATCCATCCATCCATCCATCCATCCATCCATCCATCCATCCATCCATCCATCCATCCATCCATCCATCCATCCATCCATCCATCCATCCATCCATCCATCCATCCATCCATCCATCCATCCATCCATCCATCCATCCATCCATCCATCCATCCATCCATCCATCCATCCATCCATCCATCCATCCATCCATCCATCCATCCATCCATCCATCCATCCATCCATCCATCCATCCATCCATCCATCCATCCATCCATCCATCCATCCATCCATCCATCCATCCATCCATCCATCCATCCATCCATCCATCCATCCATCCATCCATCCATCCATCCATCCATCCATCCATCCATCCATCCATCCATCCATCCATCCATCCATCCATCCATCCATCCATCCATCCATCCATCCATCCATCCATCCATCCATCCATCCATCCATCCATCCATCCATCCATCCATCCATCCATCCATCCATCCATCCATCCATCCATCCATCCATCCATCCATCCATCCATCCATCCATCCATCCATCCATCCATCCATCCATCCATCCATCCATCCATCCATCCATCCATCCATCCATCCATCCATCCATCCATCCATCCATCCATCCATCCATCCATCCATCCATCCATCCATCCATCCATCCATCCATCCATCCATCCATCCATCCATCCATCCATCCATCCATCCATCCATCCATCCATCCATCCATCCATCCATCCATCCATCCATCCATCCATCCATCCATCCATCCATCCATCCATCCATCCATCCATCCATCCATCCATCCATCCATCCATCCATCCATCCATCCATCCATCCATCCATCCATCCATCCATCCATCCATCCATCCATCCATCCATCCATCCATCCATCCATCCATCCATCCATCCATCCATCCATCCATCCATCCATCCATCCATCCATCCATCCATCCATCCATCCATCCATCCATCCATCCATCCATCCATCCATCCATCCATCCATCCATCCATCCATCCATCCATCCATCCATCCATCCATCCATCCATCCATCCATCCATCCATCCATCCATCCATCCATCCATCCATCCATCCATCCATCCATCCATCCATCCATCCATCCATCCATCCATCCATCCATCCATCCATCCATCCATCCATCCATCCATCCATCCATCCATCCATCCATCCATCCATCCATCCATCCATCCATCCATCCATCCATCCATCCATCCATCCATCCATCCATCCATCCATCCATCCATCCATCCATCCATCCATCCATCCATCCATCCATCCATCCATCCATCCATCCATCCATCCATCCATCCATCCATCCATCCATCCATCCATCCATCCATCCATCCATCCATCCATCCATCCATCCATCCATCCATCCATCCATCCATCCATCCATCCATCCATCCATCCATCCATCCATCCATCCATCCATCCATCCATCCATCCATCCATCCATCCATCCATCCATCCATCCATCCATCCATCCATCCATCCATCCATCCATCCATCCATCCATCCATCCATCCATCCATCCATCCATCCATCCATCCATCCATCCATCCATCCATCCATCCATCCATCCATCCATCCATCCATCCATCCATCCATCCATCCATCCATCCATCCATCCATCCATCCATCCATCCATCCATCCATCCATCCATCCATCCATCCATCCATCCATCCATCCATCCATCCATCCATCCATCCATCCATCCATCCATCCATCCATCCATCCATCCATCCATCCATCCATCCATCCATCCATCCATCCATCCATCCATCCATCCATCCATCCATCCATCCATCCATCCATCCATCCATCCATCCATCCATCCATCCATCCATCCATCCATCCATCCATCCATCCATCCATCCATCCATCCATCCATCCATCCATCCATCCATCCATCCATCCATCCATCCATCCATCCATCCATCCATCCATCCATCCATCCATCCATCCATCCATCCATCCATCCATCCATCCATCCATCCATCCATCCATCCATCCATCCATCCATCCATCCATCCATCCATCCATCCATCCATCCATCCATCCATCCATCCATCCATCCATCCATCCATCCATCCATCCATCCATCCATCCATCCATCCATCCATCCATCCATCCATCCATCCATCCATCCATCCATCCATCCATCCATCCATCCATCCATCCATCCATCCATCCATCCATCCATCCATCCATCCATCCATCCATCCATCCATCCATCCATCCATCCATCCATCCATCCATCCATCCATCCATCCATCCATCCATCCATCCATCCATCCATCCATCCATCCATCCATCCATCCATCCATCCATCCATCCATCCATCCATCCATCCATCCATCCATCCATCCATCCATCCATCCATCCATCCATCCATCCATCCATCCATCCATCCATCCATCCATCCATCCATCCATCCATCCATCCATCCATCCATCCATCCATCCATCCATCCATCCATCCATCCATCCATCCATCCATCCATCCATCCATCCATCCATCCATCCATCCATCCATCCATCCATCCATCCATCCATCCATCCATCCATCCATCCATCCATCCATCCATCCATCCATCCATCCATCCATCCATCCATCCATCCATCCATCCATCCATCCATCCATCCATCCATCCATCCATCCATCCATCCATCCATCCATCCATCCATCCATCCATCCATCCATCCATCCATCCATCCATCCATCCATCCATCCATCCATCCATCCATCCATCCATCCATCCATCCATCCATCCATCCATCCATCCATCCATCCATCCATCCATCCATCCATCCATCCATCCATCCATCCATCCATCCATCCATCCATCCATCCATCCATCCATCCATCCATCCATCCATCCATCCATCCATCCATCCATCCATCCATCCATCCATCCATCCATCCATCCATCCATCCATCCATCCATCCATCCATCCATCCATCCATCCATCCATCCATCCATCCATCCATCCATCCATCCATCCATCCATCCATCCATCCATCCATCCATCCATCCATCCATCCATCCATCCATCCATCCATCCATCCATCCATCCATCCATCCATCCATCCATCCATCCATCCATCCATCCATCCATCCATCCATCCATCCATCCATCCATCCATCCATCCATCCATCCATCCATCCATCCATCCATCCATCCATCCATCCATCCATCCATCCATCCATCCATCCATCCATCCATCCATCCATCCATCCATCCATCCATCCATCCATCCATCCATCCATCCATCCATCCATCCATCCATCCATCCATCCATCCATCCATCCATCCATCCATCCATCCATCCAT